>NC_058524.1:303601290-304851290 GCF_904849725.1 Hordeum vulgare subsp. vulgare | reverse complement strand
TCATCACGCCGGTGCCGTACCTGCTCGCTTGAGCTGCCCAACGGATGTGCGCGAGCCGCCGTCCCCACGGCCCGGTCTATATCATCACGTCAGTGGCGTGCCTGTTCGCTCGAACCGTCCAACGGATCCGCGCGAGCAGCCGCCCCGCGACCTAGTCTATATCAAATATGACAGAAACCTTATGACGTCCATTCGTGAAAAATACGAGGGGCTATCCACCTTATTTATTTTATTAGTATAACTTTAATTTTGAAAACAATTAGTTTGTCTGCAATATTTTTGTACGCACGACAAGTGCTAACTACAATGGTGATATAATATTGCGGATATGGACCTCGCACCAATAGTATCATGCGCCGTCTTCCATCCACACCACCTCTTCCAATGGACGCGTGCAAAATGCCCCCCGCGGTACGATCTACATCAACTGGACGCGTCCGACTCGCCGTCCGCACCGGCTTCCAAATGATGCGGCCAACCCGCCGTCCCCGCCATCTTACAAATTACGCAGCCAACTCGCCATCCGCGCTGGCTTACAACGTCATGTCCGACTCGCCGTCCGCGACGGTTTGCAACGCCACGGCTCGCTTGTTTTCCTCACAGGTTTCAAACGCGGCGGCTGACTCCCACACCTACATCAACGCGTCCGGATTACATACGCCCGTACGAGCCGCCCAATGGTCGCGCTCAAGCCGCTGCCCCGCGGTCCAGTCTACATTAACACGCTAGAGCTACGCCTACTCGCTGAAGCCGCCCTATGGACACATGCAAGCCGCCCCCGCGATCCGTCTCCTTCAACAACAACTGAAGCAAAGGAAAAAGTGACATCCGAAATCATGTCTTACGCAACATCGCCAAAACACTCGCCATTTTACCCAATGGATAGACGCATTTGCCTGTTATCCTAGCGATACATTCTACTTGAACATATCAAAGGAAACGGAATAGTCTGCCATGAAGGAAAAATCCCTAGAGATGCTACACTTTGAGCCGACCAACATTGAGCCGGTAATTCAAAATCCAACGACAAAGAAAAACAAATATAGCCCTGGAGGATTCAGGAGAGCCGGATTACAGGAGAATAACAAAGAATGGGTCACGTGGTATATGAATTCAATTTGGCCATGAAGACTTGCCATAGATATACGATGAGCATCACAAAGATCATCAACTTGCCAAAATCGTCTCCAGTCTCACTTAATTCCATCATTCAGTCGTCAACCTTATGCTGGCTTATGCCACAACAAAGTATGAAGACTCTCAAGCCACCTCCACGAGTCGACTTAATACTCGAGGACTACACAACCATGACTCACCAGACTTGGCTATTTTCAACAAATTCAAGAACTCCGGGTCACTCCAAGGAAGACAACCTGGACCTGGGGTTGCTGCCATATTGGTGAAAAGTTAAATGTTGCCAACGAGAACTTTCTTCCACGATACACAATTCAAACATGGATGCCCTGCCTTATGGGCGAAAAAGTAAAGTTTGCCAAAGATGACTAGCTGCCATGATGTGCTGTTCAAACACATGTATCCTCTTTTACTAGATCATCATATTATCAAATTATGATCAATGGAATCAAGCCGGCTTATCTGGACCTCAGATTCTAGCATTGTCTTCTGCAATCCTATGCCGAGCTTTTCCATGATCATAGGTCACTTGAGGGCTTCCAACTCAACTAGTTTAGCTTTCTTAGCCTCTTGATCCGGCAAACACGCTACAAAATGGTTATACCTACCTGTATGCTTGATGTGACTCCGATCAGGTGACCCCATGTACTCTTGTCTAATCAATCCAATATGGACGCTGAACTGGCAAGGTTAAAACATTGATTTAGGTCACGTGAGGGCCGGCATACTGCAGTAGGATAAACCATGGGTTATCACACCCGCTTCATTGAAGCAAGACTTGAGACTCGAAAGCCGGTCTCTTTTACCGTGTCTCACTAAGCCGGCCTATTAGTTATGCTTTATTTCTACAAGATATTACCTCCTAACTTTTCAGGTACAAGTACTATTTTTACCGGCTCATCATGAATGACAAGGTCACGAAAGCTGCAGTTATATTATGACCAGTTCAATCATACATCATCCTCCATTGCATCATGCATCATACATACATATCATGCCGATCCTGCATTGCATCATGCATCATACATACATATCATGCCGGTCTTCAATCTAGGTTACAACATAAACTTTTGCAGGGGCAAATAAGTTTTTGAGAGCCAAAACTGACTAGATTTTCATCATGGTGTGTCATGACTAGTGTTAAATGATTGGGGTTTTTGAAATCAGCTCAGGAGAAATAAATATTCTCGAAAAGCCAGTTTCTCACATATTGTTGAGCTGGTATATTACATATTGCTGAGCTGGCCTTCAGTTATAATGCTGGGTCATCTAATTGACCGGCTCTGGGATTTCCTCAACATGTGCTTTGTAGTAAACTATAACATTTATGGATTTCTCAAGTATATATTTGTCGGGTTGCACCATAAACCACGAGCAAGGATTTCACCTCAAGGACAATGGTATTATTCCAGTATGTTCGTACAAATGATAAAATACCGGGTTACATTACAACCACGGTTAAGGATTCATTCAAATCAGATTAATATAAGCTCCACACAACTTGTGGCGTACATTACGATAAGTTGTATTATTCTCATAGAGTCCCGAGTCGCTGCAAGCATACGACCGGGCACTTGGGGGCTACATTACTCAAATCAAGATTACATCAAGTATGAAAGTCCCATGTCGCTGCAAGCATGCACCACAACACTTAGGGGCTAATGCATAGTAATTTTTGACTAGTCTCATTGAAGACCCGGCCCATCACATACTGATGAGCCGGCTCTCAGGGGCTACATCTTATGATGTTTTTGTTTTCAAAAGGAGAAGTAGATGTAAGTCCCGAGTCGCTACAGGGAGAAAACCCAACACTTGGGGGCAACACTACTCGGATCAAATTTTTGAGAAGTCCCAAGTCGCGAGAGGCATGCGACCCGGCACTTGGGGGCTACAGTATTCAACTGGTTAACGTATTATGAGGTCCAAATTGAAGAACCGACCCATCACACACTGATGAGACGGCTCTTGGGGGCTACACATGTGAAATTCAAGACATTCATCTCATATCTGGTGACTCAGATGATAACTCGGATTTCTCCAAAGCTATCTATCTATAACATTCAAAACCTAGTTCAGAAGTCCCAGGTTGTTGCAAGCAAAACCAACCAGGCCCTTCGGGGCTACACCAGCTGAAGCTTTATAAGAGTACAAGACAATTCCAAGTCCCAGGCTGCTCAACGCATGACAACCCGACACTTGGTGGCTACACAGCCAAGATATTTTTCTTCCCGAAGCACCAAGTCATCATGAACTGATATACTCTGAGCTTGGGGGCTAGAGGTAATGTGGAGATAAAAAAGAGATAGGAAGAACATGCTCAAGCGATCAATTTTAAAGTGGAGCTGAAGCATTGAAAGACCGTCTCAACATATTTCTATCTAGCTGAACCATTGAAAGACCGACTCAGTATCACACGGATTTCTTTATTCCCAATATTTTTATCAAAGTCAACTGGAGTAAAGTTTTTTTAACCTAGCGTCACCAACAATCATGATCCAGCATTATCAAAGGTCGTGACCGAGCAAAGTCTATACAAGCAACTTGGCTTCGTAAGTTGGAAGTGGTTTAACAAAGAACAAAAATTTTATTCCCAATAGTTTTCATCGAAACCGAAGTAATGGAAGTCGGCTCAACTTCATATGGTTTTCTTATTTCCAATATTTTCATCAAGCCAAAGCATTGGAGGCCAACTCAAGGACATATGGGTGTTTTATTCCCAATATTTCAAAGGACATTGACCAGCAAGATGATTGTGAAGATGGCTCGAAGAAATCAGGATTTTCAAAGGATCCACTTCATTAAAATAAGCCGGCCAGGAGCAAGCCGGTCCCTTAACATATTTATTATTCTTATTTCAAGAGCCTACCACGAATAAATTCAAGCTAACCTAGGGGCTAATGTCGGGGATATAGCCCACCGTTTGAACCGTCCAGGAAGTATGATCTGACCAGGAGGTTTGACCCGGTAAGGAGGTATGACTTGGCCCATCATCTAGCGACTCTTGGGACACTCTTCTCGCCGAATCAACCTAGATGACAAGGACCAAGGCCCAGTGTGCAAGCCGATGTAAGGCAGTTCATGGAGAGGCCTGGAAGGTGACTCACAGAGAAGGCCCAAGAAGAGGAGGAATTCCTTCCAAGAGAAGCTAGTCCAAGTCCTAGTAGGACTCTATGTAAGCCTACCCCTTCAACCTATGTAAGGAGGGCGAGGGAACCCCAAGAGGGACAAGTAAAATTAGGTCTAGACAAGACAAATCATGAGATAGACAGATTAGAAACCCTCCAGACTAGAGGTAACGATTCCGTACCCTTGTAATCGATATCATCATCTTCATCAATGAAACACAAGCAGGACATAGGCTTTTACCTCCATAGGAGGGGCCGAACCTAGGTAAACTCGTATCTCTCGATTCTGACCAACCCCTCTCAAGACGCCACATAGCTATGATGGATCTACACCTAAGTCCTTTCACAAGGAAATCTGCCGTGACAAAAAGCACGACACTTACCCTAGTCGATCGGATTATTAGAAAATCATTTGCACAAACAATTTGTAACTAGAGAAAACCTATCTACGATGTATTTAGCAAAAATGGGTATAGATGACTAGCCGGTTGTTTGTCAAAGTCATTATCATCGCCGGAATGGTCATCGGAGTCGTTGTGGACCATCGGCTTCGGCTGGGTAAGCATGACGGTGGGGACGATGTCAAGGCCACGCTACTGTCCGCACGAAAAATCATCTACGGTGACGACAGTCTTTGTGCCCCACTTCACACTATGCTCAGGTGCTTCGCCGGCCCGGACGCGGTCACTCCCTCCCATGGTGCACTTACGGGAGGATGTTGATGACGACTGAGAATGACGACGAGGATGTAGAAAAGAGGATTGTGTGTGTAGCGAGAATGCAGAGTGCGGCCACCTATTAAAACCAGCGGTCCGGGTATTGTTAATGGAGCAGTTGGGAGGGAGGCGGGCGTCAGTTCAAAATGGTGGCTCGCCTCCCGGTGAGCTTGTGTAACGTCAGTTCACATGCCTCACAACATGTCTCCTTGTGGGACTGCACAACAAACACGCCTCCCATCAATTCATGCACCTGTTCGCATGCCTCCTGGTCAGCCTACGTGGCGGTGTGCTAGCATGCGTCCCGTCAAATGAGAACAATTTGCATGGATCACAAGGAATGTATTATTCTTTGCTTTTGTGGATTAATTATACCGCTTGATTATTACTTAACCGAAGCTACGACACATGCAGTATTGTTGTAATGGAAATGAGTTAGATTAATAAACCGTTTGCGATCTTACCATGACAATTCTGTGTTGCCTCTATTGAGTTTAGATGAAAACTTTTCTCAAATTGTACAATTTATTTACAACGACCTATTTGTTCCATATCATCAAATCATGTCAACGTTGCATGAATTCTAACTTAGCTGGTGATTAGCTGGAATTTGAAAACAAAGACTCTCAATGTTTGCAGCCGAACCACGATGCCGAGATGTTTGAATTTTATTGTGTTTTCTTGCATGGGGAGTAAACATGCACCCAAGGTGTAAATTTTGATTTTCTAATCCATTCTGGTGCACAACCGCATGTGTTTATAGTTCAAGTTTGAAATTTATAAATTAAATCCCTAAGGATGCAATTTAATGTATGAAATATATTAATGTTCTCTAAAACCACGACGCTCTTATTGTCACATGTTCACTACATAAAAAGTTGGACATATATGCCTAAAAGTGGCGGTGGCGTGGTTGAACGGGTTAGGGTGGGCGGGGGAGGGGGGAGGGTCTAATACACTATGTGTCGTGAGCCATCGTGTGGGGTTGTCTAGTTTGTAGAACACGTGCTAAATCAAAAGTCATGCATTGGGTATTTAAAGCATCTCACGTTGTTTTCATGCATATGTTTATGTCACATGCGGTGGTGGTGAGGGAGTCCGTGACTAAGGGTTCCTCGGATGGGCAGAGGCCGACTTGATGGGCCGTATTATTGAAGACCGTACTGTGTGACGACCTCGTGTTCAAGAAGGAAAGCTTTGAGGACTAGCGTGTCGTCCAAGTTGAGTAGGCTAGATCTCGCATCTGTCCCCAGCTGAAGGTCGGTGATATGTAACCCTAGAAACCCCTGGTGTCTATATAAACTAGAGGGTTTTCATCCGCATAGGCAGGTCGACTCATCTAGGGTTTTATCTCATACGATCTCGAGGTAGATCAACTCTGTAACCCTCATACACATAAATATAATCAAGCAGGACGCATGGTTTTACCTCCTCACGGGGGCCTGAACCTGGGTAAATAGTGTCTCATTCATCCCGTGCAACCCAACGATCCAAGGTCTACAGCTCGGAACCACCTACCCAAGATATGTCTATGTTATCACCGACATTGGTGCTTTCATTAAAAGTTCAGCTGTGAAATCATCAGAAGGATTCATGGAGCGCTTAATTGTAAGTGGTAGAATTAGCAACGGGGACATCCATGTCCCTCGGCAGGTTCTCACGTTCGGTAGCTTCACACTACGCGCCGACCTGACCGTCCGCCTCGGCCAGATTTTTGGCTTCCTCCCCGATCAGGATATAAGATTCGAGAATCTCGAGTTCGCCACTGACTCCCGAGTCATTCTTATCCCCTCTAAGATCACAATTTCGTCTGATGAACTCCAAAATCCCGAAGACTTGACTTCGTGTCTCTTTGCCGACCATGACCTCGGTCTAGTCTTTTCTAGAGAGGTGGCTTTGAACCTGGATTCGACCTCGGCGCTCGGTAACAAAAAAACAACCATTGCGAAACACGCATCCCTCGTGGAGGCTACGAAGGTCAACTGTGAAAACCACCAAGAGATCGATCAGGATAGCCTCCCTATGTTAAATGAGATGCTCGACTAGGTCTAGTCATCGAGAATCGCAGACAGCCCGAATTTGATCTATGCTCAGACCGGTCCGGACGCGGATTATGAGGACTTTTATGGCGCACCCACCACCCACTTGGTAGCATAATCGAAGACTTAACCGACATGTTGGATTACGCATTCGAGGAGGTTGAAGACATGGATTATGAGGCGGATGATCCCGTCCTTGTAAGTACCGGGCGGTGGACTGCAACCTCCACCTACGATGTCTACATGGTGAACACACTCGATGGCAATGGCGATCATACACCATACCAAACGGCGATAAGTGCGGGGAGAATCCATCAAAGCGCCGAAGGCAGCGTAAACAACCAAGGTGAACAAGGGAACGTGGATCATACATGGCACCCGAGAGAACACAACCCCGGAGGACCCCGGTAACCTCGGAGCTCCCGAGCTACCACCTGAGGACCTGAACAATCCCGAGGGCCGGTCCTATTTCGACAACCCCGACGGTTCATACGATGACAACTACCTCCCTCCTGATGACGCAGAAGATATTCTAGAGGCCGAAGACTTCATGGTTCCCGAGGACCATGAGGTCCAGGCAGGGCTCAAGAATCAGCTCATAGCTACCGCCCACAGCCTCGAGGAGAAGCAACAGTGGCTCCAAGCTGAAGAAGATACACTCAACAATAGATGGCTGAAAGTACTAACAGCCGAAGAAGGATATGGCACCGAGTGACCGGATCAAAAAAAAGCTACCCATGTCGATGCCTGCTGCCTCAGTTCGATGACGAGGTCCCAAAGCCCGTGTCCCCAAGGCGCACACAATATGATCAGACCGATCGCCCACCTCGATGGCGCGACACAACGGCCGGAGAAGCCGAGTATAGACCCGAGCCTCCCCGTAGGAATGGAAAGGAACATGTGTAACCCAAGGACACACATGACCTACGTCACGACTTGGACAATAGAACATGTCACAATAGATCCTTCTACGGATCTAGAAGGTACTCTCCCACTCGATGGGATGGAGACCGTCCTCGGTTTACCCACAGTAACAGAGATTGCGAATTGTACTCGGAACAACCAACATCCGATCTCTGTCATAGTATAGCCCGGGTCGGAGGCGCCGCCCACCCACTGAGCTTCACAAATGAGGTCATGCAGCACCAATTCCCGGAAGGGTTTAAAAGCATGAATATAGAACAATACGACGAAACTATGGACCCCGCCATGTGGATAAAAGATTTACTTCTCCACATACATATGTCCATGGGATATGACCTCCATGCCATCAAGTACGTACCCCTAAAGATGAAAGGGCCAGCACGACACTGGCTAAACAACCTACCCGAAAATTCCATCGGAAGTTGGGAAGATCTTGAAGAAGCCTTCATGTCTAATTTTCAGGGAACCTACATCCGACCATCTGAATCCTCCGACCCGAGGAACGTCATCCAAAAGGAGGGCGAGTCGGCCAGAGAATTCTGGAATAGGTTCATAACCAAGAAGAACCAGATCATGGACTGTCCGGATGTTGAGCCGATAGCCTCCTTTAGGTACAATATCCGGGACAAATGGCTGGCTCACCAGCTCAGCCAGGATAGGTCGAGAACAATGTCCTTACTCACTTTTCTCATGACCCACTTTTGCGCGGGCAAGGACAATAGGCTAGCTCGGTGCGGCCATAATGTGACAATCCCGGCACCTCTGAAGTTCGGGATGGAAATGCCAAGCCAAGGCGAAACAAGACCAAACACCGCCACCGTAATGGTGACGCCGATGACACAACCGTAAACGCTGGCTTGTCGATCTCAAAATACGGGCATATGAAGACACCCCTTAAAGGGAACAGGGATGGACATAATCCATTAGATAAAATTATGGAAAGGCCCTGCTAGGTCCATGGCACCGAAGACAAGCCCGCCACCCACATCAACCATAACTATTGGGTGTTTAAACATGCCGACAAACTAGCAGCCGAGGAACAAGGCAAGGGCCCATGAAGCAAGGACAATGAAGAGACCTATGGTCCGAACACTCGGGGCCAGAAACAATTCCCCCAGAGGTGAAAACTGTGAATATGATAAACGTTACTCACATACCAAAGAAGGATACAAAGCGAGCCCTTCGGAAGGTATATGTCGTAGAACCCATAGCCCCGAGTGCAACCCATGGTCGGCTTGCCCGATCACCTTCGACTATAGGGATCATAAAACCAATATCCGTCACGGAGGGTTAGCCGCCCTTGTCCTAGAACCCATCATAGACCAGTATCCGTCCCGGAGGATCAGCCACCCTTGTCACGGATTTACTCGGATACGATGAACAAGATGGGCATAGACCCATCAAGAATCAAACCCAACAACAGTACCTTTGAAAGAGTGATCCCAGGCATCGAAGCCTCCTGCTCCGGCACGGTAACACTGGAGGTTGTGTTCGGCTCTCCCGACAACTTCCGCAGCAAAGACTTAATCGTCGACATCGTCCCCTTCCGCAGCGGGTATCACGCACTACTTGGCCACACGACATTCGCATGCTTCAATGTTGTGCTTCATTACGCCTACTTAAAGATCAAGATACCCGAACCCAGGGGAGTTATCACCGTCAACGGCAACATAGAATGCTCCCTAGGGACCAAGGAGCACACAATGCCCTTTGTAGTTGAATGCCAATACAAGAATGAACATGAGGCTACAAGCTCGCCATTGAGGGATGACAGGCGGGAAAGCGTGCCCGAGCTCAACCAGATCCCCTAGAGACAAATCCGGCTCCTAGAAAATAGGGGTACGGTCCCCACGACATGGCCTGGTCACGCGTAAGGTATGTCCCTCGTAGACACAGTTTCATTCTCAAAATACCATGGGCAGTTGTGGGGATCCACTACGAGGGACCATATGTTAGATTCGACCAAACTACGGCCCAAACGTCTTCACACACAAAAATGAGATACCATTAAGGATATCCCAAGCGTCAAGCTCATCCATATGATGCCAACTTCTCAAGACCTTCTATTCAAGGTCTGTTTGTCGATAGCAACCACCTTTAAAGGATAGTACCCCTCCCTTCTAAGAAGCATAGGAGTCATCAAGTCAATCATTGAAGGCCATGGAGAGAAAGTTTCTTTGAAATATGGTGTTCAAACCAATAGTTACCTGTAACAGCTGCCTTGGCGCCACAAATTATAAAAATTCCTAGCAAATATTACTTATGTACTCTTTTACAATATCTTTGGATATATATCTTTCCTGCTCATTGGCGCCGATGGGTAAATTTGTTTAATAAATATCAAGTGTGATCGGCTAATTGACCGGGGGCTTGGATGAAAATACCGCCCAAGCACTACCCCGTCACTATGTTTTTTAAGTGTTTGGTTTCTTGGATATTTCTTTATATGCATCAGTTTTGAATTATGTATTGGGTAAATAGTTGGGTTGCCCCGCTCCTATCCTTACCCCCTTATGTTCCGCTAGTTCGGCTAAAATGGTAAAGGGAGAACCACTAGAAATGTATTGCCAGCTGGCCTCGCTAAAATACCTTAGTGTAGAAAGCCGAAAACTGATTGTCATAATAACAAGAACTGGCCTGTAATCCGAGCTTATGTACTAAAGACCGATGGAGGTTTTATTGCTTGTAATATGGAGCGATTTGTACCTCTGAAAACCTTGTGGTAACTATTTATAAATCTGGTTTATCAAACTACAAGAAAAAAATTGGGGGCTCGTAACCAGCCCCCGAATTCAAGCTCCCAAGGGTTAGTGAAAGCATTAAAGCCGCATAGTCCGATTGCCTTGTTTCCTTCACACACTAACACCTCCGGGCACCGATATATCGGCTAAGGGTCACAGTGCGGATGTCTAAACACCCTTTGTAGTCTCTACCTGGGGGCTGAAGTCGACGACTAGGAACTTTCAGATTAAACGGTTGAACTGGAATAAAAAATAATAGAAAGTGCATTACACTAGGACAAGATTCATAATAATAAATTGTTCCAAGGCACATTACAATATCCTTACTCATAAATTACATCTTTCGAACACTTGGTTTCTATCGCCCGAGCACCTTTCGTCGCGACAGAGAAATAAAGCTCTGGACGTTTGTGTTCCTTTCCAAGAGGCGGAGGTGCGGTTGCCATCGTAAGGGGCTTCACCCCTGGCCAGTGCATCCTGGTCATGACATAAGCCATCCGAGCTCCCTATATGCAAACAAAGCGCTTCATGACCTTGAGTTGAGGCACGACGTCGTACAACTTACGAAGTACCCCAAAGTAACTACTCGGAAGAGGCTCGACATGCCACAACCAGATCCAGAGGTCCTTCATGGCCGGCTCCGCCATCGTGTGCAACTCCATGAGCTTCTTCATCTGATTGACAAGAAGGAGGTTGGGTTCGGGAGTCTGAAACTGTGCCCACAAAAGCCTCTGCTCAGTGTCCCCGTCACGGGTCGTGTACTGCTTGGTCGCATCTGCTGTACTCCTCGGGAGGTCTGTAAAGGCGCTTGGGGAATGCCATAGCCATGTAAAAAGGAAAACCTATTAAACCAAAGGCACATTGCAGTACGTACGGCATACCATCCGCAATCTTCTTTGCTTGGCAAATTTCTTCTTGGAAGGATCGCCTATCTACACACTACAATTTGAGCTCATAGGATAGCTTGGATACCTCGGCCACCTTTTATTTGGATTTTTGCTCCATGACCTCACTCTTAGCGGTCTTATCCTGAAGCTCATGCTGTATCTCGGCCACTCTAGCCTTGTGTCCACCGCTCTCAACCTTCATCGAGCTTAGCTCGGAGGTGGTCTGCTCTGCCGACATCTTATGAGCAGCGACCTCCTCCTTGGCTTTCTCCAATTCGTCCTTGAGTTTGTCAAACTCCACGTCCATAGCTGATGATATAATAAAAATCAAAATGTCATATACCAAAGCCAGACGGTATTAACCTGCTAAGTACAACAAGAGTCTTTGCAACATGCATTAAGCTTACCCTGCTTCTCGTCAAGCCGACTATTAAGACAGTTGAGTTCCTCATCGTAAACGTTGAGTTTCCGGTTCACCTCGGCAAGTTCAAGGGAATTGGTATCCGCAACCAAGGATGAGGCCTGCGAGACAAGTTAGGAGTTTATAAGCATCCGAGCTAACGGGACTGGGACACTCGGCCGAAGTACCCCCCTTGACTTGTTATAGTTCACGGTTCCCCGAACTATTTTTGTTCATGACTATAATTTCTTTTGAGCCACGGTAAGTTCTTTTAACTCACCCATGGTTCGGGGGATATCATAGCGATACGGCATGTTAAACCTTATCAATAAATCTAACACTATTTGGTTTACCTTGAAGCTTGCCACCAAACCGTTGAAGGCTCCCTTCAGTCCGCTATCAACGGACTAGATGCTTTGCAGAATTGTACCCATAAGGGTGCGATGTTCATCGACGACGGATGAACTGGATAGAGCCTCCTCCATCATTGCAGGCCACTCGGCCATAGACCGTTCTGTCATAGGCAGCACTGGACGTAGCGTCGAAGACCTTGGAGGATTGGAGCTCCCTGGAGCTATCTTCGGAGGAAGATCGGACGCATCAGGACCCTCCTCTCCCCTCGACGGGAGGGGATCGACCTCCTAGGTTCTAGTGATTGAGGTGTTAACCTCGGCTGGGACCTCTTGGTCCTCGGTGGCTGACGTATGAACCTCGGCTATCACCACCCCGCCCCTCATGTTCAGAGGGGCCTGGTGGGATATAACCTCCGCAACCTCGTCCGATGCCTCAGGGAGGGTAGTACGGGAAGCGTTCCCGCTCTCCGCTAGCTGAACCAGTGAGGACCCCCCTCCGAGACCTGGTCTTTCGAGAGGTTTCAGGCAGGGTTACGGCAGGCAGAGGAGCACGTATGTTTATTAACAAAATCTCAGTATAATCCCATTAAATAAAGTTCGGATTCCATACCTTTGGGCCAGGGGCTTGATCCTGGGGGTCCTTCGGGGAACCCTTTCAAAGGCCCCGGAGACCTCATCGGAATCTGGGCAGTCATCTCGCAGGTTGACCTTGCTCCTTCATGATCTCTTTGGGGCCTGAGGACGCAAGCCCTCCTTGGCCTCCTCTGGCGCCACCCTCTTTGTGGTTTGGAGGGGATCTCTTTCCTCTCCATCCTCCGCTTCCTCTTCCTCGTATGCATAGGAAGCATGGGTGTCCCCGGACTTGGTATCCGAAGGACCCCTCGAGCGGAGACCCCCACGGGTCTACCTTTTCTTCTTCTCTTTCTTCTTCGGCGCCGTGTATGGCACCACCACCAACATCGCAGTCAACAATGACGACTTGGGGTCCTCGGGCAGGGGGCTGGGCCATTTATTTTCTCGGCCTTTTTTAGCCAACCCTGCAGGGACAACGGAGAAAGGATTAGATCTTTTATAAAGATTAAAGCTTTAAATAAGGAATAAAGTCTCGACCATACCTTCAAGGGAGGGTGATTGGAAACCAAGACAATGTCTTCTTCCTCGGCCGGCCATTTGTGTTGAGGTTTGGACAACACCTTCCACAATTTCTCGTGGGTGGTGTGGTAGAACTGGCTCACAACACCAGGGTTGCCAAGCTTGTTGGACAACATTGGAGTGTCCCCACGCTAGAAGGTAAGGACGCGGCCGCGGATCATGATCTGAACCACGTCGGTCAGCTCAATGTTCGCCTCCACCATCTACCTAATGTGCTTCTGTAGCGCTTTCATCTCCGAGGACGATCCGCAGTCAAGACCTCTTATAATCCACGAGGTCATCCTTTCGGGGGGGACTAGATCTGAACTCAGCAGGTGCTGAATAGTTTGCTTCCCGAGGCTTGGTGACGTAAAACTACTCCTTTTGCCAAGCTTTGATGGTGTCGATAAAAGTACCCTCCGGCCATTCGATTCGGGGGAGTTTTCTGATCACGGCTCCGCCACAGTCGGCGTGTTGTCCATTGTCTGACTTCGGCTTGACATTGAATGTCTTGAGCGACAAGACAAAGTGCGGTTGTACCCGGAGGAAGGCCTCACAACGGGTGATGAATGCAGGGATGTGCATGAATAAATTTGGGGGAACATCGTGAAAATCTAACCCATAGTAGAACATCAGACCCCGGACTAAGGGGTGGAGCGGGAAACCTAGCCCACGAATGAAGTGGGGGATGGACACCACCCTTTTTCCTGGCTTTGGTGTAGGCACCACATGGCCTTCCTCCAGTGCACAGTGGGCAATGTCCGGCGAGAGATAGCCAGCGTTCTTTAGCTCTCGGATGTCCTGGTCGGAGACGCACGAGCCCTCCCACTTGGTGTGGGAGCCTGAGTCGGCCATGGCTGAGCTTGGGAGGGGGGCTGGGACAGGACAGAAAACGAAATGGATCTGGGCGCTTGGAGCTTGGATGAAAAGGAGGTCGAGTCTAGAATGCCTGTGGTGGCTTAGAGGATCATTTGCCCTTTTATGGGGGGCCGCAAGGCCAAGGGTTCACATTTATTGTGCCGCACACCCTTACACTTCCCGAAACGACCGCACTGGTGAACACGCGCGGGATTACCCACACCGTTACTCATATCCCCTTAATTACGACACACGATCTCCTCATTGACAAGATGTGCCCGTGAGAAAGCGGCCTCGAACCACGAATCGAGATTTTGTCATAACTGGCTACCATGACCTTTCGTCAAAAAGGATATCAGATGCAGAACTATTCACACCCGGGCTTCTAAGCCTTTTGATTAAGAAGTGCCTATTTTGAAGGCGCAACATCACCAAATGACTAAGTTTAAGCCGGCCGAACATATGAAGGGAACTCGCCTTGCAAGCCGATTACTCTGGATGCAAGGAGCTGCCGAAGACCATATACATCGGTGTTGGATGCTAGTCCGGGGGCTACTAAGGGAGTTCGGGACTAAGGGGTCCTCGGTTGGTCGGCCCATCCCTTAGAGGCCGACCTGATGGGCCGTATTATTGAAGACCGGACTGCGTGACGACCTCGTGTTCAAGAAGGAAATCTCTGAAGACTAGCATGTCGTCCAAGTTGAGTAGGCTAGATCGGCGCATCTGTCCCCAGCTGGAGGTCGGTGGTATGTAACCCTAGAAACCCCCGGTGTCTATATAAAATATAGGGTTTTCATCCGCATAGGCAAGTCGACTCATCTAGGTTTTTTTTAGCTCATACGACCTTGAGGTAAATCAATTGTGTAACCATCATACACATTAATATAATAAGGCACGACGTAGGGTTTTACCTCGTGACGAGGGCCCAAACCTGGGTAAATACCATCTCCTTCGTCCCCTACAACCCATCGATCCAAGGTCCACAGCTTGGGACCCCCTACCAGAGATCCGTCGGTTTTGACACCGACATGTGGTCCTCGTACACCCCGTCGTGCGATTACCTATGACACACCCATTTGATGCCCCCCGTGCAGTCTATCAATTTGAATGGCATGGCGAGAGGGTGTCGATCAAAGGTAGATTAGTCTTTTGGTATGTGTTGGGGATATTATCCTGCCATATGACCCGCCCTAAGAGGCCGGGTTAAGATGGTGGCGGCTCAATCTCCGTATTCAAGCCGAGCCCTGACCTACAAAGCGGGAGGCGCAAGGCGGTTTACCAACAAGATCTAGTAGCGGCCCAAGACATAAAGATGGCGGGTCACGGCCCACAAGAGAGAATATCGCGAGGAGTTTCCTTGTTTAAGGAGCAAGGCGAGTTAGAGACGTAACACGTCACAGGTCATAATGTGACCCAGACTCTTGTAAACCTAAGGGTCTCGACCTTTATATAAAGTCGAGTCTCTAGGGCTGGTAGACTTAGGTTACAATCAATCGAGAGCTAGGTCAGGCAAAGTCGCACCATTGTAATCGATTCTATCATCAATACACATAAAGCAGGACGTAGGCGTTTACCTCCTCATAGGGGCCGAACATGGGTAAACTCGTCTCTCGTTCCCGATCAACCCCTTTGAGTCACCACATAGTTGTGATTGCTTCACCACTAAGTCCTTTCATGAGGACATATGTCGTGAAAAAACCACAACAGTTTGCTCCCACCTTGGGGCCTCCGCATTGTGGAGTTGAGTTCTCAAAGGGAGCCCTTCCAGGGTTCGGTAGTTACACGGTTGGTTTCATGACCAAGAGCCGCCGTGGAAAGTGCTACATCGACAATTCGAGCTGGGGTCCCGAGGTCGGTTCAATCGAATCAGGTTATCGGGTCCCCTTCGACAAGATTCACATCTTCATCAGCAAGATCGGAACACCCGTTCCCGAGCCGGAAATCTATACTGACATCATCGAGCCGGCTTGGTTCGCCCAACCCGCCAAGAGTCAGATCGGACGGCGCCGCGTCTTTGTTGGCTTTACACAGGGGGTTAGCGTCTCGGATGAGCCGACGACTGGTGGAGACACTCCCGTCATCTCAGACGGCGAGTCATCCATGGGGGACACAGATTCGATCTGCCCTCTCTACGAGGGAAGGCTTGGGGGATTTCCTGAGGTGACGATTTCTGAAGGACCGCGAGAACCACCACGCCAAGTTGCCATCTACATGGCGGGAGCAGCGAGGGCTCCGAATCATACAGATGCGGCGACCACCAATGGAGCAAGCGGGTCTGGAAAAACGTCGGCCCAAGCCATGATGGATGTGATGGTCGAGATGTCAAAACCCATGGCAGTTGCTGTAACGGCTGACAATCAAGAGGAAATCAATGCCGAGCTGGAAAAACCGCGAGAGGAGATTTCCAAGATACAACATGAGATTGACACTGAGAATGCGTGATGGTGGGTCAGCAGGTCCAAATTAACGAGGAGGTGGAACGTTTGAAGGCAGAGGCATGGCGACTTGAGCGTCAGCGAGTCGCCTCCGATGCAGTGGACTAGAGGAGGCATCAGAGTCATATTCCGACCAATCTTAACCCCACTCATTTATTCGATAGCCCACAAACGCCTGCTGCGCATCATAAGCTGCCCCGCCAGACTAATAAACAGGTTGAGATGGTTCAGCAGCCGGCTCAGCCTCCGCCGACCCAGCCGCTGGCTCAGCATTTCCAAACACCACAGGGCCACTTCTCTAACCCCGTAGACAACATGTTGGCTGCTACCTGCCACTTGGAGTCTCTCCCTATTCGTGGAAACACCCTACTGGAGGTAGAAGCGAGGAAAGCCATTGGGATGCAGAAGATGGTGGTGGTTCAACAGGCGCAATTTTCTTAAAGTCGTGATCGGGTGCACTCGACACCCCAGGCTAGTCACACCAAGAGTGGCCATGATCATCCCCCGAGGGTTTCCAACAGCGGTCGCCGACAGCAGCCTCAAACCAACACGCCCAAACTACCAATGTCGAACGCTCACGTTCTTGTGAATACGGCCCGAACCGCCCGACAGGAAGAGCCATAGTCGGCGGCGGTGATGGCGGGTCCGGTGGTTCGAATTACCTCCAGCCAGCGCGTGCGTACAGTGAGTCATGAGGAAGGAACATAATGATCCCCTGCTTGTCATTTGCTATTCGCAATGAGCGCATGCCCAGAGATTTCAAGGGCCCTCGCAAGGTGCCCAACTACACACCCGATCTTAAGCCAAGTGCATGAATTGAGAGCTATGAGCTTGCTATGGATATGTTTTATGACATGGATGCAGTATGCGCCTGGTACTTCACTATGATGTTGGAAGGGCCGGCTCGCACGTGGTTGAACAATTTACCACCCAACTCGATCAACACCTGGGCAGAATTGAAGGAACGATTCATTAAGAACTTCCGTGGAACTTGCAAACACCCAATGACGATTGTAGATCTACAGCATTGTGTTCAGCGAGTGGATGAGTCAGCCCATCATTGGACACAGCGGGTTGCGGAGATTATCCACTCGTCGGATGGCATCAAAGTGGCTTAGGCCGTGTTGATCTTGGAGAAGAACTACCACTTTCAACCTCTGGTATTCAAGCTCGGTTGTCTTAAGCGAAAGGTGCGGGATATGGGCGAGTTGAGGGACACCTTCACCAGGTATGCCGAGTCAGATGGCACGAAAGATGTTGGCTCCGATGACGATAAGGCCAGTGAAGTCAAGAAAGGAGATGGAACCAAGGGTCACCTCCAAGCTCAAGGACGTAATGGCAACCAGGGAGGTCAAGGAAAGAGAAGGCAACAAGTAATTTCTTTGCCAACACCACCGGGCCAAGAAACCAACGTTGGAACACTGGTCAAGATCGGGGCTTTAGTGGAAAAAACCACGTAATTATGAGGAGCTCCTCAAGGGGCCTTGTCCTAAACACAGTACCCCACATGCCCTGTCTAACCACGCTTTGGGAAAACTGCTTCATGATGCAGGAATTTCGTCTTCAAGCGTCCAGAGATCACCAAGGCGACAACGGTGGTGGAAATCTGGGTCAGTTTGGTCATGATGGGTCTCAAGGGGGCTCGTTCGGCGGCTTCCCTAGTTTGGGCTTTGAGGGGAAATGCGTCTCGAATAATAACGGTGGACAACAGTCTGGCCAGGGTAACCAGCAGTACAACAACTAGGGCGGCTTTCAGCAGCAAAACAACCAAGGCGGTTTTCAGCAGCCAAATAACCAGGGCGGTTTTCAGAGCAACCCTAAGCAGTTGAACGGTGGTCAGTACCATGTTTTCACCACTAACACGTGTAGAAGGGACAAGAAAGTCAAACAAAGGGTGATCAACATGGCTGAGTCGGCGGTTCCTAGATACCTCAATTGGTCTGAACCGCCCGTCACATGTAGTAAAGTTGATCACCCGCCCTAGGTTGATAATCCTGGTGACTTAACATTGCTGGTGGCACCACAGGTTGGGGGATACACCCTCTCTAAGGTCCTCATGGATGGAGGTAGCAGCATCAACATCTTGTACTACGATATCTTCCGGCGGAGGACTTTTCCTGAGAGCGACTTGATGTCGTCGACTACGGTCTTTCACGACATTGTCCCTCGCAAGTCGGCATATCCAGTTGGGCAGATCAAGTTGAATGTGGCTTTTGGCGATGAATCCATTTACATGAGTGAGGCTTTGATGTTTGAGGTGGTCAAAATCAAGAGTCCTAACCACGCTTTGTTCGGTCGGCCAGCTAACGCCCGCTTCATGGCCCGACCTTGCTATATGTACCCCAAGCTCAAACTGCCGAGTCTTAAAGGTACCTTCACAGTCAATGGGGACCGAAAGATAGCGCAAGAATGCGAAGAAGGAGACGTCGCATACGCTGAGTCGGCGTGTGCTGCTGAAGAGTTGAAGTTCCACAAGGCCAATGTGGACCCGGCCGACATGAGCCCGCTCAACAAACCAACCGTGGATTCGGAGCCACCCCTTAAGTTCAAGCCGGCAGATGACACCAAACAAGTTGACTTCACCCCTAGCGACTCTTCTAAGTAGTTTACTATTGGGACAGGCGTGGATCCCAAATTGGAAAGCGCGCTCATCGAATGCACCCGTGAGAACCGGGACATCTTTGCATGGAAACCTTCGGACATGCCAGGAGTACCGACATAATTCGCTGAGCATAATCTAAATGTGGATCCTAAGATGAAGCTGGTTCGATAGTACGTTCGCCGTTTTAACGAGGAGAGATGTAAAGCGATTGGGGAAGAAGTTGCCAGGCCCATGGCTGCCGGGTTCATCATCGAAGTTTTTCATCCTGAGTGGTTGGCTAACCCGATCTTAGTTCTGAAGAAGAACGACACTTTTCATATGTGCATCGATTACACAGATCTCAACAAAGCTTGCCCGAAGGATCCCTTTGCCCTCCCCCATATCGATCAAAACATTGACTCTATGGTGGGTTGTGACCGTTTGTGCTTTCTAGATGCGTACTATGGTTATCACCAGATCAAGATGGCCAAGGAGGATTAGGAGAAGACATGTTTCATCACTCCCTTCGACGCTTTTTGTTATGTCTCTATGACCTTCGGGCTTAAGAGTGCAGGGGCAACTTATCAACATTGTATTGAGAACTGTTTGCACAGTCAGATCGGGTGTAATGTTCATGCTTACATTGATGATATTGTGGTGAAATCACAGAAGAAGGAGATGCTTTTGGGCGATCTGAGGGAGACGTTCGACAACCTTTGAGTGTACCAGATGAAGCTTAACCCGACCAAGTGTATTTTGGGGTTCCTACATGCAAGTTGTTGGGTTTCCTGGTGTCAGAGCGAGGCATCGAAGCTAACCCGGATAAAATCAAGGTGATAACCTCGCTTGGTATACCGACCAACATCAACGAGGTCCAGCGCTTGGCGGGTCGAATTGCGGTGTTGAGCCATTTCATAAGCCGCCTCGATGAGAAGATGCTACTGCAACAAAAGACCTTCCAACGGCGCCAGAAATAGGCGTGTTGACGGGAGACTATTCTTGTCTTGATACTCCTCGGCAACGGCGCTAGGAATCCTTCTGCTACGGCTACGCCTTTAGGGACTTCCTTGGCAAATATGCAAAGGATTCCCCCGTGGCCTTGGAGCCTTGCGTTGGTGTTCCCTCAAAGCGGAAAGGGTGATGTAGCACAACGGCGGTAAGTATTTCCCTCAATTTTGAGAATCAAGGTATCGATCCAGAGGAAGGATTGCGTCAAGTCACTAGTACCTGCACAAACACAAAGAGCTTGCACCCAACGCTATGAAGGGGTTGTCAATCCCTTATAGATTGTTTGCAAAGTGAGAACTGAAAGCAAAAAGTAAACAAAGCAAAGTAAAAGTGAAAGTGGATACGATAGTTGTGAATAGACCCGGGGGCCGTAGTGTTCACTAGTGGCTTCTCTCATGAAAGCAAGTAGAGAGATATTCTTAGCCGGCGGAAAAATACTTGGATATGTAAGCATCTTTGCACTTATCCCAAGAATCGATACTATTTTTAGGAAAAGAAGAAAACCAAGTTTTTGCACGATCTCGCAACGAGATAGGAAAAAGCTTCAACTTTATCACGTCATTATCCACATCTCTTTTCTTTTGCATATCGCAAAGTTCAATGAAAGTATTGAGATGGGATGCAACATCTTCAATAGGAAGGCTAGAGAATTGCTCTTTCATAACAAGATTCAGCAAGGCAGTGTTGATTTCATAGGATTCCGCACTAGTTGCGGGAGCAATCGGAGTACTAATAAAATCATTATTCTTGGTACTGGAGAAGTCACAAAGTTTGGTGTTATCAGCCATGATGACTTCAACAAACCAACAAGAACACCAGCAAGCAAGAAAACCGGCAAAGGAAAACGACAAAAGGCAAAAGAAAACGGCAAAGGAGAAAGGCAAAAAGGCAAAAGAAAACGGCAAGGAAGAAAGGCAAATGGAAACGACAAATGTGAAGTGGGGGAGAGGAAAACGAGAGGAAACTGGCAAAAAAGGTAAATGCAAGAGATGAGTTTGTGACACCTACTTGGATAGATCTTGACTTGATCTCTCCTTCCCCAGCAACGGCGCCATAGATACTTCTTCTACTGCCACAAAAGACCTTCTAACGGCGCCAGAAATAGGCGTGTTGATGGGAGACTATTCTTGTCTTGATACACCTCGGCAACGACGCCAGGAATCCTTATGCTATGGCTACGCCTTTAGGGACTTCCTTGGCAAATATGCAAAGGATTCCCCCGTGGCCTTGGAGCCTTGCATTGGTGTTCCCTCGAAGCGGAAAGGGTGACGTAGCACAGCGGCGGTAAGTATTTCCCTCAGTTTTGAGAACCAAGGTATCGATCCAGAGGAAGGATTGCGTCAAGTCACTAGTACCTGCACAAACACAAAGAGCTTGCACCCAACGCTATGAAAGGGTTGTCAATCCCTTATAGATTGTTTGCAAAGTGAGAACTGAAAGCAAAAAGTAAACAAAGCAATGTAAAAGTGAAAGTGGATACGATAGTTGTGAATAGACCCGGGGGCCGTAGTGTTCACTACTGGCTTCTCTCATGAAAGAAAGTAAACGGTGGGTGAACGAATTACTGTCGAGCAATTGATAGTACCGCGCAAAGTCATGACGTTATCTATGGCAATGATTATATCTATAGGCAGCATGTCCAAAACAAGTAGAGCGGTACTTTCTTCATCTACTACTATTACTCCACACATCGACTGCTATCCAACATGCATATAGTGTATTAAGTTCATGAGAATAGAGTAACGCCTTAAGCAAGATGACATGATGTAGATGGACAATCTCATATCTACGATAAAAAGCCCATCTTGTTACCCTTGATGGCAACACCATGATGTCTGGCTTGCTGCCCCTTCTGTCACTGGGAAAGGTCACCACACGGTATGAACCCAAAACCAAGCACATCTCCCATTGCAAGAATCATAGATCTAGTTGGCCAAACAAAACCCAAGACTCGGAGAGACTTACAAGGATATCAAATCATGCATATAAGAAATCGGCAAAGACTCAAATATAATTCATAGATAATCTGATCACAAATCCACAATTCATCGGATCTCGACAAACACACCGCCATAGAGGATTACATCGGATAGATCTCCATGAAGATCATGGAGAACTTTGTATTGAAGATCCAAGAGAGAGAAGAAGCCATCTAGCTACTAACTACGGACCCGTAGGTCTGAAGTGGACTGTTCACGAGTCATTGAAGAGGCGATGATGTTGATGTAGAAGCCCTCCAACTCCAAAGTCCCCTCCGGCACGGCACCGGGAAGGGTCTCCAGATGAGATCTCGCGGAAACGGAAGCTTGCGGCGGCGGAAAAGTGTTCTCATGGATGCCATGATTTTTTTCCTGGATTTTAGGGAATAGATAGGCGAAAGAGCTAGGGCAGGGGAGCACCAGGGAGGCCACAAGCCTGGTCGCCGCCGGCGCCCCTGGTGGCGGCTACAGGGCTTGCGGGCCCCCTGTGGCTCTCCTGCCTTGGCCCTCAAGTCCACCGATCTTCTTCTGTTCTGGAAAAATTTATTTCGGGGATTTTATTCCGTTTGGACTCCGTTCCAAAATCAGATCTGAAAAGAGTCAAAAACAAAGAAAAAACAGGAATTGGCACTTGGCACTGAATTAATAAGTTAGTCCCAAAAAAGATATAAAACGTATATAAAACATCCAAAGTTGACAAGATAACAACATCAAACCATCAAAAATTATAGATACGTTTCAGACGTATCAGAAGGCCATCCCCCTTTATCAGTTGCTTAAGAAAACATATCATTTTGTTTGGACAGATGCAGCTAACACAGCTTTCAAAGCCCTCAAGAAACAACTTGCTAAGCCGCCCGTGTTAGCCGACCCGTATGATAAGGAACCGATGCTCTTTTACATTGCTGCTAATTCTAAAGCAGTAAGTGAGGCGGTGGTTGTTGAGCGCAAGGAATAAGGCAAAGAATATCTGGTTCAACAGCCAGTGTATTTTGTTAGTGACATGTTGACTTTGTATAAGAAATGATACCCACATTGGCAGAAGCTGGTCTTAGGGATTTTTATGGCAAGTCGAAAGCTGGAGCCTTAATTCGAGGAGCACCCAATTATTGTGGTTAGTTCAGTGCCAATGGGGACATTATACAGAACTGCGAAGCTACTAGGCGGATTTCTAAGTGGGCAATCGAGCTTGGTCCTCACCATGTGAAATATATGCCTCGCACGGCCATCAAGCCTCAAGCTCTGGTAGATTTCATCAACGATCGGACCGAGTTACAGATTCCACAAGATAGGCCAGATAACACGTACTGGACTATTCGCTTTGATGATTCTAGACACTTGGAACGCTCAGGAGCTCGCGTGGTGTTATCTTCCCCACGAGGCGACAAATTTTGCTATGTTTTGCGTCTCATGTTTCCTTGCACCAACAACTCGGCTGAGTATGAGGCTCTGCTCCATGTGCTCAGGATAGCTAAGGAGATGAACCTCGGCCGGGTCAGATGTTTGGGCGACTCAGATTTGGTGGCTCAACAACTCTCTGGAACTTGGGACTCCAAAGATCCACTGATGGCGGCTTATACGCGTGCACTAACCGAGGTGGCGGGACATTTTAGTGGCTACCTGGTTGACCATATTGATCATCGACAGGACGAGGTGGCTGATGATTTATCACGACTCGGATCCTAACGCAAGCCTGTTCCAACCAATGTGTTCCTGGATGTCTTGCATAACCTTTCTATGAAATTGCTTTCTGAAGAGGACATAAAAGTTCCTGACCCGGAATCACAATTGGTGGCAACTCTCTGGGCGGTTCCTGACTGGACAGTTCCTTACATGGCTTATGTGGCCTGAGGCGAGTTGCCAACTGATGGAATCTTTGCTCAACAGATCATACGGTGGTGCAAGTCCATGGTTATCCATAAGGGCGAGTTACACAAACGGAGCACATATGGGGTCTTTCAACGATGTGTTTTCCCGGAGGAAGGATGAGATATTCTTAATGAGATACATGATGGTGACTGTGGGCATCACGCTGGGTCACGATCCTTAGTGTCAAAGGCCTTTCGGCATGGTTTTTATTGGTTGACGGCTCATGCCGATGGAGAGGATATATTGCGCAAGTGTGATGGTTGTCAGAAGTTTGGCCGCCAAGTACACGTGTCAGATCAAGAATTGTGCATGATCCCAATCACATGACCTTTTGCGGTCTAGGGGCTTGATATGGTCGGCCCGTTCAAGATGTCTTCCGACAAAAAGACTCATATACTGGTGGCGGTTGACAAGTTTACCAAGTGGGTTGAAGCAGGGCCAGATAGTAATTGTGAGACAGAAACTGCAGTCAAGGTCCTCAAAAAGCTGATTTTTCGTTTTGGTTATCCTCACAACATCATCACTGATAATGGTACCAATCTGTCCAAAGGCGCCATGAAAGAGATATGTCAGCGGGAGCACCTCTAACTTGATGTATCTACGGTGACTCATCCACAGTCCAATGGTCAAGCTGCGCGAGCTAACGAGGAGATCTTGGGTGGGATCACGCCCCGGCTCATGTTTCCTTTGTAGCGGACTTCGGATTATTGGGTCGAGGAACTCCCCTTGGTACTTTCGAGCATCAGGACTACACCAAACAGATCCACCGGATAAACTCCTTTTTTTCTCGTGTATGGGGCCGACACGGTTCTTCCAAGCGATATAAGGCATGATTCTCCCCGAGTTGCCGCTTATGTGGAGGCAGATAATGAGCAGGCGCATCAAGATTCCTTGGATGTTTAGAGAAAGAGCGTGATTTGGCTGCAGCACGATCAGCTATCCATCAACAAGACTTGCGCCGTTATCACAGTCGGCGAGTTAAGAGCTAGATTTTCCAGGAGGGCGACTTAGTGCTTTGACTGATTCAAGATCCCACAGGCATGCACAAGCTATCACCTCCATGGAAAGGACCTTTCGTCATCAGCAGAAGTCTTCATAATGGCTCCTACTATCTGATCGACCTTCGTCCAAATAAGCCAACCTTGGAGGAAGAGACGACTCGCCCGTGGAACATTGCCCACCTTCGGCCTTACTACACTTAGAGCCATAGGCTCCTTATCTCTATACATATTTTAGTATGTTGTACTATTTTTATCAAAACAATAAAGCCGACGCCCACGAAATCAGGGTCTCTACCGTTTCAGCCTATATATTGGGCATGAGTCTTTATTGTGTACATAAGCCGCCCAAGAGGCTGAGCCGCTGCCAAGGAGGCCATTCAAACATGGACACTATTAGTATCAAAGAGGATGAGCCTCCTTGTTGCGATCATTCAAACATGGATACTGATAAGCCAAAAAGAGGACCAATTGCCATGATGCACGGTTCAAACATAGGTGCCAATTTATGATCTTGAAGAATAAAGTCGGCTTATTTAGGGGCTATTAGTGCCCAGGTTGTTTAGCAGTAACAACATCGTCTTCTGCAATCCTATGCTTGGCTTTTCCTTGATCATAGGTCACTTGGGGGCTTCCAACTCATTGAGTTTAGCCTGAATACCCTATTGGCTTGCAAAAAATTAACGCTATACAATGGTTATACTGGACTGTATGTCTTGGCGACTCGCCCTATTGGCCCCGTGTACTCTTGGCGAGTCAATCCATTTTGCACCCTCACTTGCCAATGTTAAAACATCGAGGTGTCTGGCGAGAGTCGGCATATGGAGAATAGATAAACCATGGGTTCATAGAACCTGCTTCACCGAAGCCTGACTTAAGCCTGATCCGTCAGTGTAAATCATAAAGGTTTTTGCAAAAACCTATTAAGGTATGACTAGAGACTTGCAAGCCCGTCTACCCGCCATGACTCACAGACCTGAACTATTTATAACAATTTAATACCCTATATTGTGTTATCTTTTGCAGGAAAAGATTCAATATTATCACCGGCTGGAGACTTGAGAAGGCCATACTGCTTGCAATGTAGCGAAACCTTAACAAGGCGGCTTATATTAAAAGCTAATGCCAAAAGTTTCGGCATCCATATAGGTTTTGTGCAATCATGTCAATTTTTTACACCTAAAATCTATTACATGGCTCAAGAAGGCCAAAGTTTTGTTTCCCACATTAACCCGGTGGCCAGTTCCTCCGGGTTCAATTTCCTCCAGGATGAATCTTGGGAAGCCCCCTCTGGGTTACCGTGTGCCGAACTTCCGGGGTCTTGTATGTGGAAGTTGTCCATATCCCAGTTGCAATTGATTAAAGCGTGAAATTCCCCTTCCTCTATCAATATGGTCAACGTATCAGCATCAGAGGCAAAAAGGTGCTTACGACGCTGAGGAGTAAGGTTCACTGGCGCAAATGTGAGAGGTGGCACACACTTGTTGCTCTCATCATAAGCCGCATGATACTTAGCCAAATCAAGATCTTCAACGAGCTGACTCACCGATGGACGAGCCGCCTTCATGCAATGTGCGTAGTCCTCTTGAGTAAATTCTGATCCATCATCCTTGTATTCAGGAAACCCGCCTTATATCTCCTCCGGCTTGAGCTCCGTTGCATAGGCCAACTACCGGCTCATAGTAGTAATTAGCCCTTTCCGAGCAACTGATTTCTTCAATTCTTCAATCTACTTAGGCATGGTCGAGAGGCGCCTCAACATGTCACTAATAAACTTCACCGACTCTTTGTCAACCCATACAGCTTGGATGGTCAATAAGCCACCAACATAAAGTTGCTCTATCAAGGTGTACAAAGCTTTTAGTTTGAGCACACAGTCATCTTCAAGATTGGCTCATCGAGGGCCTCCACTAAAAACGAATATGGATTATAAGTCGCCTGGCGGGTTTTGTTCTTTACAATGGTTGCAAATGACAATATACAAAGTACTTACCAAACACAACACTCGTCATTTTGGAGATATGTCGTTTTAGACGAGTTAATTCTTCAGTAACCAGTTTCAGCTGACCCTCGACATTTTCTGCATGTTTCAGTAGGGAGGCTTTGTCAGCTTCGGTCGTCTCTCTATATAATGTTTGCTCAAACTTGATTTTTTCAACTTCTGCCAAGGAAACCCGAAGTTTTTCCTCAGCTTCAGCTCGGGCATCTTGTTGCTATGCCAGATTTTTCTTCATACTATTCAAGTATGAGTCAGCTTGGCCTACAGATTCCTATACAATCAAAACAAGATGGATAGTTAGCTCAAAGCTGAGTCGCCAAATTGACTATAAAAGATTGCTCTCTAGTCTCAAGAAGATTGCAAGCAATATACTTGACACTTGGGGGCTAATGAATGCAATTTTTTCTTTCAGATTATTTATATAGACCCGGTTCATCTTCAAGAAGATGACCCGACCCTTGGGGGCTACAGGTTGAAGTTTTAAGTTAATATTGACAAGACCTGACACATCTTCAAGTAGATGATCTGGCCCTTGAGGGCTATAGGTTAAAGTTTTAAGTTCCCATTGACAAGACCGAGCTCATCTTCAAGAAGATGACTCGGCCCTTGTGGGCTACAGGATGAAGTTTTACGTTAATATTGACAAGACCTGTCTCATCTTCAAGAAGATGACTCGGCCCTGGGGGTCTACATGTTGAAGTTTAACAAAAATATTAGTAAGAACCGTCTCATCTTCAAGAAGATGACCCGGCCCTTGGGGGCTACAGAAGGATATATGGGATGATTTATTGCATAAAAACATACCTCATATCTCTTCTTCATCATATTCACGAGGCTGGCTTCCATATCCCGGCTCATGGAGAGGTTGTTCACATATCCAGCATGCGGTTCTTCAAAGTAAACTTTTTCATTATTGGGAAGCTCAAGTTTAGCTTTCCCTTTCTCCATTTCGTTTGTCGCACCCTTAGCAGTATGTTTAGCCAGCACGTTGAAGATGGGCGCGGTATGACACATCCCAGTAATGACAACATTTTGTTCTTCGTGCACAACATCTTTGGTTGTCTTTGGAGGACTTGGCGGGTTAAGATCATTTTTCTGACTCGCCTCCATGGCCATATTGTCAACTTCTGCCGGGTTAACTTGGACATCATGAAGATCGTCAATAACATACGTATAAGCTTCAGGAAGCTCAGTACAAGTGCCAGCCGGTTTAACCTGAGTTTCTCGGATAGTAATATCCACTTCCTCTTCTCCAGGTGTTTCACGATTTAGCGGTGACCCCCCAGTTTTTCTTTTCTTGGCCTGAGCCCTGAAGGATAAAGGTTCAGACAAACATAATGATGTTTAAGTACCAAGGCAAGTGTTAGATATACAAATAAGGGTTTACCCTGGGAGACGAACAACAGGTGGCAATTTTAAAGATGTCGAGTCGCCCGATGAAGGTGGTGATACCTGTTAAGGTGAAACTCGGAAAGTTTGAGTAATCAATAAATGGAATTTATCGATAAGAAAGGAAGAGTTAGGATGAAAAGCACCTCATTTCGGCGTTTACGACTGCCTATTTTCTTAGGCAAACCGGTCATAAGATCACCTGAGGAGCTATGAGTGTAGCGCTTTGGAGTATAAGTAGACTTCTTCAAAAGGAAGTCACGATCCAAATAAGTATCCGGATGAGTCATAGAAACTTTTCTAGAAACCCGCCTTGGAGGCCGTGTGAAGGAAATAACTGAGTCAGAAGAGTATGAAATTACCTCGTCATCCTCAGCATCGCTCTCAGCGTCATCTTCTTGAGATTGAAAAAAATGCTTAGTACAATACACATCAAAATAAAGGGATAGATGAAACATTTACCCCAGATTGGTTTTCGACGGCGTGTGACTCGCCCATGACAGATGACTCGCCAACAGATGTTTTGTTCTTCCTTGTCTTCTTCGGGGCGGCTTTGACATTTTTGAAAGTTGTTTTCCCATTCTCCGTTTCCAGAAGGGAGAGTTTTTCTACAGCAATATGAATAAGAAAGCAAGTCCTCAAATATGTAAATAATAAGTAAGATGAGTGATGGTTAAAGATATTTACCTCAGGAGCCGGGTTCAGGATACAGAATGGCTTTAGTCTAGTTTTGGAACATATATCTGTGGATTCCCCACATAACTTCTTCACAATGCTATTGACTTCATCAGAGTCAAGCATAACGTTGGAGAAACGTTGTGCATTCTTTAAGTCGCCATCATATTTGCACATTAATCCATCCTGGCGGCTTAAGGGCATAATGCGCCACTCCACCCAGCATCATATCAAGTCAACTCCGGTTAAGCTGTTGGCGTTCAAAGCCCTAAGTTTCGGCCAGATAAAAGTAAGGGTGGCATGTTCTTTCGAAGTCAAGGAGCCGAGAATTTGGAAGTCCCTCGGAAGGCGCTCCTCTCTAAACCCTGGCAGGGGATTTTCATTGGCAGGTGAAGTATTCTTACAATAAAACCAAGTCTTTCCCCAGCCCTTGGGGTGACTGGGCAGGGTGACAGCAGGAAAGCCACATTCTCGACGTCTTTGGATTGTGACCCCTCCATGTTCTAAGCTGGGACCATCAGCCCATTCCGTTTGGCGGTTCAAATAGAAGAATTCCCTAAACAAGGGAAGAGTGGGCTCCATTTCCAAGTATGCTTCACAGAAGACTTGAAATTGGCATAAGTTGCTGATTGAGTTGGGGCCCACGTCTTCAGGATGAACATTGAAGAAGTGCACGGCGTATAGAAAGAATTTTGATCCTGGGGGAGAAAAGCCTCGTTCAAGGTGATCAGTGAAGACCACAATTTCTCCGGCGGGTTGCGGCTGCAATTCTCCAGCGGCGTATCTCCAACCGATCACTTCCTTAGGAGACAAGACTCCCACGGTTACACACCGCTGAAGGGAGACATCAGGAATTTCTGATGGCAGCCAGTCACATTTGGATGGCTTTGGCATACTGACAGGTTCAGGTAGGAAAAGAGCTGCATGAATACATTGGCGGGTTATCTCGACAAACAAGATATGTCTTGATAAAAGCAAGCGACTTGACAAAGAAGGTAGCCTACAACGTTCAAGTCGCCCTAATATAAGGATGTTTTCTCAAGATGGCGAGTGTGACCATAAGGGTGGCTTAAAGGAGGACGACGATTTTAGTTTCCGCCAAGTGCGGGACAAACATATTTCTACCAAAAGGCATAAAGATATGGATCTACCGATGTTTCCATATAACGGAAAAAATTCAATGGTGTTTCGATCACAGTACAGTACGAAGCAACAACAGTTCATTGTTTGAGTCCAGATTCTACAATGCATTTCAGACAAATTACAGAAAATGGATACATAAATCTACCCCAACATAAACAGTTGGCGAAGTCTTCATCAAAGAGCTAATTAATTTTTTTCATGGTATAAATGCGGATGAACTCCAACAAACACTATTAAACCATGGTGGATTCACACACGGATGTAGGGAAACAAAGAACTTACCTAACAGTGCTGATGGCGGCGGAGAAGACCCGTGACTCGAAGGATAAGTCAAAAGGTGAAAGACTCCGGGACTAGATTGATGGATGACAGGAGCTCTCGAGCGGCGGCACGGTGGAGGTGTAGGCTCGAGAAGGAAGAAGAAGATGGTAGGAGGGTAAAACTAAAGGATGTCCTAGTGGGTATTTAAAGGCCTGAGCTGAAATGAAAATGGTAGGCGGAAGAATCCAGGAGGTGCAATAATTTCGGAACTGATGACGCCTTGATTTTTGGGTTGAGAAGATAAGACAAGGGATCCGTTGGAATGACATCATTAAGATCCCTAAAATCCTGGGGTGGGTGACATCACAGAAAAACCAGGGCAAAAGCTTTCGGGGAAATTTTAAGCCGGCACCTCTATCTTGAGAAGTAAAACTCGGGTTATATATGACACGCTGAGGGTAAAGAGAAGTCTATTGATATGAATAAATTCAAGTCAATCTGGGGCCTAATGTTGGGGGTATTATCCTGCCAGATGACCTGCCCTAAGAGGCAGGTCAAGATGGTGGCGGCTCAACGTCCATAATTAAGATGGGCCCTGGCCTACAAAGCGGGAGGCGCAAGGCAGTTTACCAACAAGAGGTGGTAGCGGCCCAAGACATGAAGATGGCGGGTGACGGCGCACAAGGGAGAAGGCCGCCAGGAGTTTCCTTGTTTAAGGAGCAAGGCGAGTTAGAGACATAACACGTCACGGGTCATAATGTGACTCGGACTCTTGTAAACCTAAGGGTCTCGACCTGTATATAAAGGCCAGTCTCTAGGGCTGGTAGACTTAGGTTACAATCAATCGAGAGCTAGGTCAGGAAAAGCTGCACCCTTGTAATCGATTCTATCATCATTACAGAAAAAGTAGGACGTAGGCTTTTACCACCTCGGAGGGGACGAACCTGGGTAAACTCGTCTCTTCTTCCCGATCAACCCCTTTGAGTCGCCACATAGTTGCGATGGCTTCACCAATAAGTCCTTTCACAAGGACATCTGTCCCGACAAAAACACGACAATATGTGTTTTGTATAGATCATGGTGAGATTCCACATGAAAGTTTGAGCGCATGTGTACACGTGCTCCCACTGGCTACAAGTAAGTGTACACGTCGTGCACCTCCGGGGGAGGGTGATGACGAGTTGATGGATATAATTCTCGCCCCTCGTTGGTTACCCCAAGTGGAAGGTGGAGATGTAGTCACCAGCAGATTTCCCTTACACGGGGACTATAAGGTTTATCGAACCAGGAGAACTCCGAGGATCAACAAGTAGGTGTCCGCTGCTCTGGCGCTAGCAGAAGATGTGGACGTGCACACACAACAAATAACTTTGCTCCCAACGAGTACAGAGAGGTTGTCAATCTCCCCGGCCTTGTAGCTTGCAAAGGATCAAAACACAAGCGGGAATAGTGATAGTTATTCCAGCGGAAAAGTAAATGAAAGCAGTAAATGGTGGAGGTGTAAACAATGTTGGTCAGATGGACCTGAGTCACATGATCTTCACTAGTGATGTCTCTCTCCCAAAAGACTATAAATAACTATGCATGGGTAAACAAATTACAGCTAGGCAATTGAGAGAATTATAAACGCACCACAATGCTAATTATGCTACTTGAAAGTTAGAGGCTCAATAGTAATGGGCAGTACGCCAAGACAAGTAGACCGTTTATTCATCAACATCTACTTACTAATCATCCACCTTGAGATATCTATCCAGAACATCTCGCTGGTATTAAGTTGAGAGCCCCACCCGAAGTGTAAACTCAAAGCAACAGACAACTTCATCAACGAACTTTGCGTAAGGTAAACAATCCTTGCAACCGCGGTCACAAGCACCATTGTTTTCTCCTCGGTGGCGAGAGCGCATCCCCTAGTCTCATGTTTTGTCACTCAAGCTAGACATGAGGGGGCATGAACCCATAATCATGCATAATGCTCCCTCTTGGAGTTACAATCTACTACTCGGCCAAAGCAATAAAGAGCAACGGAGAACATGCATGAATCACTAAAGAACATAATATAAAATGATAATCAAATATATAACTCATCACAATTTGAACATAATCTCATAATCCATCATATCCTAGCAAACCGAGCATAGCAATAGGAGGAAAAATTACATAGATGCCTTGATCATGTAGGGAAGCTCACAAGGGCTAATCATTGAACCACAAGATTGGAGAGAAGACATCACATAGCTACTGGTCATGGACTGATGGTACAAGGAGGACTACTCACGACACGTCCGGGAAGCGTCCATGGTGGTGGAGAAGATCCCGGAGGTCAATCCTCCCTCTAGTAGGGTGCCAGGAAGAGGTCTTCTGATGCTCTCGATCTTGGAAGTGCTGCGTCGGCGGAACAATGGAGAAATTTGCGATTCTGGATCTCCTAGAAGGGTTTCCTATCGGGGAGGTAAATATAAGCCAAAGGAGGGAACTAGAGGAGGTGGGCCTCACCCAGGCGACCTGTGGGCGCGGCCAGGGGCCAGGCCGCGTAGGGAGGCCGCCTGGGCAAGCCCTCGCTCCCGTGTGGCCCACCTTTGGTGCTGTGGAACCTTCCATCAGGCTGATTTTTATATATTTTTCTCAGGAGTTTTGCGACTGTGTAAATTTGGGTAAGAGTCCCTGCAAAAAACATCAGCAGACAGAAACTGGCACTTGGTGCACTGAGTTAGCAGGTTAGTCGAAATATGTGTAAAAAGATATAAAAGTGTATCAAAACATATAACAATGTCACCCAAAAGATCATGGAACAAGCAGAAATGATAGATACGTTTGGGACGTATCAAAATCCCCAAGCTTAATTCCTGCTCGTCCTCGAGTAGGTAAATGATAACACAATAAATTATGTGGTGACATGCTAACACACATATAAGAACTTCAAAGTAAAACAAATAAGATATGCAACTCAAGTCAAGACAATAACAAGAAGAGTCTATATTTACTTTCGAAATTAGCAAAGTAAGAACATAAAGGTGCAAGAGCTCTCGCTGTCTGTGACTCGAATGTCCCCAAATGGTGTTTGCGTGCAAGAAGTGGGAGATGGGTTTAGAGCATACAAATATTTCTAAGTGAGAACTCAATCTACCAAACTTCACACTTGGTCTCCTTCGGAATCTTATTTTGACTCATCCCCAGACCACTAGTCAAGCACAAGTCAAAATGATCCTCTCCCTTTCGAATTTGAGCACTCATGCAATGGATGAGCGCAAGAAAGATATGTTGGCACTTAGGATGGCAAAGAGAATAATGATGGGGAAGGAATACAAAAAGGTGTGAAAGGATCAAATCAATGAGGACAACTATAGGCGAGAGAAAGCCAAAATGATAAATATGATGTGAGGAATAGGGATTGCCATGCAACGGATGCACATATGAGCTAAGGTCACCTCTCCGATAGAACTAGTGGGCGTGCATCCAACTGGCTTGCTCATGAATACCTAGATCTCATTTGAGGAGGCTCATCATTGGAATATACAAGCCAAGTTCTATAGTGTAAGGGTCCCCACATAGTTATGCATGAATGATAATCTCTATGGAGTACAAATATAACAATTGAGTACGAGTGTGGATCTTTCAAAAGGAATAGTAGTGTTCCCTCCTTCCCTATTTTTATTCCTTTTCTTTTTTTGTGTGGCCTCTTTGTCTCTTTTTATTTATCTCTCATTTGTCCTCTTTGGTATCTTTTCATTTGTCCTCTTTGGTATCTTTTAATTTGTCCTCTTTGGGATCTTTTCCTCACTTAAGGGAAACACTCTATGTTTTACAAGAATAAAAACAAGATCTTCACACTTTATAAGAAGTACTCAACATAAAGACAAATGAAAACTATCATGATGTATGCAAATGTATGCCTTTGCCAGTGTAGGAGGATATGCAATGAAACTAGCGCGTCATGTAGCAATAATAAGGACAAGGCCCAACTAGCATGCATCTCCTCGATCAAGCAAAAGCATGTATGACATGAAGATCAAGTCATGAGATGGTGGATGTTGCATGGCAATGTATCTCGGAAAGGCTATGGAAATGCCTTAATAGGTAGGTATGGTGGCTATTTTGAGGAAAGATATAATGACGCTTATGATGACAGAGCGTATCATGCCAAGGGTTCTGATGCACCGGCGAGGTTTGCACCAACTCTCAAGATGAGAAAGGGCAATGCACGGTACCGAAGAGGCTAGCAAAATATGGATGGTGGAAGTGCCAATCAATCGAATACTCTCATTTGTACGAAGAACTCATACACTTATTATCGGTAACTCTCTATCTAGTCAGGAAATTCACAAAGAGACAAGTACCCCAAGCAGGAGTGTTTGGGGGTTTGGTTATCCTTGCGCATCCTCGGCCCATGGTAATGTGAGGGTACTCTATATATTCCAACCCCTCTAGAGGTTAGCGATCCACCAACCTAGACTTCTCAACTATTTTTTTTTAGTTTTTGAAAAACACACAAATTTCCCAAAATATGACACCTCTCACTAATAGGCTCAAGATCTTGGCACCAATAGTCCAAACATTACTCAAATCAATACCTCAAAACTATTGCAAGTTACTACTATACTTAAATAGCAACCTCAATTACCTACTCATGCAAGACAAACAACTCAGTGCAACAAGCCAACTCTCTAAACAAGATAAGCATCATAACTCAAGATAGTTCCAAAAGCAACCTAAGTAAAAGCTCTTAAAAGGTTAAAGCATGAAAAATAAGAGCTAAGCATGACAACAGCTATGAAAAGATAAAGAACACACAAAGCAATAAGCATGAAAACCTATGTTTTGTTCTAGGGTGGAGTGGAGCATGTTTCTCTTCCAAACAAGGAAGTCTGGGTTCCAAATTGTTATGAACAACAAGCAAAACTAAAACAAACTAAAAAGTAAAGAGCAGGACGCTCCAAGCATAGCACATAACAAACGAAGTGATAAAATTATAGCATGGATAAGGACAAACTGATGATTGTTGATAGAGAAGGGAATGCACGGGGGCATCCCCAAGCTTAGACGCTTGAGTCTCCTTGAATATTTCTTGGGGGTGCATGGGCCATACCCAATCTTGAGCGCTTTACACTCCTGGATCTCCTTTCATCTTCTTCCATCGCATACTTGAAAACTCCCTTCATAGGAAACTCATCATAAGCTAATTAGAGTGGTTAGTGCACATAGTAAAATAATTTATTCTCTACTGGAAATATGGATTTTCATGAAGAGCTACTGTTTCTCAAGATTTCCAAAAGGTTTTTGCAAAGGAAAAGCAAGCTTAAGATTTGCAAAATGATGAAAACGCAAATCGTGGCAGAATCTGTGAAAAACAGAACATCACGTAGTAAATAATTGTTTCGGGGCACTTCTGCAATTCAAATCAAAAAACTCATAACAGACGCTAGAAAGACAATTATATAGAGAATTAATTCAAAACAATTCAGATCAAAAGGATGATTTGATGATGTTTGGCAAATTTTTCCGTCAAGCAGACAGAATCTGTTTCTGGACAACATGTCACAACTTTTGAACCTTCTTGCAATCGGAGGCTAAAACTTGGCACAAAGCTTTAAAATAAAGATACAATGATGTTGATATAGTAGTAACAAGCATCAAGACCACTAAAACTGAAAGTAAAAACTCAAAGTAAAGATAACAAGGGTTGTCTCCCTAGATCTCTTTCTTTATACCCATAAATACAGGCTTAAGATTTTAATGATGCTCTCGTAGGAATAAGAGTTGTAGAACAAAAGAGAGCATCAAGAAGAAAATACCAAACACATTTATATAACATGCTTCCTAAACATAGGAGTATTTCAATAGAATAATTCATTGAAGCACAAAGCAATAAGCATAGGAAGGCAAAACAAGTGCAGCTTCAAAACCTTCGATATAAAGAGGGGAAACTTCTTATTTTTTTAGATATTTGGAACCATGTCTCCCCCTCTCATTATAAATTTCAGTGGCATCATGGATGAACTCAATAATATAACTATCACATAAGGCATTATTTCCATGATCCAAAAGCATAAAAGTATCATTACTCTTCTTATAAGCAAAATCTTTCTTATTAGGAATAGTGAGAGTAAAGCAATCATTATCATCATGGTAATCATCATATTTAGGAAGCATAGTATCATGAAAGCAAATTTTCTTCTCAAAAGTTGGGGGACTCTAAATATCATGTTCATCAAACCTGTCATCCCCAAGCTTAGAGCTTCCCATGTCATTAGCAATATTGATATTCAAAGAAAGCATACTAATAACATTGCCACCATAATAATTGTTATGCAAATAATAAAGTTCCATAGGTTTTTTAATTTTCTCCTCAAACACTTCATGTCCTAGTTCAAGATAAAGTTTATAAAGCTCTCTCATATTTTTGTTGTTTTCCATTAATCCTAACTAGGAAGACTAAAAAGCAAAGGTAAAAGATAGTGTGCAACTCCCCTATCTTGAAGAGTGGAGTCCCAGCAACGGCTCCAAAAATATGCTTGATGACGAGTTGATGGATATACATCTCGCACCCCAAGTGAAAGGTGGAGATGTAGTCAACAGTAGATTTCCCGTACACGGCGACTGTAAGGTTTATCAAACCAGTAGGACTCCGAGGATCAACAAGTAGGTGTCCGCTGCTCTGGCGCTAGCTGAAGACGTGGAACTGCACACACAACGAATAACTTTGCTTCCAACGAGTACAGAGAGGTTGTCAATCTCTCCATCCTTGTAGTTTGCAAAGGATAAAAAACAAGTGAGAATAGTGATAGTGATTGCAACGGAAAAGTAAATGAAAGCAGTTAATGGTGGAGGTGTAAACAATGGTGGTAATATGGACCTGAGTCACATGATCTTCACTAGTGATGTCTCTCTCCGAAAAGACGATAAACAACTATGCATGGGTAAACAAATTATAGCTGGGTAACTGACAGAATTATAAACGCACCGCAATTCTAATTATGCTACTTTAAAGTTAGAGGCTCAATAGTAATGGGCAGTACACCAAGACAAGTAGACCGTTTATTCATCAGGATCTACTTACTAATCATCCACCTTGAGATATCTATCCAAAACATCTCGCTGGTATTAAGTTGCGAGCCGCACCCAAAGTGTAAACTCAAAGGATCGGACAACTGCATGAACGAACTTTGCATAAGGTAAACAATCCTTCCAACCGTGGTCACAAGCACCGTTGTTTTCTCCCTGGTGGCAAGAGCACATCCCCTAGTCTCATGTTTTTGTCACTCAAGCTATACATCAGGGGGCATAAACCCATAATCATGCATAACGCTCCCTCTTGGAGTTATAATCTACTACTTGGCCAAAGCAATAAAGAGCAACACAAAGCATGCATGAACCACTAAAGAACATAATATAAAAGGATAATAAAATATATAACTCATCACAATCTGAACATAATCTCATAATCCATCGGATCGCAGCAAACCGAGCATAGCAATAGCAGGAAAATTACATAGATGCCTTGATCATATAGGGCAGCTCACAAGGGCTAATCACTGGAGCACAAGATTGGAGAGAAGACATCACATAACTACTGGTCATGGACTCATGGTCCAAGGAGGACTACTCACGGCACGTCCGGGAAGCGTCCATGGTGGTGGAGAAGCTCCTGGAGGTTAATCCTCCCTCCAGCAGGGTGCCGGGAAGAGGTCTTTTCACGCTCCCGATCTCGGAAGCGCTGGATCTCCTGGGAGGGTTTCCTGTCAAAGAGGTAAATATAGGCCGAAGGAGGGCACCAAAGGAGGTGGGCCCCACCCAAGTGACTTGTGGGCGCGGCCCGGGGCCAAGCCGCGCAGGGATGCCGCCTGGGCAAGCCCTGGCTCCCCTTTGGGCCACATTTGGTGCTCTGGAAGCTTCCGTCACGCGGATTTTTATATATTTTTCCCGGGATTTTTGGGACTCTGTAAATTTGGGTAAAAGTCCCTGCAAAAAAACACCAGCAGACAGAAATTGGCACTGGGTGCACTGAGTTAGCAGGTTAGTCCAAATATGTGTAAAAAGATATAAAAGTGTAGTAAAACATATAACAATGTCATCCAAAAGATCATGGAACAAGAAGAAATTATAGATGCATTTGTGACGTATCAGAGGGGTGTGACTTTCGAAGTTGACACCTCAAATGTGTGCATTGGGTATTCAAAACATCACAAACCACCTCCATACATTTGTTAGGATAGCATGGAGGCGGTTGTTGTGATCGGACCTTGCCCCCTCGCGGAGTTATCAGCGTTGCTCCCATCCGTGGCCTTGTGTGTGGTCCATCACCTTGACCGCAACGAGATAGATTAGTTACCGTGGATTCTTTTTTGAATTGTATTTGTGGTAGGTCATGGTGTGATATTATCGCATGGTATAATTTGCACATGTGTACACATGAATGCCGCCCTTCAGCTTGAATTGGGGGGGGGGGCATATATATACTATGTGTCATGAACCTCGCTCCGCGTGGGGACTTTGTGATTAGCAAGGGTGCTACATCAAAGTTTGTGTGTTGGGTATTTAAACAGCACACAATATTTCCATCCATATGTTGTTACACACTTAGATCTTGGTTGCCATCGGACACTCCATCATAAGGTTGTCTATGGGAAGCCATTCATGGGCCCGCGTGGATGTCCATCGCGTTGACTCACAATGAGATAGTGGTTACCAAAGTGGATTCTTCTTGGTTTGCGTTATGGTATATATATTAGGTCAATGAGTTTCCTAATTATCAAAGTCTAAGTGTACGCCTACGTACTCATGAATCGTTGCCATCGATGCTCAATAGACTAGTTATACGCGCCATGAACCCTTGCTCTTGTGTGTGTGGGGGGGGGGATTTTCACTCCCAAAGCATGTGACATCAACGTTGTGTATCAGGTACAGATATTATTTAATTAAAATGCAACACAACACATCCATACATATGTGTGTACCACATGCATGTGGTTGCTGTCTTCGGACACTCCATCGCATGATTTTCGGTGACACGCCCTATTCGCGGGCCTCGATGGACATTCATCACTTTGACCGACAACGAGATAGTGTTGACCAAGGTTGATTATTTCGTTTGTGTTAGAGGAAGTCTTTGTGAGATGCCCTCCAACCAACTCGTATTATCTCTCTCTCTTTCTGTGTGTGTGTGGGGGGACTATAATGCATGTAAGTCATGAAACTCGGTGGGGCCAAGGATGCCCGTGTTGCGAGGCGCATGTGCCACCGTCCACCTTCGACCGGAAGCGAGACGGGGGTGGTTTGACCATGCTCGATTCATGTAGGTTTCATTTTTTTGTTACAGCAGGGTGAGACATGAGACCTTGTTGGGGGATTATATTCGTAGCTATGATTCCCTCTCACCGACACGAAGTGGCGGCACACGAGACATGTGCCACATAAAAGTTGCGCATTGGGTTTTTGAACATATAAAACAAGCCTTTGCATACATATTTTTGTTCCACATCCAGGTGTATTTGTGTTCTGACCCATTTCCTGTATTTTCTGGAAAAAATGCTCATTTAAATTATTATTATAGTAGTCAATAGGCGACAATTCCAACAAAACGACTGTTTGCGATTGTACACTCAACAAACACCATTCCTCCGAGGCTCCGACTACCAGTGTGCCACGATTGTGCCCTGTCACATCAGCACGGTCACAAGATTGGACTCCATGAGACGTCCCTCACAATCTCAAAAATACATACCACCGTGAGCGATTTGAAAAATGGCGGTTCAAGTTTTTTTCGTATTTGATAGCACACACTAATTATGTTTGGGCCGTGTGCGATGTTTGTTGCTCCCGCGCGGGACGCTCTGCTTCAATCCCGTAATCTAATTTTTGAGTAGCCCCAACATCCTGGCATTATACTCCTGCCTAGTAAAAAATTTAGTAGCCGTGACATTTTCTCAAACACCACCTACCCCCTCCCCCCTCCCCTCCCTGCACAACAAAAACTTCGCTTAAATTATGTCAAAAAGAAGAAGAGGAAAACCTCCGCTCATACACACCACTCCTCCCTCGCTCGAACCCTAGCTAGCCCTCCGTCGCCGCCCCACCCGACTGTCCTCAAGAAGATCCATCACAACGGATTGGACTAGAATCATGTGTGCATTCAACACTAGTGCTCATCCATGTCGATTTCTTGTACGACTCGGGCTCACCCTCTTGTGCGGGCCTGCGAAACACCCCCTTTCCCACACATCCCCATCCGCATCCCCATCCCACCCCCACTCCAGGGTGTTGTAGCCCGGCTATGCTTCCTGGGAAGCTCAAGCAGCGAATAGCAAAAAAGAGGTGTATCGAGCCCTGTCCGCTAGATGAAGGCGAGGTGGCCGCCGAGTCCCCCAGGGAAGCTCACTACGGCGACTCTCTAGGGATTTAAATAAGCAAACTCGTCCATGTCTATATGTCACGACAGCCGGCTACGACATCAAGATCGTCGATAGCGACAGCTTGACGCGGGATATGCCATAGGTTATCTGGCGCACCCCCACCCCTCGGGTTCAACCCACATGGATCTCCTCCATGGCCCCACCGTTGATATACTCTGGTTTGTTGTCATGTATTTTCCTTCATTTCTGAAGGTCACGTTCAATGATGGTGACTCCTCCACTGGCCCGCTGCTGATCTTCTATTCTTTGTTGTTAGGAATCTGCCTTCATTTCTGAAGGTCGTGTTCCATGGCGATTTCTCAACATCGTCAACTGCCAAGTCATGCCTCACTGACGACAACAGCGATGACATGGGCGCCCTATCCATCTCTTCCAATGAGAAATAGCCCATCCACAACATCAAGGAGGGCACCCTGCAGTTGTGCTCTTCCAAAGGGAAGGAGCCGAGCTGCGACAACACGGAGCGCACCCACTGTCCGAGCTCTTCCAACGGTTGAGCATATACATTGTTTAGCTGTTTTTGGTTATCAATAGTGAGCATATACATTGTTTAGCTATTTTTGGTTGTTTTTAGTGAACATATTTCTGGTTTCAATTGGTAGATTTGGTTGTTCAATTAGTTTTCTCACAATGTGATGTTCAATCATACAATTTGATGTTTAAGCACATGGTCCATTCTATGCATTTTCAATAGTACCTAGATGAATGACTATTTGGTTGTTGTTAAGTCTGTTGTTGACTTGTAGTGAGCATATGCCCCCTTTAAAGGTTTTTGGTTGTTTGTGGTTAGCTTTTTTCCAGTTTCAATTTCTTTATTTGGTTGTTTGTAGTAAGCCATGTTTATTTAGTTATTCACAATGTACAATACAATTTGGTCAATACCAGTTCACTAGTCATATTTGTTTCTTGTTAAGCCTCGTGAAGGTAATACACCCCGTGTTTTTTTCACTCTCTGATGCTCAATTAAACAATTTGATGTTTAAGTACAAGTTTTGTTCTATGCAATCTCAACAATACCATTATGAATGACTATACTTGGTTCCTCTTAAGCCTATTATAGTGAGCATATGCCTATTTTAGTTTTGGGTTCCCATGGCTATATTTGTTTCCCATGTTATACTCCCTCTGCCCCATAACATAAGATGTTAATACATCCGATACGTTAGTGTATTGGATGTAATTAGATCTTATATAGTGGTTCGAAGAGAGTATTGTACTACATCATTGGGAAGTTGCAGTTTAGCTTCTATTATTACTTGTTGCTTGTAGGTACATATGTCACTAGTAAATATCCGCGCTTAGACCCCTTTTTGCATATGGGACAATGAGGTATTCATGAACTAGCATCGTGCGAGGTAACTAATAAATACTCTTAGTACAATGGGTCAAAATGTGGAAATTAAACTACTTATTTATAGTTTGTCAAAGAAAATAGTGATCTGCAGTATATGAACTCAGAACTCTATAGCCTTTTTATTGCCCACAATGAGTTGTTCGCTGAAAATATTGTAGGATCGAAAGTATGTATAGAGGAGGGGGTGATTAGACTACTTGACAAGATAAAAACATAGCCTTTTCCCAATTTAGTTGTGGGCCAGTTTTAGCAATTATGACTAGTGAAGTTCACCCTACACATGAACATCTAAGAGTGTAGAAGAGAAAAGTAAAGACATGCAAATGTAATGTGGATGGTAAGGTAAGAATATCAAATGCAAAGGTTGACACGATGTTTTGCCATGGTTCCGATAGGTGGTGCTATCGTACGTCCATGTTAGTGGAGCCTTCAAACCATGGAGGATAACGACTGCGAGATGCCACATAGGACTCCACCCACAAGGGGTCCATGAAGAAGTGGCCTTGTCTATTTCACCATGACTTCCGTCCACACATGACTAGCCTCACTCAAGGTAGATCTTCTCAAAGTAGGCGATCTCCTTGCCCTTCCAAAATTCTTGGTTCAACACCACAACACGAAGTAGGAGGCTCCCAAGCGACACATAACCAATCTAGGAGGCACCACCCTCCAAAAGGTAATAGATGTGGTAAAAAGATGAACTCCTTGCTCTTGTGATTCCAAAGATAGTCTCCTCAACACTCAATCACTCTCTCACAGATTTGGCATGGGTAGGAGAATTTGATTTTGTGGAAAGAAACTTGGGGAGGCTAGAGATCAAGTTTCAAATGGTTCGATTGGAATCTCTTTATCTAAACACATGAGTAGGTGGATCTCTATCAGAAAAATGGATCTGGCAAGTGTAAGTGTGTTTTGAGTGCTTCTTGTGCGAATGAGAGGAGGTGGATCGGGTATATATAGGCATCTCCCAAAATACAACCTTTACAACATTATTTACCAACTCGATGACACCGAAATGAATCTCGGTGGTATCGAGTTGCACTAAATGTGGGAATTTTTGAATTCTCGGTTAGAACGATATATGAATCTCGGTGGTACCCATACAATGACCTAGACCAGTTTTCAAATCTCGGAGAGACAAATTTCAAACTTGAAATTCCGATTCTTGAAATCTTCTCAACAGAAAGTTGGTCTATGAATCTCGGTGGGACCGCTATGAAAGTTGATGGTACCAAGATGGTAGGGTTTGGCATAGGATCTGTCTGGTGGAAAATCGGTAGGGCCGAGTGGAAATAGTTGGTGGGACCGATTTTGCAGGTATAGCTTTGGACAGAGATATTTTGTGGGAGAATGACTGAGTATTTTTGGTGGCTACCTCTAAGCACTCGAGAAACCAATTAATCATAATACCTCACCCCTTTTAATAGTATTGGCTTTACTGTGGACTCAAAGTGATTTTCACAAATGTAAAATGTAGAGTCCTCTTGCTTGAAACTTGAGACAATCCTATTCATTTCCTCGTGTCAAGGGGCTTCTCCTCACAATCCTATAGCCAGGGCATCTTTGAACTTTTCTGAAATATACTTGGATAAAATCATTAGTCCAATGATGCATATGTTGCGATCAATTATTAAAACCACCTTAGGGAGCAATTGTACTTTCAAATGCTTGTATCTTTTTTCCTTTGCAGCGGTACACAGTCTACACAATTTCACCTCTCAAACTACATAATTGTTGGCATGCAAATATACATGTATTTCTCCCAGATTACAATGACTATCTCGAAGTCCTCATGAAAATATTGAAGGATGGGGGGTCGGCCATCACAAGGGGTTGGACATGGAGGAGGGCACACTACGGGCATTCTGCTTCACCTTTTACAACAACCAGAATATCATTTGCATGTTTCTTTATAGTATTTAATATAAGTATTCAACCATCGTTCATCATTCTTTATTTGGTGCTTATGTAATTCTTTTGTTGACCTAATTCTTGAGCATTGTACTTGTGAATCGAATAATGCATTAGTTGTTGAACCTATCTATCTATGGATATGTAAAAAGCTATTCCCTACTTTCAAATTCAAAGTATGTACAAATTCAAATTGTAGCGATTAAAATAGAAAAATGTGCTCTATGGGTCATTACGTTGTACATTATTTGGAAATTTCAACATTTCTGAAACAACTAATAATCGGACACACTCCACAGATAGGAAACATGTGCGCCCATGCACTCAATTTCCATTTAAAAACCATGTGTTATGGAAGACAATATCCCAAACGGTGCAACTGAAATTCATCGTTGATGATAGAACCTCTATCACACACCTAGTTCAGAAGCATAAACCGTTTGTGATCTAATACACATCGTAAACTTTGCACCACATAATTGCACATGCAATATTTATCATGTCCGACATGAATACGACATTTAGATGTTTCTTAAACTTATCCGACACTCATACGATGGTTAAATTATCTTCTTAGTTACAAAGTCACAGACGGGTCGGAAAATCTGCGTGTTTGTGATATGCTCCTCATCATACACGCTTTATAATCGTAAATTGTTTGTGATTCGGTGCACATCATAAATGGTGCACCATAGAATAGTGGGTGGGATGTTAATGTGATCTCACGCAACTTGCAAGGATGGGACGTACGGGAACTCTAGCATATCTCAAACAGTTCACCGGTGACTCTCATTTGTGAAAGATGCGGACATCCCATATGCTTAGTTTTGCCAAACTTTTGCATTCATTGGTCACCATCATCGATGATTTTTCTGTGTCATGTGGGATGGACCCCCTATCGCCCACACAAGCAAGGCAATGGTTTAAAAGTATGTCACGAAAAGGGGTTAAAAACTATTTGTATAGCACGTCACAACATGAGTGTTGAGATTGTTGGTGGTCTACACCATTGCGAACCTGTAGTTGGGACTGTTAACAAACCTGGCAGAACGCTCGCAAGTCCTTGTGTCTAGGTAGTAGTTGTAGACCTGCACGTGATGTGATACACATATCTAGGCGACGGAAACAATCGGATCATGCCCGGCACGATCGCCGGTGTACTTGAGGTCGAAGCCGACCACTTTGTACTTCTCGTCCTCAGGAAGCATCTAGTCCAACGTGTGGATGGAGTTCTCCACAACAATCGGGTCGTTAGTGTACACCACCATGAGGTCCATCTTCTTGATGTGGGTGTCCACTTCGACAATACTGGCAAACAGCCACTCGGTGCCGACAGGCGCCATTGGATCTGTACGGGAAGGTTCAACCGACGAATATATGTGCATCCTCTCTCTATTATTTGTCGTCGTGGGTGTGCTTCTTGTGTTGTGTTGCGTTATATAAAGGTGGTAGAGATCAAGGTAAATGGTCGTGGGAATAAATGGGTGGGCACCGGATGGCTTGGAAATTGGGCACGTCTGCATGGCAGTTTTTGTAGCATTTAACTACATGGTGGTGCGCGTATAACTACATGGTGGTGCTGATGCAGCACAACAACATGCATATGGCGCCCCATACGTGGAGGGATGCTGGAGAGTGGGCGCGCACGGATGCGAGGAGAGCATGTCACGGCCGCCTCAACCGACCGCCTCATGCATAGACCAGTTTGCAGTAGTGAATACAGAACAGTCGTTTGCTATGTAATAAAATGCAAACGTTATTATTATTAGTAACCATCAATGTACTTATCATTTCTCCCTCCTCCATCCAGTCTTTTTACAGTGTTGCCACCGGAGGACTCAAGTGCATGCTTCGGGAGCATGCAGGCGTTTCTTTTGGCCTTCCCATTTCCATGCAACTTCGCAAGTTCCAGCCCAAGTTTCCCGCCCAACTAACTAAAATCCCGGAAATCCCCAATGCTTGGACGCATGATTTATAAACCCACACGACCGGTGTCTTCACACCGTATTCACCCCTTCCCTCCCCGTAGCATCTCTACTTTGCTTCTCCATCAATCGACAGTGGCACCCGTCGTTGCTCCGCCAATCCATCATAGGAAAGCTCCAGCTAGGAGGCTGCATCACGTTGGTGCTAGACTCCCTTGAAGCGTGTAGTGCACGAGGCATCCTTGTTGGGTGTGCGCATGCCACCCACCACAAACTCTGCCACCGTTGCCCGAAGATAGTAGCCGACGGAGACCACCGTGGCCACCACCCCATCGCCGGCCGACGTTGTCACCACAACACCTACGTTTTCCTTGGCCACCACCACACCGTTGTAACAACCAAGATGCGGCACTATCATTATTTGGGGACGCGGCCTTAATATGGATAGAGGCAGATCTCGGTGTTTTGCAAGTACAAAAAGCATTGCAGATACATAAATGAACAGATGAGTATATGCATTGGCTTACACTGGCCACATACTAAATTAGAAGTCACGCAACATTATTTCAACCATCCAAATGACAGGGTCCAGCTACGGATGAAAACAAATGATAAAATTGCAATGAATCTATCTCGCTAGCTCAAGAGACGACCAAGGTCCTCTACTTATCGGGGTATGTCATGTACATGTGTGTGCTCTCCTCGTCAAACTCCCAGTGAAGTTGCGAAGCCTCGAACCTCTATGGATCTACGGTACGTGGAACTGTGGTGTTGTAGTAATATGTGAGCCACGGGGACTCAACAATCTTGCGACCATGATATTGGGACTAATTAAGTTATGGGGTGCGGTATGGTTAAGTGCTTTGGTTCCAGCAGCACTAAGAATTATCTCATGGCTAAATTACGAGAACATAATGTAAATTGAGTGGTCTATGCATAAACCGGCGTGAGATAATAATGATCAAGAAGTGATCCTGAAAACCTACTTACGTCAGACATAACCCCATCTTGTCCTTAGTTGGAGTGGAACTCACGAGTAGAGACAATCACGATTACGCACACAGTAGGCATATTTTAAATGAGTTTACTTTGAGTTTTCTATAACCGGATGTTACACAAATTTCCAAGTTGCCACATAATTGCGGGCATGGATTTCCAAAAGATATTACCCTGTAGGAGTGCTCCAACTAGTCCATCACAAACTACCACAAGCTGCATAGGAAGCCTCGACCAAAAAGAACCCGTGATTTCCTTGGATCTTGGTGGAAAACCTTAACCTCGAGATAGCCCAAAGTATCCTAGGAATCCCCATGCACAAGATATATCGAGAAGGTAAAATAAAGTCTAACAAGACCACCCGACATGGCGACTACCCCGATAAGAGCCGCATATCTCTTTCACAAGACATGTCGTATAAGCTACGCATACGGGCGCCTGGTAGAAATCACCCAAGTTTCCCTGGGTTGGCCTCGCACGGTGCTCTGGGTTGGGCCAACACCCATGAGGAGCACTGCTACGGGGGTTGATTCATTATCGTTGGTGTAGCTATTCCCTATGATTATTAATTATTAAGTTGTTAGCAGAAGGAGTAGCAAAGTTGGGTCTTGCCAGACAAGTTTTAAACCAAAACAATTTAGCAAGGGGGTCCCCATAACAACCCCAAGCGTGTTAGGAGCGCTCAATGTGGAACATAATACAGGTAACCGAAACTAGGGTGGGAAAAGCGAAAAAGAGACACCGAGAAAAAGGCCAAGCCTTCCGCATTTTACCAAGTATATAGGTGCATTAAATTAATTAGCAATATTAAGATGATATTCGAAATATCCATGCCAACACATTGATCATACTGCACCTGCAACTAGCAATGTTATAAGAAGGTTGAACAAGTGCTAACTTAGGCAAACAATGTTTTGCTAGGAAGTGGACGGTTAGAGGCTTTTCATGCCAATTATAAAGGATGGATATTCAGGTGGCATGCAGCAATAAATATCAAAGGAAACAAGACAACTAAGCATAAAAAATAAGAAACGATATCAAGGTCACAATCATCTTGCCTCACACTTCTTGTGAGGGATAAAGATCTTGCTCTTCCGGAACTTTCTCAACGGGATCCTCGTACTCGTTCCCAGCACCCAATGCTACCGAAAATAAAATACAACATCCAATTAACACACAGCCACAACATGGTGCTCGAAGCTATGATGCATGAATATGATATGAATGAAGCATGGCAATGCTACACTAGTCATATTTCTGATGCAATTATTTAGTTATTACTATTTTGGAAATAAATTCAAGATTAATTATTTGCACATGCATGAACATGGCATAAATTAATGCATCATGAGAAAACGATACAAATGCATATAAAGAACGTCACAAACCGAGTTACGGATCTCTCGGAACTCACAAAACAAGATACGAAAGGCAACGATGATAAAAGAAAATTTGAGAGAGGCTACGGGCAATTCCTTGGCATTCCAAATATGCCACTGGATTGGTCACGAAATTATAGGTGAAATATACCTAAAGTTCATGCAAAACAAAGGAGGACAACTCACACAAGGCACACAACATTTCAAAACCCAATATGTCCACAAACAACAACATACCAATTTGATCATGTGAAAACTAGCAGCTACAACCACCCATCAAGTTCAAACAAGGCATGATTATCAAGATATCAAAGAGTACAATAATCCCTAACCAACAGCAACATGGATATGTTCATGGATCAATGACAATCAAGCTCATAACATGCCAAAATTATAACTGATTAGGACTTAGTGAAATTCTCAGTTTTACACTAGCAGTTTTAACATGATGGCATGTTGACATCACTAAAACTCTACTCTACATCGACATTCATGTCATGAAACTTAACAGTGTGACAGAGGGTAACAACTACTACAATTCACTCCCACCAAACATGAGCTAAAACTGCACACAAATCATGATATCATCCTCTAAACATGGCATGATGATAATAGCCGATTCTCACACTTAATCAAATTCCACAAGGTGAATTCACAGCAATTTACATGAACGTGGCATGTTTGATGGGAAGAATAGGTAAGGGGAAAAACCTATTTGGCAAAGTAATGGCACGATTTTACACAGGGCAACAAGCTCTTCAAATCGCACCAAAGTACGAGCACTAAGAAGTGGTAGATGCATGGAAATCTTCATGGCAGCACAAGAACTTGAAACAATTTTTAGACCTAGTTATATTTTAACCTATCACAAAACAACACTATTGGGAAGGCATGTTCACAGCAATGAACACACAAATACACAAAGTTTTCATGGCAAAGAAAAATATTAGGACCGAGTACTCTCAAAACACTACAATTTCATGTTCATAATTTAACCAAGGGTGCAAGGATTAAATCATAGAAAATTAACAAGATGGAATCTTAGCACAAAATAGAATTTTCACAAACTTGCTCAAAAGAAAAAACCAATGCCACCATTAGATTCCTAAGATTTTTCTACCCCAAATTCATATTTCATAAGGCTATGTTACTCTAGAGCAATCTACCACAATTCAAAAACGAAAATTCACCTATCTAGTTATAATCGAGTCATATGCTCAATTTGGAAATTGACTAAAATGGAAATAGCCCTAAATGGAAATGCAAACATAGATAAACAAAAGGAAAAAATAACACAATAAAATTATAGGCTCATTAAAAGTGGCACTAGGCCTGTGAGTATAACAAGTGGGACCAGGGCCCACTATCATAGGCCTTAGAAATAGGATTAAAAATGGGGGCTAAAATGGTGCCTAGGTGGATTCGAACCCGGGTCTCCCGAAGCAGAGTGAGGGGGCTACGACTGGGCTACGAGGGGGGGGGGTCGAACATGTAGGGCTGGATCTATTTTGAGCTATTCTCCAGCATAGGCTAGCTCTGAGGCTCACTCTTCTACCCTGCAATAGGAAGAAAACGACAACGACGCCGGCGAGTGGGCGACGACCACGGGGGCTGCTAGGTTTTCGGTAGCCATGAGGGACTAGGCGAGAGTGCACACGAGCTCGCGGATGGCTGCAGGGAAGGACGCAAGGCACGAGCTTTTGCTCACTGCCATTGTCGTCCATGGCGGATCAGACCACGGAAACAACACGTTGTTGTGAGGCAAGGGAAGGCTAGCCCATGATGCCTGTATTAAGGCATGACAAGCTCTGGTGTGTGGATCTCACGCGTGTGTGCATCACTACATGAGGGTTGTGCGTGCAAGAATGGAAGCGCCAAAAAATACGCGTACACTGCAACTATAGCCAGAGCACAGAAGACGCGAACCTGACATGGACCTAGCGTCACCTACACAGCTTGTACGGTCATACCTAACTTACCTAGGGCATGAATATATGGCCGGACATACGATGGAGAAGACACAAGCACCGGTGGAGGTCTGGCAACGTTCTGATCCAAACGGGAAGAAGAGGATAACGATGGTGAGGAACCTTCGGGGTTGCTGGCGTTGCGTGCGTAGATGTAGAATAGGAAAGGACACTAGGGGTTCGATCCACGCCATTGGGGTGGTCAGAGATGAGGCCGAGATACTACCCCGAGCTCGAGCTGAAGCTCGGCTGGAGCATGGCGGACAATGCGACGGCGAGGTGCGTGGTTACCTTACCTAACGGCGGTGACAGAAGGAGAAGGTGGGAATGGAGTGATGGAGTGGCACTAGGCCTCTGAGTATGACAAGTGTGACCAGGGCCCACTGTCCTAGGCGTTAGAAGTTGCATTAAAAATGGCAGCTAAAATGGTGCCCCGGGGGATTCAAACCGGGGTCTCCCTGAGCAGAGTTAGGGGGCGCTACCACTGGCTACGAGGGGGGGGCGACCATGTAGGGCCTTGTTCTGTTTTGAGCTATTCCCCATCACAGGCTGACTCTGAGGCTGCCTCTTCTTCCGTGCAACAGGAAAAAAATGACAATGACAACAATGAGTGGCGCGACGGCCGCGGGGGCTGCTAGGTTTTGGGTGGCCATGAGGGACTAGGCAAGAGTGTGCATGAGAATACGGATGGCTGCGGGGAAGGAGGCAATGCACAAGCTTTTTCTCGCTACCATGGTCGTCCATGGCGGATCATACCACGGAAACAACACATTGTGGTGAGGCAAGGCTGTAGAAGTTAATCATGTTGCTCGTGTAGGATTAGGAAAGAAAGGCAAATCGAGTCCTAGTAGTATTAGGATTCCTAGTCGTAGTCTATTTCCATAGTCCCTTGTGGAAGTGTATAAAAGACACCCTAAGGGCATTGCTTGTAACACCAGAAAAAACGAAAAGCAATACAAAGCAAAGGCTCGACAGGGGCCTTTAGCCATCAACTACATCGATCGGTTTTATTCGTGTCGTTAGTTACGCAAGTTCCGTCAAGTAGCCGACCGAAGCAAGAATCGCGTAGGCACGCCTGTACGGCTGCATACGCACGTTCAAAAGCCAACAATTGGTATCTAGAGCCTCGACGATCTACGATCTACGATGATGGACAGCGACGCTGAGTCGGTCATGTCCGGCAAGTGCGGTGCCAAGGCGAACAAGAACGGCGACAAGGTGAAGAAGGGCGTCAAGTCAGCAACCAGTCGTGGAGGAACGAGTGGCGCCAACGTCCAGGCGCATCGAAACATCCCCATCCAGGACCCGATGCTCACCGACGCCAACTACGGCGTGTGGGCGGTGAAGACGAAGATTATTCACCGAACCCTTCGAGTGTGGCAAGCAATCACGGACGACGACGTCGATGTCGAGTCCGACAAAGGTGCCATGGCCGCCATAGCGCAGTCCGTGCCGGATTCCATGCTAATGACATTGGCAGAGTTCGAGACGGTAGGAGAGGCGTGGAAGGCAATCAAGGAGATGAGGATCGGAGAAGATCACGTCACCAACGCTCGGGCACAAGTGCTGAAGCGCCAATTTCACCAGTTGCAGATGGTGGAAACAGAATCGGTGAACGACTATGCCATGCGTCTTACTACTTTTGTGGGAGAGATCCGTGCGCTTGACGCAAAGCTCGATGAGACCGAGATTGTGGAGAAATTTTTCAGTTCAGTGACTGATAAATTCACGTACATCATCGGCAGGCTCGAGCAGCTCTACGACATCGACGACATGACCATAACGGAGGCGATCGGACGCCTGCGGACGTGGGAAGAGAATGGTCGTGGCAGTCGGAAAGGCAAAGAAGGAGGTAGTGACCAACTCATGTACTCGCGCGTAGATTGGGAGGCCCCAAGTAGCAAAGGAAGGCGTGATGGTGGCGAAGGATCAAGCAACGTGAAGCACGACGGGCAAACCGGAAAAGGCAAATGAAAAGGCAAGCCACAAGGTCATGGTAAGGCGGACCAATCTAAAGGGCGGAAGCCACGGAACTTGGATTTATCCGAGGTTAAGTGCTATAACAGCAATGAGATGGGTCACTTTGCAAAGGATTGTCTGAAGCCTAACTAGCGGGAGATCAAGGAAAATTTGGCAAAGTTGGAAGTTGAAAGTCCAGGTCTTCTGATGGCTGAAGTTTGTGATCTCGCTGAAACGGTGGTTGTGAAACCAAGCCGGAAGGTGCTACTTCATGAGAAGAAAGTGACACCAAAGTTATGCGGTGATCAGAACGTGTCGTGGTATCTTGACATGGGTGCTAGTAACCACATGACGGGGTGCAAGGAGAAATTCCTCGAGATGGAATACGATGTTGAAGGCTCCGTCAAGTTCGGTGATGGTTCAGCTGTGGAGATTTGCGGGCAAGGATCTGTTCTCTTCGAGGGGCTCACAGGCGAACATCGCATACTCACCGGAGTGTACTACATCCCACGGCTTCGCAACAAAATCATCTCTATTGGGAAGCTTGACGAGAATGGATGCAAGGTGAATATCGAGAACGGAGTGATGATGATCTCCGACAACCTCCGAAACATGCTAGCTAATGTTAATCGCACACGGAATAGACTCTATATCCTCAACCTTGATCAATCTCAACCGGAGTGTTGGCTTGCCAAGAGTGATGACAATTCGTGGTTATGGCATGCTAGATTTGGACACGTTAACTTCTACGCCTTGAAGAAGATGTCAAAGATGGAGATGGTATCCAGGATGCCAGTTATCGACCATGTTGATCGAGTATGTGATGGGTGCTTGGTTGGAAAACAGCACCGCAGGCTGTTCCCTGCTCAGTCTACCTATCGTGCAAGTGATGCACTCGAGCTGCTCCATGGTGATCTATGTGGCCCTATCACCCCGGCAACTCACGCGGGTAAGAAGTATTTCTTCCTTGTGGTAGACGACTACTCGAGATATATGTGGGTCATTCTCCTACGATCTCAAGAGGAGGCGTTTGAAGCGTTCAAGAAGCTGAAGGCTGCAAAGGAGATGGAACACAAGCTGAAGGTTCGCGCTCTATAGACAAATCGCAGTGGAGAGTTTACGTCGAACGAGTTCAACGACTACTACGAGAAGATTGGCATAAAAAGGTTCCTCATGGCACCTTACACACCACAGCAGAACGGGATCGTTGAAAGGCGCAACCGAACCGTCGTTGATATGGCAAGGAGTTTACTCAAGAGCAAGAACCTGCCGGGGACTTTTTGGGGACAAGCTGTCTCGACGGCGGTCTATCTTCTTAACCGGGATCCAACGAAGGCGGTGATCGGCAAGACTCCGTATGAAGCAATTTACGGACGTAAGCCAAATGTGTCTCATCTACGAACGTTCGGGTGTGTGGCACATGTGAAGACGGCGGAGCGGCACCTCTCAAAGCTTGCCGATCGTAGCACCAATATGGTGTTCATCGGATACAAGAGGAGTTCTGGCACCAAAGCATACCGCTTCTACGATCCACAAACCAAGCGTCTACGGATTTCACGCGACGTCGTGTTTGAAGAAAACCAAGCGTGGAATTGGAGTGCTGCAGTCGACGATGCTCCAAACAGTAACATATTCATAATTGAATTTCCAACTAATGATGATGCACGGGAGGATGTCCAAGTGGTTGGTAAGACGCCCAACCAAGGTGACCACAATGGTAGTGATCATCATGGTGCCGGCACCGACGACAACGCGCATAGGTCGCAAGGAGATAGCGACAACGACGCGCATGGCACGGGTAGAGATCTCCGTGACAACATCGACAACGAGGCGCATAGTGATGACGACAATCAAGATGATGGTCATGATCACGACGACTACGCCGACGACATGTATTTTGATGACACGCCCGGGTCACAGCCATCTTCCTCAAGTGCATCAACACCGACACAATTTGTGTCGCCTCCTTCAAGCCACAACATGGATGTCGATTGGTTTGAAGTGGGTTTACAAGTTAAAGAAGGACACAAAGTGTGCCATTGTGAAGCACAAGGCAAGACTCGTTGCAAAGGGCTACATACAATGTCAAGGAGTTGACTATGATGAGGTATTTGCACCGGTTGCTCGACTCGAGACGGTGAGAGTGCTCCTAGCTTTGGCAGCACAAGAGGATTGGAAGGTTCATCATATGGATGTTAAATCCACTTTCCTCAACAGCGATCTCATAGAAGAAGTCTACCTGGAACAACCCCTCGGCTACGAGAAGAAAGGCGAAGAAGGGAAAGTTTACAAGCTCAAGAAGGCACTTTACGGGTTGAAGAAAGCGCCAAGAGCTTGGAACTCAAAGTTAGACCGAAGTTTGGTCTCGCTCGGGTTCAAGAGATGTCCCCTCGAGCACGCAGTCTATACAAAGAATTCCAAAGGCTCAAACCTGCTAGTTGGAGTTTCTGTCGATGATCTGATTATCACGAGAGATAGCGTACAAGAAATTGAACATTTCAAGGTGCAAATGAAGATCAAGTTTAGCATGAGCGATCTGGGATTACTCAGCTATTACTTGGGCATCGAAGTGAAGCAAAGCTCCGGAGAAATTTCCCTACGTCAATCGGCTTATGCGGTCAAGTTATTGGAAAAGTGTGGCATGTCAGATTGCTACCATACACAAGTTCCAATGGACCAACATCACAAGTTGAGCAAGCGTAGCTCAAATCCGCCGGTGGACACCACAATGTATCGAAGCGTTGTGGGCAGCCTAAGATATTTGGTGCATACCCGACCTGACTTGGCTTATTCAGTCGGGATCGTGAGTCGTTTCATGGAGAATCCAACAACCGAGCACATGAGCGTGGTCAATCAAATCTTGTGCTATGTGAAAGGCACCATTAATCGTGGTTGCACGTACAGAAAGTGAAAGGAAGGATTGATCCTTCGTGGATATTCAGATAGTGACATGGCAGGAGATGTTGATGACCGAAAGAGCACAATGGGCATGGTTTTCTACCTTGGCCCGAATCCGATTAGTTGGAATTATCAGAAGCAAAAGGTGGTGGCACTGTCTTCATGCGAGGCAGAATACATAGCGGCAAGCACGGTGGCTTGTCAAGCAGTTTGGCTGAGAAGACTCCTAGCTATTCTTGCAAAGCGGGAGGTGCAGAAGGTGTCATTGAAGATCGACAACCAAGCTGCAATTTCGTTGTGCAAAAATCCGGTTCATCACGAAAGGAGCAAGCACATAGATACCCGGTTCCACCATATCCGGGAGTGCATAGAAGAAGGGTTGATCGAGGTTCAACATGTGAACACGGAAGACCAACTTGCCAATATTTTCACCAAGTCCCTCGGTCGACAGAAGTTCATCGAGACGAGGAAGAAAGTTGGAGTGCAAGAAGTGAATTCAAGTAACAAGATTAAGGAGGTGAATGTAGAAGTTAATCATGTTGCTCATGTAGGATTAGGAAAGAAAGGCAAACCGAGTCCTATTAGTATTAGGATTCCTAGTCCTAGTCTATTTCCATAGTCCCTTGTGGAAGTGTATAAAAGACACCCTAGGGGTGTTGCTTGTAACACCAGAAAAAACGAAAAGCAATACAAAGCAAAGGCTAGACACGGGCCTTTAGCCATCAAATCCATCGATCAGTTTAATTCGTGTCGCTAGTTACGCATGTTCCGTCAAGTAGCTGGCCGAAGCAAGAATCGCGTAGGCACGCCTGTACGGCTGCATACGCACGTCAAAAGCCAACAAAGGCAAGGCTAGCCCCTGATGTCTGCATTAAGGTGGGACAAGTTGTGGTGTGTGGATCTCATGCGCGTGTGTAGCACTACATGAGGGTTGTGCGTGCAAGAATAGAAGCGCCAAACAATACGCGTACACTCCAACTATCGCCAGAGCATGGAAGACGCGAACCTGACATGGACCTAGCATCGCCTACACAAATTTTATGGACATACCTAGGTTACCTAGGGCATGAATATATGGTCGGACACGCTATGGAGAAGACGCAAGCGTCGGTGGAGGTCCGACGATGTTTTGATCTGAACGGGAAAAAGTGGATGACGATGGTGAGGGACCTTCGGGGTTGCTGGCGTTGCGTGCGTAGATGTAGAATAGGAAAGGACACCAAGGGTTCGATCTACGCCGTCGGGGAGGTCAGACATGAGGCCGAGATGCTACCCCAAGCTCGAGCTGAAGCTCGGCCGGAGCATGGCGGATAGGCCGACGGCGAGGCACATGGCTACCATACCTAGCGGCGGCGACGGAAGGAGAAGTTGTGAATGGAGTGGTGGAGGCTAGAGCTAGGTCGGGGACAAGTTTTATAGGGTGTAGGGACGCCGGACGGCCATCAAATCCTGGAGGTGGCCAACGTGGCTCTGTGGTGTATGTCGTACATGAGGAGGTAGAAGACACGTGCAAAACTGGGCCGCTAGCGCTGCATTGGGCTGATGTGCTCCTGTGAGGGTGCTGGGCTGCAACGAGGAGAAGGTCGAGATAGCCTCTCTCCCCCTAAAGAGATATCCTCACTATTTTATTAAACCGAAAAATGCAAAATCCCTCATAGGAGATATAGGAAAACCTTGCAAGAAATAAAGCATGTTCTGCACTTAGAATAATATGACCTATCTAATAAAATTGGTTTGGGGAATTCTGAAGAAAAAATTTAAATGCCCCTTTGGTCAATTTTAAATCTGTTTTGCAAGGTTCTAAAATAGCATAAAAATAGAATAAGCCTGAGAATTACTTCTAAATTACTAATAGGATAATTACAGCTTTTGCAACATTTTTAAGAGGGTGTTGGCCAAAGCAAAATTACACCTCATAACATAAATTGAATTAAAGAGAGAGAAGGGATGCTTGCCCATTTGAAAATATTTCAAGGGGGGTTGTTCACATAAGAAAACCACAAGGATACTATGCAGACAATCACCACACACACACTCAGTCAATAGAACATGAAGCTACAAAATTTTAGAATGGATGATATGATGCCATGATGCATGAGAAGGTAAGATGCAAGTGAATGTCATGAACACATTCTATTAATTCAAAGATGAAGAATCATGCATACAAGGTTAGACATGGAATTGCGAAAATAATTACACTTGTGTTGTTATAACTCTCCCATACTACAATAGGATCTCGCTCTGAGATCTAGGTTTGAAAGAACTTAGGATATTCGGAACGGAGAAGGTCCTCACGTTCCCATGTGACTTCTTTATCGGAATGGTGCAACCACTTGACTTTGAGGTATTTGATAGACTTGTTGCGAGTCTGGCACTCGGTATCATCGAGAATAGCAACTGGATTCTCATGATAAGAATGTTCTGGCTCAAGAACAATGTCTTGGAAGTCAATGATGCACTCAGGAGTTTTGAAACACTTTCGAAGCTGAGATACATGAAATACATCTTGCACATTGGAGAAATTAGGAGGAAGCTCTAGTTGATAAGAAAGGTCACCATGTTTGCCAACAATCTTTAAACGACCGACAAAACGTGATAATTAGGCTTCGTTCGGAAGCTCTCCAGCTTCAGCAAATCCACGACTCCGGCTTCACTCGTCAGCTTCCAGCTTCCGGGAGGAGCGGCATGCGTTCGGGCGGCTATGGCAGCTTCTCTCCATGCTGCATGGGCTGGCGATGGTGGCTCGTTCGTACGACAGCTTGGGATAAAATGAATCGAACCGGTATGCCACTTAGTGGTGGCACTCCTGATGTAATTTCGATCAACTCCATGATTTGGGTTCGCGAAGCTGGACTTCGCTCGTTCCACCGATTTGCACGACGTGAGGCTCCGTTCCGAGAAGCTGGCTTCCCGGAGCCGAGGCGTTCGGCCCAACTCCTCGCGTGGAGCTGGCGGAGCGCGAAGGTGCAGAGCTTTCGAACGGGCTCTTAACCTCTAACAACACACATATTTGAGTTGGAGCAGCTCCCGACTTAGGCGACTGAGGCTTCTGCTGGAAACCTGGGTTGGGTGGGTGGGAAGATCCACAACCACTGTTCTGCTTGAACTGTTGAGAAGGATGAGGCGGAGGAGGAACCCAAAACTTCTGCTGCTTTGGAACAATCTGAGTTGAGGATGAAGATGAATGGGAGTATCTGAAGCACTTTCTTGAAATCTCGACCCCGAGCAGAGCTGACTCAACCCTGAGAGCTAAGTTGTAGAACATGTTGAACTCACGAGGGTCGTGCAGGGCAAGAGAAAGCTCCAAATCTTCCTTGAGACCACCTCTGAATTGAGAGATATCGCTCTTCTCATGTAGAACATCCTGCTTACCATAATGGGCCAAGTTCTGAAAGTCGATGTTATACTGATAAACAGACGAGCTTCCTTTCTTTACATTCTTGAACTTCTCACACATGCCCTCAACAAAGCTTGCTAGAATATGATGAGCTCTAAAATCATGGTAAAAGTCATTCCAATTGATCAAATGGTCACCTATGGAATTTTTAAGAAGCTGCCACCATTCTGCTGCCTGACCCTTCAAATGGAAAGTAAAAAATATGACACAGTCCTCATGCCTAACATTGCTGCACTCCAAATTCTTACTCATGTCACGTAGCCAATAGTCCTCATCAAACAGTTGATCACAACAGGTGAAGGACTTGGGCTGATTTGCCGGGAATTGATTGAGAGAAGCAAACTGCAGCTGGTTGTTGAAATTCCCTTGCTGGCATTGGTTCCTTTCTGCATCACTTGAAGCAGCATCTAAGTGTTTGCATTGGTTGCAGCCATCAAAGCTCTCCACGCCTCCAGAGGATGAGGAGGGGGTGGCAGAGGGTGTGTCTATTCTCCATCACGACCCAGATTCTAGCGAGTTGCTAGAGCAATCCTGGAGACGGACTTGAACATTAGATCACCGAAGAAAGATGAAGCTGATAAGCTGAATCAAAGGCTTGAAATATTGCAACATAAAGTCTTAGCAATTTCCATTCAAACTAGATTTAGTAAGAAAGCTTCCATGAAATTTGTGACAACAGCATATGATTTGAAAGGCACTTGCAATTATCAAGTTTGAGATATAATTGCTCGGAAGAAATGTATATCCCGCATAGATCCGATGAAAGAATTTTCTATGTCACTACTTGAATTCCAAGGTGAGAACTTCCGAAATCTTTCTTCGTTATGCTATCAGGTTGCGGGTTCGGGAACCTACTTAGTGTAATCAGCTACACCTTTCCCGCAAATATCAACACACATCCGAGAAGTTCCGCAAATTCATTCACCTTAGACCTTAGAAACAACAACGATACCAAACCCGACACATCATCCGAGCTATCTCCACCAGTACTGAGGAAACGTTATGGCACTATTTTCCACCAAGCCAAGTATATATGTGTTTCGATGTCCACATCCTAAGATACTAAGTAAGCTCAATGATAATAATGTGCCAAGAATCCTCTGGAGCTCAACTCCCCGGAAGAAAGCAAGTCAGACAGTAGGAACCAAGTCAGAACTCCGTCACATCGATTTCTTATAGATTCCAAAATACCCGCGTGATCCTAATTTTTTTGAGCGAGAAGAGGTCTACAATTAAAATTCCTAAGTCATAAACGTCACCACAGTAGGGAAGCGCATTAAAAAGAATCCTACTCTCTAATATAACTAGACTCAAAATAGTGTTTCACTAGACTCGACTTGGCCAAGTTCGATCAAGCAAAGGCTCTTATGGTCGTATGGATGTGATTACCAACTTGTAATGACCAAGATGAGACACTATCCATATTTGGGGACAAGACCATAATATGGATAGATGCGCATCTCGGTGTTTCACAAGTACAGAAATCATTGCAAATACATATATAAAGAGATGAGTATATGGATTGGCTTACACTCGCCAGAAGCTAAATTACAAGGGACACAACATTATTTCAACCATCCATAAAACATGGCCGGCTACGGACGAAAACAAATGATAAAATTGCAATGTGTTTGTCTCGCTAGTCCAGGAGACGACCAAGGTCCTCTACTCGTTGGGGTATGTCACGTACATGTGCCCGCCCTCCTCATCGAAGCATCAAATGTCTCTGGATCTACGGTACCTGCACCTGTGATGTTGTAGTAATCTGTGAGCCATGGGGGCTCAACAATATTACCATGGTATCACGACTAATTAAGTTATTGGGTGTGGTATGGTCAAGTAGTGAGGTTGCAGCAACACTAAGCATTATCTGGTGGCTAACTTACGAGAACATAATGTAAATTGAGTGGTGTGCGCATAAACGGGTGTAAGCTAATAATGATCAAGAAATTACCTTGAACACCTACTTATGTCAGACAAAACCCCACCGTGTCCTCATTTAGAGTAGAAACTCACGAGACAGTTATGGTTACACACATAGTATTTATATTTTAAAAGAGTTTACTTCAAGTTTTTTATTACCAGATGTTCAAAAAATTTCCAAGTTGCCACATAATCATGGGCACGACTTCTGAAAGATATTAACCCTAGTGGAGTGATCCAACTAGGCCATCACAAACTACCACAAGATGCATAGGAAGCCTCGACCACAGAAAACCCGTGATCTCCTCAGATTCCCTGGTGGAAAACCTCAACCTTAAAATATCCCAAGGTAACCTCAGAATCCCGATGCATAAGATATATCAAGAAGGTAAAAACAAGTCCACCAAGACCGTCCGACGTGGCGAGTACCCCGATAAGAGCAATTTATATCGTTCTCAGGACTCGTTGGATAAGCTACGCATACGGGGGCCTGATAGAAATTAGCCAAGTTGCTATAGGTTGGCCCCGCACAGTGCTGTGGGATGGGCCGACACTCATGAGGAGCACTGGCCCGGGTGTTGATTAATTATCCCCGGGGCAGCTATTCCCTATGCTTGTGAATTATTAAGTTATTAGAAAATGGAGTAGCAAAGTTGGGTCTTCCGAGACAAGTTTTAAACCAAAACAATTTATCAAAGGGGTCCCTATTACAACCGCAAGCATGTTAGGAGCGCTCAATATGGAACTTAACACCGGTAACCGAAACTAGGGCGGAAAAAGCGGAACAAAACACCAAGAAAAAGGCCAAGACCCGCCTTTTACCAAGTATATAGGTGCATTAATATAATTAGCCATATTAAGATGATATTCCCAATATCCATGTCAACATATGGATCATACTGCACCTACGACTAGAAATGCTATAAGAAGGTTGAGCAAGTGCTAACTTAGCCAAACAATGTTTTACTAGGAAGTGGAAGGTTAGTGGCTTTTAATTTCAATTTTGGAGGTTGGATATTCAGGTGGTAGGCAGTGACAAATAGCGAAGGAAACGAGACAACTAAGCATAACAAAATTAGAAACGATATAAAGGTCATAATCATCCTGCGTATCAGTTCTTCTAAGGGATAAAGCTCTTGCTCTTGCTGAATTTTATCCACGAGATCCTCGGACTCGTTCTCAGCACCCGACGCTACCCAAAAGAAAATACAACATCCAATGAACACACAGCCATGGCATGATTCTCAAACGTATGATGCATGAATATGATGTGAATGAAGCATGGCAATGCTACACTAGTCATATTCCTCATGCAATTTTTCAGTTATTAATATTCTAGACAGAACCTCAACATTAATTATTTGGACATGAATGAACATGTAAAAAACTGAATGCATCACGAGAAAGCGATAGAAATGCATATAAAGAACGCCACAAACCGAGTTACGGATGTCTCGGAACTCACGAAACAAGATACGAAAGGTAAGATGATGAAACCAAATTTGAGAGAGGCTATGGGCAACTCCTTGGCTTTCCTAGTATGTGATGTCACACAAGCGTATGGGATCGCAGCAGTTTTCGAGGGTAGAGTACTCAACCCAAATTTATTGATTCGCCAAGACGGGAAGCGAAAGAATATTCTCAAGTACTAGCAGCTGAATGTGTCATATTCAACCACACCTGAAAGATTAGTGTCTGCAAGCAAAGTAGGAGTAGCAAAGTAGTATGATAGCAACGGCACCAGAAAAAGATTTGGCAATTCCCAGCAATGGCGCCAGAAAAGGAACGTTGACGGGAGATTAGCGCCAACAAAGTGTTGCAACAAGTAATAGCAGAGTAGCAAGGAACAATAGTAGTAGCAGCAGCAAAGTAACAGCAGTAGTGACAGCAGCAAAGTGGCCCAATCCCTCTTGTAGCAAGGGACAAGCCTAGGAAAAGTAACGTAGCGAGGACCAGTAGTAAAAGACTCGTAGGCAGTGGATCGGTGATGGATGAGTGTGACGGATGTGATTCATCATGTAACAACTATAACACAGAGAGATATGTAACTAGCTCCCGTTCATCGATCTAATGTAGGCATGTATTCCGTATGTAGTCATACGTGCTTAGGGAAAAGAACTTGCATGGCATCTATTGTCCATCCCTCCCGTGGCAGCGTGGTCCTAATGTAAACTACGGGATATTAAGGTTCTCCTTTTAATAAAGAATCGGACCAACGCATTAACACGCGGTGAATACATGAACTCCTCATACTATGGTCATCTCCGGGAGTGGTTCCGCCTATTGTCACTCCGGGGTTGCCGGGTCATAACACATAGTAGGCGACTACAACTTGCAAGATAGGATCTAAAACACACATATATTGGTGACAACATAATAGGTTCAGATCTGAAATCATGGCACTCGGGCCCTAGTGACAAGCATTAAGCATAGCCAAGTAGTAGCAACATCAATCTAGAACATAGTGGATACTAGGGATCGATCCCCGTCAAGAACTAACTCGATTACAAGATAGATCTCATCCAACTCATCGCCGTCCAGCAAGCCTACGATGAGATTACTCACGAACGATGAAGAGCATCATGGAATTGTCAATGGAGAAAGGTTGATGATGACGATGGCGACGATTTCCCCTCTCCGGAGGCCGAAACGGACTCCAGATCTGCCCCCCAGAGGAAGAACATGATGTGGCGGCGCCTCCGTATCGCAAAACGCGATGAAACCTTCTCTCTTATTTTTTTCCACGCGAAATGGAAGATATAGGACTGAGATTGGGGGCGGTGGTGCCACGTGGGCCCCACAAGCCTGCATGGCACGGCCTAGGGGGTGGCCGCGACGTGTGGGCTTGTGGCCCACTAGCACACCCCCTCATGTGGATCTTTGCGCAGGTATTAGTCTTTTATTCCAGAAAAAATCTCCGTAAATTTTCAGGACGTTCCGAGACCTTTCATTTCTGCACAAACACAACACCATGGCAATTCTGCTGAAAACAGCGTCAGTCCGGCCTAGTTCCATTCAAATCATGCAAATTAGTGTCCAAAACAAGGGCAAAAGAGTTCGAAATAGTAGATACGACACAGACTTTTGGCCTAACTTGGTCTACTCCCAAGGAGGGAAATAACCAGCTCCCGGGTACTTCGGAGTGGACTATGGATGCAACTGCTGTGTGAGCTCCTCCAGCTCCCACTAATAAATTGGCGTCTGATACTCGACTGGCGGCTCGGGCACGGGCACCTATGGTTGGGCTAGGCCCCAATATGCGTAGATGTCCGAGGGCATGATAGTGTACCTGCCTGCATGAAGATTGAACAAAGAAGGAGCAGGCAAAGCAATAGTCTCACGGGTACCCTGACTAAATACCAGGTTATAAATCATTCTACCACCTATATCTCTATCAAGAAAGTCATGGCGAACCATGCTATCGTAATCTAGATATCTCTTGGGAAGAAGCATATCTTCTCCCTCCTCCAGTCTAATGGGTATCTCAAAGTGTTTGGCAAGACGGGTAGCATAGAAACCTCCATAGGCAACACCTTTAGAATGGTTAAGGTTCAACTGTTGAGCTACTATTGCACCCAAGCTATAAGTTTTATCGTTATAAAGGGCTTCGCGCAAGACCACAAGATCTGGGGAACTAAGTGGCCCAGCTTTCCCACGGCCAATCAAACATTTTCCCACAAATAGTGAGAAGTACCAAAGCACGGGAAAATGAAAGCTAGCAGCTCTAGCGCAAGACACTCCTCTCTCCTCTCCTACAACAATTGTACTGATAAAAGCTTCCAAGTCCCGTGGACGAGGTTCATAAATATCCCCTACGTAAGGTAATTTGCAAACATTGCAAAAATCCTGGAGTGACATGCGCTGGGGGACATCATAAAGTTTAAACTCAACCATAGGAGGATTCTTCCTCGGATAGAAGTTAAAGCTTTGTACGAAGATATTAGTGAGGAGGAGGTATTGCGAACACTTATCTTCAACGAAGGCGGGAAGGCCTGCGTTCTCCACCAAGTGATAAAAGTCCTCAAAAATTCCAGCGGCGCGTAAGAACGAGTCGCTTGGCCATTCGCACGGGCGAACTTCTGCGACTCGAGGGACCGGATACTTGGCCTTCTTCTCACTCCCATCATCCTTGGGGTCACGGCTTGAAGAGACTCTCAAGAACCTCCTCATCTTTTCCCTTTTCTACCTCTGAAAATTTCTGAAAATTTTAGTGATTCTAAGGAAAAGTGAATAAGGCTCAACGAAACTCGTAGCAACTACTCCCACAAATGCCTAGAGACCATATCACGCATCAAAACTACTTGGGACCAGCTAGAATCAGCATACAAAGCTCAAGAACATGGTCACCAAGGCAGAAAAAATACGCGGAGTATAAGGCACTACAGCAAAAACTAATTGGACCAAGCGAGGAGTCGGTTACCAAGGAGTAATTTCCCCAAAACAGTTCGGAGAACGGTGATTTGAGCAAAGAGATCGAAAATCCCAGTAAGAGGAGCAAGAACACGGGTTTGAGCTGCGAAACGATTTTTTCTGGAGGTAGGAGAAGCAGATGGGAGCAAGAATGAGTGGAGGGGGTGCCTGTGGGCCCCACAAGCCTGGGTGGCGCGGCCAGGGGGGTGCCCGCGCCCCTAGGGCTTGTGGCCCACTGGTGTGGCCCCCAGACAGACTCTTTGTCCCAGTATTTTTCAAATATTCCAGAAAAATCATACTAGATTTTCACAGCGTTTGGAGAACATTTATTTTCGGGGTACTTTTCTACCGGACGCTAAGACAGAAAACAGGGAAAGCTAAAATAAATCTATCATTTTTCTTCTAAGCAACCTAAAGTGAAAGCTTGGAATAGAGGTTTGTGACTCCTTGATTCATCCATCTCATGGTCATCGAAAGAAATTCATCAATGGGGTTGATTAAATCCCCTCGACAAAACTTTCTCGAATCGCAAAAGAAGACGGAGAATTATTGAACAGTCACTAAGCCACCTCAATGGGGATGTGTATCTCCCCAACAAGCAAATCATACTTCATCTTGACACGAGGAATAGGGCATTCAAAGATCGCAATAAGAATCGATGGAGTTTTTTCGATAGCATTGATGCAATGTACTCGATATTGTTTCTTCGGAAAGTGCACCGTATGCTCATTACCGTTGACATGGAAAGTGACATTGCCTTTGTTGCAATCTATAACAGCCCCTGCGGTGTTTAAAAAGGCTTTTCCGAGGATGACAGCCATGGCATCGTCCTCGGGAATATCCAAGATAACAAAGTCTGTTAAGATAGTGGTATTAGCAACCACAACAGGAACATCCTCGCAAATGCCGATAGGGAAAGCAATTGATTTGTCGGCCATTTGCAGAGATATTTCAGTGGGTGTCAACTTATCTAGTTCAAGTCTACGATAAAGAGAGAGAGAGGCATAACACTAACACCGGCTCTAAGGTCGCATAACGCAGTTCCAACGTAGTTGCCTTTAATGGAGCAAGGTATAGTGGGCACACCGGGATCACCTAGTTCCTTAGGAGTTCCACCCTTGAAGGTATAGTTAGCAAGCATGGCGGAAACCTCAACCTCAGGTATCCTCCTCTTATTAGTCACAATATCTTTCATGTTCTTAGCATATGGAGACATTTTGAGCATATCAGTCAAACACATCTGCAGAAAGACATGTATGATCATTTCAACGAAGCGCTCAAAATCCTCATCATCCTTTTTCTTTGATGGTTTGGGAGGAAAGGGCATGGGTTTCTGAACCCATGGCTCCCTTTCTTTACCATGCTTCCTAGCAGTGAAGTCATTCTTATCGTATCTCTGGTTCTTAGGCTGTGGGTTATCAAGATCAATACTAGGTTCAATCTCCACATCCTTATCATTGCTAGGCTGAGCATCTTCATGAACATCACTATTGATATTATCATTAGGCTCATGTTCATCACCAGATTGTGTTTCAGCATCAGAGACAGAGGCGTCGTTTGGACTCTCAGGGGTAGCAGCAACGTTGCTAGCGTGCAGGTTCGTATCATCTTTCTTCTTCTTTCTAGGATGACTAGGTACATCAGTGCTAACTCCTTGAGACTCTTGTTAAACTCTCTTTGGATAACCCTCAGGATACAGAGGTTCCTGGGTCATTCTACCGCCTCTAGTGATGACTCTGACGGAATTGTCATTCAACTCATTGAGCAAGTCATTCTGAGCTTTAAGTACTTGTTCTACCTGAGTAGTAACCATAGAGGCATGCTTACTCAGAAGCTTTAGATCATTGACATTTCTATCCACACAAGCACTTAAATGACTGAGCATACGAGCATTCTTTTACAATTGTCTGCTAACATAATCATTGAAACTTTGTTTATTGACAACGAAGTTATCAAATTCATCCATGCATAAGCTAGCAGGTTTATCAAAAGGAATATCACTCTCATCAAACCTACGCAGAGAATTTACTTCTACTACCTCTATCGGGTTATCGATACCATGGATCTCTTTGATAGGTGGTAGATTTTTGACATCTTCAGATTTAATGCCTTTCTCTCGCATAGATTTCTTGGCTTCTTGCATATCTTTGGGAAAGAGCAATAGAATACCTCTTTTCTTTGGAGTTGTCTTAGGAGGTGGTTCGCGAGTAGTCCAAGCATTCTCATTGCACAAGATGTTATTCAATAGAATCTCAGCTTATTCTACGGTTCGTTCCCTAAAAACACTACCGGCACAACTATCTAAGTGGTCTTTGGAAGCATCGGTAAGTCCATTATAGAAGATATCAAGTATCTCATTCTTCTCAAGAGGGTGATCAGGCAAAGCATTCAGTAGCTGGATAAGCCTCCCCCAAGCTTGTGGGAGACTCTCTTCTTCAGCTTGAGCAAAGTTGTATATTTCCTGCAAGGCAGCTTGCTTCTTATGGGCAGGGAAATATTTTTCAGAGAAGTAGTAGACCATATCCTGGGGGCTACGCACACAACCAGGAGCAAGAGAAGTGAACCAGGTCTTAGCATCATCCTTTAGCGAGAAAGGAAACAGCTTGAGCATGTAGTAGTGGCGGATCTTTTCCTCATTGGTGAATAGGGTGGCTATATCGTGCAGTTTGGTAATATGGGCTACAACCCTTTTAGACTCATAACCATGAAAAGGATCAGATTCGACCAGAGTGATTAACTCAGGGTCGACAGAGAATTAATAATCCTTCTCGGTCACAAAGATAGGCGAAGTAGCAAACTTCGGGTCGTATTTCATCCTAGCGTTCAAAGATTTTTCTTTCCACTTGCGTAGAAGTTTCTCAACATCATAGCGATCCTTACACGCAAGAAAGTCCTCAGCGATCTCTCCCTCCATAACATAGCGTGTTTCAGGCATAACAGGCAATTCAGGCATAGTAGCAGGTTCTACTTCAATAGTATCAGCAGTTTCAGAAGTATCATCGCATCTAGCAGCAACTCTAGCAATTTGTGCATCAAGGGCACCTAGTGGCAAAGCAGTATCAGGCATAGCAGGCATAGTATCAAGCATACATAATCAGGCATAGTATCAAGCATAACATCATCATGCATAGTATCAAGCATAGCATCATCACGCATAGTATCAAGCATATCATCATCAGGCATAGTATCAACCATAGCATCATAAGGATCATGGGCAGCAGAAGTGGCATCATCAAGCACATGCGACATATCAAGATTTCTAGCAGGAGGCGAAGTCGCAAACTTACTCAAAACTGACGGTGAATCAAGTGCACAGCTAGATGGCAGTTCCTTACCTCTCCTCGTAGTGGAAGGCAAGATTTTAGTTCTTGGATCTTTCGGATTCCTCATAGTGATCAGCAGACGTCAATCCCAAGTGACTAAGAGAATATAGTCGTGCTTCCCCGGCAACGGCGCCATAAAAAGCCTTGACGGGAGAATATTCTTGAGTCACCCTTCCCCGGCAACGGCGCCAGAAAAACCTTGATGTCCCACAAGCGTATGGGATCGTAGCAGTTTTCGAGGGTAGAGTACTCAACCCAAATTTATTGATTCGCCAAGACGGGAAGCGGACGAATATTCTCAAGTATTAGTAGCTGAATGTGTCAGATCCAACCACACCTGAAAGATTAGTGTCTGCAAGTAAAGTAGCAGTAGCAAAGTAGTATGATAGAAACGGCACCAGAAGAAGCTTTGGCAATTCCCAGCAATGGCGCTAGAAAAAGGCACGTTGACAGGAGATTAGCGCCAACAAAGTCTCACAACAAGTAACAGCGGAGTAGCAAGGAACAGTAGTAGCAGCAGCAGCAAAGTAACAACAGTAGTGACAGCAACAAAGTGGACCAATCCCTCTTGTAGCAAAGGAAAAGCCTAGGAAAAGTAACGTAGCGAGGACCAGTAGAAAAAGACTTGTAGGCAGTGGATCGGTGATGGATGAGTGTAACGGATGTGATTCATCATGTAACAGCTATAACACGGAGAGATATGTAACTAGCTCCCGCTCATCGATCTTATGTAGGCATGTATTCCGTATGTAGTCATACGTGCTTAGGGAAAAGAACTTGCATGACATCTATTGTCCATCCCTCCCGTGGCAACGGGGTCCTAATGGAAACTACACGATATTAAGGTTCTCCTTTTAATAAAGAACCGGACCAACGCATTAACAGGCGGTGAATACATGAACTCCTCATACTATCGTCATCTCCGAGAGTGGTTCCGGCTATTGTCTCTCCGGGGTTGCCGGGTCATAACACATAGTAGGTGACTACCACTTGCAAGATAGGATTTAAAACACACATATATTGGCGACAACATAATAGGTTCAGATCTGAAATCATGGCACTCGGGCCCTAGTGACAAGCATTAAGCATAGCCAAGTAGTAGCAACATCAATCTAAGACATAGTGGATACTAGGGATCAATCCCCGTCGAGAACTACCTCATCCAACTCATCACCGTCCAGCAAGCCTACGATGAGATTACTCACGAACGATGAAGAGCGTCATGGAATTGTCGATGGAGAAAGGTTGATGATGACGATGGCAACGATTTCCCCTCTCCGGAGGCCGAAACGGACTCCAGATCTGCCCTCCAGATGAAGAACAGGATGTGGCGGCGCCTCCGTATCGCAAAACGCGATGAAACCTTCTCTGTTATTTTTTCTAGGCTAAACGAAAGATGTAGGACTGAGATTGGGGGCGATGGTGCCACGTAGGCCCCACAAGCCTGTATGGCGGGGACTAGGGGGTGGCCGCGCCGTGTGGGCTTGTGTCCCACTGGCACACCCCCTCATGTGGATCTTTGCGCAGGTATTTTTCTTTTATTCCAGAAAAAATCTCCCTAAATTTTCAGCACGTTCCGAGAACTTTCATTTCTGCACAAAAACAACACCATGGCAATTCTGCTGAAAATAGCGTCAGTACGGGTTACTTCCATTCAAATCATGCAAATTAGAGTCCAAAACAAGGGCAAAAGAGTTTGGAAAAGTAAATACGACAGAGACATATGAGTATGCCACTAGATTCTAGGTGAAATATACTCAAAGTTCATGCAATACAAAGGAGCACAACTAAAACAAGGCACAAAACATTTCAACACCCAATATGTCCACAAACAACAACATGCCACTTTGATCATGTGAAAACTAGCAGCTACAACCACCCATCAAGTTCAACCAAGGGATGAATATGAAGCTATCAAATATTACAATAATTTCTAACTAACAGCAACATGGATATTTTCCTGGGTCAATGGCAATCAAGCTCAAAACATGGAAAAAATATAACTGATTAGGACTTTGTGAAATTCTCAGTTTTACACTACCACTTTTAACATGATGGCATGTTGACAGCAAAAACTTTGTTCTACAACAATTTTCATGGCCTGAAACACGGTGACAAAGGGTAACAACTACTACAATTCACTCCCACTAAACATGAGCTTAAGCTGTACATAAATAATGATAGCATCCTCTAAACATGGCATGATGATAACAACAGATTCTCATACTTAGTCAAATTCCACAAGGTAAATTCACAGCAATTTACATCACCATGGCATGTTTGACAGGAAGAATAGCTAAGAGGCAAAACCTATTTGGCAAAGTAATGGAACCATTTGATAGAGGGAAACACGCTCTTTAAATCACATCAAAGTACCAACACAAAGAACTAGTAGATGCATGGCAATCATCATGGAAACACAATAACTTGAAACAATTTCCAAACTTTGACATATTTCAACCTATCACAAAACCACATTATTGAGAAGGCATGTTCACAACAAAAACACACAAAGACACGATGGCAAGGAAAAATACCAGGACCTATTACTCTCCGAACCCTAGAACTTTCATGTTCATAAGTTTAACCAATGGTGCAAGGATTAAATCGTACAAAATTAACAAAATGACATCTTAGCACAAAATAACATTTTCATGAACTTTTCAAAAGATGAAACTAATGCCACCATTGGATTTCTTGGATTTTTCTACCCCAACTTCATATATCATAAGGCTATAGCCCTAAATGGAAATGCAAACATGGAGAAACAAAAGGAAAAAATAACATTACAAAATTATAGGCCCACAAATAGTGGCACTTGGCGAGTAAGTATGACAAGTCGGACCAGGGCCCACTGTCATTGTCCTAATAAGAAGGATTAAAAAGGGGTGCTAAAATGGTGCCCAAGGGGATTCGAACGTGGGTCTCCCAGAACATAGTGAGGGGGCGCTACCACTAGGCTTGGAGGGGGTTCCAACCGATAGAGGCTCAAGCTCTTTTGAGCTATTCCCCGACGGAGGCTGGTTCTTTTCCCTGCAACAGGAAGAAAACAACGATGACGCCGGCGAGTGGCGCGATGGCCACAAGGGCTGCTGGGTTTTTGGCGGGCATGCGGGATGAGGCGAGGGTGCGGACGAGCTTGCGAGTGGCTGTGGGGAAGGAGGCAAGGCACGAGCTTTTTCTCGCTGCCATGGTCGTCCAGGGCGGATCATACCACGGGAACAACACGTCAGGGTGAGGCAAGGCAATGCTAGCCCATGATGCCTGCTTTAGGGTGCAGCAAGCTCTGGTGCGTGCATCTCATGCGCATGGGCAACACTACATGAGGGTTGCAGGTGCAAGAACACAAGCGCAAAATAATACGCATACACTTCAACTACAACCAGAGCGTGTAAGACACGAACTTGACATGGACCTAGCGTCGCCTACACAGATCATATGGCCACGAATCGATGCACGGTGGAATAGGGTTATACCTAGCTTACATAGGGCATCAATATATGGTCGGACACGCTATGGAGAAGACGCAAGGGCCGGTGGAAGTCCGACGACGTTCTGATCCGAACGGGAAGAAAAGGATGACGATGGCGAGGGACCTCTGGGGTTGCTGCCGTTGCGTGCTGTCAGACCCGACGATCTTAAGAACACATTCAGAGAAGAACCGAGTAGTTTCGAGGTGATTTCAGAGGCAAATTGCCAAGAGTTTCGTTACAAAAGGAGGAACCTAAGCCGGCCAGGAACACTGGCGGCGCAAAGGGGGAAACCCTAGAGGAAATTACATAGCTCCACGAGCTGGAAATCCATGGCTTTATAGCCTTACAACGTGGTAAAAAGAGATAAAGCAGGGTAGAAAGGTGGCCGGCGCTCGGCGCCGTTATCGGAAGGCTACAGCGACGCTGGAGTGTCTTGCAGCCGTCGGATCCATCATCGAGGGCTCCAGGAGTATCTGGCACGCGCGAACTGGTACGGGCTACTTGAGAGCGTCAGATCAGAGATGGACGGCTGCGGTCGCTTGGCGCCATCATTTGAATTTGAACGTCGTGGGCTTCGTCTTCGCTGGGTCCTGACAACCCCCCCCCCCCCCCCCGCACAACATCAGACCTGTCCTCAGTGATGAATTGTGGAAAAACCTTTTGAATGAAATCGGCGTCTTCCCATGTGGCCTCGCTCTCCTCCAAGTTGGTCCATTTGATGAGCCAGCGAACCACTGCCACTTGAATGTCCCCTTGTGTTCTTGGAATGATCTTTCTCTGCAACAGCTTGTCTAGTTCTAGGAGGATGGAACCATTCTCATGGAGAAGGGGTAGGTTGGGGTTGGGTATTGCTCTTGGCCCCAAGTGTAGCTTGAGCTGACTCACATGGAAGGTGGGGTGTAGCTTGCAGTGGTCAGGTAAGAGTAGTTTATATGCCACTGGTCCCACCTTCTGTATGATCCTAAAGGGGCCATAGTACTTCGAATGAAGCTTGAGGCATCGGTGGACACTCAAAGTGGTGTGTCTGTAAGGTTGTAGCTTTAAGTAGACCATGTCACCCACTGCAAGTGATCTCTCTGATCTTTTCTTATCAGCAAAATTCTTCATTCTTTCTTGAGCCTTGATCAGGTTGGCTTTAATTTGAGCAGCCACTTGTTCTGCAGTCAGGATGGAGCTGAACTCTTGTGCGTGCTCTGGTGGATATAATGCAGCTTCAGCCAACATAGATGGGGGCCTATTGTACAGTGCTTGGAATGGAGTAATCTTGAGGGAAGTGTGGTAGCTAGTATTGTACCACCATTCTGCTAATGAGAGCCAGTGCATCCATTTCTTTGGCTGTAGGAAAGCCATGCACTTGAGATAGTTTTCCAAACACTGGTTCACTCTTTCTATTTGGCCATCAGACTGGGGGTGGTAGGAAGTGCTCATTTGTAGTTTAATGCCTAGCTTCCTGAATAATTCCTGCCACAAATGGCTGGTGAAGATTCTGTCTCTGTCTGTAACAATGACAGAGGGAGCCCATGAAGTTTGAAGATGTTATATGTGAATGCAGTTGCCATAGTGCTAACAGTGATTGGGTGCTTCATTGCAATCAAATGCCCATACTTTGTGAATCTATCCACAACCACCAATACCATATCCTTGTTTTGTGATGTGGGCAGTCCTTCAATGAAGTCCATATTGATATGACACCAAGCAAAATCAGGGACAGGGAGTGGTTAAAGCAGTCCAGGGTACTTACAATGTTCCGGTTTGTTGATTTGGCATGTGGGGCATTTTTTGATGAAATCTACAATAAACTGCTTCATGCCAGACCAATGGAACAACAACTTAACTCTCTGGTAGGTGGCCCTGTGCCCAGAGTGTCCACCTAGTTCAAAATTATGCAGAGCAGCCATTAACTTGTTTCTGAGGTTGAGATCATTCCCAATAACTATTTTGTTCTTGTATCTTAGAATTCTGTGCTGAAGAGTAAAGTTTGGGAGTGAAGCATCAGAGGTGGCCAGTTTGGTTAATAAGTCCTTGCATTTCTGGTGTTGAAAATAGTTGTTGGTTACATCAGAGATCCACACAGGTTGTGCTTTAGAAGCAATCAAGGAGTGCATTTTATATTGGACACTGGATAATGCATCAGCTACTCTGTTGTTTTTGCCTTGTTTATATTCCACCTTGAAATTGTAACCTAGCAGCTTGACCAGTAGTTTGTGTTGTATTCCTTCAGTCAACTTTTGCTCTTGGATGTATTTGAGGCTCTGTTAGTTTGTTCTGATGATCAAGGCAGAAGCAGCAAAGTAATGCTTCCAGTGTTTTAGTGCTTTAATGATGGCCATTGCTTCTTTATCATAAGTAGACATAGCAGCAGCTTTTGGTCCAATGGTTTTACTGAAGTAGGAGAGAGGGTTTCCCTCTTGCACAAGTACAACCCCTATACCATAAGCACATGCGTCAGTTTCCAGAACAAAGGGAAGTGAGAAATCTATTAGAGCAAGCACAGGAGCCTGGGTCATCTTGTGCTTTAGTAAGTTGAAAGCTTCCATTTGCTCAGGGCCCCATTTATAGTTATCCTTTTTGAGGGACTGATACAAGGGTTTACAGATGTAGCCATAGTTCTGGATAAATCTTCTGTAGTACCAAGTGAGTCCTAGGAAGCTTCTTAACTGTGTAACATTTGCAGGGGTAGACCACTGCACAATAGCTTCAATTTTGGAAGTGTCAGTAGAAACACCATCACCTCTGATAACATGTCCCAAGTACTCCACTTGTGGTTGAGCAAAGGAACATTTGCTGAGCTTAGCAAATAATTGGTTATCTTGTAAAACTTTCAGAACTAGTTGCAAGTGTAACAAGTGCTCTTTCATATTTCTACTGAAGATAATTATATCATCAAAGAATACTAGCACAAAGTTCCTTAAGTAAGGGGCTAGGATGGTGTTCATTAATAGTTGGAAAGTTGCTAGTGCATTAGTTAATCCAAAGGGCATGACCAGGTATTCATAGTGTCCATAGTGGGTACTAAATGCAGTTTTTGGGATATCTTCCTCTTTCATTCTTAGCTGGTGATAACCACTTCTGAGATCAAGTTTGGAGAAAACAGTAGCTCCTTTTAACTCATCCAACAGATCCTCAATGACAGGGATTGGGTATTTGTTGTTGACAGTTTGTTCATTCACTTTTCTAAAATCATTGACCAATCTCCATGTCATATCCTTCTTCTTAACCAAAAGAGCAAGGGATGAATAAGGATTGTTGCTATCTCTGATTACTTGATTCTTGATCATTTCTTTCACTATGCCTTCGATAACATCCTTTTGGTGGTGAGGCAGCCTATAAGGTCTTTGATTGATGATTTTAGCATGAGGAGTGAAAGTGATCACATGATCAATGGATCTCTTTGGAGGGAGGGTTGTGGGTGCACTAAAAACAGGGGAAAACTTATCTAGTATCTGTTGTAGTGGTTCAGGCACCACAGGGTCCAGTTGTTCCACCATTGAGATTCTATTAAGGAATAAAACACCTCCACACACTGGCTCCTCAGAAAGGGTCTCCTTGATTGCTAGTTCAGGAACAGGAGCAGTAGGAAAACTTTCATCTTTGAGAATAAGATGTTCTCCATCTTTCATTGTGAGCTTTACTTGCATCTCATCAAACTCAAGTTCTACAAGGCTGAAAGATGCCATCCAATCAGCTCCTAAAATAACATCATACCCTTGGAGTTTGAGAACTCTGAAGTCTGTGGAGAATTGTGTTCCTTGCAAGGAAAATGGTGCTTGCAGAGCAATGAATTCAGACCATAGTGTTTCACCATTAGCAACTAAGACTTGTTTTCTCTTGGTGGGAGTTAAGGAGCACTTAGCTAGAGCTGCTATTTTTGGTGTGATAAAACTGGCAGTGCTACCACTGTCAATTAGGGCAGTAGCAGGGGTTGAGCCCATCATCACAGTTACTGTGAAACTCAACTTTTTAGCAGTACTCACGCCCATCAAAGCATGCATAGATATTTGGAGAGGGATATCATCAGCTTCAGGGAAGGGAGGTGGTTCACCATCTTCAGTGATTTCAGTGTAATACACCAGTTTAGCATCATCAGTGTAAGATTCTTGGAGAGCATTTATTCGAGCCTGATTAGCTAACTTGCACACTTTCTTATGACCAGGGAACCAAGGTTCTTTGCACTTGTAGCAGATACCTTTAACTCTAGCCTGTTGAATTATGGATGCAGTGTTAGTTGAGCCAGGTTTGCCAGGATCAAACTATAATTGTTTCCTTGCTTCGGAGGGGTAAATAGGAGCAGGGGAAACTCTTTTCTTTGGTTGAGCCTGTTCCATTCTTCTGGCTAGCCAGATGGCTTTTTGTAAATCCGGGGGCTCATGACATTGTACATGATGCTGAATGTTATCATTTAACCCAGAAATGAAACTGTGTTTGTAGTAATCATTTGGTAGTACTGGATTTTTCCTTCTCATTAAGTTCATAGCTTGTTCAAACTGGAGAACATAGTCATTAACAGTACCAGACTGAGACAGGTTGTGAAAAGCTCTCACAGTGTCACAAACAGAAGTTTCAGAGAACCTATCACCCACAAATCTGCAAAATCTGTACCAAGGGATAGTATTTGCCACCATACCAGTGCCTCTCCACCATTCAATAGCTGGTCCCTTAAGATAAGTTACATCAATCTCTGTTTTCTGCTCCATTGGTGTTCTAGCAGCTTCAAAGTACATCTCAATTGTTTGGATCCAAGAATCAGTGCCAACACCATCAAACTCAGGAATATTGTATTTAGCAGGCTTAACTAAAGTGAGTGGCCTTCTGTTATCTTGTGGTGTTCCCAATCTTGTGTCCAAGTTAGCATCCCTCTGCTCTGGATCTAACTGAAGAACTTGCTGAGGTTGATTAGCTGCAGGTTGTGACCTAGCATCTGGTGGTTGTTGCTTCCCAGCAAAATGAGGGTGTCTGTAAGGTTGTTTAAGACTGCCATCCAGATTTAACTCCTTTCGTGTGTGCTTATCCACTAGAGTTGCTGAACCCACTGTATCAGGGGATTTAAGATGATCCTGCCCTCTCTGGAGTGGTCCTTGTGGTGTGTGAATCACAACACTAGCTTGGGGAACATCCATAGGGTTGGGAGGGTTTTCTCTGGGCTTTGGGAAACCAAATAAGAATCCTTATAAAGTACCGTATAGATCAGCTAAGGATTTTTGGACAAAACCAAAATTTGTTTGCACATATTCTCTGAATTCATCAAACTCCATATGGTCCTGTTCTCTGTTCCTTTGGAGCAACTGGACATCTAGCTGTAGGGAGGAGAACTCTAGCTGGTCTGTGCAGGTAGAATCCCCAGGAGCCGCCATGGGATGAACTACAGAAGGTTTTCTTGCTGGCAGAGACCAGGTACCTTGCTGTAGAGATTTACAGGCGCAAAGGAGGGAATTTTACCACCGCCGGAGCTGCAACCTGACCTTTGCGCTGTGAATCCAGACGCCGCCTGCACTGCAACCTACGCCCGCCGCCAAGTACACCGGATCTGGGTGGGAGGTGGGATTTTAACACGCAAGCAGGGAGCTTGGGTAACCACTTACCGGCACCAGACCTGTACCGAACTTCACCGCCGCCGCGATCCGAGGAGAAATAGGGGAAGTTTACGGCTCCTCCAATCCCTTTTCGGCCTCCAGATAGAAGACGCCGCCAAGGAACGAGGCTCTGAATACCACTTGTCAGACCCGACGATCTTAAGAACACATTCAGAGAAGAACTGAGTAGTTTCGAGGTGATTTCAGAGGCGAATTGCCAAGAGTTTGGTTACAAAAGGAGGAACCTAAGCCGGCCAGGAACACTGGTGACGCAAAGGGGGAAACCCTAGAGGAGATTACATAGCTCCACGAGCTGGAAATCCATGGCTTTATAGCCTTACAACGTGGTAAAAAGAGATAAAGCAAGGTAGAAAGGTGGCCGGCGCTCGACGCCGTTGTCGGAAGGCTCCAACGACGCGGGAGTGTCTCGCAGCCGTCGGATCCATCATCGAGGGCTTCAGGAGTATCTGGCACGCGCGAACCGGTACGGGCGACTTGAGAGCGTTAGATCAGAGATGGACGGTTGTGGTCGCTTGGCGCCATCATTTGAATTTTAACACCGCGGGTTTCGTCTTTGCTGGGTCCTGACACGTGCGTAGATATAGAAGACGTCAAGGACACCAGGGCTTCGATACATGCCATCGGGGAGGTCGGATATGAGGCGGACATGCTACCCCGAGCTCTAGATCAAGTTCGGTCGGAGCATGGCGGACAGGGCGACGACGAGGCGCGTGGCTACCTTACCTAGTGGCGGCGAGGGAAGGAGAAGGTGGGAATGGAGCGAGGGAGGCTAGGACAAGGTCGGGGACATGTTTTATAGGGGCTAGGGATGCCAGGCGGCCGTCAAATCCTGGAGGTGGCTCACGTAGCTCTCTGGATGGACGCCGTACAAGAGGAGGGAGAAGACACGTGCGAAGCTGGGCCACTAGCACTCCGTTTGGCTCCTGCGCTCCTGTGAGGCTGCTGGGCTGTGATGAGGAGAAGGCGTAGGTAGCCTCTCTCCCCCTAAAAACATATCCTTACTATTTATTTTTTAAACCGAAAAATGCTAAATCCCTCATAGGAAAATAGAGGAAAACTTTGGAAGAAATAAAACATGTTTTGCCATCAGAAAATATGATCTATTTAATAAAATTGGTTTGACGAATTCTCAAGAAAAAATATAAATGCCCCTTTGGACCATTTTAAATCTGTTTTGCAAGGTTCTAAAATAGCAGAAAAAATAGAGTAAGCATGAGAATTACTTCTAAATTACCAATAGGATAATTACAACTTTTACAACATTTTTAAGAGGGTGTTGGCCAAAGCAAAATCTCAGCTCATAGGATAACTTGAATTAAAGAGAGATAAGGGAGGGTTGCCCATTTGAAAATGAAGGGGGTTGTTCACATAAGAAAACCACAAGGATACAATGCACACAATCACCACACATACACTCACTCAACAAAACATGAAGCAACATAATTTTAGAATGGATGATATGATGCCACGATGCACGAGAGGCTAAGGTGCAAGTGAATGTCATGAACACATTCTGTTAATTCAAAGCAAAACAGTCATGCATACAAGGTTACAAATGGAATTTCTACAAGAATTACACGTTGGGACGAGGAGGCCACTGGCAAAAGCGTCACTCGCTGGGGACATCAACCGTTCCTAAACCATAGCCCGAATGTGGGAGGAGGAGGCCACTGGCAATGCCCGGTCGCTCGTCTTTTCTGTTAGCGGTCTTGCACGCTCCAACAACTTCCTACATGAGGAGGACGAGCGCTTGGTCGAGGACGTGATGAGGCTAACCGCCGCCATGGCCGCAGCAGACTGCGCAGCGGTGGACCGGAATGAGGAGATCTATGCTGAGTCCCACCGCTTCGAGGAGACACATCAAGAGCGGCGGAGGGCAGCAGCAACATGCCACGGATTTGACTCCTCTAGCTTGTGAGTAGGCTCCTCCTCATGTGCCTCTTACTGAATGCGCTCCATAGAGGAGAGGTTGCTGAAAGTACAACAAAGCCCCTCTGTAGTACTAGTATTAGGGGATATTTTCTTCAGTTCATCTAGATATGGTTGAACTATACCACGTACTTTAAATTAGCTAGTATATATAGTAGAACTACCTATTTCGGTACGTGGTTGCCAACAAATGGGGAAACGTTTGTTCGGTTTAGCCATCGAGTTGAACTCTTTTGTAGAAACACCACTACTTCATGGATGCATGAAATCCATGTTTAGTGAATTCCACTTGCAAAATTGCACCCTAATTGTGATCTTGTTCCTACAAAATTTGACAAATGCCACTGTTGCAATGTTGACAAATGCCAAGTTTACTAGATCGGCAAATGCCAATATTTCCAATTTATAAAATGGCAATTTACACAATACGACAGATGCAAATCTAAACTCATTGTGTGTACTAAGAACAAGGGTCATCATACATAACTGTTTGCGATGACGCAATGAGATTAAATCCTTCGCGCCAAATTTTGGGTTTGCTTAGTAGCGAAGGCACCATATCCCTCGGTCTGCACATCCTACCTCCTAGCTAATATAGAGTGCAACGTGTGGCATCACATAAATGGTTAGTAGAACGTCCACGACTTACAAATTATAAACCCGTTTGCAAAGGTAACGTAACAACTTCTTGTTCGAAAATGCCTTTGTTGTCTCTTAATAACGTTTCCGCCTTCAATCAAAGTGGGCAAAAAAATACCACAACATATTTGTGCTATATGACGAGGTCGTGCCCAGCATAGACCTTGTGACTGTAGTTCAAATATGAATTATGTACATAAATGCACATAAAACTCAATTAGTGTATAAAATAGCCAAACGAACCCTTCATAATTTCATATTTTTGGAGTACACACCTATTGGTCCATGTTGCTTCTATAAAAAATCAAGGAGATAAGAGGCATCAGATGTCGTTTCACCAGATGTGACATGCATGTTCCCTATCAGAACCTCATAGCTTATTGTGAGAAAAGTTGCTGTTTGTAAGAGACTTGCCCCAAAACATGTCCAGGTTGGTGTTTTTTTACCACGACATATGTGTGCCTTGTCACACCATGTAAAGTTTCATGAAGTTCTAACAAGTTTTGGATTTACGGGAACTTTAAAAGCAAGTTTCTCGATATTTACGATCGAGCCAGGACACTGAGATGTTTGAAATTCATTCCAGCTTGGAACCTAACACATGCATCTAGGGACACATATATAATTTTTGAACCCAATTTGGTGAACTCGACCTTGTGGTTGTAGATCAATTTTGAATTATGCACATTAAATGCACACACAACTCAATTAATGTATTAAAAAGTGAGATGATCCCTTAATTGATTCTTATTTTTGCACTTCGCAACTATTTTGTATATTTTTCTATAAAAAATCTCGGAGAGAAGAGACATTAGATGTTCTTTCACCCACGTATGTGACATGCATAATGTTCCCTATCAAAATCACAGAGCTTGTGCGAAGCTCTCGTTTGTAAGAGGCTTTGTGCGCGAACATGTCCAAGCTGGGCAAATGTTTACCATGACATATGTGTGCCCTTGCCATGACATCATGCGAAGTTTCATGAATTTCTCACGGGTTTTGGATTTACATGAATTGGAAAACCAAGTTTCTCAATGTTTGCGGCAGAGCCAAGTCAATGAGATATTCGAAATTCATCGCCATTTCTTGCGTGGGACCTAAACATGTATCCAGGGACTCATATATGATTTTCAACCAATTTTCATGCACTCGACCTTGTCATTATAGTAAAATTTGAATTATGCACATTAAATGGCTATAAAACTTAAATAATGTATTAAATAGGCTAAGCAAACCCTCGAGCATTCCATTGTTTAGCACGACAGTCATGTTCCTCTCTATCGACTCTAGAAATAAATTCAAGGCGAGAAGAGATTTCTCGTGAGAATCTCTGGTTTGTAAGAGGCTTGTGCCAAAACTTGTCCAAATTGGGGATTTTTTTTACCACAACACACAACAGGGTAAGGTCATGACACCATGCCCAAGTTTCATGAATTTCTAACAAGGTTTCGATTTGCAAGAATATAAAAACCAAGTTTCGCAATGTTTGCTGTTGTTCCAAGAGCCTGAGATGTTTGAAATTCATTCCCATTTATTGCGTGGGACCTAGACATGCAACCAGGGAAATATATATGATTTTTCAACCTATTATCATGCCCTGGACCTTGTGATTGTAGTTTTAATTTGAATTATGCACATTAATGCCTAGAAAACTCAATTTATGTATTAAAAAGGCCAAGCGAATCCTGGAAATTTTTCATAGTTTAGCACGACAGCTATGTTGCTCTATGGTGACTCTACAAATTAATTAAAGGCGAGAAGACGCGGCAGATGTTGTTTCACACATAAAAGGTGAATATTCCCTACTGGAAACACATGGCTTTCTTGTGAAAATCTTCGGTTTGTAAGAGGCTTGTGCCAAAACTTGTCCCAAACTGGGATTTTTTTACCACAACACACAACAGGGCAAGGTCATGACACCATGCCCAAGTTTCATGAATTTGTGACGAGGTTTGGATTTGCACCAATTTGACAACCACATTTCCCAATGTTTGCGGCCATTCCAAGATGCTAAGATGTTTGAAATTAATTCCCATTTCTTGTGTGGGACCTAAACATGCATCCAAGGAAATATATATGATTTTCAACCTATTTTCATGCGATGGACCTTGTGATTCTAGTTTAAATTTTAGTTATTCACATTAAATGCCTCAAGAACTCAATTAAAGTATTAAAAAGGCTAAACGAACCATGGTAAATTTCATAGTTTAACACGACAGTTATGTTGCTCTACGGTGACTCTAGAAATAAATTCAAGGTGAGAAGACACAACAAATGTTTTTTAAGACATAGTAGGTGAACGTTCCCTATCGGAACCACATTGTTCTTGTGAGAATCTTCACTTTGTAAGAGGTTTGTGCCAAAACTTGTCCCAAATTGGGATTTTTTTACGAGAACACACATGATACATGACATTACACCATGGAAAGTTTCATGAATTTCTGACGATACTTTTGATTTACTGAAATTTGAAACACATGGATTCTCGATGTCAATGTCTGGGCCAAAATACCGAGAGGTTTGAAATTCATTTTCATCTCTTGCATGGGACCAAAACATGTATCAGGTGACATATATATGATTTCCAACCCATCCAGGTGCGTCTAGCAAGCATGTGCTTAACTATAATTCCATATTTAACACACACTACAATAGTTGCACATTCACTACCGATAAATTTTATTCAATCCAAACACCTTCAATTGCCATTGTAACCTCATTTTTCGTTTCAGGACAATAAGAAAATCTAGTACATCACAAACAGTTCTTGATCATGAAATGTGTGTTATGTGGTATAAAATATCTTGGGACAGTCCTCATATATACGGATTATGTCGGAAGCTTTATCGGCTACAGTCCACTGCTGGCGCTTCAACCACGGAGTCACACTTGCTCCCCAAGACCACTGTACTATTCAAATTTCACCGGTGAAAGATGGGCACGTGGATCCGCATCATGAAGTCAACTTCGGTGACCCACTCTTGCCCTACCGCGGCCGCATCAGGCATGAGCGCACTCACGACATCCCTGAGCACAGCCACAATCTTTGATAGGGAAGCCACAACCCCTGAAAGGGCACCTGCTGCAGCTGAGATGGTGGTAGAAACATCCACGACCGGATAGAAAATGGCAAGAATGACACATCATGTATCAATTAATCAGCGGCCGTTGTAGCCCTTATGGTGGCCGCACAACCTATGCCAAGGCCGCCCACACCCATCTCAAGTCGTTTACCGCACAAATAGGAGCGACCTTCCCCAACACTGGTCGACAACCTATATCAAAGAGTTGGCAATCATCGAGAGCCCTCGGGCAGCCGCCCATTCGTTGGCAACCTCCCGAGCCGAGATGGAAGTTGTCATTGCCCGTACCGGGACCGCCCACACCCGGCTCATGGCGGTCTTTTCTAAAGAGATGGCAGACACAGACTACGAGATGCTTGTGGAGTATGTGGTGATGGATTCCATGGAACCGCTTCCCCTTCAGGTCATCGAGCACGAGCTGGTCATGGAGGATGCAACGGAGACCCGTGAGCGTCACGTGGAAAATTAGTATTTCTTTAGAGCGATGTTCTTTTGTTAGAGTAATGTTAAGGTCAACCAGCTCTGTTTAATTTCTCGATTAAGTAAGTGCAGGTTGTGGTGTAGGCTCTTTTGTGTAGTACCCAAATTAGCAATTAATGTTAAATTATGCCACCACATGGATGACCATCGTAACTAGGGAAATTCGGACCAAAATTTGCCGCCATATCCCCATAGAGTTCTGAATAATGAATTGTGTTTGATGATACATTCCCCGTCAGTTTTTCGCTGCACCGAATGAAACTTTTGGGCTACCGCCGAAATATCTACCTCCCTCACCCCCTACGCCAATCAAAAATTTGCACGTCCAAGCTTATCAAACACGGGGTGTAGCGCAAGCTTCATTTGTGATGTGTCGATATCGCAAACTATTATGAATAATTCCCACCTTCAAGCTCATCACACACGAGGTATTGTGTATGCTTCGTTTGCGATGTATATATATCCCAAACTATTCTAAATAATTTGCACGTTCAAGCTGATCACACACGGGGCTGCACCGAATGAAAATTTTGGGCTACCATAGAAATATCTACCTCCCTCACCCCTTGGTACCAATCAAAAATTTGCATGTTCTATTACACACGGGGTATAGCGCATGCTTCATTTGTGATGTGTAGATATCGCAAACTATTCTGAATAATTTGCAGCTTCATGCTCATCATACATGGGGTGCTGCAGAGGCTTCGTTTGTGATGTATAGATATCACAAATTATTCTGAATAATTTGCACGTTCAAGCTCATCACAAACGGGGCTGCACCAAACGGAAATTTTGGGCTACCACGAAAATATCTACCTCCTACACCCCAGGTACCAAACAAAAGCCACATTTCCCCCTTTTTCTTATTCCTTTCCGATAGTTATAACCTTGACTGCTTGCTTGTAGTGTCGCCTCCTTGTTGGTAATCCACACCTCCCCAATACCCCCTCTCTCCCAATCCCTCCTCCTACATCCCACATGGCCCGACCACCTTCGCGACACATTCCACCCAAATCACCATCCCATCCTCCAAATAATTGACGCCAAAAGCCATGGTGCAGGTAGTATAGCGAGGATATCAAGGAGCATTTGGCAGCGGAGAAGAAAATCGCGGCTAAACGCGTGGATAAGGCAACAATGGCTGCCATGTGTGCTGGCTCCTATATCTTGGAAGAGAACCTTGTTGTTGAGGACACTATCAATTCCTTGTGCGTCGACGCCACCACATGGTTGGCTGTTGTAAACAACAGCTCGTGGTCTTTTCTCGAGGGGACCGCCGGTGCGTTAGGTGAAGACTATGATGTGTTTTTCAGCATGCATGTGCTTAGCTCAGCTCTAGAGCCGGCATGTTGGCGTCAAGGTAGGATAAGGCCACTCACCACTACGAGGGGTGCACCCATGGTGTGGAAGCCTTGCCCTCATCCAAGTTGATGGATCCCATAATCATCGATATCTCCGACGATGAGGAATAACTTGTTTTTCTTAGTTTTATCACAAAGGACCTATGTTCAGCTAGCTATGTAGGTTAAGCATGTTTGGTTTACCTATTGCATGCTCCTCTTCTGCCTTTTATTTAGATATTTAAATGGAATGCCCAATGTAACACTACTTGCAATCTGAACTTCTAGTATATGTTCTATTGCGCAATGTGGTACTTAGTTAACTGTTTCGTTCAATTGTTGTGGTTATGATTCAAATATTTAATTCAATTCTGCAATGTGATGCTCGATTGATGTTGGTACAATTTTGCATTGTTATGCTTGTGATAAATAAATCAAATTTATATGTTCTAAATAATTGTGAAACATACACAATTGCTATATTTCCTAGTTCTTAGAACACTTGGTTTAGATAACTGGCTTTTCATGTGGCTCGAATTAATCTGTTGGATCCGAAATGTGTTTATTTTTCATTAACACATTTCACTGATAGTATGCCAAATATCACTTAGAACCTGATCAATATCTATCTTAAATATGTTGCGGGTGAAACAATGGGAGACACTAAAATTTACCATCGAGGTTTGCACATCCATGGTCCTTTGGCTTATAGCACATTATTGTGCAATTCCAAACACCATTCTAATAATATTATTTTTAATAATTTGTTCTTGGACATGTAGGTCCTACTTTAAGAGGTTTAGACCCATTGTTTAACCCTTTTTGCATCTGGGGAAATGATGTGTCCTTGAATATTAGTCAAATCAAGAAACATAGAAAGGTTGTTAAGATAAAGAAACTAGCTATGAAGAACAACAAGATGTTTGTCTGCACAATGAAGAAGACATCAGTCATCTATAGGATGGTACCATCTCTTTCACCTAGTCCTTCTCCCTTTGCGCCATTTCAAATTTAAGAACGGAGGTTTATGCACAAGTTTGTTTTCGGTCCTTTTCAAAGCAATTCATCGATGATTACATCCGAAACAACGTGTATGGTCAAGAGGCGAGGAGGGTATTCATACAACACCCATGGTATAATCTTGAAGTCTTTACCAAGAGGATGAAGGATGGACATGCAATGGCCTAAAGTTGCAAGGCCCTTCAACATCACTGAATGCTCAATATACGCCTTCGGATTCAACAGTTTTCTAGACGGGGCTCATTTGTCTATTTACCGTCTATGATGATTCTTGATTTCCAAAGGATTTAGATGTTGCATTTGAAACTTTTTCCTGTTGTACAATTGGGTAGCTAGGTAGTATATGTGTATATGATGTTGTACCCTGATGTAATTCAATTATGAAATCCTAGTTTTTGTAATATGAATAAGAAATATACTATGTGATTGATATGAAATGTTAATTTGATTACTAAATGGATTATAAATAGTAGAGCAATCAGGCTAAAAATTGTGGTTTCTATAGAAGACGGTTTCTAAGACATCACTGTGGGCGATGACCTCAACAAACCCACATGGGTTCTAGAAAGTTAGCATGTTGGATCACTGAGCAATTACAGATGAATTTTGGTCGAAAACTGTGTGCGTTAGGCCACCCTATCACAAACGTTTTCACATAAAAAGTGTGTGTGATGGACAGCTCAATGCCAAAAAGTTTTTTCTAGGAAACGCGAGTGATCTGTTGAATAACACGAACGCCAGAAGTATGACTTTGATGTTGGATGACCAGCCCTATCACAAATGATGTGGTGCACAAAATTGTGTGTGATGTGTAATACGAATAGAGGCATATCTTTAGGATACCCTGTGTGGGATGCGAAGCACATCTCACATGACTTCTTCAATATTTCTGTTTGTGATGGTCCTCCCAATTGCACACGCCCTATTTTTTCCTGGTGTGTGTTATCGGACGGAGGCATCACCAATGATTTATCTCAGTCGTGTGGGATAGCCCCCGTATCACCCACACATGCAAGGTGACAGTTTAGAACTACGTCGTAGAAAGGGGTTAAAAACCGTTCGTATAGCACGCGACTGCACTAGTGCATAAATCCCTCCATGTAACTCTGCCAAGAGCTATTGCCCTCCCCTTGGCAGATGCACCTAAATTTCACCCCATTTGGTCTCCTTCTGTACATAAGAGTGTCCACGAGCTGGTACATACTTGATTGTCGGGCTATTATTTCGGCTTGCTCTTGATCTTTGGGGAGGTCTCTGATTAGGAGCCATCAGACGATCTATTGCACCCATGCCGGAGCCAGGGGCTCGACGACAAGGACTAAAGGAATTTTTTCTACCACGAGAGCACTATCTTCTACGGCAAGGGTCGCTAGGCCCGACGGAGCCTATTGCTCATCGACAGGTGGTGTGTCATCCCCGACAACCTTCTTGGCGGCCACTAGTGGCTCTACCAGGAAATTGTCGCCGGAGTTGACCTTCCCTTTCTTGGCTCGTCGATGTGATGTCGCGATGGATGGCTGAGTGAGTCGGAGTACAAAAATACGTGGCTCCACAAGCGACCTTTGACCGACTTGTTTTTACAGGTCATCGACAATGTCATTCTCCACACAAGGGACATGCTCCATTAGACCATCAAAATGCTCCTCCAACTTCCTCACTTCATCGACGTATGCTTCCATCAGAGGACTCTAGTAATCTTTGCTCATTTTACGCACAACCAGCTTAGAATCTCCTGGAACTATTAACTTCTTGATACCAAGGTTGGTCGCTATCTCTAGTCCGGAAAGCGGTCCCTCATACGCAGGTGTGTTATTGGTTGATGTTTCTCATGGAAAGTGCATCTGGATGACATACTTGAGGTGCTCTCTGGTGGGTGTGACAAGCATCACTCCGGCACCAACGTCTTGTAGAGAAAAAAGCTCCGTCAAAGTACATGATTCACGTTTGAGGCTCCTCCTTTCTATGAAGGGTTGTCTCTAGGATTTCTTCATTTGGCGTTGATGTCCATTCAATAATGAATTATGCCAGAGCTCCGCTTTATATGGTTGTTGTACTCTCAAAACTTAGATCAAATTTAGCCAGTTCCACGGACCACTCAACAATCCTCGTGCTTGCCTTCGGGTTCGTAAGGATACATTGTAGCAGAAAGCAGGTGATGACAGTGATGTGGTGTGCTTGGAAGTAGTGGTGCAACTTTCGGGAGGCCATGAGAAGGTCGAGGAGCAGTTTATGTATCCCGGAGTACCTTGAGCTAGCCCCTGCAGGGGATAGCTAAGAAAGTACCATCTTCTTCCTATGCACAACTTGTCGTCCAGCCTCCTATGTCGCGCCCTTGATGTCAGCTTCTTGGCTTGCCAGAGATGGAGCAAGTTTGCCACTTGCCAGCTCAAGGTTTGCTGCCTTGTCTTCCTTAGCTTCCCTCTCTACCAGTTGTGCAGTGCTAACCAGTTGGTTTATTACCGCCAGATACAGCAGCAACAGTTTCTTGGGTTTGGGTGTGACTAGGGTTGGTAGAGAGGACAAGTACGACTTCAAGTTCTGCAGCGCAGCCTCCACCTACGGAGTCCATTTCATAGGACGTGCCTTTTCAAGATATTGAAAAAAATGGCTGGGCACATTCCTCAAACTTGGAGATGAACCTGCTGAGGGCAACGATGCAGCCCGCCAAGCGGCATACATCCTTGATGTGCTTCGGAGATTCCAACTGTTCAATCGACTCAATCTTGGTGGGGTTTGCTTCTATTCTGCATTGTGACACGAAGAACCCTGGGATCTTACTGGATGGGACTCCAAACACGCACTTTTTGGGGTTGAACTTCAAGCTAATCTTGCACAAATTTGCAAAGGTTTCATCAAGGTAATGAATTAGCATGGCCTCGTCCTTGATATTGACCACAATGTCGTCCATATAGGCTTCCACATTCCGGTGCATCTATGGACCGAGACTGAACTAGACAACCCTCGCGAAAGTTGACCCTGCACTCATTAGTCCAAATGGCACGCGCTTAAAGAAGTACGTGCCGCAAGGAGTGATGAACGATGTTTTCTCTTCATCTTCCTTGGCCATGAAAATCTGGTGATAAACAGAGTAGGCATCAAGGAAGGATTGATGGTCGCAGGTCGCGGTCAAGTCGACCATCTGGCTGATGCTTGGAAAAGGGAAGGGATCCTTCCGGCAAACCTTGATGACATCACTGAAGGCAATGCAAATCCTCCACTTCTGATTCGCCTTGTGCACTACCAGAGGGTTTGCCAACTATGTTTGGTGAAGGACACCTCTGACCAGGCCTGTTGCTTCCAGTTTTTTGATCTCTTCGGCAATGAACTCTTGCCTCTCTAATGCTTGCTTTTGGACCTTCTGCTTGATTGGGCGTGCGTGGGGACAGATGACAAGGTGATGCTCTACTCAGAACACCGGCGATGTTAGATGGTTGCCACGCAAATACATCAACATTTGCCCACGGGAAGGAGACGAGCACACTTTCCTATTTGTTGTCGGAGGTGGTACTTACGGTGAAAGTGTCGCCCTTGGCGTCTTCCACCCACTTGCTTCTTCTTGGGGATGGTCATCTTGTTCTTCTTGCTCCTAACGGGGAAAGTCTTCGGTGAGTCATTGACGGGCGTGCAACACTCTGGAGCGCGCTTGCCGAAGTCCCAGGTGATTTCTTGCTCTTCCTCTTACCTCCCGAGAGTTTTGCTGGTAGGAGCAAGTGCCTTGTCAGCAAATGCTACAACTGCCTCCAGGTACACCTTACCTACATAGAGGACCCGCTTCCTTGTTATTAGCATGGATGGTGATGATGCTCATCGGCCCTGACATCTTGAGCGTGTTGTAGGCGCAATGTGATGCTACCATGAACTTCGCGAGCTCCGGTCAGCCCAAGATCTTGTTGTATGGTAGGGGCATCTTGGTGATTTCGAAGGTGACCCTTTCCGTCCTAAAGTTGAGCATGTTGCCAAACGCCACTAGCAGAGTTATTTTCCCCTCGGGCTGCTGTTTCCCTCGGTTGACCCCATGGAGGGACCGTGTCACTTGAGATCTGTGTCGGGAATCTGCAACCGCTTGATCACGTCGGGTAGATCAAGTTCAAACCAGCCCCACTATCATCCAACATGTTTGTCACCTTGAGGTTGCGAATTGTTGGCGAGACCAACAATGGCACACACTCGATGACAGTGGTGTGATTGGGGCGATCCTCTTTGTCAAAGATGATGGGAGTGTTGGACATTTGAGGGGTTTCCTTGCCTCTGCCATTGGTTCTACCTTGTTGGCTTCATGAGCCCAGTGCTTCAGTTGCCCGAGGGAGGAGTGCAAAGATGCGCCTATTTTGTACTACTTTTCTTCTTGAGTTTTTTAACAAGTACTACCTATTTTGTTCCAAATTCAAAAAGCATATGTCGAAATTGAAAAATAACAAAAATAGCACCCCGTCGGCTTCTAGTGGGCCGAAGGGGGTCATGTCGGCTCACGGGAGGCCGAAGATGGCCATGCGGCCCACGGGTGGCCGAAGAGCATGTTGTCGGCCCACGGTTGGCCTAAGAGGACCCGTCGGCCTCCAGGAGGACGAAGAGCCCCTGGATAAGTCCGACAGCCCGGGACCTTCTTCCTCCTCTGGCTCTCTCTCTCTCTCTCTCTCTCTCTCTCTCTCTTGTTTTCACATCCGATTTTGCCCCCTCCGATCTCCTCCATCCTCCAGCCATTTTCCTATTAAATCCTTTGAAACAATAGATCATACCCATCTCCACCGGCCTACGGTCTCATTTTAGTGTACGTGTTGGTAGTGTAAGTTTATTTAGTTTACTTAGTGTAGTCATTTTTAGTGTATGTTTATTTAGTGTATGTAGGTTTATTTTAGTGTGGGTTTATTTAGTGTAGGTTTATTTTAGTGTAGGTTATTTTTAGTGTAGGTTTATTTAGTGAACGTAGGTTTATTTTAGTGTAGGTTTATCTTAGTATAAATTTTTTCGTTGCGAATAATGAGAAGCTAGCAATGTTTGACATGTGAAAATGTTGTAATTGCAGATATGGCTTCGTATCCGTTGCTTAATGGTAATATCGATATAGGGCACCGAGGCACACCTATGGAATCGGGCACGGACTTAGACGTGTTGATCACTCGCACCCCTTCATGGGTTGATAGGTATGTGTCGGTATAATGACTTACTATGTTTGACATCCTTTTGATAGCCGCTAACTGTATGCACATTCCATTTATTTTGTAGGTTAAGTTGGGCTGGACTTCTACCCTTGGCACGGCTGGTTGAGGGTACATTGGATGAGTGGGTTCGTCATCTGGAATTGGATGAGGCAGGTGAACCAATGCAGTTACACAAGAGGCAAGTTACACGTTTCTCTTACGAAAGGTCACTCCTTACCTGCTTAGTAGATAGATGGAGACTAGAGACACATATGTTTCACTTTTCTTGGAGAGAGATGGCGCCAACTTTACAGGATGTGTCTTACTTGTTGGGATTACCTCTGGCTCGTGCTTCCATAGGTCCTTTAGAGGCAGAAAATGGTTGGCTAGCATCGATGTAGGCCCGTTTTCTGGCTACGGTGCCAAGTATTACGGTGCTAGGAAATGATCGTCACGAGCCTCTTTTTAGGTGGTTGAGCTAGTTTCAGATTGTCTCCTTAGGATATCCCAACGTTCACTTCTCAGAGGCACAGATTGAGCGGTCCCTAGAGGCATATATTATGTGGTTGTTCGGCAGGACGATGTTCACGGAGAACCACATGACCACTATCGATGCACGACTCATTGGTATTGCATGAGAGATAGCAGACGCACGTTGCTCGGAGAACATTGTGCAGAGGAGTTTTGGTTCTGTTGTGTTAGCGCCTACGTATAGAGGCATGTGCAAAGCTTGCTAGTTGAAATCTAGAAAATCTGGTCTTGTTGGATGTCCACTACTGTTGTAGCTCTGGTCATATGAGCGATTCCCTATTGGTCGACCCTATGTCAGCATTGAAAAACCTTTTGGTTATGAGGACATGGTTGGGACTTATGTGCCTTCTATCGGCGACTTGCCTACTATGGGATCTGTTTGGGCACGGAGAGAGGTATTTTCATAATTAGTAACAATATGAATTACTAATGTTTATTTCTCGCTATTCAATAGTATTTACTAATGTTTGTTGTCATGCACAGACACAGTTTGCGCATAGCCAGGTGAGGGGCTGCTACCCCTCCTACACGGTGCAGTTTGATAGTTTGCACGAGGGTCAAGTTATATGGGATCCATACTCCGATCATGCTATTTCAGAAAGGTGTCCAGCTAGGATTTCTGGATTGTGCACTAGAGATCGGCATTATTGGATGACCAAGGCCAAGTTGGTGTTCGACGTGACGGTATAGGAGATGGCTCTTCATAGGGTAATGAGACAGTTTGGTCTATGCCAAGAGCCTCACATTCATGTTATTGCACACTTACCAGATCATGTGCACAAGTAAGTAATACTACTTCAGTTCTCATGTCTGCATTCAGCATATAACTAATCATGTAACGTGCATTTTAATCTCAGGTACAGTCGCGTCGGAGGAAAAAAGTCCCAGGCTTCTTTGCTTCGCGACATTAGCCCTTAAGTCGACGAATGGACTACTGCGCCGACAAATATCTGGGATAAAGTTAGGACCTTTGACTAGGACAAGTTCAGGTTGTATCTGCAACATTACTGGCATAGCACGAGGATCTACTTGGTTCCATCATAAGCTCCTGATCATATCGAAGCCCCTCTCACCAGCGATCTGTTCCCAGCAGCCTCAGTTGTGGGAACCAGACACCACGCGGGATGTGCTATGGTTCTCACATGTTAAGTTTTCCCTTAACCTGAACATATAAAATTGGTTAAGTCTCTGTGTACAGGGTGAATTGACATCCGAGGCGCTAGAGAAGGTTACCGCTTTCGTGCAACGCTTTGAGATAGGAGAAAGTATCCCACCGCGAGAGCAAATCACATGGTTGAAGAGTCTTCAAGGGAAGCTACGCGGGATTTACGCACCTGTTACATGTAGATGATCTTCGGATGTTGCTAACACTCGTGCAACAAATCGTCCGCCACGCCCCTCTCTGCAGTGTTCAGAACCTCGAACCTCTGTGCACCGTATGGAACCTCGATCCTCTGTGCAGCGTTTGGAACCTCGACCTTCACAACCAAGGAGCTCTTCCTAGCAGCAGGCACCTCCTTCACACCCAGGGATCTCTTCCTGGCAGCAGACACCTCCTTCACAACCAGGGAGCTCCTCCTGGCAGCAGACACCTCCTTCACAACCAGGGAGCTATTTCTACAACCAGCCACCTTGTTCACAACCCGGGGCCTCTTCTTGGCTTAATCATATGGACCTAGGTAACACTAAGTTGTACATTCTTTTGAAAATTGTAGGCTCGTAAATCAATTTTACAAGTTTTACTTTACCGCAGTCGGCAGCCAGTTGCAACCATTCATGACTTCAGTCCAGTCACCTATGTTTACTGGTCCTGGTTTGTACTTACCTGGCGACGGCGACGACGATGACCCAGGTGAAAACACCTATGATTTCTTGGAGACAGTTCTTGTCACTCCACCACCACCATCAATGCAGGAGACACAAACACTAACGGACGAGGTGGTCTATGGTCGTGGTCATCATGAGACTCGTCCACCGCCTCAGTGCTTATTGCCTTCCTGTCCTGGTCCGGGTAAGCTCAAGATTCGTCGCCGTCGCGAGGAATGATATAATTATCTATGTATGAGACATGACTATCTAATTATGTATGAGACATATTCACGTATGAGACATATTCATGTTCTATTTCAGTGGTAAATTGTCTTAGAGGGATAACACTTGTAGTGCAAACTAAATGCATCCAACTGAATTAAACAGTGTAACTTAATTAAACAGTGCGGTACAACTGAATTAAACGTTACAACTTAATTAAACAGACTAATTAAAAAGGCACGGCTAAACTACATGAAGGCACCATCGTCATCCTCCGTCGATGCAGAGCTCTTGCCCTTCGATTATGAGGCACTCTTGCCCTTGGTACTCGGCATGAAGATATCATCTTCGTCCTCGCTCTCGTTCATCCATAAAAATGGATCTTTTACTCCATAGTGATTGTGTTGGCCTTTCTTCTTCCATCTTTCATTCAACCTCATAAGTTCTTTCCGTATCTCCTCAAATGTCCATGGAGTCCACCCCTTCCTAGCTAATGCATGGGCAACCTCACTCAGTAGCGTGTCACTACTGATGAGTTCGTCCCATGAAACTATTTTATTGTCTATCTTGAAATTACTAGCTAAGGGCAGAACACATTGCGACATACCAGGATGAAAACTATGGTCAAAAGGATAGTCGGACAACCTGACAAAAGTTAGCAACTGGGCTACACTGCTATCCCACCTGGGTGTGGAGGGGAGTTTTATAGGTGCCTGAGAACGAGACGGGAAAGAAAATGGAAGGAGAGAAAGGTGGGAAAGAAAGTGGCGGTAGAGAATGGCGGGAAAGAAAGTGGCAGCAGAGTATGGCGGGAAACAAAATGGCGGGATAGTAGGGCGGGAAAATAAAATGGGTGGATAGTAGGGCGAGACACTACAGTCACTATGGCAGATGGCTGAAAACAACAACTAGCTCATGTTCACGCTCTTTGAAGGTTATGAGCACCAAATTGGTGACTTCAATAGGCGATGCCAGAAGAAAATTACTGAAACCTTCCTTCTTCAACACCATTCTACCACCCAAGCCAATAAAGTAGGAACAAGTAATGCTCATGGATATATCATCATCTTCAGTATCCAAAGTAATTTCAAGAGTTAAAGAACCAGTCCTAGGAATTGACACAAATTCCTTCAAACTCCTCACAATCATGCTAGGAATAACCTGACAAAAAACATCAAGTTATATGATATTCAGCTTACAAATTCAAAACAGTATGCTAGAACAAAGAACAAATAAATAAAAAATACCCGAAACCAACATTCATGGAATGCATCCTGTGAACAAAAGGAGTACACAATATGTAGTTGTCATCAAAGAGGTGTCGCGACATGACATACATTTGATGATAATTTAGAGTGACACCACGACTATAAAAACAGTTGTAAACAAGTTCCCTCTGAGTTTCACTCAGATCCTCAAGAGATACCAACAAAATCATCAAGCGAGCAGAATAGCAAAATGTATAAGCTGAAAAAAAAATTGAAAATCAATCTAACAAATAACTTACCAACACAGGGTAAAGGGAACAACATAACACCATCTCGATGAAAATCGACAACAATCATAGTTCCATAGTGCTCAAGCCTCACAGTCATCATGTCACGACGACGGAGACCATAATCATTCACAAGTTCCTCCCACGAAGAATCATGGAATTTACTGCTCATCCGACCATGTATAAACAGAACATGGTATAAGTTACCCTCACTGTTGTGAAGAGCAAGATCAATATCTCTGTCACCCCTCCAAATAGCTAAAGCTCTGCAGTCCTCAATGTACCGAGCAAGATGTGATCTAACACTGCACATAACATACTACAACAGGAATGGAAGCAAACATTATAATCATATAAACAAAGACATTCGAATACATTCCAACATAAACAACATCAACCATATGGCACAGTCAGATAAACAAGATATAGAACCTTACAACGCGCCTTGAACATCAACGATCCGGCAAAAAAGTGAATACAGATGCACCGGAATCAAAGGAAGAACAAGGGCCACCTAGAGCTCGACAAAATGGGCAAGCCATTTACCTGCAAACTAACGGTGACCAATAAGAACTGAATCGACAACTGAGTTGAAAGTTGACATTTGATTGAGTTGGAAGCAAAAAAATACCATAGGCCTATGGAGAGAGCCTTGATCTATTGTTTACACGGGTTGGATACAAAAATGGGTGGATGAGCGAAGAGATCAGAGCAGGGGTGGAAGCACCAGAGAAAAACGTGAGTGGGAGGTGGAGCTGGGGAGCCTGGAGGACGGGGAGGGCGAACAGAGTGGTCAGAGGAGAAAACAAGGAGGGTGGGCCTTATCCACAGGCCCGTCGGCTGCCTAGAGGCCAACCAGGCCACTTCGGCCAGGCAGAGGCTGTCAGGCCACCATTCGGCCTGCCAGAGCCCTACGTGCCTCTCTTTGGCCTGCGGGTGGCCGACAAGCCACTCTTCGGCCTGCGGGTGGCCGACAAGCCACTCTTCGGCCTGCGGGTGGCCGACTGGGTACTATTTTTTGGTTATTTTCTATTTCTGCATACGGTTTTCAAATTTGGTACAAAATTCGTCGTACATTTGAAAAAAAATCGTTCTTCTTGCTGGATCCACATGCACCATCCTGGCTCTTCTCCATGTCGCGCCTTTCGTACTCTTGCTTCTTCTTCTCAGCAAGTTGCTCTACTTGACGGCACTTGGTCATGTCGTGGCCCTTGGTGAGGTGGATCTTGCAGTATGGCCCGTCGGTCTTCTCTCCTACTATGGCATCGTTGTCTCCGGAGCAGGCGGCAACATCCTTGTCGTACCCCTCGGACTTGGCCTTCTTGCCGATAGTCGAGTTGTTCGAGCCATCGAGATGCATATCTGCCCTAGCCTTCCACTTCTTGTTGCACTTCCGGCCCTTCGCCTTGGAGGCACACGCATTTTCGTTGCTGTCTTAGTCGACTTCCATGCCGGTGTCCTCTCTAGGAACCTACTTCCTACTTCATCCCTTGCACATCTGTCAGTCAGAGCGTAAAGCTCGGTGACATCCCATATCTTGTTGATACTCATCTCCTTGCGCATCTCGCAGTTGCGTACGTTTGTATGGAACATAGCGATCACCGCAGCAAGGTAGATGCCCGGGATGTTGTGATGTACACAATTCAATCTCTAGATGTACTTGCGAAGGGTCTCGCCGTCTCTCCGAGGGATCAGATACAAAGCACTGGTCTGCTCCAAGAGATTGTGACCCCCATGGTATGCACCAACGAACTGGTTGCATAGATCCGCCTAGGAGGAAACAAACTCCTGCGGCAAGTTCATCAACCAACTCCTCAGGTTGGGCTTGGGCACCAACAGGAAGTAGTTGGTGAGCACTTTCTCGTTTGTCAACCAGCAGCCTGCAAAACTATGGTGTAGATGCCAAGGAAGTCTAGCGGGTTGATCTTGCCTTCATATTTGTCCGACAGCTCCGGCTTGAAGGCTCTGCTAGACAACCAACAGACTTGCCGCATCTCGCGGGTGAATGCTGAGCAACCAACCTCGTATGTTAGGCTGTCGGGTGCTCCCGGTGTTGGCTTGTCAACGATTGGATCTGTGCGACCGTATGATTGGCCACGTGTCTCCAACCGCCTCTCGATGGTGGTGTGCGCGTCCTTCTTGCATCTGTCTTGCAATACCTGGTGTTGATGTTTCTTCTAGATTGTGGCGTTCCACGTAGTGGCCGACATAACCAGTGTGGACAAAGATGGAATGGCTATGGATGCTCCGCTGGCCTTGTTCAGTGCCATGGGAGTTGATGAAGATGTTGGAGAAGACACTCATTGTTGGGGAAGATTCGCGCACCATATCCCCCCTTCATGGCATACAAAGGATGTTGGGGCGATTTCCCTAGGACGATCTATGGGACTGGCAAGGTCCCTTTCCCATGGTTCTGCGGGACTATGGGTGCACAAAGAGCATCACCGAAGGCTGGATGCAAAGTGGTTTAGATAGGTTTGAATGCTCGGTTGCCTAAAACCCTACGTCCTGTGTTTTGCTGGATTATGTGGATGTTGACAGTATAGGTGCACTTGCCCGACAAGGATGCTTGAGGGCAGTAGCTACGCGTGCAGAATGAATTGAGAGTTGACCTTTCACAAGGTAGCCCTGGACCTCCTTTTATAGTCCAAGGGGTTACCAAAGTGGCCAAAATAATCTTTTCGTGGGAGAATAGTCTGCACGCTAGCTGCCAAAACTACTGACACAAGATATAGTGGGATATACCTAACTCTAACGGACAGAGACAAACACATTAAATGCGATGTGGGAGTGGCGCGCTAGCGATGTTACCGAGCAAGGATTGCCTGTCCTTCTGTGCCATTCACCCCACTACCTTTTATTTTCTTGACACCCCATAGGATGGGTGTCATTAAAGCTCTTGCATGTCTCTAAATGTTAACAGAGGCCTCTCACCAGTTCCACCTAGCTGCCCATTTGTGGGGACCCCAATTCATAGGTCGTGATAACCAAATGTACTTGCACAATGATCCCAGAGATCACTGATCACTAAACACACAGAAACTAAATAACAAGAGTATTACATCCATTATGTATCGTTTTACTCAAATATAACCTTTATGACCAAGTCTTCATATATTTGCAGCACAAATCTTCAACGATAGCGTGGACCCATGCCATCTACCTTCACCCTACACGCATTCTAACTGGGAAGCTTCCTAGCTTGCATGTACATCACCAATGTACTCTGCATAATATCATGTGCTTTCATGCATGGCCAATAAAATAACCAGTTGAAAGCAAATGAGTACTTTGAATGTACTCGCACGAAACCCATGTTTTGAACAAGGAAATAATAATGCATGATATAGCACTAAGTAGGTAAGTTCCAGAAAGCTAATTTGGAGTACAATGTCGTGTTCAACAGACTTGTAAAAGTATGCATCATGAGGTTTCAAATATCCAGATGAAGAAGTTACAAATATCAATCTAAACAGGGATTGAACATCTGAGGTTCAATTATCATGTCAAGTGACCTGGCGTAGCTCAACATCATCTTTCTCCACCCCCCCCCACACACACCAAGTTTCTACGAAAACATCTAGATGTAGTTTAAGCAGGACCACTGATACGTCTCCAACGTATCTATAATTTTTGATGGTTCCATGCTATTATCTTGTCAAACTTTGGATGTTTTGTATGCCTTTTATATATTTTTTGGGACTAACTTATTAACTCAGTGCCAAGTGTCAGTTCCTATTTTTTCCGTGTTTTTGACCTTTTTCAGAGGAGAATACTAAACGGAGTCCAAACGGAATAAAACCTCCGATTTTTTTTTCCAAAGCAGAAGATACGCAGGGAGCTAGGGAACCAAGGCAGAGGGCACCAGGGGAGGCCACAAGCCCCCTAGCCACGGCCTGGGGGGCGCCTAGCAGGCTTGTGGGCCCCCTGTGGCTCCTATGCCCTACTTATTCCGCCTATAAATCCCCGAAAAAATCCAAAACCACGGGAGAGAGCCACGAAAATACTTTAACGCCGTCGCAAGCTTCTGTCTCCGCAAGATCCCATCTGGGGCACGTTCTGGTGCCGTGCCGGAGGGGGGATTCGGACACGGAGGGCTTCTTCATCAACACCATTGCCTCTCCGATGATGCGTGAGTAGTTCACCATAGACCTTCGGGTCCATAGCTAGTAGCTAGATGGCTTCTTCTCTCTCTTGGATCTTCAATACATAGTTCTCCATGATCTTCATGAAATCCGATGAATTCTTCTTTTGCGGTGTGTTTGTCGAGATCAGATGAGTTCTGGATTTATGATCAGATTATCTATGAATCTTATTTGAGTTTCTTCTGATCTCTTATATGCATGATTTCATATCCTTGTAATTCTCTTCGAGTTGTGGGTTTTGTTTAGCCAACTTGATCTATGATTCTTGCAATGGGAGAAGTGCTTCGTTTTGGGTTCATACCGTGCGGTAACCTCACCCAGTTACAGAAGGGGTAGTTAGGCACGCATCATGTTGTTCCATCAAGGGTAAAAAGATGGGGTTTATATCTATTGCATGAATTTATCCCTCTACATTATGTCATCTTGCTTAAGGCGTTACTCTGTATGTCATGAACTCAATACACTAGATGCATGCTGGATAGCGGTTGATGTGTGGAGTAATACTAGTAGATGCAAGAAATATCGGTCTACTTGTCTCGGACGTGATGCATATATGTATGATCATTGCCTTAGATATCGTCATGACTTTGCGCGGTTCTATCAATTGCTCGACAGTAATTCGTTCACACACCGTAATATTTGCTATCATGAGAGAAGCCTCTAGTGAACACTATGGCCCCCGGGTCTACTTCACATCATATTTTCAATCCTACACTTTTACTTTGTTGCACATTCCGCCTTCAGATCTCACCTTGCAATCAATCGTGAAGGGATTGACAACCCCTTTGTAGCATTGGGTGCAAGTTTGCTGTTTTTGCACATGTACTTTGGAAACTTGGCTTGATACTCCTAGTGGATTGATACCTTGGTTCTCAAACTCAGGGAAATACTTACTGCTACTGTGCTGCATCACCCTTTCCTCTTCAAGCGAAAAACCAACGCAAGCTCAAGAGGTAGCAAGAAGAATTTCTGGCATCGTTGCCGGGGAGTATCAAGTCAAGAATAGTCTCCCTTCAACGTGTCAATTTCTGGCACCGGGGATTATTCTAAGTGAAGCTTATCCAAGTAACTGTCGCAAACTCATCTCTTGCATTTACTTTTTTGCCTTTTGCTTCCCATTTTCCTCTCCCCCACTTCTGAAAAACAAAAAATTTACAAAAATATTTGCCTTTTTCGTTTGCCTTTCCTTTGCTTCTGTGCTACGTGCCTTCAATATGCTTGCATCTTCGCTTAATGAAAATCTATTGATATGGATCCTCATCCACTTGTTAATCTCTTTAAGAGATCCAAGTATGTTGAACCATTTGCTAGTCAGTTGAGTGCACTTGACTTTCTCTATGGAGTTTTGCTTGAGATGCGTGAATCTGAAAATCGTGATGAAGAAATTTATGAAGTGATTCACGAGGGCTCCTTGAATGAAAAGCATGCTTGCAATGATTTCATTATAAATTCTATTAATGACAATCATGCTAAAATATGCAAAACCCTAAACTTGGGGATGCTAGTTTTGCTATGTCCACTACTTGTTGCAATGATCATGATTGGGGTAATGATTTTTATTATGATCTTGAAAATTTGTTTAAGCCTCATGATGAATAGGATATTTGCAATAATATTGAAAGTGGGTTTGGAGAAGTCATGACTTTAGCTGATGATAATCCCACTACTTTTTAAGAGCGTCAACTTTGCATGCATGTGGATCATGAAAAGAATATCCTATGTGATAGCTATATGGTTGAATTTTAATATGATCCCACATGTAACTGTTATGAGAGATGACAATATTGTGGTAGAAACTTTCATATCACTAAATCACCTCTCGTTATGTTGAGATTGCTATTGTCTCTTTCTTCTTCCTTGCGTATGGGAACTATTGGTTGTCTTGACAATTTGTTTTCCTATAAAATACCTATGCATAGGAAGTATGTTAGACTTAGATGTGATTTTCACATGCTTTATGATGCTCTCGTTGTGCTTCAATTCTTGTCTTTTGTGTGAGAATCATTGAATTATCAATGCCTAGCTAAGGGCGTTAAACAATAGCGCTTGTTGGGAGGCAACCCAATGAATTTATCTTTGCTTTTTGCTTTATGTTTTGTTGTGTCCACACCATCATAATTCTTTTATGATTGTGTTTTCTGTGTTTCTTTTTGTGTTTGAGCCAAGTAAAACCTTTATGACCAGTTTGGTAATGGTTGTTTGATCTTGCTGAAAAAGACAGAAACTTTGCGCTCACAAAATTATTTTTCATTCCTATCCAGAAAGAGCTTTTGAGTTGATTCTTTTTGCTGCTGGTTGATATACCAATTGCCCAAATTTTCATAATTGTTCATAATTGTTGAGATACCATAAGTATACGAAGTATACAGATTGCAAGAGACTGGTCTGTTTTTGACAGATTCTGTTTTTGTTGTGTTGATTGCTTATTTTGATGAAACTATGGATAGTATCGGGGGGTACTAGTCATGGAAAAGTGAGAAAATAGTAATCTAACACCAATATAAATAGAAATCAAGTTTCCTACAGTACCTAAAGAGTTCGTAGTTTGTTTTCATGTGCTAATGATATCACGAGTTTCTGTTTAAGTTTTGTGTTGTGAAGTTTTCAAGTTTTGGGTGATGTTCTCATGGAGAATGGGATAAAGAGTGGAAATAGTTCAACTTGGGGATATCTAACGCATCCCAAGCCAAATTCAAGGACACCAAAAAGCCTAAGCTTGGGGATGCCCCGGGAAGGCATCCCCTCTTTCGTCTTCAATCCATCGGTAACGTTACTTGGAGCTATATTTTTATTCACCACATGATATGTGTTTTGCTTGGAGCGTCATGTATTATAGGAGTCTTTTCTTTTTGTTTTGTCACAATCATCCTTTCTGCACACCTTTTGAGAGAGACATGCACTCATCGTGAATTTGCTAGAATACTCATTGAGCTTCACCTATATCTTTTGAGTTAGGCAATTTAGCTCGCATGTGCTTCACTTATATCTTTTGAGCTAGATGACTTTGCTATAGTGCTTCACTTAGATCTTTTTAGAGCATGGCGATGTCATACTTTGGAGAAATAAGAACTCTCGATCTTCACTTATATATTTTTGAGAGTGCTCTCTCTGAGTAACTTCGTAATTGGCTTGTGCTATGAAAGTAGTCCTAAAGATGATAGGCATCCAAAGAGGATACAATAAAACTTCCATATTATTGTGCATTGATTAGAAAGAGAAGTTTGATTCCTCTCAATTAGTTTTGAGACATGGATATGGTAATATTAGAGTCATGTTAGTAGGGTGATGTGAATCTAGAAATACTTGTGTTGAAGTTAGTGATTCCCGTAACATGCACGTATGATGAAGTGCTATGTTAGGAAGTCGGAGCATAATTGATTTATTGATTTTAATCCTTTGTGTTGCGGTCGGGATAGCGCGATGGTTAACACCTACCAACCCTTCCCCTAGGAGTATGCATTTAGCACTTTGTTTCGATTACTAACAAAAACTTTCGCAATAAGTATGTGAGTTCTTCATGACTAATGTGAGTCCATGGCATAGATGCACTTTCACCTTCCACCATTGATAGGCTCTCTAGTGTCGCACAACTTTTGCCGGTACACAAAACCACCATAGACTTTCCTCAAAACAGCCACCATACCTACCTATAATGGCCTTTTCATAGCCATTCCGAGATATATTGCCATGCAACTCCCACCGTTCCGTCTCATGACATGTGATGTCACTTTCATATTGCCATTGCATGATCGTAAGATAGCTAGCGAGTCATACGCTAAGCTAGATCGTTGCACATCCCGGTACACTTCCGGAGGCATTTCCTATAGAGTCATCATCGTTCTAAGCATTGATTGAGCTGTGAGTAAATGAAAGTGTGATGATCATCATTATTAGAGCATTGTCCCATGTGAAGAAATAAAATAAAAAAGAGGCCAAAGTTGCCCACACAAAAAAAATTATGGAAAGAGGCCAAAGAGCCCAAACAAAAAAGAGAAAAAGAGAGAAGGGACAATGCTACTATCTTTTTCCACACTTGTGCTTCATAATAGCACCATGTTCTTCATCATTGAGAGTCTCTTGTTTTGTCACCACCATATACTAGTGGGAATCTTCATTATATAACTTGGCTTGTACATTCCAATGATGGGCTTCGTCAAAATTTCCCTAGGTCTTTGTGAGCACGCAAGTTGGATGCACACCCACTAGTTCTTCGTTTGAGCTTTCACATACTTATAGCTCTAAGTGCATCCATTGCATGGTAATCCCTACTCTTTCGCATTGATATCTATTGATGGGCATCTCCATAGCCCTTTGATACGCCGAGTCGATGTGACCATCTCCTACTTTTTGCCCCACAACCTCCACCACACTCTATTCCACCTATAGTGTTATATCCATGGCTCACGCTCATGTATTGCATGAGAGTTGAAAAAGGTTTGAGAAAGTAAGAGTGCGAAAACAATTACTTGGCCAATACCGGGATTGTGCATGATTTAAATTCGTTGTGTGGGGATGATGGAGCATAGCCAGACTATATGATTTTGTAGGGATAACTTTCTTTGGCCTTGTTATTTCGAAAGTTCATGATTACCTTGCTAGTTTGCTTGAAGTATTATTGTTTTCATGTCAATAGCAAACTATTGTTTTGAATCTTACGGATCTCAACATTCATGTCACATGAAAGAAGTGACAAAGGACAAATATGCTAGGTAGCATTCCACATAAAAAATTCATTCTTTATCACTTCCATACTCGAGGACGAGCAGGAGTTAAGCTTGGGGATGCTTGATACGTCTCCAACGTATCTATAATTTTTTATGGTTCCATGCTATTATCTTGTCAAACTTTGGATGTTTTGTATGCCTTTTATATCTTTTTTGTGACTAACTTATTGACTCAGTGCCAAGTGCCAGTTCTTGTTTTTTCTGTATTTCTGACCTTTTTCAGAGGAGAATATTAAACGGAGTCCAAACGGAATAAAACCTCTGAAAAGATTTTTTTTCCGGAGCAGAAGATACGCAGGGAGCTTGGGAACCAAGGCAGAGGGCACCAACGGAGGCCACAAGCCCCCTAGCCGCGGCTTGGGGGCGCCTAGAAGGCTTGTGGGCCCCCTGTGGCTCCTCTGCCCTACTTCTTCCGCCTATAAATCCTCGAAAACTCCAAAACCACGGGAGAGAGCCACGAAAGTACTTTTCCGCCTCCGCAAGCTTCTGTCTCCGCAAGATCCCATCTGGGGCACGTTCTGGTGCCCTGCCAGAGGGGGGATTCGGGCACGGAGGGCTTCTTCATCAACACCATTGCATCTCTGATGATGCTTGAGTACTTCACCATAGACCTTCATGTCCATAGCGAGTAGCTAGATGGCTTCTTCTCGCTCTTGGATATTCAATACAAAGTTCTCCATGATCTTCATGGAGATCTATCCGATGTAATCTTCTTTTGCGGTGTGTTTGTCGAGATCCGATGAATTGTGGATTTATGATCAGATTATCTATGAATCTTATTTGAGTTTCTTCTGGTCTCTTATATGCATGATTTCATATCCTTGTAATTCTCTTCGAGTTGTGGTTTTTTTGGCCAACTTGATCTATGATTCTTGTAATGGGAGAAGTGCTTGGTTTTGGGTTCATACCGTGCGGTCACCTCTCCCACTGACAGAAGGGGTAGCGAGGCACGCATCCTGTTGTTGCCATCAAGGGTAAACATATGGGGTTTATATCTATTGCATGAATTTATCCCTCTACATCATGTCATCTTGCTTAAGGCGCTACTCTATTTGTCATGAACTCAATACACTAGATGCATGCTGGATAGCGGTCGATGTGTGGAGTAATAGTAGTAGATGCAGAAAGTATAGGTCTACTTGTCTCGAAAGTGATGCCTATATGTATGATCATTGCCTTAGATATCGTCATGACTTTGCATGGTTCTATCAATTGCTCGATAGTAATTCGTTCACCCACCGTAATATTTGCTATCATGAGAGAAGCCTCTAGTGAACACACTATGGCCCTCGGGTCTACTTCACATCATATTTTCAGCCCTACACTTTTACTTTGTTGCACTTTCCGCCTTCAGATCTCACCTTGCAATCAATCGTGAAGGGATTGACAACCCCTTTGTAGCTTTGGGTGCAAGTTTGCTGTTTTTGCGCAGGTACTTTGGAAACTTGGCTTGATACTCCTACTGGATTGATACCTTGGTTCTCAAACTGAGGGAAATACTTGTTGCTACTGTGCTGCATCACCCTTTCCTCTTCAAGGGAAAAACCAACGCAAGCTCAAGAGGTGGCAACCACTAACCGTCCATGGCTGCCGACATGGTTATTCGAATAGTTTTACACTCTGCAAAGGTTGTACACTTTACCCACAAGACACGGGGAACTTCCGTGTGATCCACGACTTGCGGTATATTACATTTCTGAGGGAAGGACGTGAATAATGCCTTTTCCCTGGCGGTACTAAACAAAGAGTCAACTCGTTGGCCCATGTCCTCAAGATGTACATCATACGATACTTGCCCAAGATTGTACCATCCCTGAGAGGACACAATAGTGTGCCCAGTGCCTGTGAAAATAGCCCATGGTCTCCCTACCAGGCATGACCCCGTATTGAAAATAGCCCATGGTCTCCCTACCAGGCATGACTCCATATCGATAGAGTGAGTTGGTTGTCCCTCCACTAGTAATGCGGCTATCTGTTAACATCGACAAAGGTAATTAACAAAGCCCCGTCCAATAAAGGGGTATTGTGGTCGCACATGTAAGGTTTGGATGGTCAGCAGATCTTAAATCTCTCCGTTTTTGAAAAACACACACAACTTGCATCCGTAGACCACTTCTTTATCACGTGGTAACCTGACTCAAAGTCATCTCCCTTGGGCATTAATGGCACCCTACCGGGTTTCCACAAAGTCTTTGAAATATTTTATTTTTCCGACACCATGCATATTCCCATACCACTTGCATAGCCACTAGTTAGCATCTTAACTACTTCCCACACACACAACCCTCATAGGAAGGTAGGGTCATCTATCGTGCAAGTATTAATGAGGAAAACAATGGGGGAGCCCACCATGGTGGTCACCGTTCCATTCATGATTGGATTCATCAAAGTAACTGCTATATGCCATGCAAAAAGGGTTTCATAGACATGGTCAAAGGGTTGCTTGTCTAGTTCAGCAAAGTCTTCAAGGCCTTCACAAGCTTTTAGTCCAACTCTAAGCACTTCATCTACTTTGCAACTACCGTTCAAAACAACAACAATAAGCAACACAACAAGAATCCTAACTAGTGCTCTGAACTAGGAAATTATTTCTATGGGACACCTCTTGCTATAAGCAAAATAACCAAAGAGGTTCTACTGGATCTGCATTAGCGAGAATTTTCGAAAGGTGGAAATGGGGGGATTACTGGACCTACAAGAAGTCTATAGAAAATATTTTCATAAAAATGATTGGAGGCACTCATTAAATAGGATATGATTTTAGAAGGAATTAGAAAGTGATTTCACTGGACTTGGAGTTGGGATGAATTTCCTCTCTGTCGGCGTTCTCGGAACGGGGATACCGAGACGTGCCGGCCTGCGGCCCAGGGCTGGCCCACTTCATTAGGACAAGGTCGGCAAGGAACATCACCACCCTGAACAAGGACCTCGCGAGGGGATAAGCCTTGCGAGGAAGAGCAATATACAGACCCGTTGGGGCCCTCCTCAGGACCCCTCCGGAGCGGCAGATATTTCAAGGCAAGATCAGGCATCAGGAGTCAAGGATGACGCCATGGAAAGGCAGGCGATCAGAAGATGGCAGGATAGGACAATTCCCTCTTTAGTGCAAAGGAGGTGGGAGCAAATCACGACTCCAAAGGCACTTCCCAGAGGTTTCCCTTCTGGTGCAACAAGACCCTGGTCGCCTGCCGGCAGGACGGACGTCAACACTGTGCTCACCTCTGCGGTGCTGGCAGCAGCTTTGCAGGCGAAGACCACTTTTGACAGGAGAAGCATGTTCCCTTGTCTCCCACCGAAACTAGCCATTGTGGGATCCCTTCCCGCCTACGATAAGGGAAGAGGACCCTCGCCTCCACTATAAATACAGAGGGTAGGATACCTGAGAGGGGGATCAGATCATCATAACCCTAGAGCAACACACCAAGCACTTGGACTCCGGAGGCTCAAGAACACTGTACTATCTCGTTCATCAACCTCCGAGAGAGGCAATCCACCAAAAGCAGGAATAGGGTTTTATGCTTCGCAGCGGCCCGAACCTGTATAAACTACTGTGTTGTGAGTCCACCTCACCTTCGAGTGAGTTCTTTGTCATTTCCATCAAGTAGCGGGCTAGGCGAGGAGAAGCAGGGAGAGACCTTCGTACAAGCCCCAGTGTTCGAATCCTTAGTGTTTTGCGGAGCCCGAAATCCGACATTTAGCACGCTAGTTAGGGGGCGTGTGTAGGCTTTCTTCCACCTTCCTCCATCCCAGACTACTGCACCGATGGCCGGCGACTAACCGACTTCTCCGAGCCTCATCGAGCTGAGCTCCGACCGCCACGTCACAGAGGCTGGAGGCTCGCGTACCAGCGTAGCGGGACCAGACAGCTTGTACCGGGCCGTCAACATCGTCTCTGCCGTAACGGCCACCCGTGCCACCCAGGCGCATGGGGGCTGGGTGGCGGTCCGGGCACCCGCGGTGTACCGCACCAACTTGGGGGACCTCGGCGCACACGATGCATTGCGGATGGCAAGAGAGATGCTCCGCCAACAACCGACACCTGGGGGCTTTGACACATGGGCGGACCACATCATGGCGCTAACCGCCATCGCCCAGAAGGCCATCCAGACTGGTGCTTCCTTCAAACCACACGCGTCGGGCGCCAGGTGTTCGCACCGCGTGCCGGCCCCCGAGCCTGCAAACTTCGGGGCCCTGCCCGCTCTGGGCGGGGCTGAGAGAGACACTCTCCACGCTGCCCTCCACCTTCTCCAAACCTCAACAACTCGACCTGAAGCGTACTACCCCAACAACCACTCGAGAAGCGAGGAGAATGGCGGGACGACCGTTGGGCACGCTGGCACGCATCACCGAGACCAAGTCGCCCATCGACATCCCGGGGTGAACAAACAGGATCGCTCCCTACGGCGCAGCCAGCAGAGGACGGAGGAGATGGCACAAACGAATTAAACAACGGAGACACGACGAGACACCAAGGAGGGAATCAACATCAGGCGGCACCAGGACCAGCTCACGGCGGCAACAGGAACAACCGACTCCGCGCAGAGGCTTATCGCAGGAAGATCTTCAAGCAGCACGGCAGGGGGGATCCCCCTCCACCACCAAGATGGACCGCCACTGTCGCACTAATGACCGGCCGCGAGGGACAGGCGATCGCCTACATGTAGCCGTACATGCCAGAGTATGCGACACTACCTGATCCTCCCAATGAGGAAGAGCTTCAGGCATCCTGCCAGGGCGCCTACCCACCTTAGGACTGAAGAATGCTCGGGGGCTCCTCCCTGAGCCGAGCCCAAGAGGGGCACGGACAGGGGGGCGCTCTCAAACCACGGGGCGTGGCACCAGCCACCTTTCCCGTGGAAGGACTACGCGAGGAGGACGAGTCAAACAGCGTGACGAGACACTAGCAGCATGGGTCATCCGTGACGACCAAGATGCGGGGATGGGCGTCGGGGGCCAGGCCTCGTGAGGCATCCCTGTGGCGCAAGGGGGCTTCAACTATCCGGCGAGGGAATTTTTTGGATTCACTGCCTTAAGGAGTGTCTGCTGACCGCAGGGACTCCAACTACCTAGGGCATACTTCTGCAAGTGGCTACCTTTACAATTTTTGTTACATCCACTTGGCAACCTGACATGCCTCTTTGCTTGCGTCATTCGGCGACCCACACTCCTTGTTTGGGGGAGCCGGCCGCAACGCACCGCCACAACGCGGGAATTGGGGAGCCCCACGGCCCCTTAGGATCACGATCTACAGGATAAAATCAGAGTCGCTTGAGCGCCCAAGGGGTTTCTAGAGCATGGTGCTCCAGGAGCCTTACTGGTCACAAGGCCACCTATCACCCTTGATAACGTCCACGTACATTCGGTCGTTATCAGGGGTGGCAGGGCTTGACCCCGTAGCTACATCCGTTCAATGGATCACACGCAACGACGGTTGGGAAATGTGCGGGACCGGGTCCTAGCGACGTAGAGTTGCTTGAGCATCAAAGAGGGGCTCCTGAGCATCTCGCCGCAGGGGCCTTACCGGTCACAAGGCCACCTGCCGCCCTTGATATCGTCAATCGACATTCGGTCGTTATCAGGGGTGGCAGGGCTTGACCCCGTAGTACATCCGTTCAATCGGTCACACACAACGGCGGTTGGGAAATGTGTGTGACTGGGTCTTAGCAAAGTAGAGCTACTCGAACGTTAAAGGGGGCTCCTGAGCATCGCACCTCAAGAGCCTTACCAGTCATAAAGCCACTCGACCACCCTGGTGCCATCCAGGCTCGGTCGGTATAGGGGGATGTCGGGGCCTTGCCTCGTGAGGTGCCTCACGACGGTAGGGATATGTGCGGGACTGGGACCTATCAACGTAGAGTCATAAAAAGCCCTTAATAGGCCTCCCGGGAAGGAGCGCAAGCACACAAGACCCGCATCGACCCGCCGCACCTCTGCATCGTCCTTCAATCCTTCTGGAACGTACTTCATCCCGTGACACTCTCACATAATAACGAGCCGAGGCTGTATACTCCCGGGGTCCCCCAAGGACGCGGAATGGGTCTACCCCACGCCTAGTGGAAGACATATGCTCCGTGTTGGGTACAACACAATCCCCAACGACTCTAGAAGCTCAGGCCCCAATGCCTTTGGTGTAGGGACACTTGCGAGGCCAAAGCATCCTCGCGACCTCCCATATACACCCCCACCGTGACACTCTCACGTAATAACAAGCGGAGGTTGTATACTCCCAGTGGCCTCCGAGGACGCGGAAGGGGTCCACCCCACACCTAATGGAATACCTTAGCTCCACGCTAGGTACAAAGACGAAGGCAATCAACATGGCCTGCCAATGACCATGCTCGCCGCTGGCAAGGAAACCCATATAGTCCGCCAATGATTATACCAGCTTTAATTGCCGGACGCGACACTTGCTTGCTTTCTCTTGCATTCGAACTATTTTCCACTGAGTTTGAACTGGCTAATTTCTTAAGTTGGATTTTTCCAGTCTTAATGCCCGGTGTTTGAAAAAATAAAAACTAGGGAAAACTCTGGCATTTCTTATTTCACTGGCTTTGAAACCTCCCGTCCGGAGGACACATTTGGAGACAACTACTCCGCGCCACCCCAAGGAGTCAAGGAGCATGAATGCAAGGACTGACCACCTCAGAGGTAACATTTTTGAGTGGTCAACCCCCGTTCGGGGGTCCAGACCTAAACTTGATACACCACAAAGAGTCTCGGGAGGCCTTAGGGCTCCTTTGAGGCAATGACCAAAGGGACAAGATGCGGAATCGCTTGGGCGCCAGAAAGGGGGTTCCTGGGCGCGCCTGAGGAGCCTTACCAACCATAAAAACTGGGGCCTAATGATGCAGAGCGGTTCGAGTGTCAAGGGGGGCTCCCGAGCAGCACTCCTCAGGAGCCTTACTAGTCGCAAAGCCACTCAGCTCCCCCAGGGTGTCGAGGCTTCACCCCATGAGGGACAACCTTGGTAATGGGTTGGACCTCATGGCAGAGAGGAAATGTGCGGGACCGGGACCTCATGGCATGTTGTGGGCCGGTTCAACATGTGAAGGGCTTAGGGGGTGCAGAGCGGCCCCGGATGGTGTTGGCTTTGTCCTTTCCTGGTAACCGGGCATCAATTTGGTCCAGTTCGCCACCATGCATGCGGAGGCGCGGAGTGACTTGGCGCACCGCGACGAGGCCATTGGCATCCAGGCTAATGATCTCGCCAGTTATGTGTCGCTGGATGTGTACTTCCTAGAGCTCAGGGAGGACGGCGTGCCCGTCCCGTAGGACTAGTATGGCGTCTCGGACGGCTACATCCACGAGGTGGTCGGCTCTAGCTCGGGGGACCCTGCTGCCGATGACGTGGTTGCCAGGTGGAGGCCGGAGGGGCCGTCGTGTCCATTTCGGAGGCGGCGGAGCCACCGACTAGCGACGCTGAAGCAGGCGAGAAGACTCAGCCGGCCAGCGACATGGAGATGACCCAGTAGAAGACTCCGCCGGCTGGCAACGCGGAGGTGAGCCAGTAGACTCCACCAGCCGGCGATTCGGCCATGGGCCAGACGCCCTCACCGGCTGGCAATGGGAACGCGAACCAGCTGCCGCTAGTCGTGTAGACTTTTTTACTTCCTGCTCTTCTCAGCTTTCGAACTTCGTTATGAACAAGTCCACTTACCGGGGATGTAAGTTTGATGTAATGCATTCTCGGCCTTGCGCAACTATTTTTATTTAAGCACTATCGTTATTTTAACTTCGTTGGTTGTCGTGTGTCGTCCCGTTCGGCACTTCCCTTGTATTAGTCGTATTTTCCATGTGCCATGCCTCCTTTGCCTTTTTTCCTGTCGACAAGCCGGCTTGTGGGTTGTGAACGAGTGAGGAGTGGGTTGTTGTTCAACCACTGCTTATGATGATAACTATATCTTGTTCATATGGATATCTACTACCAGCTGATGAATGCTTTTGCAAGATTAATCATCACATTGCACTCAAAATTAGCTTTCTGCAAACTTACCTACTAAATGCTATATCACATGCATTGTTATTGCCTTGTTCAACATCATGGGTTGCTTGCGATTACATTCAACGTATTAGATTGCTTGCCACTAGTTATTTAATTGGCCAGGCATAGAAGAGCAGGAATATGGAGAAGATTTTGTTGAAGATGAACACGGGAAATAGGATGCTTCCGAGTCACAATGTGTGTAGGTTAAGGTAGATGGCTCGGGTTCACACTTGCCATTAAGATTTCCGCCGCTAGTTATGTTCGGTGTGTCAGCCTTCCAGGCCCTACCTATGTAAGACTTGACCTTAATGGTCTCTATTTGTATCTCACGGTATGTATGGATGTAAGTCTCTCGTTATTCAGCTTCTGTGTGTTCACTGAGCATTGATCTCTGGAATCAATGTACACGTGCATTCGGTGATCACAACTAACAAGTCGGAGTCCCCACAATACCGTTTTCCATGGCACGAGGAAGAGGAGGGGATTGATGTTTGAGGTGTATCCCTTGCAACGACGCTAGGAAATAGTTGTGTCGACGGCACCAGGAATCCTTCAGCTACGGCTACGCCTTAAGGGACTTCCTAGGCAAGTATGCAAAGGATTTCCCCCGTGGCCTTGGAGCCTTGCATTGGTGTTCCCTCGAAGCGGAAAGGTTGATGTAGCACAACGATGGTAAGTATTTTCCTCATTTTGAGAATCAAGGTATAAATTTGGCGGAAGAGTATCTCAAGATCGTGCACAAACACAAAATCTTGCACCCAACGCTATGAACGGGTTGTCAATCGCTTATAGATTGTTTGCCAAGTGAGAACTGAAAGCAACAAAGTAACAAAGCAAAGTAAAAGCGTAGGTGTAAACAATGGATGTGAATAGACCCGGGGGCCATAATGTTTACTACTGGCTTCTCTCATGAAAGCAAGTAGACGGTGGGTGAACAAATTACTGTCGAGCAATTGATAGAACCACGCAAAGTCGTGACGATATCTATGCAATGATTATTTCTATAGGCATCACGTCGGAAACAAGTAGACCGATACTTTCTGCATCTACTACTATTAGTCCACACGTCGACCGCTATCCAACATGCATCTAGTGTATTAAATCCATAAGAACAGAGTAACGCCTTAAGCAAGATGACATGATGTAGACGGACAATCTCATATCAACGACACAGCCCATCTTGTTACCCTTGGTGGCAACTACTTGATGTGTGCCTTGCTGCCCCTACTGACAGTAGGAAAGGTCACCACATGGTAGAATTCAAAACTAAGCACTTCTCCCATTGCAAGAATCATAGATCTAGTTGACCAAACAAAACCCAAGACTCGGAGAGACTTACAAGGATATCAAATGAAGCATATAAGAAATCAGCAAAGACTCAAATATATATCATAGATAATCTGATCACAAATCCACAATTCATCGGATCTCGACAAACACACCACCAAAGAAGATTACATCGGATAGATCTCCATGAAGATCATGAAGAACTTTGTATTGAAGATCCAAGAGAGAGAAGAAGCCATCTAACTACTAACTACGGACCCGTATGTCTGAAGTGAACTACTCACGAGTCATTGGAGGGGCAATGATGATGATGAAGAAACCCTCCAACTACAAAGTCCCCTCCGGCAGGGCGCCGGGAAGGGTCTCCAGATGAGATCTCGCGGAAACGGAAGCTTGCGGCGGCGGAAAAGTATTTTCGAGTCTCCCCTGATTTTTTGTGGAATATTTCCGAATTTATAGGCCAAAGATCTAGGTCAGGGGGCGGCCAGGGAGGCCACAAGCCTTCCCACCGCCGCCTCCCCTGGTGGCGGAGTGGGGGCTTGTGGGCTCCCTGGAGCCCACCTGGCTTGGCCCAAAAGCCCGTAGTCTTCTTTTGTTCGGGAAAAAATCATTTCGGGGTTTTTCTTCCGTTTGGACTCCGTTCCAAAATCAGATCTGAAAAGAGTCAAAAACACGGAAAAAACATGAACTGGCACTTGGCACTGAATTAATAAGTTAGTCACAAAAAAGATATAAAAGGTACATAAAACAACCAAAGAAGACAAGATAACAACGTGAAACCATCAAAAATTATAGATACGTTTGAGAAGTATCAAGCATCCCCAAGCTTAACTCCTGCTCGTCCTCGAGTAGGCAAGTGATAAGAAAGAATTTTTGATGCTTTCATGATACCTAGCATAGGTGTCCTTTGTAATTCTTCTTATGTTGCGTGAATGTTCAGATCCATTAGATTCAAAACAATAGTTTGCTATTGAAGTGGAAACAATAATAATTCAAGCAAACTAGGAAAGTAATCATGACTTTCAAAATAACAAGGCCAAAAGAAAGTTATCCCTACAAAAGCATATAGTCTGGCTATGCTCTATCATCATTGCACAACGAAGTTAAATCATGCACAACCCCGGTATTGGCCAAGTAATTGTTTTACACCTTTACTTTCTCAAACATTTTCAACCCTCACGCAATACATGAGCGTGAGCCATGGTTATAGCACTATAGATGGTGTGGAATGTAGTGGAGGTTGCAAGATGTAACATTCCAATTTTCTTAAATTCGGATGTTAATAGATCATTCATGTGCATCTCATATTTTTATGCATTATTGTGTTATTCTGAAAATTCTATTCATTATGTGACTGCGGGCAATTTATTGGAGTGGAGATAATATGACTTCTCCCCCGTCGAATTAAAGTGCATAACGTTTCGAATTTTATTTTGGAGTTATCTCACTCGGTTTGGAAAACTTTATAATCTTTCAAATTATTTTAGTGTGGTTTTTAAATGTGCTTTGTGTGGCCTATTGCATAAAACTCATTTTCGAAATTTTGCATTAGGTGGAACTAGGGTTCCCATAGATATATGTATATGTAGATATATATATTATATATATATATTAGTTGTATATATTATTCTTTTTTTTCCTAAGTATTCTAGTGTACATATATATATTAGTACATATTTTTCTAGTATTTGTTAGCTAGGAAATATATTTTACTTTTTTTGCTGTTGTTTGTTCTTTTTCAAAAAAAGGAACCGGCCAGGCCGAGCCAAAGGGCTCAGCCCAGCCTTGCACCACAGCCCCATCGCCCCAGGGGTTTCCCAGCGCCGAGCCAGGCCACGAGGCCACATGCAGCAACGGCCCCACCCGAGCTCTCTCTCCCCCACGTCCCTTTCTTCTTCCTCCTCCCTCTCTTTCCTTTCCTGTGCACTACAGAGACCGAGCAGCTCCTTCTCCCCGCGATCTCCTTCCCCAGTACTCCCTCTCCTCCCTTAACTCTCCTTCCCTCTCTCCTGCCTTGCCTTCCCTCTCTCCTGCCCAAGCCCCACCGCTACCGAAGCTTCCTCCCTCCTCCTTCCTTCTCTCTCTGCTGCACCCCAAACCGAAACCGACCTCTCCACCTCTCTCGCGATTCCCTCCCCAAAGCTCTCTCCTCCTTCCTTATACCTCACCCCACCTAGCCTATATAAAGTCTCACCCCCCGCAGACCCCGTTCCCAACCCTAGCACCGCCTCCACGTTCCCCCGCCGCCCTAGTTGCCGCCACCCCGAGCAGCAGCAGCAGCAGCCCGAAGCTGCTGCCACTTCGGCCTCGCCAGGAGGAGCCCCCCCGAGCTCTCCCTCTCCACCCCCCCCCCCCCCGCGGAGGAGGAACCTCACCGCCGCCGCCCGACGTCCCCACTGCCCCGGAGCCCCCTCCCTCGCCTGCCAGCTCTCATCTCGCCGGTGCAAGCAGCAGCAGCAGCAGGTAGCCTCTCTTCTTTCTCTATATTGCATGCATTCGATTTCAGCCCTTAGATCCCATGCAACGGCCTGGATTAAAATGCTAGATACCCCTTCGGTTTATCTCAGAAAACCAGTAGGTTCTTTTAGTCACTTATGAATTAACCAGCAGACTTGCTAGTCTTCGGCCGTTTGCCCGTAACTTTGAAACAAACAGCCCTGCAACCAGTAGCATCTTGCCACGTATACCCTCTCTTTTAGCACTAGCAGTTTTAACTTTTCTGTCTATATTACAAAAACAGAAACTTTTAATTTTGTTTTGGCCACAACTTTTTATCCCTAAGTCCAATGACATTGATTACTTTTCCAGTAGCTCACAAATTTCCTGTAGTTTTTAAAAACAAATAATTTGTCTGTGTTTGAAATTTTTAAATATAAGTTAGAGCAGATTTAGTTTAAACACTGTTTTGCCTATTCCAGGAGTTTGAAAAATGATTTTTAATTGATTCTTTTTGCTACTGTTTTCTAGTGATAAAATATTACTGTGGTAGAAGTTTCAGAATTTTTAAAGTATTTTTACTGGTGTTTTCAACAGAAACAAGTTTCCGCCATACCGGCGCGCGATAAATTCTTTTGCGTAGTCTTTTGCAAATCATTGCATGTGATGTTATTTTTTTACTTGTGGCATGATTGAAGTGCTTATGGTGTGCTTTGTGTTTGTATCGGTAGATCATCCGGAGTGCAAAGCGTGTTACTTAGAGACGCTCGAGCAGGACAACTATCATCAAGGCAAGTCATCTTTGATCATGTTATTTTACCTATGTTTTCGACGCATAGTAGATCACCTTATTTGCCCAATTTGCATGCTGCCTAGGTACTTGGAAACTTTAGCATAAGATGTAGTATCATGTGGTAGGAACACAACAACCTCGACACTTGGCCCGGGGACGACAATGTTATATTTGCTATGCTTGAGTAGACGGGTTATTGGTTGAGTGTATACCACGAGTGATGCAAGCTTGATATAATAATCAAGACCGGACTAAGACAAGATTTTCAAGACCTCGGACGAAATGCAACTCTGGGTGAAGGACGGTTGATCGGCTCCCTGGAAAACCTAGTGGATGCCCGGGATGCTGGAGAGGCCATGTCATCCTGCGGAAAGCTTCACCCAGGCTCAAAGGGACGGACGGAGACTTCAAGACTCAAGGCTTACCTGCACAGCCACAAGTCATTATGGGCTCTAGCTTGGTTGGACAACGCGGCGACTCTGGACAGGCGGTGCTAGCAGATGTAGACGAACGGTAGGAATGGATGGGCACCGACAGGGATTCAGAGGGACCCGTTGAAAGACCATGTTTTGATCATCCGGTCTTCAAACACCCGGAAGTGCGAGGACAAACACGGAGGCGATCAAATCTTGTTGGGAACGTGTGCAAAACTCTGCATAGTACCCAACCTAATCGATTAGCCGTGTCCACGGTCATGGACAACTTGAGCCGAAGGCATTGAATTTCCCCTGAACTCTCGACACAACTTAATAATGATGTGGGTGTTAACAACTATTCGGGTATGAGAACTGGTTGGCGGAACCATCTCGTTAACAACAAACATTGTAGTAAATTTTGCTTTCAACCCCTTTTGTTAAAGGATAAAACTGGCTTTATGCAAAACTAGCTCCACCGGCCAAATATGCATGTAGAGATAGATGATTATTATTTTACCCCCTCTCTTTGATGTTTTGCCGGCATATTCAATATGCTGACCTACACGGCTGCAATGTATCATGTTGTAGAGTACTTTTCCGACCAGGAGTGAGGCTACGATCTACGCTCAGCGACATGCCCTTGGAGTCGGATGGACTCGTCTACCTGATGCTTCCGCTTAGTCTTCGTTAGATAATCTCATGAGATGGCCTTCAGCCACATTATTGTGCGGGACCTCATGGCATGTTGTGGGCCGGTTCAACATGTGAAGGGCTTAGGGGGTGCAGAGCGGCCCCGGATGGTGTTGGCTTTGTCCTTTCCTGGTAACCGGGCATCAATTTGGTCCAGTTCGCCACCATGCATGCGGAGGCGCGGAGTGACTTGGCGCACCGCGACGAGGCCATTGGCATCCAGGCTAATGAGCTCACCAGTTATGTGTCGCTGGATGTGTACTTCCTAGAGCTCAGGGAGGAGGGCGTGCCCGTCCCGTAGGACTAGTATGGCGTCTCGGACGGCTACATCCACGAGGTGGTCGGCTCTAGCTCGGGGGACCCTGCTGCCGACGACGTGGTTGCCAGGTGGAGGCCGGAGGGGCCGTCGTGTCCATTTCGGAGGCGGCGGAGCCACCGACTGGCGACGCTGAAGCAGGCGAGAAGACTCAGCCGGCCAGCGACATGGAGATGACCCAGTAGAAGACTCCGCCGGCTGGCAACGCGGAGGTGAGCCAGTAGACTCCACCAGCCGGCGATTCGGCCATGGGCCAGACGCCCTCACCGGCTGGCAATGGGAACGCGAACCAGCTGCCGCTAGTCGTGTAGACTTTTTTACTTCCTGCTCTTCTCAGCTTTCGAACTTCGTTATGAACAAGTCCACTTACCGGGGATGTAAGTTTGATGTAATGCATTCTCGGCCTTGCGCAACTATTTTTATTTAAGCACTATCGTTATTTTAACTTCGTTGGTTGTCGTGTGTCGTCCCGTTCGGCACTTCCCTTGTATTAGTCGTATTTTCCATGTGCCATGCCTCCTTTGCCTTTTTTCCTGTCGACAAGCCGGCTTGTGGGTTGTGAACGAGTGAGGAGTGGGTTGTTGTTCAACCACTGCTTATGATGATAACTATATCTTGTTCATATGGATATCTACTACCAGCTGATGAATGCTTTTGCAAGATTAATCATCACATTGCACTCAAAATTAGCTTTCTGCAAACTTACCTACTAAATGCTATATCACATGCATTGTTATTGCCTTGTTCAACATCATGGGTTGCTTGCGATTACATTCAACGTATTAGATTGCTTGCCACTAGTTATTTAATTGGCCAGGCATAGAAGAGCAGGAATATGGAGAAGATTTTGTTGAAGATGAACACGGGAAATAGGATGCTTCCGAGTCACAATGTGTGTAGGTTAAGGTAGATGGCTCGGGTTCACACTTGCCATTAAGATTTCCGCCGCTAGTTATGTTCGGTGTGTCAGCCTTCCAGGCCCTACCTATGTAAGACTTGACCTTAATGGTCTCTATTTGTATCTCACGGTATGTTTGGATGTAAGTCTCTCGTTATTCAGCTTCTGTGTGTTCACTGAGCATTGATCTCTGGAATCAATGTACACGTGCATTCGGTGATCACAACTAACAAGTCGGAGTCCCCACAATACCGTTTTCCATGGCACGAGGAAGAGGAGGGGATTGATGTTTGAGGTGTATCCCTTCACATGTTGAACCGGCCCACAACATGCCATGTACATTGCGTGACTTCGAATCCAAGGAAGAACTTCAACTCTCCGAGCATAGACATCTCAAACCCTTTGCTCATTGGTGTCGTAAACTCTTCATCAAAAGTTCCGTTCGGATAATCAAAGCTAATATCATCAACATATAGTTGGCATATGTACAATTTCCCTTTAACCTTCTTCATGAAAAGAGTGGGATCAATTTTCCTGTTTTCAAACCCACGATCTTGCAACATCCTAGTAAGGTGTTGATACCACACACGTGGGGCTTGTTTAAGGCCATAGAGTGCCTTCTCGAGCATGTATACATGATTGAGGAACTTTGGATCCTCGAACCCCTAGGGTTGCTTGACATATACCAACTCCTTAAGAGGACCATTAAGAAATAAACTCTTCACATTCATTTGATATAATTTAAAATCATGATGAGGTGCATATGCAAGGAACATGCGAATAGATTCAAGGCGAGAAATGGGAGCTAAGGCTTCACTTTGGTCGATACCCTCGACTAGGGAGTAGACTTGTGTAACCAATCTTGCCTTGTTGTGGATGACGACGCCGTTTGCATCTTGCTTGTTCTTAAAGATCAATTTGGTTCCAGTTACATTGTGATTCTCCTTTGGTCTTGGCACCAACCGACACACTTTGTTGCGCTCGAAATTGTTGAGTTTGTCAAGCATGGCTTCAACCCACTCCATGTCCTCGAGCGCTACTTGTACCTTTAGGGGTTTAATGCAAGAAAAAAACACATGATGTGCACAAAAGTTTGTTAATTGACGACAAATGGCTACCCCTTTATTCAAGCTTCCATATACATTCTCCAAAATATGTTCTTTATGTTTAAGCTTGGGAGAAATCTTGCTGGCTAGTCTTTCTAGAATCGTTTCCATGGGAACTTGAGGAGCCACATCTTTATGAACTTGAGCGCCTTTGTGAGATTTCTCTTGATCTTCAGCTTGATCTTGATCTTGAGCTTTCTCTTGATTGTGATTTTGCTCTTGATCTTGAGCGTCGAGAATGTGAACTTGATCTTGGGCATTACTTGGTGTAACACCATCATCATGAGGTTGATCTTGACTTTGATCTTGTTCACTTGTTTGAGGGCCTTCACTTTGTTCTTCGTAAGAGTGTGGGTCTTGCATCGGTGATGGTTACACTTGTGTGGAACTTTGTCCTTCTCCTTCGGCCACAAGGGGTTCCTCAACGGGTAGGAAGTGTCCCACACCCATTCTTCTTATGGCTTGGTGAGGAATTTCATCACCTACATCACAAAGACCACTTTGTTACACTTGGGATCCATTATTTTCATCAAACTCCATGTTACACGTCTCCTCAGTGAGTCCATTGGACTTGTTGAGGACACGGTAAGCACTATAGTTTGTAGCGTAAGCAACAAATATTCCCTCTTGAGATCTAGGTTCAAAATTGGATAAACGAACACCTTTCTTGAGAATGAAACACTTACAACCAAACACCCGGAAGTAGTTGAGGTTGATCCTGTTACCGGTAAGAATTTCGTAAGGAGTATTGTTCAAGCCTTTGCGGAGGTAGATCCGATTAGATGCATGACACGCATTGTTGATGGCGTCGTCCCAAAAGTTGTACATAGAATTGAATTACGGCATCATGGTCCTTGTCGCATCCATCAACGTCCGGTTCTTCCTTTCCGCAACACCATTTTGCCGAGGGGTATATCATGCAGAGTATTGGTGCTTGATCCCCTCGTCACTAACAAAATCATCCAAGGTGTATTTCTTGAACTTAGTTCCATTGTCACTTCTAGTCAGCAAAGTTGATGACGGTTTGTTGGGTATCACTCTTCCTTTTGAATAAGTATACCCCAGTATAGCTTGAGTAGTCATCCAGAATCACCAAGAATTACTTTATTCCCCAAAATTATCAAAAGATGAAGTACCAAAGAGATCCATGTGAAGGAGCCCCAAGGTCCTCCTCGAGTAGATGGTAGTCATCGGTCGATGAGTTGTATCACGTAGGTCTCCTTGGATACAAGCACTGCAAGCATGATCGTTGGAAAAACTCACATTTTTTAGTCCAAGAACTTATCCCCTTTGAGTAAACTTTGCAAAGATCTCATACTGACATGGGCTAGCCGGTGAAACCAAAGCCATTCCACATCAACTTTAAGCAAGTTGTGGTCCAAGTAGGTCGCTCCAAAAATGTAACCACATAGAGACCATTCTCGACATGCCCAACAAAGGCTACTTTAAGAGTCTTACTCCATTAAAGAGCCATGGTGTCAACACCAAAGAAGGTACAAAAGCCCATGAGTGCAAGTTGATGAACAGAAACAAATTTGTATGCAAGGGTCTCAACAAGCATGACATTCTCAATGGATAATTCCGGAGAGATTACTACCTTGCCAAGACCCAATACATTTGAAATCACATCTCACCAAAGGAGACTTGAGTGGCCAAGGATGGATTAGGATGAATGTACACTACCAATTCATTGCTTCCGGTCATATGATTTCTTGCTACACTATCAAGCAACCATGACACTCCTCAGGAATCAAAGTCCTACAAGAGATCAATGCTTGGATTTAGGTACACATTCTTTAATTGGTCCTTTCGTGTTAGTATTAAAGGGTCTTAGGAGCCCAAATAGACCATTCAATGTACTCATCAAAAGAACCAACTAATTTGGCAAAAATATCCATCACTAGCACGACATAAAACATACGAGTGGTTAAAGTCGTATGCATTGTTGGATGAGGTTTTTTCCCTAGTTGGTGTTACCACTCGCAACCTTGTCCTTCTTCTTCTCATGAGTACCCTCTCCAGCTTTGAAAAATGTTCCATTGAGCAAGGGAGGTTGCTTGGTCTTGACCATCTTGTTCTTCTTGGACTTGGATGCAAACCCAATTCCTTCCTTTGCAACCACTTCCTTTTCATTGCTCAAAAGGTCATTAAGGTTCTTTTCGCCTTGGATGCACCTCACTTGGCCATTCTTAAGTTGCTCTTTAAACTTGGCATTCTACTCCACAAAATACACATGCTCATAACAAGGGTTAGTAGCATTGACATTATCAATGACCACGAAACAAGAACACGTGGCTATTTCTTTAGTGAGTTTTTTCAAGCCAAACTTCTACCTAGGTGATTTTGGCAATTAATAAGAGCATATATGTCATTGGAATAATGATTCTATCTAGTATCTTCAGGAAAAATTCAATGATGGATTGGCTAAGGATTGTGAGGAGAAACCCCAAGGAAGTAAACGAATAGGATTGTCCAAGCTTCAAGCTTAAAGACTATATATTTTACATTCTATGAGAAATCACATTTGAGTCCATAGGAAAGCCAATAGTGTTAAAAGCGGATGAGGTGACCATTCTGATCTCATTGCTCAAGTGCTTAAAGATTGGCCACCAAAAAATACTCATGTAATTCTCCCACAAATATTCTGTCCAAACCCCAAAGTCAAATTCGGCGCCACCAATACTTCCAAATCAGCCCTACCGAGTTTTACCCTAGACAGAACATATGACAAACTCTAACATCTCGGTACCACCAAGTTTGCTTTCGATATGACCGAGAATCAATAACCAACTCTCTATCTACCTATTTCTAAGAATCAAAATTTCTGAATTTTGGGAATCGGTGCCACCTAGTCTAGTAACTTCTTTGACCACCCAAAATTGGACCATCCGAGAATTATACTGGTCTCACCGAAAAGACTAAAGTTGCCTCATTTTGCACTAGTCGGTGCAACCGAGTTTTTTTACTTCGGTTTCACCGAGTTGGGGAAGAACGTTGTAACGGTTGTATTTTTGGATATGCTTATATATACTCCACCACCTACATCTCATTCGTAGAGGAAGCACTCAGAACAAACCAACACTTGTCGCATCCATTTTTTGAGAGAGAGCCACCTTATCATGTGTTGAGATCAATATATTCCATTCCTACCATATGAATCTTGATTTCTAGCCTCTACAAGTTGATTTCCACCCAATCAATCTGTTCTAACCAAGCCATATCTGTGAGAGACTGATTGAGTGTTGAGGCGACTATCTTTTGAAGCACAAGGGTAAGGAGTTAATCATACTACCACATCTATTACCTTTTGGAGAGTGGTGTCTCCAAGATTGGTTAGGTGTCTCTTGGGAGCCTCCGACTTTATGTGGACCAAGAAGTTTGTAAGGCTAATGATGTCGCCTACTTCATGAAGATATACCATGAGTGAGGCTAGTCTTTCATGGACGTAAGCCGTGAAGGAATAGACAAGGTTGCTCCTCCGTGGAATATCACGGCAGTTGCCCTCTATGGGTTGAAATGTCCATCAACGCGGACGTACGATAGCACCACCTATCGGAAATATGCCAAAAATCACCGTGTCAATCTTTGCGTTTGATCTTCCTATCCCTACCCTCTATTTACATGTGCATGTCTTTACTTTTCGTTGATATACTCTTAGACTTTCATGTGTAGGGTATGCTTGACTTGCTACAATTGCTAAAACTCTCCCATAACTAAAATTGGAAAATGCTAAGTTTTTATTTGGTCAAGTAGTCTAATCACCCCCTATAGACATACTTTGGATCCTACAAGTGTTATTAGAGCTTTGGTCACCATTGCATTGGTTTCACAACCTAGGAGAGTATGGCATCTAGTGAGGGAAATTACCACCGTAGAGGTCCATATTTTGATAGTACAAACTTTGCTAGTTGGAAGCATAAGATGAAATCGCATATTCTTGGTGATAACCCCGCCATTCGGGTTGCTGTTCGTGTTGGTTTGCAAGGTGGATTCCTTGGTAACCGAATCAAGAAGCAGCTGTGGAAGAATTGAAGATGTTGCAATACAATGCTCAAGCATGCGACATTCTATTCCACTGCCTATGCCCTGAAGAGTTCAACATGATTATCCGTCTAGAGAATGCACTAGAAATTTGGGATACTTTGGTTGATATGCACGAAGGTACAGAATCCATCATGGAATCTAAGTTGGATGTGCTACAAAGTCAACTTGACAAGTTCATGATGATGGATGGTGAAGGAGTTGCTGAAATGTACTCTAGGTTGATCTCACTACAAATGAGATTGTTGGCTTAGGAAGCAAAGAGATGATCGACAAATTCATCATCAAGAAGATCCTTAGATCCTTCGACAAGAAGTGCAACACCATCATTCCAAACTACAAATATCTCAAGCCAACACAAGTCATTGGAAGGATTCTTGCTCATGAAATATCACTAAAAGACAAATAAGAACATAACAAGTCAAGCAGTGCATACAAAGCTTCAAGTGACACTCTCTCTACTTGAAATGAAAACCTTGTTACCAATGAATAGATAATCCTCATGGTCAAGAACTTCAAAAAGTTATACAAGAGTAGAGATGAAGAGACAAGCTCCAAGTCAAGATATGAAGAGAAGCATCCATTTGGTCGTGATCGTAATTGCTAAAATTTTGTAAGGCCCGGACACTACTCCGATGATTGCATGACCCCCCCCCCCCCACACACACACAAAATAAGAGAGTCACCTAGAATACGGATCTCAAGATACGAGTCACCTCAAAGAGAGAGAAGGAGTAGAGAATATCGTTATAAATGAAGACCCTCCTCGAGAAGTAAGGAATCGGAGAAGAAGGACAAGTACACCAAGATCCACTCAAGAAGAAGACATCAAGCTCATGTTGGTAAATGGGTATTCGGCTCCAAGTCCGACAACCAATTTGAGAGAAGCTACCACTCCAACTCCGGCTATAATCAAGATGAAGGTGTTGCCAGACTAGCACTCGTATCCTCCAATTCCTATGACATATTTGATTCACCTAATGACGGATTTGAAAATTGTTTCATCTCTAAAGGGCCCAAGGTATCATTCCCCAAATACTTTGACTTTAATAGTGATGAGGATGACTTACTTGGAGATGATAACTTGCACTTTGATAAAACTAGTAATGTTAGTCAAAATGAACTTGATGATAATCATGCTAGTCAAGATAAGTCATGTGATGATGATAAGAAGGAAACTGAACGTGTAACTAAAGAATTAAACCCTCTTCACTTAGCACATGAATCTACTCTAAAAGATCATGTAGAGCTTGTAAGAACTCATGAGAAGCTACGCTTCGAGAAGCTAAATTTAGAGCAAGAGCATGAGTTTCTTCAAGCGATCAATGATGATCTTCGAAAGAATAATTCTTCTTATCTAGCCAAACGATTAATCTTGTCTACTTTCGTACCAAAAGTTAAGTCTAAGAAAACTTGTAATAAAGGCAATAAATTTTCTTCATCTGTTAACAACAACATTAATGCTAAATCAAATGATGTTGTTTCTATTAGCTCAATTGATTCCACTAATGATTCTCTTAGCGAAGTTACACTTGAGCAAGAAAATAATTTATTGAAAGGAATTGTAGAGAGAGGTGTCTTGAAGAGTATTGCCGGAAGTAAGCAATTTGATTAGATTGTATGCAAGCCAGGGGACACCGGAAGAAATAAGGCATTGGCTACTTCAATGCCAATGGAGTTGAATGGAAGAAGGTCAATACATGACAGAACAACTTCTCCCTGAGGTGGTTCTGGTAATTAATAAGAACATATGTGTCATTGAACTAATGATTCCATATAGTATATTTTAGAAAAGGTCAAAATGCATTCACTAAGGATTGTGAGGAGAACCCCTAGATGCAAGGAACACCAATTGTCAACAAGCTTGAAGAGTCTACGTTTTATATTTTGTGAGAAATCACAATTGAGTCAATAGGAAAGCCAATACTGTTAAATGGGGATGAGGTGACTATGATGATTTGGTTTCTCAAGTGCTTGCAGATAGCCACAAGAGATCGATAGAAGAGGTGTCCAGAGGTGGGGGTGAATAGTCTACTTGCATAAATTAAAATCCTATGCTTTTCCCAATTTAATGGTTGGCATGTTTTTGCATTCTAAAAAGTCTAGTGCACCCTACACATGTTAGTAAACAAATTTGGCAGAGGAAAATAAAGACTTTGCACATATAGTAAGGTGTAGAGTTTAGGAAGATCGAATGCAAAAAATTGACACGACGATTTTTGGCTTGGTTCCGATAGGTGGCACTATCATACATCCATGTTAGTGGAGACTTCAACCCACTGAGCGTAACAGCTGCGACAGTCCATGGAGGGCTCCAACCACAAGGGGTCCACGAAGAAGCGGCCTTGTCTATTCCACCACGTCTTCCGCCCACACAGGACTAGCCTCACTCACGGTACATCTTCACAAAGTATGCGATCTCCTTGCGCTTACAAACATGTTGGTTCAACTCCACAATACAAAGTAGGAGGCTCCCAAGCGACACCTGAAAAATCTAGGAGGCACTGCCCTCCAAAAGGTAATAGATGTGGTAGAATGATGAACTCTTTGCTCTTGTGCTTCTAAAGATAGTCTCCTGAACACTCAATCACTCTCTCGCAGATATGGAAGGGGTAGGAGAGAATGATCTTGTGGAAAGCAACTTGGGGAGGCTAGAAATCAAGGTTCAAATGGTAGGATTGGAATCTCTTGATCTCAACACATGAGTAGGTGTCTCACTCTCTCAGAAAAATGGATCTAGCAAGTGTAAGTGTGTTCTGAGTGCTTCCTCTACAAATGAGAGGTAGGTGGAGGGGTATATATAAGTATCTCCCCAGATCCAACTGTTACACCATTATTGGCAAACTTGGTGAAACTGAAATGTTAACTCGGTGGTACCGAGTGCACTAAATGTGGCTACTTTGAATTCTCGATGAGACCGATATATGAATCTCGGTGGTACCAATACGATGACATAGAGTGGATTCCAAACTCGGAGAGACCGACTTCAAATTCGGAATTTCCAAAACATGAAATTACCTTAACTCAAAGTTGGACACCCAATCTTGGTGGCACCGATAGGAATGTTGGTTGTACCGAGATGGTGGGATTGGCATAGGATCTATCAAGTGTAAAATTGGTAGGGCCGAATGGAAAATATTGGTGGCACCGATTTTTCTGGCTTGGCTTTGGACAGATATATCTTGTGGGAGAATGGCTGAGTATTTTCGGTTGCTACCTCTATGCACTTGAGCAACCAATTGATCATAATACCTCATCCCCTTCTAATAGTATTGGCTTTCCTATGGACTCGAATGTGATTTCTCACGAAGTGTAAAATGAAGAGTCTTCTTGCTAGAAGCTTTGGCCAATCCTATTTCTTCCTTCATCAAGGGGCTTCTCCTCACAATCCGAAAGGTAAAGCTCTCTATGGACTATACCTCAAATGTACTAGGTAAAAGTGTTAGTCCAAGAGACAATGTATGTTGTCATGAATTATCAAAACCACCAAGGGAGCATATGTGCTTTCAATCTCCCCCTTTTTGGTAACTGATGACAACATACAATGACATTAGAATATGACAACTTTGAGATAAACATAACTAGTACACGCTCCCCCTAAATGTGTGCAATCCCTTTTAAAGGATCGTTGCTTTGGACTGCATGAGCACACACATGGTAGAAAGGACAAGACAAGTCATATAAATCTTGGCTATATCCATCAAACATATGTGACTCAAGAGCTTCATGTTCAAGACTCATTCTTGAAAACAATATGTGCAAGAGACAAGAGATCATCATGAACAAGGATATGATGCATATACTTACCTTGAGGTTGTTGGGCGTCTTAGCAGTAGGAGTACACTTGGGAAAGAAAATTTAGATAACACAATAGTACTCTATTTTAAATATGCAAAGAGCTTCAAAAGTACCAAGATATTGAAGAAATATTGAAAATAGGATTCAATGATAGATATGTCTCCAAGAGAATTTAGAACTTTCTCCCTTAAGGATGAATATGTAAGATCCTCTCCCCTTGAATCATAGCATGTGGATATTCGGAGTAGGAAGGGCAAGAAAAGTTCAATCAAAAGGTAGTCGTAGAATAGTGATATCTGAAACAATTTTATCTCTCTCCCCCTTACTATGTAAGGTTTCATACAGCTCCCTTTAGGTATATCTCCCCTTAGGCAGACCTTCCCTTAGGAACATATATCTCCCCCTATTTATATTTCTCCCTGTTTATATAGTTTATCAGTGATATTTCTCCTCCTTTATATAGGTTTATTGAAAGCTTTGATAATATGTACCCCCCTTTGGCATTAATTGCCAAAAGGGTCAGAGGGAAAGGGCTCATTGAGAGACATGGATCCTCGATTCTTCTCTCTCTCATAAGGGTTCCTTGAATTTGACTTGTCTCCCCATAAGAGTAGATAATAATTCCTTGAACTATCTCCCCCTATGTTAGGGATACTCGATGATTATCCCTCTTTTATTGTATGGGATCACTGAGGGTTTCTCCCCCTCAAGATAATGACAAAATTAATATTGTTTCCTATAATTTTCAATAAGATATTAGGAGGCAATGAAACTTGGGATCATTCACAATCTTTCTCCCCCAAAGGAAAAAGTCCAGAAAATATAAGAAAATCAAATGAAGTGATAATATCAGAGTCACTGAGGCGATATGGTTCTGTAGAACAAAGAATGAAAGAAGGCCTCTGGGAGAAGTCGGTTGGGCCGAGTATCCCTGATCAGTGATACTGAGTTGCAATGAAAATCAACTCCTTAACGGAAAGTAGATAGATAATAATCTAGAGATTGTTATAAGATACCAATTGTGTAAGAAAACATAAAACAACACATTTTAAAAAATATACATACATTTAGATGAGAGTTGTATGGTTCCAAGAAAGTATGCGATGACAAATGTGAACCATAAAATAATCTCCATCTAGATGTGGGGCAGTGACTAGGTCACATATATTAGTGTATTTGACTTGAGGAGTCAAGCAAGAATGCTTGATCATAGGTCATGCTCATCGTTAAGCGCAAAATGGTGTTACCATTTCTCGATTAAGTTTTTGAATGTCTTCATATCACTTGAGTTGCTTTACCTCATGACTTGGTGTAAAGCTTTATCATGGATATGAGTATATACATTTGAATGATTTTTAAGATGTGGCATGTAAGTGAACTTGTCGTGGATGCTCAACGTTGATGATGATCATCTTGAGTTTCGAGCTATCCTTGTCGTTTCGGTTCACTTTTCACCTACAATGGTTAGTTTCACCTACAATGGTTAGTTATGAAAGGAAGAACATAATATATACAAATTACACGAGTTAATTTCATCATCATATAATTGTCAAGGATATGATTTTGTTGTCTTCTTCCTCCATCACCGAAGAAAGGGATTGTTGATACTTGGTTATGTCAAGATTACTTCTGATGTGAGTTGATGGCAATCTTGTGGAGTGTATTGCTTCCAAGTACCTATAAAAGGGTTAGATGCAATACAAGGGAGTATAGTTTTCCAATATATAATATAGTGTCATATCAATAGCATCAAGGAATAGACAATCAAGGTAATGCCCTTGCATGCATCTGAGTGAGTCTAGCTCAAGTTTGAAGCATCGATGATGTTCAACTCACTCCTAAAATTTCAAAATACTTTCTCATAAAGTGGTTTGGTACATATATCAGCTAATTGTTTCTCGGTACAAACATTCTTAAGATCTATATCTCCTTTACAAACATGATCATGAATGAAATGATGTCGCACTTGAATATGTTTTGTTCGGGAATGTTGCATAGGATATAAGCAATTTTAATAGCACTTATATTGTCACACAATAATGGAACATTTCTAATATGAGTGCCATAATCTTTAAGAGTTTGAGTCAACCATAGTAATTGCGCACAGCATGATCCGACAACTATATATTTAGCTTTAGCAGTAGATAAAGATACCGAGTATTGTTTCTTGGATGACAAAGACACAAGAGATCTCCCAAGAAATTGACATGTACCCGAGGTGGATTTTCTATCAACCTTGTCTCTGGCATAATCCGAGTCAGAATAGCCAACAAGATTAAAAAAAAGATCCCTTGGGATACCATATGCCAAAGTTTGGCGTATGTATCACGTATCTCACAATTCTTGTAGAAGCCAATAGATGACACTCTTTAGGTGCCGCTTGTTATCGGGAACACATGCAAACACTCAACATAATGTTAGGACGGTAGGCACATACATATAGCAATGAACTAATCATTGAACGATAAACTCTTTGATCAACAGATTTGTCCTCCTTAGTGAGGTCAATATGTCCACTAATAGGCATGGGGGTTCTCATACCTTTGCACTCTTGCATATTGAACTTCCTGATCAAGTCCTTGGTGTACTTGGTTTGAGATATAAATGCACCTTCTCTCGATTATTTGAGTTGCAATCGAAGAATTTCAGCTCGCACAACATTGACATCTCATATTTCTCTGACACCAACTTTCCAAACTTCTCACTAAAGTGTGGGTTAGTAGAACCAAAGATAATATCATGACATATATTTGGCACACAAATAGTTCTCCGTTAACTCTTTTAGTGAATAAGGTTGCATCAAATTTACCAATCTCAAAACCATTTTCAAGGAGAAACTTCGTTAGACATTTGTACCATGCTCTAGGGGCTTGTTTAAGACCATATACAGCTTTACGAAGTTTGTAAACATGATTATCTTTCTTAGGTTCACAAATCCGGGAGGTTGTTTGACATAAACCTCCTCCTCAATTTCACCACTTAGAAAAGCAGTTTTGATATCCATTTGGTAAAGAGTAATATCATGGTGATTGGCATAAGCGAGAAGAATGTGAACAGCTAAGTCTAGCAACGGGAGCGTAAGTCTAACCATAGTCCATACCTTCGACTTGTGTGTGTCCTTGGGCTACGAGACACGCCTTGTTGCGTACAACTTGACGATCTTCATCTTGCTTATTTTGAAACACCCATCTTGTACCGATGATGTTGTGCTTGTCTTCGGCTTTTCAATAAGTGTCCATACTTGATTCCCCTAGAAGTTGTGTAGCTCTTCGTGCATGGCATTCACCCAATCCGGGTCTTGAAGTGCTTCTTCTACCTTCAAAGGGTCAATGCTAGGGATAAAGGAATAATGCTCGCAAAAGTTAGCTAAACGAGATTTAGAGCGAGTTATTGTCCCGGTTTGTATGTCACGAAGATTTGATTCAGCGGATGATCTTTATCAACTCTTGCTCGAACATGTGATAGCTTCTTCTTGTTGGATGGTGGAGCTTCTTCATAATTATCTTCTTGCACATTGTCATTGACGGTGTCATCTCCTTGAGGTGCTGGTGAGGAAGGTTGAGGTGGATCATCGCATTGTACTTCTTCCTCTTCTTCCTCATATCATGTACCGCTTGTGGATGCCTCCATGTCATTTTGTGGTTCACCTTAATGCGAAGTAGGAGCTACCTATTGAATTGATGAAGTACTTTCCTTCACCTCTATGGGACAAATCTTGTCGATAGGTAGACCTTGGATGGTTTCCAAAGGTTCCTTATGTCCTACATCATTTGGCAATTGTTCGACTTGTGAACCATTAGATTCATCAAACTTCACATCTACCGTCTCTTCAACTTTTCGAGTGAAGATCTTATAAAAACGGTAAGTGTCCGAGTTTGACCCGTAACCGAGTAGGAAATCTTCATGAGATTTAGGAGAAAATTTAGCACGATGATGGTTATCAAGAATGTAGCCCTTAGAGACGAATACTCGAAAGTATCCAACTTGGGGTTTGCTACCGGTAAGTAGCTCGTATGCCATTTTAGTGAGAAGCTTGTGTAAGTAGAGTCGGTTTATGGCGTGACAAGCTGTTTCCACAGCTTCTGCCCAAAAGTGTCTTGGCGTCTTGTATTCGTCAAGCATTGTTCTGGCCATATCTATGAGAGTCCGGTTCTTCCTCTCAACAACTCCATTTTGTTGAGGTGTGTACGTCGCCGAGAACTCATGTGAGATACCTTATTCATCAAGAAAAGTATCCAAGTTAGTGTTCTTGAAGTCCGTTCCGTTGTCGCTCTAAACTTTCTTGATCTTCAGTTCAAATTGATTTTGAGATTTCCGAGCGAAGTTCTTGAAGATCATTTGTACCTGCAACTTATCATCAAGAAAGAATGATCATGTAAATGTAGAATAATCATCTATAATGACTAAACCGTAATAATTGCCACCGAGGCTCTTGTAAGCATTGGGACCAAAGAGATCCATGTGAAGCAGCTCGAGTGGCCTTCTTGTAGTCATGATGTTCTTCACGGGATGACTTCCACCAACTTGCTTTCCTTCTTGACAAGCACTAAAAAGTCTATCTTTGTCAAAGATAACATCTCTAACACCAAGAATATGATCACCTTTGATAATCCTGTCAAGGTTACGCAACTACATATCCTAACCTTTTATGCCACAACCAACCTTTAGAAGATTTTGCAATAAGACATGTACGGGGTTTGGATTTTTTAGTGAAATCGACAATGTATAGATAACCTCTACGGAAACCAGTAAAGACAATGTTATGATTGCCACTACGAAACACTTGGAAGTACACTTATGTAAATAGCACATTGAAACCAAAGTCTTCTAGTCTAGATACAAAAAGAAGATTGTAGCCAAGGGATTCAACAAGCATGCAATTTTGAATGGAACTATCATGAGATATGGCCACCTTACCAAGACCAAGTACCATACCCTTGGAGTTGTCTCCAAAGGTCACAAACCTTCGAGGTCCACGGTTTGGTGTGATCTCATGGAACATATCTTTATCTCCAGTCATGTGATCCGTGCATTCACTATCGAGAACCGACTCCTTCCACCAGCCATGTAGTCTCTAAGGTTCACCATAAGACTAAGGGTCCTCATGGTGTTCTCACACTCGATGTCAAACCCTTCATCTTCATTGTAGTAGACATGCTCCACATTGTCGTCGTCGGACAAAATATCCTCGTCATAAGAAACAAGAACTTCATCAGAATTTTGACTATGACAATGTTCATATTTATGCATTCGAACGGCCTCGACAATGACATTGTCAATGGTAATGACATCTCCTTTAGCACACACGAGATCACAAAGCTCAAATAGGCATTTATCAAAATTAGGATCGGTTCGCTTCATTTTGTGAAAGGCAATGCATTTATGGAAAATGATCTCAAGATTTTTAGTGAATATTCTCTATATCATTTCTCTAAGTTTTTCCAAAAAATGTGAGCACACTCAAAATTTTGCATTTGATTAAGCACATTTCTTGGCAGTCCTCTAATGATTAGATTTACAGTTTTAAGATTACCAAGCATATGATGTTCTTCATCATGAGAAGGATGCAAAGGATCAATGGGAGGCTCATAGGGATATTTAACATACTTGCGCAAATGGAATTTATCAAATATATAAACATTTTCATCTTTCCATTGTGTAAAATATTCCCCATCAATAATAGGCACTCTACAACTAATATTCCCCAAACTAGGTAGATCGATCTTCCTCCAATGGTGTTTAAACCATGGTTTTGGAGACCTTTTTCTAATCCCAATTGAGAGATCGATAGAAGAGGTCTCTATAGGGGGGTGAATATACTACTTGCATATATTGAAATCCTAACCTTTTACAGTTTAATGGTTGGCAGATTTTAGCATTCTAATAAGTCTAGTGAGCCCTACACATGCTAGTCAACAAATATAGCAACGGAAAATAAAGACTTTGCACATGTAGTGAGGAGTAGAGTTTAGGAAGATCAAACGTGGATAAGTTGACACGGATATTTCGGCATGGTTCTGATAGGTGGCTCTATCGTACATCCATGTTAGTGGATACTTAAACCCACGAAGGGTAATGACTACGAGAGTCCACGGAGGGCACCACCCACAAGGGGTCCACGACGAAGCGGCCTTGTATATGACACCACGGCTTCCGCCCACACAGGACTAGCCTCACTCATGGTAGATCTTCACGAAGTAGGCGATCTCCTTGCCCTTACAAACATCTTGTTTCAACCCCACAACATGAAGTAGGAGGCTCCCAAGCGACACCTAACCAATCTAGGAGGCACCGCCCTCCAAAAGGTAATAGATGTGGTAGAACGATGAACTCCTTGCTCTTGTCCTTCTAAAGATAGTCTTGTCAACACTTAATCACTCTCTCTTAGATTTGGCGGTTGTAGGAGAGATTGATCTTGTGGAAAGCAACTTGGGGAGGCTAGAACTCAAGGTTCAAATGGTAGGAATGGAATCTCTTGATCTCAACACATGAGTAGGTGGCTCATTCTCAGAAAAATGGATTAGGCAAGTGTAAGTGTGTTCTGAGTACTTCCTCTACAAATGAGAGGTAGGTGGGGGGTATATATAGGCATCTCCCAAAATCCAACTGTTACACCATTATTGCCAAACTCGGTGAAACCGAAATGTTAATCTCGGTGGTACCGAGCGCACTAAATGTGGCAACTTTGAATTCTCGGTGAGACTGATATATGAATCTCAATGGTACGATAGGAATGTTGGTTGACTTATACTGGATTGCCAAACGATGTCGTAGACTGGATTTCCAAACTCAATGAGACCGACTTCAAACCCGGAATTTTTGAACCTTGAAATTAGCTTACCCGAAAGTTGGTCACCCAATCTCAGTGGCACCGATCGGAATGTTGGTTGTACCAAGATGGTGGGATTGGCATAGGATTTGCCAAGCCAAAAATCGGTAGGGACGAATGGAAAATATTGGTGGCACCAATTTTGCTAGTTAGGATTTGGACAGAGATATCTTGTGGGAGAATGGTTGAGTATTTTGGTGGCTCCTCTATGCACTTGAGCAACCAATTCATCATAATACCTCATACCATTTTAATAGTATTGGCTTTCCTATGGACTGAAATGTTATTTTTCACAAAGTTTAAAATGAAGATTCTTCTTACCTGAAGCTTTAGCCAATCCTATTCCTTCCTTCATCAAGGAGCTTCTCCTCACAATCCTAAAGCCAAAGCTCTGTATAGACTATACCTGAAATGTACTAGGTAAAAGTGTTAATCCAAGAGAAAATGTATGTTGTCATGAATTATCAAATCCACCAAGGGAGCATATGTGCTTTTAAGCCACCAAAAATATTCATGAAATTCTTCCACAAATATTATCAAAAGCCACAAATTCCAAAATTCGGTGCCACCAACTTTCCATTCAACCCTACCAAGTTTTCCACGAAACACAACCTATACCAAAACCCTAGCATCTCGGTGCCACCAACATTCCATTCGGTGCAACCCAAATAAGTGACCAACTTTCTGGTTAGCCATTTTCAAGAATTAGAATTTCCGAGTTTAAGAAATCGGTCCCACCGAGATTTGGTAACTCCCTTGGACACGCATATTGCTACCACCGAGAATTCGATATTGGTATCACCGAAAAGACAAGAGTTGCCACATTTTGCACTAGTTGGTGCCACCGAGTATTACATCGGTGTCACCGAGTTAGAAAATAATGTTGTAACGGTTGGATTTTGGGGGATGCATATATATACCCATCCACCACCTCTCATTCATAGAGGAAGCACTCAGAACACACATACACTTGTTGTCTCTATTTTTCTAAGAGAGAGCCACCTACTCATGTCTTGATTTCTAGCTTCCCAAAGTTGCTTTCCACCCAATCAATTTCTTCTACCGAAGCCGAATCTGTGAGAGAGTAATTGAGTGTTGAGCAGACTATCATTTGAAGCACATAGCAAGGATTTCTTCGTACTATCGCATCTTTTACCTTTTGGAGGGTGGTGTCTCCTAGATTGGTTAGGTTTCGCTTGGGAGCCTCCTACTTCGTGTTGTCGAACTGAACAAAGAAGTTTGTAAGGCCAAGGATATCGACTACTTCGTGAAGATCTACTCGAAGTGAGGCTAGTCCTTCGTGGACATAAGCCGTGATGGAATCGACAAAGTTGCTTCTCCATGGACCGTTCGTGGGTTGAGCCCTCCGTGTACTCTCGTGGTCGTTACCCTCCGTGGGTTGAAGTCTCCATCAACATGGATGTACGATAGCACCACATATTGGAACCATGCCAAAAATCTTCGTGTCAATCTTTCCGTTTGATCTTCCTATCCCTACCCTCTATTTACATGTGCATGTCTTTACTTTCCGCAGATATACTCGTAGACTTGCTGTGTAGGGTGTGCTTGACTTTCTACAATTGTGAAAACTTCACCACAACTAAAATTGGAAAAGGCTAAGTTTTTTTTCCAAGTAGTCTAATCACCTCCCCCCTCCAGACATACTTCGGATCCTACAAGTGGTATCAGAGCTTTGGTCTCCATTGCATTGGTTTCACAACCTAGGAGAGTATGGCATCTAGTGAGGTAAATTACCACCGTACATGTCTATACTTTGTTTGTACAAACTTTGCTAGTTGGAATAATAAGATGAAATTGCATATTCTAGGTCATAACCACGTCGTTTGGGCTGTTGTTCATGTTGGTTTGCAAGGTGAATTATTTTGTGATGGGAGGGAACCCAATCGAGAAGCGACTACAGAAGAATTGAAGATGTTGCAATACAATGCTCAAGCATGCAACATTCTATTCAACTACCTATGCCCCCAAAGAGTTCAACAAGATGAGCCGTCTTGAGAATGCCAAGAAATTAGGGGATACTTTGGTTGATATGCACGAAGGTACCGAATCCGACTGGGAATCTAAGTTGGATGTGCTACAAAGTGAGATTGACAAGTTCAAGATGAAGGATGGTGAAGGAGTTACTGAGAAGTACCCTAGGCTTTCTCTCATCATAAATGAGATTGTCAAGTTAGTAAGCGAAGAGATGACCGACAAATTCATCATCAAGAAGATCCTTAGAGACTTGGATGGAAAGTACAAGATCGTGTGCACATTCATCCAAATGATGCCAAACTACAAAGATCTCAAGCCAACGGAAGTCATTCAAAGGATTGTTGCTCATGAAATGTCACTCAAGGACAAAGAATATCTTAATAACAAGTCAAGCGGTGCTTAGAAAGATTCAAGTGATACTCCCGCTACTTCAAATGAGAACCTTGTCAACAATTGAATAGATAAGCCTCATGGTCAACAAATTCAACATGTTCTACAAGATATGAAGAAAAACGTTCATCTAGTCAAGACCGAAACTGCTACAATTGTGGAATGCGTGTACACTACTCAAATAAGTGCTCGCCCCACAACAAAAGAAGAGAAGAGTCACCTAGAAGACGAAGCTCAAGAGGTGAGTCACCTTGAAGAGAGAGAAGGAGTAGAGAAGTTCATTATGAATGAAGACCCTCCCGGAGAACCAATGAATCCGATAAGAAGGACAAGTACACCAAGAACCACTCAAGAAGAAGACATCAATCTCATGTTGGTGAATGGGTATCCGACTCCGAGTCCCACAACCAATCCGAGAGAAGCTAACACTCCAACTCCGACTATAGTCCAGATGAAGGTGTTGCTAGTCTTGCAATCGTATCCTCCAACTCCTATCACACATTTGATTCATCAAATGAAGGGATTGGAAACTGCTTCATGGCTAAAGTCCCCAAGGTATCACACCCCGAGTACTTTGACTTCAATAGTGATGATGATGATTTACTTGGAGATGATGACTTGTTATTTGATATAACTAGTGATAACAATGAAAATGTACTTGATGATAATCATGCTAGTCAAGATAAGTCGTGTGGAGATGATAAGAAGGAGATTGAGCGTTTAACAAAGGAATTAAACACTCTTAAGTTAGCCCATGAATCTACTCTAGAAGATCATAGAGAGTTTTCAAGAACTCATGAGAAGCTATGCTTCGACAAGCTAAATTTAGATCAAGAGCATAAGTTTCTAAAAGCAATCAGTGATGATCTTCGAAAGAAGAGTTCTTCTTATCTAGACAAACGATTACTCTTGTGTAATTTTGTTCCATAAGTTAAACCTAAGAATACTAGTGACAAAGGAAAAAATATTTCTTCATCTAGTAACAACAACACTAATGTTAAATCTAATGATGTTGTTGCTAGTAATTCTCTTGATTCCACCAATGAATGTCTTAGCCAAGTTACGCTTGTGCAAGAAAACAATTTATTGAAAGAAATTATAGAGGGAGGTGTCTTCAAGAGTCTTGCTAGAAGTAAGAAATTAAAGGGGATTATAGGCAAGCAAGGAGGACATCCGAAGAATACAAGGCATTGGCTACTTCAATGCCAATGGAGTTGAATGGGAAGAAGGTTGCTACTGCAACAAAAGACCTTCCAATGGCGCCAGAAATAGGAGTGTTGATTGATACTCCCGCGCCAGAAATACTTCTGCTGCGGCTACGCCTTAAGGGACTTCCTAGGCAAGTATGCAAAGGATTTCCCCCGTGGCCTTGGAGCCTTGCGTTGGTGTTCCCTCGAAGCAGAAAGGGTGATGTAGCGTAGCGGTGGTAAGTATTTCCCTCAGTTTGAGAACCAAGGTATCGATCCAGTGGAGGAGTATCACAAGAGCCTGCACAAACACAAAAAGCTTGCTCACAATGCTATGAAGGGGTTGTCAATCCCTTATAGATTGTTTGCCAAGTGAGAACTGAAAGCAACAAAGTAACAAAGCAAAGTAAAAGTGGAGGTGTAAATGATGGATGTGAATAGACCCGGGGGCCGTAGTGTTTACTAGTGGCTTCTCTAATGAAAGGAAGTAGACGGTGGGTGAACAAATTACTGTCGAGCAATTGATAGAACTGCGCAAAGTCGTGACGATATCTATGGCAATGATTATTTCTATCGGCATCACGTCCAAAACAAGTAGACCGATACTTTATGCATCTACTACTATTACTCCACACGTCGGCCGCTATCCAGTATGCATCTAGAGTATTAAGTCCAAAAGAACAGAGTAACGCCTTAAGCAAGATGACATGATGTAGACGGACAATCTCATATCAACGACAGAGCCCATCTTGTTACCCTTGATGGCAACTACTTAATGTGTGCCTTGATGCCCCTACTATCACTGGGAAATGTCACCACATGGTAGAACCCAAAACCAAGCACTTCTCCCATTGCAAGAATCATAGATCTAGTTGGCCAAACAAAACCCAAGAATCGGAGAGACTTACAAGGACATCAAATCATGCATATAATAAATCAGCAAAGACTCAAATATAAATCATAGATAATCTGATCACAAATGCACAATTCATCGGATCTCGACAAACACACCGCCAAAGAAGATTACATCGGATAGATCTCCATGAAGATCATGGAGAACTTTGTATTGTAGATCCAAGAGAGAAAAGAAGCCATCTAGCTACTAACTACAGACCCGTAGGTCTGAAATGAACTACTCACGAGTCATTGGAGGGGCGATGATGATGATGAAGAAGCCCTCCAACTTCGTAGTCCCCTCCGGCAGGACGCCGGGAAGGGTCTCCAGATGAGATCTCGCGGAAACGGAAGCTTGCGGCGGTGGAAAAGTATTTTCGAGGCTCCCCTGATTTTTTGCTGATTTTTTGGGAATATATAGGCCAAGGATCTAGGTCAGGGGGCGGCCAGGGAGGCCACAAGCCCTGACACCGCCGTCTCCCCCTGGTGGCGAAGTGGGAGCTTGTGGGCTCCCTGGAGCCCATCTGGCTTGGCCTAGAGGCCCCCTGATCTTCTTCCGTTCGGGGAAAAATCATTTCAGGATTTTAATTCCGTTTGGACTCCTTTCCAAAATCAGATTTGAAAAGAGTCAAAAACACAAAAAAAACAGGAACTGGCACTTGACACTGAATTAATAAGTTAGTCCCAAAAAAGATATAGAAGGTACATAAAACATCCAAAGATGACAAGATAAGAGCATGAAACCATCAAAAATTATAGATACGTTTGAGACGTATCAAAGGTCAATACCCCAACCTGAAGTGCGTTCTCCAAAAGGAGAAGTTTGATCCTACTCTCCCCAAGGGATAAAATGCTCAAGTGACCTTCCACCACAACACCATAGCCTCAAGGGCAATGACAAGCTTTAAAAGGATATTGACTCATTTGAAGAAGAATCCCAAGCTATGATCAAGTGGATTCCCAAGGCCACCACTAGCTCTACTTCATCAAACACTACCTCAACTTCAAGGATCCCCATCAAGTTGATGTGGGTCCTAAGAAAAAGAACTAGAGAAGTTGTTGAGGGGTGACACCAACAATGAAATTCACTCTTATTCATTTTGGCAAGAACTATTTCCAATCAACTTCAACCATATGCATTAGTTCAAGGAGTCACACACTCCCTCAAAGGTAATCAAGGGATAAGGTAATTATGTATCAATGGACATCATCTCATATGTACTTGACTCCATGTCCGTAGATATCCTTGTATTTGTTCCTTGTGTGGGACTAACCCATGTAGGTGAGAAGAGTTTGAAACAACAAGGATAGCTTCCAACTCAAGATGTGCTTCATAAACAATGAGCATCCACCAATACTACACCTACATGAAGTGTTCTATGACAAAACCCAAGGTTAGTTTATCCCTCTTTGGGGGGATGCCACATCAAGGGGGATCTTCACTCTAAGGCTTGGGTTAAAACATATCACAAGATGTGAACACATTAAAAGCTTTATTTAAAAGTGGTAAGCCCACTTATGCTTAAACAATGAGTATGAGCTATGGTAAAGTATTCTTGCTTGGCTCCTAAGTCAATGTACTCATATATAGAAGACTTCGTCATTGCCAAAGTGCTTGGTAGATACTAGAGTTGTTGAGCATGTTTGTCGTGTTTTATTGGACATCTTACTATATGAGCATGTTGGTATGTATATTTGTTCTCATTCAAGTATATCCAATTGTATTTGGCTTCTCATTTTCTATGGCTAACTAGATATACAAGAATGCCTAAGTACCCCTATCTTGCTATCTATGCTTTCTCATCTCAAATTCAATTCATGCTTCATCACAAAATTTGAGCAAGCACTTTTTAGACACTCTGTGTGAGGAGAAATCAGAGATTCGTGTTGACAAAGAGCTAACTTCCAAAACCTCCCATCTACCAGTTGGTGTGACCAACTCCAAAATCAGTCTCACCGAAGCACTATGGTTGATCTTGTTTTTGAACCTCGGTACACCCGATTTTGCAATATCGGCCTCACTGAGGTTCTCCAGCCTAGGCAGTTAGGAAACTCTATGGCACCAACATTTCTGAATCGGTGTCACCGAAAGCTACACGGTTTATAATCTCTATGGACCTGAGATTGAAAATGACTTCAACTCTTCGAACATTTGTACCCCTATGATTTTTTGCTCTCGTCTATGGTCCTCCACCTCGCCTCCAGCGCGCCCTTGCCGTCGGATTCCTTCATCATTGGTGGAAATCTACTCCACCTCCGTCACCGTAGAGGGACTTCACCAAGTTAGGCTAAAGTTCTGGCTCCCCTTGCACTCATTATTTCTGATTCTTGCACATAAGTTTTCTCCCATTATCTGTCCACGGATTGCACTGTCTCCAACCACAAAACAAATCCCGTAGTTTAGATGAATGAAGAACTGTAGGGTTAGTTCTCCGCTTTGTGTGTCTCGAAGTCACCGAGTGGACCTGGATCGGTGACACCGATTCCTGGATTAGAGCTTCTAAGAACCATCTCGGTGGAACCGAGTTTCACTTTTTGGTGTGACCAAAAATTCTGGCCAAGTTCTTGTTAATGAGATGGTCAGTCTCGGAGGCTCCAATTTTTTGGACTCATGTGGAACCGTAACACACATAGATGATACTTAATCCTAAAGTTTTGAGATCAATTTTTTGAAAATATCTGTGTTTTGTGATGCTCATCCATTCCTACCCTTCTATAACTATTCACACGGTCTGCTTGTTAACTTGTGAGCATGTCAGGATCTGAAGATAGTCAGAATGCTTACAAAGAGCAGAGCATGGAAGTGGACTCACTCCTAAGAAGACAGATTCTGATCCATGCACTCCCAGCTCTCATGATATGCCCAAGGCTGCTATGAGGTCGAGGAAGAAGCTAAACTGAGATAAAGAAGAGGTTGATTTCATTCCTGAGGAAAGCACTTCTCACAAGCAGAAGGAGAAGGTCATAGTTAAGAAAATTGTGAGAAAGGAGAATGAAAATCCAGATACAGTGAGAGCTCCTCAGACAGCTAGAGGAGCAAGGTCTCTATGTCGGGGAACGTCCCATGGGAAACAAAAAAATTCCTACGCTCACCAAGATCTATCTATGGAGACTAACATCTATGAAAGGGGGTTGCATCTACATACCCTTGTAGATCGCTAAGTGGAAGAACATATAATGTGGTTGTTGTAGTCGAACGTCTTCGTGATCCAAATCAAAATCCGTCCCCGATCCCATCACGATCCGTCCCGCGATCCCATCACGATCTGTCCCGGTCTAGTGCCGAACGGACGGCTCCTCCGCATTCAGGACATGTACAGCTCGATGAAGTTCTCGACCTCCTTCATTCAGCAAGCAAGGGCGGATAGGTAGATGAGTTCTCTGACAACACAACAACTTGGTGGAAGTGGTGGTGGAGCAATCTCACCACGGCTTCACCAAGCGCTGCCGCAAATGCGTTTTGGAGGATAAACAGATCTAGGGAGAGATGGAGGGCTGCACCTATGCCTTGGGGTGTGGCTGCCCTCCCGCTCCCTCTCTATTTATAGGAGGAGGGGGTAGGCGGGGCACAGCCCTATCCCATCCTCCTAGGAGGGCTCAGCCCGCCAAGGTGGGAAGAGTCCACCTCCCACAAGGGAGGTGGAAGCCCTAGTGAGGACTGCCTCCTCTCCAAGGCACCCCACCTACCACCTTGGGCGCATGGGCCCTTTAGGGGTTGGCTTCCCAACCCACAAGGGGCTGGTGCGCCACCTCTCAGGCCCATGTGGCCCACTGAGTGGGTGGACCCCTCCCCAGTGGCCCCCGGAACCCTTTCGGCATTCTCGGTACACTACCGGAAACACCCAAAACCTTTTCGGAACCCAAATACCACTTTACTATATATAAATCTTTACCTTTGGACCATTCTGGAGCTCCTCGTGACGTTGAGGATCTCATCCGGGACTCCGAACAACTTTCGGTAATCACCACACATGACTCATTAATACTAAATCGTCACCGAACCCTAAGTGTGCAAACCCTGCGGGTTCGAGAACTATGCAGACATGACCGAGACACTCTCCGGTCAAGAACTAATAGCGGGACGTGGATACCCATATTGGATTAGGTTCCCTTTGTCCATCGGTTCAACGGGTCTGCAACATTCAGATCCGTGTGTATTTTATAAATCCCCATGTCATATTGTATATGTTATTACTATGCTCCACTTGGAACTATTCCAAATGACTGCTCTACTATACGAATCCGGTTTGGTACCCAGAGTCATACGGATTGGTCTCAAAGCTTGCATCAACGTAACCCTTTACGACGAACCCTTTTGTCACCTCCATAATCGAGAAACATTTACTTAGTCCTCAAGTTACTAAGGATAATTTTGACCGATGTGCATTGATCCAATCCTGGATCACTCTTGTACCCCTTGACAAACTCATGGCAAGGCACACATCAGGTGCAGTACACAGCATGGCATACTATAGAGCCTATGACTAAGGCATAGGGGATGACCTTCATCCTTTCTATTTCTTCTACCGTGGTCAGGCTTTGTGTCTTACTCAAATTCACACCTTACAACACAGGAAAGAACTCCTTCTTTGACTGATCCATTTTGAACTCCTTCAAAATCTTGTCAAGGTATGTATTCATTGAAAGTTTCGTCAAGCATCTTGATCTATCTATATAGATCTTGATGCCCAATGTTCAAGTAGCTTAATCCAAATTTTTCTTTGAGAAAAACCTTTCAAACAACCCTATATGCTTTTCATAAATTCCACATCATTTCCGATCAACAATATGTCAACCACATATACTTATCAGAAATTATATAGTTCTCCCACTCACTTTCTTGTAGATACAAGTTTCTCATAAACTTTGTATAAACCCAAAAGCTTTAATCATCTTATCAAAGTGTATATTCCAACTCCGAGATGCTTGTTCCAGTCCATAAAAGGATTGCTGGAGCTTCCATACTTGTTAGCATCCTTAGGAATGGGAAAACCTTGTTGTTGTATCACATACAACCTTTCCTGGAGGAAATCGTCAAGGAAACAATTTTTTGACATCCATCTGCCATATTTCATAATCGAAAAATGTCGCAATAGCTAATATAATTCCAACAGACTTTAGCATCGCTACGGGTGAGAAAGTCTCATCGTAGTCAACTCCTTGAACTTGTTGAAAAATTCTTTGTGACAAGTCGAGCTTTCTAAATGGTGACATTTACCATCATCGTCTGTCTTCCTTTTAAAGATCCATTAGTACTTAATAGCCTTGCGACCATCAAGTAGTTCTTCCAAAGTCTGCACGTTGTTTTCATACATGGATCCTACCTCATATTTCATGGCCTTCGGCCATTTGTCAGAATCTAGGCGCACCATTGCTTCTTCATAGCTCGTAGGTTCATTATTGTCCAACAACATGACCTCCAAGATAGGATTACCGTACCACTCTCGAGCAGTACGTGTCCTTGTCGACCTACGAGGTTTGATAGTAAGTTGATCTGAAACTTCATGATCACCATCATCAGGTTCTACTTCAACTGGTCTAGGCACCATGGGAACAACTTCATGTCCCCTTCTACTCTTTGGTTGAAGTGGCGGTTCAAAAACCTCATCAAGTTCCACCATCCTCCCACTCAATTCTTTCAAGAGAAACTCTTTCTAGAGAAAGGACCCGTTTTCGGCAACAAACACTTTGCCTCAACTGTTTTGGCTATCCTATGAAGATGCATTTATCCGAATTGGCTTCGGGCTTATCAGGCTGAAGCCTTTTGACATAAGCATCCTAGCCCCAAACTTTAAGAAACGACAGCTTAGGTTTCTTGCCAAACCATAGTTCATACGGTGTCAGCTCAACAGAATTATATGGTGCCCTTTTTAAAGTGAATGTGGATGTATCTAATGCATAACCCCAAAACGATAGTGGTAATTAGATAAGAGACATCATATTATGCATAATTTATAATAGGGCACGACTACGACGTACGGACACACCATCACACTATGGTGTTCCGGGTGGCATGAGTTGTGAAACAATTTCCACATTGTCTTAAATGTATACCAAACTCGCAGATATTCACCTCTACGATCATATCATAGACATTTCATCCTCTTGTCACGATGACCTTCAACTTCAATCTGAAATTGCTTGAACTTTTTAATATTTCAGACTCGTGATTCATCAAGTAAATACACATGTATCAACTCATGTCATTTGTGAAGTAATAACATAACGATATCCACTGTGTGCCTTAGCACTCATTGGACTGCATACATCAAAATATATCATTTCCAATAAGTCATTTGGTCGTTCCATCTGACTGGAAAACGAGGCCTTCAGTCATGTTGCTCATGTGGCATGGTTTGCATATATCAAGTGATTCAAAGTCAAGTGAGTCCAAAAGATCCATTTACATGGAGTTTATTCATGCGTTTACACCAATATGCATTGTTCGCTTGTATCAAACGATTCTAAATCGAGTGAGTCCAGAGATCCATCAGTATGGATCTTCTTCATGACCTAAGCGACAGTGCCACAAGTAAATGGTACTATCATTACTAACTTTGTATCTTTTTTCATACATACTATGAACGTGTGTATCACTACGATTGAGATTCAATAAACCATTCACATTGGGAGCATGACCATTGAAGGTAATATCCATGTATTCAAAATAACCATAATTCTCTAACTTAAATGGATAACTGCATTGCAATAAACACGATCTAATCATGTCCATGCTCAGAAAAAACACCAAATAACATTTATTCAGGTTCAACACTAATCCCAAAGGTAGAGGGAGCGTGCGATGGTGATCAATAAATCTTGGAAATACTTCCAACACGCATTGTCACCTCGCCTTTAGCTAGTCTCCATTTATTTCGTTGCTTTTATTTCGAGTTACTAACATTTAGTAAATGAACCGAAATCTAATACCCCAACTAGGAGTACTAGTAACATATACATCAATAACGCGTATATCGAATATACTTCTATTGACGTTGTCAGCCTTCTTGTCTACCAAGTATCTAGGGCAGTCCCGCTTCAGTGGCCGTTCCTCTCATAATAGAAGCACTTAGTCGCGGGTTTGGGTTCAACCTTGGGTTTCTTCTGTGGAGTGACAACTGACTTGTCATTCTCAAAGTTTCCCTTCTTGCCCTTGCCCTTCTTAGTGGTTTTACTAACCATCAACACTTGATGCTCCTTCTTGATTTCTACCCTCGTGGTGTCAAACATCACAACTAGCTCACGAATCATCTTCTCCATCCCTGGTATGCTATAGTAAATCATGAAGCTTAGTAGCTTGGTGACAGTGACTTTGGATAACTATGTCAATCACTATCTCAACTGGAAAATCAACTCCCACTTGATTTAAGTGATTGTAGCACCCACACAATTTGAGTACATGCTCACCGATTGAGCTTTTCTCCTTCATTTTGCAGGCAAAGAATCGTGTCGAAGGTCTCATATCTCTCAACATGGTCACGAGTCTAAAATTCTGATTTCAGCTCTTGGAACGTCTCATATGTTCTGTGACGTTCAAAAACGTTTTGGAGCCTAATTCTTAGCCGTAAAGCATGACACAATAAACTATCATGTAGTCATCAAAATGTGTCTGTTAGATGTTCGCAACATCCACAGCCGATGCTTGGAGGGATAAGCACACTGAGCGGTGCATTAAGGACAATCCTCGGTTTATGGACCGAGTCTGCATAATTGCTACTATCATCTTTCAACTTAGTTTTCTCTAGGAACATATCAAAATATAGGGGAGCTACAACGCAAGCTATTGATCTACAACATTATTTGCAAATAAATTTTGATTATGTTCATGATAATGAGTTCAATTAATCATATTACTAAAGAACTCCCACTAAACTCAACATCCCTCACGTTGTTCGTGTTTGACATGATCCGAATCCACCAACCCATGTCCAATCATCACGTGAGATGAGGTGCTTTCGATGGTGACCATCTCGTTGTTGGTCATATCTAGTATATGACTCATATTCGACCTTTCAGTGTCGTGAGTTCTGAGGCCATGTCTGTACATGCTAGGCTCGTCAAGTTTAACCCGAGTGTTCTGCATGTGCAAAACTATCTCGCACCCATTGTATGCGAATGTAGAGTCTACCACACTCGATCATCACGTGGTGTCTCGAAATGACAAACTTCCACAATAGTGCACACTCGGGGAGAACAAAATTTTATCTTGAAATTTTAGTGAGGGATCACTTTATAATGCTATCGTCGTCCTATGCAAAACAAGGTGCATAAGAAGGATTAACATCACATGCGAATCATAAGTAACATGATATGGCCATGATCTTGTGCTTTTGATCTCTATCCCCAAAGCACCGACATGATCTCCATCGTCACTGACACCACGATCTCCATCATCGTGTTGCCATCAAGGTTGTCGCGCCAACCATGCTTGTACTACTATTGCTACCATCTAGTGATAAAGTAAAGCATTACATAACGCTTAATGATTAGAACGCAAGTCATACAATAATTAAAGACAACCCTATTACAACATGATGATATCATACATCAAATATATATCATCACGTATTTGGCTATATTATATCACCACATACCCTACAAAAACAAGTTAGACGTCCTCTAATTTGTTGATGCATGTTTTACGTGGCTGCTATGGGTATCTATCATGAATGACTCTTACCTACGCAAAACCACAATGGTGATATGCAAGTTGCTATTTAACCTTCTACAAGGACCGCCTATGTGGAATCCAATTCATATAGAGTGGGAGAGACAGACACCTGCCAGCCATCTTTATGCAACAAGTTGCATGTCAGTCGATGGAACCGGTCTCTCCTATGCGGACGAGTAAAGTTGGTCCGGGCCACTTCATCCCACAATATCGCTGAATCAAGAAAAGACTAAGGAGGGCAGCAATGTTAATATCAATGCCCAGAAACTCTTCTGTGTTCTACTCGTGATGTCATCTACGCATAGACCTAGCTCATTATGCCACTGTTGGGGAACGTCGCATGGGAAACAAAAAATTTCCTACTCTCACCAAGATCTATCTACGGAGACTAAAAGCTATGAGAGGGGGAGTGCATCTACATACCCTTGTAGTTCACTAAGCGGAAGCATATACAACATAGTTCATGTAGTTGAACGTCTTCGTGATACAAATTGCAATCCGTCCTGCGATCCCTTCATGATCCCTCCCGTGATCCCATCACGATCCATCCCGATCTAGTGCCGAACGGACGACACCTCCACGTTCAGCACACGTACAGTTCGATCGCCTCCTTGATCCAGCAAGTGAGGGCGGAGAGGTAGATGAGTTCTCTGACAGCACAACAATGTAGTGGCGGTGGTGGTGGAGCAATCTGAGCAGGGCTTTGCGAAGCACTTTCGTAGATGCGTTTTGGAGGGGAAATAAATCTAGGGAAAGAGGGAGGGTTGCACCTATGCCTTGAGGTGTGGCTGCCCTCCCTGTCCCTCTCTATTAATAGGAGGAGGGGTTAGGTGGACGCAGCCCTAGCCCCTCCTACAAGGAGGGGTCGGCCGGTCAAGGTGGGAAGAGTCCACCTCCGACAAGCGAGGTGGAAGCCCTAGGGAGGACTCCCTCTGTCGCAGTTTTATCATAACAGGTGTCTTCATGAAAGGACTTAGTGATGAGGGCATTGCAACTCTGTGGTGACTCAAAGGGGTTAACCGGGAACAAGAAGTGAGTTTACCTAGGTTCGGCCCCTCTAATGTAGGTAAAAACCTACGTCCTGTTGTGCGTGTGTATTGATGATGAAATCGATTACAAGGGTCCGGATTCGCCTGACCAAACTCTCGATCTTTGGTTAGTTGAATCTATTGGACGTAGAGACTTGCCTTTATATATAGGTCGAGACCCCAAGTTTACAAGAATGAGGGTCACATTATGATTCGTGACCCGTTATGTCTACAACTCACCTTGCCTTTAAAGAAAGGCCTATCTCCTGCGTATCGTCTCCCTCATGGTCCTTGACCCGCCATCTTCATAGCGAGAATGGCCAGGCGACTAGCTGGAACAGGGCGACTTGCACCTTTGGTCTTGTTCATCTAAACCCATCTTGAATACATTCTTAAGCCGCCATAATCATGACCCGACCCATAAGGTGGGTTATATGACGGGGTAATATCCCCAACATTAGGTCCCAGATTGACTTTAAATTTATTCATGTCAATATTCTTCATTGTAATCTTAGCGGCTTGTCTGCAGTTTATGCCTTGTCTCGTGAAGTAGAAATGTCGACTTTTGAAAATGTTCATGACCTAATTCTGCTCTCAAGTGACATCCCCCGCCCCAGGATTCTAGGGACTTGATCATGCGGTTGTAACGGCTCTCTGCACTTATCCATTTATCCCAAAAATCAAGGCGCCACTAGCTCTGAAATTTACTGCACCTCCTTGATTCCTGCGCGTGTCGTTTGCACTTTGGCTCCTCGTCTTTAAATACCCATGAGGGTCCTTTTCATTTTCACCTTGCTCCTCCACTTCTTCTTCTTGCTCCAGCTTCATATTTTCACTGCGCCACCGCCGCTGCAGTCCCATCATTGGCCGATCAGATGCAGGACCAACACACCGCGCGGCTTCACCTATGTCCTGCAGATCTCCTCCGTCATCATTAGCATCATCACGTAATTTCTTTTCTGTACATTAGATCTATATGCGTGTGTCGGCGATGCTAGGTTGACACCTATGGGAATCAACGTGAAACCCTTGTGATCGTAGGGCGGGGAAAGACGACATCGTAGGGCGGGGAAAGACGACGACACCTATGGGAATCAACGATAAACACCCGGCAAGCCTTTTTACCCAGATTTGGGCCGCTCACGCGTAAAACCCAACGTCCTGCTTGTCTGATCGTATTAAGCGTTCTGTTGTTCATTACAGTGATTGATGATAATCGTCTTCTGGCCAATGTCAAAAGAGTCTAACCCCTTGTGAATGAGCTAAGGGCCTCCTTTTATAGGCAAATGGGTCACCTACAGTGCTCGGTGGTAGGTTCATGAGAAGTTACAGTGAACCTAGGGTGGTGCTTATCCATCTACCGCTGTCAGGTGCATTAAATGCATGTCTTGTCATTGTCAACAAAGTATTGGTGAAGACACGTGTCTAGGTGTTTCGAACCTGCACACCACGCTGGCGCATGCGGAATGCGCTGGAACTTGGGGGGCGGTCCCCCTTCAATGCCTGGCCGTGTCATCCCAGCAAAGGGGAGCCTTGTCGGGACCTCGGGTCTTCGTCCCGGCAAGAGAGCATGCCGGGGGCTTCGGTTGTCGTCCCGGCAAGGGAGGCTTGCCGAGGTCTTGTACTTTGGTGAGTTCATTACGCCCACTAAATGGGCGTGGCCTTGGTTATCTTCCAGGCAAGGCAGGCTTGACGGGGCCTTGGTAATATCACGGGGAGCATCTTGTCTGGGACCCGCCATATTCTGTCGTCACGGGTCCTTTGCGCACGTGCACAAGTCTGGGGCACTAGGGAACCCAGCCTTTAGTGCACTGATAGGATCCCCCGGGCATGGGCCACACACGCGTGTGAAGCGTTGTTGGCCCATGCCCAAAGAGGTGCACGGGCCTTCATGGGCGGATCCGCTTGCGGTTGCTTTTCCCCACGCCGCGCATCGGGTGCGCGAAGTGGGAGGTCGTGCACGGAGCGGTCCCTCCGCCTCTTGAAATGCCTCTGCCACGCGCGGGCCATGCACAGTTATGGATGGATAGGTGGCAGGCAAGGCCTTGAAAGGTGCAGTAGTGGATGGGCCCGCCCATGCATGCATTGGCGCATCAGGGCGGTTCTCTGTTTGCTCTTGAGCTGAAGCAATTGGGCGCGAGGGATGGTGACCTCTTGAGCAAGGGAGGCTGGCCCCCGCGCCCCGTCCTATAAATTGGGAGGGTTTGCGAGGGGTTTTGCTCACCCAACTCCCCTTAAATCCACCATCTCCTCGATCTTGGCCTTTAGAATCTTCTTTTGTCTGTAGGTGGCGCTCGCCCCTAACCATAGTTAGGGGACGAGGTCGGCCACCGTCGGCCGCCAGGGCGGCGAGGGGATCCCGTTTGGATTATGCCACATCTTCTGGGGGTGCCGCGGCAGAAGACGGCTCGAACGACCGTGGCAGAGGAAGGGCGAGGGGCCGCGGTTACCACAGAGGTCGAGGTGAGGGGAGGCAGAGCGCTACTTCAACGCCTCCGCCTTCCCCGGGGCTTGCTCCTGTGGCGGCCCTCCATGTTGCTTCAGGGGCCCCCATGTGAGCTTGTCGACTGCTGCGAAGAGAGCCTAAGCGACGCCGGCTGTCCTGCCTCAAGCAATAGTGACGAGGAGGACATCGGTGGTGGTGAGATCTGTGTTGAGTTAGGGCCATGGGGTGTCAAACTGGATGCCGACTCCCCGGGCCCCAACTGGACGTAGACCGCACTGCCGTGGCTAGCTCACGGATCGCCCCCTCCCGGAGGGGCATCTTGCTGGAGCTGGCACCGGTGGCTCGTGTTTGAGGAGGAGGCACCTCCACTAGCTCTGACTTCTCCAGGGTCTCTGCTTGGGCCACCTCAATAGAGCGGGTATTAGCTCCCCCGCTCCAGGAGGAGGCGCGCCCGTGCGCTCCAGATCCTTCAGTCCTTCCTCTGCCCTGCCCTCTGCACCTTGGCTAGAGGGGGGCCAGGTGACGCCTGTCGGGGGTGGTCTAGTTCTTGCTGGCTCAGTGCCGGCCCTGGGGAGCAGCCCTGGCCGCGCGACGCATTCTGCCTTCTTGTCTTCTTGAACTTCTCTCCTCCACGTAGGTCGATCCTCATGAAAAGACAGAGTCTTTAAGTTAGAATAACGATGTTATGTAAACAAAGTCAAATGTATCCATTCAAATGAATGAAAATATTGTTTTCCCCTTTTCCGATTTCGTTCTTTGTATTATTCGTTTTCGCATAGTCTGGGAGCTTACCGGCAACTACCGTCAAGGCTCCTTGCCTTGTTCAATGCAACCATGGAAATTGCCAAGCGCAGCTTGAGACGTAATCGGGTGCTACATAGCCGCTTGCTCTGTTGATCAAGTTCACAACTGTTTGAAGGCGCTCTGTGGCCATTCAGTTCGTTTGAACGAGTTCAAAACAAAGACAAGGTACACTGATCTTTGGGAAGGTGCGAGTATGCGCAAACTCCACACACAAAGATTGGAAACTTTCAAAGGGGAAGCAAAGAATCTATCTACTTCAGATATGAATCTCGAACTTAAAAACGTATCTGCTCACGCCGCAGTTGGATGGCGTTTGAGTCTTTTGCCAGGCGTCGAAGCCTTTGGCAGGCAGGGAATCACCATTCCTGGCGGCTTTTTCCTCCAGCAAAGTCTTCTTGCCGACGGTCCTTAACCGTCGTTTGGAGGAAAAGCCGGCCATGATGTAACCCCTTTGCTTTTCTCTTGCTAGGTTATGCTTGCGGAGCCCCCGAGCGCGTCCTTGAGTGATGATGCGACGCTCTCAGCGTTGCAACACTCACACTGGAGTGCGCACTGGGGCTTCGGGACCGTGTGGCGCATCCTCAATGACTATGCATTGCTCCGCGGAGGTGCGTCCGTCGGAGTATGCGTCGGGGCCTCTATGAAGCACCTAGGCACGCCCACGATAGCTGTGTGTTGGCCCCCGAGCGACGCATCGGCCTGACGACGGTGCTCTTGGAGCCTCCGCCTCCCAGCCCCGCGCGCGTGTAGCGACGCGCCCGCGCACGCCTTGGGAAGCCGTAGCAGAACAGAGCGCCCGCCGCGGTACCCCGTTTCCGGGGGAATGCGGAGTAGCGCCCAATCTTTGAAGAATCTGATGCTGAGTTTGCTCTTATCTACGCACAACTCTGCACCCCCTACGTGGCGCATCAAAGATGTCGGTGATGCTAGGTCGACACTGATGGGAATCAACGTGAAACCCTTGTGATCGTAGGGCAGGGAAAGACGACGTCAAGAGCAGAGCTAACGATCAACACCCGACAAGCCTTTTTACCCAGGTTCGGGCCGCTTACGCGTAAAACCCTACGTCATGCTTGACTGATCGTATTAAGCGTTCCGTTGTTCGTTACAATGAATGATGATAACCGTCTTCTAGCCAATGTCGAAAGAGTCTAACCCCTTGTGAATGATCTAACGACCTCCTTTTATAGGCAAAGAGGTCACCTACACTGCTCGGTGGTAGGTTCACAAGAAGTTATAGTGAACCTAGGGTGGTGCTTATCCATCTACCGCTGTCAGGTGCATTAAATGCACGTCTTGTCCTTGTCTGCAAAGCGTTGGTGAAGACACGTGTCCAGGTGTTTCGACAACTAGGCACCGCGCTGGCGCATGCAGAATGCGCTGGAACTTGGGGGGCGGCGGTACTGTAGTGAGGGCGGTCGCCCTTCAATGTGTGGCCCTATCATCCCGGCAAAGGGGAGGCTTGCCGGGGCTTCGGGTCTTTGTCCGGGCAAGAGAGCTTGCTGGGGGCTTCGGTTGTCGTCCCGGCAAGGGAAGCTTGCCGAGGTCTTGTACTTTGGTGAGTTCATCACGCCCACTAAATGGGCGTGGCCTTGGTTATCTTCCCGGCAAGGCAGGCTTGCCAGGGCCTTAGTAATCTGAGGGGGAGCATCTTGTCTGGGACCTGCCATGTTCTTCCGTCACGGGTCCTTTGCGCCCGTGCACAATTCTGGGGCACTTGGGACCCAAGTCTTTAGTGCACCAACAGTGTGCCATCACGATTAATGGAGTTCGTCAAAGTTCATCCTGTGCTCATCATCATTGTCGTCCTGTTTAGTCCTTTACTAAACCTCTTCCACAAGTAGATTGCGGTATATATTGTGCTTCGTTTTCATGCATAATATCATTTAGATGCTTCGCGAGATTTGTAGCTAAAACTGTGACCGCCTCCATACCTTGCTCTCTTCTAGGATTACTGAATTTTCCCCTTACTAAATTATTTGTAGATCGACATTTTAGGCGATTAGATAGAAACATGTTTTTCCCACACTTGGTAGGAAATCTGATATCTACACCCATGTGTAAGCCGCCCTTACTTTATGCCGACTTGTTAGATAGGATTGTAACCCGCCCACTTTTGTAAGTCTCATATCCTTTAAATACCGACTTACATTAAGATGGCTTGAACTTCGTAGATTTCTTTGTCATTGTAAATTAGAATCGCCCAAACTAGTTTGTGCTAGGAACCCTTGATGGTCAGAAAACCTATTTATCATTTGAATAACCCGCCAAATACACCTTTGTAGCACCTTTCCTCCTGACCCGCCACAATGTCAAAGCATGTTTCATGCAACTAGCAACCTTCCGTTATTTCTAAAGCCGTACTTCAGGAGTATGTGACTTTAGGGGCTTTGTTAGCAAAAGAAAAAATTAGTTGGTGAACCGCCTTTGGGGAGGAACATCCACAACCAGGCGAAGGAGAAGTAGTAGTTGATATAAGTCGCGTTTTTCCTCTAGGCAACAAGCATGCAGTTATATCACCTGCCTCATCTTGATGTTTGACTTGACTTTCCAACACTTGTTGATTGCGCCTGCACTATACCACCTTAGGCACTCCCCTCAGTGGTACTATTTTCTCTCACCCTTCTCAACAACTGGCACAAAAGACTTCGACGGCAACGTACTCAACCAGGCACAACCTTTAGAGGTTATGCTTTTCGTCGAGAATGGAGATCCCTCCCTAGCCCAGCCTAACCTCCACAAGCCTTTCCGGCTCAAATTTCTGGTCACGTGTCTAATACACGGATTTTCTAGAACACCCGTCGAGCCCCGATAAATCCCCGTTTAGAACCGGGTTCTTTATGGAACAAGTGATCACAGTGAGCGAGTATCCTTCAATCTTAAGCTAGCACCAAAACCCCGATGCCATATGAAGGACTGTTCTCAGATATAAGAATATTAGACTATGGTTTATTGTGATGACGGTATGTATCTTGAGGATATAGCTAGACTATCTTGGTCGATCGTAAGGACCTTATAAAGGTAGGTGAACTTGGTGGAACAAGTTGATAAAGTAGCATAACCTACATATTCCTGGAATAAGTTTGGATTCAGTATGATTTTTTTATCATGAGCAATAATTCTTCGTGGTATAATTGACTTTATCAAGTAGTTGACATGATTTGATGATGTTACCATAATTACTTGGAGTATCGAGTAGGAGTTCCTATTGGACTTGAGTTTTGGATTTAAATATGTAATCTCAATAGAGTATCGATGATGACAGAGACCACAAGGTTCCGAGTAAATCGGATTTTGTCCAACGATATTGATCATGATACCATGTTTCTCGGTGGATAACAAGTAGTAGTAAAGGGAGTTGTAGTAATGAATTGCGAACCTATATAAGCATGGCCTTGGAGATTAGTTGGCCATGATATTGGAAGTTTGTGGATATACTATGAAGTAGTCCTGAAAATAATATGAAGATTAAGTGGGACTCTAAGTGATTATGTAGAACCCCATCAATACTGGATTTGTAGGAGTGATGGGTCAACTGAATATTGGTGGAATGATGAACCACTTGATTCGGTCCGTAGGAAGGAAATAAGACCCTGGTGTGATATGCTATGTGTTTCCTTAATATAGGAATGCAGTACCCTGCCCATTGGATGATCTAGCTAAGCACTTGGATTTGTGGTGTCTTAATTCAAGCTTACCAGCATGTATGCTTCCCCGAGGTTCTTGCATAGGAATGCATGTGCAATGTAGCTATATCACACTTGTGGTGTTTGGGTTTAGTCCTTCCCTCAACCCCGGAGTTGACAAGCATGAGTGGTGTGGAGATGACTTATGTGAGATTGTATCTTTGATGAAATAGGGTGATTTGTCCATAATTAGAGGTCAGAGTATTTGCACCCGAGGATTGTGCTTAGCGATAAGATGATAGATGTTCACTCACGTCCTAAGTTCCTTTAATCCCCAAAACTTCACCGAGCCATAAGGTGTTCGGATTATGACCATAGGAAAGGGCTCTAAGTCGTTGGAATATGACCAGTACCCCGCCCGACCACAACCAATCATGTCTATGACAAACATGGGAATGAAGAACTAGATCGTGTTGGACCATGAACCTCTCGGCGGTGAGGCCCATAGCAAGTCCCCGCTCTCCTCACCTGTCTCGTGAGCACTACGCTTATGTGATGCTTGGGGCAAAATATGTTGTTATCCTCACGGATGACATACTTACTCACCCAATAAGAGGAGGAACACTTTCGTCCAGTTTGGACGAGCCCCAGGAACCCCAATCGCTATGCCTCTCGGGAATAAGGTGTTATATCAAGAGGATGGGTTTCTCGAAGCAACCTCAAGACAGCGAAATTCTATGCTTCCCAAAACAAGAAAAAGAACCATCATGATAGGGAAACGAATAAGAAGAAGAAGCAGTAGAAGTCAACCACCGATCCTGTACTGGCTACATCAACAATGCCAAGAAACCTCAATGATTCAAGCTGATGAAGCCTTTGGACAACAAGAGAAATCAGACAACCTCTTCTTGGTCCAAATCAAGGATGAGAGTCCTAATTGGATCATGGTGAAAACCTGCTAAAGGTGATTCACCCGCCCTCCGAGTCCAAGACCTTAGGTACTGGATGACTGGCATGTACTCTTGGGTAGCCAGGTCATCCAGAAGCCCTCGCGAACCATACCAGATGGTAGGACCCGTCCTGAAAACTGGGTCTCCAAGCTTAGCCTCACGGGCGAGACCCAACCAGACCCTTTCATGAGAAGCCTTCGAAGACCCACTGCAACACCCTCGAGGATGAAAACCACCTGCGACCATAGCTCACCTGCCTTAAGGGAGTGAAGGACTTCCCCGCCAACAAGGAGCTATGCGAAGGCCTTGACCCTTATGTTCTAACACGAGGCATCTAGATGTCACTAACCGGCATGAAAAGCCCCAGGACCAGCAACCCACACGCACTATCTTGCCACGTATTTCGAATTTGGAATGCACTAGCAAGCCACAACCTTGCACGAACTTAGTTCACCAAGCCAATCAAGCCTAATTTTTTGCCAGAACCCACTCACGTGAGGCAAGGACATGCAGAGCATTCGAAGCTGTATCATCAAGCACCTCAAGACCCACAAGAGCAACATAGGGACGTGAAGACTGCCTCCAACTTAAAATCCAGTATCTCTTCAATGCCTATCCTAGAAATCTCGAGGGCGAGATTTTCTTAAGGGGGTAAGGTCCGTAACACCCTGTGTTCTAGCTCTCCTGACTAATTAATTTTTCTCAAAAATTAGGACCAATTAAATTTTTTGTGAATGCTTCTCATGCTTAATGTGATGTTTGCTTGCTTGCCTATTGCCTGTGTTTGAATCCAATGCTCCTGCTACTCTCCAAACTCAGCTCCTTGACCCAAACCCTTGCCTAATGATCATGCCATATGTGTAGGACCAAAAACTATTTTTACCGAATATTATTTTTACCAAAAAGCATTTCCTTGAATTAAGGTTTCAAAAACCGTGAGTTGGGATTTGTACTAAAAGTCCTCATATTAGGGAAGTTATTTTTCACCAAATGTTTTATTTAAAACCCATTATCAAAATTACTTCACAAAACCAAAATATTATTATTTTATTTAAATGTCTTCTTGTGAGGCCAAAATGGTCTTTTATGAAGGAAAATTATTTTTATTGCTTTCAAAAATTTAGGGAAACTCACTAGACACATATATTACATATATAGGAGTTTCAACACATGGTCATGTTCAAAATATTGGACAAAACCCATCAAAACCCTTACTGCCTATTTCAAGCTTTTGGAATATTTTTATAAGAAATATTCCTAATAAATTCCTGTGAAATTCTAGCATGTCACATATGATATATGTGATGATACTTCCAAGTTTCATCTCAGTCCAAGTTGATTTGATTCACTTAATTATTCTAAAACCCTATCTGTCGAGATCCAAATTTGAGCAGCTCTACATTGTCAAGTGTCTTCAATTGTGCTCAAATTTGGTAGACATGTTCTTATACTCCAATAATGCATCCACACCAAGTGGTGCATCAAGGAGAATAGATGAACTTGCCCCAAGCCCCTCAAAACCCTCTCAGTTGATTTCTATCTTTGGGGAACTTTACATTACAAAGTTTCTCCAATTGATCCCAAACATTTTGGGCATGCTTTATTGCTCAAATAATGCCGCCACACCAAGTTGTGGATTTTTGGGGATTTATTTGCATGGTTGTGTAGGCAGAAAGTCATTTCTGCCCATTTCATGGGTTTTTCAAGTGTACATTGTAAACCTTCTCCACCAAATCCCAGATTTCGTTTCCAAGCTTATATTCATCTATTATGTGATCCTGTTAATTTTCATAGCAACTGGAATCCTTCTAGTAGCCTAACACCCATCAAACACCTTGTGTGCATTCACCAAAGTTGCTGCTTTGGTCCCTTCCACTATTGCCCTTGAGCTTAAATTTTTACCACAGCTCTCTATAGTTACCTTTTACCTCCAATAGCCTTGCAATGGCGTCTGGTTAATTATTGGAGGTTGACTCCATGTAGCTACCTCTCATTTTTACCTTGGCTGCATCATTTTTAACCCTCTTGCTATACTTCTGCTTAAGCCAAAGCCCCCACATTCTTCCAGGGCATCAATAGAATGTTAATGCATGATTTCCAACCAAGATATGGCATGCTCATATGGGAGAAGTTAGCAGCACATCTGAAACTTGATTTCTGGCACAATTGTGGCTTTGACCTGCAAGTACTAGGTACACTACTCCTCCTGAGCTGAAAGTTAATAGTATTGTAGTTCTTGCATAGCTAACACTTCTAGAAATAGTTTCCTCCCAATATTTCCCATTTGAAAATCACTTTTCTGAGCTCCAAGTTTGCTGTTGCAAACTTGACCACAGTCAAAATCCCACCTACCCTGCCCCAAGTGCAACCAGAATCCTCCATCATTCTCAAGAGGGCATGTCTTTCAAGTTGGACAGCAAGGCTTGACCAGAGGGTGGTCCTGGACGCACAGGGTCATGGTGACCATGCCACTAGCATGCAAAACTGGTGCTCTGCACCTTAACCATGCTTTGCAACTCAAATCAGGTGGCCACAGCTTGTCTCAGCGCACCACAGAACTATCTTTGACCAATACAAGCCCTTCCGGAGGCCTAGAAGACGCCAAGCTCCCCCTGGCACGCGTGCTCTCACCGTGCACAGAGCACCCGAGGCGCTCCCGAACCCTTCCTCTGTGCCCCCCTTTTTGAGCAAGCCCCCGAGCCCTGCTGCCTCCTGTCTCACCCTCCCCTTTCCTTAGAACAGCCCGGATCTCCATCTCGCCCTCTGCATCCCTGCATGCACGACAATGGTCGACATTCTCCCGGCGGCCTCCGTTCGAATCCGGTGTGGTGGGCAGCCACTGCTCCTCTAGGCCCTCCGGAGTAGCCCTCCTGCACCGCTGCAGATCCGCAGCATCCCCTGTGGCTCCCCGTGGCGTTGTATGGTCGAGGCCAGAGCTGGGCGATGGCTCCCTCCACGGCCACGTCGTCGGTGCCGCTCCGGCCCTTCCCCTCGACCACCAGGCTGTGGAATGAGGGGGGGCGTGACCCCTGGGCTATCAGGACTGTCGGCCGTCGCCTGGGCGGGCCCGAGCACCAGCCTGATCGAGCCCATGCTTCTCCGCTGTGTCTGTGTGTGTGTGGGGGGGGGGGGTAGGAGGTGATTCTGACGGGTGGGGCCCGTGTATGCCTCCACCGATCGGGCTTGCCTTGTTAAGTGGAGGCGACTTCCGCAGGGTGAACCTCCCCGCACAAGAAGCTCACTCTAAGGAGTACGCCTTCGGTGTGGCCACCAGCTGCCTCCAAGCCGAGTCGCTGGGCCGGCCCATTCCCACCGCAGCACCAGTGGGTGCAAGATAGTCCTTGGTAGACTCCATTCACCTTTTTCTTTAGCAGCAATCTTCAAAAACCCATAGAAAAATCATTTGAAGTCCAAATCTAATGATTCAAATTTCTACAGGTTTCCAAATTCAAGGTCTATCAAATATGTGCATGTCACATTTTTCTAGAGCAACTCAGTGTGGTATTAATATTCAAATGCATATTTTAATATATTTAGCCCCACCTTGCAAAAATCTTATGGGGTTCAAATCAACTACAAATGGAGTGATTTTAATTTTCAGAGTCTCCTAAGATGATGCCCTATTTTTGAAGCATTAGTCAACATTTTTATCTGGCATGCTTCTGTTGCCTTGAGTAAGTAGCTCCCTTTTGGTACTTATTCCATGTTATGAAATCCCTAGGATATTCATACCAACTCCAAATCCAATGAAACAACTTCCTAAATGTTTCTAAATTCATGCTCGGTTTACTGAGTGCCTCCACTCATATTTAAGAGAATGATTTTTGTAGGCTTCATAAAGGATCACCTATTCCTCCTTTCATCCATTCAAAAATACCTGTTGGTCGAAATCTCCTATAGCAAGCTTCAGGTATTTTTCTTATGAAAAAAAGGTCCAAGAAAAATAAAACTCCTATTTATATAGCACTTTTGTTTGTGCTTGCTGTGTGGCTTACTATGTTTGTTTCTGACCATACTTGACGGAGTAGACGGAGTACTCGGAGTTGGACCGGAAGACCTCAAGACATTTGACCATGTATGAGAAAATATTTTCATGCATGCCAAGTTGAATGCTTTATTCCAATGCATATAGTTAATGTTATTCGGTGAACCCAGCATGGTGTTACCGATGGATCCTCCGGAGCACTTGCATTGAGCATAACCTTACCATCTGTGAGACTCACGCCGATAATAGGTTAACCAGTAGACAGTAGTGCTACACATAGTAAAAGCATGTGCATGATGATGGTAACACAGAGTTGATATCAAAGGTTTTACGAAAACCCCGTCGGGTGTCACTAATGCCCGACGGTGATTATTTTGAGTAAGGTGACCACTTGTGAAGAAGTGGTGCACCGGGAAATACTTTGTGTTAGTGGTTTCGGAAAATGGGATTAGATTTATGATGTGTTGACAATCCCAGGCTTACATGTGCGACCACGATACCCCTTTATGCGATGCGGCTTTGTTGACTACTTTGGTAGGTGCTAACAAAGAGGCCACATTACTAGTGGTGGGAGTGATATGTGGTCACTCTCGTGACGGGGTCATACCAGGTAGGTTAACTATGCCGTTTTTACGTGTTCCGGGCACACTGTTGGTCCCCGCATGGATGATACGGTCTAGAGTCGGTGCTCATAAGACGTACATCACGTGGGTTGGGTACCAATCGGGTGGACTCTTTGTCTAGTGTAGTTAGGGGAAAGGCAATGATCGGGTACTTACCTTGGGTATGTTATATACCGCGAGTCGTGGATGACACAGAAGTTTCCCGGATCTCGTGGGTACAGTGTACAACCTCTACATAGTGTAAAACTATTCGAATAGCCGTGTCCACGGTCAAGGACAGTTGGGTAATCCTGCTTAAACTACGTCCAGACGGTTCCGCATAAACCATGTGTGTGTTGAGAGTGTGTGTGTTTAAAGGTGTTATTTGAGAAAGATGATATGACAAGTTTGGTGACTTGGCATATAGGGTCAACCTGTGCTGTTCAACCCTCAACAAATATGTTGATATCTGTGACATGTTCTTCTGAACACCATCTAGATTATGATGCATGTCCATTCAAGCAATTGATCATGTTTGTTTACAATCAAAACTTGCTTTTCGCAAATGCTGCATATTACTTATTATCGTACCAACTTCACTATCCATATCATGGGCTGTTTGCGAGTACATTCAAAGTACTCATTGTCTTGCCACTGGTTATTTCATTGACTAGGTATGAGAGAACAGGAAATGGTGAAGGTAACTTGGTGACGTTCCTACGAGGTAGGATGCTTCCCAGTCAGAATGCATGTAGGTTAAGGCTGATGGCATGGGTTCACGCTTTCGACCAATATCTCCGCTATTGGTCAAGTTTGGTGTGCTGGCCTTCAAGGACCTGGTCATTTATTGTATCAAACCGTATGTATGGATGTAAGACTCTTGTTATTCGGTTTCTGTGTGTTGGGTGAGCATTGATATCTGGGATCACTGAGCATGTTCATTTGGCAATCTCGACTCGTAAGTAGGGGTCCCCACACTAGGCCCTAACTCTGTCAGCAACTTATGCCAATTCCAAGTCTTCTATGAAGTGTACTTAGGAATAGAGCTCACAATTGTTTTGTTCAGGGAGTTCTTTTACCTCAACCGCCAAATGAAGGTTGCTGATGGGCCCAGTTTGGAGCTTGGCGGAGTGACAATTTAGATACGAAGAGATCATGGTTTTCCTTCTATTACCTTGCCCAGCCACCCTAAAGGTTGGGGAAAGACTTGGTTTTACTGCAAGAACACTGCACATGCTAATGAGAACCCCCTGCTGGGTTTTAGAGCGGAATGCCTTCCAATGGATTTCGAACTCCCCAACTCACTATCTTCGGAATAATGTGCCACGATCGCCCCAATATTTCCCAAACCCATAGCACTAAGAGCCAATGGTTTAACCGGGATTGATCTGACCCGGTGTTGGGTAGAGTGGCGGATCATGCCCTTGAGTCATCATGATGCCTTGATGTGTGAATATGATGGCGACTTGAACAATACGCAATGCTTCAATAGCATTATGCTTGATCCAAATGAAGTCAACAAAATTGTAAAGAAGATATCGTGTGAACCCAAAGACATCTGCAATAAAATTGGACTGAAACCATTCTATACTCAGAATCCAACTCCTGAGGTAAATAACCTTTAATATCTTTCTGCTTTGCTCATGCTTTCTTCCAGTGCTTCACAACTCGTCTCTTATTTTGTCAATGGTATTGTAGAAGAAATCGTCCTTCTGGAAAATGAGGCTGCAAAAGGTGATGGTCAAGAAAACCAAAGCCGCCTCGAAAAAAAAGAAGAACAAGGCGACCGTTGAAGAGTCATCAGCCATGGGCGAGTCACAAACCGTTGATGACTAGTCTAAGGTACAAATTTATCTTTACTTTGTTTCTAACTTACACTTACTACTCACTTCTTTAGTCCACGAATCGGGAGCCAGGACGAAGATGTTGAATTAATTTCAATCTCGTCCGATTCAGATATCTCCTTTCCAAGGCCACCAAGGCGGGTTGTTAGGAAAATTCCTTTGTCTCACCCGAAAGCTCATTTGGCTCCCGATTTCCGTTTGAAGAAGACTTTATTTGCCCCAAGGCGCTACACGCAAAGCTCTTCAGGTGATCTTGTGGTGGGTTTGATGGGGAACATCGCATGGGAAACAAAAATTTCCTATGCACACGAAGACCTATCATGGTGATGATCGTCTACGAGAGGGAGAAGGGATCCACATACCCTTGTAAATCGCTAAGAGGAAGCGTATATAACGCGGTTGATGTAGTGGAACATCTACGCAATCCAAATAACAGCCCGTCCAGCAATCTCATCACGATCTTTCCCGCAATCCCATCACGATCCATCCTGATCTAGTGTCGAACGGACGACACCTCCGTGTTCAGCACGCGTATAGCTCGATGACGTGCCCCGCCTTCTTGATCCATTAAGAGGGGAGGAGAGGTAAATGAGTTCTCCGGCACGGCGGCATGGTGGTGGTGGTGGTGAACTAATCCAACAGAGCTTCGCCTAATCACCGCCGAACTAGACTAGAGGAGAAACAGATCTAGAGAGAACTAGAGGGAGCACATGGCAATTGTTGTGTCCAAAACCCTCAAAAACCTCTAGTATATATAGGAGGAGAGGAGGCTGCCTTGGCCTCTCCTCCAAGGATAGGTTCGGCTGGACCCTAAGGAAGAGTCCACCCTCCCTTGTGGGAAGGTGGACTACTTTGGGAGGACTCCTCCTTCCCTTCCTTTCAAAGGATTTTTGCATTTTATCTCTTATCCTAGCGCATGGGTCTGCAGGGGAGGCTTTGGCCAACCCACTAGGGGCTGGTATACCCCATCTCACAGCCCATGAAGCCTTTGTGTCGTCACACCCCTCTAGGTGGTCCCCCGGTACCCTCCCGGCACTCCCAGTATACTACTGATGAGCTTGAAATATTCCGATGATCAAAACAGGACTACCTATATATCAATCTTTACCTCTGGACCATTCCGGAGCTCCTCATGACGTCCAGGATCTCATCTGGGACACCGAACAACCTTCGGTCACCAACACCTATAACTCAACTATACTGAAATGTCATCGAACCTTAAGTGTGCAGACCCTGCGGGAGTGAGAACTATGCACACATGACATGAGACACTCCCCGGTCAATAACCAATAGTGGGACCTGGATGTCCATATTGGTCCTACATATTCTACGAAGATCTCTATCGGTTAAACCTCCATGTCAAGGATTCAATTAATCTCGTATGTTGTTCCCTTTGTCCTTTGATATGTTACTTGCCCGAGTTTCGATCGTTGGTATCTCCATACCTAGTTCAATATCATTACCGGCAAGTCTCTTTACTCCTTATCATCCCAGGAGGTGATGGACGCCCTTGGGAGGTTGAGGAGCCAAGAGAGCACGCCGCTCTTGAGTGCCATGGGGAACCAGAACGCCATGACCTTGTCGTGGCCTCTTGCCGCCCTGATACTCATCCTATATAGTTGCCGGAACTCGGTCGGGTCCGGGGTGCCGCCGTAGCGCGGGGGTAGGTCGCGATTGAACTTGCACGACCACTCAGTTGGGTAGAGCTCAGGGGTGATAGCGAGGCACCCAAGTTGCCCGACGGGTGCAGTGCACGCGAGAGCGACCTGGTCCTGTTGCTCCAATGGGTCTGCTTCGAGCGGGGCATGCTCGCGGCACGAGATTTGCAGCACTGTAGTGTGCGTGCGTCGACGCCTGGCCGAGGAACCACCTGACAGCTTGCTTCATCTCCTCGCCTTGCCCTGGGTTCACGGGGCCGATCGCGGGGACGCGCTTCCTACCTGGGCTCGGGGCGCGCGCCACGCCGCGGAGGTGGGGGTGGCGCGTGTTGCTCCTCGTCGTTCGCTAGGGATGGTTGGGGTCGAAATGAGCAGGAGAGTGCCGCGGGATCACCGGCAGTAGCGACGAGCTCCTCAATGTGCTGGAGCCAGACGTTGTGGCAGTCAGGGGCAGGCCGGTAGCGGAGCAGCTCGGCGGCCAAGGCAAGCGCGGGCTGGCCATGTGGCATCTCCGGCCGAGCGCGCGAGGGCGACCCGGAAGCCGGGACGAGCGACGCAGTGGCGGTGTGGCCGTCGGGATGCTCGATAGCCGGTTGGGAGGAACCTTGCTGTTCTTGAGCGTTGGGGCCCGTGGCGGTGTTCACCACGTGCGATGGTGACCGGCGCGCGCCGGAGGGGCCCACAGGCTCCGTCTGACCAACGCGGGTGGTGCGGCCCTCGGCGCGAGCCCGACGAGCATCAGCCATCGGAGCGGCGAAGCTTGGTGAAGGAGGAGCTTGGAGGAAACCTTGACACGCCCCCTACCTGGCGCGCCAACTGACGGATTTTGTGCTCCGCAAAACCCTAATGATTCAAACTTGTACGAAGATTTCTCATAGGCTCGCCTCACCTAACTCGCTACTCACTAGGGATGGCCACTCGACAGTGAGGAAGACACAAAACACGACAGTTTACCCAGTTCAGGCCGCTGAGAAGCGTAATACCCTACTCCTGGTTTGGTGGATTTCTTCACATGGAGGTTGGTGGATTAACTAGTACAGTGTTCGAGGGCCTCCGAAGGCTGGGTGGCCTTTGTGTGGTGCCAGTGGGCGAATGAATGAATCCCCCCTCTCTATGAAGTAACCTACTCTCTATATTTATATTGGCGGCCCCGGTCCTCTTCCCTTACCGTTTTCGGCGGGAAGGGATCCCACAATGGCCAATTTTGAAGGGGAACAAGGGAACATGCTCCCCTGCCCAAAGGTAGTCTTCACGTGCAAAGTTGGTGCCAACGCTACAGGGACGGGTCCAGGGATGACGTTTGTTCTAATGGCGGGCAGCGATGGCCTTGTTGCACCAGAAAGGAAACCTTTGGAAGTTGCCTTGGGAACCCTGGTTCGTCCTTGCCCCCCTATGCACGAAACGGGAAAATGCTCCGTCCTGCTGTCTGCTGCTCGCCTGTCCTTCCTCCGCGCCATCCTTGACTCCTGAGGCCGGGTCTCGCCTAGGAATATCCCCCGTTCGAGAGGTGTCATGTTGAGGCTCCCTCCGGGTGTTGATGTTGTTCCTCCTCGAGAGGCTTGGCCTCTCGCGAGGACCTTGCCTTGAGTGGTGCCGCGCCCGATTGTGCTTGCTTGATGAAGTGGGCCAGCCATGGGCCACAGGCAGGCAAGTGTAGGTACTCCCATTCCCAGAACACCGACAGTAGCCCCCGGGCACAAGGCGTGTTCGCGCCAGCCTCTAGGCGAAGCCTTGGGGGTGGCTCGAAGCGCCGCGGGCCCTAAATGCCTATGGGCCAGGCCGGTGCGCGTCACGCGGCTGATGTCGTGTCTCCCTTGTCTTCTGTCTTCGCCCGGGTTATCTGTAATCCGGCTCGTTGCGTTGGTCTGTTATTGCTTACCTTTCTCCCGCACTCGCTCTTCCTCCTTGGTCTCCAACTCCAACCGGCGTCTCCCTGATCCAGCATCGTGTTGTTCCCTTGTTGCTTCAGCGATGGAACCAACCGGCAAGCAGAAACCAGAGACGCAAGGTCCTGCCCCGGCTCCTCCGTTCCTCGAGTCCGCCCTCTCCAAGGATGTAGATCATACCCCCATGCTCCCATGGACGGCGGCCGAGTCCAGCGAGCACGGGCGGACCCTAAACTGGCCCGGCACCACAGCAAAGGTGGTATACCCCTTCTTCCTCCATAACATATTCGCCGGTCTCGTGTCGCCTTTCTCCTCATTCTTCACTGCGATATTGAACCACTATGGGATCCAGCCCCTTCAGCTCCAGCCCAACTCCATCTTGCTCATGTCCGTCTTTGCTTTCTACCGCGAGGCCTTCGTAGGCGTGCGGCCTTCAGTAACCCTCTTCCGCCATTTCTTCAGCCTGCGCCTGCACGATGGCGCCCATTTGTCGGCATGTGTCTCCTTTGTAGTGGCCCAGAGTGGAAATTTTCTCGTGAAGGCCAGGAAGGTGGAAAACTTCAAGCACCGTTGGGTTCTCATAAGCCTCAAGGATGCCAACCATCGGCTGGAGGTGCCGAAGGGGCTGCCGGAGAAGACTTTTGCGTGGAGCTAAGCGAATCTCCACGACCCTCGGGTTGTGCCCGTCCTGGATCATTTCTCCCGCGACATCGGCGCCAAAAGGCTGGCCAGTGGGATGATTGTGAAGGAATTCTTGGCATAGCTCACTGACGACAAGCTCAAGCTCCTGTCCCAGGAACTTCCTACTGAGGAGCCGAACAGGGTCGTGGTGACCCTGATGGGCGGTGACCCAGGTGAACTGCCCGAGGCCCTGGGTCCGCTGTACCGTCTCCACGATCGGGCCGACCTGATCGTCGTGCTGCCTGTCTTCGATGAGCGGGGGCTCCTCCCGGCCGAGGGCTCTGGTCCGGTAGAGGTGTCATCGGACGACACCTTCGGTGGGGAGGACTTGGAGAAGAGCGCCGACGACTGCCCGGCGAGCGCGCCTCTCCCGTCATTGTCCGTCCTTCTGCACGAGCTTGAAAATGATGATCTCACTAGCGAAGTCTTTCCGGTGATCTCCTCGCGCGTGAACATGATCTCCAAGGGACCCGCATCGGCCCCGCGCACCATGCCGTCCGCGTGCGTGCTTGCCCCCGTGAAGCACGGGGCAGAGTCGCCCTTGATGCATCCTGCCTCCGCCGGCAGGAAATCTGAGGCGCCGGACTCGCCCCCTCCATGGGGGGCCCTGCCGCCCCTGCCATCGTCGGGCAGAGAGGAAGAGGAGAGGGGTCGACGTCAAAGAGTAACTGACTCGTCTTGGTAGGCCCCGCGCGTCCATCATCCGCACATGACTGATTCCCTTTTTTCCTGATATCCATTAGCGTTGCCTTGTTGGGGGCGAAGAAGAAGAAGGCGGGCGTCAAGCCGAAGGCGACTCCTGACACACCGCCGGCCCTCCCCAACGCGTCACCGCCTGCTGATGAAGAATGAGAGGCTCGCATGGCGACCTCTGAGGCCTTGGTCGCCGATCCCCCCGAGCCTCCGAAGCATCCTAAGGCGGTCGTGGCGGCGCCATTGCCCGGGGGTAGGCTCTTGAGGGCCCTCAGTCCATTGATGCGCCACTGCTCGCAATCTCCGAGCAACCTTCGGAGGCCCTTGTCCCTCGTGACGCTATCTCCTTGACGACACCGCCCGCAACAGCACTAGAGGCTCCTCAGGGGGATATCCAGAGGACTCCGGCATACGTCGAAGGCGTCCTGGACAAGCCTTTTGATGCCCCAGGCGAGGTCGCGGTCGTGATGGCGGAGGGCAAGAAGGAGGCCAAGGCCACTCACGCTGCGTGCGAGGAGGTGCTGGAGGAAGCCAAATCCGCTCGTGCCGCGCGTGAGGATGCGATGAAGGAAGCCGAATCCGCTCGCGCTGCGCATGAGGAGATGAGGAAAGGAGCCGTGGCGGCTACCAAACGCTGCGAAGAGGCGGAGGCTCGCCTGAAGGCCTTCCAAGAAGAACAAGCCAAGCTAGCTGATCAGCTTCGCCTGTGGGAGGAAGAACTTGAGGCCCGCAAGACCAAGCATGCCGCCCGGGAAGAAGAGCTGTCCCAGGAGGAAACTCGCCTGGGCGCGAAGCAGGCGTGCTTGGATGAGTAGGAGAAGGATATCGCCTCGAAGAAGACCCTTCTCTATGCCAAGGGGGAAGCCCTTACCGCGGCAGAGAAGAAGAAGGTCGCGGAGCTGGTCGGCTTCCCTGATGTTGAGCTTAGGCTTCGCACAGCGCTTCACATCCTCTGTTGGGACGGGTTTGACGAGCCTCTGGCCACCCCAGAGGAAGGCTTCACCATGCTCGCCGTGGCATTGGAGGATGCCGTCATCCAGTGAGTGTCGCGACCTCTTTTCTGAGGCCATGATGTCCCACAAGCGTATGGGATCGCAACAGTTTTAGAGGGTAGAGTATTCAACCCAAATTTGTTCGTTCGCACCACGGGAAGCGAAAGAATATTCTCAAGTATTAGCAGCTGAATGTGTCAGATTCAACGACACCTGAAAGATTAGTGTATGCAAGCAAAGTATCAGTAGCAAAGTAGTATGATAGCAACGGTGCAAGAAAGAATATGTTGACAACGCAGACTATTCCTAACTGTTGTATCAATGGTGCCAGAAAAAGCCTTGTTGACGGGATGTTAGTGCCGCTTACCCAGCCTCGGCAACGGCGCCACCAAAGTCTTGCAACAAGTAACAGCGGAGTAGTAAGGAACAGTAGTAGCAGCAGCAGCAAAGTGACAAGTAACAACAATAGTGACAGCAGCAGCAAAGTGACAGCAGTAGCAACAGTAGCAGCAAAGTGGCCCAATCCCTTTTGTAGCAAGGGACAAGCCTAGGCAAAGTAACGTAGCGAGAACTAGTAGTAAAAGACTCGTAGGCAGTGGATGGGTGATGGATGAGTATGACGGATGTGATTCATCATGTAACAGCTATAACACGGAGAGATATGTAACTAGCTCCCGTTCGTCAATCTAATGTAGGCATGTATTCCGTATGTAGTCATACATGCTTAGGGAAAAGAACTTGCATGACATCTATTGTCCATCCCTCCCGTGGCAGCGGGGTCCTAATGGAAACTACGGGATATTATGGTTCTCCTTTTAATAAAGAACCGGACCAACGCATTAACACGCGGTGAATACATGAACTCCTCATACTATGGTCATCTCCGGGAGTGGTTCCGGCTATTGTCACTCCGGGGTTGCCAGGTCATAACACATAGTAGGTGACTACAACTTGGAAGATAGGATCTAAAACACACATATATTGGCGACAACATAATAGGTTCAGATCTGAAATCACGGCACTCGGTCCCTAGTGACAAGCATTAAGCATAGACAAGTAGTAGCAACATCAATCTAGAACATAGTGGATACTAGGGATCAATCCCCGTCAAGAACTAACTCGATTACATGATAGATCTCATCCAACTCATCACCGTCCAGCAAGCCTACGATGAGATTACTCATGAACGATGAAGAGCATCATGGAATTTTCGATGGAGAAAGGTTGGTGATGATGATGGCGACGATTTCCCCTCTCCGGAGCCCGAAACGGACTCCAGATCTGCCCTCCAGATGAAGAACAGGATGTGGCGGCGCGTCCGTATCGCAAAACGCGATGAAACCTTCTCTCTGATTTTTTTTCCAGGCGAAACGGAAGATATAGAGCTGAGATTGGGGGCGGTGGTGCCATGTGGGCTCCACAAGCCTGCATGGCGCGTCCATAGGGGGTGGCCGCAGCCTGTGGGCTTGTGGCCCACTCGCACGCCCCCTTCGGTGGATCTATGCGCAGGTATTTTTCTTTTATTCCAGAAAAAATCTATGTAAATTTTCAGGACATTCCGAGAACTTTTATTTCTGCACAAAATCAACACCATGGCAATTCTGCTGAAAACAACGTCACTCTGGGTTAGTTCCATTCAAATCATGCAAATTAGAGTCCAAAACAAGGGCAAAAGAGTTCGGAAAAGTAGATACGATGGAGACGTATCAGGCCGCGACATGCTTCTTCAGTCACCTTCATCGTTGTGAGTTGGGGTTTGACTTTGACTCAGTGATCCTGCCGGTTCCTAATGAGACCCAGGACAACGCTGCGGAGGTGGTGAAGGGTCCCGTGGAGGTGTTGGTGAAGAGGTTCGCCCGCATCATAGTTCCGCCATCTCCGGATGCCGCTGAAGCCGTCGGCGGGGAATACGATGCCACTGACGCCAACGACAAGCCCCGTGAAGATGGGGCGACCGGCGGCGGCGGTTTCTCTTGATTTCCCCCTGTTCTTCCCCTGCAATGCACATCATGCCTCGTGGAGGCGTCAAACTCATTTGCATTTTCAAGAACTTGTTAAGGCTTGTAATAACTAGCCGACTGCTTGAATGTTTTCTTCACCTCGTTTCTTTCATGTTTGCTATGATACTCAGCATCGGCAGGGCCCGTCCCACGCTTACCTTAGCCGCCATTCAACCAACCGAATTCCAGGACGACCCAAGAGGTGAGGGGCTACGGGTCGAGTTAGGCTCCCGAGTCGCGATGCTCAGCAGTCCCCCTTGACGCGCGAGCAGCTCTCATGAGGGGAACGCGACGAGGATTTTAAAACTTTAGAACACCTTCAACACTCTGCGTCCGCAGTGCCCGCCCCGCGCGAACCTCTACCGCCATTGGACCGACCGGATACCAGGACGGCCCAAGGGGAACGGGCTACGAGCACAGTTAGGCCCGTGAGTCGTGATGCTCAAGAGTCCCCCTTGATGTACGAGGGACTCCAATGTCCCTCCTAAGAAACTAAAAGTTTGAGACTCACGAACTCCTTCGGCACTCTGTGTTGGCAGGGCTCGCCCGGCGCGTACCTCCGCCACCGTTGGACCTCCTGGGCGGCCCAAGAGGGAAGGGGCTACGGGCGCAATTCAGGCTCCTGAGTCGCGATGCTCAAGAGTCCCCTTGACGTACAATGACTCCAATGTTGTCCCTAAGATGTTTTAAGTGGCTTGTTAAGCGCACTAGGCTCTGCGTCGGCACGCCCCCCCCCCCCCCCCCGCGTACCTCCACTGTCGTTGAACTGGCCGGACTCTAGGACGACCCAAGAGGGAAGGGGCTACGGGCGCAGTTAGGCCCCTGAGTCGCGATGCTCAGGGGTCCCCCTTGACGTACGAGTGGCTCCATACCTCCAGTTGTATGTCCCCCGCACTGGTCATCGACATTGTCATAGGTGGACTGGGTTGACTTCCTGGCCAGCTGTGGGCATAGTCATTGGTGGACTGTGTTGTTTTCCTTGCCAGATGCGGGCATAGTCATTGGCGGACTGTGTTGATTTCCTTGCCAGCTGTGGGCATAGTCATTAGCGGACTGAGTAGATTGCCTCCGTCTCCTCCCCAACGCGGAGCATAGGGCTGCCACTAGGCGTGGGAGGGACCCCTCCGCATCCTCGGGGGGCCCCGGGCGTATACAGCCACAACTCGTTATTACGTGAGAGTGTCCCGGTCTTCTCCCCAGCACGGAGCATAGGGCTGCCACTAGGCGTGGGAGGGACCCCTCCGCATCCTCGAGGGGCCCCGGGCGTATACAGCTGCAGCTCGTTATTACGTGAAGTGTCACGGGGGGTGTATCTGGGAGGTCGCGATGACGCTTTGGCCTCACGAGTGTCACTACCCCTGAGGCATTGGTGCCTGATTCCTTTTGGGTCATTGGTAAACCCTGCTGACTTCTTCTTCGTTGGGAGTGAGGCAGGGTGTCTACTGCCTCGGGGGGCCTGCAAGGATAAGCTTCGGCCGGAGCGCCCAAGCGGGGGGCCAACAACCCAAAGATTCAAGCAAGGTAGAACATTAGGGTTTGGAGTGGGTGCGACAGAAACAACTCAAGGATGTGTAATTGAAACTGGTGGCTGGGGAGTGCCCTGAACTCTGGAGGCCACATGGCCCTGTGGGTACATTCAAACAGAGGGAGCCAAAAAGTTACCTGACAGTAGCCAACAAAAAATCACCTGGCGGCCATGCCGTTGAAGGGCCGAGGGCGCCGTCGTCGCCCGATCTCCTGCTACAACGATCGTGACGCTCACGGGTCTGCGGTCTCCCAAGGCTCGGGACGTTCGCTTGGCTCAAGCATCTGCTCCTCTTCCTCAACATGCCCCAACAGGCAAGGCATGAGCATGGCCTGCTGGAGCCGCCGGTAGGTAGCACCCGCGTTCCCCAGCCCGAAGGGCATAAGGGTGTCGGCGCCCGGGCACACCCACCGACGGTTAGTTCGCATGGGTTAGAAGGGGCCTTGAGCCGCGGCTCTATCGATTGCGAGTGCATTGATGCAGATGCGGGGCCGATCGACCGTGCCTACGACGGCGACTGTGATTGGTGATGCAGGGCAGTCCCCGCCTCGCACGGCCTGGTCCTCTCGAAGTTCTTGGATTGCTCTGATGACGGACTCACGGGAGCTAGGCAGACGTGCGCCGGAGTGCGCCCTCGGGTTGTGCTCGAGCGCCACCCTCGCCTCACTGGTTAGGCTGGGAACCTCCCCGGTGGGAGCGCCCAGGCCTGACCCAAGGGTGGCGCCAAGCGCGCCTTCCTATGCGATGAGAGGCATGACCCAGTCCCTGGGTACGGAGCCCGAAGTCCCAAGGCGCTCCATGGGGAGGAGCTGCTTCTTCTTGCGGTGGTCCTCGCGAGGTGGCTCATCTTCTTCGTTGTCCGAACGTTCCGCCACCGCGGCATGGTAGGCGCGATCGAGTGTACAGATAGCATCCTTCTCGTCGCAGCCGATGGTGATGACGTCGCCGCTCCCTGGCATCTTGAGGACGTAGTAGCCATGGTGGGTCACTGCCATGAACTTGGCGAGAGACAGGTACCCAAGGACCGCGTTGTACGACAGGTGGATGTGCGCGATGTCGAAAACGATGATCTCAGTGTGGTAGTTCTTGCGATCGCCGAAGGTGACTGGCAGACGCACCTGCCCGATGGGCACGGTGGACCCTTCCGTGACTCCTGAGAAGGGCTTGGTCGACATGAGATGTTTGTATGGCAGCTGGAGTGTCTCGAAGGTCTCGACCGAGAGGACGTTGAGCCCCGCTCCATTGTCGATAATGGTCTTGGTGACGAGTACGTTGCTGATGGTCGGGGTGCACATCATGGGGAGCTTGCCGGCCATGAACGAGCACCCGAGTTGATCACTTGGGTTGAAGTTGATGGTGGTCTGGGACCAGTTGAGGGGGCGCATCACTTCAGGCTTTGGGAGAGCGACATTCACCTCCCGGGGGAACCGCTTGAAGGCACGGTTCGAGGCCGGGGTCTGGGCACCGCCCAGGATCAAGGCCACCGCCGTGACCACCTGGAATCCCCCAGCCCCATCATTCTACCTGTCTTCATCCCTCCTTGTCGGTGGCGGAGGCAGCAGAGGCAGCCTAGACTCATGAGGGCGAGCCTCACAAGGCCGACCGCGTCGTTGCCCCTCCTGAAGGTCGTCGCCAGCGGTAGTCCCGAGCCTGGTCGCGCCAGCGGTCCTCTCGAGGCTGGCCGCGCCAACGGTCTTCATGAGGTTGTTCATGCCACCCTTGACGCGGCTCCCAGTCATCCCAGTGGCCTCCACTTCGACCACCGCTGCGCGTGGGGCCTCTGTCTCCCCATTTGGGGCGCGTACTAAATTGCTCGGCATGGACAAGTCGGAGCTCGTGGCACTCGGAGGTATCATGGCCGCTGGTGCCGTGGAAGATGCACGTTGGTCCCCCTCCTGACGGGCGCTCTCCCCCTTGGTCGTGCTTTGCCTCAGGCTTGGCTGCGAGCACCGACGAAGCCTTGTACTTCGTCTCCTTGGCCTTGATCTTTTTCTCTTCCGGTTCCAGCGCCTGAGGCCTGAGGAGCGACAAGGCGACCTTCTTGAGCCCTGGCGCACTTGTTTGCCAGGTTGAACATCTCAAGTGCAGTGCTCATTTCATCATTCATGGCGAGCTCCTCCTTCATCTTGAGGTCGGTGACTCCGTCGGAGAAGGCCGAGATGACGGCCTCGTCCGATGCCTTGGGGACCTTGAGGCGCATGCCCGTGAAGCATTGTAAGAACTTGTGCAGGGTCTCCCGCTCCTACTGCTTAATGCGCCGCGGGTCGCTCACGATGGGAGCACGGTCGTGGGTGCCGTGGAAGTTGGCGATGAAGCATTCGCGTAGATCATCCCAGGAGGTGATGAATGCCATTGGGAGGTTGAGGAGCCAAGAGAGCGCGCCGCTCTTGAGCGCCATGGGGAACCAACGTGCCATGACCTTGTCGCCCCCTCCTGCCGCCCTGATACTCAGAGTGTAGAGTTGCTGGAACTCGGCCGGGTCCAGGGTGCCACCGTAGTGCGGGGGTAGGTCGGGCTTGAACTTGCAAGTCCACTCAGTTGCGTAGAGCTCATGGGCGATGGCGAGGCACCCCACCGGCCTGACTCGTGTAGCGCACGCGAGAGCGACCTCGTCCTGTTGCTCAAATGGGTTTGCTTCGACCGGGGCACACTCGCAGCGCGGGATTTGCAGCGCCGGGAGCGTGCGTGCGTTGGTGCGTGGCCGAAGAACCACCTGACAGCTTGCTTCATCTCCTGGCCTCGCCCGGGGTTCGCGGGGCCGATCGCGGGGACGCGGTTCCTGCTTGGGCTCGGGGCGCGCGCCACGACATGGAGGTGGTGATGGTGCGCCTTGCTCCTCGTCATTCGCGAGGGACGGTTGGGGTGGAAACAAGCAGGAGAGCGTAGCGGGATAACCGACAGCGGCGACGAGCTTCTTGATGCGCTGGAGTTAGTCGTCGTGGCATTCAGGGGGCGGGCTGGTAGCGGAGCAGCTCGGCGGCCATGGCAAGTGCGTGCTGGCCATGTGGCATCTCCGGCCGGGCGCGCAAGACCGAGCCGGAAGCTCGGACGAGCGACGGAGTGGCGGTGCGGCCGTCGGGCTGCTCGATAGTCGGCTCAGAGGAACCTTGTTGTTCTTGAGCGTCGAGGCCCGTGGCAGCGTTCACCATGGGCGATGGTGACCGGCGTGCGCCGGCGGGGCCCACGAGCGTCATCTGAGCAATACGGGTGGCGCGGTGCTCAGCGCGAGCCCGACCAACACCAGCCATCGGAGCAGCGAAGCTTGGTGAAGGCGGAGCTTGGAGGAAACCTTGACACGCCCCCTACCTGGTGCTCCAAATGTCGGATTTCGGGCTCCAGAAAACCCTAAATATTCGAACTCAGGGGCATGTATGAAGCTCTCTACGGGGTCACCTCACCTAACTCGCTACTTGCTGGGGATGGCAGATAACTCACTCGACTGTGAGGAAGACAAAAAACATGGCAGTTTACCCAGGTTCGGGCCACTGAGAAGCGAAATACCCTACTTCTGCTTTGGTGGATTGCCTCTCGTGGAGGTTGGTGGCTGAACTAGTACAGTGTGTGAGGGACTCCGGAGGCTGCGTGGGCTTTGTGTGGTGCAAGTGGGCGAATGAATCAATCCCCCCTCTACGGAGTAACCTACTCTCTCTATATATAGTGGCGGCCCCGGTCCTTATCCCTTATCGTTTTCGGCGGGAAGGGATACCACAACGGAAAATTTTGAAGGGAAACAGGGAAACATGCTCCCCTGCCCAAAGGTAGTCTTCGTCTACAAAGTGATGTCAGCGTTGCAGGGGCGGGTCCAGGGATGACGTTTGTCCTCCTGGCAGGCGGCGATGGCCTTGTTGTACCAGAAAGTAAACATTTGGAAGATGCCTTGGGAACCCCGGTTCGTCCTTGCACCCCTTTGCACTAAAGAGGATCTCCGTCCTATTGTTTGCTGCTCGTCTGTCCTTCCTCCGCGTCATCCTTGACTCCTGAGGCTAGGTCTCGCCTCCGAATATCCGCTTCTCCGGAGGGGTCCTGGTGAGGCCCCCTGCGGGTCTTGATGCTATTCCTCCTCGCGAGGCTTGGCCCCTCCCGAGTACCTTGCCTTGAGTGGTGCCTCGCCGGATCGTGCTTGCTTGATGAAGTGGGCCAGCCCTGGGCTACAGGCACGCAAGTCTGGGTACCCCCATTCCTAGAACGCCGATAATGTTTATAGTTTGGGTCTTGTCCATCACATCATTCTCCTATTGATGTGATCCCGTTATCAAGTGACAACACTTGTCTATGGCCAGGAAACCTTGACCATCTTTGATCAACGAGCTAGTCAACTAGAGGCTCACTAGGGACAGTGTTTTGTCTATGTATCCAGACATGTATTTGAGTTTCCAATCAATACAATTATAGCATGGACAATAAAGGATTATCATGAACAAAGATATAACTTAATAACTAATTTATTATTGTCTCTAGGGCATATTTCCAACAGTCTCCCACTTGTACTAGACTCAATAATCTAGTTCACATCACTATGTGATTGTAATGAATCTAACACCCATACAGTTCTGGGGCTTGATCACGTCTTGCTTGTGATAGAGGTTTTAGTCAACGAGTCTGAACCTTTTGAGATCCGTGTATGCTTTACAAATCTGTATGTCATCCTATAGATGTTGCTGCCACGCGTCATTCGGAACAATTCCAAATGACTGCTCTAGTATATCAATCCGGTTTACTCCTTAGAGTTATCCGGATTAGTTTCAAAGCTTGCATCGACGTAACCCTTTATGGTGAACTCTTTAATCACCTCCATAATCGAGAAAAATTCCCTAGTCCACTAGTTACTAAGGATAACCTTTGACCGTTGTTCAGTAATCCACTCCTGGATCACTTTTGTACCCCTTGAAAAATTCATGGCAAGGCACACATGAGGTGCGGTACACAACATAAGATAATATAGAGCCGATGGCTAATGCATAGGGCACCACCTTCGTCCTTTCTCTTTCTTTTGCCGTGGTCGGGCTTTGAGTCTTACTCAAATTCACACCTTACAACACAGCCAAGAACTCCTTGGCCGATCTATTTTGAACTCCTTCGAAAACCTTGTCAAGGCATGCATTTTTTGATAGTTCTATTAAGCGCTTTGATCTATCTCCATAGATCTTGATGCTCAATGTTCAAGTAGCTTAATCCAGGTTTTCCTTTGAAAAACTCCTTTCAAACAACCCTTTATGCTTTCCAAAAATTCTATATTATTTCGGACCAGTAATATGTCAACCACATATACTTATGAGAAATTCTATAGTACTCCCACTCACTTCCTTGGAAGTACAAGTTTCTCATAAAGTTTGTATAAACCCAAAAGCTTTCATCATCTCATCAAAGCGTATATTCCAACTCCGAGATGCTTGCACCAGTCCATAGAAGGATCGTTGGAGCTTGCATACTTCTTAGCATCCTTAGGATCGACAAAACCTTCTGGTTGTATCACATAAAACCTTTCCTCAAGGAAACCGTCGAGGAAACAATGTTTTGACATCCTATCTGCAATATTTCATAAATAATGCATCAACTACTAACATAATTACAACAGACTTTTAGCATCGCTACGAGTGAGAAAGTCTCGTCATAGTCAGCTCTTTGAACTTGTCGGAAACTTCTTTGCGACAAGTCGAGCTTTCTTAATGATGACTTTTCACCATTATCGTCTCTCTTCCTATTAAAGATCCATCCGTACTTAATAGTCTTAAGACCATCAAGTAGTTCTTCCAAAGTCTACACTTTGTTTTCATGCATGGATCCTCTCTCGGATTTCATGGTCTCCAACCATTTGCCGGAATCCGGGACCACCATTGCTTCTCCATAGCTCGTAGGTTCATTGTTGTCCAACAACATGACCTCCAAGACAGGGTTACCATACCACTCTATAGCAGTACGTGACCTTGTTGACCTACGAGGTTTGTAGTAACTTGATCCGAAGTTTCTTGATCACTATCATTAACATCCACTTACATTGGTGTAGGCGCCACAGGAACAACTTCCTGCGCCCTGCTACACACTGGTTGAAGTGACGGTTCAATAACCTCATCAAGTTTCCACCATCCTCCCACTCAATTATTTCAAGAGAAACTTTTCCTCGAGAAAGGACCCGTTTCGAGAAACAAACACTTTGCTTCCGGATCTGAGATAGGAGATATACCCAACAGTTTTGGGTGTCCTATGAAGATGCATTTATCCGCTTTGGGTTCGAGATTATCCCACTGAAACTTTTTCACATAAGCGTCACAACCCCAAACTTTTAATAAACGATAGCTTAGGTTTCTCCAAACCATACTTCATATGGTGTCATCTCAACGGAATTACGTGGTGCCCTATTTAAAGTGAATGTGGTTTGTCTCTAATGCATAACCCAAAAACGATAGTGGTAATTCGATAAGAAACATCATAGTATCCGCCATATTACACAGGGCATGGTTACGACATTCGGACACACCATCGCTATGGTGTTCCAGGTGGCATTAGTTGTGAAACAATTTCCACAATGTCTTAATTGCGTACCAAACTCGCAACTCGGATATTCATCTCTACGATCATATCGTAGATATTTTATCCTCTTGTCACGATGATTTTCAACTTCACTCTGGAATTACTTGAACCTTTCAATAATTCAGACGTGTGTTTCATCAAGTAAATATACAAGTATCTACACAAATCATCTGCGAAGTAAGAACATAGTGATATCCACTGCGTGCCTCAGCACTCACTGGACTGTATACATCAAAAATGTATTACCTCTAACAAGTTACTCTTTTGTTCCACCTCACTAGAAAATGAGGCCTTCAGTCATCTTGCCCATGTGGTATGATTTGCATGTTTCAAGTGATTCGAAACCAAGTGAGTCCAAGTGATCCATCTGCATGGAGTTTCTTCATGCGTTTATACCAATAGGCATGGTTCACACGTCTCAAACGATTAAAAACGAGTGAGTCCAAAGATCCATCAACATGGAGCTTCTTCATGAGTTTTACACCAACATGACTCAAGCGGCAGTGCCACAAGTAAGTGGTATTATCATTACTACTTTGTATCTTTTGGCAACAACATTATGAACATGTGTATCACTACGATCGAGATTCAATAAACCATTGAAGGTATTTATTCAAGCAAATAGAATAACCATTATTCTCTTTAAATGAATAATCATATTGCAATAAACACGAATTAATCATGTTCATGCTCAATGCAAACACCAAATAACAATTATTTAGGTTTAACACTAAACCCGATGGTAGAGTGAGCGTGCGATGTTTGATCACATCAACCTTGGAAACACTTCCAACACGTATCGTCACCTCGCCTTTAGGTAGTCTCCGTTCATTCCGTAGCTTTTATTTGAAGTTACTAACACTTAGCAACCGAAATGGTATCTAATACCCTCGTGCTACTAGGAGTACTAGTAAAGTACACATCAATATCATGTATATCCAATATACTTTTGTCTACTTTTCCAACCTTCTCATCTATCAAGTATCTAGGGTAGTTCCTCTTCATTGATTGTTCCCCTCATTACAGAAGCACTTAGTCTCGGGTTTGGGTTCAACCTTGGGTTTCTTCACTAGAGGAGCAACTGGTTTGCTGTTTCATGAAGTATCCCTTCTTTCCCTTGCCCTCCTTGAAACTAGTGGTCTTACTAACTATCAAGAATCGATGCTCCTACTTGATTTCTACTTTCGCGGTGTCAAACATCGCGAACAGCTCAAGGATCATCATATCTATCCTTGATATGTTGTAGTTCATCACGAAGCTCTAGTAGTTTGGTGGCAGTGACTTTGGAGAACCATCACTATCTCATCTAGAAGATCAACTCCCACTCAATTCAAGCGATTGTAGCACTTAGACAATCTGAGCACATACTCAACGATTGAGCTTTTCTCCATTACTTTGTAGACAAAGAATCTTGTCAGAGGTATCATACCTCTCAGCAAGGGCATGATACGTCCATTTTGCATCATGCTTTCATGTTGATATTTATTGCTTTTTGGGCTGTTATATTACTTATGGTACCATATTTATGCCTTTTCTCTCTTATTTTTCAAGGTTTATTTGAAGAGGGAGAATTCAGGCAGCTGCAATTGTGGACTTGAAAAGGAGCAAATCCTAGTCCACTATCATGCACATCTCCAAATGCCCTGAGAATTTACATGGATTTTTTCTGGAATATATTAAAAATACTGGCCGAAAGAACTACCAGAGGGGGGCCACTAGGGCTCCACAAGCCCCCACTCCGATACCACCCCCCTGATGGCGCAGGGCAAGCTTGTGGGCTGCCTGGGGGCCCACTAGATCCCCCCTTTTGCTATATGAAGGGTTTTGGTCTGGAAAAAAATCAATAGGGAGCTTTTTCCTGGTTTCGCCGCCGCCACGAGGCGGAACTTGAGTAGATCCAATCTAGAGCTCCAGCAGGACGATCCTGTAGGGGAAACTTCCCTCCCAGAGGGGGGGATCGTCACCATCGTCATCACCAACACTCCTCTCATCAGAGGGGAGGCATCTTCATCAACATCTTCATCAGCACCATCTCCTCTCCAATCCCTAGTTCATCTCTTGTAACCAATCTTTGTCTCGCGACTCCGATTGGTACTTGTAAGGTTGCTAGCAGTGTTGATTACTCTTTGTAGTTGATGCTAGTTGGATTACTTGGTGGAAGAGTTTATGTTTAGATCCCTGATGCTATTCATTGCACCTCTTATCATGATTATGATTATGTTTTGTGAGTAGTTACTTTTGTTACTGAGGACATGGGATAAGTCATGCTGATAATAGTCATGTGAATTTGATATTCGTTCGGTATTTTGATATGTTGTATGTTGTTTTTCCTCTAGTGGTATTATATGAACGTCGACTACATAACACTTCACCATATTTGGGCCTAGAGGAAGGCATTGGGAAGTAGTAAGTAGATGATGGGTTGTTGGAGTGACAAAATCTTAAACCCCAGTCTATGCGTTGCTTCGTGAGGGGCTGATTTGGATCCACTAGTTTGTCTTAATTCTTATTTTGTAGTTGCGGATGCTTGCGAGAGAGGTTAATCATAAGTGGGATGCTTGTCCAAGTAAGGGCAGTACCCAAGCGCCGGTCCACCCACATATCAAACTATCAAAGTAATGAACGTGAATCATATGAACATGATGAAACTAGCATGACAGAAATTCCCGTGTGTCCTCGGGAGCGTTTTTCCTCCTATAAGACTCTGTTCAGGCTTGTCCCTTGCTACAAAAGGGATTGGGCCACTAGCTTCACCGTTTCTACTACTTGTTACCTGTTACTCTTTGCTTGCTACGTTTCACCTCGCTACACAATCACTTGTTACCGCTACTTTCAGTGCTTGTAGTTATTACCTTGCTGAAATCCGTTTATCAGAGCCTTCTGCTCCTCGTTGGGTTCGACACTCTTACTTATCGAAAGGACTACGATTGATCCCCTATACTTGTGGGTCATCAAAACTCTCTTCTGGTGCCGTTGCCGAGGAGTGAAGCACCTTTGGTAAGTGGAAATTGGTAAGGAAACATCTTTATACTGTGCTGAAATTTATTTTCACTTGTCACTATGGAAACTGTTTCTTTGAGGAGTTTGTTCGGGGTATCTTCATCACGAACGGAAGCACGAGGAGTTGCTCCTCAACTTGAGGTACCTACTGAAAATATCTTTTATGAAATTCCTTTGGGTATACTTGAGAAACTGCTGGCTAATCCTTTCACACGAGATGGATCTTCACATCCAGACTTGCATCTAATCTATGTAGATGAAGTTTGTGGTTTATTTAAGCTTGCAGGTTTACCCGAGGATGAGGTAAAGAAGAAAGTCTTTCCTTTATCTTTGAAGGATAAGTCGTTGACATGGTATAGGCTATGTGATGATACTGGATCATGGGGCTACAATCGGTTGAAATTGGAATTTCATCAAAAGTTCTATCCTATGCATTTAGTACATCGTGATCGGAACTTTATTTATAACTTTTGGCCTCATGACAGGGAAAGCATAGCTCAAGCTTGGGGGAGGCTTAAATCAATGCTATATTCATGCCCCAATCATGAGCTCTCGAGATAAATCATCACTCAAAACTTTTATGCTCGGCTTTCTCATGAAGATCGTACCATGCTTGACACTTCTTGTGCCGGTTCTTTTATGAAGAAGGATATTGATCACAAATGGAATTTATTGGAGAGAATCAAACGCAACTTTGAAGATTGGGAGCTGGAGGAAGGTAAGGAGTCAGGTATGAATTTCCAGTTTGATTGCGTTAAATCTTTTGTTGAGACAAACACTTCTAGAGATTTTAGCGCTAAGTATGGACTTGACTCTGAGATAGTAGCTTCTCTATGTGAATCTTTTGTTGCTCATGTTGATCTTCCCAAAGAGAAGTGGTTTAAATATCATCCTCCTGTAGAAAGAAACATAGCCAAAACCAATCTAGTTGAGGAGAAAATCATTGCTTTTAGTGATCCTGTTGTTCCTTGTGCTTACACTGAGAAACCACCATACCCTGCTAGGATAAAGGATCATTCTAAAGCTCCAACGGTGATACGTAGGGGTTACATTAGACCACTTTCACCCCCTGAGGAGATTAGAGTTGAACCTAGTGTTGCTATTATCAAAGATCTCTTAGCCGAAGACATAGATGGGCATGTTATCAAATTCTGTGAGGACTCTGCTAGAATTGCTAAACCTCACGTGAAAGACAAACACGGACCTGTAGTTGGCCTGCCCGTTGTTTCTGTTAAGATAGGAGATCACTGTTACCATGGTTTATGTGATATGGGAGCTAGTGTTAGTGCAATACCCCGTTCTCTATATGATGAAATCAAAGATGAGATTGCACCTACTGAGTTAGAACCCATTGATGTCACTATTACGCTAGCTAATAGAGACACTATCTGCCCTCTGGGAATTGTGAGAGACGTAGAAGTCCTGTGTGGTAAGACGAAGTATCCTACTGATTTCCTCGTCCTTGGTACTGCACAAGATAGCTTTTGTCCCATCATATTTGGTAGACCATTTCTCAACACTGTCAATGCTCACATTGATTGCATTAAGCAAACTGTCACAGTAAGTTTCGAGGGTGTGTCTCATGAATTTAACTTTTCCAAGTATGGAAGACAAACCCATGAATGAGAGTCGTCTGGTAGATATGAAATCATTGCTCTTGCCTCTATTGCCGTACCTCCTATGGACCCTTTAGAGCAATATCTTCTTGAGCATGAAAATGATATGCATATGGAGGAGAGAGATGAGATAGATAGAATTGTCTTAGAACAATATCCTATTCTCAAGAATAATCTGCCTGTTGAACTGCTAGGGGATCCTCCCCCACCAAAGGGTGATCCTGGGTTCGAGCTTAAACAGTTGCCTGATACTCTTAAGTATGCCTATCTTGATGAGAAGGAGATATATCCTGTCATTATTAGTGCTCTCCTCTCAGAGCGCAAAGAGAAGAAGTTACTCAAAACTCTGAGGAAGCACCGCGCTGCTATTGGATATACTCTTGATGATCTAAAGGGTATTAGTCCTACTCTATGTCAGCACAAGATTAAAACCGATCCTGTCTTTAAACCAGTTGCTGATCATCAAAGGAGATTAAATCCTAAGATGAAAGAGGTCGTTAGAAAAGAAATATTAAATCTTCTAGAAGCAGGAATCATTTATCCCGTTGCTCATAGTGATTGGGTAAGTCGAGTACATTGCGTACCTAAGAAGGGAGGTATCACCGTCGTTCCTAATGATAAGGATGAACTAATCCCACAAAGGATTATTACCGGCTATAGAATGGTGATAGACTTCTGGAAACTGAACAAGGCAACCAGGGAAGATCATTATCCTTTGTCGTTCATCGACCAAATGCTAGAGAGGCTATCAAAACACACACACTTCTACTTTCTAGACGGTTATTCAGGTTTCTCGCAAATACCCGTTGCACAATCTGATCAAGAGAAAACTACTTTCACCTGCCCTTTCGGTACCTTTGCCTATAGACATATGCCTTTTGGCTTATGTAATGCACCTGCCACCTTCCAAAGATGTATGATGGCTATATTCTCTGACTTTTGTGAAAAGATTGTCGAGGTTTGCATGGATGACTTCTCCGTTTACTGGTCTTCCTTTGATGATTGCCTCAGCAACCTTGATCGAGTCTTACAGAGATGCAAAGAAACCAACCTCGTCTTTAATTGGGAGAAGTGCCACTTTATGGTTAATGAAGGTAACGTCTTAGGACACAAAATTTCTGAGAGAGGCATTGAAGTTGATAAGGCTAAGGTTGATGCAATTGAGAAAATGCCTTGCCCCACAGATATCAGAGGTATATGAAGTTTCTTAGGTCATGCTGGTTTCTATAGAAGGTTCATTAAAGACTTCTCTACGATTTCTAGGCCTCTTACCAACCTCTTGCAGAAGGATGCTCCTTCTGTTTTTGATGAGGATTGTGAGGAACCCTTCGAAATACTTAAGAAGGCTTTGATAACCGCACCTATTGTTCAACCACCTGACTGGAACTTGCCCTTTGAAATCATGTGTGACGCTAGTGATTATGGTGTTGCTGCTGTAATGGGACAAAGAGTTGACAAGAAGTTGAATGTCATTCACTACGCTAGTAAAACTCTAGACAGTGCCCAAAGAAACTATGCCACTACGGAGAAGGAATTTTTAGTAGTCGTGTTTGCCTGTGAAAAGTTCAGAACTTACATAGTTGACTCCAAAGTCACTATTCACTCTTATCATGCTGCTATTACGTACCTCATGGAGAAGAAGGACGCTAAGCCTAGGCTTATCAGATGGGTTCTCCTGCTACAGGAATTTGATTTGCACATCGTTGACCGAAAGGGTGCTGATAACCCTGTAGCAGATAACTTGTCTAGGCTAGAGAATGTCCTTGATGACACACTACCTATTGATGATAGCTTTCCTGATGAGCAATTAAATGTCATCCGCACTTCACATAGTGCACCGTTGTATGCCGATTATGCAAACTATATCGTAGCCAAATTCATACCACCCAGTTTCACCTATCAGCAAAAGAAGAAATTCTTCTTTCATTTGAGACACTACTTTTGGGATGATCCTCACCTTTACAAGGAAGGAGTAGATGGTGTTATTAGACGTTGTGTGCGTGAACATGAACAGGGACAAATCGTGCAGAAGTGTCATTCCGAAGCCTACGGAGGACACCATGCTGGAGATAGAACTGCCCATAAGGTATTGCAATCAGGTTTCTATTGGCCCACTCTCTTCAAGGATGCCCGTAAGTTTGTCTTGTCTTGTGAAGAATGCCAAAGAATAGGGAACATTAGTAAGCGTCCGGAAATGCCTATGAACTATTCACTTGTCATTGAACCATTTGATGTCTGGGGCTTTGATTATATGGGACCCTTCCCGAGTTCCAGTGGGTACACTCACATCTTAGTTGCTATGGATTACGTTACTAAGTGGGTAGAAGCTATCCCCACTAAAAATGCTGATCACCACACCTCTATTAAGATGCTTAAAGAAGTCATATTCCCAAGATTTGGAGTCCCTAGATACTTGATGACTGATGGTGGTTCACACTTCATTCATGGTGTTTTCCGCAAGATGCTAGATAAGTATGATGTGAACCATAGAGTTGCATCTCCTTATCATCCTCGGTCTAGTGGTCAAGTGGAGTTGAGTAATAGGGAGATCAAGTTGATCCTACAAAAGACCGTCAATAGATCTCGAAAGAACTGGTCTAGCAAACTTGACGATGCACTATGGGCTTATAGGACTGCTTGTAAGAATCCCATGGGCATGTCACCGTATAAAATGGTTTACGGTAAGGCCTGTCATTTACCTCTTGAGCTGGAACACAAAGCTTATTGGGCAATCAAAGAGCTCAACTTTGATTTCAAACTTGCCGGTGAGAAGCGGTTGTTTGATATCAGCTCGTTAGATGAATGGAGAGCCCAGGCATACGAGAATGCCAGGTTGTTCAAGGAAAAGGTTAAGAGATGGCACGAGAAACGAATACAGAAATGAGAGTTCAATGTAGGTGATTATGTCTTGCTATACAATTCACATTTGAGATTCTTTGCAGGCAAGCTTCTCTCTAAATGGGAAGGTCCCTATGTTGTCGAGGAAGTATATCGTTCCGGTGCCATCAAAATCAATAACACGGAAGGAAATTTTCCTAGAGTGATCAATGGGCGAAGAATCAAGCATTACATCTCCGGTACTCCCATAAATGTTGGGACCAATATCATCAATGTCATAACTCCAAAGGAGTACATAAGGGATGTTTATCAGCCTGTTTCAGACCTTAAAAACAAAGATGTATCTGTTTCGGCAAGGAATTGGACTCCGATACTTTTCCAATAGGAAATTTCTTCCGTTTTGGAATTTTTGGAAAAATTAGAAAAATAAAAAGCAGTCCGGAGAGTGAACGAGGCGGCCACAAACCCTGCCACCGCCCCTACCCCCTGGTGGTGGAGGGCAAGCTTGTGGGCACCTCGTGTGCCTCCCGGACTCTGTTTTCTTGCGGAGGACTCCTTCTAGCCCAGAAAAAATCAATATATAGTTGCCCGAACGTTTTGATCTCTGTATAGTGCAGTTTTCCTCTATTTTCGTTTCGAGCTTGTTGTCTGCCGCAGATCTAGGTCAAGATGTCTTCTCAAGATTCAGAAGAAGAGATCTATGTGGCCGATGATCGTGCTAACTCTAGGATCTATGGGGACTTGGAACCATATGGATGGACCACTGATGAGGCAGAGGACTATGAGCCCAAAGGGAAGGAGCTAACGAGTTCCGATGAAGAGGAGGCTCCTCTACCTCAAACTGCAAACACCCATGTGGAGTTCAAGAATTCAAGCCTCCCTGACCATAGGAAGAAGCCTAAGACCTTGTTTATCCCTTCTAATTTCTTGCAGGAGAGTAAGCAGGAGCTTTGCCATAGAGTTTTGAAACTTGAGGAGGAAAATGACGATCTAAGGGAGCAGAACTTTTTGCTCAAGTGGAAATTAGACAAGCTCAAGACTGCTCCAACAACACCACCATCACCACCAAAGGAAGACAACTAAGCATTGGTATGGGCGATCCCCTTGGCTTCTGCCAAGCTTGGGGGAGTTGCCCTGGTATCGTATCACCTTTATATCTTTTGCTTTTACCTTTGTTTTAGTTCTTTCCTTTTCAGTTTTTATTTCTTCTTTTTGAGGAATAAGTCTTTAGTTTTTAGTTTGAGTGTTTTGCTTTTGTCTCTCCCCCGTTGTATTCGAGCTTACGAGTTATATAATAAAGTGTGTCTTAGTTAAGGGCTTTGCTTTGTGCCATGATCAAAAAGTATGAAAAGAACGATAACATGAAAGATCATGAAACGATCTTATGGAAAGTGATAACTTCACTTATGACATGTATGATGATTGAAACTTGTTGAGAATAAATCAACATAGACCTCAGTCATTGTTGCAATTAATAAGAAGTAATAAGGAAAGAGAGGTTCACATATAAATATATCATCTTAGACACTTTTTACAATTGTGAGCACTCACCAAACTATTACAGGCCTAGGAGTAGATGTTGGACAAGGAAGACAACATAATGAATTGTGTTTGCTTGGTTCCAAACAATGATGTATGATTAGAGATCCCTTAGCACGTGACGATTGCTTCCACCTCATATTAGCCAAAACTCCCACACCAAGTAGAGATACTACTTGTGCATCCATAAACCTCCAACCCAGTTTCGCCATGAGAGTCCACCATACCTACCTATGGATTGAATAAGATCCTTCAAGTAAGTTGTCATCGGTACAAGCAATAAAAATTGCTCTCTAATATGTGTGATCTATTAGTGTGTGGAAAATAAGCTTTGTACGAACCTGTGATGAGGAAGACATAAAAGCGACAGACTGCATAATAAAGTTCTTTATCACAGGAGGCAATACAAAGTGACGTTCCTCCGCACTAAGAGGACACGCGTTCAAACCTCAAAAGCGCATGACAACCTCTGCTTCCCTCTGCGAAGGGCCTATCTTGTACCTTTACTTTTTACCCTTGTAAGAGTCATGGTGATCTTCACCAATGCCCTTTTTGCCTTTCTCTTGGCTACCGTCACATGCTTGGGAAAGATCTATATTCATATATCAACTTGGAGTTCAGTACTTATGCTTTATTGTTGTTGACTTTACCCTTGAGGGAAACCATTGGGAGGCAAAACTATAAGCCCCTATCTTCCTCTGTGTCCAGCTGAAACTTTGACACCATGAGTACCACGTGAGTTGTAACAATTGTGGAAAACGAAAGATATGATTGAGTATGTGGGTTTGCCTTACCAGCTCTTATTTGACTCTTTCTGTTGTTGTGATAAACTGCAATTGCTTCAATGACTTTGGACTATTGTTGGTTACTTCTCGGTAAGGTTTTTGCTTCATGCTTTGCTTTGTGAAGGAATTATTACTTTCCCATAAGAATCTTTATGATATATTGTTGTTCTATGTGTGATCATGATGCCCTCATGTCCGTATTATGTTTTATCGACACCTTCGTCCCTCAACATGTGGACATGTTTATGGAAGTTGGTTTTCGCTTGAGGACAAGCGAGGTCTAAGCTTGGGGGAGTTGATACGTCCATTTTGCATCATTCTTTCATGTTGATATTTATTGCTTTTTGGGCTGTTATATTACTTATGGTACCATATTTATGCCTTTTCTCTCTTATTTTGCAAGGTTTATTTGAAGAGGGAGAATTCAGGCAGGTGGAATTCTGGACTGGAAAAGGAGCAAATCCTAGTCTACTATTCTGCACACATCTCCGAATGCCCTGAAAATTTACATGGATTTTTTCTGTAATATATTAAAAATACTGGGCGAAAGAACTACCGGAGGGGGGCCACCAGGGCTCCACAAGCCCCCACTCCGCCACCACCCCCCTGGTGGCGCAGGCCAAGCTTGTGGGCTGCCTGGTGGCCCACTAGCTCCCCCCTTTTGCTATATGAAGGGTTTTGGTCTAGAAAAAAAATCAAAAGTGAGCTTTTTTGTGGTTTCCCCGCCGCCACGAGGCGGAACTTAAGCAAATCCAATTTAGAGTTCCGGCAGGACGGTCCTTCCAGAGAAACTTCCCTCCCAGAGGGGGGAATCGTCGCCATCGTAATCACCAACACTCCTCTCATCGGAGGGCAGGAATCTTCATCAACTTCTTCATCAGCACCATCTCCTCTCCAATCCCTAGTTCATCTCTTGTAACCAATCTTCGCCTCGCGACTCCGATTGGTACTTGTAAGGTTGCTAGTAGTGTTGATTACTCTTTGTAGTTGATGCTAGTTGGATTACTTGGTGGAAGAGTTTATGTTCAGATCCTTGATGCTATTCATTACACCTCTGATCATGATTGTGATTATATTTTGTGAGTAGTTACTTTTGTTCCTGAGGACATGGGATAAGTCATGCTGATAATAGTCATGTGAATTTGATATTCGTTCGGTATTTTGATATGATGTATGTTGTTTTTCCTCTAGTGGTGTTATGTGAACGTCGACTACATAACACTTCATAATATTTGGGCCTAGAGGAAGGCATTGGGAAGTAGTAAGTAGATGATGGGTTGCTGGAGTGACAGAAGCTTAAACCCCAGTCTATGCGTTGCTTCGTGAGGGGTTGATTTGGATCCACTAGTTTAATGCTATGGTTAGACTTTGTCTTAATTTTTCTTTTGTAGTTGAGGATGCTTGCGAGAGAGGTTAATCATAAGTGGGATGCTTGTCCAAGTAAGGGCAGTACCGAGTGTCGGTCCACCCACATATCAAACTATCAAAGTATAGAACGCGAATCATATGAACATGATGAAACTATCATGACAGAAATTCCCGTGTGTCCTCGGGAGCGTTTTTCCTCCTATAAGACTTTGTTCAGGCTTGTCCCTTGCTACAAAAGGGATTGGGCCACTTGCTGCACCGTTGCTACTACTTGTTAGTTGTTACTCTTTGCTTGCTAGGTTTCACCTCGCTACACAATCACTTGTTACCGCTACTTTCAGTGCTTGCAGTTATTACCTTGCTGAAATCCGTTTATCAGAGCCTTCTGCTCCTCGTTGGGTTCGACACTCTTACTTATCGAAAGGACTATGATTGATTCCCTATACTTGTGGGTCATCAGGGCACGAGCATGAAATCTAAATTTCATCTCTTGAAACATCTCATATGTTCCGTGACGTTCAAAATGTCTTCGATACCTCAATTCTAAGGTGTCTAAGCATTACGAACTGAACTATCATGTAGTCATCAAAAACGTGTATGTCAGATGTTCGCAACATCCATAGACGACGCTCGAGGTTCAATACACCGAGCGGTGCACTAAGGACATAAGACTTCTGCACGGCAATGAGGAGAATCCTCAGCTTATGGACCCGGTCCACATAATTGCTACTATTATCTTTCAACTAAATTTTATCTAGGAGCATATCAAAAACAGTAGAGCTACTGCACAAGCTACAACATAATTTGCAAAGACCTTTTGACTATGTTCATGATAATGTGTTCAATTAATCACATTAATTAAGAACTCGTACTCAAATCGACATCCCTCTGGTCATTCGAGTGTCGCATTACCCAAATTCACTAACTCAAGTCCAATCATCACGTGAGTTGAGTTAGCTTCAATGGTGAACATCTCCATGTTGAACATATCAACTATATGATTCATGCTCGACTTTTCGGTATCTTGTGTTCTGAGCCCATGTTTGTACATGCTAGGCTCGTCAAGTTTAACCCGAGTGTTTCGCGTGTGCAACTGTTTTGCACCCGTTGTATGTGAACATTGAGTCTATCACATCTGATCATCACGTGGTGTCTCGAAACAATGAAATGTCGCAACGGTGCACAGTCGGGAAGAACACAAATTTATCTTGAAATTTTAGTGAGGGATCACCTTATAATGCTACCATTGTTCTAATTAAAATAAGGTGCATCAAAGGATTAACATCACATGCAAATCATAAGTGACATGATATGGCCATGAACTTGTGCTTCTTGATCTCCATCACCAAAGCACCGTCATGATCTCCATCGCCACCAGCACAGCACCATGATCTCCGTCATCGTGCCGCCGTTGAGGTTGTCGCGTTATCTATGATATTACTACTAAATCTACAACCTAGCAATATAGTAAAAGCATCTCCAGGCACAAACATTAGTTTAAAGACAACCCTATGGCTCCTTCCGGTTTCCGTAGCATCGACGAGTAAGTCGATATTTAACTATTACAACATGATTATCTCATACATCCAATATATCATATCATGTCATTGGCCATATCACATCACAAGCATACCCTACAAAAACAAGCTAGACGTCCTCTAATTTGTTGTTGCATGTTTTACGTGGCTGCTATGGGTATCTAGTATTATCGCATCTTACTTACGCAAAGCCACAACTATGATATGCAAATTGCTATTAAACCTTCTCCAAGGACCGCCTCAGTCAAAATCGATTCAACTAAAGTTGAAGAAACAGACACCCGCCAGTCCTCTTTATGCAATAAGTTGCATGTCAGTCGATGAAACCGGTCTCTCGTAAGCGTACGAGTAAAGTTTGTCCGGGGCGCTTCATTCCACCAATATCGCCTAATCAAGAAAAGACTAAGGAGGGCAGAAAATTGAACATCAATGCCCACAAACTATTTTGTGTTCTACTCGAGATATCATCTACGCATGAACCTCTCTCATGATGCCACTGATGGGGAACGTCGCATGGGAAACAAAAAATTTCCTACGCGCACGAAGACCTATCATGGTGATGATCATCTACGGGAGGGATATTGAATCCACATACCCTTGTAGATCGCTAAGCGGAAGCATATATAACGCGGTTGATGCAGTGGAACATCTTCGCGATCCAAATCACAGTTCGTCCCGCGATCTCATCACGATCCGTCTACCGATCCCATCACGATCCATCCCGATCTAGTGCCGAATGGACGACACGTCCACGTTCAGCATACGTACAACTCGATGAAGATCCCCGCCTTCTTGATCCAGCAAGAGGGTAGGATAGGTAGATGAGTTCTCCAGCATGGCAGCATGGTGCTTGTGGTGGTGAACTAATCCAGCAAAGCTTCGCCTAAGCACCACCGAACTAGACTAGAGGAGAAACATATCTAGAGAGAAGTAGAGGGAGCACGTGGCAATTGTTGTGTCCAAAACCCTCAAAAACCTCTAGTATATATAGGAGGAGAGAGGTGGCTTACATGGCCCCTCCTCCAAGGAGAAGTTCGTCCGAACCCTAAGGAAGAGTCCACCTTCCCTTGTGGGAAGGTGGACTACTTTGGGAGGACTCCTCCTTCCCTTCCTTTTAAAGGGTTTTTGCCTTTTATCTCTTCTCCTAGCTGCATGGGACCTTAGGGGAGGATTTTACAGCCCACTAGGGGCTGGTCTATCCCCTCTCACAGCCCATGAAGCCTTTGGGTCGTCAGACTCTCCCAGTGGTTCCCCGGTACGCTCCCGGCACTCCCGGTACACTACCGATGAGCCTGAAACTTTTCCGGTGACCAAAACAGGACTTCATATATATCAATCTTTACCTCCGGACCATTTCGGAGCTCCTCGTGACGTCCAGGATCTCATCCGGGACTCCGAACAACCTTTGGTCACCCACACCTATAACTCAACTATACCGAAACGTCACCGAACCTTAAGTGTGCAGACCCTGTGGGTTAGAGAACTATGCAGACATGACCTGAGAGACTCCCCAGTCAATAAACAATAGTGGGACCTCGATGTCCATGTTGCCTCCTACATATTCTATGAAGATCTCTATCGGTTGAACCTCTATGTCAAGGATTCAATTAATCATGTATGTTGTTCCCTTTGTCCTTCGGTATGTTACTTGCCCGATATTCGTTCGTCGGTATCTCCATACCAAGTTCAATCTCATTACCGGCAAGTCTCTTTACTCATTCGTTAATATAAGATCCCATGAATAACTCTTTAGTCACATTGCTTGCAAGGCTTATTATGATGTTGTATAACCGAGTGGGCCCCGAGATACCTCTCCGTCACACGGAGTGACAAATCCCAATCTCGATCCATGCCAACCCAACAAACACATTCGGAGATAGCTGTAGAGCACCTTTATAGTCACCCAATTACGTTGCGACGTTTGATACACACAAGGTATTCCTCTGGTGTCCGGGAGTTGCATGTTCTCATGGTCATAGGAACAGATACATTGACATGCAGAAAACAGTAGCAATAAACTAACACGATCATATGCTATGTTCATAGTTTGGGTCATGTCCATCACATCATTATCCAAATGATGTGATCCCGTTATCAAGTGACAACACTTGTCTATGGCCAATAAACCTTGAACATCTTTGATCAATGAGGTAGTCAACTAGAGGCTCACAAGCGACAGTGTTTTGTCTATGTATCCACACGTGTATTTGAGTTTCTAATCAATACAATTATAGAATGGACAATAAACGATTATCACGAACAAAGAAATATAATAATAAATAATTTATTACTGCCACTAAGGCATATTTCCAACAGGGTTTACCTGACAAAACCTCCACTCGTAAACGTCGAACAGAGGTAGCCAATAACCCATTCTTTTCTTTTTAAGATAATCCTCATTCGACAACCTCTTGAACCTTTTGTGTGAATTTCCCAGGACTCGCCACCTTCATCACATGGCTCAATTGTGTCAAAACTACCACCTTTGTCTACCTTCTAGGGTAACTTTGCTTTTTGTGCCTAATACTTGCCTTAGTACTCTTAATCCATTGTATATGTCTTAACTTCTACTCTTCAGGGCCAAGGACAAAGGCAAGAAGGGGAAAATTGGCGTGTCAACACATAATTCTAAAGCATCTGAACAGAAGAATTAGATTTTTCTATTCCTGAGATTTATGTTGAGCTGGTTGACACACGTGTTGATCTTTCTGAATCTCTTCAAGGCACCGTCGGTGATCTTGCGGATGTTCATGCTGATCCAGCAGGTGCTGATGAGACAACCAATGAGACAAGTCCGAAGGCCAACCCTGACCCGCCCAGTCCTCTGAAAACAACCAACAACACTACATCTGATGAGGAAAGTGTTGTTATTACTGGGACGGGTTACACAAAACCGGTCTTCACTGTGTTGGCTAAGCATACTTCCACAGGTGCAACACCCGACTTAGAGAAAGGGAAAGCTAAACTTGAGCTTCCCAATATTAAAAAACTTAGCTTTGAAGAACCGCACTCCGTATATCTAAGCCTCCTCAACACCAGCCGGGATACGGAAGCCAGCCTGGTTAGTATGATGAAGAAAAGATATGAGGTATGTTGAACTCAATCATGTACTCCATATATCCTTATGTAGCCCCAAAGGGTTGGGTCATCTTCTTGAAGATGAGTCGGGTCTTGATGAATTTATAAAAAAGCTTCATGTGTCCCCCAAGGGAAGAATCATCTTCTTGAAGATGAGCCGGGTCTTGATGAATTTGTGAAGAAGCAACCTGTATCCCCTAAGGGCCGAGTCATCTTATTGAAGATGAGTCTGGTCTTGATCACTTATGTTTGCAATTTCAAACTGTAGCCCCCAAGGGCCAAGTCATCTTGTTGAAGATGAGTCGGGTCTTGATCAATTTGTGAAGAAGCAACCTATAGCCCCCAAGGGTCGAGTCATCTTCTTGAAGATGAGTCGGGTCTTCATGTAGTACATATGGTTTGAAAAATTGATATGCATTAGCCACCAAGTGTCAAGTATATTGCTTGCAATCTGCTTGAGACTTGATAATATCGACCTTTGCGACTCAGAGCTTGATCAATATCCACCTTGTTATTTTATTGTATAGGAAACTTTCAACCAGGCCGATGTAGATTTAAGGGATATGAAGAAAAGTTTGGCGCAACAACAAGATGCTAGAGCTCAATCTGAGGAGAAAATCTGGATTTCCTTGGAAGAAGTTGAGAAGATCAAAACTGAGTTCACACCATACATGGAAGCCGCCGAAACTGAAAAAGCCACCTTGGTTAAACGTGCAGAAGAAACTGAGGGACAACTGAAGCTGGCTACTAAACAGTTAACTAGCCTAAAACGTCATATTTCTAGGATGACCAGAGCTGTTTTCAGCAAGCCTTTGTTTGCAAGACTATCATTCTTATCCTTTGTAGAAAACACGACCTGTCGGGCGGCTCATACTTTTAAATTATTTGCAGGCCCTCGACCCGCCAACCTTCAAGACAATTGTGTTCTAAAGCTGAAGTCTTTGTATACCTTAACAGAGCAACTTTATGCTGGTTGCTTGTTCACCATCAAGGCTGTTATGGGGGAGAAAGAAGCGGTGATGTTCGTCAGTGATATGCCGAGGCGCGTGTCAACCATGGCTAAGCAAATTGAAGAGTTGAAGAAATCAGCTGCTCGTAAAGGGGTAATCAGTGCGATGAGCCAGGCCTTGGCTTGTGCACCAGAACTCAACCCGGAGGAGATAGCTAGCAGGTTTCCTGAATAAAAGGATGATGGATCAGAATTCACCCAGGAAGAATACGCCCGTTGCATGAGGGTGTCTCGTCTACCGGCTAGTCAACTCTCTGAAGGTGTTGATCTATCCAAATATTAGGCGGCTTATGATGAGAAAAACAAGCATTTGCTTCCACCCACATTTGAACCAGTGGATCTTACTCCTGAGCGACGTAGGAAACCTTTTGCCCCTAATCTTGACCCATCGCCCATCTTGAATTAAGAAGCTGAATTCCACGCTTTAATTCATTGCAACTAGGATATGGGCGACCTCCAGATCCAGGATCCAGAAGGCTCAGCGCAGGATAACCATATCAAGCCCCCAGACTTCAAAAGGCCAAGCGAGCCTGAGCCGACACATCACACGTGCACACTATGTCCTCTGTGACTGCATGAGCCGTCAACCAATAAAAACCATGTCGAAACGCTTTGGAGACCAAAGATCATGAGCCGACATGGTGTCCACATTCGTTAGTGTGAATTTCGTTAAGGATCTTTTGGCCTTCCTCAGGGGAAACACAACGTTGAAAAACACCACTGACACTCCTCTTATGCAACTCGCCCTGATGAATAACCATGGATTTGCATTGTCATACTATATGGCGAGCAACAAGTTCTTCAGCTAGAAACTCCCCTCGAGTGAGATAAGCAAAATACGGTGTTGTCCAATTAGTGGTCGCCCTGAGAGCTACCACCAACTGTAGTTCCGGTTATGGGATTGCTATATCTTCCTCAGTTGGTAACTCGACTGTGGGGTTCTGAAGAAAGTCCAGGAAAATGTTAGGCGGCACCGGCTTGCATTGAGATCCAAGTCGGGACCATGCATCAGTTGCCTCATTGTGTCGTCGATCAATGTGATCAACCTGATAGCCATGAAAATGACCCGTCACATCAGAGATTGTCCGTCTGTAAGCCACCATCAAGGGGTCCTTTGATTCCCAAGTTCCAGACACGTGCTGATCCACCAAGTCTGAGTCGCCCAAGCATCTGACCCGGCTAAGATTCATCTCCTTAGCTACGTGAAGCCCATGTAATAGAACCTCATACTCAGCCGCATTGTTAGTATAGGGGAACATACGTCGTAAAACATAATAGAACTTGTCACCCTTTGGCGAATATAACACAACCCCAGTCCCCGAGCCTTCCAGTTGCCAGGAGCCATCAAAATGTATAGTCGAGTACTTGTTGTCTGGCCTATCTTCTGGGAGCTGAAGTTAGTCCAATCGTTGATGACATCAACTAGCGTGTGAGACTTGATGGTTGTTTGAGGTGCGTACTTCACATGATGGGGCCCAAGTTCAATTTCCCACATAGCAATTAAGCCTATGGCCTCTTATTTATGTATGATATCCCCAAACGGAGCTGAGCTAACCACAGTGATTGGATGATCCTCGAAGTAGTGCTTCAGTTTCTGAAACCATCTTCTGCCAATGTGGATACCGCTGTTTGGACAAGGTTAGCACCTCACTAACAAAATATACTGGCCGCTAAACCAGATATTTCTTATCCTGTTTCTTGCGCTCAACGACAACTGCCACACTTACCGCCTTGGAATTAGCGGCGATGTAGATGAGCATGGGCTCTTTGTGAGTCGATGCAGCTAAAACGGGCGGCTCAGCCAATTGTTTTTTGAGGGCTTCGAAACCTTCATCAGTCGCCTTTGTCCAAACGAAATCGTCCTTTTTCTTGAGCAATTGATAAAGGGGAATCACCTTCTCACCAAGGCGGCTTATGAACCGACTCAGCGCCACGATACGACCCGTCATGCGCTAGACGTGATTGATATTAGCCGGCTTTCCAAGTGAAGTGATTGCCTTGATCTTGTCCGGGTTAGCCACGATGCCCTGCTCACACACCATAAAACCAAGTAGCTTGCCTCCAGGAACACCAAAAACACACTTGGCATAGTTAAGCTTCATCTAGTATACTCGAAGATTATCAAACGTCTCCTTAAGATCCCCCAAAAGCATCTCCTTCTTGTAAGATTTCACCACAATATCATCAACATAGGCATGAACATTGCACCCAATTTGACCGTGCAGACAGTCCTGGATGTAGCATTGATAAGTTGCCCCCACACTCTTGAGCCCAAAGGGCATAGAGACATAGCAGAAAGCACCGAAAGGGGTTATGAAAGCCGTCTTCTCCCGATCCTCCTTATCCATCTTGATCTAGTGATGACCTGAGTATGCATTAAAAAACACAAGCACTCACAACACACCTTAGAGTCAATGATTTGATCGATACAGGGGAGAGAAAAAGGATCCTTCGGACAAGCTTTGTTGAGATCGGTGTAATCGATACACATGCCTAAGGTGTCGTTCCTCTTCGGAACTAAAACTGGGCTAGCCAACCAAACCGGATGGAACACCTCGATGATGAACCCGACAGTTAGGAACCGGGCGACTTCTTCCCTAATAGCCTTGCGTCTTTCCTCGTTAAGACGAGGAGATATTGCCGAACTGGCTTCATCTTTGGATCCACATTAAGATGGTGCTCAGAAAATTCTCTTGGTACTCCTGGCATGTCAGAAGGCTTCCATGCGAAGATGTCCTTATTCTCACGGATGAGCTCAATGATATTTCCTATTTGAGATCCACGCCGGTCCCAATAGTGAATTTCTTAGAAGAGTCGCCCGGGGTGAAGTTGACTTGCTTGGTATCGTCAATCGGCTTGAACTTGAGAGGCGGCTCAGCATCAACAGTAGGTTTCTTGAGAGGTCTCATGTCAGCGGGGTCAACATTGGCCCTGTGCAATTTCAACTCTTCCGCCACGCATGCCGACTCAGCATATGTAGCGTCTCCTTCCTCCCACTCTTGAGCTATCTTCCGATTCCCTTGAGACCCGGCGTTTTGAGTTTAAGATATACATAGCAAGGCCGGGCCCATGAAACGGGCGTAAGACGGCCGTCCAAACAAAGCATGGTAGGGAATCTTGATTTTGACCACCTTGAACATCAGATCCCCACTCTGATAGTTGGACTCGTCACCAAAAGCAAAATTTAACTTGATCCGCCCCACTGGATATGCCGACTTGCATGGGATTATGCCATGAAAAACTGTTGTCGAAGGCATCAGGTTATCCTAGGAAAAATTCATTCCCCGGAAGGTGTCAAGGTATAGGATATTAATGCTGCTCCCGCCATCCCTGAGAACCTTCGAAAGGGTGTACCCCCAACTTGAGGCGCCACCACCAACACCAAGTCGCCGGAGTTATCTACCCGGGGCGGGCTCCAAGTGATGGGTTGTTCTGACCAGTTGAGATATCTGGGGACTGGTGTATCTGCCATATTGACCGCCCTCTGTTTGACCTTCTTATCCCGCCTACAGGTGTTGGTGGTGAAGACGTGATACTCACCACTGCTCAATTGCTTAGGATTGCTCTGGAAACCGCACTGATTATTATGCTGCTGATTATTTCGGCCAGAGAGATGTCCATTGCCTTTGCTCTATCCGCCCTGACCATGAGAGCCGCACCCTGGGAACCCGCCACATGAGCCCCCATGTTACCCGTTGGAACCAAACTGACCTGGGTGTCCTCCGATGTTACCCCCTTGGTGATCACTCGCATCCTGTAAACAAAACTCCTGCATCACATAACAATTTCCCGAAGAATGAGCAGACGGGGTATCCGGGTTTCTATGCTTAGGGCAAGGTCCCTTGAGCATCTCCTCGTAGTTACACGGTTTCTTTCCACTAAAGCCTTGAACCGGCCTAGTATTTCGGCGCTGATTTGTGAACCCTGTATTGGTGTTAGCAACAAAATCTAACCAATCGTCTTACTACCTTCTCTTTCCTTGACTTCCCAGGTTAACATAGCGTCCATGTGTTTGAGAATGGTCCTTGGTACCATCTCCCTTATTACTCTTGCTGGGTTTGTCCTTGTCCGAGCCGGCATCCTTCGTGCCATCCCACTCAGCATACCTGGTGAGGGTGTCCATCAACTCGCCCATGTGTCACACCCTCTGTTTGTACCACTTTGTCACAACTAATTTTATTTTTTTCAAAAATTTGGAGTCAATAAAAACTTTCTTAATGAGTGTTATGGTTGTCCTGATTGTCCCTACTTGTGTGTGTGCTTGTGAGTGACTCACTAAATCAACTTTTCCTCTAAGGAACTTGAACATTGACACCAAACTCTTGCCCAATGGTCATGCCATGGGTATAGCACTAGAAACTAATTTTCATAATATATTAATCCAACATAAACCTTTTTTCTTATTTTTAATTTCCAAAACCCCTTGGATGGGATTTGTTGTACAAGTCCATAATCTAAGGGAGATATTTGGCCCCAAAGGTTTTCACTAGTTTCTATTATTAAAATAACTTCTCAAAATCCTAAAACAATTATTTTAGAGGTTTTTTATATTTTACTTAACTGACTTTTTCTGAGGCTATAAATGGTATTTCCTACGGGAACAAATATTTTCCTGCCTTAGAAAATTCCGAGAAAAAATGGGGAGACTCAAAGGACAAATATTTTCCATATATGTGAGTTTCAAACCATAGTCATGTTCAAAGTATTGGACTAATCTCTTGAAAATCATTCCTGGCTATTCTGACGTTTTGAAATATTTCTTAAGGAAATATTCTGAACAAATCCCAAGAAAATTCCAGCATGTCCCACATATTATATGTGATAACCATGCCAAGTTTCATACCCATCCAAGATGGTTTGGTTCATCAAATAATCCAGACAACCTTTCTGTACAAAACCAAGTTGGAACAACTCTACATTGCCAAGTTTGTCCATTTCGTCCCAAACTTTGCATAAGTGATCAACGCCCAAAATGAGAGGGGCATGCCAAGTTTTGCATTTGTGGGTATTGGTTTAATCACACTTTCCCACAGGAATGTGATCCTACCTATTTTTGCGCTTTTGCAAGTCTACATCGTCAAACTGACTCAATTGAGCTCAAACTTGGTAAATTAGGTTATTTTGGCCCATTATGCAATCCTGTTAAGTTTCACTGCAATTGGAGAAGATTAACTTCTCCAAACCAGCATCTAACACCTTCTGCTGATTTTGTAAATCAGCCACAAACACCCCTTAAACCCCACTCCTTCACTCCTAATATCCATCACAGGTTACCAGTGTTACCCCACAGCTGCATCCGAGAGCTTTAGCTCTAGTTTAAAGTAGAGCAAGACAAAATCTTCAACCTCCACTCATAATGCACCCTGCCAGCATCTGTTATTCACTCCTCCCTTTTACCAGCACTATTCCCTCAGCGACAAAGCCTCCACAGGGCATCTCTAAATCCTCCAAGTGCTACCAGACACACTTTAGATGCGCCAGAGCATGCCTGCAAACCATGGCATGCCAAAATGGCGCTCTGGACGTCCTACAGAGTGCACCTGCATCAAGGGAGGTTAACCCCGACCATGCCTCGCGCCCATAACCTGCCCATAGTCTCCTGCATCAACGGCCGACTGAAACACGACACAAGGCCCCTCTTCTCCCCATTTTCCCTGCCCTAGCGACACGTGCCTGCGCACACCCGAGCTCGTCAGTCCGGGAACGCGACCCCGATGCGTCAAAGGTGCCGCTCACTCCCCCTTTGACCCTGTCAGCTCGCGTATGCGTCGCCCACGAAGACCCGAGACACACCCCAGGGGTCTCTCTCCCTCTCATGCGTTGCTACCACCTCGCCAGCACAACACCATTTGGTGGACCGAGGAGCTCCTACTTAAAGTCCTCCCCTGGCTCTTCTCAGTCCCCCTTCGGCCTCACCACACCTCCAATTGACCCCCTGCACACTCGAATTGTGCTATCTGAGCACCGGTGCTCGAGACACCACCGCGTCGGAGCTCAGTCGATATCGCGACACACGCATGCTCCGGCGCTCCTTTGGCTCCCATTAGGACCGCAGTCGAGTCCTGTATCGTCTTCACCACTTCCCCGACCATTTGCACCCCTTGAAGGTCGTCGTCCATCTCTCGAAAGCCTCCACAACTGCCCACTCGTTGCCGGCAATTCCGACCACCTCAAGCTTTCCCTCGACCACCACCAGAATGGCAGGAGTGAAGGGAACCCATTCGTGCACTCGTCTTTCCTCGCCGTCGCCTATGCTGTCGCCGGTGAGCACCTCCCCCTCTCCGTCGACAGGTTGAAGACGACCTAATAGGGGCGCCCCACCTATCAGCGTCTCCCTCTTTGTCTCCTTACCCCCCTGCAGTCACTCACCACACGGCCCCGCGTGTGAGGTTAAAACCTTATGGCGCGCGTGCTTGGGCTGGTTAGTTGGCCGACCAGTTGGGACAACCCAGTTGTTGGTTGGCTCAGGCGTGGCCACTTCGAATTTTTTTCAGGGTTTACTTAGTTAAATCCCACAGGGTTTTTAATATTGACAATTCAAATAATTCTTCCACCATAAGTCTTGTTTAAATATGGAGAATTTAATAAACCTATTTCTTCAATTTTTACAGAAACTTTTGTGTATAGGTTTATTTTAAAACCTAGTTTAAAGCTATTTCAGCCCGTGTTAAAAATATTTTTAAAACCTTTTCCACTGCAAAGTCAGAAACAAATATTTTTAGAAATTAAATAGGCATTTTATAGAATAGGGTAACATTTTTAAAATGGATTGTGTGCTTTTTTTGGCTGTGATCTTTATTAATTTATATCATTACCGCAACAATAGATCACGTGATTGACGAAGGACTTGGACCCGAAGACCTTGAAGACCTAGGAGAATTTGCTGACCAAGGAAAGTAGCCCTTCTACCATGTCCGAGAAAATATTTTATGCGTGCCATGTTTAATATTACATTTCGATGCATATAGTCATGATGGATTCGGTAAACCCCTCGGTAGGGTGTTTCTGATGGCTTCTCGGTAATATTTGCATGAGAAGCATGACCCTACCATCTATGAGGCTCACTCTCATAAAAAGTTGATTAGTAGATAGTAGTGCTACGCATAGGATGAGCATATGCACGGTAATGGTAGCACAAAGGTGATTCCCAAAACTCTTCGAAAACCCCATCGAGTGCCACTAATGCCCGAGGGTGATGTGTTGAGATCGTGACCACTTGATAAAGAAGTGATGTAACAGAGGAAGGTTTGGTGTGTGTGTGTGTGAGTGGTTTCCAAAAGAAGGAGAGATTTAAGATGTGTCGACCATCCCAACCTTACATGTGCGGCCACGATATCCCAATATGGGAACATGGATTTGTTGATTACTTTGGTCGGTGCTAGAAACAAGTCTGCATTACTAGTGACGGGAGTGACATGGTCATTGTTGGGACGGGGTCGTGCCAGGTAGAACGACTATGCTATTTTTACAGGTTATGGGAACACCGTTGGTCCCCGCATGGATGATACGGTCTAGAGAGAGGCTCATAACATGTACATCATGTGGGTTGGGTACCAATCGAGTGGACTCTTTGTCTAGTGTCGTCAAGGGAAAGGCATTGTTCGGGTGCTTACCTCGGGTATGTTATATACCGCGAGTGGTGGATGACACGGAAGTTCCCCGAGTCTCATGGGTACAACTCGCAACCTCTATAGAGTGTAAAACTATTCGAATAGCCGTGTCACAGTCAAAGAGAGTTGGGTAATCCTGCTTAAACTACGTCCAGTCATTTTCGCATACACCAAGTGTGTGTGTGTGTGTTAATGGTTTTACCCGAGAAAGAGGATACTTGAGTCAAGTCGGGTGACTTGGTGAAAGTGCGTTATATTGACTAGACGGGGGTGAATAGGATATGTTTAGAATTTCATCACTGAGGAAATTCCTTGCGAGGAAAGTCCTCAGTTATGAACTGAGTGTAGCGCAAATACTACAGGATCACGTGTGCAAAAACGTCTACAACAAAGTACTCGATGATATTTCAGAGATTCGATTTGCACAGTTCACAAGTACAGAGTAAGCAGGTGAAGATTAACTCAATTGAAGGATTTGAGGTTGAGGAATTTCAGAGAAAGTCTTCAAACAATACATATGAATGTCTTAAATATACAATTGAGGAAATGAAAGAGTTGAAAAATTGAACCCGTAGATCGATGAAGACAGTTGTTGATGACCCTGTTCGAACTACTGTGACAGTTGTACATCTGGTTTGGAGCAGCTTGATATTGAAAGCAAAGTACACACAGTCCCGGGACACACAGTCCCTACCATATTCTCCTTGAGCTAAGGACACATAGTCCTTGCCCAACACTCATGGTAAGTCTTCAGGGCAAACTTCCAAACCCTCACCAACTCGGTCACCCAGTGATCCACAATTGACTGTTGGATGCTCTAGACCATGACACCTAACCGTCTGGAGGATGCGCAGTCCTCAAAGGTAACAAGCGTCGTTCCACACCAGAACAACTTACTCAGTGATGCTTAATCACTTTGGTTTTTGGTTTCGGTTTGGTGTTTGGGGTATTTCCTCACTTGATGATTTCTCTTAAAGGCTCTGAGCAATTTGGGTTGCTCTAAATGACAAGTGTTAGTTTCTCTCGGAGCAGCCAACTAGCAAGTGGTTGTGGGGGTGGCTATTTATAGCCTAGGAGCATCCCGACATGTTTGACATAAATGCCCTTTAATAATATGACCGTTGGGTGGATAAGATCAGTGAGGTGGCGCGTGGCGGGACAACGGTCGGAACTTTCAACTATGAAAGTCCTCATGTCTCTCATATTCCTCACTTTGAGGCTTTAGTAGATTGAGGCTTGGGTTGAGCATCATGAGGTAAATCATTCTGTAGTATTACCTCGACCCCCTTTAATGCTAGGGTGTTCCTATGACTCAAGTTTAAAGAAAATTAAACAGAAAGAGTAAATCTTCATGCTTCAAAGTCTTCATAGTGTTTTCTTCAGGACACACCGAATTCCTCATCTTCAATATCTTCATGAGGAATATCAATTTCTTCATAATTTGTTCGTGGTCAAAGTCTTCAAGGAATTACCAAAGTCTTCACCCGAAGACATACATTTTGAGGGGTCGATATTCATCGGATAACTCAAACTCCTCAGCGACTTATAAAGCCTGTGTACACACACAAACATATTAGTCTCTTAACCTATAAGTCTTCAAACCACCAAAATCACTAAGGGGCACTAGATGCACTTACAATCTCCCCCTTTTTGGTGGTTTATGAAAATTAGGTTAAGTTTTCAACGGTGATAATAATATGGATTGTATGTACGAAGTTTGAGGAAACTGAAGTCAAGATACAGAGAAACTCCCCCTCAAGATGTGCATATTTTGAGGAATTTGCTTTGAACAGCAGATGCACATTGATGTTTTATATCATGGAGATCTCCCCATGTATCTTGCAATTCATACACGTATTTGACATATAGTATGAGGTATTAGAAATGCATGATGAAAAATGGTGTCTAACAAATTTCAGCATGCCTGCATTAATAAACTTTGAGGAATAAGCATGCGAGGTAAAACATTCAAAAGGGTCAGAACACCATCGGGCTTAAGCTACAACTCATTACATCAAAAACTTTAGAAGAGCCAAGAGTTTGTAACTTAATAAAGTATATAAGCCCATAATGTATCCCGCTTGAAGAGTAACTCTCAGATTCCCCCCCCCCCCCCTTGTCATCTAGTGATGAAAAGGGACAAAACTGAGGACTATCCCTCGAAGAAATTCACTTCTTTGTTGATGCAGAGGTGTGAGCATCGTTGGAGACAGACTTCTTTCTTCGACCAGTTGCAGTATCCTCTGGTTCTTCATCTGATTCTGAAGTGCGAAATGTACAAAATGAACTGTCCTCCAAGTCAGAAACTGGAATAGGCTTGAATTTCTTCTTTGGTGGCCACGACCAGTCAAAGTCTTGAGTAAATTCCATTTCTTCAAGTTACTCAAGAGTCTTCAGGTGAGCCAGGGTCGCCCAAGTGCGATCAAATACCTCATGAAGATAATAGTAATTTTTGTTCACTGCATTTCGAGTCTCATTGAGGGTTTTCACAATGGCGCCAAACTTTCGTTTCACCCACTTGTGATTGCATCAACTTTATAGTGAAGACTGAGGAGAAGCTCTCTGTTAGTCATCAGCTTTGGGGCAGTTGGGCTTGAGGGGGTCTTGAGTAGCCGTGTCATCATATGAGTAATATGAGTCAGCCTTGCGAAATTGGCCATCTAGGGGCCGATTTCCTTCATCAATCACAAACTTGCCTTTTCCTTCAACTAGTTCAAAAGATTGCTTGATGACTTTGATAGGCAGCAGATGTCCGAGGTGATTCTGAAAGTCAGCTTGACAGGTGATGCTAGATATGTTCCTGATGAATATGATGATCCAAGGTGCATTAATATTTAGCTCATACGATGTCAAAGCGTTGTCAGCCAAAGTCCTCAAGAAGAAATCATGAAGATTCATAGGGATTCCATGAATAACGTTGAACAGGACATTCGTCATGATGCCCACAATGTCTTCTTCATTGTCATTCCCTTTTATAGGAGCAAAGGAATATGGCAAGATTCTATAGACTGTTCTAGGCTCATACTTCAGATCCTTCACTAGGAATCTGGTCCTTGGAGGTTGGCCTTGAGCCAAAGGCTTCATGAGGACTTCCATGAGCTTGTTTGGCAGTTCTCTTTCATCATATATTTGAAGAGCTCAAAGCAATTCTATGGCTAGAGCTTTGTTATGCGTGTGCTGAGTCATCCAGTCCAAGACCCATGTGTTGACGTCTTTGGGTCACCTGATATATGTATTGTGGCATAGAATTGAAGAATTATGTCCGTATTCCAATCACTGATGTCTGTATAGAATGGCAGTAACCCTGCTTCGTGAAGAACATTGAGGACCGGGGTGAAGCAAGGTATTTCCTCCATTTTACAGTGAGGAATGTGAGTGTGATGAAATATCTTCTTTCTCCCACAAAGCACAATAGTATAATAGTTGAGTTGATTTCTGGTCCCGAATTTTTTGTGCCTGATGCGAAGCCTATCATAGGGATTTTCTCGTGTGAAGTATTGCCGTTCATCAAAGAATGCTTCCTTCTGAAACTTCGGCCTCTTGGAGAAGGGTTGATGAGGCTTTGGTTGAAGATTATGCTGCTATTCATCTTGAGTAGTTGTGGCCACCACAATTGCAGTTTCAAGATTCACCACTACAGTTGCAGTTTCAGCATTAGGAGCAGGAGCATTTTCTTTAGCTTGAGGAATTTGCTAATCCGAGTAAGCAGTTGCAATTTTTGCTGCTACGTTTTCTTCAGCTGATGCAGCTGATTCTCGGTCTTGACTTGATTCCTCATGTATGCTCTTTTGATTAGAGCCAATCAGAATCTCCGTGACAGCTGGAGTTTGAGGAATTTCAGCTGTTCTCGGTGAGTTTGGGTGAGCCTGTTCCTAGAACTCATCATGAATCATAGGTGTGTTGTGTCCAATTTCTTTGTCACTCTCCTTTACTTCAGTAGTCATCGGAGGTGTTGTGGTTTGAGGAATATCATCATCTTGAATTTTGTCATCCATCGGTGTGGATGCACGAGAGCAATTGTCTGCCATTTCTTCATCCTCTTCTGGAATGATGTATTTCTCACCAAATAGAACAATCATATACGATGGGGCTACATTTAAGGGAGAAGCATTCACTCGGGCTGATGAAGACTCTGAAGGCATAATCTTCAGACGTTTTGCTTCTGAGGATTCTAAAGTAATTGAAGCTTTTCTCTTCTTAGCTTCCTTTTCAGCAGCTTTAGTTTTATTCACGTCTGCTGCAGCGGGAGGGGCCTTTTTGTTCACCATTGAAGACTTAGGTGAAGGACAATTTTCATCACGCACTCCTTCATCAGTGTCAGGCCTGGCATACTCTTCAGCTGGAATATTCTGAGGAATTTCTTCAGCTGCTGGTTCTTCATTTGTTGGCTGCTTTCAAGTGGCGACCCTGTTGTTGTATTCATCAAATGCTGCAGTTGTGGCTTTGACGAATTGCACTTTGGATCCCTTTTCATCAGCATGAAGACTTGTATATCTGTCTGTGAGAGTCTTCAGCTCAGCCTGTGTAGAAACACGTTTCTTAGGGGATAAGTTGAGGAGGTTCTGCTTCAAGAATTTCTCCTTTTTGATTTTGGAAAGCCTAGCTTGTTTGGCTTGCAGCTCATTCCATTTTGCTTCATTGATGAAAGTGGAAACCATGTGGCTGACTCCGAGAGGAAGCTTCAAATTATCAATTGTAGTGTTTGGATCCTCATGCCAAAGATCTATGAAGTTTAGCAATTCCTTCGGATCCGGGGCGAGAGGAATGGTGCTACTAGTGGCTTCTGCAACTCTTTCTTGCTTGTTTCTGATGATGGCTTCAAGAGTTTCATCATCATATTCTTCACTTCCTTCTAATGAAGAAGGAATGTTGACTACTTCGCCTAGGCTTGGCCTGGCACCTCTACCGGCAGTCACGTTATTCTTCAATAGACTTGGTGAAGATTTTGAAGCAGATCCAATGGCAGATGGCACAGAGGAACTTGGGTTTTTAGATTGAAGATTACTGAGCTCCTTTTGGGGAGGAGGTGAAGACTTTGTGGTAGTTGAGGATTTTGCCGTTGTTGCAACTTTGTGAGGAAGTTGCACTTTTGATACAGCTATTGAGGCTTTTGGCTTGAGACTCGGTTTCTTCAACACAACCTTCTTTTGAGGATTTTCTGTAGCAGAGGCCTCAACAACTGAAGAAGTGACAGAAGTAGCTGTAGCAGCAGAGTCCTCATTGAATTTCGTCATAGCAGCTTTAGCCTTTTTCTGCAGCTTAGACAAATATTTGTCTTTTTCATGAGGGTAATCCTCAATTGTGGCTACGCTTGAGGGATGTGCTGCTTGTTGATCTCCCTGTGGCAACCTTTTGTAGGGAGGCTTGAGGGCAAATTTCTTGGCATATTTTGGAGTGACATATATGTATTCTTTCCACTCCTTTGCCCATCTGCGTTCTATCCTTTGAAGCCTTATCTTTCGCTTCGACATGGTCTCTTTACCATGAATTTCCTCATCAGGTGTACCGTACTCAGCATAGATCTCCTCAAGGATCTCAAAGGCAGTGTTTTGTTCCAGCTTCTTGCCACCTTTTTGTTTTCTGTCTTCCTCCATTTTCTTCAGCTGAGGCTTTTGGTGAGGAGTTTGTATTCAAGATGATTTTGAGGACACGTGTAATGTTTCTTCTAGAAATGCTTCAAATGAGTTAAGTTGATGAGAACCTAGTGATTCATTAGCTCACATTTTGTACCTGTGAATAAAGTATAGGTGCAAAAAAATTGGAGAGGTCATATGCGTTCTTAGATTTGAGGAAATTGAAAAATTACTTAAGTTGAGGAAGTTGACCAGTGAGTTGCGGAATTTGACTAAGCATTGTGATCTTGGGTTCCAGAGTTGTGCAGATTTGAAAATTTACACACTTGAGGAATCTCGTGAAGAATTTTAGTAACTTAGTGAAATTCATCAAGTGTTCCAGACATGGATGTGCACAGCTGAGAGAATTTCCGAGGAAAAACTGATTTCACGAATCAAAGAGAATTAAGAGATCAACAAGGGCAGTAAAATAGGATTTTATTTACCTTGTGTGAACAACACGATGAAGTGAAGCAGTAAAAAGAGGAAGTTCTTCGGTCCAGATATTCAGTGCCCTAACTTGGCGACTGAAGACAGCTACGGTGGCAGCGGAGTAAGATGTTCTGCAATCGGCGTGAGTCCGGTGATGGCGAGGGCTAGGCAGTAAAGCTTTTCCTCACCGACGATGAAGATACTAGCGGCGGAGCTAGGGCTTGAGCTCGAGCGGAGAAAACGAGAGGAAGAGAAGAGTTTGACTGAGGGGGTAAGGGGCTATTTATAGCTCAGGTGAAAAATGGTCTGGGCCAAAACTTTCAGACCGAACTGCCCTTGCCCCTTCGTCTCCGCGTGACACGTGGTACCCATGACCGAAGCGGTGGAGATCCTGATTATTCGAACGCGAGTAGTGGGTGCGATTACTGTGGTAACGTTAAAATTAAATTTTGAATTTTGAGGATTTTGGTGCAAAGTCCTCAGCTGACAAGGACTCAGTGAGGATTTTGAACAAGTGTCAAACAAAACGCATATGAAGAATTGAGAATGGACTAGGTTGAGCTTAGCATAGAGGGGAGTCGAGTCCGATCACATTCACTTAGAGGAAATATCAAATTCAAGACGGAGCAATAAGTGAATGTTGTTGAGGACATTAAAAGCTCATTATATATATTCAAATGAAGATCATCAAAAAGAGTTTGGAATAAGTTGAAGATTACGAAGATTTTGAAAATTTGAGGTCTTTGTGACAAAGTCTCCGATTGAAGAGTTTCAATTTTGAAGAATTTTCAACTTGAATAATTTCAAAGTTGGGTCGTGGTGTGACCCACCGTATAAGAATGATGATTTCAGGCGCCGCGTACAATTGTCATAGGGCCCTGAGAACCAAATTCTTCATTGATTTCTTCACACTTAGAGTGATATTCTTCATTGATTGAAGAAAATCTTAACATTGTGTGTTGCACATCTAAGTCATCAATTTTGCATAAGTGTTAGGATGTCTGCATGTTTACAACACATTCGAAGATTCTAAGATATTTAGATCACACCGCAACTTGCAAAATCTTCTCTCATCCAAGGGCTTTGTGAAAATATCTGCTAGTTGATCATCAGTCTTCACATGGTCGATGGTGCTATTGCCCTTGATAACATGGTCATGAAGAAAATGATGACGAATCTGGATGTGCTTGGTCTTCGAGTGTTGTACTGGGTTATAGGCGATCTTGATTGCACTCTCATTGTCATAGTAGAGGGGCACATTCTTCATGTGGATGTCATAGTCTCTCAGGGTTTGCTTCATCCATAGCAGTTGATCACAACAAGATCTAGCAGTAATGTACTCACCTTCGGCAGTAGAGAGTGGTGCACAGTTCTGCTTCTTTGAGGACCAACAGACTAATGATCTTCCCGAGGAAATGGCATCTGCCTGATGCTGACTTGCGATCCACATGGTCACCAGCATAATCAGAATCAGAATATCCAACGAGGTGAAGATTTGAGCCCTTGGGGTACCATAATCTTAGTGTTGGTGTGTGAGCAAGATATCGAAGAATATGTTTCACACCCTTATGGTGTGATTCCTTCGGTTTTTCTTAACAACGAGTACGCATGCAAACACTAAGCATAATATCTGGCCTAGATGCAGATAGGTGCAATAAAGAGCCAATCATAGAACGATATACCTGCTGATCGAAATCTTTACCATTTTCGCCGGTGCAGAGGTGGCCATTGGTAGGCATAGGAATCTTGACAACTTTTCATTCATACATGCCGAATTTCCTCAGGACATCCTTGAGGTATTTCTCCTAAGATGTGAACATTCCATTGTGTTGTTGACGAATTTGCAGACCTAAGAATAATTTTAGCCCCCCATCATAGACATTTGATATTTTTCACCCATCAAGTAGGCAAATTCATCACTGTAACATTTGTCAGTACAACCAAAAATAATTTCGTCGACATATATTTGGCACACAAATAGTTCATTGTCATAGGATTTTGCGAAAAGAGTAGGACCAAGGGAACCGGGTCTGAAGCCTTTCTTCATCAGGAATTCCTTCAATGTATCATACCATGCCCGATGGGCTTGCTTGATTCCATAGAGTGCCTTTTTTAGTCTTAAGACTTTGTTTGAATGCTTCGGGTCTTCAAAACCTAGGGGCTTCGAATAGCTTCTTCCTCAAGCTTACCATTGAGGAATGCACTTTTCACATCCATTTTATATAGAGTAATATTGTGGTGGTTAGCATAAGCAAGTAATATTCGAATAGCTTCCAGTCTAGCAATAGGTGCAAAATATTCATCGAAGTCAATTCCTTCAACCTGTGTGTAGCCTTGAGCTACAAGCCATACCCTGTTCCTCACAACCTGGCCATCCTCATCTTGCTTGTTACGGTTGATTCAATTTGTGCCGATGATATTGTGCTTGCGAGGATCTGGTGTTTTGACGAGTTCCCACACGTCATTTAGCTTGAAATGAAGAAGTTCATCTTGCATGGCTTGAACCCACTCAGGTTCCATGAAGGCTTCAGCAACTTTTGAGGGTTCTGTGATAGACACAAACGAGGAATGCCCGCAAAAGTTAACTAAATGTGAAGCTTTTGATCGAGTGAGAGGACCTGGCGCATTGATGTCATCGAGGATTTTGTCAAGTTCCACTTAATTTGCAATCCATCGATGAGCTGGTTGATCTGTAGCATTTTCCTCAGGTGCACCTACTTGATTTTCCTTAGTGTTGGGGATGATGTCACACCCTGTTTTTCACCACAAGTATTTTATGTTGCAAAAATCAGAGCTTGTTAAAACTTTTTCAAATAATGTTGTGAGTGCAATGTGAACCCTTGTTTGAGTGTATGCTTGTTTGTTTGATGACTCAAACCTATGAAAACTTATTATTTTGCTCTCTTCAAAAACCCTTTTTCCTTTATATCAAGATCACCTTCATCATGTTGGGATACACTACTAGCTCATGAAGCCATGTGGCACTTCCAACCAAAGTGGGTGATCTGATTCAAATATAATTTTCATTCATTAAAAAACATTAATTGGTGATTTAAAATATTATTTCCCTATTTTATATCTATGTCTGTTTCTAAGGCCAGTAATGATATTCCCACAAGGAAAATTGCTTTCCTGCCTTAGAAAATTCTGAATAAATTCATGGGAGCTTAGAAGGACATATATTTTCCATATATAAGAATATAAACCCTATTTTATATAAATTTTATTTGAGTAAAACCCCGAAAACCATTTCTGTCTGTTTTAACATTTTGAGATGTTTCCAAAGGAAATTATCTCAGTAAAATCCCATAAAATTACAGGAGCCCTCCCAAGCCATATTAGGTGCTCACCTAAAATCTCACCTTGATCCAAGGTGGGGAAGTGCACCTAATAAGCCCAAAACCCTCTGTGTCCAGAGTAGAGTTGGAACAACTCTACATTGCAAAGTCTCTCCAATGGAGCTGAAACTTTGCAGAAGTGTTTGACACCCCAAATGAGGACTGCACACCAAAGATGGGATTTGTGAGACTCTGTTTATCCACACTCCCTTTGTAAAGGACAGTACTGGTCATTTTGAGACATTTTCAAGTTTACAAAGCCAAACTTGTTCAATGGAGCTCAGATTTGGTGGAACCCCATGTTTTTACCCCAAGACCAAACCTGTTAAGTTTCATTTCCAGTGGTGGGGTGGAAGCACCCCAAGTCACTGTCGAACACCTACTGACAGGGAGGTAAAAACCCTCCTAGCCGCTGTTTTACCCAATGTCAAGGCCCCAAACTTGGTCGGTTAGAGCACTAGAACACCCTGAGCACCCAGTCAATCAGCCCCTCCCCAACTCCAAGCACTAGTGACAAGAACTCCAATTTAAGCCGTAGGGCAGTACTGGCAACACTAGTGTTCCCTGCTCCCTTGACCAGCTCGAGCTCCCACTAAGCCACAACGGCTAGGCACACTCCCAGCAACACTCAGGACATGAAGGACATGTCCCAAGTGCCCCAGAGCGAGCCAGCATGCCGTGGCATACCAAAACTGCGCTCTGGGCGCGCTGCAGAGAGCCACCAGCAAGGGGACGACGCTCCGGCCAGTCCCAACCTCCCCAGTTATGTCCAAACGCTCCCCCGACAACCATTCAGTGCAAAGCTACCCCAGGGACCCTCTCCCCCTCGTGCAAGAGCTCACGCGACGCGTGCCCGTGCGTGCCCGACACGGCCTAACATGCACGGTCGCTGCGGCTCGACCCCACTCGCTTTCCCTCTAAGGCCGTTGCACCAGGAGGTCCTAAACCACGTCCCGAACCCGTGGTTTCGCGGCCAGCACCTGACTGTGCTCGCACGCGCGCCACGGTGAGTCACTGGCGCGCCCGAGTCGGGTCACCGTCGTTGGCCTATCAATAGGTCCCCCCAGCACCCCAGCACCCTCCAAGCAGCCTCCGCACAACCAGTAGACACTCCCTAGCCTCCTAATCGAGCTCGCAGAGCCCCGGTGCTCGAGATCGACCGAGGCCCCTCCGCCTCGGAGCTCCGGTCGATCTCCGGCTACACGTTGGCTCCTGCGCTGCCCGACCTCCCATTACACTCCCCTTGACACCAGGAACATTTCCCCTAACTTCCCCGAGCAAATCCGTGCCCCTAGCCCCTAGTTCAACACCAACCCGAAACCCTTCCGCCACGGGCACTTTGTCGCCTGCGACCCAGACCTCGAAGACCCCGGATACCTAGCTGACCAAGGCAAGCAGCCTTTGACCATGACTTAAGTATGTAAAATGATGCATGGTAGTATAGCAAGTATTTTCCCGTTGCATGTGATCACGGTGCCGGTTCATCATTGTGGTGATGGTACCGGAGGCTTCTTCGAAGCACTTGCATGTTGATAATGATATTCACATGGCTCCTTGGAGCACAAACATGATGAGATGACCCTACTATCTATGAGGATCATGCAACTGTCATGTTGACTTGTAGAGTTGTAAGATCATTGCATTGAGCTTGACCCTACCCCGTGAGGGTCATGTCATTACCATGTTGACAAGTAACGATAGAGCATATTATCACAAGCATGATGAGTTAAATAAAGAGTTATGAAAACCCCGTCGGGTGCCACTAATGCCCGAGGGTGATGGTGAGTTGGTGATCACTTTTGGTGAAGTGATGCACTGGTGTTTTGGTGTGAGTATGGTTTCGGAAATGGGATTAGATTTATGATGTGTCGACCGTCCCAACCTTACCAGTACGACCACGATACCCCTTTATGGGACGGGGTTTTGTTGATTACTCTGGTCGGTACTAGCAAAGAGCCACATTACTAGTGGCGGGAGTGATCGGTGTCACTCTCGTGATGGGGTCGTGCTAGGTAGGACGACTATGCAATTATTATGAGTTCCAGGCACACCGTTGGTCCCTGCATGGTTGATACAGTCCAGAGTCGGTGCTCGTAAGAGGTACAACATGTGGGCTGGGTACCAATGGAGTGGACCTCTTTGTCTAGTATCATTAGGGGAAAGATGATGATCGGGTACTTACCTCGGGTACATGTGATATACCATGAGTCGTGGATGACACGGAAGTTTCCCGTTTCTCGTGGGTCCAGCGTACTACCTCTGCAGAGTGTCAAACTATTTGAATAGCCGTGTCCACGGTCAAGGACAGTTGGGTGGTGCTGCTTAAACTACGTCTAGTGTTTCCGCATAAACCAAGAGTGTGTGTCTGTGTGTGTGTGTGGTGTTAAAAAGGTGTTGTTATGATAATCACAATAATATGATCAAGTTTGATGACTTGGCATATAGGGTAGACCCGGATGGATTAGCCCTCATTAAAACCTTGAGGTTATGACAAGTCCGATGACTTGGCATATAGGGTGAACCCGGTGTGTTCAACCCTTGTCAGATATGTCGATATCTGTAACCTGTTCTTCAAAAGTAATTCTTTAACTTGTTGCATATACCTGATCATGGCACCACATTGCATTCCACTAAAGATACTTGTTACTGTTATTCCTTACCATATATATGTTCATATCATGGGCTGTTTGCGAGTACATTCGAAGTACTCATTGGCTTTCCACTGGTTATGTTATTGACCAGACATGGAAGGACCAGAGTTTGGCGATGAGTACGCCATCGGAGAGGAACCTGCGATCTAGGACGCTTCCAAGTCAGAATGCCTGTCGGTGTAGGCTTGATGGCATGGGCACCTCTTAGCCCTTACGATTTTCCGCTACTCGATGTATCCGTTTAATTGGCCTTAGGCCTTGCTCTTGAACCCGGCCTTCCGGTCTTTCGATGTAATAATTTCGGTACATGGATGTAAGACTTTATTATTCAGTATCTGTGTTCAGTGAACATTGATCCTTGGGGTCACTGGGCACGGCGAACTCGACTTGCTAGTCGGGGTCCCCACAGATGTCTTCTTAACCAAGGTGTTGTTCCTCAGTAGGAATTATATCTTCATTAGGCTTGAGATTGATGGCTTCCTCAGGAGGTAATTTATCTGGCACAGGAGGCAGTTGCTCTCTTTGCAAGCCATTAGTTTCATCGAACCAGAAATCTATAGTTTCAACAACCTTGTTGGGATAGGTGTTGAAGACTCTGTAGGTGTGCGAGTCCTTTCCGTAACCAAGCATAAAACCCTCATGTGCTTTCGGTACAAACTTTGAGCTATGGTGAGGATCTCTAATCCAGCATCTTGCACCGAAGACTTTGAAATAACTTACATTGGGTTTCTTGTTAGTGAGGAGTTCATATGAGGTTTTCTTGAGGAATTTGTGAACATATACCCGGTTGATGATGTGGCAAGCAGTGTTGATTGCTTCAGGCCAGAAGCGACGAGCAGTATAATATTCTTCAAGCATAGTTTCAGCCATTTCAACCAGAGTCTTGTTCTTACGTTCAACGACGCCATTCTGTTGAGGAGTATAAGGAGGAGAGAGTTTGTGAACAATACCAAGTTCATCAAGGTAATCATCAAGACCAGTATTCTTGAATTTTGTCCCATTATCACTCCTGATGTGTTTGATCTTGATGCCGAAGTTTGTCAACGCCCTTGACGAAAATCATTTGAAGACTTCCTGCACTTCAGTTTTATACAGAATGATGTGTACCCAAGTATAGCAGGAATAGTCATCAACGATGACAAAGCCATATAATGATGTTGCATTGGTTAGAGTAGCATAATGAGTAGGTCCAAACAGATCCATGTGAAGCAATTCAAACGGAGGAGTAGTAGTCATGATAGTCTTCGAGGGGTGTTCGGATCTCGTTATTTTTCCAAACTCACAAGCACCACAGAGATGGTCATTGAGGAATTTGACGAATTCGATGCCAATGACATTTTTCTTCTTCGCCAGTGTGTGCAAATTCCTCATGCCTACATGACCAAGTCGTCGATGCCATAGCCAGCCTTCTAAGGTTTTTGCTAGTAAGCATGTGCCTGGTTGAGGACCCATGGAAAAATCAACAATATGCAAAGCTCCTCTCCTAAAGCCTTCAAAGACTTTGGATTTGTCAGATTACATGATGACTACGCATCTATATTTTCCAAAGATGGTAATCATATCAAGATGACAAATCATTGATATCGACATGAGGTTAAACCCAAGGGATTCGACAAGCATGACTATGTCCATGTGCATGTCCTTGGAGATATCCAGTTTGCCAAGTCCCAATACCTTCCTTTGACCTTTCTCAGCGTTAGTGGTCTGATTCAGTGGTGATGGAGTCAATGGCATATTCATCAACAAGCTTTTATCACCAGTCATGTGATTTGTGCAACCACTGTCAAGAACCCATTCTGTTTTCTTGGGTTTGTCATCGTGTAGATGAATTAGTACACCTTACCATCTCATATGCTTTAGACTTTAAGAATATGATATCAATTTCATCAGATAAGAATTTCGTCATAAACAGTAAATTTGAGGACGTATGAAATGTTATCATCTCATCATTTTTAGCTTGCGTACAATCAAGCAATTTCCTAAGGTCTCCAGCAAGTTCTTCAGATGATGGCTTTCATCTGGAGACCTGACCTCCAGAAGAGATTAGTTCAATTTCGTCACCACCCACATCTGAAGGGGTGGCAAAGAGTTCATCATCCTGCGAGCACCATATGAGAAAGGAGGCATTGAAGCTAATGCACTTCTTTTCATAGTAGGGGGATTAGAGTAGTCAAATGAATAGGCAAATACATTCTTTGAGGACTTATGAACATATTGATTTGAGGAATAACACTCACATTTATGTCGCTTGTAGTTTCCCTGCATATCAGAAGCATTAGATCGAGTACGAGCATAATATTGACCATTTAAGGAATTTGATCCTCGTGAAGACTTTAGTCCACCTAAGGAATTTGATCTAGGGTTCTGATTCTTCACTTGTGGTGTCATGAGGACATTCACGTCAAGATTTACCAAGTAACTTTTGGGGACCCAGATTTTCCTCAGGGGTGGTCCATTCCTGTAGTTAGTTCCAACATATCGAGGAAATTCTTCACCATATTGGTTTTTGAACAGTTTATAGTTCGATTCAAATGACTCATCATAGGAATAGGATGTTTCACATGCAAAGCCTATTAGAGTGGATGGATCAACGGGAGGGCCTTTAGCAGAAACCCATGAGGTTTTGGGGTACTACTCAGGTTTCTAGTATGATCCATCGGCATTTAATTTCCTCTCAAAGGCAATGCCTTCTTTCCTCGGGTTCCTGTTGAGAATCAGCTTTTTGAGCATATCACAAAGGATTTGATGCCATTTAAGACTTTTGTATATGCCTGTCACATACAGTTCCTTCAACCCTGCATTTTCGTCAGTAGCATTTGTGGTTTCTTCAAGTTAAGAATTTGATACCACACGAATAGTTGAAGAATTTGTAGTGACAGAAGCATTTGATAATTCTGGTGACAAATTAGCAGTTTCACGCTCGATGCATTTCAAACATGGTGGAATGAATTTAACCTCAGCGGTCCAGATCTGTTTGGAAAGCAATGAATCATGTTCCATTCGAATATTATCATGAGACATTCTTAACTTCTCAAGATCAAGCTTCCTTTGAAGAAATTCATACGAAAGTTTCTCATGATCAGCCAAGAGTGTGGCATAACGATCTTGAAGTCTGTCAAATCTAGACTAAAGACTTTTCACATCTTAAGTGAGGACTTGGGTATGATTCATTTCGTCATTCAACATATCATCGCTTCTTTCTAGCCGTTTCCGAAGCTTTTCAATGGCACATTGTTACTTAGTGGCAATGTTGGCAAGTTTATAGTAACTGGGTTTTTGATAATCATTAGGTTCACAGTTACTAGAATCAGAGGAGGGAGTATGGCTTGGCACCTTTAAATCTTTTGCCATGACGCAATAGGTTGGAGCGAAGTTCTCAACATATTTATCAGTGTGGATAGCGTTGTCATCTTCTTCAACGTTGAATATTGACTTGCCACACCAGACTCTGACTCCACTTCAAAACCTTCCTCTTCATCACATTCCTGAGATTCTTCTTCAGAATCCATTTCCTTGCCAATGAGTGTCCGAGGTTTTCTGAAACTGGTCTTCTTGTGCGATGAGGATTTTGAAGATTTCTTCTTTTTCTTTGAGTCATCAGAACTTTCATCCTTGTATTTCTTCTTCGTTGATTCTTTCACCTAGCAAGGACAATAGAGCAATGTAGTGACCAAATTTCTTGCATTTGTGGCACGTTCTTTTCTTGTACTCCTCAGATGAAGATTCGGATCTCCTCATATCTCTTCTTGAAGATTTCGCAAAATGGACACGCTTTGTGAACTTCCAAAATTTACTCACGAGCATTGCAAGTTCCTCACCAAGTTCTTCAGGGTCACCAATGCTGCAATCTGAGTCTTCTTCTTCAGATGAGGAAATAGCCTTAGCCTTCAGCGCACGAGGTCTTGAGTAGCTTGGTCCATACAGATCTCTCTTTTCTTCTTGTTGGAATTCATGAGTATTGAGTCTCTCAAGTATATCAGCAAGATCAAGCATCTTATAGTCTCTTCGTTCTTGAATCATCAGAACAAGTATATAAAATGATGGATCTAGATATCGTAGCAGTTTCCTCACAACTTCATGGCGAGTGATGTCTCTAGCTCCCAGTGCTTGTAGTTCGTTTGAGATGTCAGTGAGGCGATCAAAGGTGTCTTGGGAGCGTTCATTATCAAGCCTCTTGAAGCGATTGAAGAGATTGCAAAGAACATCGACACGAGAGTCACGCTGTGTTGAGACTCCCTCATTGAACGTGGACAGCCTATCCCAGATAAGCTTAGTTGTGCCCAATGCACGCACTCTGCCATACTGACCTTTGCTCCGATGACCACAGATGATATTCTTTGCTTGTGAGTCAAGTTGGTTGAACTTCTTTACATCAGTGGCAGAGATAGTAGCAGTGATGTAGGGAACACCATTGTCAATAGCTTGAAGATGCCTTTGCATCTTGGTCTTCCAGTAGGGAAAGTCATTTCCTTCAAAGGTAGCACATCCTGCAGTAACCTTGATCATACCTGCAGTCAACATTACAAAAACTCCACGCGTTTAACCAAAATCACATAGATCAAGGGAGTACCTTGCTTTGATACCAATTGAAAGTGCGTTATATCGACTAGACGGGGGGTGAATAGGAATTTTTTAGAACTTCAACACTGAGGAAATTCCTGGTGAGGAAAGTCCTCAGTTATGAACTGAGTGCAGCGGAAATAGTACATGATCAGGTGACCAAAAGCGTCTACAGCAAAGTACTCGATGAGATTTAAGAGATTCGGTTTGCACAGTTCGCAAGTACAGAGTAAGCAGGTGAAGATGAACTCAAGTGAAGAATATGAGGTTGAGAAATTTCAGAGAAAGTCTTCAGAAAATTTCTTCAAACAGTACAGATGAAAGTCTTCAACATACAATTGAGGAAATGAAAGAGTTGAAGAAATAGAACCCGTAGCTCGATCAAGACAGGTGTTGATGATCCAGTTCCAACTGTCATGATACTTGTATGTCTGGTTCGGAGCAGCTTGGTATTAAAACCAAAGGACACACAATCCCGGGACACACAGTCCCTACCGTATTCTCCCTGAGCTAAGGACACACAATCCTTGCCTAACACTCGTGGTAAGTCTTCAGGGCAGACTTCGAAACCCTCACAAATCGGTCACCCGGCGATCCAAAATTGATTGCTGGATGATCTAGACCATGACGGCTAACCGTATGGAGGATGCATAGACCTCAAAGGTAACAAGAGTCGGTTCCACACAGGAACAACTTCTTCAGTGATTCTCAATCACTTTGGTGTTTGGTTTGGGTTTGGTGTTTGGGGTATTTCTTCACTTGATGATTTCTCTCGAAGACTTTGAGGAATTTGGGTTGCTCTAAATGACAAGTGTCAGTTGCTCTCGGAGCAACCAACCAACAAGTGGTTGTGGGGGCGGCTACTTATAGCCTGGGAGCATCCGGACATGACTTGACTTAAATGCCCTTTAATAATATGACTGTTGGGTGGATAAGATCAGTGAGGTTGCGCGTGGTGCGACAACGGTCGGAACTTTCAACTATGAAAGCCCTCATGTCTCTCGTATTCCTCACTTTGAGGATTTGGTAGATTTAGGCTTGGGTTCAGCATCATGAGGAAAATCATTCCGTAGTTTTACCTTGACCCCCTTTAAGAGTACGGTGTTCCTATGACTCAAGTGTAAAAAATATGAAACAAAAATAGTAAATCTTCATGCTTCAAAGTCTTCACAGTGTTTTCTTCAGGACACACCGAATTCCTCATCTTCAATATCTTCATGAGGAATATCAATTTCCTCGCAATTTCTTCATGATCAAAGTCTTCAAGGAAAGACCAAAGTCTTCACCCGAAGACATACATTTTTAGGGGTTGATATTCATCGGATAACTCAAACTCCTCAACTTCTTATAGAGCAAAGTTGTCAGAATCGCGACTCAAGTCTTAGAATATTACGATCCAATCTAGCCCCTCCGATTCTATGATTTCTGTCAAAGAATCTAAGTTTCTACGATCCTGATAGTTATGATTCTACGATTCACGGTCCTAGCAACGAATGTCCGAACCGATTCAGAATCGCGATTCTGACAACTTTGTTATAGAGCGTGTACACTCACAAACATATCAGTCTATTAACCTATAAGTTTTCAAACCACCAAAATCACTAAGGGGCACTAGATACACTTACACTTGGCATAGAGGGTGAACATGAGGTGCTCAACCTTCGGAATAAAATGTTGGTGTGTGTAACCTGTTCAGGTGGATAACATTTACCCTATGATGCATAACCATACAAGTACTTGACCATGTTATTGCATTCAAGGAAAAAGTTGCTTTACGCAAAGGCTGTTGCCAATAATTATATCATGCTTCAATCTGCATTGTCCACATTATGGGTTTCTTGCGAATCTGTTCAATGTACTCATTTGCTTGCCACTAGTTATTTAATTGGCCAGTCATGGAAGAAGCGGAGTACGGAGAGGAGTTCGTTGTCGGAGACGGGCACGTGATCTAGGACGCTTCCCAGCCAGAATTCCTCTAGGTTAAGGCTGATGGCATGGGTTCATGTTATCTACCAAGTTACCCGCAACTAGTAGTATGATGGTGTGTCAGCTTGATCAGCCGTGTTTATGTAATGATTTTGGACATAATGGCCTTATCTGTATCAGACGTTAATTATGGATGTAAAACTCTTGTTATTCAGTATCTGTGTGTTCAGTGAGCATTGATAACTGGGATCACTGTTCATGTGCATTCGGCGATCTCGACCTACAAGTCGGGGTCCCCACAGAGCTGGTATTAGAGCCATCGTGATTGTAGGAAGCATTAGGTAGCATGGACATAAGACAAGACGAATAATACACTCAGCCATTATGTGTAGGGTTATATACACCCTAACCACTCCCTATACCATTTAGACCCCTTTACTAACACTCTCCCAATACCTTATAGATGGCCATCGTAGCCGAGACCCTCCTGGAGTACTTCTGGAGGACACCCTGGAGAAGTGTCGAGTGCACCAATCACCAGTCTACCTCTACTGCGAGCACTGGTTCAATGCCGGAACACAGGAGTACCACGTAGATGTGGTCGTGAAGGAAAACGACACTCCGACCAATTGTTCCTTTGAAGGACCACAAAAGGAGACTCTCGTGTTGGCAGCTGAGACGGTTGCGCGAAAGGCACTTATTCACCTTCGCGACATCCTTCCCGAAATGGTCGACGAACCGGCCACCCGTCACTTGCCTTTTGTTAAAGACGAAGTTGGCGGAAGTTGGACATTGACCCCATCCTCGAGGGAAGGGAGGCCGCTCAGGTTCAAGACCTACTTCCGCACCTTTGTCGATAGTCTGGCTCATAACCTGATCAAGGAGTCAGTGAAGCTCCACCAAGAACTCCATCATGTCCGCGAACTACTCTGCCAAGCAAAGATGAAGATAAGTAGGATCAAGAAGGATGGAGCACCCGAAGGACAGTCCATTGTCGTGTACCAAGGAGGAGTACCACCACTTAAGATCATCCTCATTTGGAGTCATCGCATGAGTAGCAAAGAGTATAAATCCCTTTTCACCGTCCCACCAACGAAGTATCGTAGGGATTAAGATTCTTGTTCCTCCACACCCTCAACGAGAGATGATACCCGCCCAGACGATGACCAGGAGGAAGACCCGATGGAGCGCGAATTCGAAACCGAGCATTGTCGGTGCACTAGAGACTGGGGTCTCTTGTGCCCCACACTTGTGCACGGGCACCACCAACACGCTTGGTGGCAGCACACCAAGCCGGCCTACTGGTAGAGGAACCCCAAGATCGCCAAGACCACACCCCGCCGAAGTTGTGGGGAGCCACCCTAGGCTCGCCAAGACCACACCCCGCCAAAGATGTGGGGAGCCACCCCAGGCTACAAGGCCCTGGCGAGCCCTCCTCGCCGGGAAGACTCACAAGGCCCAAGCGAGCCCTCCTCGCCAGAAAGACTCACAAGGCCCCGACTAGCCCTCCTCGCCGGGAAGACTCACAAGGCCTCGGAGAGCCCTCTTCGCCGGGAAGACTCGCAAGGCCCCGGCAAGGCATCCTTGCTGGGAAGATGTCCAGGACCCAGGCAAGCAATCCTTGCCAGGAAGGTGGGCGAGGCCGTAGGCGAGGGCACCAAGCCGGCATGCCCTCTTCACCCGCCATGTGTCCCTCTTGCCACAGTGCCGCCGATCGCCACCGCCTGAGCGCATCCCTCATGAGCCAGTGCAAAGCCTAGGTGTCAACACACCTGTGTACGTGTTAAAGCCACCTTGATATAGGTCAGGGGCTAGACAAGGCATTTACTACCCCTGACACCACAGTAGAAAGATAAGCAGTGAACCGTGTTCACTATGCAACCAGTGAGTGCACTATTGGTGACTCCTTTGCATATAAAAGGAGGCCCAAGGCTCATTTTCTAGAGGTTGTACCTTTTGGGTTTTGAGACTCCCTAATCACCACCTAAATTACTGTAGCAAATAACCCTACAGTAAGCCCCCAATACAAACGAAGCAGGAATAGGGTTTTACGCGCCAAGCAGCCCGAACCTGGGTAAACGACCTTGCCGGTGTCGATCACTAGCTCCGCTCTCAGCACCACCTCTCTCCCTCTCCCGAACAATCAAGGGACCCTTAGAGCTTCCCATAGGTGTTGATTCCCCCAACATTTTTGGCGTGCCAGGTAGGGGCACGGCTGCTGAGAGCTTTTTTGCGAATTCGAGCAAGTTCCGCACCAGATCTTGGGAAGTTGAGTGCACCATCGCAGTTCCCAGAGGCGGAACGCGGCGGTGGTTGCTCCACTTCGATATGGCCTCCTGACGCCAGTGCGAGCGCGCCGCTGCGCGAGCGCCGGCCAAGGAGGCGGAGACCACGAGCTTGATGTCATCAGGTTGATGCGCCGCTCCAAGACAGTGCGTTTCTGTCGAGGGTGTGCCTAGGGGCTTCGGTGAGGCATCCAGCGCATACTCCGGCTGATGCTGCTCCGTGGGGTGATGCATAGCCGTCGAAGATGCGCCAACAGGCCCCGAAGCCCAGGCAAGCACTCCAGCAGAAACGTTTCCCCCCTTGGAAGCATCGCGTCACCGCCGAAGGTGCGCTCGGGGGCTCCGCCAGCACAGCCTGGCAAAAGAAGAAAAGGAGTTATACTCCAACAACCCCCTTTCTATACGGTAGTTAGGGACTATCGGCAAGAATTTGGTTGATACATCCAAAATGCATCACTATTTTGTATCATAATTTTCTCTATTCATTGATATATTTCACATTATGATGATGTACTTATAGTGTTTTGGCCTATTTTACATAGTTTAGAACTTTCCGGTGCTGAAACAGCAGACACATGATTCAGCGGAGAAAATAGCACGATGAGTTACCATATCAGAATATCTGCAACTGCGCTGAAAATTTGAGAGAAGAAGTTTCCGAACAGATACCAAAGACAGGCCGAAGAAGGGCCGGAGGGGGGCCACAGGTCGCCCAGGCGACTTGCTAGCGCGGGCCACCCCTAGGCCGCGCCAGCAGCCCGCCTGGGTGGTGGGTCCCGCCTCCGGCGCTCTCCTTTGGCCTATGTGTTCCTCTTGACCTAAAAGTTACGGGGAGAGAAGAGTTTTCGCAGTTCCGTCGCCGCTCCGCGGCGGAAACCTACACAGAAGAAAAGACCTTTCCGGCAGGCAGATTCCGCCAAGGAGAATTCCTCCCGGAAGGGGAGATCGTCCTCATCGTCATCACCATCGTCACGGGCATCATTGAGATCATCATCACCATCATCATAATCACCAACACCATCTCCATCTTCATCCCATCTACTTCACCATTGCAATCGGAGTTGTACCTTGCTATTCATCTCCTCTACTCTACCGGTGTTGATTACTCTTTTCTAGTGAATCCTATTGAGTACTGTTGGAGAATTATTGTTATGACCAGGTTGTTAATCATATTTTCATCACCTCTGATCATGATCTTCTGTGAGTAGTTCCGTTAGTTCTTGAGAACATGGGAAAAGTCTAGATGCTAGTAGTCATATGATGTGGAAGTAATATGTGTTGATTGATATTTAAGTTATGGTGTTATTCTTCTAGTGGTGATATGTGAACGTCGACTACATAACACTTCGCCTTTTTAAGGACCTAGGGGAATGCATCGTGTATAAAGAATGCTTATGGTGGGTTTCCGGAGTGACAGAAACCTGAACCCCAGTTCGCATACTTTTGCATGAGGGAGTATTGGATCCTAAAGTTTATTCCCATGGTTAGGCTTTTCATTAATTCTTCTCTTGTATTTGTGGATGCTTGCAAGAGGTATTAATCATAAGAGTGTGCTTGTCTTAGCCTAGACGGTGCACTAGTTAAGATCCACCCACATAACACTTATCAATACAAAACATAATACTAGACGGAATATGGCGAAAGCACTTGACTATCTCTCCCGTGTGTCCTCAGGAACGCCTTAATATTTATAAGTTTAGTCCCTCGGCTTATCCTTTGTGTTCAAAAGGATTGGGCCACTTGCTGCACCTCGGCACCTTTTACTTTACTTCTATTTATTTCCTTGTTTCTTATACTAGAAAACCCATAAAAAGTTACTTTTCAGTACTTGCAATTATTCCTTGCTCAAGATCACTTGTTAATACCTTCTGCTCCTCATTGGGTTCGGCACTCTTACTTATCGAAAAGGCTATGATAGATCCCCTACACTTGTGGGTCATCAAGACCATTTTCTGGCGCCGTTGCCGGGGAGTGTACCGCTATTGGTAAGTGAAATTGGTAAGAAACCTTTACGTTGTACGTGTTGTTTTTGTTTTCCTATTTCCGTTTCTTTTCTACCTATGGACAACTCTTCTCTTGGTTGGTTGCTTGTGGGGAATAGCCCCAACGCCATTGTGGTGGAGAAACCTCCCCCACCTACTAAAATTGTGCCCTTTAAAATACCAAATGGTATTATTGCTTGTGTTTTGGCTAATCGATATGCAGGAGATAGACATCCAGGTGAACACTTGCTATATCTTTCAAAACCATGTTCCTTATTTAAGCTTGCAGGTATATCAATGGATTTTGTTATGAGAAAGCTACTCTCTCTATTATTAGAATATAAGGCTTTCGATTGGTATAGGCTTCTTGATGACTCTGATTTACTAAATTGGCAAGATCTTATGCCTCTCTTTTATGCAAAGTTTTATCCTCTTCATGAAATACATCAAGACAGGAATTATATTTGTAACTTTTGGTCTCGTGACAGAGAAAGCGTCTCTCAAGCTTGGGGGAGATTGAAGTTCTTAATGCTCAAATGTCCCAATCATGAGCTCTCCAAAGAAATTATTCTTACATATTTTTATGCAAGGCTTTCTCGTCAAGGTAAAGAGATGCATGATGCTTCCTCTAGTGGGGCATTCTCCAACAAAAGCACTAAAGCTAAATGGGATCTTATTGAAAGGATACAGAAGAACACTGAATACAGGGAGATTGATAAAGGTATTGAACCCATTATAAATTATGAGCGTGATTACATTGAGAGCTATGTGAAACTGATTACTTCAATACCTTTTGTGCAAAGATTGGTCTTGATTCCGAGCTTCTAATTGATTTTTGCAAAGACTTTTCCTCTTATATTCACTCTTCTAAGAAGAAGGAGGATCAACAACATAAACCTTTTATGGAATTACCTGTTGATATTAATGTTGTTGACCCTATCTTGCCTGCAATTGAATAGGAAAAGCCCCCTTTTCCTACAAGGATGAGGGAGCATTCTTTTGTCACAGGCATCCTGAATAAAAGTGAAAGAACGACTAATGAGCATGAGGACCTGATTAAAGTCGATCATCAAGTTGAATTTGTCAAGGATCTTGTTACTAGTAATATTGAGGATTCCAATATAAATTTTTGTGTTGTTTCCACTAACCTTGTTACAGCCAAGAATAAAGGCCAATTTCAGGTACTCCAGTTGTATCTGTTAAAATAGGAGACATAATTATTATGGGCTATGTGATTTGGGATCCAGTTCTTGTGCTATTCCTTTTTCACTTTATCAAGAGATCATGAATGAGATTCTACCATGTGAAATTCAAGAAGTCGATGTTACTATTCATCTTGCAAACAAAGAAACTATCTCTCCTATTGGAATTGTGCAAGATGTTGAAGTTCTATGTGGAAAGGTAAAATATCCTACCGACTTTCTAGTACTTGGGTCAGTGCAAGATAGTTTTTGCCCTATTATCTTTGGTAGGCCTGTTCTCAAAACTTGTGGAGCTATTATAGATTGCAGGAAAGGAAAAGTATCTGTTGAATTTAATGGTGAGCCATATGAATTTAACTTTTTTAAATTCTCGAAGCAAACTCGTGGTACTAATCTGCCTAGTAATGATAAAATTACTGAAGAGATTGCTTCTATTGCTATTCCTCCTAATGATCCTTTGCAGCAGTTTATGGAAAACCACGAGAATGATATGCATATGGAGGAAAGGAAGGAGCTAGATGACATATTCTTGAGACAACCTGCTATCCTGAAGCATAACCTTACGATTGAGCCTTTGGGAATTTTATCAAAATCAAAAGAAGACCCGGTGTTTGATCTTAAAGCTCTTCCCAGTACGCTCAAGTATGGTTATCTAGATGAAAAGAAAGTATATCATGTTATTATCAATTCTAACCTTTCAGGATATGAAGAAGAGCGACTATTGGAAGTCCTTCGTAAACACCGAGGCGCTATTGGCTATACCCTTGATGATCTTAAGGGGATTAGTCCATCTATTTGCCAGCATACTATCAATCTTGGGCCTGATGCTAAACCGGTTGTTGGTCATCAACGACGGTTGAACCCGAAGATGAAGGATGTTATGAGGACCAAAATCCTCAAGCTTCTAGCCGCAGGTATTATCTACACTATAGCTAATAGTAAGTGGGTAAGTTCGGTACATTGTGTTCCCAAGAAAGAAGGTACGACTGTGGTTCCTAACGATAAGAATGAACTGATACCTCAAAGAATTATTATTGGATATAGAATGTGTATTGATTATAGGAAGCTCAACAAGGCAACCAGGAAGGACCACTACCCGCTGCCGTTCATCGACCAAATGCTTGAAAGGTTATCAAAAAACACTCACTTTTGCTATCTTATGGGTACTCTGGCTTCTATTAAATTCGTGTTAACACTGCCGATCAAGACAAGACCACTTTTACTTGTCCCTTTGGTACTTATGCTTATAGACGTATGCCTTTTGGTTTATGCAATGCTCCTGCTACTTTTCAAAGGTGTATGTCCACTATCTTTCATGGTTTTGTGAGGAAATTGCGGAGGTCTTCATGGACGGTTTCTCCGTCTATGGAACCTCTTTTGACCATTGTCTCCACAACCATAATAAAGTTTTGCAGAGATGTGAGGAGACGAACTTGGTACTCAACTAGGAGAAGTGCCACTTCATGGTCAATGAGGGAATTGTTCTTGGCCACAAGATTTCTGAAAAAGGACTCGAGGTGGACAGGGCAAAGGTTGAAGCAATCGAGAGAATGCCTTATCCAAAGGACATCAGAGGTATTCGTAGTTTCCTCGGTCATGCTGGTTTCTATAGAAGATTTGTTAAAGACTTTTCTAAAACTTCAAAACCCCTCACTAATCTTCTCCAGAAGGATATTCCTTTTGTGTTTGATGAAGATTGTAAGGAAGCCTTCGAAGTTCTTAAGAAAGCCTTGATAACCGCCCCTATGGTCCAACCACCTGATTGGAATTTGCCTTTTGAAATCATGTGTGATGCTAGTGATTTTGTTGTGGGAGCTATGTTAGGACAAAGGGTTGATAAGAAATTGAATGTTATCCATTACGCTAGCAAAACCCTTGACAGTTCTCAAAAAAATTACGCTACTAGTTAGAATGAATTTTTAGTGGTAGTATTTGCTTATGATAAGTTTTGGCCTTCATACTGATCATGCTGCTATTAAGTATCTTCTGGAAAAGAAGGATGCCAAACCAAGGCTTATCAGATGGGTCCTTCTTCTTCAGGAATTTGATTTGCAAATTGTTGATAGGAAAGGAGGAAACAACCTTGTAGCAGACAACCTTTCCAGGATGGAGGACATACCACGTGATCCTATTCCAGACAACGATAGTTTTCCTGATGAAAAGTTAGCTGTTTTGCACGTGAAATCTAATTCAGATTCATGGTATGCAGATTATGCTAACTTTATTGTTGCAAAGTTTTTTCCTCCAGGTTTAACACTCCAGCAGCAGAAGAAGTTCTTGCACGACTTGAGGTATTACTTTTTGGATGACCCACATCTTTTAAGAGAAGGTGCGGATGGAATTGTGAGGAGATGCATACCGGAGCATGAGCAGAAAGATATCTTGAGACAATGTCATAGCAGTCCTTATGGAGGACATCATGCCGTTGAGAGGATCGCTCACAAGGTTCTCCAATCAGGTTTTTATTGGCCTTCTCATTTTAAAGATGCTAGAAATTATGTTTTATCTTGTGATAAGTGCTAGAGAGTTGGTAATATTAGTAGGAGGAATGAGATGTCTATGAATTATTCTCTAGTCATTAAGCCTTTTGATTGTTGGGGTTTTGAATTTATGGGTCCTTTCCCTCCTTCACACAAATACACTCACATCTTATAGGTTGTTGATTATGTGACCAAGTGGGTTGAAGCAATCCCCACTGAAAGTGCCGATCAGAAGACATCTTTGAAAATGCTCAAGGATGTAATCTTCCCTAGGTTTGGTGTACCTAGGTAGCTCATGACCGATGGAGGATCACATTTTACACAGGGTGCTTTTAGAAAAGCTCTAGCCAAATATGATGTTAATCATAGAATTGCTTCACCTTACCACCCTCAAACAAGTGGGCAAGTTGAGCTCACGAATAGAGAGATCAAGTTGATCTTGCAAAAGATAGTGAACAATTCTAGAAAGGACTGGTCCAATAAGCTAGGAGATTCCTTCTGGGCGTATAGAACTGCTTACAAAAATCCCATGGGGATGTCTGTGTATAAGATGGTCGATGGCAAGGCATGCCATCTACCTCTAGAGTTAGAGCACAAAGCATTCTGGGCTGTTAGAGAGCTTAATATTGATCCAAAGCTTGCTGGTGAAAATCATCTCATGAACTTGACTTCTCTAGATGAGTGGAGAAGTGAAGCTTACGAGAGGGCAAAAATGTTCAAATAAAAGCTAAAGAAGTGGCATGACAAGAGAATTTCGAAACGTGAATTTAATGTTGGTGATAAAGCTTTGTTATATAGATCTCGTTTCAGGTTTTCTCCATGTAAATTACTTTCCATGTGGGAAGGACCGTACCATATCGAACAAGTCTACCGCTCCGGTGCAATCAAGATTAATAATTTTGAAGGCACAAAACCACATGTTGTAAATGGGCAAAGACTCAAGCATTACATGGCCGGAGGCCCCATCAATGTAGAAGTGGATGTGATGCAGGTAGCCACTCACGAAGAACATATTGCAACAGTGTATGAGACACCGGCAGAAGAAGAATCAGAATATGTATGAAATACGGTAAGGAAACTTCGCGAACATCAATAAAAGTTTTGCATTATGTGTTTTTGCAAAATTAGGAAATTCCGAGCCGAAACGGAACGGAGAGGATCTCCAGGTGCTCCAGGCGACCTGGTGGCGCGAGCTAGCCCTTGGCCGCTCCAGGAGGCCTCGTCGACCACCCGGAGTCCGTCTCCGACTCTACTTTTCAGTACTTGCATTTATTCCTTGGTCAAGATCAATTGTCAATACCTTCTGCTCCTTGTTGGGTTCGACACTCTTACTTACCGAAAAGGCTACGATAGATCACCTACACTTGTGGGTCATCACTTGTCAGAGGGTAAGTTGCCGGGACAGTGTAACCTCCTCCTTGCCGGATATCTGAGTCCCCGGCAAAAGACCTAATCGTGATGGGAAGAAGTGTCGTGGCACAACACATAAGTGATAGAGATTCGAGATGAAATTTCAGAGTAGATAGGTTGTTTCCTTTCTAGAAATCCAACTCTTTGTTTGAGAAACCTGCGCGCAAATGGAACCTTGTCAGGATCAGTGCACCTTGGCTCTGTTTCGAACTCGTTCAACGACCTGAATGGCCACAGAGCGCCTTCACACTGTTTCGAACTGGTTCAACAGTCCAAGTGGCTACGCAGCGCCTTATTTCACCTCGAGCCACACTCGACGATCTAATGGTTGCACTAAGTACGGCAAGGACCCTTGCCGGTAACAACCCCTCCGTTGAACTCTATCACTAAGTACGGCAAGGATCCGTTCCTTAAAGCTCTAGGAGCAGGACCAGTCACGCCGGCAAGCTTCCAGAAAACGCAAAGGGTGTACCATACAAAGAGAAGGATCAGACACGAAGGAAACAACATTTCATTCATCTGTTTGAGGAAAACTCAGACATATTACATGGATGCTTTTACTACTCTAACCTATGATACTGTCTTTTGGTGATGGACATGCTTGCCGGATAGAAGTTCAAGAGGACAAAAAGCGGGACGGCCCCCAGCACAACCCAGGCTGGTTGTTCCTAGACCAGCACTGCGCAAAGGAGAACGGGGCCGGAAGACAGGGCGACCAGAAGGGATGAAGAAGCCGGAGCCCGCAATCGCGCCTCCTGAAAGACGAGGCGTCGATGCCGGCTCTGGCAAGGTAACCCCGCCGGGCGGGGGAGAGGCATGAGCTGGCCCCGGCGGCGTGGATGGTGGTTAGTTAGAGCTCGGCGTGCCGTGCTCCGACTTGACCCCCCCCCCGAGATCCTGACCTGCCAAGAGCGCCACCGCCACCGCTATCCTCCTCGTCATTGTCGCTCGACGAGGGACATTCAACGCAGCTCGAGCTCTCTTCGCAACAACCGAGATGCACAAGAGCGCCCATAAAACTTGATGGATAGCATATTATCCCCCGCTAGCTTGAAGCGAAGGACATGCCCATCCTTGAGGCCGTGGGCGCGGGCAAAGGCTTTCCAGCCCCGCCCGAGCAACATGGAGCAACGTTTCGGGTACTCCACTTGCACCTGCATAGCGACGTGGGAGCAACTGTACGCCCGCAACCACAAGACAGGGGCTTGGCGGCCTCCATTGCCCTAGCAAAGGGGCGAGGGAGGTGCAGATGGCCCCGAGGAATGTTGTGCAGCTCCACAACAAACTCCGGTATCGTCCCGTCCGAATGCCCTCCCCACGAAGGAGATGCTGGCGCTGGGGGAGAAGACGGGGTGCTGGAGTAGCACTCAGCCTTCCCCAGTGACGGCCTCCATGGCGACCGCGGCCCCTCGCCCCTCCGCCACCTCGGGCGTTGGGTCCGCCCTCTGCAGCTTGTTGCATGATCCAAACGGGATCCCCTTGCCGTCCTGGCGGCCGATGGTGGCCGCCCTCGACCCCTAGCCATGGTTAGGGGCGAGCGCCACCTGATGCTGAAGAAGACACCGCAGACACAAGCCGGGGATGCTGAATGTTTCAGGAGTTGGATGCATGAGCAAAACCCCCTCGCAAACTTCCTAATTTATAGGGCGAGGCGCGAGGGCTAGCTCTCCTCACTGCAGAAATTGTCGCCCCTCTCGCCCAATCACTCATGATGACGTGCAAACCGGGAACCGCCCTGCTACACCAATGCATGCGGGGGCGGGCCCTGCCACAACTGCAGCCTTTAAAGGCCACAAATGCCACTTGCCTGATCGTCATTGTGCATGCCACAGGCCAGTAATGCTTCAGGAGGTGGGGACGCGACTCCACGCGCAACTCTCCACCTCGCACACTCAATGCACGACACGGGGAGGGCCACTTGCAATGGCTCCAAACTGCCAAGCAGAAGCACATGCACTACTTTTGGCCTGGCCCAACTACGCCTCGCATGTGTGTGTGGCCCAGGCCCGGGGGCTCCTATCGGTGCACTAGAGACTAGGGTCTCCCGTGCCCCATAGTTGTGCATGGGCACCAGCAATACGCTTGGCGCTAGCACACCAAGCCGGCCGATGGGAAGAGGAACCCCAAGCTCGCCAAGACCACACCCCGCCAAAGGTGTGGGGATGCACCCTAGGCTCGCCAAGACCGCACCCCGCAAGAGGTGTGGGGAGCCACCCCAGGCTACAAGGCCCCGGTGAGCCCTTCTCGCCGGGAAGACTCGCAAGGCCCCAGTGAGCCCTCCTCGCCGGGAAGACTAACAGGGCGCCGGCGAGACCTCCTCGCCGGGAAGACTTGCAAGGCCCCGGCAAGCCCTACTTGCCGGGAAGATGTCCAGGACCCCGACAAGCCATCCTTGCCGACAAGGTGGGCGAGGCCATAGGTAAGGGCGCCACACCGACAGGCTCTCTTCGCCCGCCAGGTGTCCCTCCTGCCACAGTGCCGCCGACCGCCACCCCTCAAGCGCATCCCTCATGCGCTAGCGCAAAGCCCAAGTGTCGACATACCTTGGCACGTGTCGAAGCCACCTTGATGCAGGTTAGGGGCCAGACAAGGCATTTACTGCCCCTGACACCATAGTAAAAAGATAAGAGGTGAACCCTGTTCACTATGCAACCCATGAGTGCACTCTTGGTGACCCGTTTGCCTATAAAAGGAGGCCCAAGGCTCATTTTCTAGAGGTTGGACCTTTTGGGTTTCGAGATCCCCTAACCACTAGCTAAATTACTATAGCAAATAACCCTATAGTAAGCCCCCAATACAAACCAAGCAGGAGAGGGTTTTACGCGCCAAGCGGCCCGAACCTAGGTAAACGACCTTGCCGGTGTAGATCTCTAGCTCTGCTCTCAGCTACACCTCTCCCCTACCGCCGAACGATCAAGGGACGCTTAGAGCTTCCCATAGGTGTCGATTCCCCCGACAAGCACTCAACTACTTAAGTCATAGAACCCTATAGTAGGGCAAGTTAGGAATTCCCATGCGAAGTCGAGTCCGTGTAATGATGAAACCATAAGTGCTTGTTGTGTGCTTTTCTATTTGTGTCTTGATGCAAGTCGCGCTTTGCCTTAGGCAGCATGTAAGCGGCTGCATCACCTATCTTACTTAATGATGTTGTGTGGGGTCCTTAGACCCTTTTGTTTGACACACTTGCATCGTACCCCCTTATATAGGCGTGTTTGTCCCTTATGCTGCTCATTAGACCATTTCAGTATATTGATTTGGCTGCACCAAACAGGATGGTGAATACTACCCGTGCCAGTACCTTTGACAACCCTGGCGACTCTAGCCAGCACCTAGAAGCCGGTGCGACTACTCAATTTGGGGCTCACCAGGAGCAGCTGCATGGCGACATTCCCCCGCCACCACCTCCTCCGGAGAACCAGACTATGGCTCAGTTCCTTCAAGCTCTCCGAGAGGAACGTCAAGCTAACAACACCACTATCCAACCGATAGCTCAGGTCGTGGTGAAAACCCCACAGTAGAGTGGGAATGGCAATGGTTGATCCACTCTGTCGGAGTTCATGAGGACTACGCCCCCAATTTTCACCGAGACAACTGATCCTCTAGATGTCGATGATTGGATCTGCACCATCGAGGACCTCCTCATGTTGGTTAACTACACCGAAGACCATGAGAAGGTTTTGTAGACCCTCACTGTCTCGGTGGCACTGCTAGGGCTTGGTGGGACGGATTCAATATCATGTAGGGAGAGCGTGTTATCACATGGACCGCCTTCAAGGAAGGATTCCGTGCTGCCCACATTCCCCTTGGGATGATGGCTATCAAGAAGCAGAAGTTCCGTGGGCTGAACCAAGGCAGTGGCACCGTCAAGGTATACCTACAGAAGTTTAACCTCTTATCGAGGTATGCAGTTGATGATGTCAGCACTGAGGCCGCAAAAGTGGAATGCTTCATGGAGGGACTTCAACAGTCGTTGCCATACCAACTTGTTGTCTGTGACTGCCGGACCTTCTGTGGCCTGGTGAATAATGCTCTCATGCTTGAAGACAAGCGTCGTGCTATGGAAGACACTCACAAGTGCAAGCTGATTGGCATCAATGGTTCTAGAAAAGAGAAGGCTCGTCAATGGTAGTCCCCCCGGCAAGGCCTAACTATCAGCACCAGCACTACAGGGCTCCTGCACCGCGACCAAACTACCACCCTCAGCCATATGCCAACCCCAAGCCAACATACAATCCTCCTAGCAACAACAATGGGGACAATCCCAACAACCCCGGGCAGGTCACGTGCTTTGGGTGTGGCTTGCCTGGGCACTACTCAAGATAGTGCCGCAATAAGAAGCCCGATGCACCGCGCCCCAATGCACCAAATCAAGGACAAGGTCATGGAGCAACAAATTGAAACCAAGCTCCTCGCAACCAGCCCTACAACAGCATGCGACGTGTGAATCACGTCTCCGCACAGGAAGCCCAGGAAGACCCAGACTGCATACTAGGTACGTTCCCCGTCAACTCAACCCCAGCAACAATATTATTTGATTGTGTTGCATTGCATTCTTTTGTCACCCAAAAGTTCGTGATGAAGATTGGTTTGAAACCTACATTCCTAAATGGTCAAATGGAAGTACAAGCACCAGGTGCAGTATTAAGGACCAACATAGGATGTAGGGGAGTTGGATTCAGTATTAACAGGGTAAACTTTGTAGCAGACCTTATCGTCCTTAAGTCGCAAGGCTTGGACGTGATCCTTGGTATGGATTGGTTAGCCAAGCACCAAATCATACTGGACTGTGCCAAGAGAACTATCACCATGACCAGTGATCAAGGAGTCGAAGTCTAGTATATTTCCGAACCTGCCTCCACCCCAGCCCCTCAGGTTAACTGCCTTACGGGGTTCAAGTTAGATCATGTGCCGATGGTATGCGAGTACCCAGATGTATTTCCTGATGAACTGCCCGGGATGCCTACCGACCGAGACATCGAGTTCATCATTGAGCTCATGCATGGATCCATACCTATCTATAAGGAGCCATATAGGATGGGATCTGAGGAACTGGCAGAGTTGAAGAAGCAACTGGTCGAGCAGCTCGGGAAGGGATTTATTCGCCCTAGTGCCTCTCCTTGGGGATCACCTATTCTATTCGTGTCCAAGAAGGAGGGGACTATCAGGCTCTGTGTCGACTATCGTTCCCTTAATGAGGTAATGATAAATAACAAGTACCCGCTTCCCAGGATTGAAGACATGTTCGATCAGTTGAATGGTGCCAAGGTATTCTCCAAGATCGATCTCAGGTCTGTGTACTACCAACTAAAAATCCAGCCCGAAGACATACCCAAGATGACATTCGTTACCAGGTATGGCATGTAGAATGCACGGTCATGTCGTTTGGGTTGACCAATGCCCCAGCCTACTTCTTGTATCTCATGAACAAGGTCTTCATGGAGTATCTGGACAAGTTTGTTGTTGTATTCATCAATGACATACTCATCTTCTCCAAGTCTGAAGAAGAACATCAGCAAGACTTGAGGATGGCATTAGAAAAACTTCAAGAGCACCAACTCTACGCCAAGTTCAGCAAATGCGGATTTTGGCTACACGAAGTTGGATTCTTGGGTCATACCATGACGAAAGATGGGTTGGCAGTCGACCCCACCAAGTTAACTACAGTAACGAAGTGGAGTTCGCCAATTGATGTTAAGGAAGTTAGAAGCTTCCTCGGCCTCGTGGGATATTACCACAAGTTCGTAGAAGGATTCTACAGCGTCGCCCGACCAGTGACTCAACTCTTGAAGAAGGGCAAGAAGTTCAAATTGATGCACAAGTGTGAAGATAGCTTCCGATAATTGAAAAGGTTGACAACCGCCCAAATATTGGCTACTCCTAGTATTAACAAGGAGTTTGTGATATACTGCGATGCATCAAGGACCGGGCTCAGTGGTGTTATAATGCAAGACTGCAGAGTCGTGGCTTATCTGGCATGGCAGCTACACCCTCATGAGGAGAACTACGCAACTCTTGACCTCGAGATGGCGGCAGTAGTTCATGCCTTGAAGACATGGCGGCACTACCTTCTAGGAAAGCGATGTGAGATATACACTGACCACAAAAGTTTGAAGTATATCTTCACTCAGAAAGAATTGAATATGCGGCAACAGAGATGGTTGGAATTAATCAAGGATTATGACCTTAGAATTCAATACCACCCCGGAAAGGCCAACGTGGTAGCGGACGCCTTGAGGTGGAAAACTAGCACCCTGAATGCTGCAATTAAGGACAGGCTACCTGCCTTATATAGCAAACTTGAGAGCTTTGGGTTGGAGCTAGTGGAACCGGGTTTCCTAGTGAACTCGAGGCAAAGCCTACGCTAATGGACAACATCAAGGAAGCCCAGAAGGGACACGAGGGAATTGAGGGTATCAAGAGGGAGATCAAGGAAGACAAGGCCCGAGGATTCTAAGTGTATAAGCAAGGAGTTGTATGGTTTGGGAATCACATCTGCATATCCAATAAAGCCAAGCTCAAGAATTTTATCTTGCAAGAAGCACACAACACTCCCTACTCCATTCACCCTAGAGGAACCAAGATGTACCAAGACCTCAAGGAAAGATTCTGGTCGCATGGCATGAAGAGGGAAATAGCCTTATACGTTGCTTAATGCGACATTTGTCAAAGGGTCAAGGCTGAGAATGAGCGACCTGCTAGACTATTGCTACCTCTCTAAGTGCCTGAGTGGAAGCGGGATAAATTTGGCATGGACTTCATCACGGGTCTGCTAAGTCCGGCAAGGGTCATGACTCCATTTGGGTCATTGTTGATCAGGTAACCAAGGTAGCCCACTTCATTCCTGATAGTACCATGTACGATGGCAGCAAGCTCGCCAATTTCTAAATCGAGCGTATCGTAAGCCTCCACGGAATTCCGAAGGAGATCGTGTCCGACCGAGGCACGCAATTCACTTCAAAATTCTGGAAGAGGTTCCAAGAGGCCATGGGAACCAAGCTCTCCTTCAGCACTACCTTTCACCCACAGACCGGTGGGCACACAACGCGGGTTAATCAAATACTCGAGGACATGCTCCGTGCTAGTGTATTGTCATATGGAGCCAAATGGGAGGACTGTTTGCCCTTTGCCGAATTCGCCTACAGTAATAGCTACCGGTCCAGCCTCGAGATGGCCCCATTTCATGTGTTGTAGGGGTGCAAGTGTCGCACACCCCTCAATTGGTCTGTGGCTAGAGAAGGACCGATTTTTGGGCTAGTCATTCTCCGTGAAGCCGAGAAGCAGGTGCAACTCATCAAGCAGAATCTAGAGGCCACTAAGTTAAGGCAGAATAGTTACACTGACGACCACCATCGACAGGTGGCTTTCTGCATGGGGTACTTAGTCTAGCTCAGGGTCATGCCACTCAAGGGAATGAAGCGCTTCCACGTCAAGGGGAAGCTCGCGCCAAGATACATCGACCCCTTCAAGGTCACTACGAACCGAGGGGAAGTTGCTTACCAGCTGGAGCTTCCTCCCAAACTATCAAGTGTGCACAACGTCTTCCACATTGTTAGAGCATATTTCTCCATATGTGGTTTTGGTAATTGATGACAATCCCTATGGACTAAAGGTTGCTTTAAGTTATATTCGAAGGATTTGTCCATAGGCACTTCTTGAAGTCCATCTGTTGGTGTCAAGGAGTTTATATGATGACCAAGGTCGTATTCGAGGTATTATCCAAAGATTGGTAATGAAGACACAAGGTTGATCAAGACTAAGCAAGGATTAAATCAAGATGATCAACACACAAAGTGTACAAGATGGACTGAGAGGGATGAAGTGATCCCATGGTATGGTAAGAATTGTCCATAACGCTTGTGTGTACTAACCCATGGTCCTTGTGAGAGTTCAATGTGGGTTAGGTGTGTCTCCATGGGTTTTCGTCAAGAGGAAGATCTCATTCAACCTATGAAGGATGACATCAAGTGGTGATCGTCATTACTATTGCGGTGTGCAAGTTCAAGTGGAGCATCACGAAGATATCATGCTTGAGTCTTGCCGTCCATTGTGGTGGCAATGGACTTGTGAAGATGTGGTAAAGCCACCCATAGTGAGTATGGGGGAGCAATCAACTAGTCGTAGTCAAACCAAGGCAATCAATAAAGGTGGTCCATCTTAACGAAGCCAAGATCATCATCATCTAGATCAAGAGGACTAGCTGCAAGGCATAGGTTTGCCCATGATAGGTTTTTTATTTTAGGATAGATTGCCGTACTGTCAAGGGGGGCTCTCAAGTGAGTAGCTTGATTGTATTGTTTGTTGAGAGCTCAAACCATTTGCATCCTTGCATCATATTTCTTGGTTCTTGTTTGGTGTTTCTCTTTGTTTTTTTAGAGCTTATGGCCATCTTCATGACAAGCTCGAGTACATCGAAAATGGAGTCCATATGTATCTTCTATGATGTTTTCGATGTTAAATTTTTTTGCCGGTTCTTCATTCATAGAGGTCTCACTTCTCTATAGCATTGGCATTTTATAACTGCATCGTTGTTGGATAGCTCTTGTTGTTGTGAATTCAACAAGCTTGAGTTTTCTCGATTCGGAGTTCGTATGCGAAAGTTAGAGGAGTTTCAGTATCCAGCGGTAGTACCGCTCCTGGAGAGGTAGTACCGCCCCCTCTTGGGCGGTAGTACCGCTCCCTCAAATGTTTTGGGAGCGGTAGTATGGCTCCGAGCAGCGGTAGTACTGCTCTAGTCGGGCTGTTAGTGGGGGTAACGGTTGGATTCGTTCCCCCACTATATAAAGGAGGTCTTCTTCCCCATTGGACATTATCTATCCGTTGATCTTGTGTTCTTCCCCCATTGTTTACCTTCATAGAGCTTGCTAACTCTCAATCCCTCCAATGATTCTTGCTAGTTCTTGAGGGAAAAGGGAGAGGAGATCTAGATCCACATCTCCACCATTCACTTTCTCCTCTATGTGAGGGGAACCCTTGGATCTTGATCTTGGAGTTCTTTATGAGCTCCATGCTATTCCTCTCATTTTTCTTCATAGCTTTTGTTGTAGTGGAGGGATTTGAGTGTGAGGGACTTGACCACTTCATTTGTTCTTTCCGTTGGATTAGTTGCATCGATTTGAGTTCTCCACGGTGATACGTGGAAGTGAGAAGTTGAGAAGCTTATTACCCATGGGTACTTGGTATCCCTAGAAGCTTGGTGGTGCCTCAGAGCTCAATCATTGTGGTGTAAAGCTCCGGGCAAGCGTCGGGGTCTCCAATTAAGTTGTGGAGATTGCCCCGAGCATTTGTGGTCACCTCGAAGCCATATGCCATTCTGGTGAAGCTTCGTGGTGTTGTTGGGAGCCTCCAATTAAGTTGTGGAGATTGCCCCAACCTTGTTTGTACGGGTTCGGTGACCGCCCTCAAGGGTCCCTTAGTGGAATCACGACATCTTGCATTGTGTGTGGGCGTGATGAGATTACGGTGGCCTTAGTGGCATCTTGGGGAGCATTGTGCATCCACACCGCTCCAAACGGAGATTAGAATCCGCAAGGGTGTGAACTTCGGGATACATCATCGTCTCCGCGTGCCTTAGTTATCTCTTACCCGAACCCTTTACTTATGCACCTTACTTTGTGATAGCCATATTATTTCTTGTCAGATATCTTGCTATCACTGAGTTGTTTATCTTGCTTAGCATAAGTTGTTGGTGCACATAGGTGAGCCTAGTTGGTTTAGGTTTTGTGCTTGACAAATTAAACGTTAGTTTTATTCTGCATTTGTTCAAGCCTAAACCATAATTATTTTAAAGCGCCTATTCACCCCCCCCCTCTAGGCGACATCCATGTCCTTTCACACGTGTCACAACTCCGAAAGTGCCTCCAAGCGCCCAACCGTCCGGATCCCTACAAGGACATCGATCATCAAGCCATCGACCTTCAACCAGACCTTACCTATCGCGAGAGACCGATCCACATTATGGATGAAGCCTAACATCATACCCGAAGCCCCATCATCAAGTACTTCAAAGTCTAATGGAGCAACCACACCAAGGCAGAAGCAACATGGGAACACATAGACTACCTTACATCCGAGTTTCTATACCTTTTTAGCGCTTAGATTAGTAATCTCGGGGACGAGATTCTTGTAAGGGGGATAGGTCTATCACACCCGGTGTTTTTACCACTTTGTCACTACTTATTTTATTTTTTCAAAAATTTGGAGTCAATAAAAACTTTGTGAATGAGTGCTATGATTGTCCTGGTTGTCCTTGCTTGTGTGTGTGTGCTTGTGAGTGAATCACTAAAACAACTTTTCCTCTAAGCAACGTGCACCTTGACTCCAAACTCTTGCCCAAAGGGCATGCCATGGGCATAGCACCAGAAATTAATTTTTATAATATATTAATCCAACATAAACCCTTTTTCTTATTTTTAATCTCCAAAACCCCTATGATGGGATTTTTTCTACAAGTCCATAATCTAAGGGACATATTTAGCCCCAAAGGTTTTCACTTGTTTATATTATTAAAATAACTTCTCAAAACCCTAAAACAGTTATTTTAGAAGTTATTTTTCTATTTTATTTAACTGGCTTTTTCTGAGGCTAGAAATGGTATTTCCTAGGGGAAAATTATTTTCCTGCCTTTGAAAATTCTGAGAAACATTAGGGAGACTCAAACGACATATATTTTCCATATATGTGATTTTAATCCAATAGTCATGTTCAAAATATTGGACTAATCTCTTGAAAATCATTCCTGACTATTCCGAACTTTTGGAATATTTCCAAAGGAAATATTCTCAATAAATGCCAAGAAAATTCCAGCATGTCCCACATACTATATGTTATAAGCATGCCAAGTTTGTCCATTTGGTCTCAAACTTTGCATAAGTGATCAAAGCCCCAAATGAGGCGGGCATACCAAGTTTTGCATTTGTGGGTGTTGATTTAATCACACTTGCCCACACGAATGTGATCCTGTCTATTTTTGGGCTTTTGTAAGTCTACATTGTCAAACTGACTCAATTAAGCTCAAACTTGGTAGACTTGGTTATTTTTGCCCATTATGCAATCTTGTTAAGTTTCACTGCAGTTGGAGAAGATTAAATTCACCAAACCAGCATCAAACACCTTCTGCTCATTTTGTAAATCAGCCACAAATACCCCTTAAACCCCACTCCTTCACTCCTAACCTCCAACACAAAGGTACGAGTGTTACCCCACAACTACAGTCGAGAGATTTAGCACCATTTCAAACTAGAGCAAGACAACATCTTCAATCTTCACTCTTAATGCACCCTAGTAGCATTTGTTATTCATTCCTCCCTTTGACCAGTGTTGTTCCCTCGGTTCTAGAGCCTCTAGAGGGCATCTGCAAAACCTCCAGGTGCTACCAGACATGCTTTAGACACGCAAGAGTGCGCCAGCAGGCTAAAATGGCGCTCTGGACGCGCCACAGAGCGCACCTTCATCGAGGGAGGCCAGCCCCAGCCAGGTCTCGCCCCCACAACCTTCCCAAAGTCTCCTGCATCAACGATCGGCTTGAGCACAACACAGGGCCCCTCTTCTCCCCCTTTTACTTGCCCTGGCAATGCGTGGCCCGAGGCTGTCAATCCAGGAACACCACCACGACGCGTCAAATATGCGGCTCACTCCACCTTTGACCTTCTCAGCTCGTATAGGCGTCGCCGAGGAAGACCCCAGACACACCCCAGTGGTCTCTCTCCCTCTCCTACCGTTCCTACAACCTCGTCGACGCACCAGCATTCGGTGGACTATGGAGATCCTATATGAAGACCTCCCCCTGCTCTTCTTAGATCCCCTCCCTTCAGCCTCACCACACCTCCAATCGACCCCCTACCCACTCCAATCAAGCTATCCGAGCACCGGTGCTCGAGATCGACCGAGGCGCCGCTGCGTCGGATCTCACTCGATCTCGGGACACACGCGTGCTTAGGCGGTCCTTTTGCTCCCCTTAGGACCGTAATCGAATCCTGCAACGTCTCCACAACTTCCCTGATCATTTCCACCCCTTGAACGTCATCGCCGTCCATCTCCCAAAATTCCTCGGTGCAGCCAACTTGTGGGCGACGATTCCGACCACCTCAAGCTTCCCCTCGACCAGCACCCGAATGGCAGGAGTCGAGGGAACCCATTCCTGCACTCGCCTCTCCTCGCCATCGCCTGTGCTGCCGTCAGTGAGCACCACCCCTCTCTATCCCGAGGTTGAAGACGACCTAACAAGGGCACCCACTCTCTTAGCGTCTCCCTTTACCTCTCATTTCCTCCTCGCAGTCACTCACTTCACGTCCGTACGCGCCAAGTTTAAACCTGATAGCGGGTGCGCTTGGGCTGTTTAGCTGGCCGGCTAGTTGGGCCAGCCCATTTGTTGGTTGCCTCAGGCCTGGCCAGTTGGCCTTTTTTAGAATTTACTTAGTTAAATCCCACAGGGTTTTTAACATTTCCAATTCAAACAAGCCTTCCACCATAATTCTTGTTTAAATATAGAGAATTTAATAAAACTATTTCAGTAATTTTTACAAAAACTTTTGTGTATAGATTTATTTGAAAACCTAGTTGGAAGCTATTTTAGCCCCTGCTAAAAATGTTTTTCAAATATTTTCCACTAGAAAGTCAGAAAAAATATATTTTTAGAAATGAAATAGGCATTTTACAGACTAGGGTAACATTTTTAAAATGGATTGTGTGCTTGTTTCGGCTATGACCTTTATTAATTTATATCATTACCGCAACGATGGATCACATGATTGATGAAGGACTTGGACCCGAAGGCCTTGAGAACCCAGGAGACTTTGCTCACCAAGGCAAGCAGCACCTTGACCATGTCCGAGAAAATATTTTATGCATGTCATGTTTAATATTCGATTCTGATGCATATATTCATAATGGATTCGATAAAACCCTCGGTAGGGTGTTTCTAATGTCTTTTCGGTAATACTTGCATGAGAAGCATGACCCTACCATCTATGAGGGTCACACTAATAAAAAGTTGATTAGTAGATAGTAGTGCTACACAAAGGATGAGCATATGCATGGTGATGGTAGCACAAAGGTGATTTCCAAAACTCTTCGAAAACCCTGTCGGGTGCCACTAATGCCCGAGGGTGATGTGTTGTGATGGTGACCACTTTAGAAAGAAGAGGTGTACCGGAAGAAGGTTAGGTGTGTGTGTGAGTGGTCTCGAAAATGATGTGTCTACCATCCCAACCTTACATGTGCGGCCACGATACCCCAATATGGGAACGGGGCTTTTTTGATTACGTTGGTCGTTGCTAGCAAAGAGCGCGCATTACTAGTGACGGGAGTGACATGGTCATTCTCGGGACGGGGTCGTGCCAGGTAGGACGACTATGCTATTTTTACAGGTTCCGGGCACACCGTTGGTCCCCGCATGGATGATACGATCTAGAGCGGGACTCGTAAGACGTACATCATGTGGGCTGGGTACCAATCGAGTGGACTCTTTGTCTAGTGTTGTTAAGGGAAAGACATTGTTCGGGTGCTTACCTCGGGTATGTTATATACCATGATTCGTGGATGACACGGAAGTTCCTCGAGTCTCGTAGGTACAGCGCGCAACCTTTGCAGAGTATAAAACTATTCGAATAGCCATGTCCACATTCTAGGACAGTTGGGTAATCCTTCTTAAACTATGTCCAGACGTTTTCACATAAACCAAGTGTGCGTGTGTGTTAAAGGTGTTACCCTAGAAAAAGGTTACTTGAGTCAAGTCGGGTGACTTGGCATAGAGGGTGAACATGAGGTGTTAACCTTTGGAATAAAAGATTGATATGTGTGTTGATATGTGTAACCTGTTCAGGTGGATACCATTTACCCTATGGTGCATAACCATACAAGTACTTGACCATGTTATTGTATTTAAGGAACAACTTGCTTTCCGCAAAGGTTGTCGTCAATAATTATATCATGCTTCAATCTGCATTGTCCACGTTAGGGGTTGCTTGCGAGTACATTCAATGTACTCATTGGCTTGCCATTGGTTATTTAATTGGCCAGGCATGGAAGAAGCGGAGTACAAAGAGGAGTTCGTCGTCGGAGACGGACACGTGGTCTAGGATTCTTGCCAATCAGAATGCGTGTAGGTTAAGGCTGGTGGCATGGGTTCACGTTATCTACCAAGTTATCCGGGGCTAGTAGTATGATGGTGTGTCGGCTGGATAAGCCGTATTTATAAAATGACTTGGCCATAATGACCTTATCTGTATCAGACGTTAATTACGGATGTAATACTCTTGGTATTCAGGATATGTATGTTCAGTGAGCATTCATATCTGGGATCACTGTACACGTGCATTCGGTGATCTAGACCTACAAGTCAAGGTCCCCACACCTTGTCCTGCACCTTTCTCTTGAAACGTCGAAGTTTTAAGACCACAAGTTGAAAGTGGCAATTCTACTACAAGATTAGCACAGCTGGAGCCACCGTGATGCCATGTGGTGAGCTTATGATTTCCGCAACCCGGCGGGTCCAGTGGTGAGACGATCATCGCTGCGTTGAAGACAATGTTGGAGATCCACAATCGTCATTGGGCGCTTGTAGGTCCCTCGATTCTTTTTATAAACCGTTCCTTCATCTACGCCCAAGTATTGATAGAAATCAGCGGTAGGTTCTTGAACCATGTTCGATCTGGCCCTTCCAACATCATCGTGAGATATGTAGCACATACTGCATCACTGGCATCGAGCATGTCCATAGCAAGCTTGTAACTCTCAATCCACGCGTCCGGCTCAAAAGATCTGTTGTGTAGTTGGGCACCTTGCGCAGTCCTTCGAAATCTTTGGGCATGCGCTCATTGCGTAGAGCTAAAGACAAGCAAGGGACTCCCATGTTCCTTCCACTCGGTTCACTATATGCAGGTGCTAGCTGGGCGTAAGTCAGAACCCCTTGAGCTGCCAGTGTTGCCGCCGCATCTGCTTCCGCCTAATGAGCGGCACGGGCCGCGTTCCCATGTGCTTGGGCGTTGGTCATCGGTGGTACGGGCGGGTTAGCTTGCGGTTGTTGTCGGCGAGCACTACTGGACACCGCCGGAGAGTCCTTATGGCGACTCTTAGTACGACTAGCGTGCGGCGTGGAATGTAACCGGTCACGACTGTTAGAGAACTATGCGTGTTGGACCACAACCGTTTTTAGCATCTCGCTGGCATTCCTGGCTTCCACCTCGATCAGGGTGTTTCCATGAATAGGGAGAGACTTCACATTACATATAGAAGCTAGCATGTTATCTACGGGGTTGGAGAAGTGGCCATGTGGCCTCAGGACATGCTAAGTCGGCTGTTGGGTCGGCGGGGGCTGAGCCGACTCAACCTATACCCCTGTCTGTTGGGGTGGGTTCTACTCCACACCCGATGTGCGTGGGTGATGACCCACAAGTGTAGGGGATATATCGTGGTCCTTCCGATAAGTAAGAGTGTCCAACCCAACGAGGAGCAGAAGGAAATGACAAGCGGTTTTCAGTAAGGTATTCTCCGCAAGCACTGAAATTATCCGTAACAGATAGTTTGGTGATAAGGTAATTTGTAACGAGAAACAAGTAGGAATTGTAACTAAGGTGCAGCAAGGTGGCCCAATCCTTTTTGTGGCAAAGGACAAGCCTGGACAAACTCTTATATAAAGAAAAGCGCTCCCAAGAACACATGGGAATTTATGTCAAGCTAGTTTTCATCATGCTTATATGATTTGCGTTCGTTACTTTGATAATTTGTTATGTGGGTGTACCGGTGCTTGGGTGCTGCACTTACTTGGACAAACCTCCCACTTATGATTAACTTCTCTCGCAAGCATCCACAACTACGAAATAGGAATTAAGATAAATCTAACAATAGCATTAAACATATGGATCCAAACCAGCCCCTTACGAAGAAACACATAAACTAGGGTTTAAGCTTTTGTCACTCTAGCAACCCATCATCTACTTATTACTTCCCAATGCCTTCCTCTAGGCCAAAATAATGGTGAAGTGTTGTGTAGTAGACATTCACATGACACCACTAGAGGAGAGACAACATATAACTTATGAGAATATTGAACAAATACCAAATTCACATGATTACTGATAACAAGACCTATCCCACGTCCTCAGGAACAAACGTAACTACTCACAAAGCATATTCATATTCATGATCACAAGAGTATTAATAATCATTAAGGATCTGAAAATATGATCTTCCACCAAATAAACCAACTAGCATCAACTACAAGGAGTAATCAACACTACTAGCAACCCACAGGTACCAATCTGAGGTTTTGGGACAAAGATCGGATACGAGAGAAGAACTAGGGTTTGGAGAGGAGATGGTGCTGATGAAGATGTTGATGGAGATTGAACCCCTCTCGATGAGAGGATCATTGGTGATGACGATGGCTTTGATTTCCCCCTCCGGGAAGGAAGTTTCCCCGATGGAATCGCTCCACCAGAGCTCTAGATTGGTTTTTTCGAAGTTCCGCCTCGAGGCGGCGGCATTGCGTCCTGAAAGGTCTAATATGATTTTTTTTCCAGGTCAAAACCATTCATATAGCATAAGATGGGCGCTAGAGGCCCACCAAGGGGCCCACAAGCCTATAGGGCGCGGCTAGGGGGGTAGGTCGCGCCACTTGGGTTTGTGGCTTCTTGGTGGTCCCCTCCGGTACTTATTTCTCCCATTATTTTTTATATAATCCAAAACAATTCTCCGTAACTTTTCACGACTTCTGGATCTGTGCAGAATAGGTCCCTCGGATTTTCTCCTTTTCCAGTCCAGAATTCCAGCTGCCGGCATTCTCCCTCTTCATGTAAATCTTGTAAAATAAGAAAGAAAAGGCATAAGTATTGTACCATAATGTGTAATAACAACCCATAATGCAATCAATATTGATATAAAGCATGATGCAAAATGGACGTATCAACTCCCCCAAGCTTAGACCTCGCTTATCCTCAAGCGGAAGCCGAGATCAATAAAATAAAATACGGACATGAGGGCATCATGATTATCTTTAGAACAACAATACACATTGACATAGAGTATCTTATACTGAAGTAACAATTTATTCACAAGACAAAATATGCATCATGAACTGTATTGAGAGTCAATACAAGAACATGTAAAGAAAGAGTCAATATAAGAACTTGTAAAGCAAATCCACATACTCAATCATTTTATAGTCTTTCATAATTGCTAACACTCACGCGGTACCTATAAGGTCAAAGTTTCAATCGGACACACAGAAAGATAGGGGCTTTCAGTTTTGCCTGTCGACTATTTACCTCTAGGGTAATGTCAACAATAATAACTCATGACCACCCACATTTGAGTGGATATATTTGTCTAGATCATTCCCCAACACATGACGCTTGCGAAAAGATAAAGGCGAAGTAAAGGAAATGGTGAAGATCACCACGACTCTTACATAAAGGTAAGTAATTAGAAAGTGAAAGTAAAAGATAAGCCCTTCGCAGAGGGAAGCACAGGTTGTCATGCGCTTTTATAGTTGGATGCACAATCTCTTAATGCAAAAGAACGCCACTTTATATTGCCGCTTGTGATAAAGAAATTTATTATGTAGTTTGTCGCTTTTATTTATTCTATATCACAAGTTCGTATAAAGTTTATTTTCCTCGCACTAATAAACTTCACATATTTAAGGAGCAATTTTTATTGCTTGCACCGATGACAACTTACTTGAAGGATCTTACTCAATCCATAGGTAGGTATGGTGGACTCTCAAGGCAAAACTGGGTTAAAGGTTTTTGGATGCACAAGTAGTATGTCTACTTGGTCTAGGAGCTTATTTTGGATAATATGAGGTGGAAGCAAGGGACACATGTTGAATGATCTACAACCATATAACTTCTACTCGGAAATAAGCAAACATAACTCATTATGTTGTCTTCCTTGTCCAACATCAACCTTTTGGCATATGATATTTTTATGAGTGCTCACAATCACAAAAGATGTCTAAAATAATATATTTATATGTGAACCTCTCTTTCTTTGTTACTTCCTTTTAATTGCAACAATGACCAATAGCTTTGTATGTCAACTCACAACAAATTTCAATCAACATACTTTTTATATGTGAAGTCATCACTCCCCATAAGATCATTATGTATGCTCTATTGCTTTTATTCTATACTTCTTTCTATTTCCTTTTCTCGTGATCATAGCAAGCAATAAAATCCATCAGTTCAAAACTACTCTTTATTATGTAACTCTTGGACTTGCTTACATAGGGGGAACGAAAAAAAAGAAAAAACTCAAAACTAGATCACACTAAAACTTTATTCTACTAGATCAAGATATAACCAAAAAGATCATTGAAAAGAAGAAAAACAATGGTAAAAAGGTGTGATGGTGATAAGATACCGGGGCACCACACCCAAGCTTGGCACAAGCCAAGGGGAGTGCCCATACCCATGTGTTCACTTGTCTTCCTTCAGAGGTGGTGGTTTTATATTCTTGGCGATGATGCCTCTCAGAATGTGATTGTCCTCCTCAAGCTTATTACTTCACCGTCTGAGATCCATTATTTCCTTGTGGAGTTTTCCAGTGACGGTTTGAGCTTCCTTAACCCATGGATGTTCCATTGCTGTGGGGGAAAAGGCAACACTCTTTTTCAGATTTTCATAAGTGAGAAATTTAGCATTAGGAGGGATAACCGAATTCGGAATTGTTGAGCCCTGAAGTTCTTCCAACATGGCTTCAGGTTGTAAACAAGAGGTAACTTCTTGGCCTTCCTCCATAGCATCTATCCTTTTGAACTCAGCTTCGACCTTTTCCTCTGTGACCTACCCAACACGGTTCTCCCCAATAGATTCTTGCAAAGACATATTGCTTTGAATCTACTGCGGAAACAACTCAAAACGAAAACAGGAGATATTGTCGAGGTATAGATGTCAAAACCTACGGGAGATTATATACTGAATCTTTGCCGACCCGAAGGAGTCTTCCACAAAAAAGGGAGTCCAGAGAGTACATGGGTGGCCACAAGCCTGCAGTGCGCTGTTAGGGGGGTAGGTCGCGCCCCCCGGTCTTGTCGCCTCCTCGTGCATGCTTCGGACTGCTTCAAATTTTCCTAATTTTTTACATATTCCAAAACTGGTAAAAGTTGCCATTGAAAACGTTTTGAAGTAAGTTTTCTTACCGTAGAACATACCTGTTCCTTTTCGGGGTCCGAGGTATTCTGATAGGTCTCCCTAATGTACTCTTCCGGAGTTATGGTATTGGTAACATTAGTTTCAACATTTATGGGAGTACGTGGGATATAATGTTTGATTCTTTTCCCATTTACCACCTTCGGATTTGTGCCTCCGGCATTGTTTATCTTGATGGCTCCAGAACGATATACTTCCTCGATAATGTAAGGCCCTTCCCATTTAGAGAGAACTTTTCCTGCAAAAAATCTTAAACGAGAGTTGCATAGCAGGACATGATCACCTACATTAAATTCATGCTTTTGTATCCTTCTATCATGCCACCTCTTAACTTTTTCTTTAAACAACTTAGCATTCTCATAGGCCTGGGTTCTCCATTCATCAAGTGAGCTAATGTCATATAACTTCTTCTCACCAGCAAGTTTGAAATCATAATTAAGCTCTTTAATTGCCCAATAAGCTTTATGTTCTAGATCTAGAAGTAAGTGACATGCTTTACCATAAACCATTTTATAAGGAGACATACCCATAGGGTTTTTGTAAGCGGTTCTATAAGACCATAATGCATCGTCAAGTTTCTTAGACAATTGTTTCTAGATCTATTAATAGTATTTTGCAAGATCAATTTTATTTCTCTATTGATCAATTCTACTTGCCCATTAGACTGAGGGTGATAAGGAGATGCAACTCTATGATTAACATCATACCTAGTAAGCAATTCACGGAATGCACCATGAATAAAGTGTGAACCACCATCAGTCATTAAGTATCTAGGGACTCCAAATCTTGGGAAAATAACTTCTTCCATCATTTTAATAGAAGTGTTATGATCAACACTAGTAGTTGGAATATCTCCTACCCACTTAGTAACATAATCAACAACAACTAGAATATGAGTATACCCGTTGGAATTTGGAAAAGGTCCCATATAATCAAAGCCCCAAACATCAAATGGCTCAATAACTAGAAAGTAATTCATAGGCATTTCCTGACGTCTACTTATGTTACCTCATCTTTGACATTCATCACAAGAAAAGACAAAATTACGAGCATCACTGAAGAGAGTAGGCCAATAAAAACCAGATTGCAGTACCTTGTGTGGAGTTCTATCTCCAGCGTGATGTCCTCCGTAGGCCTCAGAGTGACACTTGTGAAGGATCTGTCTCTGTTCATGCTTGGGTACACAACATCTAATAATACCATGTATTCCTTCTTTATAAAGGTGCGGACCGTCCCAAAATTAATGTCTTAAATCATAGAAGAACTTTTTCTTTTGTTAGTATGTGAAACTAGGCGGTATAAATTTAGCAACAATGTAATTAGCATAATCAACATACCAAGGAGCATTGCCTTAAGCATTTATAACATCTAGTTGTTCATCAGGAAAGCTATCATCAATAGGTAGTGAGTCATCAAGAACATTTTCTAATTTAGACAAGTTATCTGCTATGGGGTTATCAACGCCCTTTCTATCAATAATATGCAAATCAAATTCTTGTAGCAGAAGAACCCATCTAATAAGTCTAGGCTTAGCATCTTTCTTTTCCATAAGGTACTTAATAGCAGCGTGATTAGTGTGAAAAGATACTTTGGAATGAACAATATAAGGTCTAAACTTATCGCAAGCGAACACAACTGCTAAAAATTCATTTTCAGTGGTAGTATAGTTCCTTTGAGCACTGCCTAAAGTTTTACTAGCATAATAGAGAACATTTAATTTCTTATCAACTCTTTATCCTAGAACAGCACCAACAGCATAATCACCAGCATCACACATAATTTCAAAGGGTAGGTTCCAATCAGGTGGTTGAATAACAGGTGTAGTTATCAGGGCTTTCTTAAGAATTTCAAATGCTTCTACACAATCATCATAAAAAATGAATGGAAAATCCTTTTGCAAAATATTAGTGAGAGGCTTGGAATTTTTATAGAAGTCTTTAATAAATCTCCTATGGAAACCAGAATGACCAAGGAAACTTCTTATACCTTTAATATCTGTTGGACATGGCTTTTTTTTCAATAGCATCAACTTTAGATTTATCAACTTCAATACCTCTTTCGGACATTTTTTGTCCCAAGACAATGCCTTCATTAACCATAAAGTGGCACTTCTCCAAATTCAAGACAAGTTTAGTTTCTGCACATCTCTCTAAAACTTGATCAAGGTTGCTCAAACAATCATCAAAAGACGTTCCGTAAACAGAAAAATCAACCATGAAAAACTCAACAATCTTTTCACAAAAGTCAGAGAATATAGCCATCATACATCTTTGAAAGGTAGCAGGTGCATTACATAATCCAAAAGGCATACGTCTATAAGCAAAGGTACCAAAATATCAAGTAAAAGTGGTCTTCTCTTGATCCTCTTTTGATACAGGTATTTGAGAGAAATCAGAGTAACCATCTAGAAAACAAAAAATGTGTATGTTTGGATAATCTTTCTAGCATTTGATCAATAAAAGGTAGAGGGTAATGATCTTTCCTAGTAGATTTATTTAATTTCCTGAAATCAATTACCATTCGATATCCTATAACAATTCTTTGTGGCATCAATTCATCTTTATCATTAGGAACAACACTAATACCTCCCTTTTTAGGGACACAATGAATAGGACTAACCCATCTACTATCAGCAATAGGATAAATTATACTTGCCTCCAGAAGCTTTAGTGTTTAATTTCTTACCACTTCCTTCATTTTAGGATTTAATCGTCGTTGGCGATCAACAACTACTTTAGCATGAGGCTCCATATTGATTTTCTGCTAACATAGAGTGGGACTAATGCCCTTAAGATCATTAAGAGTATATCCAATAGAGGCCCGGTGCTTCCTCGGAGTTTTCAATGATCTCTTTTCTTCATGCTCTGAAAGGTTAGCACTAATGATAACAGGATATATCTCTTTTCATCAAGATAAGCATACTTCAGAGTGTCGGGTAATTGTTTAAGCTCAAACAAGGGATCACCCTTGGGTGGAGCAGGATCCCCAAGTATTTCCACAGGTAGGTCGTGTTTCAGAATAGGTTGTTAATCAAAGAAAATCCTGTCTATTTCATTCCTTTCATTCATATACATATCATTTTCATGGTCTAGCTAATATTGTTCTAAGGGATCGGTAGGAGGCGCAGCAATAGAAGCGAGACCAATAATTTCATCTTTACTAGGCAATTCTTTGTCATGGGGTTGTCTACGAAATTTAGAGAAACTGAACTCATGAGTTGCATCCCCAAAACTTACGGTAACCGTTTCTTTCACAATCGATCTTAGCAATAAAAGTTTTAAAGAAGGGTCTACCGAATATAATGGGACAAAAATCATCTTGTGGGGAACCAAGAACAAGAAAATCAGTATGATATTTTATTTTCCCACACAAGACTTCAACATCTCTAACAATCCTAATTGGTGAAATGGTATCTCTATTAGAAAGCTTGATGGTAACATCAATTTCCTCTAATTCGGCTGGTGCAATATCATCCATAATTTCTTTGTATAAGGTAAAGGGAATTGCACTTACACTAGTACCCACATCACATAAGACATGATAACAATGATCTCCTATCTTACCAAAATCAACAAGCATGCCAACAATAGGTCTATGTTTACCCTTAGTATCAGGTCTAGCAATTCTAGCGGCTTCATCACAGAAGTGAATGACATGCCCATCAATATTATCAACCAATAGATCTTTAATCATAGCAATATTAGGTTCAACTTTAATATGTTCAGAAGGTATAGGTTTTCTAGTACAAATCTTGAACCACGGTTGATGATTTAGCATGTTCCTTTATCCTAATATGAAAGGGTGGTTTCTCAATATAAGCAGTAGGAATAACAGGATCAGCATTATAACTAGTACTTTCTTCAACTTTGATAGGTTATACCACTTTAACTTCAATGGGAGGATGATATTTAAACCACTACTCCTTGGGGAGATCAAGATGAGTAGCAAAAGATTCACAAAATGAAACTACTACCTCAGAGTCAAGTCCATATTTAGTGCTAAAATCACGAAAAGCATCGGTGTCTATAAAGGATTTAACACAATCAAACTTAAGGATTATACTTGACTCATTACCTTCATCAAGTTCCCAATCTTCAGAGTTGCGTTTAATTCTTTCCAATGAGTCCCATTTGAATTTAATATCTTTCTTCATAAAGGAACGAGCGCAAGAAGTGCCGAGCATGGATTGATCATTACGAGAGAGCCGAGCATAAAAATTCTGAATAATAACTTCCCTCGGGAGCTCATGATTGGGGAATGAATATAACATTGACTTAAGCCTCCCCCAAGCTTGAGGGAATCTTTCTCATTCAGGAGGCCAAAAATTATAGATGTAATTCCGATCACGATGAACCAGATGCATAGGATAAAACTTTTGTTGAAATTCCAATTTCAATCGGTTGTGATTCCATGATCCAATATCATCACATAGCCTATACCATGTCAATGCCTTTTCCTTCAAAGATAAAGGAAAGACTTTCTTCTAGACATCATCCTCGGGCAGACCTACAAGCTTGAATAATCCACAAACTTCATCCACATAGATTAGGTGCAAATCAGGATGTAGTGTACCATCTCCTGCATAAGGATTAGCTAGCAGTTTTCTATCATACCCGAAGGAATTTCATAATAAATATTTTCAGTAGGTGCAGCAGGTTGAGGAGCATCTCTTTGTGCTTCCAGTTAGGGTGAAGATACCCCGAACAAGCTCCTCAAAGGATTATTTTCCATAGTGACAAGTGACAGTAAATTTCAGCATAGTATATAAATTTTTCCTTACCAAGTTCCACTTACCAAAAATGCTTCACTCCCCGGCAGCGACATCAGAAAAGAGTATTGATGACCCACAAGTGTAGGGGATCTATCATAGTCCTTTCGATAAGTAAGAGTGTCCAACCCAACGCGGAGCAAAAGGAAATGACAAGATGTTTTCAGTAAGGTACTCTCTGCAAGCACTGAAATTATCGATAACAGATAGTTTGGTGATAAGGTAATTTGTAATGAGTAACAAGTAACAACTGTAACTAAGGTGCAGCAAGGTGGCCCAATCCCTTTTGTAGCAAAGTACAAGCCTTGACAAACTCTTATATAAAGAAAAGCACTCCCGAGGACACATGGGAATTTATATCAAGCTAGTTTTCATCATGCTCATATGATTCGCGTTCGTTACTTCCATAATTTGTTATGTGGGTGGACCAGTGCTTGGGTGCTGCCCTTACATGGAAAAACCTCCCACTTATGATTAACCTCTCTCGCTAGCATCCACAACTACGAAATAGGAATTAAGATAAATCTAACCATATCATGAAACATATGGATCCAAATCAGCCCTTTACGAAGCAATGCATAAACTACCGTTTCAGCTTCTGTCACTCTAGCAACCCATCATCTACTTATTACTTCCCAATGCCTTCCTCTATGCCCAAATAATGGTGAAGTGTCATGTAGTCGATGTTCACATGACACCACTAGTGGAGAGACAACAAATAACTTATCAAAATATCGAACGAATACCAAATTCATATGATTACTTATAACAAGACTTATCCCATGTCCTCAGGAACAAACGTAACTACTCACAAAGCATATTCATATTCATGATCAGAGGAGTATTAATAATCATTAAGGATCTGAACATATGATTTTCCACCAAATAAACCAATTAGCATCAACAACAAGGAGTAATCAACAATACTAGCAACCCACAGGTACCAATCTGAGGTTTTGAGACAAAGATCGGATACAAGAGGTGAACTAGGGTTTGGAGAGGAGATGGTGCTGATGAACATGTTGATGGATATTGACCCCCTCTCGATGAGAGGATCATTGGTTATGACGATGGCTTCAACTTCCCCCTCCAGGAGGGAAGTTTCCCCGGCGGAACTGCTCCGTCGGAGCTCTAGATTGGTTATGTCGAAGTTCTGCTTCGAGGTGGCGGCGTCGCGTCCCAAAAGATATGATATGATTTTTTCCAGGTCAAAACCTTTCATATAGCAGAATATGGGCACCGGAGGCCTGGCAAGGGGCCCATAAGCCTGCAGGGCGCTACCAGGGGGGTAGGTCGTGCCCCTGGGCTTGTTGCTTCCTCATGGGTCCCCTCTGGTACTTCCTTCGCCCATTATTTTTTGTTATTCCAGAAAAATTCTCCGTAAATTTTCAGGACTTTTGGAGTTGTGCAGAATAGGTCCCTCGGATTTTCTCCTTTTCCAGTCCACAATTCCAGCTACCGACATTCTCCCTCTTCAGGTAAATCTTGTAAAATAAGAGAGAAAAGGCATAAGTATTGTACCATAATGTGTAATAATAGCCCATAATGCAATAAGTATTGACATAAAAGCATGATGCAAAATGGACGTATGAGTGGGCTATCAAAGAAGCAATGCGGGTTAAGGTTGGCCGGAATGCGACTTTGATGTCTCCTATGGTGCACCGCGTCCGAGGCATTTTGACGATGCTCAAGCTGCCAAGCCTCAGCATTCAAACACTCTGTTTCCTCATTTATTCGAGCGTGTTGTTCCACCATTCAGGCGTTTTCAACGTCAATCTCTTGTTGTACCTTGGCCATCTCACGGAGTTTCACCAGCTCTGCGTTGATTTCCTCCTGATTCTCAGCAGTAACGGCGATTGTTACGAGTTTCGACATCTCCCCCATCAGATCCATCATGGCTTGGGCCAGCGTCTTTCCAGACTCGCTCACTCCAATGGAAGCTGCTGCTCCTAGCTGATCCTAAGCTGGGGTGGCTCCTGCCATGTAGATGGTGACTTGGCGAGGCGGCTTGTGAGGTCCTTCAGAGATCGCCGCTCGAGGGAAGCCCCCAAGCCCCCCATAATAGAGAGGGAAGATTGATTTTGTGTCTCCCGTCGACGACTCGCTATCAGAGTTCATGGGGGTATCTCCACCAGCTGCCGGCTCATCCAGGAGGCTGACCCCCTGCGTCCAGCGGACGAAGGTGCGACGTCGCCCAATCTAATGTTGGGCGGGTTGAGTGAGCCGAGCCGGCTCAACGATGTCGGTGCAGATGTCCGTCTCGGGGATATACACGCTAATTTTGCCAATGAAGACGTGAATCTTGCCGAAGCGGACCCGGTAACCAGATTAGATCAAATCGGCCTCGGGACCTCATGTTGAATTATCGTTGTAGCACTTTCTGCGGCGGCTCTTGGTCATCAAACCAACTGCGTAGCTCCCAAACCCTTGAAGGGCTCCCTTCGAGAACTCAACTCCACCGTTCGCTATCCCCATGGTGGGTGCCAACTGTCATGGTTTTATCACGACAAATGTCCTCATGAAAGGACTTAGTGATGAGGCCATCGCAACTTTGTGGCGACTCAAAGGGGTCAATCGGGAACAAGAAGTGAGTTTACCCAGGTTCGGCCCCTTCGATGGAGGTAAAAGCCAATGTCGTGCTTTGTGTGTATTGATGATCAAATCGATTACAAGGGTCCGGATTCGCCTGACCTAACTCTCGACCTCTGGTTACTTGAATCTATTGGCCCTAGAGACTCGCCTTTATATACAGGTCGAGCTCCTAAGTTTACAAGAATCCGGCTCACGTTTTGATTCGTGACCCGATATGTCTCTAACCCGCCTTGCCTTTCAAGCAAGGCCTATCTCCTGCCTATCCTCTCCCTCCTGGGCCTTGACCCACCATCTTCATAGTGAGAACCACTAGGCGACTAGCTGGAACAGGTCGCCTTGCACCTTTGGTCTTGTTCATCTAAGCCCATCTTGAATAAAATCTTAAGCTGCCATAATCATGACCCGGTCCATAGGGCAGGTTATATGACGGGAAATATCCCCGACACTCTCCTCTCGAAGGCACCCCCACCTACCACCTTGGGTGCATGGGACCTTTATGGGTCGGCTTCCCATCCCACTAGGGGCTGGGGCACCACCTCTTAGACCCATGTGGACCCCGGGTGGGTGGGCACCTCCCGGTGGACCCCCGAAACCCTTTGCACTCCTGGTACACTACCGGAAACACTCAAAAACCTTTTCGGAACCCGAATATCACTTTCCTATATATAAATCTTTACCTTCGGACCATTTTGGAGCTCCTCGTGACGTTTGGGATCTCATCCTGGACTCTGAACAACTTTCGGTTATCACCACAAATAACTCATTCATACTAATACGTCATTGAACCTTAAGTGTGCGGACCGTGTGGGTTCGAGAACTGTGCAGACATGGCCAAGACACTCTCCAGTCAATAACCAATAGCGGGACATGGCTGTCCATATTGGTTCATATATATTCTACGAAGATCTTTACCGGTCAAACCACGATGTCAAGGATTCAATCAATCCCGTATACTGTTCCCTTTGTCCATCAGTATGTTACTTGCCCAAGATTTGATCGTCGGTACCTACATACCTAGTTCAATCTCGTTCCCTGATACGTCCATTTTGCATCATGCTTTCATGTTGATATTTATTTCTTTTTGGGCTGTTATATTACTTGTGGTACCATATTTATGCCTTTTCTCTCTTATTTTGCAAGGTTTATTTGAAGAGGGAGAATTCAGGCAGCTGGAATTCTGGACTGGAAAAGGAGCAAATCCTAGTCCACTATTCTGCACATCTCCAAATGCCCTGAAAATTTACGTGGATTTTTTCTGGAATATATTAAAAATACTGGGCGAAAGAACTACCGGAGGGGGGCCACCAGGGCTCCACAAGCTTGCCCACCGCCACCACCCCCCTGGTGGCGCACGACAGGCTTCTGGGCTGCCTGGCGGCCCACTAGCCCCCCCTCTTTTGCTATATGAATGGTTTTTGTCTGGAAAAAATCAATAGGGAGCTTTTTCGTGGTTTCGCTGTCGCCATGAGGCGGAACTTGAGCAGATCCAATCTAGAGCTCCGGTAGGACGATCCTGCCGGGGAAACTTCCCTCCGGAGGGGGAAATCGTCTCCATCGTCATCACCAACACTCCTCTCGTCGTAGGGGAGGCATCTTCATCAACATCTTCATCAGCACCATCTCCTCTCCAATCCCTTGTAACCAATCTTCGTATCGCAACTCCGATTGGCACTTGTAAGGTTGCTAGTAGTGTTGATTACTCTTTGTAGTTGATGCTAGTTGGATTACTTGGTGGAAGAGTTTATGTTCAGATCCTTGATGCTATTCATTACACCTCCGATCATGATTATGATTATGTTTTGTTAGTAGTTACTTTTGTTCCTGAGGACACGGGATAAGTCATGCTGATAATAGTCATGTGAATTTGATATTCGTTCGGTATTGTGATATGATGTATGTTGTTTTTCCTCTAGTGGTTTTATGTGAACGTCGACTACATAACACTTCACCATATTTGGGCCTAGGGGAAGGCATTGGTAAGTAGTAAGTAGATGATGGGTTGCTGGAGTGGCAGAAGCTTAAACCCCAGTCTATGCGTTGCTTCTTGAGGGGCTGATTTGGATCCACTAGTTTAATGCTATGGTTAGACTATGTCTTAATTCTTCTTTTGTAGTTGCGGATGCTTGCGAGAGAGGTTAATCATAAGTGGGATGCTTGTCCAAGTAAGGGCTGTCCCAAGCGCCGGTCCACCCACATATTAAATTATCAAAGTAATAAGCGCGAATCAGATGAACATGATGAAACTAGCATGACAGAAATTCGCGTGTGTCCTCGGGAGTGTGTTTCCTCCTATAACACTTTGTTTAGGCTTTTACCTTGCTACAAAAGGGATTGGGCCACTTGCTGCACCGTTGCTACTACTTGTTACTTGTTACTCTTTGCTTGCTACGTTTCACCTTGCTACACAATCACTTGTTACCGCTACTTTCAGTGCTTGCAGTTACTACCTTGCTGAAATCTGTTTATCAGAGCTTTCTGCTCCTCGTTGGGTTCGACACTCTTACTTATCGAAAGTACTACAATTGATCCCCTATACTTGTGGGTCATCATTCCCGAAAAGTCTCTTTACTCGTTTTGTAATACAAGATCCCGTGACTAACTCCTTAGTCACATTTCTTGCAAGCTTCTTGTGATGTTGTATTCCCGAGTGGGCCCTAGAGATACCTCTCCATCATACGGAGTGACAAATCCTAGTCTCGATTCACGCCAACCCAACAGACACCCTCGGAGATAACTGTAGAGCATGTTTATAGTCACCTAGTTACGTTGTGATGTTTTATACACACAAGGAATTCCTCCGGTGTCTGGGAGTTGCATAATCTCATGGTCATAGGAACACATACTTGAAATGCAGAAAATAGTAGCATTAAAGTGACATGATCATATGCTACGTTCATAGTTTGGGTCTTTTCCATCACATCATTCTCCTAATGATGTGATCCCCTTGTCAAATGAGAACTCATGTCTATAGCCAGGAAACGTTGACCAGCTTTGATCAACAAGCTAGGCCATCATAGGATCACTAGGGACATAGTGTTCTCTATGTACCCACACATGTATTTGAGTTTCCAATGAATACAATTTTAGCATGGATAATAAACGATTATCATGAACATGGAAATATAGTAATATCTAATTTATTATTGCCTCTAGGGCATATTTTGAACACGATAATGCCTGTTAAAACCTCCAAGCTAGCGAAGAATCTAGGACACAAGAGAGCAAGGAAGAGAGTTGTGCATGTTGTTGCAAGGCCAACCTCCATGTATGAAGATCCAGCAGACGCTGCTTAGGAAGAAGAGGAAGTGGTACTTGATAATGCACCTCCTTAAAAGAAGAAGAAGCTTATGGGAAATGCTATCCCTAGCAAGGCTGCAACTAAGGCTAAGACTACTACTCCCAAGGATAAGAAGCATGTAGCTCCTAAACCCCAAAGGACTACAAGATATATACCTGAAGTAGAGAAGAACAAGGGTTCTGCATCCAGAGATGTTGCTTCGGAGGAGGGAGATCTTGTTGTTTTGAGGTTGTTGAGACCTCACCTGCCAGAGCACACCGATGAACACCCAGTGGAAGAAAGTATGAAAGAGAGGAAGGATCGTGGGCTTAGAAAGTGGAGAGCAACTGACCCGTATGCAGTCAGGAGGAGGACTGCTGCCAATGCTGGCTTCCAACTAAGGAGCAGGAGGGTTTCTATGAGTCAGTACTCTTGGACACGAGTCCAGCTGTCACTGATATGAGATATGTAGACCAGGAGTACATCAAGGAACATGAGGATTACTTCCTTCATGTGAGAGAAAACTTCAGAGCTGTTGACATTGAGGATTTTGTTCGCAGGAAGATGACTGCCTAGAACGACGAAATGACCATGCAATTCTACTCCAGAGCACACTTTTACCCTAATGGTAGGATTGTATGGATGACTAAAGGCAACAGGTGTCAATCAACAGTGGAGGAGTGGGCAACCATCATCGGTGCCACAATGGCACTAGGGAGTGATTTGGATGTTTATACTGAGGTAAAGATGAATCACAGGTCTATGGGCAATATGTATAACCCGGTGCCCCAGAAATACGTAAAGACCCACAAGTTTCGATCTTTTTATTTCTTGCAATCTCGAATACACACCACCAACACTATAATGCGATACACCTTGAGTCCTAAATCAGGTGATGATAAGATGATCAGGGGGTATTCTATCGATATGCTGCACCACATAGACACCCACACCAGGATTAGGGTGATGGACGTGATTGTTGAGACAATGAAAAGGACTCCTGCTAATCAAAAGAGATCATGTGGATATGCACTTTACATTCAGGTGTTGATCAATTCCAAGATTAGAAAGAATGTATATTTGCTTGGTCGTCCACACCTCCCACTCCAGCCAAACTTTGAAGATAATGAAGTTGTGATGGACCCCAGCCATCCCAGTTCAGCTATAGCATGTGCCGAGGAAGAGGCTCAGGCAGAGTCAGAGGCAGCTACAACAGCGAGAGCTCCAAAGTCGAGGAACTGAGAGGACGAGATGGTATTTCTTATCAACACCATCCAAGGGATGGAGAAGAATATTACTGACATCTTGCTGAATCAGAAGAATCTCGAGAGGATCGTGGAGATAAAATTCCATGACTGGATATCAAGGTGACAGAGTTGACAACCACTATCAATCAGTTGAAGCATGAAGTTGATGCAGTGCACACTCCTAGCTCCAGTAGTGGTGATGATGTGATACGCCTCTCCCAACTACCACTCAGTTCAGGACCCAAACCAGATCTATAGCTTTGTAAGTTCCGAAAGCTGGACCATCTTCATCAGCCCAAGTTATAGCTCAATCAGCTCCTACACCTCCATTGTATACACCGCCACCTCACAGGACATCTCTTGAAGCCTTCGCCGACGCTCTCTTGTCGACTCCATCAACTTATACTAGAGGAGATGGAGCCGAAAGCGACGCTCAATTCTAGACCATTGAACTTATTGGTAACTTTTTGCCAATGGGGGAGAAATGTATATATCAATGGGGCTTCGAGAGAGTGTGTTGATATTATTGCTCTCTTTGGTTTTTCAAAATGTTTGGTATTTTGGATGTATCAAACTTTATTGTGTTTGATCATACGCTTTGATTGTTGATGATATTATTTCATACAGTTGAGCTATCTATATGATGCTCATTCACTCATTTGTTTGGTGTAATGTGCATTCATATTCATTCATATCATTTGTGCGCACCACCAAGATGCATGTGACATGGAAGAGTGAACCATGCTCCTAATTGATTGTGCAGTTGCATTAAAATGCAAATTTAAAATATTGCAAACATTTTGGGGGACCTCTTGTTTATCACATACTTCTCAAAGCGGCGATGCTATTCATTGATTATATCTTATGTCGAAGCTTTGATCTATATGTTGTTATCAATTACCAAAAAGGGGGAGATTGTAAGCACAACTTATCCCTAAGGTGGTTTAGGGAACCCCTAGGGATCAGAATACTGATCCTTGGTGTTCCATCACACCAAACAATGGCCATACTATTTGATTTGGTTGGTGCGCTTAGATAGGAATTTGACGCTAGTCATGCTAGTACTGCATGCATGGGACTCAATGCAGTTAATCCTCATTTATTACTCGATTTTCTTCCTACCAAGTGCATCCGGTTGTTCTGCTTCCGTGATTGGTGTGATGTCCCATATTTTTTGAAGATAACATTGGTGAATCACAATTTGTTTCAAACAAAATACATCCACTACAACAATTATGTTATGTTACTAATTTTCTTGTGACTCGTGGAAGGAAGCACTTCTACAGAATTTAGTTCAATATACTCGTATTTTTCCTTGAGACACATTTTTTTGTGATGACGACCTACCTTTTGTGCTATGGAAACATTTGTTTGATCGAGGGACGCAAAACCTTCAAATAAAACATAGTCCAATATTATTTAGATGTGTTTTTATACGGTGACAAAATAGCTTTTTTGATATGAAAACATTTATTTTTATAGATGGAAGCATACACTTCGAATAAAATTTAGTACAATATTTTCTAGATGCGTTATTTAGGGGTGAAATTAGATGCATGTTTACGACGACGACGTAGTTTTTATTGAAACATTCCTCTTCAATGATGGAAGCATACACTTACAAATAAAATTTAGTGCAATAATTAATTTCAGTTCGTTTACTATAAGAAAATTGTGTTTCCATACTTATTTAATTTTGCTTCCGACAAAATTTAAAGTTGATTCAATTTTACAAAATTACAACACAATAAATTTTTGTTTCCATCAATAGGAGAATTAGCTTCCATATTTAATGATGTTGGATTAATTGATGTGTTATTAACAGTGTAAAATTATCAGGATATTGCTTCCACCAAAAGGAAAAATATTCTCGACCACATATTTTGTTTCAGTTGCCAAGGAGATTGCATCCAAGACAACTAAGAATGATTCCAGTTTGTATTTTGTTCCCAATGTGGTAAAATTGTCTCCTTCTTACAATTAGAAAATTAATGATTCAACATTAGTTTTTTGAATGAAAAAAATATTTGCTATCAAGATGGATTTGAAAAGAGAGGGGAAATGCTTCCAAGGAAACAAGTGATTGCTTCCAAAAGACTAGTTTGAAAAAGACTAGTTTGATTCTTCATTTGCTTCTAGAATTTTGTTTCGGATAAAACAAGAAAAGGAGGAGGGTTAGGTTGTGCCATCTGAGAATGAAGCCAACACTGTCAACCTCGATGGCAACAGTTGCTGCGTGTGTGGAAGACGTTGTTGTGACCATGGAAGCATTGATCTACCTTGTTAGTAAAGTGAGGTCGCTAGTCTTGAGACACAGTGATGACGTCATGGAAGCACCCACTGCAATGAAGAAGAACATTTTGTGCAGTCCTCTCTTCCCGCTGGAGTGCTTACCCCGTTGGTGAAGGGAGCCACAAATACATCGATGGTGTAAACAAATCATAGAGGTTGGGAGGGGCAGGGGAACATATCGAATTAAGCGCCAGGCAATGTAATCAAAGATGACGTCAGCGATTCGGTTGACGACAAGGTCCATGCACGTCACCCCGTTTGAGATGGCATCCACAGACGCCTAAGTACGACATAGTACGCCGGCGAGGACGCTGCATGTCATTACAGAGTGGGTATGTGAGGGTATTAGATCTTCCAGATACGGTGGATGGCGAGCTTGATGCGTGGTGGTTGGATTCCCAATGAGAAGCGAATCAATTCACTACGGTGAGGGAGGAGAGGACATCGGGGACATAGTGGAAGGCGACCTCAACGGTGGGATGGGATGGAGGTAGTAGCTGAGAGGCAAGAGATTGGTAAGAGAAGAACTAGTGAGTAATTATGTCGAATGAATTATGTAAGCGTGCGACAATACCAGGTGGTTAGTTGGGGAGCGAGGAATTAAGTTATAGTTTCTCCTCCATGAGGTCAAGCAAATATCGACGGAACACAACATGTCTAATGAATGGATTTCGTTAGACTACTTATAAGAAGTGTTTCCCATTGGTAATTAATAACAACATATGTGATATTGAGCTAATGATTCTATCTGGTATATTTCCAAAATATTCAAACATGCATTGGCTAAGGACTGTGAGGAGAACCCCTAGATGCAAGGAACATCTCTTGCCAACAAGCTTGAAGACACTACATTTTATATTTTGTGAGGAATCACAATTGAGTCTATGGGAAAGACAATACTATTAAAAGGGGATGAGGTGACTATGATGATCTGGTTGCTCATGTTCTTAGAGATAGCCACCAAAAATATTCATAAAATACTCCCACAAAAATTCTGTCAAAATCCAGAAAGTCCAAAATTCGGTGCCACTAACATTCCATTCGGCGCTACCGAGTTTTCCATCATACATAACCTATGCCAAAACCCTAGCATCTTGGTGCCACCAACATTCCATTCGGTGCAACCAAAATTCATGACCAACCTTTCGGTTAGCCATTTTCAAGAATTGGAATTACCGAGTTTTGTAAATCGGTCTCACTGACATTTGGTAACTCCCTAGAACACCCATATCAGTACCCCCGAGAATTCTATATCAGTCTCACCAAAAAGACAAAAATTGACACATTTTGCACTAGTCGGTGCCACAGAGTTTTACTTCGGTTTCACCGATCTGTGCAGTAATGTTGTAACGGTTGTATTTTTGGGGATGCCTATATATACCCATCCACCACCTATCATTCATAGAGGAAGCACTTAGAACACACATACACTTTCCACATCCATTTTTCTAAGAGAGAGACACCTACTCATGTGTTGAGATCAAGATATTCCAATCCTACCATTTGAATCTTGATTTCTAGCCTCCCCAAGTTTCTTTCCGCCCAATCAATCTCTTCTACCCAAGCCAAATCTCTGAGAGAGTCATTAAGTGTTGAGGAGACTATCTTTTGAAGTACAAGAGCAAGCAGTTCATCGTACTACCGCATATATTACCTTCTGGAGGGTGGTGCCTCCTAGATTGGTTAGGTGTCGCTTGGGAGCCTCCTGCTTCCTGTTGTGGAGTTGAACCAAGAAGTTTGTAAGGGCGAGGACATCGCCTACTTCGTGAAGATCTACCCCAATTTGCTTCTCCGTGGACCCTTCATGGGTTGAGCCCTCCATGGACTCTCGCGTTAGTTACCATCTGTTGGTTGAACTCTCCACCAACATGGACGTACGATAGCACCACCTATTGGAACCACACCAAATATCGTTGTATTAATATTTGCGTTTGATCTTCCTATCCCTACCCTCTATTTACATGTGCATGTCTTTACTTTCCGCTGCTATACTCCTATACTTGCTTGTGTAGGGTGTGCTTGACTTGCTACAATTGCTAAAACTTTCCCACAACTAAAATTCAGAAAAGGCTAAGTGTTTATTTGATCAAGTAGTATAATCACCCCCTCTAGACATACTTCGTATCCTAGAGTACCCCAATCCTAAGTTTGTCCCCCAAAAGGAGAAGTATGATCCTATTCTCCCCAAGGGAACAAATGCTCAAGATGACCTTCCGCCACAAGACCACAAGCTCAAGGACAAGGACAATCTTCAGTGCTACCTCAACTCCAAGGATCTCTGTCAAGTTAATGTGGTTCCCCAAGAAGAACTAGAAAAGTACTTGAGGGGTGACCCCACCAACAAAATTCACTCTCATTCTTTTTGGCAAGAACTATTTGCAATCAACTCCAACCCTATGCATTATTTCAAGGAGTCATATATTCCCTCAAAAGTAAGGAAGGGACAACGTAATTAATGTATCAATGTATATAATCTCATATGTGCTTCATTCCATGTCCATAGATATCCTTGTATTTGTTCCTTGTGTGGGACTAACACATGTGGGTAAGAAGAGTATGAAACAACAAGGATAGTTCCCAACTCAAGATGAGCTTCATAAATAATGAGCATCGACCACTACTACACCTACATGAAGTATTCTACGACAAAACCCAAGGTTAGTTTGTCCTTCTTAGGGGGGATGTCACATCAAGGGGGAGCTTTAATCTAAGACTTGAGTGAAAGCATCTCACAAGATGTGAACATATTAAAAGATTTATGTAAAAGTGGTAATCCCACTTGTGCTTAAACGATGAGTATGACCTATGATCAAGTATCCTTACTTGGATCCTAAGTCAATATACTCATATATAGATGACTTCGTCATTGCCAAAGTGCTTGGTAGATACTAGAGTGGTTTTGCGTGGTTGCCATGTTTCATTTGACATCACATTGTGTGAGCATGTTGGTATGCATGTTTTTACTCATTCGAGGATATCCGATTGTTGCTATTTGGCTTTCTTTCTCTTTGTCCAATTGGATATACAAGAATGCCTAAGTACCCCTCTTTAGCTATCTATGATTTATCGTCTCAAATATTATTCATGCTTCATCACAAAATTTGAGGAACCAAATTTCAGACCCTTTGTGTGAGGAGCACTCGGAGTTTAATTTCGACAAGAGATAACCGCCAAAACCTCCCATGTGCCACTCGGTGTAACCAACTCTACAAACTCGGTTCCACCAAAGCACTAGGGTTGATCTGGTTTTGAACCTCGGTACAACTCATTTTATAATCTCGGCCTCACCGATTTTCCTTGTCATCTAGCATTTAAGAAACTCGGTGGCTCCTAAATTCTTAAATTGGTATCACCGACAACAGGTGAGCATATATACTCGCGGACCCAAGATTGAAAATTTCTTCAAAAACTTGGTCCCCCGCAACCCACTATTATCGCGCTCGAAGTCCACGGGCATCATACTTGCCTCCTGTGCGCCCTCGCCACTGGAATCAGCCGTTGTCGACCACAATCTTCCCTGTCATCTACGTCGTAGAGAGTTCTTCGCCGAACTAGGGTAAGAACTCAACCCATTTTGCGCTCCAAGGTCTAATTCTTGTGCATTAGGAAATGTTCATCCTCATGCCACAGATTGAAATATTACTATCCACCAAAAAACTCGATTAGATTAGCCGAGCGAAAGATTTTAGGTTTAGGATTCTGCTATATGCGTATTGGTAGTATCGAGTGCAAAAGAATCAATGCCACCGGTTCTAGTATTTAGGCTATGAGAACAATCTTGAAGAGACTGGGTTATACTTTTCCGTGACTCCGAAAATGGTGGCCAAGTCTCTATTAAGGAGAAAGTTTTTCTCGGTATCTCCGAAAATTAAATCTCGGTCGAACCAAAACCCACATAGCTAAATTCTAAGACTAAAATTTTGAATTCAAATTTAGGAAAACAAGCTACGTTTTGTGATGCTTATCTTTCCAACTCTTCTATATCTATTCACAAGGTCATCTTTTCAGCATGTTAGGATCTAAGGACGCCAAAATGCATTCAGAGAATAAAGTGTTCAAGTTGATTCATGCACTAGTCGTGAGAGGAGTGAGTCAGACCCAGGCACACCCAGCTCCCATGACCTTCCAAGGAAGCAACTCGGACAAGGAAGAAGCTCAACTCTAGTCAGGAAGATGCAGATTTGTCCTAGAGGACAGTACTTCTCAGAAGCAAAAAAGAGAGGACAGCTACCAGGAAGATTCTAGAGTCAGTTATATCTAATAGAGGATTGTGTGTATCTTCACAGCAACTAACTGGTGTTGGAAGAACAAAAGTCTTAGCCAAGAAGTGAGGTCAAAAGAGGCAAAAGACCAGGTTTGCCAAAGTTGTTGTGCAACCATCAACACCTAATTGTCCACATTGTGAAGACGAAGAGGAGGAACCTGCTCACCCACCTCCTTCCAAGCAGAGGAAACTAATGAAAGATGTTATGCCAAGCAAACCGGCATCCAAGGCCAAGAAGCTTGTAGCCTCTAAGTCAAAGAGGACTACCAGAGATATACGTGCAGCTGAGAAGAACAAGGGTTCTAGTTCAAAAGATGCTGCTGTAGAGGAAGAAGACATTGATATGTTGAGGAAGTTGAGAACACATCTGCGAGAGCATAATGATGAAAACCCTATAGCTGAAAACATGAAGGATAGGAAGGATCAAGGGATGGGGAAGTGAAGTGCAGTTGATCCATATGATATCAGGAGGAGGACTGCAGTTGATGCTCGCTTCCACACAACGGAGCAACACGATTTCTATGAGACTCGCTTATTGGATGAGAGTCCATCTGTTAGTGACATGAGGTACGTAGATTGGGACTACATCAAGGAACATGGAGACTACTTCCCTCATGTGCAAGAAAATTTCAAGGCCATAGACATTGAAAACTTTGTTGGCAAAAAATTGACATCATGTGTCAGGGATATAACCCCAGGATGTAACCCGTCCTATGGGGCCGGGTCAAACTATAAGAAAAGATAGGAAGATGCGCTCAAAGACTTATATAGTAATCCGTCTGGTGGCCCAACACCAGGAGACAACAACTCAAGGCCCACAAGGAAGGAGATGCCCGAAACTTTCCTAATTTGGGGAGCAAGATGAAGTAGAACTGTAGTAAGTCACGGGTGCTAGTTCCACCCGAACTCTATTGTAAACTCGAGACATCTATCTTTATATAAAGGAGAGCCCTCAAGCCAGAAAGATCATGTAAGAAACCCTTGAGAGCTAGGTTAACGATTCCGTATCCTTGTAATCGGGATCTCCATCAATATAGACACAAAAAGAAAGAGGTGGGCTTTAACCTCCATAGGAGAGGCCGAACCCGGGTAAATCCGTCTCTCGCTCACAATCAACCCCTTCGAGTCGCCACACCACAACGATGGACTCGCCACTAAGTACGTTCAAGAGGACATCTGCCGTGACAAAACCACGATAGTTGGCGCCCACCGTGGGGCTAATGCAAGGTGGAACTAAGTTCTCGGAGGGAACCCACCCAGGGTTCGGGAGTTACGCGGGTGCCATGATGATCCAGAATCGCTATAGCGATTGCTACATCAACATGTTGGGACTCTGAGGCCGACTTAGCCAAGTCTAAACAATAGGTTCCATTCGGCCAAATCTACACGTCGGCACCCTGGTCGGACATCTATACCACAATCGTCAAGCCGTCTCGGCATTCCCAAAGTGATCGATGTCAAGCCGGCCATCGACACATCTTCGTCGGGTTCATCCAGGGACTCAGCCTTCCGAATGAGCCGGGGAGCAGCGAGGATATCCTCGACAACCATGATGGCGAGTCATCCATAGAGGACACCGGATCCATGTTTTCTCTCTGTGATGGATGTGGGGTCCCTCCGGAACTAGAAGTCGCTGACCTTTCCGAGGATCCTGATGAACCGCCTCGTCAAGTCACGGTCTACATGGCTAGAGCTGCGCTGGCTCCGGGTCCATCTGCAGAAGGAGCCACCAATGGCGCTGACAGGTCAGGAGAAATGCTAACTCGGGCCATGAGAGATTTGGTGGCTGAGGTGGCCAAACATTTTGAGGATCCTATCACTATGGAAAACTGGGAGGAGCTTAACGTGGAACTAGAAAAACTTCGTGCAGAGATGGTCAAGGTCCAACGGGAGATAGACACTGAGAACACAAGCATGCCAAAGTTGCACACTTGAATCCATGATGAGTCGGATCGTTTGAGGACAAACGCCTGGCGGCTAGAGCTTCGACAGAATGCTCATGAGGTAGCTCACCACACGAGGCATTTGTCCCGGTTCCCACAAAACCTAACACTGACTCGCTTGTTTTCCAGTCCACACACACCTAACTTGCGGAAAATCCACCACCTGGACAGGTAGAACCGGCTCAGCCCCCTCCGGCTCAAGCATCGCCACAACATTTTCACACGCCACAGGTTCACTTTTCCAACCCCGTTGACAATATGTTGGCTGCAACTTGTAATTTGGAGGTGCTCCCTATTCATGGAAACACATCGATTGAGGTTGAGGCTAGAAACACCATTGAGATGCTGAAGACAGCAGTGGCCCAATAAGCGCAATTCTCATACGGTAGGAATCAGATGCACTCCACTCCCAATATCAGCCGTCTTGAGGAATCGATGGTTGTTTCCAGTAACGGGCAGTGACAGCAGCCCTAGGTTTCCCCAACCCAGCCAGGATTACATAATGCCCAAGATTTAATTGATAGAGCAAGAGTCGCTCGGTAGATGGAGGCAGAAGCAGCCGCGAGGCGGGCGACTCAACCGCATGTGGTGGAACCCCACTCAGCAACACAAGGAACTAGAAATAGCACGAGAACGATCAACATTCCTTGCCTATCTTCGGCTCTTCGCAGCGAGCCCATGCCTAAGGACTTCAAAGGAACTCGCAAGGTGCCAAATTATACAGCAGATCTCAAGCCAGTTGCATGGATTGAAACATATGAGTTAGCCATGGATATGCTCGGCGTTAGCGATGCAGTATGTGCAACGTATCTGACAATGATGTTAGGAGCACCGTCTTGAACTTGGCTGAAAATACTTCAACCCAATTCCAATAACACTTGGGCAGAGATGAAGGAACATTTCATTAAAAATTTCCATGGAACATGCAAATGTCCGATGAAAAATGTGGATCTCTAACATTGTGTTCAGCGCACACATGAGTCAGCCCATCATTGGACTCGTCGGGTTGCAGAAATCATCCACTCATCGGATAGTATTTTAGGCTCAAAAGCTCTTCTAATATTGGAGAAAAAATGTCACTTCCAGTAGCTAGTTCTGAAATTGGGTCGCCTAAAGCGGAAGGCTCAAGATATGGGCGATTTGATGGATGTTCTGACAAGGTACGCCTAGTCAGATGGCACAAAGGATCCTGGCTCTGACGAGAAGAAAGCTGGCAAAAACAAGAAAGGCAAATCTTGTAAGGGTAACCTTCTGAGTGGAAACCAGGGAAACCAAAATAATAAACGGAAACAGTCTCAGGGCGGATCAGAGTTTGTGGCTAATACTAACACTGGGTTCGAGAATTGGCGTTGTCCTGGAGGACCTTATAACGGGAATAAGTCGTGCAATTATGAGGAAGCACTCAAAGCGCCCTGCCCAAAGCATAGTATTCGCGTCAAGCCATATAATCACTCATGGGAGAATTGCTATATAATGGAGGAATTTTGGAATCAACCTTTCGAGGGCCACCAAGGGGCTAATGGTGGACATCCGGCTCAGTATGGTCAACTCGGCTGAGAAGGCAGCTCATCTATAGGCTTCACAGGGTCAGGGTTTAATGAGCCAGGCAGCTCGAGATCAAACTACGAGCGTCGAGGGAACACCGGTAATAGGCAACATTCTGATCAAGGCAATTAGCGAAATAGCAGCCAATCTATATCCTAAGTAGCTGAATAATGGTCAATACGACATTTTCACCACCAGCGCTTGAAAAGAGGACAAGGAGCGTAAGCAGAAATCCTTAAGCATCATTGAGCCGGCGGTCCCAAGATATCTCAATTTGTCTGAACAACCAATTATCTGTAGCAGAGAGGATCACGCTCCCCGGGTTGATAACCCGGGAGATCTAGCTTTGGTGGTAGCACCTCAGGATCGTGGTTATACCCTCACAAAGGTCCTTATGGATGGAGGGAGTACCATCAACATTCTATACTATGACATTTCTCGGTGAATGAATCTGCGCGACAACTGTTTCCAAACTTCATCCATGATTTTTCATGGCATAGTTCATGGAAAGTCAGCATATCCGATAGGGTGGATTAAGCTTAATGTTTCTTTTGGGAATGAGCATATTTCCAGATGTGAACCCTTAATGTTTGAGGTAGAGAAGATAAGAAGCCCTTATCACGCTCTTTTTGGAAGACCGACTTACGCTTGTTTCATGGATCGCCCTTATTATATCTACCTCAAATTCAAGGTGCGGGGTCCGAAAGGCACCATAATGGTTGGAGGAAGCAGAAAAATAGATCATGAATGTGAGGAAGGAGATGCGGCTTCTGCTGAGTCAGCCTGCATCGCTGAAAAGTTAAAATCTCTCACACACGATGCTGGTAAAGAACCCCTCAAGTAAGCCGCCGGCCGAGTAAGTCAACCTAGCCAAATTATCGGCCTTATCATATTAAGAGCCACCGGCTCATTATCTTTGTATCGACCCCCAAATTATGTACATACTTCCATGACATTCTAAATCTAATAAAGCTCATATTTTAGCCATAAATTGAGCGTGAGTTTCTATCGTTTAATATATTGTGTGGCGCTACGAGTCCAAATAAATTATCATGGTCAATAAAATCAAGCCGACTTATCTCGGGGCTATTGGTCCATGAGTTGTTTAGCAATAATAGCATTGTCTTCTGCAATCCTATGTTGGGCTTTTTTATTGATCATACCTCACTTGGGGGCTTCCAACTCATCGATTTTAGCTTTCTCATCCTCTTGATCTGGAAAAGACTCCACAAAATGGTTAAACCTGCCGGTATGTTTGATGCGACTCCAATTAGGTAACTCCATGTACTCTTGACTATTCAATCCATTGTGGACAGCAAGGTTAAAACATTGGTCTGTCATGTGGGACCTGACATACTGAAAGCAAGGATAAACCATGGGTTATCATACCCGCTTCATTGAAGCAAGACTTGAGCCTTGAAAGTCGATCTCCTTTTTTTACCATGTCTCACTAAGTCGGCCTATCTATCATGTTTAACCTCCTACGTGATTTTTAGGTATAATTTATTTCCAGGAAGTAATACTATCTAAAGGGTATCATGAATGACCGGGTTATGCCAATTATATAATATTACGATCAGTTCAAAATTTCTCCTCTCCTACAACAATGTTATGAGAAATTGAAAAAGGCAGGCTGAGGAAATCAAGTTCATTTACCGGCTTAAAAAGTCCTATTTCTTTATCGTGTCTCATTGAGATGACCTATTAAAGATACCTGATTCTTTGCAAAATGTCATGTTTTAAAAACTTTTTCAGGAACAAGCCATATTAGCCGGCTCATCCTGGAAAACCAGGATGAAGGAATATCATAACAAGCTTTCCTGCAACAAGCTAAAAATGCCAAAAAAAATGTGCTCGCTGGCACAACAAAATGCATTTCAGAGTTTTCACTACTCCTATTACAAACTCGCATTAGGAGTTGTTAAAAGTTCACAGACGTTTTGATACAAGAATACATGGGACCAATTGTTCTATTATGCGAGTTACTTTGACCCGCCCTCGGTTTTCTTCTCCGGCTGATTCAATATCCGATTCTTCCGGCTCATCTTCACCATTGATGTCTTGCTGGCCTGTCTGCATTCACCGGATTGACCTCAACGATTCAAAGTTTAAAGAGGTTCCAGTCGAAGTAGAAGCACCAACGTCAGGAGCAGTCATTTTCTTGTAATGAGGCGGGATTAGCTAAGAGGCCTCATCTTTTGGCATTGGAACACGTTCATTATCAGCACTATATGCTGCATAATATTGAAATGTGTCATCTTGCTCCACAAGAAGAGTCGCCAGTGGCCGGGTCTCCTTTATTACTCAAGCAAAGTCTTCATAAGAAAATTAAGAGTTCCTTGCCCAAGACGATCCTGCGCCTGACAAATAGAGTTTTGAAAAAGAGCCGTCGTGGATTCAGCCTCAGCTCTAAGCCTCGCCTCTATCTTAAGACGCCTTTGCAGGTCTGCACCCGTGGAATCAGCATCTAGCCTCTAATAGACATACGCAGTTTATCATAAATTAGGAATATAAGACGCCCTGAGGAAGGCTTAAAATAAAACAACAGGAAGGTGATGATAAGACGGAAGCAGGATAAGATGAATAACAAAGAATATAAACAAGTCCCAGGCAGATTGCAAGCAATATACATAGCACTTGGGGGCTAATGCATGTCATTTCTTTCATTTCCACATGATAGAGCAAAGACCCGACTCATTCCAAGAAGATGAGCCGACCCTTAGGGGCAACGGGTCAAATATCAATTACAAAATCATCAAAGACCCGACTCATCTCAAGGAGTTGTGCCAACTCTTGGGGCTACGAATTTATCTCACATTCAAACCAGTTGCAAAAGAATCGGCTTACCATATTTATATAATAAGCCGACCCTCGGGGATGGAAACATTATATATAAAGGAGAGACTAGAATTGGTATTGCAAACACGTCAGCAGGAGTCTTCACCTCATATTTTTCCTCAAGAGCGCAAAGCATATCGGCTTCAGTATCCTGGTTTTCAGATAACCGGGTCAAGTATTTCTGGTGGATTTTTTCAACACCCAACAAAGATATATTTGGGAGCTCCAACTGTTTGTCCCTTTGTCAAGATTCACTATCTCTTCCTTAGCCACAATCTTGGCAAGAGTGGTGGAAGCAACGGGAGCTCGAAATTGTTCCTTGACCAAAACAACCTGTGTAGCCCTTTGACCAGCCGGTGGATTGGGATCATCCACATGAGTCACTGGGCTAGGATCTCCAGTTGGATTCATAGGATTAGCAGGAGGAGGATCTAAGGTACATGTAGTCTTTACCGGTTCGTCCATTAAAATCGGCTCATCCATTGGGGACATTTCAACAATGGTTGCCGTATCGATCGTAGCATCCGGAATATGTTCTTCAGGAGTGTCAACTTCGGCGGTTGTCTTTTCGTCTTGAGAATACGAAATATTTTGTTTCTCAACACCAGAACATGACCCGACAATGCGACTGGATATAGTAGCCTTAGCCCTGCACCAGTTTGAAGTCAAGTAGTATATTAAGAAAGATAAAAGAGGTAATCAAGTCATGATCAAAAACTTACACACGATTGATATTGAAAGTGGGAAGTTGAGTTTCCGATGAGGCGTCTAAAGACGGGGAAGATTCTTGATTTAAAGAAAGGTTAAAGATTGAGAAAAAAAGACCAACTTGAGAGAAGAGTTGGAAAAATTATTACCATGACACAAGGCTTGCGAGCTAGTGGAGCATTTGACAAGCCTGGGTCCAATGCGCCCACGTCACTCCGGGTCTTGCGTTTGGATTGACCAACAAGTTGCGTTTTCTTCAAGAGAAAATTGGTAGGTAAATGAGCGGCTTGATTTGACATCTTTAACTTTCGGACGGTGTAAGTGCAAAAAGTCCCCCTTAGTGATTTTGGTGGTTTGAAGACTTATAGGTTAAGTATCTAATGTGTTCTTCAGTGTACACAGGATCTATAAGTCGTTGAGGAGTTTGAAATATTCGATGAATATTGACCCCTAAAAATGTATATCTTCGGTTGAATAAATTGGTCTGAAGCTGAAGAATTGAATCGCGAAGAATTTGTGATGAAATTGATATTCCTCATGAAGATATTGGAATTGAGGAATTCGGTGTGTCCGGAAGAAAATCAATCTGAAGACTTTGAAGCATGAAGGTTTATTCTTTCTGTTTTGTTTTCTTCACACTTGAGTAATAGGAACACCGTACTGTTAAAGGGGGTCGAGGTAACACATTGGAATGAATTTCCTCATGATGCTCAACCCAAGCCTAATCCTACCAAAAGCCTCAAGTGATGAATATGAGTGACATGAGGACTCTCACAGTTCAGGGTCCCGACGATTTTTTATAGCCACACCACATCATTGATCTTATCCACACCAACGGTCATATTACTTAAGGGCATTAATGTCAAATCATGTCGGGATGCTCCCAGGCTATAAATAGCCCCCCCCCCCCACAACCATTAGCTGGTTGGCTGCTCCGTTAGAAACTGACACTTGTCATAAGAGCAACCCAAATTCATCAGAGTCTTCGAGAGTAATTCATAAGTGAGGAAATACCCCAAACACCAAACCATAAACCGAGAACCAAGTGATTGAGCATCACTGAAGAAGTTGTTCCTATATGGGACTGAAGCCTTTTACCTTTGATGACTGTGCATCCTCCAAACGGTTAGGTGTCATGGTCTAGAACAATCCAACAGTCAATTGTGGATCGCCGGGTGACCAAGTTTGTGAGGGTTCGGAAGTCTGCACTGAAGACTTACCACGAGTGTTGGGTGAGGACTGTGTGTTCTTAGCCAAAGGAGAATACGGTAGGGACTGTGTGTCCCGGGACTGTGTGTCCCGGGACTGTGTGTCTTTTGGTTTCAATACTAAGCCGCTCCAAGCCAGATGTACAACTGTCACAGCAGTTGGAACTGGGTCATCAACCACTGTATTCACTGTGAAACGGGTTCTATTTCCTCAACTCTTTATATTCCTCAGATTGTGTGTTGATGATTTTCACTGTCACTGTTTGAAGAATTTGCTGAAGACTTTCTCTGAAATTCCTCAACCACAAATTCTTCACGCAAGTTAATCCTCATCTGTTTTCTGCGTGCCTGCATACTGTGCAAACTATTTCATATTCTTCATCCTGAAAAATTGTGGTAGTGAAACTTTGCACTCCTGATCCTTTACTGTTTCCACTGTAAGTTAGTCATCAGTGAGGAATTTCCTCACAAGGAATTTCCTCAGTTATGAAATTCTAAAAATCTCCTATTCACCCCCCTCTAGTCGATATAACGCACTTTCAATTGGTATAAAAGCAAAGTACTCCCTTGTTCTGTGTGATTTTTGTTTAACCACCTGGAGTTTTAGTTATGTCGACTGCAGGCATGATTAAGGTTACTGCAACACGTCCTACTTTCGAAGGAAAGGACTTTCCCTTTTGGAAGACCAAGATGCAGATGCAACAAGCTATTAACAATGATCTCTGGTATTTTGTGGAACATGGCGTCCCCATCATCTCTGCTAGTATCTCTGTTGCTGATGTGAAGAAATTCAAGCAACTTGATTCTCAAGAGAAGAATATCATCTGTGGCCATCTGAGCAAAGGCCAGTATGGCAGAGTCAGTGCTTTGGGCTCAGTGAAACTAATCTGGCAAAGGCTGTCCAAAGTTAATGAAGGAGTATCAACCCAGCGTGATTCTCGGGTTGATGTTCTTCGCAATCTCTTCAATCGCTTCAAGAGGTTTGACAATGAAAGCTGCCAAGATACCTTTGATCGCCTCACTAACATATCAAATGAACTTCAAGCACTGGGAGACCGAGACATTACTGATCACGAAGTTGTGAAGAAACTGCTAAGATCTTTGGATTCTTCATTTGATACGTTAGTTCTGATGATTCAAGAAAGACCAGACTACAGGATGCTTGATCCAGCTGATATACTCTAAAGACTCAATACTCATGAATTCCAACAAGAAGAAAAGAGAGATCTATATGGACCAAGCTATTCTAGACCACGTGCACTGAAGGCTAAAGCAATTTCCTCATCTGAAGAAGAAGACTCGGATGGTAGAATTGGTGATCGTGAAGAATTTGGATAGGAGCTTGCAATGCTCGTGAGGAAATTCCAGAGGTTTACACGACGTGGCCAGTTCGGTAAATCTTCAAGAAGAGATATGAGGAAATCAGAATCTTCATCTGAGGACTACAAGAAAAGAACCTGTCATAAATGCAAGAAACCAGGTCACTACATTGCTGATTGTCCTCGTTGGGGAAAGGAATCAAAGAAGAAGAAATACAAGGATGACAGTTCTGATGACTCAAAGAAAAATAAGAAATCTTCAAAATCCTCATCTTCAAAGTCCTCATCGCACAAGAAGATTAGTTTCAGAAAGGCTCGGGCACTTATTGGCAAGGAAATGGATTCCGAGGCAGAATCCGAGGAATGTGATGAAGAGGAGGGCTCTCATGATGACTCAGAATCAGGACAGTCCAGTCTTGCACTTGCAACCACATTTGTCAACAAGTCAATCTTCAAGCTTGAAGAAAATGATAACACCATCCACACCGATGACTATGCTGATGACTTCGCTCCAACCTATTGCTTCATGGCACAAGGTTCAAAGGTACCGAATGATGCTTTCTCCTCGGGTTCAAGTGACTGTGAACCTGATGATAATAAAAAACCCAGTTACAATAAACTTGCTATCATTGCCACTAAACAACAAACTGCCGTGGAAAAGCTTCAGAAACTACTAGATAGAAGCGATGATCTGTTGAATGATGAAATGAATCTTACCCAAATCCTCACTAATGATATGAAAGGTCTTCAGTCTAGATTTGATAATCTTCAAGATCGTCATGTTACACTCCTCGCTGATCATGAGAAACTTTCCTATGAATTTCTTCAAAGGAAGCTTGATCTAGAGAAGTTGAGGATTTCTGATGATGATCTTCGAATGGAAAATGATTCATTACTAGCTCAACAAATCAGCGCTGCTCAAGCTGAATTCATTCCTCCATGTTTTAAATGCATTTAACGTGAAACTGCTAATTCTTCACCAGAATCATCAAATACTTCAATTGCTACAAATTCTTCAACTGCTCCTGTAGTGTAAAATTCCTCACTTGAGGAAAACACAAATGTCACTGATGAAAATGCAGGGCTGAAGGAATTGTATGTGACAGGCATATACAAAAGTCACGAAGAACATCAAACCCTTTGTGATGTGCTCAAAAAGCAGATCTTGAACAGGAACCCGAGGAAAGAAGGAATTGCCTTTGAGAGGAAATTGAATGCTGATGGATCTTATTAGAAACCTGAGCAGTATCCCAAAACCTCATGCGTTGCTGCTACTGGGCCTCCTTTTGATCCATCCAATCTAAGTGGCTTTTCATGTGAATTATCCTATTCCTCAGATTAGTCATTTGACTCCAACTATAAACTGTTCAAAAATCAATCTGGTGAAGTATTTGCTCGATATGTTGGAACTAACTACATGAATGGCTCTCCCTTGAGGAAAATCTGGGTTCCCAAAAGTTGCCTTGAAAATCTTCAGGTGAATGTCTTCATGACACCACCGATGAAGAATTTGAACCCCAGATCAGATTCCTCAGGAGGACCAAAGTCCTCAAGAGGATCAAAATCCTCAACTGGTCAATACTATGCTTGTACCCGTGCTAATGCTTCTAACATGCAGGGAAACTACAAGGAATATGAATATGAGCGTTATTCTTCAAATCATTATGTTCATAAATCCTCAAACAAGTTCTCTGCATATTCATATGAGTACTTTAACCCCCCTACTGTTAAGAGAAGTGCATTAGCTTCAATGCCCCCTTTCTCATATGGTGCTCACAGGATGATGAATGCTTTACCACCCCTTCAGATGTGGGTGGTGAAGAAATTGAACTAATCACTTGTGCAGGTCAGGTCTCCAGATGAAAATCATCATCTGAAGAATTTGCTGGAGACCTGAGGAAATGCTTGATAGGACGCAAGCTCATATTAATCAAATAGAAATATTTCACACGTCCTTATAATTGTGTTATGATGAAATTCTTATCTGATGAAATTGATATCGTATTCTTCAAGTCTGAAGCATATGAGATGGTAAGTTGTACTAATTCATCTGCAGGATGACAAACCCAAGAGTACTGAGTGGGTTCTTGAAAGTGGCTCCACACATCACATGGCTGGTGATAAAAGCTTGCTGATGAATATGCCACTAACTCCATCACCTCTGAAGCAAATCACATATGCTGACAAAGGTAAAAGCAAGGTATTGGGACTTGGCAAAGTGGCTATTTCCAAGGATAGGCACATGGACAAAGTGATGCTTGTTGAATCCCTTGGATTTAACCTCATGTCAGTCTCGATGCTTTGCGATCTTGATATGATTGTTATCTTTAGTAGATATAGATATGTTGTCATCATGGAATCTGACAGATGCAAAGTCTTCGAAGGTGTCAGAAGAGGGGATTTGTACATAGTTGATTTCTCTACAGGTCCTCAACCAGCCACTTGCTTACTAGCAAAAACCTCGGAAGGGTGGTTGTGGCATCGAAGACTAGGTCATGCAGGCAAGAGGAATTTGTACACGCTCGCGAAGAAGAAGCATGTCATCGGCATCGAATCAGTCAAATTCCTCAAGGATCATCTTTGTGGTGCCTGTGAATCCGGGAAAATAACCAGTTCAAGCATCCCTCGAAGACTATCATGACCACTACTCGTCCATTTGAATTGCTTCACATGGATCTATTTGGACCTACTCATTATGCCACACTAACAAATGCATCATCTTTATATGGCTTCGTCATAGTTGATGATTATTCCAGATATACATGGGTGCATATCATTCTATATAAAACTGAAGTGCATGAAGTCTTCAAATGATTTTCTTCAAGGGCCTCAACGAACTTCGGCATCAAGATCAAACACATCAGGAGTGATAATGGAACAGAGTTCAAAAACACTGGTCTTGATAATTATCTTGATGAACTTGGTATTACTCACAAATTGTCTCCTCCTTATACTCCTCAACAGAATGGTGTCGTTGAAAGGAAGAACAGGACTCTGGTTGAGATGGCAAGAACCATGCTTGAAGAATATCACACTCCTCGTCGCTTTTGGCCTGAAGCAATCAACACTACATTCCATATCATCAACAGGGTATATCTTCACAAATTCCTCAAGAAAACCTCATATGAACTCATCACTGATAAGAAACCCAATGTAAGTTATTTCAAAGTCTTCGGTGCAAAATGTTGGATTAGAGATACTCACCATAGCTCAAAATTTGCACCTAAGGCACATGAGGGTTTTATGCTCGGTTATCGAAAGGACTCGCACACCTATAGAGTCTTCAACAACTATCACAACAAGGTTGTTGAGACTGTAGATGTGCGGTTTGATGAAACTAATGGCTCGCAAAGAGAGCAATTGCCTTCTGATCTAGATAAGTTGTCTCCTGAGGAAGCAATAAAGCTCAAAGCTCGTGAAGACATTGTTCCCACTGAGGAAATTGATGAAGAAATCATTCGCATCACTGATGAAAATCAAGAAGATGCTCCTGAGGAAATTGTTCCAGAACCAATTCTTCAGCCCAGACGATATCCTCAACCAGCTCATCTGAGGATTGCAAATGAAGTGGAACTTGACAAAATCCTCAATGACATCAACGTGCCAGGTCCTCTCACTCGCTCAAAAGCTTCACACTTACTTAACTTTTGTGGGCATTTCTCCTTTCTATCTATCAGAGAACCTTCAAAAGTTGATGAGGCTTTCCTGGAACCGGAGTGGATCCAAGCTATGCAAGACGAACTTCTTCAATTCAAGCTGAATGACGTATGGGAGCTCGTCAAACGACCAGATCCTCACAAGCACAATATCATCGGAACCAAGTGGATTTTCCGAAACAGGCAAGATGAGGATGGTCAAGTGGTGAGGAATAAGGCATGACTTGTAGCGCAAGGCTACACATAGGTTGAAGGAATGGATTTCGATGAAACTTTTGCACCTCTTGCTAGACTTGAAGCTATTCGAATACTACTTGCTTATGCTAATCATCGTAACATCATCTTATATCAAATGGATGTGAAAAGTGTATTCCTCAATGGTAAGCTTGAGGAAGAAGTATATGTTGCTCAGCCCCCAGGTTTTGAGGATCCAAAGAATCCAGACAAAGTCTTCAGACTCAAAAAGGCGCTCTATGGTCTCAAGCAAGCCCCTCGGGCATGGTATGATACATTGAAGGAATTCCTCATGAAGAAAGGCTTCAAACCTGGTTCACTCGATCCAACTCTTTTCACTAAATCCTATGATAATGAGCTATTTGTGTGCCAGATATATGTCGATGACATCATATCTGGTTGTATTGACAAACGATACAGTGATGAATTTGCTTATATGACGAGTGAAGAATATCAGATGTCTATGATGGGGGAGCTGAAATTCTTCTTAGGTCTTCAAATTCTTCAACAACGCAATGGAATCTTCATATCACAGGAGAAATACCTCAAGGATGTTCTGAGGAAATTCGACATGCATGAATGCAAAGGTGCCAAGACTCCAATGCCTACCAACGGCCATCTCTGCACTGACGAAAATAGTAAAGAATTCGATCAGCAGGTATATCGCTCTATGATTGGCTCTTTATTGTATTTATGTGCATCTAGGCCAGATATAATGCTTAGTGTTTGCATGTGTGCATGTTTTCAAGCAAAACCGAAGGAATCACACCATAAGGCTGTGAAGCATATTCTTCGATACTTAGCTCACACACCAACACTAGGATTATGGTACCCCAAGGGCTCAAATCTTCATCTTGTGGGATATTCTATTTCTGACTATGCTGGTGACCGTGTGGATCGCAAGTCAACCTCTAGCACATATCATTTCCTCGGAAGATCACTAGTCTGCTGGTCCTCAAAGAAGCAGAACTGCGTATCACTCTCCACTGCCGAAGCTGAGTACATTGCTGCTGGTTCATGTTGTTCTCAATTGCTATGGATGAAGCAAACCCTCAAGGACTACGGCATCAACATGAAGAATGTGCCTCTCTACTACGACAATGAGAGTGCAATCAAGATTGCATACAACCCAGTACAACACTCGAAGACCAAGCATATCCAGATTCATCATCATTTTCTTCGGGACCATGTCCTCAAGGGCAATATCCTCATCGAGCATGTGAAGACTGATGATCAACTAGCAGATATCTTCACTAAGCCCTTGGATGAGAAAAAGTCTTGCAAGTTCCGGTGTGAGCTAAATATCTTAGAATCTTCGAATGTTTTGTAAAAACATGCACACATCGTAACACTTATGCAAAATTGATGACTTACATGTGCAACACATGATGAATCGATTTTCTTCAACTAATGAAGAATATCACTCTGAGTCTCAAGAAATCAACGAAGAAATTGATTCTCAGGGCCCTACGACAATTGTACACGGCGTCTGTAATCAATATTCTTATATTGTGGGTCACGCCACTGCCCAACGTGAAATTCCTCAAGTTGAATTTCTTCCAAGCTGCATTTCTTCAAAATTTGATTTTCTTCAAAACTGTAACTCTTCAAAATCGTTTTTCTTCAAAACTGAAATTCATCATCATGACGCTTTATCACAAAATCCTCAAGTCATTCAAATCTTCAAAAACACTTGATGATTTTCGTTTACCTAGATAGACTGTGATTTCAAGTCCTCAACAGCATTCACTTACAGCTATTTCTTCAATTTGATATTTCATCTAAGTGAATGTGATCGGACCCTACTTTCCCTCTATGCTACTCTCACACAGTCTATTCAATTCTTCATATGCATTCTACTTGAAACTTTGTTCGAAAATCTCACTGCGTCCTTGTGAGCTGATGATTTTGTAACAAAATCCTCAAATCTTCAAAAATGTTTTTTTAATACATAGTAACTGATCCCCACTTTCCTCGTTCGGATAACCACAATCTCCATGATCTCCACCGCTTCTCTCGTGAGCTACACGTGTCCTGCGAAGACGTAGAGACAGGGGCTATTTGGTCCGATATTTTCGCACCAACAGTTACCGCCTGGCTATAAATATGTCCCCATCTCCTCGGTAAAATCTTCTTCGTTCCATCGCCCTCCTGCTACAGCAAAGCTCCAAGCCCTAGCGCCACCGCTAGAAGTCTCGACGCCGGCGAAGAAGAGCTTGACTGCCTCGGCCTCTCCGTCATCGAAACCACCCCGGAACCGGACCATCTTCGGCCGCCGCAGCCATAGCTGTCCTCTGCTGCCAAGTTAGGGCGCATTGGACTCGCACCGAAAGAGCATCAACTGCTACCTCTTCTCTGTTCTTCGTGCGCGCCATCTAGGGTAAATAAAAACCCTATTTTTACAGCCAGTTTGATCTATTATTTTACCTTTGAGATGTGAAATCTTTTTTTCCTCAAAAATCCATAAGTTTCTTTTCCTCAAACACTGCCTATCACCAAACTATTAATGAACTTCACTAAGCATCTAAGATTTTCACGAGATTCCTCAGTTGTGCGAATTTTCGGATCTGTACAACTCTGGAACCCAAGAACAGTATGCTTAGACGAATTCCTCAACCACTGGTCAAATTCCTCAACTGTCAAAAATTTCATTTCATCAAATCTGAGAACGCATATGACCTCTCCAAATTCCTCGCAACTATACTCTGTTCATAGGTACACACATGTCAGCTGATGAATCTCTCGGTTCTCATCAAATTAACTCATTTGCAGCGTTTCTTGAAGAAAATCTGCAAGTCTCATCAGAATCCTCAAGAGTTCAATCTCATCAGCAAAAGCCTGAGCTGAAGAAAATGGAGGATGAAAGGAAGCAAAAGGGAGGCAAGAAACTTGAGCAGAACAGTGCCGCAGATATCCCTGAGGAAATATATACCTGGATTACTGCACTCCTGATGAACATGAAACTATGCCCAAGAGAAAGATCCGGCTTCAAAAGATAGAACGCCGATGGGCTAAGGAGTGGAAGGAGTACATATTCGTCACTCCCAAATACGCGAAGAAATTCGCTCTCAAGCCTCCTGGCAAACGGGCTCCACTTGAGGATTATCAAGAAGCACACCCCTCAAGCCTCAAGACAATTGATGACTATCCTAAGGAAAAGTCAAAACACTTGTCAAAGCTTCAAAAGCAAGCAGAGGCTCTTGTGAGGAAGTTTAATGAAGAATCTGTTGCTGCTGCAACTGCCGCTACTTCTTCTGCAGCTGAGACTTCTAGTACGGCAATTTCTCAACTGAAGTTTGTGACACCAAAACAAAAGGCTTCAAAGCCTCAAGAGAAAACTGCACCAGCATCAACACCAAAACCTTCAGCACCAAAACCCTCAGCTCCAAAGGCTTCAAAGCCTAAACAGAAGCCGATAGTGAAGCAACTACCGGCAGCCTCCAGCTCATCAGTCCCATCTGCAACAAGCTCGGAGACAAAGTCTTCACCAACTCCTCTAAACAATAAAGTGATTGCTAGGAGAGGAACAAGACCAAGACCAAGAAAAATCATCAATGTCCCTTCTGCATCAGAAGGTAGTGATGAATTTGATGATGACACTCTGCAAGCCATCATCAGAAACAAGTAAGAGAGGGTAGCTCAAGCTTCTGGCAGCTCCATTCCTCTGGCCATGGACCCAAAAGTCCTCCTCGATTACATCAACATCTGGTATGAGGACCCCAACACTCCACTTGATGATTTGAAGCTTCCCCCAGGCATTAGCCACATGGTGGCCACATTCATCAACGAGGCTAAGTGGAAGGAGCAGCAAGCCAAACAGGCCAAGGTTGCCAAGCTCAAAAAGGAGAAATTCCTCAGGCAGAATCTCCTCAACCTGACGCCTGATGCACTTGTGTCAACACAGTCTGAATTGAAGACTTTGACAGATAAGTACACTAAGCTCTCTGACTGTCAAAGTCTCAAAAGCAATTTCATCAAATTTTCCACTAAAGCTGTTGACAACTACAACAAGAAGGCTGCCCCTCCAGTACCAACTCCTCAGCCTCTGATTGAAGAACCAGCTGATGAAACTACTCAAGCTGAGGAAATCCCTCAAGAAAGCCGTGCGGATGAACCGGCGATTGAGGAAATCACCAAGGAAAATCCAGCTGATGACAATGCTACAACTGGTGAGACTGACCCTGCTCCAGCTGATGCTTCAAGGCCAGCTGATGACTCTACTCCAGCTGGTGCCTCAAAGCCAGCTGATGAAAATGTCTCTGCTAAGAAAACACCTTCACCAAAAGCTTCAAAGGTGAAGCAAATGACTCCATCTGCATCAGACGTGAAAAAGGCCAGGGGTGCTGAAAAGGAATCCAAGAAGAGAAAAGCTTCATTAGCAAAAGAACACACTGAGGCCAAGCCCTCAAAGCACTTGAAGAAAGTGCTCCTCTGGATCCTGTGCCTCTTAACAGCGCTCCATCTTATGAGATGATTCCCTTCGCAAGCGAAGACCAGGAGCAAGGGGCAGATGAGGAAATGAAGAATGCTAAATCTGAGGAACATACTGATGAGGAAATTCGCATTGATGACTATCCTCAGCCCTCCATTCCTCATGAAGAAACTGCACAAGGATCAGCTGCACCAGCTGATGAATCTGGCTCCGTCACCAAGCAAGATGAGGAAGAACAAATTGAAAATCCTCAGCCTGATGAAAGTCACAGTCCTGAGCAAAATCCTCAACCTGAGGATCAAGCTGACCCAACTCCTCCTCCTCCTGAGCAAAATCCTCAAACTGAGGCTCAGGATGAACCTATTCCTCCTCCAGAGCAAAACTCCCAACAGGATGCTTCGGTTGACGATATTCCTCAGCCTGAAGCTCAACCAGAGTGCATCCCTCAGCCTGAAGCTCAACCAGAGGATGTTCCTCAGCCTGAAGCTCAAGCTGATTAAATTCATCACCCTGAGGACCATGCTGAGGAAAATGCACCAGACCCAGACAATGCCTTCGTCGTCCTCAACCCAGAGTCTGCAATAGTTGTCTCCCCTCAAGTCCAGCCGCAAAATCTTCAGCCAATGCAGCGTCAGCCGTTCTCGAAGCGGCCAAAGTTTCAAAAGGAGTCCTTCTTTGAAGAACACATGTTCTTCATCGGAGAAAATGACAAGCCTCGCATCAGGCATCTGAAGTTTTGGACAAGGACACAGCTCAACTACTATGCCTCTATGCTGTGTGGAAGAAACAAGATTTTCTAGCACAGGCATATTCCTCACGTTGAGCTTGAAGAAATACCATGCTTTGCTCCAGTCCTCAACATCCTTTTTGAAGCTGGACTCCTCCCAATGTGCTCGGATATCTGTGATTGGAATAGTGAGCTTATTATTCAATTTTATGCAACTCTTCACATCTGAGGAGATCCAACAGACATCAACACATGGGTTCTAGAGTGGATGACGCAAACCACATACTTGAAGGCTCCTGCCAATGAGCTATTGCGGGAACTACCAGTGTCAATTCCCTCAGAGCAGGCTGTGAAGCTTTATGATGAACGTGAGCTGCCTAACAAGTTGGTGGATGTCCTCATTAAGCCTTTGGCTAAGGGGCAACCACCAAGAACAACCTTCCTGATCCATGAGCTCAAATATGAACCCAGGACGGTTTACAGAATCCTCTGCAGCGTTCTTGCGCCAATCAAGGGCCATGATGATGAAGAAGATGTCGTAGGCATCATGAAGAATATCCTCTTCAACATCATACATGGTATTCCAATCAACATTCATGATTTCTTCTTGAGGACTTTGGCCGAGAATGCAATGTCTCCTTTTGACCACAAGATATATGCTCCATGGATTATGAGATTCATCAGAACAAGGTGAGGCATCAATTATCACGCTGATTTCAACAACCATGTCGGTTATATGCCTCCTATAAGGGTCAACAAGAAGACTTTCGAGCCTGTTGAGGGAAAAGGCAAGTCCGTCATTGATGAAGGCAGTCGGCCCCTTGATGGCCAGTTCAGAGAGCCCGAAGTTTATTCTTCATGGGATGACACTGAGACCCATCCTCCAAGTCCTATTGCTCCTCGTGTGATGAATACCAGAGAGCTTCTTCTCAGTCTTCACCAGAAGGTGGATCGGAATCACAAGTGGGTTAAACACCAGTTCGGCGCCACTGTGAAAACCCTCAATGAAACGCAGAATGCTGTGAAGCTTAACCATTATTATCTTCATGAGGTTTTTGATCGCACCTGGGCTACATTGGCTCATCTGAAGACTCCAGCAAAACTTGAAGAATTGGAGTTTGTGCGGGACTTCGACTGGTCGTGGCCACCAACGAAGAAATTCAGGCCAATTCCAGTTCCAGACCTTGAGGACAGTTCCTTTTCTTCATTCTGCACTGCCGAATCTGATGAAGAACAACAAGACACTGCCACTTGTCCAAGAAGGAAGACTGCTGCCAAGAATCCTCATGCGTCTTCACCAACTGCCAAGGAGTGAAAGTCTTCATGGGTGTTAGTCCTCAGTTTGTCCCTTTCTGTCACTTGATGACAAAGGGGGAGAAACTTGAGAGTTATAAACATTATTTAAGTTACAAACTCTTGGCTCTTCTGAAGTGTTTTATGTAATGAGCTGCAACTTAAGCCCGATGGTACTCTGACGCTTTTGAACGCTTTTCTTCACATGCTTATTCCTCAAAATTTTAATGCACGCATGCTGGAATTCGTCAGATACCATTTGTCATCATGCATCCTCAATTTCTTCATACTATATGTCATTTGTATGCATGATTTACAAGACTCAAGGGGAGATCTCCATGATATAAATCATCAATGTGCATTTGCTATGAAAAGCAAAATCCTCAATATATGCACATCTTCCGGGGGAGTCTCTCTGAATCTTGATTTAAAATTCCTCAAATGAGTATTTCCACTTCATATGTTTATTCCCATTGAAGACTTAACCTAATTGTCATCAACCACCAAAAAGGGGGAGATTGTAGGTGCATCTAGTGCCCCTTAGTGATTTTGGTGGTTTGAAGACTTATAGGTTAAGTATCTAATGTGTTCTTAAGTGTACACAGGATCTATAAGTCGCTGAGGAGTTTGAAATATTCGATGAATATTGACCCCTAAAAATGTATATCTTCGATTGAAGAAATTGGTCTGAAGCTAACGAATTGAATCGCGAAGAATTTGTGATGAAATTGATATTCCTCATGAAGATCTTGAAATTGAGGAATTCGGTGTGTCCTGAAGAAAATCAATCTGAAGACTTTGAAGCATGAAGACTTATTCTTTCTGTTTTGTTTTCTTCACACTTGAGTAATAGGAACACCGTACTGTTAAAGGGGTCGAAGTAACACATTCGAATGAATTTCCTCATGATGCTCAACCCAAGCCTAATCCTACCAAAAGCCTCAAGTGAGGAATATGAGTGACATGAGGACTCTCACAGTTGAGGGTCCCGACAGTTTTCGGTAGCCATGCCACATCATTGATCTTATCCACACCAACGGTCATATTACTTAAGGGCATTAATGTCAAATCATGTGGGGATGCTCCTAGGCTATAAATAGCCGCCCCCCACAACCATTAGCCGGTTGGCTGCTCCGTTAGAAACTGACACTTGTCATAAGAGCAACCCAAATTCCTTAGAGTCTTCGAGAGTAATTCATCAGTGAGGAAATACCCCAAACACCAAACCATAAACCAAGAACCAAGTGATTGAGCATCACTGAAGAAGTTGTTCCTGTGTGGGACTGAAGCCTTTTACCTTTGAGGATTGTGCAACCTCCAGACGGTTAGGCTTCATGGTCTAGAGCAATCCAGTAGTCAATTGTGGATCGCCAAGTGACCAAGTTTGTGAGGGTTTGGAAGTCTGCCCTGAAGACTTACCACGAGTGCTGGGCGAGGACTGTGTGTTCTTAGCCCAAGGAGAATATGGTAGGGACTATGTGTCTCGGGACTGTGTGTCTTTTGGTTTCAATACCAAGCCGCTCCAAACAAGATGTACAACTGTCACAGCAGTTGGAACTGGGTCATCAACCACTGTCTTCACTGTGAAACGGGTTCTATTTCCTCAACTCTTTATATTCCTCAGATTGTGTGTTGATGATTTTCACTGTCATTGTTTGAAGAATTGGCTGAGGACTTTTCTGAATTTCCTCAACCCCAAATTCTTCACGCAAGTTAATCCTCATCTGTTTTCTGCGTGCCAGCATACTGTGCAAACTGTTTTCATATTCTTCATCCTGAAAAACTGCTGTAGTGAAACTTTGCACTCCTGATCCTTTACTGTTTCCGCTGTAAATTAGTCATCAGTGAGGAATTTCCCCACAAGGAATTTCCTCAGTGATGAAATTCTAAAAATCTCCTATTCACCCCCCTCTAGTCGATATAACGCACTTTCAGACGGCTTGCGTGGTCCTTCTTGCAACAATTTTTTCTCTAGAACTAGAAGAAATTAGAATTACCTCAACATCATTGGCTTTGTTGGCCTCGGAGTCGCCCTGGGGAGAAGGCATCTCAACTAGTTCAGTAAACAAGTGGCCAAGTGAGTCAAGTTTTACCTTAGTTTGTTCTTACAAAGATGAACTAAGAGCCGGGTCACCCTGAGCCGGATCATTTCTTTTGTTCACGGAAGGAACATGCATTTGAGGTGTGACGTTCCAAAAGCTAGAACCCTCCTGCAAACAAAAGAGTATGATGAAGATGGCCGCTCAAAATGAAATCAACAAAGGAACCAAATATATTTAAAAGAAGGAGAAATCAGTACCAAAGGCGGAGGATTTAGCAAATAGTATGGGCCTAAGCCGGTAGTACCACATCTTTGTTTTGAGTCGGAAATGAATTTATTCGTCTCTTAATTAAGAGCGTCCTCATATAGATCCGCAGTGGAGAAGCGTTGGACATCAGATGAGTCACCTAAGTATTCACACATTAATCGGGCCTTATGCTGATGGGTTGGATTCACCACTTTGACCAGCAGCAGATGAAATTAATCCCAGTAAGTCCTTGGGAAACCAAAGCCATCAACTTTGTACGAATAGGGGCCATTGCAACCCTCTCCTCCTTCATTGGCCAACCGGGGGCGACACGTTGTTGTTGATCCTCTCTTATCGATAACTTGGCAATGGATTTTCATCTGCGGGAGCGGTATTCTTGCAGTAAAACCAAGTCTTATTCCACCCTTTCGGATGCTCGCCAATTTCGATTCAGGAAACAAATTTTTTTCCTTTTGTGGAAGGAGATTCCACCAAGTTCACAAGAAGGACCATTTCCTACTCCAGTCTAGCAGTTGGTATAGAATAACTCCCTAAATAGAGTCACTCGCGGCTCAATTTGGAGATACACCTCGCACAGAACTTGAAACTAGCGTATGTTGGTCAGGGAATTAGGAGCAACATCTTTGGGCCTGAGATCTAAGAAGTGCAAATGATCTCTAAAGAATTTTGAGCCAGGTGGTTGAAAGCCTCTTCATGAATGATCGGCAAAAATGGCAACTTCCCCTTGTCGAGGCTGTGGATAAGGTTCTTCTTTAGGAGCTCGCCAGCTTATCTCTTTCTGAGGCAGCAAAAATCCTTGACTCACAAGGTTGTCCAAGGTAAGAATGGATTCTTGCGACCTGGCCCGGCTGTAGGCCTTGGAGTTTTTGGGAGCCATTTGAATTTTAAGACAGCTACAAAGGGATATAAGCAGGGATAAGTGAAGTATAAAATACTAGCAGCCTATTTATCTTTGGCTCGAATAGCATTGAAGTCGCCAAAACTGTTAACCAAGCAATATCTTAAGTCGGCCAGTGTTAGAACTGGGAATTAAGCCGGCGACAATGAGCACGAGATTTATAAAGGAAAAGGCCCATAAGGGACTTAACAGAAAACTTCTTCCCAAAAAAGTTGCGACAAATGGCATCTCTTGCAATAGATCTAAATATGAGCGGAAAATAGGGAAAATATGTGTTCTAGGCAGATCGAGCAGGTGACGCTCACGGTTTGCACAAAGTTCTCCTATAGAAAATTCTGTCCAGATCTCGGTGCTAAGAAAGGCGAGATAAGGCTGCAACAGGATTATGGTTACACAAGGAATGAGAGGTTCATGGATCTATGCAGAGTTTCCTTTGGTGATTCGGTGAACATAACCCAAACGCATTAAGGAGTCTTTGAACCCTCAAAGGGAAGAATGCATACATGTTACCGCTGAAAGAGAAGGATCTGATGCACGGGCAACGCACTTGGAAAGTTTTGGTCGTCGTAGTTGAAGACCTGACGCGCGGTAATGGAGGAGAGCGCAAGGAAGAAGAAGGTGGAAAGGGTAGCAGAGGAGGTTGCCCGCCTATTTATAAGGAGAAAGGGAGAACCAAAACAGAACGGTCGCAGGAAATGAGCAGCTGGGTTTGCGCCTAGATTTTGCGCCACACCGAATTTAGTGTTGTTTTCGAAAAGATTCCCCATGATGACTTGGACGACAGCAGTCTGCCTGATGATGTCATATCAATGTAGACTGAGAAAGCGTTAAGCATCAAAAAAGAATAAATAACCCGACGTACTTTTTTGTTCAATGGATAAGAGGCGAAAGATTCCCGGCTCATTGTTTGAAGAAAGGAAGATTGACGTGAACAAGTTCAAGCTAACCTGGGGCCTAATGTCGGGGATATAACCCCAGGACGTAAACTGTCCTACGGGCCCGGGTCAATCCATAAGACAAGATAGGAAGATGGGCTCAAATGCTTATACAGTAAGCCGCCTGGCGGCCCAACACCAGGAGACGACAACTCAAGGCCTAGAAGGGAGGAGACGCGAGAAACTTTCCTAACTTGGGAAGCAAGATGAAGTGGAATTGTAGTAAGTCATGGGTGCTTATTCCACCGGACTCTATTGTAAACTCAAGACCTCTACCTATATATAAAGGAGAGCCCTCGAGCTAGAAAGATCAAGTAGGAAACCCTCAAGAGCTAGGTTAGCGATTCCGCATCCTTGTAACCAAGATCTCCATCAATATAGACACCAAAGGAGGATGTAGGCTTTTACCTCCATAGGAGGGGCTGAACCTGGGTAAACCCGTCTCTCGCTCCCGATCAACCCCCTCGAGTGTCCACACTGCAAGATGGTGTCACACCCTGTTTTCACTATCACTTTTTCTGTAATTCAAAAATCTGAGTTTATTAAAACTTTTTTTCAAAAATAATATTGTAAGTGCCATTATTGTCATTGTATGCTTGTATGGTTGATTATGTGATATCAAATCATATTTCTCATGACCTAATTATTTTCAAAACCCCTTTTTCTTATTTTGGATAATTAAAAACCCTGCCTTGGGTTGCACTACAACTCCTTGATGGCAAGGAGTGCTCTTACCCAAAGTTGGTGATGTGGTTCTAACACCATTTTAGTTCACCAAAACCATAAAATAATTATTTTATGAATTAATTTCCTATTTTATTTGCATGTCCATTTTTGAGGCCAGAAATGAAATTCCTATATGGAAAAATATTTTTCTGCCTTAGAAAAATCTAAAAAAATTTGGAGATACTCAGAAGGACATATCTTTTCCATACATAAGGTTTTCAACCCCTATATATATTATAAATATTTGAGTAAAACCCTGAAAACTTTTTTTGTCTGTTTTGACCTTTTGAAATATAACCAAAGGAAATATTCTAAATAAATTCCTTGAAAATTCTAGTGGTATTCTTAAGCCATACTTGTTGCCCATATAAAATTTCACCTTGATCCAAGGTGGTTAATGTCACCAAATAATTGCAAAACCCCTTCTGTCCAGTATGAAGTTAGAGCAACTCTACATAGCAAAGTTTATCCAACGGAGTTGAAACTTTCCATGAGTGCCTAATACCTCAAATAAGGACTCCAAGCCAAAAATGGGATTTGTGGGACTTGATTTTCCCACACTCTCTTTGGAAGGAACATATCTGGTCATTTAGGGACATTTCCAAGTTTACAAAGCTAAACTTGTCCAATGGAGCTCAAACTTGGTGAAGCCCCTTGTTTTAGCACCAAACCCAATCTTGTTAAGTTGAATAGCCAGTGGTGGGGTGCAACCACCCCAAACCACTGTCGAGCACCTTCTCAAAGTTGGGTAAAACCCCTCCTAACCTTAGCTACACCCAATCCCTTTCTCCGAAACTCATAGATCAGATGGCTGACATCAATGCCTAACTCCAGTCAAGTGGCCCCTCTCTGGTTCAAAGTAGATAAACCAAAATCTCCAATTCAAGCTTCAGTCCAAGGCTCACAGCACCTGTTTCCTTGTCTCTCTTTGACTAGCCGAGGCTCCCACAGGACTCCAATGGCTAGCCATCTCCGAGCTAGTGCCCAGGACACGCTAGACACGTTCAAGGCACCCCCAGAGCTGCCAGCATGTTGTGGCATGCCAAAGTAGCGGTCTGGGCGCGCTAGAGAGAGCAACCGAGGTGGGGGCGACTCCCTCGGCCAGTTCCATCCTCCCCGCGGTGTCTCTCCTCTCCCCCGACAGCCCCTCTGCATCAGGCAGCCCTCAGAGCCCCTCCTTTCCTGCGCTAAGAGCCGGTGCGACGCGGGCCCCCGGGCACCAGAAGCACCAGAGGAGTGCGAGCACGATAGCTCACCTCTCCTCTCTCCCTCTCTCTCTAGTGAGTCCTGGAGGTCCAAAACCACGTCATGAGACCGTGGTTTCGAGCCCAAAATATCTCTGCACCCCCATGCACGCCACGGTGGATCACCGGTGCTCCCAAGTCGGCTCACCGTCGCGGGCCTATAAACAGCCCCTCCCCTCACTCCAGAACCCCTCACTCCACCTCACAAAAACCTCAATCACCTCCCTAGCCACCCCATTGAGCAAGTAGACCCCCGGTGCTCGAGCTCGACCGAGGCACCTCCGCCTCAAAGCTCCGGTCGATCTCCGACTACACGTCGGCTCTAGCGTCACTCTGCCCACGAGAGCACTCCCCATGACACCAGGAAGATTTCACTGCTCTTCCCCGAGGAAATTTGTGCCCGTAGCTGCCACCTCCACCTCCACCCGTCGCCAGTGAACTAGAGCCCCTCCGCCCTCAACTCGACCACCAACAGGTAGGCGATGACAAGCCGGACCCATTCCTATTGTCGTTAGGGCCCGAGGACGTCGGTAGCCACGCCAGCATGCTCCTCCTCCTCTCTGGCCAGAGGTAGGAGACGACCCCGACAGGTGTGCCCCACCTGTCGGTGGACCATCTCTCTCTCCCTCGCTACCCACAGCCACTGACCGCACGGGCCCGCACGTCAAGTCCAAACCTGACGGCGCGCGCACGTGGGCAGGCTGATTGGCTGGCCAGTGGGCCGGCCCAATCCTAGGCCAAGCCAGGCCAGGTGTTGTAGCCCTTTTTCTTTTTATATAAAACTTGATTTCAAATGATTTTTGTCAAAAGCTTTAACCAGGGAAATAATATGATTCTTCCACTGTTATTTTTTTTAAAGTGTGTAGTATTTAACAAAACCATTGGATGATTTTTTTAACTACTCTATTTTATAATAATAAAAAGGGTTAATTTGGAATAGTTTTGCTTCTGTTATATTGATTTTAAAAATATTCTTTCACTAAAACTGGAGACAAATATTTTTAAAATAACAATATGGATTTATCAGAATTAAACAACATTTTTCAAGTAACTTTGTGATCTGTTTTCGAGTGAGCAACTTATTGCTTTTATTTATTACGACGGTAGAAAACCCGTGTGACGAAGGAGTTGGACTTGAAGACCTCGAAGACCCCGAATACCTAGCTGACCAAGGAAAGCAGCCCTTTGACCATGCTTTGAGAATATGTTATATTGCATGCTAGTAGAGAAATATTTCCATTGCTTGTGATCATAACTATCGGTAAACCATTGAAGTGATGTTACCAATGGCTCCTCCGGAGCACTTGCATTTTGAGCATGCTCCTACCACCTATGAGGGTCACGCTAATATCATGTTGACAAGTTGAGCTAAGCATAGTAGCATGAGCATGATGATGGTATAAAATCAAAGGTTTGCGAAAACCTCGTTGGGTGCCACTAATGCCCAAGGGTGATGATGAGTTAGGTGGCCACTTTTGGTGAAGTGGTGCATGGGGTATTTTGTGTGTGTATGGTTTCGGAAATGGGAATAGATTTATGATGTATCGTCTGCCCCAACCTTACATGTATGACCATGTTACCCCTTTATGGGACGAGGCTTCGTTGATTACTCTGGTCGGTGCTAGCAAAGAGCCACATTACTAGTGGCGGGAGTGATGTGCGGCTACTCTCGTGATGGGGTCGTGCCAGGTAGGTCGACTATGCCATATTTACGTGTTCCAGGCACACCGTTGGTTGATATTGTCCAGAGTCGGTGCTCGTAAGACATACAACTTGTGGGCTGGGTACCAATCGAGTGGACCTATTTGTCTAGTATCGTCATGGGAAAGGCATTGATCGGATACTTACCTCGGGTATGTTATATACTCCGAGTCGTGGATGACAAGGAAGTTTCATGGATCTCGTGGGTCCAGCGTACTACGTCTGCAGAGTGTAAAATGATTCGAATAGCCGTGTCCACAGTCAAGGACAGTTGGATGGTGCTGCTTAAACTACGTCCAGTCATTTCCGCACAAACCAAGTGTGTGTAAGTTTGTGGTAAATGGTGTTTTATGAAACAGTTGATATGACCAAGTTTGGTAACTTGGAATATAGGGTGAACCAGAGTGTTCAGCCCTTGACAGATATATTGATATCTAGAACATGTTCTTCAAATCAACATTTAGCTTATGTTGCATCCATGATCATGTTTATTTACAACCAAGTAGTTAACCACGAAAGATGCATATTACTTGTTATCCTTTCAATTGCATTGTTCATGCCATGGGTTGTTTGCGACTACATTCAAAAGTACTCATTGGATTTCCACTGGTTATATTATTGACCTGACATGGAAGGACCGGAGTTTGGAGAAGAGTACGTCTTCGGAGACGGCCCTGCGAACTAGGATGCTTCCCAGTCAGAATGCGTGTTGGTGTAGGCTCATGGCATGGGCACCCGCTTAGCCCTAAGATTTCCACTACTAGTTGTATCCGTGTGATTTGGCCTTATAGGCCCTACCTTGTGAACTTGAACATTAATTCGGTCACGTGATGTAATAATAAGGTACTTGGATGTAAGACTCTTATCATTCAGCATATGTCTGTTCGGGAGCATTGATCTCTGCTATCACTCAGCACGTTCATTCGGCGATCTCAACTCGTAAGTCGGGGTCCCCACAGAGCTGGTATGAGAGCCATCCCAACTATAGGAAGCCTTAGGTAGCATGGACGATAGCCGAGACAAGTAGTGCACCTAGACTTTACCCTGAGATTTTCTGCACCCACTAAAACTTTCTAACCCTCTACCCTACATCTTGTAGATGGCCCCCGTACCTGAGAAGCTTCTGGAGACGGGGTTTCCCCTACTTTTGGGAGATAGCCTTGAGAAGTGTGAAGTACGCCGCTCGCCCATCTTCCTCTACCACAAGGAGTGGGTCAACGCCGACACCAAAGAATATCATGTGGACGTAATAGTGAAGGCTAATGAGTCCCCAACCAGTTGGTTCTTTGAGGAACCACGGATGGAGGATCTGATGTTGATAGTGGAGACAGCCGCACGAGAGGCGCTCGTGCGTCTCCGCGACATCCTTCCTGAGATGGCTAACGAGCCAGCTACTCGTCACCTACCTTTTATTAAGGATGGGATAGACGGGAGTTGGACACTCAACCCATCTTCAGAGGACGGGACGCCACTAAGGTTTCAAACATACTTCAGTCTCTCCTCCAACACTTTGATGCACTTTTTAATCAAGGAGTCAACAAAGATTCGCCAAGAGCTACACCAAGTCAAGGACCTACTTCGCCTGGAGAAGATGAAGACCCGCAAAGATAAGAAGGAAGGAACACCCGGAGGGCGATCAGCCATGGCCTTCCCAGGAGGTGTACCACCGCTTCAGGCCACTCCTATTCAGAGTCGCCGCCTAACAGCAGAAGAGTACACTAAGCTCCTCAGTGCCTCGCCAACTAAGAGACGCCGTGATGGACCACTTCCTTCTCCTACCCCTCTGAAGGAGGAAAGCACCGATGAAGATGAACACGAAGACCCTGCAGAACCCGCCTACAAGACCAAGCAGTCCGCCGCTTAGGATTACGGCTTAGGCAATTAGGAGTCTCCCCAAGCATAGTCAGTTCATGTATCGGTTCATGTGAACCATGAGTGTAGTGTAAGCGTGTTTCATGCAAGCCGCATTTCTGCCTTAGGCACCTTGTAAGCGACTACATCACTTGTTTTAATCTAATGCATTAGGTTTTCCAAAAACCTTGGTTTAAAAATCTCACACTAGCACGACACCAAACCCCCTTATATAGAGAATCATCCCTTATGATTCCGGCCAGTTTGGCATATTGACCTGTCTACTCCCCTAACAAGATGCTGATTTCAACTCGCACCAGCACCTTCGGCAACCCCGGCTGTGCCTCTTCATGTCAGCAGCAGGGAACCAGAGGGAACACTCAAGCTGGAGATCACCACGTGCTGTAGCAAGGCAATATTCCACCACCACCGCCTCCTCCAGAAAGCATGACTATAGCTCAGTTCCTTCAAGCTCTCCATGAGGAACGTCAAGCCAGTAATGCCGCTATCCAGCAGCTGGCACAAGTCTTGGTGAACAACCCGCCTCAGAACGGGAATGGCAACGGTCGCTCTACTCTCTCTGAGTTTATGCGGACTACGCCACCCATATTCACGGAGACGACTGAACCATTGGATGCCGATGACTGGATCCGTACTATCGAAGACCTCCTGCGCTGGTCAAATGCACTGATGATCGTGAGAAAGTCCTTTATGCTTCTCACTGTCTCCGAGGCACGGCCAGAGCTTGGTGGGATGGATTCCAGATCATGCGAGCAGGGCAAGTCATCACTTGGGCAATGTTCAAGGAAGGATTTCACGCCACTCACATTCCTCCCCGAATGATGACCATTAAGAAGCGGGAATTCCAAGCATTAAGGCAAGGCAGTGGAACCATCAAGGAGTATTTGAAGAAGTTTAACCTCCTGTCAAGGTATGCACCAGAGGACGTCAACACTGAGGCCGCAAAAGTGGAACGCTTTATGGAAGGACTACAACAGTCACTCCAGAATCAGCTCGTTGTTTGTGAATGCCGGACCTTCTGCGATCTGGTTAATAAGGCCCTTATGTTGGAAGATAAGCGTCGTGCGATGGACGACACCCATTAGCGCAAGCTGATGGGTAGTGGATGACCTAGTAATCCGAAGCCTCAAGCATGGCAGTCAGCTCCAGGAAGACCCAATTATCAGCAGCAATAGTATAAGGCTCCAACATTTCGCCAGAACTACCAGCCACAGCAGCAAGTCCACACAAGGCCAGCATTCAACCCACTGAACAACAGTGGGCTCAAGACCAACCTTCCAGGACAAGTTACATGTTTTGTATGTGGACAGACTGGGCACTATTCCAGGCAGTGTCCCAACAAGAATCCCAACACACCGCACCCCAATGCGCCAAATCAAGGTCAAGGAACACTAGGCAGGAACCAAGCTCCCTGCAATCAGCGGTATCACAGCACGGGACATATTAATCACATCTCCGCAAAAGATGCACATGAAGACCCGGACTGCATTCTGGGTACGTTCCTCGTCAACTCCACCCCAGCAACAATATTGTTTGATTGTGGTGCTTGGCATTCTTTTGTTACTCAATGGTTTGCGGAAAAGTGTGGTCTGAAGCCTACCCTGCTTAACGGGAATATGGCAGTACATATCCCGAGAGAAGTGTTAAGGACCAACCTAGGGTGTAGAGGAGTCGGATTTTTATCAATGGGATAAGCTTCTCAGCAGATCTCATCGTCATGAAGTTGCAATGTCTAGAAGTAATTCTTGGTATGGATTGGTTGGCCAAACACGAGAGCATCTTGGACTGTGCCAACACGGCTATTCCCATGACAAGCGACCAAGGGGTCAAAGTCAAGTATGTCTCTGAGCCAGTATCCACTCAAGTACCACAGGTTAATAGCCTGTTGGGAGAAGAGTTGAACCGAGTGACGATAGTCTGCGAGTACCCGGACGTCTTTCCTGATAAGCTACCAGGGATGCCTCCCGACCGAGAAATCTAGTTCATCATTGAGCTCATGCCCGGATCGAGTCCTATCTATAAGAAGCCTTATAGGATGGGATCCGAAGAGCTAACAGAGCTGAAGAAGCAGCTGGATGAGCAACTCGGGAAAGGATTCATTCGTTTCAGTGCATCACCTTGGGGATCACCTGTTCTTTTCGTGTCTAAGAAGGATGGGACTATCAGACTCTGCATCGATTACCGTTCTCTCAATGAGGTCACGATCAAGAACAAGTACCCACTCCCCAATATTGAAGACTTGTTTGACCAGTTAAATGGAGCCAAGGTATTTTACAAGATCGATCTCCGATCTGGATATTACCAGCTGAAGATCCGACCTGAAGACATACCCGAAATTGCGTACGTGACCCGGTATGGTCTATACGAGTGCACTTTCATGTCTTTCGGGTTGACAAATGCCCCAACTTACTTCATGTACATCATGAACAAGGTCTTCATGGAAAACCTGGATAAGTTTGTTTTCGTATTTATTGCTGACATATTAATCTTCTCCAAGTCCAAAGAAGAGCATGAGAAACACTTGAGGTTAGTGTTGGAGAAGCTTTGAGAGCACCAACTTTATACCAAATTCAGCAAGTGCCAATTCTGGCTGAACGAAGTTGGATTCTTGGGTCACACCATGATGGCAAGTGGATTGGTGGTCGATCTTTCCAAGATTACTACAGTAACAAATTGGGAGTCGCCAATCGGTGTGAAGGAAGTCAGGAGCTTCCTCGGACTCACAGGATATTATCGCAAGTTTGTAGAAGGATTCTCCCGCATCGCTCGACCCATGACTCAGCTCTTAAAGAAAGGCAAGTAGTTCGAATGGACGCCAGACTGTGAAGCAAGCTTCGAGGAGTTGAAGAAAAGATTGACTATCGTCCCAGTATTGGCTACTCCAGATATCAGCAAAGAGTTTGTGATATATTGTGATGCCTCCAGAACCGGGCTCGGTGGAGTCCTAATGCAAGACGGCAGGGTCGTGGTATATCTGTCACGGCATCTGTGCCCGTGTGAGGAGAATTATGCCACCCATGATTTCGAGTTGGCAGTATTAGTGCATGCCTTGAAGACATGGCGACATAACCTTCTCGGGAATCGATGTATAATATACACTAACCAGAAATGTTTGAAGTATATATTTACTCAGAGGGAATAGAATAAGAGGCAACGAAGATGGTTGGAGTTAATCAAAGACTACGACCTCAGCATTCAATACCACCCTGGTAAGGCTAATGTAGTGGCTGATGCCTTAAGCAGGAAGGCCAGCACCTTAAATGTTATGCTGAAGGAAAGGCTACCCGCCTTTTATGAAGAAATGGAGAGCTTCGGGTTGGAGCTAGTGGAACCAGGTTTCCTGGCTAACCTCGAAGTCAAACCAACGCTGGCTGACGATATCAAGGAGGCCTAGAAGGGGCACAAGAGCATTGAAGGCAACAAGAAGATCCACGAAGTCAAGGCCCCAGAATTCTCGGTGGATGAACAAGGAGTAGTGTGGTTTTGGAAACGTTTATGCGTACCCAACAAGGCAGACCTCAAGTACTTGATCCTGCCGGAAGCACATGACACACCCTACTCTATTCACCCCGGTGGTACCAAGATGTATCAAGATCTCCGAGAAACATTCTGGTGGCATGGCATGAAGAGGGAAATAACGTCTTCTGTTGCCAAGTGCGACGTGTGCCAGAGAGTCAAGGCTGAGCATCAGTGACCTGCTGGACTGCTACAACCTCTCCAAGTGCCTGAATGGAAGTGGGACAAGGTCGGCATGGACTTCATCACTGGGTTCCCAGGTCAAGCAAAGGGCATAACTCCGTATGGGTTATTGTCGACCATCTGACCAAGGTGGCCCATTTCATTCGAGTCAACGCCACTTATGATGGAAACCAGTTGGCTAGTCTGTATATCCATCGTATAGAGAGTCTCCACGGAGTTCCCAAGGACATTGTATTTGACCGAGGCACGCACTTCACGTGAAGATTCTGGAAGAAGTTCCAGGAAGCCCTCGGAACCAAGCTCTCTTTCAGCACCGCTTTCCACCCACAAACGGGCGGACAGACGGAAAGAGTAAATCAGATACTCGAGGATATGCTCCGTATTTGTGTCTTGGCGCATGGTGCCAAATGGGAAGACTGTCTGCCATTTGCTGAGTTCTCATACAACAACAACTACCACTCTAGTCTCCAGATAGTACCATTTGAAGTGTTGTACGGATGGAAGTGCCGCACCCCGCTCAACTGGTCTGAAACTGGTGAAGGGTTGATTTTCGGGGAAGGAAGTTCTGCAAGAGGCAGAAGATAAGTTGCAGCTTGTCTGGGAAAACTTGAAGGCAGCCAAGTTGCATCACAAGAGCTATGCGGATTCTCACCGCAGAGAATTGGAGTTCAACCTTGAAGACCAAGTGTACCTCCGCGTCACACCTCTCAAGGGAACCAAGCGTTCCCATGTCAAGCGGAAACTTGCTCCAAGGTTCATTGGACCTTTTAAGATCACGACAAGGCGTGGAGAAGTTGCTTACGAGTTGGAGCTACCTCCGGAACTTTTGGGTGTGCACAACGTCTTCCACGTGTCACAACTTCGGAAGTGTCTTCAAGCGCCAAACTGTCCAGATCTTTATGCCATCATGCCATCGTCCTTCAGCCAAATCTCACTTATCGTGAGAGGCCGATCCGCATCCTGGATGAAGCAAAGCGTTGCACCAGAAGCCGCACCATCACGTATTTCAAGGTTCAGTGGAGCAACCACACCGAAGCAGAAGCAACGTAAGAGCGTGAAGACTATCTCCTATCTGAGTTTTCGTACCTTTTTAGCACCTAGCTTAGGAATCTTGGGGATGAAATTCTTTTAAGGGGGACCGGTCTGTCACACCCTGTTTTCACTATCACTTTTTCTGTAATTCAAAAATCTGAGTTTATTAAAACTTTTTTTCAAAACTAATGTTGTAAGTTCCATGATTGTCATTGTATGCTTGTATGCTTGACTATGTGATATAAAACCAAATTTCTCACGACTTAATTATTTTCAAAAACCCTGTTTCTTATTTTAGATAATTAAAAACCCTGCCTTGGGTTGCACTACAAGTCCTTGATAGCAAGGAGTGCTTTCACCCAAAGTTGGTGATTTGGTTCTAAAACTATTTTAGTTCACCAAAACCTTGAAATAATTATTTGATGAATTAATTTCCTATTTTATTTGCATGTCCATTTCTGAGGCCAGAAATGATATTCCTATATGAAAAAATACTTTTCTGCCTTAGCAAAATCTGAGAAAATTTGGAGACACTTAGAGCACATATATTTTCCGTACATAAGGTTTTCAACCCCTATTTATATTATAAATAATTGAGTAAACCATGAGAACCTATTCTGTTTGTTTTGACCTTTTGAAATATTTCCAAAGGAAATATTCTCAATAAATTCCTAGAAAATTCGAGTGGCCTCCCTAAGCCATATTTGGTGCCTATATAAAGTTTCACCTTGATCCAAGGTGGTTAAGGTCACAAAATAATTGCAAAACCCCTTCTGTCCAGTATGAAGTTAGAGCAACTCTACATAGCAAAGTTTATCCAATGGAGCTGAAATTTCCAAGAGTGCCTAATACCTCAAATGAGGACTCCATGCCAAAAATGGGATTTGTGGGACTTGATTTGCCCACACTCTCTTTGGAAGGAACATATCTGGTCATTTAGGGATATTTTCAAGTTTACAAAGCTAAACTTGTCCAATGGAGCTCAAACTTGGTGAAGCCCCTTGTTTTAGCACTAAACCCAATCTTGTTAAGTTGCAAAGCTAGTGGTGGGGTGCAACCACCCCAAACCACTCTCGAGCACCTTCTAACAGTTGGATAAACACCCTCCTAACCTTAGCTAAACCCAATCACTTACTCCCAAACTCATAGATCAGGTGGCTAACATCAATGCCTAACTCCAGTCAAGTGGCCCCTCTTTGGTTCAAAATAGATAAACCAAAATCTCCAATTTAAGATTCAGCCCAAGGCTGACAACACCTGTTTCCTTGTCTCTCTTTGACCAGCCGAGACTCCCACGGGACTCCAACGGCTAGGCATCTCCCAGCCAGTGCCCAGGACATGGTACCCACGTCCAAGGCTCCCTAGAGCGCTCCAGGACACCGTGGCATGCCAAAGCTGCACTCTGGGTGCGCTACAGAGAGCAGCCGAGGTGGGGCAACTCCCTCGGCCAATTCCAGCCTCCCCGCGGTGTCTCTCCTCTCCCCAGACCACCTCTCTGCATTAGGTAGCCCTCAAGGCCCCTCCTTTCCCGTGCTAAGAGCCGGTGCGACGCGTGCCCGCGTGCGCCAGAAGTGTGAGAGGAGCGCGACCACGATAGCTAGCCTCTCCTCTCTCCGTCTCTCTCGTAGTGAGTCCTGGAGGTCCAAAACCACATCATGAGACCGTGGTTTAGACCCCCAGCCTCTCTCTGCACCCTCATGCACACCACGGTGGATTGCCGGCGCTCCCGAGTCGCCTCACCGTCGTGGGCCTATGAATAGCCCCTCCCCTCGCTCCAGAACCTCTCACTCCACCTCACCGAGTCCTCAATCACCTCCCTAGCCAACGCATTGAGCTAGTAGAGCCGGAGTACTTGAAATCGACCGAGGCCCCTTCGCCTCGGAGGTCCGGTTGATCTCCGGCTACACGTCGGCTCTCGCGTCCCTCTGCCCACCAGAGCACTCCCCGTGACACCAGGAAGCTTTCCCCCCTATTCCCCGAGCAATTCCGTGCTCGTAGCTGCCACCTCCACCTTCACCCGAAACCCCTCCGCCTCGGCTACCTCGTCGCCGGTGAACCAGGGCCCCTCCACCGTTGACTCGACCACCAGCAAGTAGGACACGACGAGCGAGACCCATTCTTGTCGTCGTTAGGGCCCGAGGACGTCGGTAGCCACGTCGGCGTGCTCCTGCTCCTCTTTGGCCAGAGGTAGGAGACGAACCCGACAGGTGTGCCCCACCTATCGGTGCACCATCTCTCTCCCCCTCGCTGCCCGCAGCCACTGACCGCAGGGGCCCGGACATCAATTTCAAACCTGACGGCGCGCGCGGCTGGGCAGGCTGATTGGCTGGCCAGTGGGCCGGCCCAGTCCCAAGCCAAGCCAGGCCAGGGGGTGTAACCCTTTTTCTTTTTATTTAAAACTTGATTTTAATTGATTTTTGTAAAAATATTTAACCAGTGAAATATGATTCTTTCACTGTTATTTTTCTAAAAATGTGTAGTATTTAACACAACCATGGGATGAATTTTTGCAACAACTACTCCGTCTTATAATAATAAAAAGGGTTAATTTGGAATAGTTTTGCTTCTGTTATATTGATTTTAAAATTATTCTTTCACTAAAACCAGAGACAAATATTTTTAAAATAACAATATGGATTTATCAGAATTCAGCAACATTTTTGAAGTGAATTTGTGATCTGTTTTGGAGTGAGCTACTTATTGCTTTTATTTATTACGACGGTAGAAAACCCGTGTCATGAAAGAGTTGGACTTGAAGACCTCGAAGACCCCGGATACCTAGCTGACTAATGCAAGCAACCCTTTGACCATGCTTTGAGCATATGTTATATTGCATGCTAGTAGATAAATATTTCCATTGCATGTGATCGTAATATGGTAAATCATTGAAGTGATGTTACCGATGGTTCCTCCGGAGAACTTGCATTGTGAGCATGATCCTACCACCTAAGAGGGTCACACTAATATCATGTTGACAAGTAGAGCTAAGAATAGTAGCATGAGCATGATGATGGTATAAAATCAAAGGTTTACGAAAACCCCGTCGGGTGCCACTAATGCCCGAGGGTGATGATGAGTTAGGTGGCCAATTTTGGTGAAGTGGTGCGGTGAGTATTTCGTGTGTGTATGGATTCAGAAATGGGAATAGATTTCTGATGTGTCGACCGTTCCAACCTTACATGTACAACCACGTTACCCCTTTATGGGACGGGGCTTTGTTGATTACCCTGGTCGGTGCTAGCAAAGAGCCACACTACTAGTGGCGGTAGTGATGTGTGGTCACTCTCGTGATGGGGTTATGCCAGGTAGGGCGACTATGCCGTTTTTACATGTTCCAGGCACACCGTTGGTCCCCGCATGGTTGATACTGTCTAGAGTTGGTGCTCGTAAGACGTACAACATGTGTGCTGGGTACCAATCGAGTGGACCTCTTTGTCTAGTATCGTCAGGGGAAAGACATTGATTGCGTACTTACCTCAGGTATGTTATATACTGCGAGTCGTGGATGACACAGAAGTTTCCCGAATCTTGTGGGTCCAGTGTACTACCTTTGTAGAGTGTAGAACTATTCTAATAGCCATGTCCACGATCAAGGACAGTTAGGTGGTGTTGCTTAAACTACGTCCAGTCGTTTCCACACAAACCAAGTGTGTGTGAGTGTGTGGTAAATGGTGTCTTATGAAAGAGTTGATATGACCAAGTTTGGTGACATGGCATATAGGGTGAACCTGAGTGTTCAGCCCTTGAAAGATATATATTGATATCTCTAACATATTCTTCAAATCAACATTTATCTTATGTTGCATCCACGATCATGTTTATTTACAACCAAATTGTTAACCACCAAAGATGCATATTACTTGTTGTCCTTTCAATTGCATTGTTCATATCATGGGCTGTTTGTGAGTACATTCAAAATTACTCATTGGCTTGCCACTGGTTATATTATAGACTAGATATGGAAGGACCGGAGCTTGGAGAAGAGTACGTCTTCGGAGACGGCCCTCTGAACTAGGACGCTTCCCAGTCAGAATGCATGTTGGTGTAGGCTGATGGCATGGGCACCCGCTTAGCCCTAAGATTTCCGCTACTAGTTGTATCCGTGTGATTTGGCCTCATAAGCCCTACCTTGTGAACTTGACCATTCGATCACGTGATGTAATAATTCGGTACTTGGATGTAAGACTCTTATTATTCAACATCTGTGTGTTCGGTGAGCATTGATCTCTGGGATCACCGAGCATGTTCATTTGGCGATCTCGAATTGTAAGTCGGGGTCCCCACAGATGGCGTCACCACTAAGTCCGTTCATGAGGACATCTGTCATGAAAAAAACACAACAACATGGAATGATGAAATGATCCTGCAATTCTACTCTGCAGCTCACTTCTATCGAGATGGTAGAATCGTATGGATGACTGAAGGCACCAGGTATCAATCCACTATTGAAGAGTGGGCTACCATCTTAGGAGCCCCACAGGTGCACGATGGATATCTAGATTTTTATAGTGAGGCCAAGATGATCCACAACTCAATGGCCAAATGCATAACCCAGTACCCAAGGAGTACTTGAAGTCCCACTAGCTAGGATCAGTCTACTTTTTGAAAGTCAGACTACTCACCACCAACATAATTATGAGGTACAGCTTGATGCAAAAATCACGTGATGACAAGATGATCATTGGGTACTCCATAAACATGGTGCATCATATAAATATCCACACCAGGATTAGGGTGATGGACTTGATTGTTGAGACAATCAGAAGGACTGATGCTGACCAAAAGAGGTCTTATGGATACACTCCCTATATTCAGATGCTCATCAACTCCAAGGTTGGGAAGAATGTGTATCTACTTGATCGTCAACACATTCCACTCAAGCCACAACACGAGGATAACATTGTGGTGATGGACCTAAGTCATCTCACTTCAGCTACTACACATGTTGAGTTAGAGGTTGATGCCCGCGTAGAGGCAGCCAGAGCCTCTACTGCTCCAGTGTTAATGCCTAAAGGTGATCAAATGTCATCTCTTATCAGCGCCATCCAAGGGATGGATACATAAGAGTCTATAGAGGATCGTGGAAACAAAGTTTCATGACCAGGACATCAAAGTAACTAAGGTGACTACAATAGTCAACCAATTCAAGCAGGAAGTTGATGCAGTGCCTACTTGCAGCTCCTGCAGTGACGATGATGATAGTCCTTCTCTCAAGACTTCCACTCAGTTTAGAACTGAAGCTAGATGTGTTGTCGTGTCAGTTCCAAAGACGAGACCTTCTTCATCAGCTCTAGCATCATCTCCATCAGCTCCTACACCTCGAATGTCTACACCACCACCTCACAGGACATCATATGAAGCCTTCATAGAATCTATCTTGTCAACTCCATCAAAAGCTACCGGAGGAGATCATGCCTAGAGCGACGCTTAGCTCTATATCTTTGAAGTTTTTGGTAACTTGTTGTCAATGGGGGAAAAGTGTATAGATCATTAGGGCTTCAAGAAAGAGAGTGTTGATTTTTTTTGCTCTTCTGGTTTTGAAAACATTTTGTTTATCTTTTGGATGTCTTAAACCTTGTTTTGTTCGATCATGCGCTTTGTGTTTCATGCTACTATTTCCTATCCTTCAGATATCTATGTGATGAGAATTCACTCATTATTGGTGTTATGTGCCATGTAACTCAATCATATCATTTATGCGCACCACCAAGATGTATGTGACATGGAAGAGTGACCCATGATCCTAATCGATTGTGCATTTGCACTCAAACACAAATTTAAAATAACGCACAAATTTAGGGGGAGCTCTTGCTTGTCACAAACTTTTCAAAGTGACGATGCTATTCATTGATTACATTTTATATCGAAGCTTTGATCTATATTTTGTCATCAATTACAAAAAACACGGTAATTGAAAGTACAACTTCTGCCTAGGTGGTGTTGGTAATTAGTAACAACATATATGTCACTGGACTAATGATTCTATCTAGTACACTTCAAGAAAGATTCAATGATGGATTGGCTAAGGTTGTGAGGACAAACTCCAAGGAAGGAAAGGAATAGGATTGTCCAAGCTTCAAGCTTCAAGACTCTACATTTACATTCTGTGAGAAATCACATTTGAGTCCATACGAAAGCCAATACTATTAAAAGGGGATGACATGATTATCATGATCTGGTTGCTCAAGTGCTTAGAGATTATCCACCGGAAAATACTCATGAAATTCTCCCACAAATATTTTGTCCAAACCCCAAAGTCACATTCGGTGCCACCAATACTTCCAAATCTGCCTTACCGAGTTTTACCCTAGATAGAACCTATGCCAAACCCTAACATCTCGATACCAACAAGTTTGGTTTTGGTTTGACCGAGACTTAGTGACCAACTCTGTGTCCACCTGTTTCTAAATATCAGATTTTCAAGTTTTGGGAGTTGGTACTGATACGTCTCCAACGTATCTATAATTTTGATGGTTTCATGCTATTATCCTGTCAAACTTTGGATGTTTTGTATGCCTTTTATATCTTTTTGGGACTAACTTATTAACTCAGTGCCAAGTGCCAGTTCCAGTTTTTTTTCGTGTTTTTGACCCCTTTCAGAGGAGGATTTTAAACGGAGTCCAAATGGAATGAAACTTCCAAAAAGATTTTTTTCCGAAACAGAAGAAGATCGGGAAGCTTGAGAACCAAGCTAGGGGGCCACCAAGGACCCCACAAGCCCCCTAGCTACGCCCAGGGGGGCCCGCGCCTCCCAAGCTTGTGGGATCCCTGGGCCACCTCTGCCCTAGGTCTTTCGCCTATATATTCCCAATAATTCCAGAAAAAATCAGGAGATCATCGAAAGTACTTTTCCGCCGCCGCAAGGTTCTGTCTCCGCAAGATCCCATCTGGGGCACGTTCTGGTGCCCTGCCAGAGGGGGATTCAGATACGGAGGGCTTCTTCATCAACACCATCACCTCTCCGATGATGCGTGAGTAGTTCACCATAGACCTACGGGTCCATAACTAGTAGCTAGATGGCTTGTTCTCTCTCTTGGATCTTCAATACAAAGTTCTCCATGATCTTCATGGAGATATATCCGATGTAATCTTCTTTTGCGGTGTGTTTGTCGAGATCTGATGAATTGTGGATTTATGATCATATTATCTATGAATCTTATTTGAGTTTCTTCGTATCTCTCTTATGCATGATTTCATATCCTTGTAATTCTCTTCGAGTTGTGCGTTTTGTTTGGCCAGTTTGATCTATGATTCTTGCAATGGGGGAAGCGCTTGGTTTTGGGTTCATACCGTGCGGTGACCTCACCCAGTGACATAAGGGGTAGCGAGGCACGCATCGTGTTGTTGCCATCAATGGTAAAAAGATGGGGTTTTCATCATTGGTCTGAGTTTATCCCTCTACATCATGTCGTCTTTCTTAAGGCGTTACTCTGTTCGTCATGAACTCAATACACTAGATGCATGTTGGATAGCGGTCGATGTGTGGAGCAATAATAGTAGATGCCGAAAGTATCGATCTACTTGTCTCGGACGTGATGCCTATATGTATGATCATTGCCTTAGATATCGTCATGACTTTGCGCGGTTCTATCAATTGCTCGACAGTAATTTGTTCACCCACCGTAATATTTGCTATTTTGAGAGAAGCCTCTAGTGAACACTATGGCCCCCGGGTCTACTTCACACCATATTTTAAGCCTTACACTTTTTCTTTGTTGCACTTTCTGCCTTCATATCTCACTTTGCAATCAATCTTGAAGGGATTGACAACCCCTTTGTAGCGTTGGGTGCAAGCTCTTTTGTGTTTGTGCAGGTACTCTGGACTTGCCGAGATTCTTCTACTGGATTGATACCTTGGTTCTCAAACTGAGGGAAATACTTACTGCTCCTGTGCTGCATCGCCCTTTCCTCTTCAATAGAAAAACCAACGCAAGCTCCAGAGACGACAGAAGATTTCTGTCGCCGTAGCAGGTACCACAGAGTATAGTAACTGCCTAGGCCACCCAATATCAGGCCCTCCGATATTCATATATTGGTCTCACCGAAAAGTCTAAAGTTGGGCAATAATATTGTAACGATTAGATTTTTGGATATGCCTATGTATACCCCTCCACCTACCTCTCATTCGTAGAGGAAGAACTTAGAATGAACAAACACTTGGCCCATCCATTTTTTGAGAGAGAACCACCTACTCATGTGTTGAGATCAAGATATTCCATTCCTACCATATGAATCTTGATTTCTAGCCTGCCCAAGTTGCTTTCCACCCAATCAATCTCTTCTACCCAAGCCAAATCTGTGAGAGAGTGATTGAGTGTTGAGGATACTATGTTATGAAGCACAAGAGGAAGGAGTTCATCATACTACCACATTTATTACCTTTTGTAGAGTGGTGTCTCCTAGATTGGTTAGGTGTTGCTTAGGAGCCTCCCACTTCGTGTGGAGTTGAACCAAGATGTTTTTATGTGCAAGGAGATCGCCTACTTCGTGAAGATCTACCCCGAGTGAGGCTAGCCCTTCGTGGACGTAACCCATGGTGGAATAGACAATGTTGCTTCTCCGTGAAACCTTCGTGAGTTGAGCCCTACATGGACTCACGCGGCCGATAATCTCCGTGGGTTGAACTCTCCATCAACATGGACATACGATAACACCACCTATTGGAACCAGGCCAAAAAATCTCTGTGTCAATCTTTGCATTTGATCTTCTGTGGGGACCCCGACTTACGAGTCGAGATCGCCCAATGATCGTGCTCAGTGATCCCAGAGTTCAATGCTCACCGAACACACAGATGCTGAATATTAAGAGTCTTACATCCAAGTACCGAATTATTACAACACGTGACCTAATGTTCAAGTTCACAAGGTAGGGCCTATAAGGCCAAATCACACTGATACAACTAGTAGCAGAAATCTTAGGGCTAAGCGGGTGCCCATGCCATCAGCTTACACCAACAGGCATTCTGACTTGGAAGCGTCCTAGTTTGCAGGGTCGTCTTCGTAGACGTACTCTTCTCCAAACTTCGGTCGTTCTATGTCTGGTCAATAATATAACCAGTGGCAAGCCAATGAGTACTTTGAATGTACTCGCAAATAGCCCATGATATGAACAATGCAGTTCGTAGAATAACAAGTATATGCAGTTTAGTTGATAACAACTTGAGTGTAAATAAACATGTTCATGGATATGCAACGTAAGCTAGATGTTGTTTAGAAGAATAGGTTACAGATATCAACATATTTGTCAAGTGCTGAACACTCCAGGTTCACCCGATATGCCAAGTCACCAAACTTGGTCATATCAACTATTTTATATTAACACCATTTAACAAACACACACTTGGTTTATGCGAAAATGACTCGACGTAATTTAAGCAGCACCATCCAATTGTCCTTGACCGTGGACAGGGCTATACGAATAGTTTTACACACTATAGAGGTAGTATGCTGGACCCAGAAGATCCGAGAAACTTTCGTGTCATCCACGACTTGCGGTATATAATATACCCGAAGTAAGTACCCGATCAATGCCTTTCCCCTGACGATACTAGACAAAGAGGTCCAATCGATTGGTACCCAACACACATGTTGTACGTCGTACGAGCACCCACTCTAGATAGTAGCAACCATGCGGGGACCAACGGTGTGCCTGGAACACGTAAAAACGACATAGTCACCCTACCTGGCACGACCCCATCACGAGAGTGACAACACATCACTCCAGCCACTAGTAATGTGGCTGTTTGCTAGCACCGACCAGAGTAATCAACAAAGCCCCGTCCCATAAAGGGGTAACATGGTCGTACATCTGAGGTTGGTACGATCAACACATCATAAATCTATTCCCATTTCCGAAACCATACACACACAAAATACTCGGTGCACCACTTCACCAAAAGTGACCACCTAAGTCATCGTCACCCTCGGGCATTAGTGGCACCCGACGGGGTTTTCATAAACCTTCAGTTTTAACCATCACCATGCTCATGCTACTACCATGCTTAGCTCTACTTGTCAACATAATATTAGCGTGACCCTCATAGGTGGTAGAATCATGCTCAAAATGCAAGTGCTCCGGAGGAGCCATCGGTAACATCACTTCAATGATTTACCGATACTTATGATCACATGCAACGGAAATATTTGCTTAACTAGCATGCAATATAACATATGCTCAGACATGGTCAAAAGGTTGCTTGCCTTGGTCAGCTAGGTATCCGGGGTCTTCGAAGTCTTCAAGTCCAACTCCTTCATCACATGGGGTTTCTATAGTCATAATAAACAAAATGCAATAAATAGCTCACTCCAAAACTGATCACAAAGTCACTTTAAAAATGTTGTTATTTTAAAAATATTTGTCTCTTGTTTTAGTGAAATAATATTGTTAAAATCAATTTAACACAAGAAAAACTACTCCCAATTAGCCTTTTTAATTATTATAAAATAGATAAGTTGTACTAAAAATTTACCTAACATTTCCATTAAATACTCCTCATTTTTAGAAAAATAACACTGGAAGAATCATTAATTTTCACTGATTAAATCTTTTTATAAAAATCTTGTAAAATAGAGTTTAAAATAAAAAGAAAAAGGGCAACAGCCCTGGCCTGACTCGGCCTGGGGCTCGACCGACCCAGTGACCAGCCAACCAGCCTGCCCAGGCGCGTGCGCCATCACGTTTGAACCTGACTTGCGGGCCCCTGCGGTCAGCGGCTACGGGTAGCGAGGGAGAGGGAGATGGGCCACCGACAGGTGGGGCACACATGTCGGGGTCGTCTTCTTTCGCTAGACATAGAGGAGGAAGATCACGCCGGCGTGGATACTGATGTCCTCAGGCCTTAACAACGGAGGGAATGGGTCCGGCTCGTCGTCGCCTACCTGCTGGTGGTCGCATCGACGACGCGGGGGGGGGGGTCATGGTTTACCAACGATGCGGGGGCCGCGGAGGAGAGGTTTCGGTCAACGGTGGAGGTGGCGGCTACGGGCACGGATTTGCTCGGGGAAGAGGGGGGAGTGACATTGGGCTCACGGGGAGTGTGTAGGTGGGCAGAGGGACGCGAGAACTGACGTGTAGCCGGAGATCGACCGGAGCTCCGAAGAGGAGGGGCCTCGGTCGATCTCGAGTACCGGGGCTCTGCTTTCTCAATGGGGTGGCTAGAGAGGTGATTGGGGTCTAGGTGAAGTGGAGTGAAGGGTGCTGGAGCGAGGGGTGGCCTTATTAGGCCCGCGACGGTTCATTGGGCGGGAAGCTCTGGTGGTTTCACCGCCGCGTGCATGGGTGCATAGAGAGAGGCTGGGCTCGAAACCGTGGTCTTAGGACGTGGTTTCTGATGTCAGAGCTTACTGCGAGACACAAAGAGGAGCGAGGAGTGTTGTGCCTTCATGGTCGCGTTCCTCTGGCCGCTACTGTTGCGCGCGGGCATGCGTCGCACCGGCTCTCAGCGCGGGAAAGAAGGGGGCCTGGGGGCTGCCTAATGCAGAGGGGTTGTCGGGTGAAAGGAGAGACACCGCGGGGAGGCTGGAACTGGCATAGGGAGTTGCCCCCACTTCGGTTGCTCTCTGTAGCGCGCCCAAAGTGCAGCTTAGGCATGCCACGGCATGCTGGCGCGTTCTAGGGTGGCTTGGACGCGTATGGCGTGTCCTCGGCCCTTCCTTGGAGATTCCTAGCCGTTTGATTCCCGTGGGAGCATCAGCTAGTCAAAGGAGGGGTGGAAACTAACTGCTGTCATCCTTGGGCTGAAGCTTAGATTGGGGTTTTTGGTTTATCTACTTAGAACCACATAAGAGCCACTTGACTGGAGTTAGGCACTGATGCTGGCCACCTAATCTAGGAGTCTGAGAGAAAGGGAGAGGGTGTAGCTGGGGTTAAGAGGGGTTTTGCCAATCTATCAAAAGGTGCTCGATAGTGGTTTGGGGTGGTTGCACCCCACCATTGGCTATGCAACTTAACATGACTAGGTTTGGTGCAAAAGCGTGATGCTACACCATGTTTTGGCTACATTGGACAAGTTTAGCTATGTAAACTTGAAATTACTCCTAAATGGCCAGATTTTTTCCTTCCAAAGGGAGTGTGGGCAGATCAACTCCCACAAATCCTATTTTTGGCATGGAGTCCTCATTTGAGGTATTAGGCACCTCTGCAAAGTTTCAGCTTCATTGGATAAAATTTGCTATGTAGAGTTACTCTAACTTCATACTGGAAAGAAGGGGTTTTGGAAATAGTTGGTGAACTTAACCACCTTGGATCAAGGTGAAACTTTATATGGGCTCAAAATATGGCTTAGGGAGATCATTGGAATTTTTTAGGAATTTATTGAGAATATCTCCTTTGGAAATATTTCAAAAGGTCAAAACAGATAGAATAGGTTTTCTGGGTTTTACTCAAATATTTATAATATAAATAGTGGTTGAAAATCTTATGTATGGAAAATATATGTCATCTGAGTATCTCTAAATTTTCTCAGATTTTTCGAAGGCAGAAAAGTATTTTTCTATATAGGAATATCATTTCTAGCCTCAGAAATGGACATGCAAATAAAATAGGAAAATAATTTATAAAATAATTATTTTATGGTTTTGGTGAACAAAAATAGATTTATAACCAAATCACCAACTTTGGGTGAAAGCACTCCTTGCTAGCAAGGACTTGTAGTGCAACCCAAAGCAGGGTTTTGAAATAACCAGAATAAGAAAAAGGGTTTTGAGAATAATTAAGTTATGAAAAATATGGTTTTTGTTATCACACAATCAAGCATACAAGCATACAATGACAACCATGGCACTCACATCATTGATTTTGGAAAAGTTTTAATAAACTCGGATTTTTGAATTATAGAAGAAGTGAAGTGAAAACCTGGTGTGGCATCTTCCTATCCCAACCCTCTATTTACATGTGCACGTCTTTACTTTCCTTTGGTATACTCTTAGACTTGCATGTGTAGGGTTTGCTTGACTTGCTATTATTCCTAAAATTTTCTCACAACTAAAAGTGGGAAAATGCTAAATTTTTATTTGGTCAAGTCGTATAATTATCCCCTCTATACATACTTCGGATCCTACATTTTTGCTTGGAGTAGAACATGAGACTCTCTTAGAGAAGTATGAGAAATTTTCAAAGCCTTGTGAGCCTTGTCAAGTGTGACAAACTCTTCATTGAGTCTATCAGGGTCAACCTCAAGTGCAACCTTTCCAGATAGGAGCACACGAGAAAGAACAGGAGCATGGTTGTGATCTTTTTGTAATTAAGTAAGGTCATTGTTGTGTGACTCCTCAAGAGTCAAACAAAGACCTCTATCTCCTCAAGAGCAATGGAAAGAACAACTATCTAATCGGCATAGTCACTACTATGTCCCTCTATTTGAGAGATGGTCTCTTCATGACAATGAGATGACTAGCCTCACCTAGTTGTTCCAAGAGAGCAACAAAATGCTTCTTGGTCTCACCCTTGATTTTTCTCATGAATTTATCAAAGGAATTTTCCTCAACTTTTACCTCCTATTTTTCACCTCCACTATCCATATAACAAGGTTAGTGGAAATGGTAGTTCTGATGTTGGAGGTTACCTTGTTGGATGCCTTGTCCATAAGGCACTTGGCAATGTGGTTCTCATTGAGGGAGTCGAAGAGAGGCACCTTGCTTGGAGAGGAGGATGCAATGGTCACTATGGCCATTGTCATTACTTCACCACTTGCATTATCATCATCATCATCATCGGAGAAGTACTCTTCTTGAGCCACCAACACCTTTTGAGGCATATTCTTGGATAAGTTGTTCTTGTTGGGGAAGAACTTGGCTTTGTCTTTGCAAATGAGCTTGCCACCATTGTCTTCCCTCTTCTCACAAGGACAATCCACGACAAAGTGACTCACACGACCACAATTATAGCAAGGCCTCACATGTTGCTTGCCCTTTGACCCACTTTAATTGTTCTTGGAGAAGTTGGGCCTTGAGTTTCTCTTGTTGCCCCAAAATTGCCTTGACGCTAGAGCCATGTGCTCGTGGTAAGCATATTTGGTGTCTTCGGGACAACCCTCTTCTTCTTGTTATTCTTGTTATTCTTCCTCCGAAACAGCCTTGACCTTCAAAGCTAGTTTGGGTGGGGCTTTCCTTGACCATTAGACATGAGCTAGAATGTTGTCGGCGGTCTAGTTCAATATGTTCATGTCAATGAATTCATCCAACACATCATTTGAGGTCAAGGAGTGAAAGTCCGGTCTTTGACAGATAATGGAGGACATGGTCATGTTGAATGGCGTGATGGCCTTGAGAAACTTACTCTTGATCTAGTTGTCATATGTATCCTTGCTTCCATGATCTTGAAGAGCAATGGCAAGAGTTGTTACTCTCCGGTAAAGCTCACGACGGTCCTCATCATCAAGCATCACAAATTCATCGACCTCATCAAGAACCACCGCAAAGTTTGACTGTTGAAAACTCGATCTTCCCATGTACATGGAAGCAATGTGTTCCCAACAATCCTTTGAACGAGTGAAAGGATGCAAGTGAGCAAGATCTTCAATGGGGACAACAGATTGAAGACTGAACAAGGTAGAGTGATTGAGTTTGACTGTTGAAAACTCAATCTTCCCTTGTACATGGAAGCAATGTGTTCCCAACAATCCTTTGAACGAGTGAAAGGATGCAAGTGAGCAAGATCTTCAATGGGGACAACAGACTGAAGAATGAACAAGGCAGAGTGATTGAGTTTTGTTGTCGGCCTCTTTTCTTGGAGTGAGGTTTCTTCTCTTGGAGTGATTGATGAGACTTGATACGATTTTTTTAGCAAAATGATTCTCTACAAGTTTATGAGGAGGACAAGGGTAAATAATATGTGGTGGGTGAACTTGTCCTCCATACACCACGGGAGGAGGAATCCAGGCAAAGTATCCATCTTGCTCCTTCCTTGAGGCAACTTATCCTTATCACTACTAGCCCTATCCTTATCGGAGTTGGCATCTGAATCCAAAGTAGTGGGGTTAATCACTTTCAACGGATCGGTAGAGAGTTTGAGACCATCAAGGAAATCCTTAAACATGGACTTTACCTCGGTCGCCATAGACGATTAAAGTGAAGAAATTGCCTCATTTAAACCCTCTCGTGAGACCATGTTCACACCAATGGCTGAGGGAGTTCAGGACTAAGGGGTCCTCGGGCCGCCGATCTATCTCTTATGGGCTGATAGGTGGGCCGCTCTGTGACTATTACTAGAAGACCGAGCTATAAGGAGACACCGTGTTAGGTTACGACTCCTCTAGTGCCTTGGTGTGTCCTCCAAGTCAGGACGGTAGAATTGGCATGTTTTTCCCCTGATGGCAACCGACCATGTGTAACCCTAGGATGCCCGGGTGTCTATATACACTGGACGGTTTCGCTTGTAGAGGGGTAGAATCATTATACTACTCATCTAGGGATTAGTCCATCCGATCTCGTGTTAGATTGACTCTGTAATTGTCATACACACATCAATATAATCAAGTAGGACGTAGGGTTTTTACCTCTTCAAGAGGGCTTGAACATGGGTAAATATTGTCCCTGTGTTTACTATTCCCCATTGATCCAAGATCCACAGCTCGGGACCCCTAACCGAGATACACCGGTTTTCATTCTGTTGTGGGATCGAAAAAGGATCGAGGGCTTGGCTAATCATCAAGAGTGACGTCTGCAACAAGAACATTTTCGTCCGTGGACAGATCTTCATATTAGGCACCATCGTGTTACACGTTGGTTCGTCTGCAACAACAACGTTTGCGAACCTAGAGTTCGTTGCCGACTCCCAGGAGATCTTATTCTGACCAAGCATTGAGATCCCCTCGAAGAGCTTGCGAGTCCCACCACCTTAACGTTGGGAGTGGTGGATCACACCACTCAGGTGGCCTCCACCCTAGGTCCAGCCTTAAAGCCCGATCCAGTCGATACGTCTAGATCATCTTCGATCAAACACTATCCAGGCGCGACTTTAAACGCCTGTGGAGCAGCGGTACTACGGATCGACCCCATGCACTCGAGGAGCATGGACTCCATAGATATCTTGTCATTAAATGAGCTACTCGACCGGATCCAAGCCATGGGGATAACCGGCAGCCAACCCTCGGTTTATGATCAGATTGGGCTTAAACCCGACTACAGCAAAATTTATGTCCCACCTATCACACACTTGGTTGCCACCATCGAGGACCCGGCCGAAGGTTCACCCTCTCAATTCGCAGGGCACAGAATGGTTTATGTTCGGGTTTCTCACCATCAAGATTGTTCCTCTAGTTTGGCATCCGAACTCCGCCTCGGGAAAAGTTCAGGAACCCCAATTTGGTGCACGACATGGGTTTCGTGTGGTTGTGTTGAGTCGATAATCCGAACACCGAACCCAGCGTGCCAGATTCCATGATGGTACAGGTCACGATCGCCAAAGCTTCACACCCACATCCTATCGGGATACGAAAAAAATTTCCACCCACCCCCCAAGTTGAATACTCTCCAAGTAATTTAGGGAAGTCCAATATACGAGACCTATTGCACATCAAACAATAGCCATGGGAAATGGTCCATCATTTCTGGGCTAGATTCCAACTTACCAATAACAGGATAGCAGACTACAGTGGCGAGGAAATCATAGCAACCTTATGGCATAACTGCCACGATGAAGGAATCCTAAATGCCCTCGCCCGTCACCACACCCAAAACTTCACAAAGCTATAGGCTCTCATACGCAAATACCAAACCATGGAAAGCGCGTGGAAACTCAACAGCTAGACACGAAGTCAACCCCTGTCGAGAAACCCAAAAGAGCTCGGAGTAAGCATGTACCCCCACGATAGTTGAACAAACATTAGCCACCCGAGAAAAGAATGAAATTATTGCAGGATCCAGAACTGTCCTTGACGAACTTCTAGACAAGTCATGCCCCATACACTCTGTTGTGCTGAATACGAACCTGACTAACAACCTTCGAGCTTGCTGGGTCATTGGCAAGTCGCAACAACGAAGAGGGCATTGATACTCTCACTTTGCATTATGAGTTACTGTTGATATTTGTGTTGATCATGTCCATTATCCCTTGTTATGATACAATTCTTATGCCCTTTCTCTCTGAATATGCAAGGTACATCACTAAGAGGGAAATATTTGGAAACTAGAATTCTGGACCGGGAAACCAGAAAAAAGGCATAAAAATCAACTTTCTCCAAATGACCTGAAACTTTACAATGTATTTTTCTGGAATATTTAGAATTTTTGGGCCAAAAAGGTACCAGAGAGGGGCCACCAGCTGGGCACAAGCCGACAGGGAGCCCCTCCAAGTCGCGCCCTAATGGCTTGTGGGGCCCCAGCTAGCTCTCTGGCGACCATCTTCTCCTATATGGTGTGTTTTACCCTAGAAATAATCATAAGTTATCTTTCGGGATAAACCATCTCCGTCTCGAGGCGGAAACCTAGGAAGAGGCCCTTTTGCTCTTCGACAGAGATATTCTACTGGGGGAATTCCCCTCCGAGAAGGGGAAATCAAAGCCATCGTCATCACCAACACTTCCTCCTTCGTTGGAGGACCAATCTTCATCAACATCTTCACTAGCACCATCTCATCTCCAATCGTAGTTCATCTCGTGTATTCAATCTTTGTCCCCAAACCTCAGATTGGTACTGATACGTCCCCAATGTATCTATAATTTTTTATTTTTCCATGTTGTTATGTTATCATTATTGGATGTTATATAATTATTTTATATCAATTTTATATTATTTTTTAGCACTAACCTATTGACATAATGCCTAGTGCCAGTTGCCATTTTTTGTTATCTTTTTCCTTCGCAGAAAATCCATATCAGATGAGGTCTAATTGCCACGAAACTTCACGAAGATTTTCTTGGACCAGAAGGAAGCTTGGGGGTCACGATTGAGCAGGAGCCAAGGCCCAGGGGGGCATTAGACACCATGGCATGCCAGAGGCCCCTGGTGGAACCTGGTGTCTAGTGGAGCCCTCCATAAGCTTCTGCACCGCTTGTGAGCTCTATAAATACACCCAATATTCCAGAAACCCTAGAGGAGTCGACGGAAAATCATTTCAGCCACCACAAGTTCCAGAGCCACGAAAACCAATCTGGAGCCTTTTCCAAAGAAGAACACGATCATGAAGGGTTCACCATCTCCATTGGTGTTCCTCCCATGATGCGTGAGTAGTTCGTATCACGCCTACGGGTCCGTAGTCAGTAGCTAGATGGCTTTCTCTCTCATTTTGTTTCTCAATACAATGGTCTATTGGAGATCCATATGCTGTAACTCTTTCTTTTGCAGTGTGTTTGTTGGGATTTGATGAATTGTGAGTTTATGATCAGATCTATGAAAACATAATCATTCTTGATTATTATAGCCTCGTATTTCTTCTCCGATATTTGGTTTTTGTCTGGCCAACTTGATCTTTTATCTTGCAATGGGAATAGGGGCTTTGTGATGGGTTTGATCTTGTGGTGCACAATCTCAGTGACAGAAAGAGGCATGACACGCGTGTATTGTTTCTATCAAGGATAAAACGATGGGATATATTTCTACATGAATAGATCTTGTCTACATCATGTCATCATTCTTAAGGCATTACTCAGTTTCTCCATGAACTCAATACACTAGATGCATGCTGAATAGAGGTCGATGTGTGGAGTAACAGAAGTAGATGCAGGCAGAAGTCGGTCTACTTATTTTGGACCTGATGCCTATATACATGATCATTGTCTTGAATATCGTCATCATTATTCTTCTATCAATTGCCCAACAGTAATTTGTCTACCCACCGCTTCATATTTTCTCGAGAGAAGCCACTAGCGAAACCTACGGCCCCCGGGTCTACTTCACATCATGTATTTGCAATCTTTGTTTTGCTATTTGCTTTCCTACTTTATTTGATCATTTCTTTTCAGACCCATATTATCAAAAAACCCAAAAATACCTTGTTGCGTTCTATTAGGTATCACTCTTTTTTGCATCCATCATTCTATCCTTACTTTACCCATGAGGGATTGACAACCCGTCTACACGTTGGGTTGCAAGGATTTTCTATTTGTGTGGAGGTGCTGCTTACATAGTCTTGTGGATCTTACTACTGGATTGATACCTCGGTTTCTTAACTAGGGGAAATACTTGTCGTCGTTGTGCTACATCACCCTTTAAGCTTGGAGGGAGAACCAATGCACCTACGAGGACCTTCATGGTTTCTAGCGCCGTTGCCACGGAATATCAAATCAAGATCTATCAGGTTCCTACATACAAATCTCATCTCCTTGCAATTACATTATTTGCCATTTGCCTCTCATTTTCCTCTCCCCCACTTCACAAAAATATGCCTTTTATTTGCCATCTTTCCCTTGTCGTTTTCTTGCCGGATCTCTTGCTTGCTTTCGTTCCCATTTTCATAGTCACGACGACTCAAGAGAACACTAAGTTGTGTGATTTTTCCAATACCAATAACAATGATTTTATTATCAGTCATATTAGTTCTCCTCCCACTAGTGCAGAGTTGTATGATATTAATGACATTTTGTTGAATCTTGTTATGAAAGAGCAATTTTACGATAATCCTAATGAGGATGTCGCATCCAATCTAAATAATTTAGTAGAATTGTGTGATATGTAGAAGAAGAAATATGTGGACAACGATATTGTCAAGATGAAATTATTTCCGTTCTCTTTGCGTGATCGTGCTAAAATCCGGTTTTCATATTTGCCATAAAATAGTACTGATTCTTGGAACAAGTGCAAAGAGGATTTTATCACAAAGTGTTTTCCTCCCACAAAAACTATTTCTCTTAGAGATCGGATTATGAATTTTAAACAACTTAGCACGAGCATGTTGCCCAATCTTGGGAAAGTATGAAATTGATGATTAAAATTGCCCAACTCATGGTTTAAATTTGTGGATGATCATACAAAAATTATATGCCGGGTTGAATTTTGTTTCTAGAAATATTTTAGATTCCAGTACGGCGCTACTTTTATGGAAATTACTTCGGGTGATTCTACTAAATTGCTTGATAATATTTTGGCTTATTATTCGTAGTGGCATAATGAAAGAGCTCCTACTAGTAAAAAGGTTAATTCTTTTGAAGATATTAGTGCTTTGAGTGAAAACGTTGATGCTCTTGTGAAATTGGTTGCTAGTAAGCATGCTCCTATTGATCCTAATGATGTACCTTTGTCTACTTTGGTTGAGAAAAATAATGAAACTGTTGATGTGAATCTTGTCTCACGAAATAATTTTAATAACAATGCCTATAGGAACAATTTTAATACTAGGCCATATCCTGGAAGTTCTTCAAATAAATATGGTAATTCTCATAATAATGCGAGGATATCATCTGATCTTGAGAGTAATATTAAGGAATTTATCAATGCTCAAAAATATTTTAATACCACGATAGAAGAAAAGTTCAAAAAAATGATGATATGTCTAGAAGCATTGATAGAATTTCGCATGATGTAGAAAATCTCAAGAATAATGTTTTTCCTAAGGTTGATATTAATGAATCAATTAAAGCTTTATATGTTTCCGTAGATGAAAGTAAGAATAGTACAGCGATGCTTAGAGTTAAAATACAATGTTTAGAAAGAGTTTATCTCGATTGCTTTCATAAAAATGATGAAGAAATTAAAATGATTCATATTTCTTCTATTGATTCCCTATTTAATAATGTTCAAATTGATGATGGGGGATCTTAAGAAGTGTCAGCATTAGCTATAGACCTTTCCCATGAACTGGAGGGTGAAAATCTTATTGAAAAAATTGATAAAAGTGGGATTGAAGAGGTAAAAACTTTAGCTAGCGAGGCACCCACTATTTTGGATTGCAATTTTTTTAATTTTGATAGCTGCTCCTTGATTGAGTGTATTTCTATGTTGCAATCTATGATTAATTCACCCAATGCCTATGAACAAAATAAAGCTTTTACTAAAAATATTTTGGAAGTGGTGATTAAAACTTTGGAAGAAAAGTTAGAGATAGAGGTTTCAATTCCTAGGAAGTTACATGATGAATGGGAACCCACCATTAAGATGAAAATCCAGAATTTTGAGTGCTATCCTTTATGTGATTTCACTGTTAGTGTTTCCACAATTCTGAAATCTCTTTGTGATGTGCTTGGTCTTAGCGATATTGACGAGTGTTCTCTCAATTTGCACTTGGCGGATTCTACTATTAAAAGCATGTGGGAAGAATTAATGTTGTTCTTATTCTTGCAAGTAGGAATTATGTGCCCATAGATTTTATTGTTCTTGATATTGAGTGCAATTCGTCTTGTCCAATATTTGTTGGTAGACCGTTCTTGTGTACTATATGAGCCGTGATTGATATGAAAGAAGGGAATATTAAATTTTAGTTTGCACTAAGTAAGGACATGGAACACTTACATAGAACTAAAATTAAGTTACCATATGAATCAATCTAGAGGGCAACCGATGGATCAATCGCTAAGCATGGCATCACTTAAAATTTATCTTATATGCCTAGCTAGGAGCGTAAAACGATAGCGGTTGTTGGGAGGCAACCTGTCGGTGAAAGGATCGACACCTATGGGGACCTCAACGGTCCCCTTTGGTGGTTTTGTGGGGAGAGAGGTCGCGGCAAGAGCAGAACCAACAGTCACGGCCCGGGAAGGTCGTTTTTACCCAGCTTCGGGCCACGTTATGCGTAAAACCCTACTCCTGCATGTGTTTAGTTATTCGTTTTAGTGTACTGTAGATATGTCCCTCTTACAGCCTTTCGATTGGTCAAAAAGCCAAAAGTCCCTACTACTGAGCCCTGGATCTCCTTTTATAGGCGAAGGGGTTACCACAGTGGCTTAGTGGGTGAACGGTGGTTCACGAGTGGATCAGCACCGAGACCGCCACAGTGTTACTACGGTGCATTAAATGCTTCGACAGACTTGCCTAACTTCGTCAGGAGGGGTTGGACACGTACCCACACGTGGCAACTTCGGGGTGTTGCGCTGGCATGTGAGCGGACGCGTGGTCCATGCATCGGAGGTGGCGTGTTTGTCGGTGGAGGCGTTGATAGGGCGCGAAGGCGTACTGGGCCCTCACCTCTCCTCGGGTCTTCTCTTCTTTCCCGGCAAGGGTTACCTTGACGTGCCCCTCTTGTTCCTCTCGGTAGGGAGGCGATGTCCTGCTGAGGCCTTGTCAATCTTCCCGGCAAGGATGGCTTGCCGGGGCTCAGTCCTTCTTCCTTGGGGGGAGGGTCTCGCCTTGGTATTTTCCATCTCCCCAGGCAGGGGGCTCCTTCCGGGGCCTCTTCTTCATTCCTAGCGAGCGAGTGCTTGCCGGGGGCTTGCAATCTGTACTTGGCGGCTTGTGAGTTTAGCTTCCGCCCTAAGCTCCAGTGACGCGCCTTGCCGCTGCATAAGGGGCTGCCAGTGTCCACGCACTAGTCCGGTGCACTAGAGACCCTGGTCTTTAGTGCACCGACAGGAGCCCCCGGGCCTGGGCCACACTCACATGTGAGGCGTGTTGGGCCAGGGCCAAAGTGGTGCACGGACTCACACGCACCGGGCTTATCGGAATTGAGCCATTACAGGCTTTCTTTCTCCACGTCGCGCATTGAACGCGCGAAGTGGGAGTGTGCACGGCGTGCGCATGATGGCCCCTTTATTCTCTTAAAACGCCTCTGCCATGTGTAGGACATGCGCAGGGGCGGTCGGCCAAGTGGCGATCGTGGCCTCAAAAGCCGCGGGCGTGGATTGTCCCACCCCTGCATGCATTGGCGCATCAGGGCTGTTCCATGTTCCGCTCGTGACTTGAGAGCGATTGAGCGAGAGGTGCGGTGGCTTCTCGAGCGAGGAATGTGGCCTCCGAGCTTTGTAAATTAGGGTGTTTGCGCGGAGGTTTTGCCCACCCATGTCACTCTCGAAGCCTTCCGTGCCTATCGCCTTGTCTTCTCTGGTTTCTATCAGCCTTGCCGGTGGCACCCGCCCCTAACCATGGTTAGGGGAGGGGCCAGCCTCCGTCGTCCTCCAGGACGGCAAGGGGATCCCGCTTGGATCATGCCACAACTTCATGGGCCGCAACCAGCGGCAACCCTGTCGACGGTGGCGGGAGAGGTTCGAGGGGCCGAGGACACCGGGGACGTGGCCGAGGGAGGCGGAGTGCTACTCCAGCATCTCCGCCTTCCCCTGGGCTTGGCGGGCACTCGGACGGGACAACACTGGAGTTCGTCATGGAGCTCCCGCAGGACCACCTATGCCTCCCCCGCCCTTTTGCTAGGGCGATGGAGGTTGCCACACCCCTTTCTTGTGGTTGCGGGCACATGGCTGCTCCCACGGCGCTATACAGGCGCTCGTAGAGTACCCGAAGCGCCACTCCGTGCTGCTCGGGCAGGGATGGAAAGCTTTCGCCTGCGCCCACAGCCTCGAGGATGGGCATATCCTCTGCTTCAAGCTAGCGGAGGAAAATATGCTATCCATCAAGTTTTATGGGCGCATAGGTGTGCGTTTCGGCTGCTGCGAAGAGAGCTCGAGCGGTGCCGAGTGTCCGGCGATAGTGACGAGGGGGACAGCGAGGGTAGTGGCGCTCTTGGCAGTTCGGTATCCCGCGGGGTTAAGTCGGAGTACGACTACCCGAGCTCCGACTAACTTCTGGCCCTGTCGTCGAGGCCCACTCACGCCCTTCCCCCGCCTAGTGGGGGTACCTTGCCGGAGCCCGCATCGACGCCTCGTCTTTGAGGAGGCGCGACCATTGGCTCCGGGCCCTTCATCTCCTCCGGTCGCCCTGTCCACCGGCAGGGTTCTTGTTGGAAATATGCCCTAGAGGCAATGATAAATAGTTATTTATATTTCCTATTTAATTATAATCATTTATTATCCATGCTATAATTTTGTTGAATGTAAACATAGATACATGTGTGGATACATAGACAAAACAATGTCCCCAGCAAGCCTCTTGTTGGCTAGCCAGTTGATCATTGATAGTCAAGGTTTTCTGACTAAATGCAAGTTTTGTAACTTGATAACTAGACCACATCATTAGGAGAATCATGTGTAGGACTAGACCCAAACTAACGTGGCATATTGATCGTGTCGTTTTATTGCTATTGTTTTCTGCGTGTCAAGTATTTTGTTCCTATGACCATGAGATCATATAACTCACTGGAACAGGAGGAATACCTTGTGTGCACCAAACGTCGCAACATAACTGGGTGACTATAAAGGTGCTCTACAAATATGTCCGAAGGTGTCCGTTGAGTTAGTATGGATCAAGACTGGGATTTGTTACTCCGTGTGATGGAGAGGTATCTCGGGGCCCACTTGGTTATACAACACCACACACAAGGCTTGCAAGCAATGTGACTAAGTGTAAGTCACGTGATCTTGTATTACGGAACGAGTAAAAAGACTTGCCGGTAACGAGATTGAAATAGGTATGCGGATACCGACGATCAAATATCGGGCAAGTAACATACCGAAGGACAAAGGGAATGACATATGGGATTATATGAAACCTTGACACCGAGGTTCAACCGATAAGATCTTCGGGAAATATGTAGGATCCAATATGGGCATCCAGGTTCCGCTATTGGATATTGACCGAGGAGTGCCTCAGGTCATGACTGCATAGTTCTCGAACCCGCAGGATCTGCACACTTAAGGTTCGATGATGTTTTAGTATAGTTGAGTTATATGTGTGGTTACTGAATATTGTTCGGAGTCCCGTATGAGATCACGGACATCACGAGGGTTTCCGATATGGTCCGGAAACGAAGATAGATATATAGGATGGTTTCATTTGGTTACCGGAAAGTTTCGGGCAATTCCGGAAGTGTACAGGGAGTGACGAATGGGTTCCGGTGTTCACCGGGAGGGGCCCAGCCACCCGGGAGTGAGCCCAAGGCCCTAGGGTGGCGCCACAACTCCTTAGTGGGCTGGTGGAGTCAGCCCAAGAAGCCCATGGCGCCACATAAATAAAATACCAAAAGAAAAGAAAAAGAAAAAGGAAAGAGGGAGGTGGGAAGGAAGAGGAGGACTCCTCCTTCCCAAACCGAATTGGAGGAGGAGTCCTCCTCCTCCTGGCGGCCGGTGCACCTTGAGGGCCTTGTCCCTCAAGGCTAGCCCCTCCCCCTCCCTCCTATATATAGTGGTGGTTTAGGGCTTTTTGAGACACAACTTTGCCACGTGCAACTCTAGCCTATACCACACAGTTTCACCTCTAGATCAGATTTCTGCAGAGCTCGGGCGGAGCCCTGCGGGAGTAGATCATCACCACCACCGGAGCGCCGTCATGCTGCCGGAGAACTCATCTAATTCTCCGTCTTGCTTGCTGGATCAAGAAGGCCAAGATCATCGTCGAGCTATACGTTTGTTGAACGCGGAGGTGCAGTCCGTTCGGCGCTAGATCGGAACGGAACGTGCGACGGATCACGGGACGGTTCGTGGGACAGTTCGAGGGACGTGAAGACGTTCCACTACATCAACCACATTTCTTAACGCTTCCTGTTGTGCGATCTACAAGGGTACGTAGATCCAAATCTCCACTGGTAGATGGACATCACCATGATAGGTCTTCGTGCGCTTAGGAAATTTTTTGTTTCCCATGCAACGTTCCCCAACAGTGGCATCATGAGCTAGGTTCATGCGTAGATGTTATCTCGAGTAGAACAAAAAAGGTTTTGTTGATGGTGATGTTCGATTTGCTGCCCTCCTTAATCTTTTCTCGATTTAGCGGTATTGTTGGATTGAAGCGGCCCGGACCGACATAACTCGTACGCTTATGAGAGACTGGTTTCATCGATTGACATGCAACCTCGTTGCATAAAGATGACTGGCGGGTGTCGGTTTCTCCAATTTAGTTTAATTGGTTTTGACCGAGGCGATCCTTGGAGAGGTTAAATAGCAATTTGCACAACTCCGTTGTGGTTTTTTGCGTAAGTAAGATGCGATCATACTAGATACCCATAGCAGCCACGTAAAACATGCAACAACAAATTAGAGGACGTCTAACTTGTTTTTGCAGGGTATTCTTGTGATATGATATGGCCAATGACGTGATGTGATATATTGGATGTATGAGATGATCATGTTGTAATAGTTAATATTGACTTGCACGTCGATGCTACGGCAACCGACAAGAGCCATAGGGTTGTCTTTAAAACTAACGTTTGTGTTTGCAGATGCGTTTACTATATTGCTAGGTTGTAGCTTTAGTAGTAATAGTGTAGATAACACGACAACCTCGATGGTGACACGTTGATGGATATCATGATGATGGTGATCATGCGGTGGCACCAGTTACAAGAAGATCATGCCGGCGCTTTGGTGATGGAGATCAAGAACCACAAGATGATGGCCATATCATGTCACTTATGAATTGCATGTGATGTTAATCCTTTTATGCACCTTATTTTGCTTAGAATGACGGTAGCATTATAAGGTGATCTCTTACTAAAAGTTCAAGACGAAATTGTGTTCTCCCCAACTGTGCACCGTTGCTACAGCTCGTCGTTTCGAGATACCACGTGATGATCGGGTGTGATAGACTCAACGTTCACATACAACGGGTGCAAAATAGTTGCACGCGCTCGAGTTAAGCTTTACGAGCCTAGCATGTGCAGACATGGCCTCGGAACACATGAGACCGAAAGGTCGAGCATGAATCGTATAGTTGATATGATTAGCATAGAGATGCTTACCACTGAAACTATTCTCAACTGACGTGATGATCGGACTTGAGTTAGTGAATTTGGATCATGTACCACTCAAATGACTAGAGAGATGTACTTTTTGAGTGGGAGTTTCATAAGTAATTTGATTAGTTAAACTCTAATTATCTTGAACATAGTCTAAGTCCACTTTGAAATATTTGTGTTGTAGATCAATGACTCACGCGACAGTCACCCTGAATTTTAATACGTTCCTAGAGAAAGCTAAGTTGAAAGATGATGGAAGCAACTTTGTAGACTGGGCTCGCAATCTTAAGTTGCTCCTGCAAACTGGGAAGAAGGATTATGTCCTTAATGCTGTGCGAGGAGATGAACCACCCGCTACGGCTGATCAAGATGTTAAGAACGCTTGGTTAATACGTTAGGAGGACTACTCAGTAGTTCAATGTGCAGTCTTGTATGGCTTAGAGCCAGGACTTCAACGTCGCTTTGAGCGTTATGGATCATATGAGATGTTCCAGGAGTTGAAGTTTATCTTTCATAAGAACGCCCAGATCGGGAGGTATGAGACCTCCGATAAATTATATGCTTGCAAGGTGGAGGAGAATTCGTCTGTCAGTGAACATGTGCTCAAAATGTCTCGATACTCAAACCATCTAGCTGAGCTGGGGATTGAACTCCCGCAAGAGGCTATCACTGACAGAATTCTTCAATCACTGCCACCAAGCTACAAGAGCTTTGTGTTGAATTATAACATGCAAGGGATGAACAAGTCACCCGGCGAGTTATTCGTGATGCTGAAAGTCGCAGTGTGGGAACTCCAGAAAGAGCATCAAGTGTTGATGGTAAATTAGACCTCTAGTTTCAAGAGAAACGGCGAAGGCAAGAAGGGTAACTCCAAGAAGAGCGGAAAACCTGTTTCCAATCCGACGAAGAAACCCAAGGCTGGAACTAAGACTGAAACAGAGTGTTATTATTGCAAGGGACTAGGTCACTGGAAGGGCAACTGCCCCAAGTATCTGGCTGATAAGAAGGCGGCCAAGGAAAAATCAGGTATATTCAATATACATGTTATTGATGTGTACTTGGGTATTCGATACCGGTTTTGTTGCTAATATTTGCAACTCGAAATAGGAAATGCGGAATAAACGAAGGCTGGCGAAAGATGAAGTGACGATGCGCGTGGGAAATGGTTCCAAGGTTGATGCAATCGCCGTCGGTACAATTTCACTTCAGTTACCATCAGGATTAGTTATGAACTTAAATAATTGTTATTTAGTGCATGCGTTAAGCATGAACATTATATCTGGATCTTTTTTATTGCGAGACGGTTACTCGTTTAAGTCAGAAAATAATGGTTGTTCTATTTCTATGAGTAACATCTTTTATGGTCATGCACCCAATGTGAGAGGATTATTCATATTGAATCTTAATAGCGATGATACACATATACATAAAATTGAGACCAAAAGAGTTAGAGTTAACAATGATAGTGCCATGTTTTTGTGGCACTGCCGCTTAGGTCATATTGGTGTAAAGCGCATGAAGAAACTCCATTCCGATAGACTTTTGGAGTCACTTGAATTTGATTCACTTGACACGTGCGAACCATGCCTCATGGGCAAGATGACTAAGACTTCGTTCTCCGGAACAATGGAGCATGCAAGTGACTTTTTGGAAATCATATATACCGATGTATGCGGTCCGATGAGTGTGGAGGCGCGCGGCGCATATCGTTATTTTCTCACCTTCACTGACGATTTGAGTAGATATGGTTATGTCTACTTGATGAAGCACAAGTCTAAAACGTTTGAGAAGATCAAGCAATTTTAGAGTGAAGTTGAAAATCATCGTAACAAGAAGATCAAGTTCCTACGGTCTGATCGTGGGGGTGAATATCTGAGTCACTTAAGACAATGTGGAATTGTTTCACAGTTGACACCACCTGGAACACCACAGCGTAATGGTGTGTCCGAACGTCGTAATCGTACTTTGTTAGAAATTGTGTGACCTATGATGTCTCTTACCGATTTGCTGTTATCGTTTTGGGGTTATGCATTAGAGACAGGTGCATTCACTATAAATAGGGCACCATCAAAATCCGTTGAGACGACACCATACGAACTATGGTATGGCAAAAGACCAAAGTTGTCGTTTCTTAAAGTTTGGGGATCTGATGCTTATGTCAAAAAGCTTCAGCTTGAAAAGCTGGAACCCAGAGCGGAAAAGTGCTTCTTCATAGGTTACCCAAAAGAGACAGTGGGGTATACCTTCTATCTCAAATCCGAGGGCAAAGTGTTTGTTGCTGAAAATGGAGCTTTTCTTGGGAAGGAATTTCTCTCGAAAGAATTGAGTGGGAGGAAGATAGAACTTGATGAGGTTGTCGAACCACTAATCCCTTTGGATGGTGGCGCAGGGCAAGGGGAAACCCCTGTCATTGCGACGCCGGTTGAGGAGGAATTTGATGATGATGATCATGAAACTTCGGATCAAGTTGCTATCGGACCTCGCAGGTCGAAAAGATCACGTACTGCTCCTGAGTGGTACGGTAATCTTGTATTATCAATTATGTTGTTGGACAATAATGAACTTGCGCGTTATGAAGAAGCAATGGTGGGCCCGGATTCCAACAAATGGCTGGAGGCCTTGAAGTCCGAGATAGGATCCATGTATGAGAACAAAGTGTGGACTTTGGAAGTACTACCTGAAGGCCGCAAGGCTATTCAAAAGAAATGGATCTTTAAGAAGAAGACAGACGCAGACGGTAATGTGACCGTTTATAAAGCTCGACTTGTGGCAAAGGGTTTTTCACAAGTTCAAGGAGTTCACTACAATGAGACGTTCTCACCGGTAGTAATGCTTAAGTCCGTCCGAATCATGTTAGCTATAGCTGCATTTTTCGATTATGAAATGTGGCAGATGGGTGTCAAAACGACGTTCCTTAACGGCTTTCTTAAGGAAGAGTTGTATATGATGCAACCCGAAGGTTTTGTTGATCCAAAGAATGCTAACAAAGTTTGTAAGCTCCAGCGATCCATTTATGGACTGGTGCAAGCATCTCGGAGTTGGAATAAACGCTTTGATGAGGTTATCAAAGCATTTGGGTTTATACAAGTGGTTGGAGAATCTTGTATTTACAAGAAAGTGAGTGGGAGCTCTGTGGCGTTTCTAATATTATATGTGGATGACATATTGCTGATTGGAAACAACGTGGAGTTTTTGGAGAGCATAAAGGATTACTTGAATAAAAGTTTCTCTATCAAGGACCTAGGAGAAGCTGCTTACATTCTAGGCATTAAGATCTATAGGGATAGATGGAGACGCATGATAGGACTTTCACAAAGCACATACCTTGATAAAGTTTTGAAGAAGTTCAAAATGGATCAGTCCAAGAAAGGGTTCTTGCCAGTGATACAAGGTATAAAATTGAGTAAGACACAGTGCCCAGCAACTACGGATGATAAAGAACAAATGAGTTTCGTCCCCTATGCTTCAGCCATAGGTTCTATCATGTATGCAATGTTGTGCACTAGACCAGACGTCAGCTTGGCCATAAGTATGGCAGGCAGGTTTCAGAGTAATCCAGGATTGGATCACTGGACGGCGGTCAAGCATATTCTGAAGTACCTGAAAAGGACCAAGGAAATGTTTCTCGTTTATGGAGGTGACGAAGAGCTCGTCGTAAAAGGTTACGTCGATGCAAGCTTTGACACCGATCCGTATGACTCTAAGTCGCAAACTGGATACGTAGTTATTCTTAATGGGGGTGCGGTAAGCTGGTGCAGTTCCAAGCAAAGCGTCGTAGCAGATTCTACATGTGAAGCGGAGTACATGGCTGCCTCGAAGATAGCAAAGGAGGGTGTCTAGATGAAGCAGTTCATGATGGATCTCGGAGTTGTGCCGAGCGCACTAAATCAAATAACTTTGTTCAGTGACAACACTGGTGCCATTGCCTTAGCAAAGGAACCAAGGTTTCATAAGAAGACCAGACACATCAAATGACGCTTCAACCTCATCCGCGACTACGTCGAAGGAGAGGACGTGAATATTTGCAAAGTGCACATGGATCTGAATGTAGCATACCCACTAATAACCCACAAGTATAGGAGATCGCAACAATTTTTGAGGGTAGAGTATTCAACCCAAATTTGTTGATTCGACACAAGGGGAAGCCAAAGAATATTCTCGAGTATTAGCAGTTGAGTTGTCAATTCAACCACACCTGAAAGACTAAGTATCTGCAGCAAAGTATATTTAGCAAAGTAGTGTGATAGAAACAACAGTAGCAGTAACAGTAGCAGCAGCGATAACAGTAGCAGCAGTGATAGCAGTAGCGGCAAAGTAACGTAGCAAGCACCAGTAGGAAAAGACTTGTAGGCATTGGATCGGTGATGGACAATTATGCCGGATGACATTCATCATGCAACAGTTATAACATGGGGAGATGTGTAACTAGCTCCAGTTCATCAATGTAATTGTAACGACTAAGATGCGATCCTTTCCGGTTTAGGGGAACGAGGCCCCAAAGAGGAAAGAAGCGCATCTAAGCGTTTCGCAAGCACGGTAACATAGCCCATACACAATAATAGAATAACAATTAGGGATTCAACTGCCATCTCATAAATAATATCAGAGTTACATCACGCATCCAAACTAGGTAGTTCCGCTACGGACTACAAAACATGAGAAATGACTATGCTACCCTGCATGCTTGCCCACGATCACGACCACGGCTCAGTCTTCTGGATAGTTCACGTACATGCGTTCGTTCTCCTCATCGTACTGCCACGCCAGCTGCGTGCCGTCGGGATCACCTATCTCGGGGGTACCTGAACCTGTAGGTGTTGTGAAGGAATCTGTGAGCCAAGGGGACTCAGCAATCTATGACCTCGGTGCCAGAACTAGTCAAGTTATTAGGTAAGGAAGGTGGAGTATTTAGGTTGCAGCATCCTAAGCATATATGGTGGCTAACTTACGTAGATCATGTATTGAAGGTGGTCTATACTAGCGATCGATGATTTCTGATCACTAAGTGATCCTGAACACCTACTTACGTCAATCATAACCCCAACGTGTTCCCGATCGAAGAGAGGTCTTCGAAGGGGACAGTCATGGTTAAGCACACACTTGGCAATTTTATTAGAGTTATGTTTAAGTTATCTAAAATCGGATGTTCATAAATATTCCAAGTTGCCACATAACCGCGGGCACGGCTTTCCGAAAGGTTAAACCCTGCACGGGTGCTCCAACTTGTCCATCACAAACGGTCACGGGCCGCAAAGTAATCCTCTATCATGAATCCCGTGATCTCATTGGATTCCTTAGAGGAAAACCTCAACTCTGGGGAGAACCAAAGCTTCACCGATATTCCTATACGCAAGATATATCGCTAACGTAAGAGAAGACTAGCAGGACCTCCCGACGTGTCGACGACCCTGATAAGAGCAGCGTATCTCAGTCTCAGGACACGCCGGATGAGCAAAGCGTACAGTGGCCTGACCGACATCTCCCGAGTTGCCCGGGGTTGGCCCCGCACACGACTCTAGTTTGGACCAACACTCATGAGGAGCACTCGCCCGGGTTGTTGATTAAATTCCTCGGGGTAGCTATTCCCTATGCAGATTATTATTAGGTGATTTGCAAATTAACACCAATTTTGGGTCCTGCCGGACAAGTCTTAACACTACACGATTTATCAAGGGGGTCCCCATAACAACCCCGGACGTGTTAGGAGCGATCAGTTATGGAATCAAACACCGGTAGCCGGTAACTCTGGCGGCAATAACGGAACAAAACACCCGGCAAAAGGCTAGGCCTTCCGTTATTTACCAAGTATATAGGTGCATTAATTAAATAACAGAATTAATATAATGATATCAACTCATGTTATCACATGAGACAATTGCACCTGCAACTAGCAACGGTAACGTTAGAAGCTTAGCAAAGCCTACTTAGCCATTCAAGATTTGCTAGGAAGGGATAAGTGTTTGGGTTTCATGGCAATATCAGGAGGCAATTATTTCAGTGGTAGGCAGCGAGCATATGACAAAGGAAACGTGTATCTAGCATAACAAGTCTAGAGCTGGAATCAAGGTCATATCATCTTGCCTGTGATGTCCTCAGCTTGGAACTGCTCTTGTTCGTCCTGCACGTACTCTCCCGGATCCACGTACTCGTTCTCTGATCCCGGTGCTACCCAACATAAAAATAGCATCCAATGAACAACAGCACCTCAAGATGTAACAAGCACATGATGCATGAGATGAAAATGAACATGCATCTCTATTCTACTCACTTGCACATGCATGAGAAGTAAATACAAGTTCCTGGACAGAACTTCACTCTAATCTATCTTGACATGCATGAGGATGACATGAACAGATGCATCATGCGAAAACGATGCAAAAACATATAAAGATCGTTACAAATGGACCTACGGATCAACGGGAAACAACGAAACAAGAAATGAAGTCCTACGTATCAAAATCATCACAACACACTCCAATGGCATGCTCCTGATGATCCCAGGTTGCCATATCACAAAGGAAACAAGAATGGATGGGGTGGTGCAAATAAATATCACCACAACATCATCTATGCTCACACAAGCATCAAAACATCAAAACTATACAATCTGCCATAAACAACATCATAGCAGTTTGAGGGCTACATGTAAAGCATCTACAACCACCCAAATATGCCAAATAGGATATGTGGCAGAAGCTATCCAAGAGTACTACGAGCACAACAAAAAGATAATACAAAGGAGTTTCACACAAAAAGTTACACAGCTGCTAACTTGGACAAAAATATCAGTTTTCACGGACTTAGTGAAAATTCCAGATTCTCACTAGCTGTTTATGCTCTGAAGCATTTTGACAGCACCCAAAACAATATCTACAGGATTCCAAATGGAATGAAAATTGACAGAGAGCTAGACAAACACAAAAGCTACAACTTTTCAGTTGATAGCAAGGGCTGATTCCCAACACATGGACCTTTACAAGCACAACAACACGAGAAGAAAATATAAGCAGATTCCCAGACTTAGTGAAAATCATAGATTTTCACTAAACTGGAATTTCAGCCACATGCCTACTTTGACTAAGCACCACTTTCACATATGAACTCCTATGCATGAAACAAAACCAACATGTGGTTGAGGGGTTCACCCTCTACTGCCACAACAAAGAATCAACCTCTTGGGTTCATCACATCACATGGAACCAAGCTCTAAACATCGAACAAAACTGAAATATGACATTCCCAGAAAGTGTTCCAAAGGCGAAACTGATTCCACCAATGGATTACTGGGATGTTTGTACCCCGAAAACATATATAAAACATAGGCACTTGCATAGAACAAATGGGCACAAACTAAGAAGTAAAATCTACATGGAATCACATAGAGTGAATAGTGCATCATCACATGTGCTATTCACTAGAACATCACTTGTACATGCTCTTGCACACTCTCACATATACATGGTGCACATGAGGGGTAGACCTCATGCTCATGTGCCTTAGCACACCACCACACTCACACATGCATCTAGCACAACATATAGCAAGTCCTACACATGCTAGTTAGAACACTCCACTAACTACACACACATCATGCCTCTCTTCACCTACACATACAAGCACATGTGCTTATCATGGCACATCATGCCATGGCATGTGTGAGACACACACACACACACATATCATCACAAGGTATGTGGGGGGGGACCCACACACATACTCACATCACACTTGCACTCACTAGTGCCCAAAATCATCACCATGAGGATAAACAGCACACACACATGCACCACACTAGGCTAGTGCAAAACACACATACACACACTCTCACATCCATGGCAACTAGCTCATAAGACACATATGCATACAACCTACACATGCATTTCTACCAAGATACATCTACACATGCACTCTACACTTGCTAGCATCAAACACTAGGAACAACATGCTGCTGTGAGAGAAATAAAAATACCCCTCATGGTGTATAGCACACCACAACAACAAATATATCAAGCCTAAGGAATACATCAAGAAAATGCAAAATAAAAATAAAAGGTTGGGGTGGGTTTCGAACCCTAGATCCCCTGTATCACAACACAGGAGCACACCACTCTGTTACATCACCCTGGCTCGACAGAAGGAGCAGAGTAAGCAGTATATGCCCACTGCTGAAGCTACTGTGCCAAACAAAAGGAAAACAAAAGGGGTGCGCCGAGGGGGATTCGAACCCGCGACCTGCCACTTCACCCAACAGACCACTACCACTCTGCTACTGGATCGAGACTTAACAGAGGAGGGGAGTTAACCCTCTTGAGCAACCCCCTCAGCATCTCCTCTACTCGACGGTCGCCGGAACATGGGACGGTGCTCGCCGGCGATACACTTTAAATCAAGCTACAACTACTCGATGGAAGGAAGCCCTTGCTCCCACAGTTCCATTTCACCTACTAGCACTACTCGAGAGGGCCTAGAGCGACGGCTCAACGAGGCACGACGGCTCCGGCGACAAAGAAGGAACGGCGTCAACGCTACGGCCTACTACTCTCGATCCGGGACAGGGAAGAGAGGGAGAAGGATCTGCCTCACCTACTGGACTAGGTGGTCGCGTGGGCCGAAGAGGATGTAGAGGAAGAAGGGGAAGGAGCCGCTCTGGAAGATCATCGGGGAAGAAGTCCGCCGTCGTTGAGGAGATGTAGCAGTGTCGATCTTGTCGTCCTAGCCGCGGGAATGGGCTCCTGGAGGATCTCGCGTGCTCGCCGAGGTGTTGGAGAGGCCGCAGGTGTACGGGCGCGACGCTGAGGTTCTTCTCAGCTCGCGGCCATGGCGGAGGAGGTCGATCCCCTTACCTGGTGTCGTCGACAGAGAGGGAGAAGGAGATGGGATGGAGGTGGCGGCGCGAGAGAGGAACCCTAGGCTGCACGGACGCCAAGGGGGGATTATATGGAGGAGGACGAGGCGAGGGAAGCACCTCGACGTCCGTGACGCCGTCTGTTGCTGCCGCGCTCTCTCTGCTTCTCTGAAGGAGCCTGACGAAGGAGGAGGACGGGGAACGGCGTCTACATGAGAAAGGAGGGGAGCTGGGCCTGCTAGTGGGAGGAGGCCCACTAGTTGGCGCCAGATAAAAGGAATTAAAACCCCTCGGGTTTTCCAATTACTAAAATAACCAGAGAAAGAAAATAAAGCAAGGGCAAATCTGTTAAGACTAAAACAAAACAAAAATGCCCCTGGTAATAAGGAATTATGACCTATTTAAATAAATTGGAAAATAAATATTTGGACCAACTAAATATTAAAAAACAAAATTTATTGGGTTCGTTTTGTGATTATTTGCTCCTTTAAAACTAAGTTGCAAAACAGAAAATGCACATCCACACAATCACCACAATACATACTAAAACATGGGCTTTTTATGAAATACGGATGGGGCAAGTAAATATTGTGCTTGAGATAAATGAGAGGAGGAAGGTTTTAAACCTAGTTGAAATCCACAATCTTCCTACTTACAACTACACTACTCCACACCTTCACAAATACCACATATCATCACATGACATCACACTACAACATCCATCACAAGAACAACAATACAAAGCATGGAATGGATGGAATGCATGCATGCAAAGGAAGAACAAAACAAGGTGACACATGAAATAATAGGCTCTCATTGCAATGACAAGGTGGACCCACATAGAGAAGGTTCCAAATAGGGAAAGATACACTCTTGGGGCATTACAGTAATGTAGGCATGTATTCCGTATATAGTCATATGTGCTTAAGGAACAGAACTTGCATGACATCTATTGTCCATCCCTCCTATGGCAGCGGGGTCCTAATGGAAACTACGGGATATTAAGGTTCTCGTTTTATAGAGAAACAGAACAAAGCATTAGCACTTAGTGAATACATGAACTCCTCATACTATGGTCATCTCCGGGAGTGGTTCTGGCTATTGTCACTCCGGGGTTGCCGGGTCATAACACATAGTAGGTGACTACAACTTGCAAGATAGGATCAAGAACACACATATATTGACGAGAACATAATTGGTTCAGATCTAAAATCATGGCTCTCGGGCCCTAGTGACAAGCATTAAGCATAGCAAAGTAGTAGCAACATCAATCTCAGAACATAGTGGATACTAGGGATCAATCCCCATCAAAACTAGCTTGATTACATGATATATCTCATCCAACCCATCACTGTTCATCAAGCCTACGATGAGATTACTCACGAACGGTGAAGAGCATCATGGAATTGGCGATGAAGGAAGGTTGGTGATGACGACGGTAACGATCTCCCCTCTCTAGAGCCCAGAACGGACTCCAGATCTGCCCTCTAGAGGAAGAACTGGTGGTGGCGGCGCCTCTGTATCGTAAAACGTGATGAACTCTTCTCCTTGATTTTTTTCCGAGCGAAAGGGACTAAATAGAGCTAGAGTCGGAGGCGGCGGAGCCCCGAGGGCCCCACAAGCCTGCAAGGCGCGGCCAGGGGGAAGCGCCTCCTGGGCTTGTGGGCTCCTCGCTCCACGCCTCCGGTTGATTCTTGCACTAGTATTTTTTATATATTCCACAAAAAATCCTCGTAAATTTCCAGGTCATTCCGAGAACATTTATTTCTGTGCAAAAACAACACCATGGCAATTCTGCTGAAAACTGCGCTAGTCTGGGTTAGTTCCGTTCAAATCATGCAAATTAGAGTCCAAAACAAGGGCAAAAGAGTTTGGAAAAGTAGATACGATGGAGACATATCAACTCCCCAAGCTTAAAGCCTTGCTTGTCCTCAAGCAATTCAGTTGACAAACTTAAAGAGACAAAAGAAAAACTTTTATGAACTCTGTTTGATCTTGTTGCTGTAATTATGTCTAACTCATATTCAGATTTTCAGCAAGATCATAAGCTAACCACATAAGCAATGACATTTAGGTCTCAAGAGGAACTCATATCAATGGCATAATCAACTAGCGAACAATAATAATAAGTTTCAAACGTCAACACTTCAATCAAAACAATCATGAAGCAATATGAACATGTGGTATCTCGCTAGCTCTTTCTGAGACCGCAAAACATAAATGCAGAGCACCTTCAAAGACCAAGGGCTGACTAAACATTTTAATTCATCGCAAAGAAGATCCAGTCACAGTCATACTCAATAACAATTAAAAGCAAATCATAAAAATGTTGGTGGTGCTCTCTAATTGGTGCTTTTATAAGGAGATGATGAGTCAACAGAAACATAAATAGATAGGCCCTTCGCAGAGGGAAGCAATGATTTGCAGAGGTGCTAGAGCTCAAGCTTTGAAGACAGAGATAAATAATTTTGGGTGGCATGCTTTCATTGTCAACGCGATGACCAACAGTTTTCACCATCTTCCATGCTACACATACTATAGGCGGTTCCCAAACAGAAAAGTAAAGTTTTGACTCCCCCACCATCGATCAATCACACTCCACGACTAGCCGAATACTCGGGTGCCGTCCATACCAACAACAGTCCAGGGGGAGTTTTGTTTGCAATTATCTTTTCGATTTGAGCACGGAACTGGGCATTCCAATTACCGGCCCCTTTCTCGTGGGTGATAGTGAATAAACACATATCGAGGATAACACGCCTAGCATGGAAGATACTGATCGCCCCTTGTCACCACATGAGCGGTTCGCGCATGCAAAACAGATTATTTCTTGAAGGTTTAGAGAGTGGCACATGCAAATTTACTTGGAACGGCAGGTAGATACCGCGTATAGGTAGGTATGGTGGACTCATATGGAACAACTTTGGGTTAATGGAAGTGGATCCACAAGCAGTATTCCCGCTTAGTGCAAGTGAATGCAAGCAAAAGACTGGGAAGCAACCAACTAGAGAGCGACAACAGTTATCAATATGCATTGAAATTAACCAACATTGAGTGCAAGCATGAGTAGGACATAAATCACCATAAACATGAATATCATAGAGGCTATGTTGATTTTGTTTCAACTACATGCGTGAACATGTGCTAAGTCAAGCCACCTGAATCATTCAAAGGAGGATACCATCCTATCATACTACATCATAATCATCTTGAAATTCATGTTGGCATCAAAGACAAACCATTATAAGCTCCTAGCTAATTGAGCATGGCATCACAAACTATGATCTCTAAGTTGTCATTGCAAACATGTTTTTCTCATAACAAAGCTGAATTAGGAACGATGAGCTAGTCATATTTACAAAAACAAAATAGATCGAGTTCATACAAGCTTTTCCAGGCTCAGTCACTTCATCATATATCGTCATTATTGCCTTTCACTTGCACGACCGAATGATGTGTACAATAATAAGAGTGTTCGTGCATTGGACTAAGATGGAATCTGCAAGCAAACACAAAGGAGAAGATAGAGTAATATGGCTCTTTAACAGATGAACGGATATGCATGCAAGAGCCACTAAACATTGTAACCATGGTCTTCTACCTTGACCCAAAGAAAAAGAAAACTATTTACACGGGAAAGCTCCTAACAAGCAAAAGAAGAACATGAAATATTTTTGGGTTTTCTGAAACTAGACAAACACACGAGAAGAAAGCGAGAAAAATAAATAAACTAGCATGTACGATACAGTGACAAGGTGTGAACACGGAGTAACAAAGTGAAAGCGTGAGCAAGAATATAAAGTTGGTGGGAACACGTACTCCCCCAAGCTTAGGCTTTTGGCCTAAGTTGGTCTACTCCCATGGCTGGCCCGGGCGATATCCAAAATCATAATGGGGGTTGTACGGGAGGCGGCAGCTACCGCCTGGATAGCTGCCTCACGGAGGCAAGCAGCCTTTGCCTCCCTCTCATACTCCTCTGCCTCTCCTCTGGTTATGTAATATCTCCGTTTTACCTGAAAGTCAAAGAAGGCAGGAGTAGGAAGGGTAATATGGAAAACACGCTGTCGGTTAAATATTAACCGGTATAGGAGGGATTCATTATCCCTCTCAAGGAACTGATAGCGTATCATAGCGGCGCGATCAAGGAAAGCTGTATGGAGCGGGGGATCTCCTTCGCGGATGGGTACTCCAAGAAAATTTGCTATGCGAGTGGCATAGATCCCACCAAAGAAATCCCCTTCATTAGCATTATTATTTAGCCTCCTCGCGATTATAGCTCCCATGTTGAAACTTCTATCACCCGTTACTGTGCTCTTAAGAAATACTAAGGTCGGGTGCGCAGAGGTGACAATGCTCAATCTTGCCGTTAATGCATCTACCTACGAAGAGGGCAAAGTAATGCAAGGCAGGAAAATGAATGCTCCCCATGGTAGCCTATGTAATATCTCTAGTTTCTCCAACAGTTATACTAGAGATAAAATCTCTAACCGAAGACTTAGGAGAATCATTGAGACTACCCCAATCAGGTATCTTGCAAATTCTATTGAAATCCTCTAAGTACATGGTATACGATTTGTCATATAGATCAAACAGTATGGATGTGTCACAGCCAGCTGAAAATTTGAATCTACGAACAAAAGAGGCAGTGAGAGAAGTATACTGTTCACATTTATTGGAAATGAATTCTTCAAGTCCAGCGTTGTGAACAAGTGTATCAAACTCGTCTTTGAAACCTGCATCAATCATGAACTCATCAGAAGGCCATTCACATGGTTGTACCTGTGCGTTCCTCGGTTGGTAAGGATTGGGCTCCCGAATCGCGAGACGGGGACCCTTCTTGCTTGAGGAACCACCATGATAGTTTCTCCTGAACATCTTCCTTTTCTGAAATTTTTAGTGACTCAAAGGAAAAGTGAACAAGGCTCAACGAAACTCATAGCAACTACTCCTACAAGTGCCTAGAGGCCATATCATGCATCAAAACTACTTGGGACCAACTAAAAATAGCATGCAAAGCTCAAGAACAGGGTCACCAAGGCAGCAATAATACGCAACGAATAAGGCACTAGAGCAAAAACTAATTGGACCAATGGAGTAGTCACATACCAAGGAACAATTTCCGAAAACAGTTTGGTGAATGGGGCTTTGCACAAGGAGATCGAAAATCGCAGCAAGAAGAGCAAGAACACAGATTTGAGCTGTAGAATGAATTTTTCTGGAGGTAGAAGAAGGAGATGGGAGCTGGAATAAGTGGAGGGGGCCACGTGGGCCCCACAAGCCTGGTAGGCGCGGCCAGGGGGGTGCCCTCGCCTCCTGGGCATGTGGCCCACTGGTGCATCCCCCTGACTAGCTCTCTGTCTCAGAATTTTTCAAAAATTCCAGAAAAAGTCATACTTGATTTCCAGGGTATTTGAAGAACTATTATTATCGGGACACTTTTCTATGGGTCGCAAGAAGCAGAAAACAGGAAAAACTGAAGCTAAAACTATCGTTTTTCTTCTAAGCAACCGAAGGTAAAAGTTTGGAACAGAGGGTTGTGACTCTCAGATTCATCCATCTCATGGTCATCAAAATAAATCTGTCAATGAGGTTGATCAAGTCTCCTTGACAAAGTTTTTCGAATCGCATAAAAACGGAGAATTTTCGAATAGTCACTAGGTTACCTCAATGGGGATGTGCATATCCCCAACAAGCAAATCATACTTCATCTTAACAGTAGGTTTAGGGCATTCGAAGCTCCCAATAAGAATCGATGAAATTTTTTCAATAGCATTGATGCAATGTACTCGATACCGTTTCTTTGAAAAGTGCACCGTATGCTCATTATCATTGACATGGAAAGTGACATTGCCTTTGTTGCAATCAATAACAGCCCCTGTAGTGTTTAAAAAGGGTCTTCCAAGGATGACCGCCATGGCATCATCGTCGGGAATATCCAGAATAACAAAGTCCATTAAGATAGTAACGTTAGCAACCACAACAGGCACATCCTCGCAAATGCCGATAGGGAAAGCAGTTGATTTGTCGGCCAACTGCAAGGAGATTTCAGTGCGTTTCAACTTATCCAATTCAAGTCTACGATAAAGAGAGAGAGGCATAACACTAACACCGGCTCCAAGGTCACATAAAGAAGTTCTAAAATAGTTTCCTTTAAAGGAGCAAGGTATAGTGGGCACTCTGGGATCACCTAGTTTCTTAGGAGTTCCACCCTTGAAGGTGTAATTAGCGAGCATGGTGGAAATCTCAACCTTGGGTATCCTCCTCTTATTAGTCACAATATCCTTCATGTACTTAGCATAAGGAGAAATTTTTAGCATATCTGTCAAACGCATTTGCAGAAAGACACATCAAATCATTTCAACAAATCGCTCAAAATCCTCATCATCCTTTTTCTTGGATAGTTTGGGAGGAAAGGGCATGGGTTTCTGAACCCATGGTTCCCTTTCTTTACCATGCTTCCTAGCAATGAAATCCTTCTTATCGTATCTCCTATTCTTAGGTTGTGGGTTATCAAGATCAGCTGGTTCAATCTCCACATCCTTATCATTGCTAGGTTGAGCATCATCATGAACACCACTATCAATATTATCACTAGGCTCGTGTTCATCACCATATTGTGTTTCAGCATCAGAAACAGAGACATCGTTTGGATTCTCGGGTGTAACAGCAGCATGGTTGCTAGTATGCAAGTTCCTATCATCTTTCTTTTTCTTCCAAGGATGACTAGGTGCATCAGTGCTAACTCCTTGAGAATCTTGTTCAATTCTCTTAGGATGACCCTCAGGATACAAAGGTTCCAGGGTCATTCTACCACCTCTAGTGACGACTCTAACAGAATTGTCATTCAACTCATTGAGCAAGTCATTTTGAGCTTTAAGTACTTGTTCTACCTGAGTAGTAACTGTAGAGGCATGTTTACTCAAAAGCTTAAGATCATTGACATTTCTATCCACACAAGCACTTAAATGACTAAGCATACGAGCATTCTGTTCCAATTGTCTGCTAACATAATCATTGAAACATTGTTGTTTGGCAACAAAGTTATCAAATTCATCTAAGCATAAGCTAGTAGGTCTATTAAAAGGAATATCATTCTCATTGAATCTACGAAGATAATTTACCTCTACTACCTGTGTCGGGTTATCAAGACGATGGATCTCTTTGATAGATTTTTTACATCTTCAGATTTAATGCCTTTCTCTTTCGTAGATTTCTTAGATTCTTGCATATCTTCAGGACTGAGGAATAGGATACCTCTTTTCTTTGGAGTTGGCTTTGGAGATTTTTCGGGAATAGCCCAAGCATTCTCATTGCACAAGGTATTATTCAATAGAATCTCAGCTTGTTCCACAATTCGTTCCCTGAAAACACAACCAACACAACTATCTAGGTGGTCCCTAGAAGCATCGGTTAGTCCATTATAGAAGATATCAAGTATTTCATTCTTCTCAAGAGGGTGATCAGGCAAAGCATTCAGTAGCTAGACAAACCTCCCCCAAGCTTGTGGGAGACTCTCTTCTTCAACTTGCACAAAGTTATATATTTCCTGCAAGGCAGCTTGTTTCTTATGGGTAGGAAAATATTTCTCGAAGAAGTAGTAGATCATATCCTGGGGACTACGCACACAACCAGGAGCAAGAGAAGTGAACCAAGTCTTAGAATCATCCTTTAGCAAGAAAGGAAACAGCTTAAGGATATAGTAGTGGCAGATCTTTTCCTCACTCGTGAATAGGGTGGCTATATAGTGCAGCTTAATAAGATGTGCTACAACCGTTTCAGACTCATAACCATGAAAAGGATCAGATTCGACCAGAGTGATTAACTCAGAATCGATAGAGAATTCATAATCCTTATCGGTCACAAAGATAGGCGAAGTAGCAAACTTCGGGTCGTATTTCATCCTAGCGTTTAGAGATTTTTCTTTCCACTTGCGCAGTAATTTCTCAAGATCATAGCTATCCTTACAAGCAAGAAAGTCCTCAGCTATCTCTCCCTCCATAACATAACCCTCAGGTATATCAGGCAATTCGTATCTAGGAGAGCTAGTTCTAATAGGTGAAATAGCAGGTTCTATTTCAATAATTTCAGCAGTCTCAGAAGTATCATCACATTCAGCAGCAACTCTATTAATTTGTGCATCTAGGAATGCACCTAGTGTCAAAGCAGTATCAAGCAAAGCATCATCACAAGCATCATTGATATCAGAAGTAGCATCATCAAGCACAGGTGACACATCAAAATTTCTAGCACGAGGTGGTGTCGCAAACTTACTCATAACCGAAGCTGAATCAAGTGAAGAGCTAGATGGCAGTACCTTACCTGTCCTCGTAGTTGAGGGCAAGACTTTAGTTTTTGGATCTCTCGGATTCCTCATAGTGATCAACAGACGTAAATCCCAAGTGACTCAGAGAATAGTGTTATGCCTCCCCAGCAACGGCGCCAGAAAATAGTCTTGATAACCCACAAGTATAGGGGATCGCAACAGTTTTCGAGGGTAGAGCATTCAACCCAAATTTGTTGATTCGACACAAGGGGAAGGCAAAGAATATTCTCGAGTGTTAGCAGTTGAGTTGTCAATTCAACCACACCTGAAAGACTTAGTATCTGCAGCAAAGTATCAGTAGCAAAGTAGTGTGATATCAACAGTAGCAACGGTAACAGTAGCAGTAGTGATCGCAGTAGCGGTAACAGTAGCAGCAGTGACAGTAGTAGCGGCAAAGTAACGTAGCAAGGACCAGTAGGAAAAAACTCATAGTCATTGGATCGGTGATGGATAATTCTGTCGGATGACATTCATCATGCAACAGTTATAACATGGGGAGATGTGTAACTAGCTCTAGTTCATCAATGTAATGTAGGCATGTATTCCTTAGATAGTCATACATGCTTAAGGAAAAGAACTTGCATGACATCTATTGTCCATCCCTCCCGTGGCAGCAGGGTCCTAATGGAAACTACGGGATATTAAGGTTCTCCTTTTATAGAGAACCGGAAGAAAGCATTAGCACTTAGAGAATACATGAACTCCTCATACTATGGTCATCTCCGGGAGTGGTTCCGGCTATTGTCACTCCGGGGTTGCCGGGTCATAACACATAGTAGGTGACTACAACTTGCAAGATAGGATCAAGAACACACATATATTGACGAGAACATAATAGGTTCAGATGTGAAATCATGGCACTCGGGCCCTAGTGACAAGCATTAAGCATAGCAAAGTAGTAGCAACATCAATCTCAGAACATAGTGGATACTAGGGATCAATCCCCATCAAAACTAACTCGATTACATGATAGATCTCATCCAACCCATCACCGTCCAGCAAGCCTACGATGAGCTTACTCATGAACAATGAAGAGCATCATGGAATTGGCGATGAAGGAAGGTTGGTGATGACGACGGTGACGATCTCCCCTCTCCGGAGCCCAGAACGGACTCCAGTTCTGCCCTCCAGAGGAAGAACAGGTGGTGGCGGCACCTCCGTATCGTAAAACACGATGAACTCTTCTCCTTGATTTTTTTTCCGGACGAAAGGGACTAAATAGAGCTGGAGTTGGAGGCGGCGGAGCCCCGAGGGCCCCACAAGCCCGCTAGGCGCTGCGAGGGGGGCCGCGCCTCCTGGGCTTGTGGGCTCCTCGCTCCACGCCTCGGGTTGATTCTTGCGCCAGTATTTTTTTTATATTCCACAAAAATCCTCGTAAATTTCCAGGTCATTCCGAGAACTTTTATTTCTGCACAAAACAACACCATGGCAATTCTGCTAAAAACAGCGTTAGTCCGGGTTAGTTCCATTCAAATCATGCAAATTAGAGTCCAAAACAAGGGCAAAAGAGTTTGGATGAGCAGATACGATGGAGACGTATCACCCGCTGACTAAACCTCTTCCACGGGCAAAACATGATCAACACTAGAACTGTATGGGTGTTAGATTTATTACAATGTAAATCGAATGGCGATGTGAGGACTAGATTATTGACTCTAGTGCAAGTGGGAGACTGTTGGAAATATGCCCTAGAGGCAATGATAAATAGTTATTTATATATTTCCTGTTTAAATATAATCGTTTATTATCCATGCTATAATTGTATTGAATGAAAACATACATACATGTGTCGATGCATAGACAAAACAATGTCCCTAGCAAGCCTCTAGTTGGCTAGACAGTTGATCAGTGATAGTCAAGGTTTTCTGACTATATGCAAGTGTTGTCACTTGATAACTGGATCACATCATTAGGAGAATCATGTGATGGACTAGACCCAAACTATGAACATAGCGTATTGATCGTGTCGTTTTATTGCTATTGTTTTCTGCGTGTCAAGTATTTTGTTCCTATGACCATGAGATCATATAACTCACTGGCACCGGAAGAATAGCTTGTGTGCAACAAATGTCGCAATGTAACTGGGTGACTATAAAGGTGCTCTACAGGTATCTCTGAAGGTGTCCGTTGAGTTAGTATGGATCAAGACTGGGATTTGTCACTCCGTGTGACAGAGAGGTATCTCAGGGCCCACTCGGTAATACAACATCACACACAAACCTTGCAAGAAATGTGACTAACTGTAAGTCACGGGATCTTGTATTACGGAATGAGTAAAGAGACTTGCTGGTAACGAGATTGAAATAGGTATTCGGATACCGACGATCAAATCTCGGGAAAGTAACATACCGAAGGTCAAAGGGAATGACATACGGGATTATATGAATCCTTGACACCGAGGTTCAATCGATAAGATCTTCGGAGAATATGTAGGATCCAATATGGGCATCCAGGTCCCGCTATTGTATATTGACCGAGGAGTGCCTCGGGTCATGTCTGCATAGTTCTCGAACCCGCAGGGTCTGCACACTTCAGGTTCGATGATGTTCTAGTATAGTTGAGTTATATGTGTGGTTACCGAATGTTGTTCAGAGTCCCGTATGAGATCACGAACGTCACAAGGGTTTCCAGAATTGCCGGAAACGAAGATTGATATATAGGATGGTTTCATTTGGTTACCGAAAAGTTTCGGGCAATTCCGGCAGTGTACCGGGAGTGACGAATGGGTTCCGGGTGTTCACCGGGAGGGGCCCACCCACCCGGGAGTGAGCCCAAGGCTCTAGGGTGGCGCCACAAGTCCTTAGTGGGCTGGTGGATTCAGCCCAAGGAGCCCATGGCGCCTCATAAAGAAAGTACCAAAAGAAAAGAAAAAGAAAAAGGAAAGAGGGAGGTGGGAAGGAAGAGGAGGACTCCTCCTTCCCAAACCGAATTGGAGGAGTCCTCCTCCTCCTGGCAGCCAGTGCACCTTGAGGGCCTTGTCCCTCAAGGCTAGCACCTCCCCCTCCCTCCTATATATAGTGGTGGTTTAGCGCTTACAACATTGCCACGTGCAACTCTAGCCTATACAACACAGTTTCACCTCTAGATCGGATTTCTGCGGAGCTTGGGCGGAGCCCTACAGGAGTAGATCATCACCACCACCGAAGCGCTGTCACGCTGCCGGAGAACTCATATACTTCTCTGTCTTGCTTGCTAGATCAAGAAGGCCGAGATCATCGCCGAGCTGTACCTGTGCTGAACACGGAGGTGCCGTCCGTTCGGCGCTAGATCGGAACGGATCATGGGACGGATCGCGGGAAGGTTCATGGGACGGTTCAAGAGACGTGAAGACGTTCCACTACATCAACCGCATTTATTAACGCTTCCTGCTGTGCGATCTACAAGGGTACCTAGATCCAAATCTCCACTCGTAGATGGACATCACCATCATAGGTCTTCGTGTGCATAGGAAATTTTTTGTTTCCCATGCAACGTTCCCCAAGAGTTCTCCATTGCACAATGCTGGTCCAGGAGGGGCCAGCCTGGGTTGCGCCTGGGGGCTGACCCGCTTTTTGTCTTTTTGAACTTCACTCCTCCGCATAGGTCATCCCTCGTCAAAAGACAGAGTCTTTAGGTTAGGACAACAATGCTTTGTAAGTGGTATCTAATGTATCCACACAAATGAATGAATAGATGTATCCTTTATTCGACTCTCATTTTGTATGCTTGTCGGCTTGACTTATCCTGTCGCGAGTATTAGAGGACCGGATCCTAAGAAAACTCAACAGAGGAGGTCGTCACCGGCAAGACTCCTTGCCGCACTCAGTGCAACCATGTAAATCGTCGAGCGCGACTCGAGGCGAATTATGGTGCTACGTAGCCGTCCGAAACATTGAACGAGTTTGAAACGAGATGAGGGCGCTCTTTGGCCGCTCAAGTCGTTGAACAGGCTCAAAACGAAATCGGAGTGCGCTGATCCTAGCAAGGTCCATCTGCGCGCGGGATTCTCATACAAAATTCGTTGCTTCAGAAGGATGCAACTAATCTACCAAGAGTGTGGAAAAAAGTTTGTCTCTGTACTTATCTCGTGCGTCGCGGCATTCTTAGCCGCAGCATTTGAAGGTGCTGCCGGGGAGGAATATCGGTACCCTCGGCAAGCTGATGTTGCCTCCAGTGGCCTACTTGCGGACGAGGTTCTTGCCGGTGGCCTGTGGCCACTCTGAAGGAAAGAGGCACACCGGGGTGCATCGCTTTCTCATCTCTTTCGCAAGCAAATTGCTAGCGGAGCCCGTGAGCGCATCTTTTTGGCCTCACAACACTCAAGGAGAAATGCGAGCTGTAGGGCGTGGAAAGGGGCGGTTCGAGGCCTCGACGCATCCTCGACGACCATGCAGCACTCCGGGGATGTGTGTCGGCCGGAGTAAGCATCATAGGCCTGGCCGAAGCCCCTATCACACCCTCGACAGCATCGCGAGCGTTCCAAGGAGGTGTGTTGGCCGGGCGATGCAGAGCTCGGGGCTTCCGCTCGTTCCACCCGCGCTCGCATAACACCTATGTAGGCGCTATGAGCTCTCGCGCGCGGGAAAGTAGCCACTGCCTCCTCCCACTCTAAGAAGATGCTGTGGCGAACTGGGATCCTTGGAGCCATCGAACGGCTCATCGGATCGGGACAGCGTTGACGCCGGCCAGCTTCCGGCAATCCCCATACCTGGCGCGCCAAAGATGTCGGTCGAAGGATCGACACCTATGGGGACCTCAAGGGTCCCCTTTTGCTGGTTTGGCGGGGAGAGGGGTCGCGGAGGGCTCGACAAGGTCGTTTTTACCCAGGTTAGGGCCCGACAAGGTCGTTTTTACCTAGGTTCGGGCCGCGTTTTGCGTAAAACCCTACTCCTGCATGTGTTTAGTTATTCGTTTCAGTTTACCGTAGATCTGTCCCTCTTACAACCTTTCGATTGGTCAAAAAGCCAAAAGTCCCTACTACTGAACCTCGAGCCTCCTTTTATAGGCGAAGGGGTTACCACAGTGGCTCAGTGGGTGAACGGTGGTTCACGAGTGGAACAGCGCCGACCGACCGCCACAGTGTTACTGCGGTGCATTAAATGCTTCGACAGACTTCACTGACCTCGTCTGGTGGGTTTGGACACATACCCACACTTGGAAACTTTGGGGTGTTGCGCTGACGTGTGGGCGGACGCGTGGTCCATGCATCGGCGGTGGCGTGTTCGTCGGGGGAGGCGTTGACAGGACATGAAGGTGTCCTGGGCCCTTGCCTCTCCTCAGGCCTTCTCTTCTTTCCCAACAAGGGTTACCTTGCCGGGGCCCTTCTTGTTCCTCTCGGCATGGAGGCGATGGCCTGCCGAGGCCTTGTCAATCTTCCCGGCAAGGATGGCTTGCCGGGGCTCAGTCCTTCTTCCTTGGCGGGAGGGTCTCGCCTTGGTATTGTCTATCTCCCCCTGGCAGGGGGCTCCTGCTAGGGCCTCTTCTTCATTCCCAGCGAGCGAGTTCTTGCCGAGGGATTGCAATCTATACTTGGCGCTTTCTGAGTTTCGCTTCCGCCCTAAGGTCCAGCGACGCGCCTTGCCGCTGCAAAAGGGGCTGCCGGTGTTCGCGCACCAGTCCGGGGCACTAGAGACCCAGTCTTTACTGCACGACACAACCCAATGAATACAATTTATTTTTGTTTTTGTTTTATGTTCTTGAGTAATTGAACAATTATGCTACCTTATACTTGTGTTTTTGTGTTTTATTTAGTGTTTGTACCAAACAAAGCCTTTAGGATCATGTGGGGTATTAGTTGTTGTAATCCTGCTATAAAACATAAACTTTTGCGTCAAGTAGAAAAATTCCTATAAATCACAGAACGTGAAAAGTGTCTGAATATTTACACAAGGTTGATATACAAATTCCCTACTTTGTCCGGGTTTTTTCGAGTATTTGGAATAACATAAGTGTAAGTAAATTTCTTTGTGTTATGTGCTTATTTTAATGATTCTATGGTTTATATCGGGGGGCATAAGCCATGGTAGAGTTAGTATACAATAGGTATAATGCAAAAACAAAACTGGAAGAGGTTTTCAATAGTACCTATAGTAAATTTTGGTTTTCTTATACTAATGGATCTCGCGATTTTTTTAAAGTTTTGTGTGATTGAAGTTTTCAAGTTTTGAGTGAGATCATGATGGATGATGGAATAAGGAGTGATAAAGCCTAAGGTTGGGGGTTCCCATGGCACCCAAGGCAATATGTAAGGAACCAAATAGCTAAGCTTGGGGATGCCCCAGAAGGCATCCCCTCTTTCTTCTAGAAACCATCGGTAATTTTACTTGATGCTATATTTTTATTCGTCACATACCATGAGTTTTGCTTGGAGCATCTTGTATCGTTTGTGTCTTTGCTTTATTTTCTGGTTAGTTTGTCATAATAAACCTTGCTGGACTCACCCATTTGAGAGAACCAAATTATGCTATGATTTGTTAGAATCGCTCTTTATGCGTCACTTACATTTTTTGAGCCATCGAATTGCACAATTACTTCACTTATATATTTTTGAGCATGGTGGTATTTTTATTTTGAAGAAATTTACTATCATGCTTCACATAGATTATTTTGAGACTTGCTGAAATTTTGAAGAAATCCTCTCTTCCTTCGCTTATATAATTTTGAGAGTTGAAAATTTTAAAGAAACTTGTGCTCCCGTGCTTCACGTATACTTGTTTGAGAGCTTGTTATTTGCATTAGCAATTTGCTTCAAATGAAAATTAGTTCCAAAGTGATGAATGTTGAGGGAATATATAATAAAAAAACTTTCATGATTATCATTGGATATTAAACTTGATTCTTTGCAATTGTTTTGCGATATGAAGAGAGTAACATGTGAGTTATGTTGATGAGTAATTTTGCTCTTGTAAGAATATTGGTGTTGAGGTTTGTGATTCCCTATGCATGCAGATGAAGTAACTATTTATGCTATTAAATTATATCCTGCTTGTTTTGCATTGTTCACTGTTAGTTATGTTTAATGTTCACTTATGATGATTTTTGTTCCTTGGTTGGGCGCTTCTCAATCTATTTGCTATCCTTCACTTGTACTAAGCGGGAATGCTACTTGTGCATCCAAATCCTAAACCTAAAGTTGTGCCAATAAGTCCATCGTACCTACCTATATGTGCTATTTCAATGTCGTTCCAAGTAAATTTGCAAGTGCCAACTCTAATTTTCAAAATAAATTTCTATTTTGTGTGCAAGTACCGCTCATTAAGCGGAGAGGCGTGGCCGGTATCTTCCATGCTAAATAGGTTATTCTCAACATGAGTGTTTATTCACATGTCATTTCACGAAATTATGGTGGTAATAGGGATGTCCAGTCCCAAAAAGAAAAATAACATTTTATGTTGCCAAATGATAAATTCCTTGGAAAGTGTTGGTATGGACGACACTCATGGATACGGCTAGACGTGGAATGTGAAAGAATAGTGGAAAAGGAATAAACTTTATTTTCAGTTTGGGAACCGCCTATAATTTGTTTAGCATGGAGGATATTAGAAACTCTTAGTCTTTCTCGTGACAGGAAAAGCATGCCACCCTAAAAAAATTCTCTAAGTTTTTTGCTTTGAGCTATGGCACCTCTACAGATCCTTGCTTCCCTCTGTGAAGGGCCTATCTATTTACTTTATGCAATTTTTATTTTTGAATTTGAGTATCCATCTTCTATTATAAAGCCCCAACTAAGGAACACCATTATCTCACTTGAGCATTAGATGTAGTTAATATTAGAGTTTGTTACATGAATGGATCCATGATAAAGCATGATGGGCTCGGGATAACATTCTTTAGCTTTTATATTTTGAAAGACTTAGTTGCTTGTTGATATGCTTGAGTATTGAAATTTTCATGTCAAATTATAAACTATTGCTTTGCATCATCTACAATTCCATATGAAAGAAAAATAATTTGGTGAACGTGAGAGACAACATTCCACAATAAAAATATATGTTTTTATCATTTACCTGCTACAGGACGACCAGGAATTAAGCTTAGGGATGCTGATACATCTCCAACGTATCTATAATTTTGATTTTTCCATGCTGCTACGTTATCATTCTTGGATGTTCTATAATTATTTTATAGAAATTTTATATCATTTATTGTGGCTAGCCTATTGACATGGTGCCTAGTGCCACTTGCTATTTTTCTGTTTTATCCTTCCTAGAAAATCCATATCATATGAGGTCCAATTGCCACGAAACTTTACATAGATTCTTTTGGGCCGAAAGAAAGCTTGGGGGCCAAGATTGAGTAGCATGCAAGGACCAGGGGGCACTAGACACCAGGGCGCGCTAGAGGCCCCTAGCGCGGCCTGGTGTCTAGTGGGTCCCTTCGAAAGCTTCGGTACCGCCTCCGGGCTCTATAAATACCCCAATATTCTAGAAACCTTAGAGGAGTCAATGAAAAATCGTTTCAGCCGCCACAAGTTCCAGAGCCACGAAAACCAATCTAGAGCCTTTTCTAGAGAAGAGCACGATCATGGAGGGGTTCACCATCTCCATTGGTGTTCCTCCCATGATGCGTGAGTAGTTCATATCAGATCTATGGGTTCGTAAACAGTAGCTAGATGACTTTCTCTCTCATTTTTTTCTCAATACAACGGTCTCTTGGAGATCCATATGATGTAACTCTTTGTTTTGCGGTGTGTTTGTTGGGATACGATGAATTGTGAGTTTACGATCAGATCTATGAAAACATATTCATGTTTCATTATTAATATCTTGTATTTTTCTGCGATATTTGGTTTTTTCTGGCCAACTTGATGTTTTATCTTGCAATGGGAAGAGGTGCTTTGTGATGGGTTCGATCTTGCGATGCTCAATCTGAGTGATAAAAACAGACATGACACGCATGTATTATAGCTATCAAGGATAAAACGATGAGATCTATTCCTACATGAATAGATCTTGTCTTCATCATGTCATCATTCTTAAGGCATTACTCCGTTTATCCTTGAACTCAATACACTAGATGCATGATGGATAGCGATTGATGAATGGAGTAGTAAATGCAGGCAGAAATCGATCTACTTATTTTCAACATGATGCCTATATACATGATCTTTGTCTTGAATATCATCATAATTGTTTTTCTTTTATCAATTGCCCAATAGTAATTTGTCCACCCACGACTTGTTATTTTCTCGAGAGAAGCCACTAGTGAAACCTACAAAAATGCTACACCTATGAATTCCTACGTAAATCACTTACGAAAGCAGGTTACTTTTCCTAACTGCCACTAATCTCCCCCTGATTTTTAGGGTGCGGCCCTATGCAAGCCAATCAAAAAATCCCACGTCAGCACCTACGTAGACTTTCATAGAAAAGTTTACGTAATTGTAGCCAACCTCGTGAAACCTACGGCCCCCGGGTCTACTTCATTTCATCTATTTGCAATATCTACTTTGCTATTTGCTTTCTTACTTTATTTCCTCGCTTTTTAGAACTATATTATCAAAAACCCAAAAATACCTTGTGGATTTCTATTTGCTATCACTCTTATTTGCATCTATCAATCGATCCTTACTTTACCCATGAGGGATTGACAACCCCACTAGGCGTTGTGTTACGAGGAATTGCTATTTTTGTGAAGGTGCTACTTACATAGTATTGTGGATCTTCCTACCGGATGATACCTTGGTTTCTTAAATGAGGGAAATAATTGCCGTCATTGTGTTACATCACCTTTTAAGCTTGGAGGGAGAACCAACGCACCTGTGAGGATCGTCAGGTACTTGTGGTTGCTAATTGTGTTGATTACACCTTGTAGTTGATGCTTGTTGGATTACTTTCTGGGAGACATTATGTTCAGATCCTTAATCATTATTATTATATCTCTTATGTTGAACATGTTTATGAGGTGTGAGTAGTTACTATTGTTCATGTGGACATGGGAGAAGTATCGTTATAAGTAATCATATAAAGTTGGTATTCGTTCGATATTTTGATGATATATATGTTGTTACTTCCTTTAATGGTGTCATGTGAACGTGTACTACATGACACTTCACCATGTTATGGCCCTAAAGTAAGTCATTATGGGTTGCGAGTGAACGAGTAACAAAATCTTAAACCCAAGTTTATGTCATGTGAACGAGTAACAAGCAGATGATGGGTTGCGAGAGTGACAAAATCTTAAACCCAAGTTTATGCGTTGCTTCATGAGGGACTAATTTGGATCCACATGTTTCATGCTACGGTTAGATTTATCTTAATTGTTCTTCCATAGTTGCAGATGATTGCGAGAGGGGATACTCATAAGTACGTTGTTAGTTCAAGTAATAACAACACCTTAGCACCGGTCCACCCACATATCAAATTATAAAAGTACAAACGTGAATCAACTCAATATGATGAGCATGACTAGATGGAAGTTCCCATGTGTCCTCGGAGGCGCTTGCTTTATATAAAAGTACTTTCAGGTCTGTCCTTTTCTATAAAAAGGATTGGATACCTTGCTGCACATTTTCTACTATTTTTACTTGTCACTTGTTATGGATTATCTTTCTACAAAACTATCTATCACTTTTGCTTACAACACTTGCAGATAATACCTTGCTGAAAACTGCTTATCATTTCCTTCAGCTCCTCGTTGGGTTCGACACTATTACTTATTGAAAGGACAATGATTGATCCCCCATACTTGTGGATCATCACGACTATTTTTGGCACCATTTCTGGGAAGTGAAGCACCTTTGGTAAGTGCAAGTTGGTTAGGAAACATTTTTGGTACGTGCTGAAATTTACTGTTGCTTATCACTATGAATGGTCACCCTTTAAGTGGCTTCTTCGGGGCATCTTCGCCTCGAACGGAAGATTAGGAAATTGGTCCTCAACTTGTTGAAACTACTGAAAATATTTATTATGAGATTCCTTCGGGCATGGTAGAGAAACTGCTGGCTAATCCTTCTAATGGTTCAATCATCCTAATTACCATTTGATATATGTCAATGAGATTTGTGGATTGTTTAAACTTTCAGGTCTACCTGGAGAAAAGTTAAGAAGAAAGTTTTCCTTTTATATTTGTAGGTAAAATCACTAATGTGGTACATTCTATTGGATGATATTGGATTATAGGATTGGAATCGCTTGAAGCTGGAATTTCATCACAAGTTTTATCCTATGCATCTAATTCATCATGATTGGAATTTTATTTATAATTGCTGGCCTCGCGAAGGAGAAAGCATCGCTCAATCTTGAAGAGGCTTAAATCTATTATGCACACTTGCCCCAACCATGATCTCTCAAAACAATTGATTATACAAAAAAATTATGCTCGGCTTTCTCATGATGAGCAAACATTACTCGATGCTTGTGTTGTCGGTTCCTATATGAAGGAGACTATTGACTTCAGAAGGGATCGTCTGGTAAATATTTAATGCAACTCTGAATATTGGGAAATACATGAAGGTAAAGAGTCAGGTATAAAGCTTAACTTTGATTGTGCTAAATCTTTCATGGAAATTTATCCTTTTCATGAGTTTAGAAATAAATATGGCCTTGACTCTAAGATAGTAGCTACTTTCTGCGAGTCTTTTGCTACCTATGGTGACCTTCCCAAGGAAAAGTGGCTTAAATATCATCCTCCCATTGAAAAATTACCCGAGGAAGCTGTTAGAATTCAGAAGGAAGAAATAATTGTTAACCATGTTGATCCAACTGTTCCTACTGCGTACATTGAGGAACCTCCGTTCCGTCGGGATTAAACAACATGCTAAGGCTACAACAGTAGTTAATAAGAGTTATGTTATAACACCTACACATTCTGAAAATAAATGTTGAGCCTAATTTTGCTATATTTAAAGATGTCCTGGTTGGTAATATTGATGGGCAGGTTATTTATCTTTGCGATGAAGCCGCTAGAATTGCAAAACCTATTACAAACAAACGAGATGAACAAGACAAAAATAAACCGGTTGTAGGCACACCTGTTATCTCAGTTAAAATTGGAGATCATTGTTATCATGGCATGTGTGATATTGGTGTCGGCATTATTGCTATAACTTTTACATTATATCAAGAAATTGTGCATGATATAGCACCATGAGAAATTGAAGATATTGACGTCACTATTAAGCTTGCAAACCATGACACTATTTCACCACTTGGGATTGTTAGAGATGTTGAAGTATTGTGCAAAAAATTTAAGTACCCACTGATTTCCTCGTACTTGGTTCGGAACAAGATAACTTTTGTCCCAACATATTCGGTAGACCTTTCTTGAATGCTGTTAGTGCTGGAATTAATTGTGCTACCCAGAAGGTCAAAGTGAGATTTGGCGATATATCTCATGAGTTTAATTTCTCCAGGTTTGGCAAACAGCCACATGAAAAGGAGTTTCCTAGTAAGGATGAAAGAATTGGTCTTGCTTCTATTGTTGTACCTCCTACCGTCCACTAGAATAATATTTGCTAGACCACGAGAATGATATGCATTGGAACGAAAGGAAAGAAATATATAGGACACTCCTTGATCAACAACCGATCCTTAAGCACAACCTACTAGTTGAAATTTTAGGTGATCCTCCTGCACCCAAGGGAGATCACGTATTTAAGCTTAAGGCTTTACGTGATACTTTGAAATATGCTTATCTTGATGACAAGAGGATATATCCTATTATTATTAGTGCTAACCTTTCAGAACATGAAGAAAAGAGATTACTCAAAACTTTAAAAAAGCACAGGGATGCTATTGGATATACTCTTGATGATATTAAGGGCATAAGCCCCACCCTCTATCTACACAAGATTAATATGGAACCTGATGCTCAACCAGTTGTTGATCATCAACACCGTCTCAACCCTAAGATGAAAGATGTGCTAAGAAATGAAATACTAAAACTTCTGGAAGCAGGTATAATTTATCCTATTGCTGATAGTAGATGGGTAATTCATGTTCATTGTGTTCCTAAGAAAGGTGGAACAAGTGTTGTTCCTAATGATAACAATAAACTTATTACACAAAGGATAGTAACTGGTTATAGGATGGTAATTTATTAAGGAAATTGAATAAGGCTACTAGAAAAGATCATTACCCCTTGCCTTTTACTGATCAAATGTTAATTATCTAAGAACACACACTTTTGCTTTCTTGATGGAAGTTCTGGGTTCTCTCAAATACCTGTGTCAAAAGAGGACCAAGAGAAAACTACCTTTACTTGCCCTCTTCGAACTTATGCTTATAGGTGTATGCCTTTTGGTCTATGCAATGCACCTACTACCTTTCAAAGATGTGTGACTGCTATATTCTCTGACTTCTCTGAAAAGATTGTTGAGATTTTCATTGATGAATTTTCTGTTTACGGGACTTCCTTCGATGATTGCTTGAGCAACCTTGATCGAGTTTTGCAAAGATGTGATGAAACTAATCTCGTCTTGAATTGGGAGAAGTGCCACTTTATGGTGAATGAAGGTATAGTGCTTGGGCATAAGATTTCTGAAGGAGGTATTGAAATGGATAAGGCCAAAGTTGATGCAATAGAGAAAATGCCTTGCCCAAAAGATATCAAAGATATAGGAAGGTTCCATTGTCATGCTGGTTTCTATAGGCGTTTCATTAAAGATTTCTAGGCCATTAACTAATCTTATCCAAAAAGATGTCCCTTTAGTTTTTGATGATGATTGTGTATAAGTCTTCGAAATACTTAAGAAATTTTTAATTTCAGCACCTATTGTCCAACCACCTGATTGGAACCTACCCTTTGAAATTATGTGTGATGCTAGTGGTTATGTGGTTGGTTCTGTTCTAGGGCAAAGAGTGGACAAGAAATTGAATGTTATTCATTATGCTAGTAAGACCCTAGATGCTGCTTAAACAAATTATGCTACTATTGAAAAAGAATTTTTATCAGTTGTGTTTGCATGTCATAACTTTAGACCTTACATTGTTGATTCGAAACTAACTATTCGTATTGACCATGCTGCTATTAAATACCTTATGGAAAATAAAGATGCTAAACCTAGACACATTAGGTGGGTACTTTTACTTCAAGAGTTTTATTCGCATATCGTTGATAGAAAGGGAGTAGATAGTCATGTGGTAGATAACTTTTTTAGAATGTAAAATGTTCTTGATGACCCACTACCTATTGATGATAATTTCTGTGATGAGTAACTTGCTGCTATTAATACTTCACATAGCGCTCCTTGGTATGCTGATTATGCTAATTTCATGTTTGCTAAATATATCCCACCTAGCTTCACCTATCAACAAAGGAAATAATTCTTCTATGTTTTACGACATTACTTTTGGCATGACCCACATCTTTATAAATAAGGCATAGATGGTCTTATTAGATGTTGTATACCTGAGCATGAGCAGGAACAAATCTAAGGAAGTGTCATTCCGAGGCCACCACACCGGTGACAGAACTGCACACATGGTATTACAATATGGGTTCTATTGTCCTAATATTTTTAAGCATGCTCGTAAGTATGTCCTTTCTTGTGATCGATGCCATAGAGTTGGTAATATAGGTAAACATCAGGAAATGCCTACGAACTATTCACTTTCTATTGAACCATTTGATGTCTGGGGCTTCGACTTTATGGGACCTTTTCCTTCCTCTAATGGATATACTCATATTTTAGTTGTTCTTGATTATGTTACTAAGTGGGTAGAATCTATTCCAACTAGTAGTTCTCATCATGACACTTCTATTAAAATGCTGAAGGACATAATATTTCCGAGGTTTGGAGTCCCTAGATATTTAATGATTAATGGTGGTTCACATTTTATTCATGGTGCTTTCTCTAAACTATTATCTACATATGATGTTAACCATAGAATTGCATCACCTTATCATCCTCAATCTAGTGGTCAAGTTGAATTGAGAAATCGATAAATAAAATTAATCTTGGAGAAGACTGTCAATAGGTCCAGAAAGAATTGGTCTAAAAACTTGATGATGCTTTATGGGCTTATAGAACTCCCTATAAGAACCCCATGGGGATGTCCCCATATAAAATGGTCTATGGACAAGCTTGTCATTTACCTCTTGAGTTAGAACATAAATCTTATTGGGCAATTCAAAAACATATTTATGATTTTAAAGTTGCCGGTGAAAAGAGGTTATTTTATATTAGCTCACTCGATGAATGGAGGACACAAACTTATGAAAATCCCAAGTTATTTAAATAAAAGGTTAAATATGGTATGACAAGAGAATTCAAAACGATGATTCAATGTTGGAGACTATGTGCTTTTGTACAATTCTTGTTTTAGATTTTTTGTAGGGAAACTCCTCTCCAAATGGGAAGAACCTTATGTTGTCGAGGAGGTTTATCGCTCTGGTGCTATTAAAATAACTTCGAAGGTAAAAACTTGAGTGTGGTGAATGGGCAAAGAATTAAGCATTATATTTCAGGTACACCCATTAATGAGGAAACTAATGTCATCCAAGTCATAACACCGGAGGAGCACATAAAGGAAGTCTTCCGGAACACTCCAGAAACCTGAAAAAAAGGGGTAGGTACGTCATACGGTAAGTAAACCGACTCCAAAAATTTGAAAAAAATTACCGGTTTTGGAATTTTATAAAAATTATATAATTAAAACGGAGTCTAGGGGACCCACGAGGGAGGCACAAGCCAACAGGGCGCCCACTAGGTCGCGCCCTGATGGCTTGTGGGCCCTCGTGCGCCTCCCGGACACCGAATTCTTCCTCGGCTTGTATTCTGACCTCGAAAAAATCATTATATACATACTCCTGTGTGTTTTGACAACCTCATCACGAGATTTTCCTATGTTCTTGGCTCGAGCTATTTTTCTGGCAGACCTGAGAATATGTCGTCTAAAGATTCAAATTGAGAAAGTTATGTCTCCCACCATATTGCGGATCCAAGGATCTTTGGGGATATCTATCCCTATCTTTGGTCCACGGATGAGGAGGAGCAAAATGGTTTGGTGGAAACAAAGGAAGCTAGCTCAGATGAAGATGAAGTTCCACTACCCCAGCCTGAAGATATGCATGTGGAATTCAAGAAGTCAAGTCTCCCAAATAGGGTAAAAAAGTCTAAGGATCAATCTATCCCGTCATTTTTTCTACAGGAAAGCAAGATGGCATTATTGAAAAGGGTATTTAAGCTTCAGAAACAAAACGATGACTTTAGGGAGGAGAGTTTTATCCTCCGACATAAGCTGGAGAAGAAGAATAATATTACATCGCCACAACCATCACCTAAGGAAGATGCTTGAGTACATGGGTATGGGCACCACCCTTGGCTTATCCCAAACTTGAGGGAGGTGCCCCGGTATCGTATCACCATTACTTCCATCATTACTATCTATCTTAGTTTGATCCTTAGTTGTTTCATGATTTAGAGAAATAAATTTCAGTTTTTCTTTGCTTAGAATCTTTGTTTTGAGTTCCTTTTATCCTTGTAATCGAGTGTGCGAGTTATATAATAAAGATTAATTGAGTTTTTGTGCTTTACCTTTGGGCACCCATCATCATAAAATGGCACCAAAAATAAATATAAAGATCATATGCTCATCTCATAAGAAGTAATGACTTCATACAAGAAAGCTATATGTGATAAAAGTTATTGGTAGTAAACAAACATAGTATGAGTCGATGTTGCAATCTAAGCAAGATTATGATAGAGGGGAGGAGACACTCATATAAATACACTATCTTGGACACCTTTAATGATATTATATAATGACATATTATATAATGACCAAGTGTTGATGTTGGACACGGAGGACAACGTAATGATCATGGTAGTTTATATTTACATAAAAGTTCTATGGTCTTGGATCCTTCAACATGTGATGCTTGCTTTAGATCATTTCTTAGCCAAAACATTCTGAACTAAGTAGATATACTACTTGTGCATCCATAACCCCGAAACCTAGTTTCTTGCCATGAGAGTCCACCATACCTACCTATGAATTGAGTAAGATCCTTCAAGTAAGTTTTCATCGGTGCATCAAGCAATAAAAATTGCTCCCAAATATGTATGATATTTTATTGCAACGGAAATAATATTGTTATGACCTTGTGATGGGAAAGAAATAAAAGCGACAGGGTGCATAATACTGTTTGCTATCATAAGTGGCAATATAAAGTGGCGTTCCTTTGCATTAAGAGTTCACACATCCAACAAACTAAAAGCGCATGACAACATGTGCTTCCCTCAACGAAGGGCCTATGTTTTACTTTTAGGAGTTCAAACCTGTACTTGAGTTAATAAAGTCTATTCCTCTTCCAACCTATTAATCCTATAGCAACAAGCACCATGTGTTGAGCAAAGATTCATATTTATATATCCTTGAGGTAAATAAGTTGGGTGGCAAGCCGTTTAAGCCCTTATCTTCCTATGTATCTTATGGAAACATGAGCTCCAAGAATATGCCTTGAGCATGAGCAATCATAGAAGATTAAATGATAGTTGAGTATGCGAACTTTCCAAAAAGACAGTTCTTATATAGACTCTCCTATGAATTATGATGATTTATGATTGTCCCAATGACTAAGAACATAGTTTGTTGATTATCAACAAACTTTATGCTTCATACTCTAGTAATTGTGAATGGATTTTTACTTGTTTATGACAAGTTATATAATAAAATACTTGCTTATATGGTAATATTCATGATTTTCTTATGCTCGTATTCTGTTTTTATCGATACCTCTCTCTCAAATCATGTTCTCATTATTTTCGAGCTAGGCTTCCGCTTGAGGACAACCGAGGTCTAAGCTTGGGGGAGTTGATATGCTCAATTTGCATCATGAATTACTATTGATTTTTGTGTTGATTCTGTCCATTATCCCTTATCATCATACAATTCTTATGCTCTTTCTCTCTGAATATGCAAGGTACATCACTGGGAGGAAATATCTGGAAACTCGAATTCTGGACCGGGAAACTAAGAAAAAGGTAGAAAAAACAACTTGCTCAAAATGACCTAAAACTTTAAGGAGAATTTTTCTGGAATATTTGAGAATTTCTGGGCCAAAAATATACAAGAGAGGGGCCACCAACTCGGCACAAGCCAATAGGGCGCGAGCCCCCCAGGCTGCGCCCTGATGGCTTGTGGGGCCCCATCTGGCCCTCTGGCGACCATATTCTCCTATATGGTGTGTTTTACCCTAGAAAAAATCATAAGTTATCTTTCGGGATAAAGCGCCACCGTCTCGAGGCACAAACGTGGGCAGAGGCCCTTTTGCTCTCCGGTAGAGAGATTCTATCGGGGGAATTCCCCTCCGGGAGGGGGAAATTGAAGCCATCATCATCACCAATGCTTCATCCTTCAAGGGAGGACCAATATTCATCAACATCTTCATCAGCACCATCTCATCTCCAACCCTACTTAATCTCATGTATTCAATCTTTGTCCCAGAACCTCGGATTGGTACCTTTGGGTTGCTAGTTGTGTTGATTACACCTTGTAGTTGATGCTTGTTGGATTACTTGGTGGGAGATATTATATTCGGATCCCTAATCATTGTTATTATTTCTATAATGTTGAACATGTTGATGAGGTATGAGTAGTTACTATTTTTCCTAAGCACATGGGAGAAGTCTTGTTATAAGTAATCATATAAAGTTGGTATTCGTTGGATATTTTGATGATATGTATGTTGTTACTTCCTTTAGTGGTGTCATGTGAACGTCGACTACATGACACTTCACCATGTTATGGGCCTACAGGAAGTCATTGTGGAGTTATAAGTAGATGATGAGTTGCGAGAGTGACACAAGTTTAAACCCCAGTTTATGTGTTGCTTCATGAGGGGTGATGTGGATCCACATGTTTCATGCTATGGTTAGATTTATCTTAATGCATCTTTCGTAGTTGTGGACGCTTGCGAGAGGAGGTAATCATAAGTAGGTTGTTAGTTCATCTAAGAACAACACCTCAGCACCGGTACACACACATATCAAATTATCAAAGTAGCGAACGCGGATCAACTCAATATGATGAACGTGACTAGATAGAAGTTCTTGTGTGACATCAGGAGCACTTACTTTATATAAGAGTACGTTCAGGCATGTCCTATGCTATTAAAATGATAGGGCTACCTTGCTGCACCTTTTCTACTATTGTAACTTGTCAGTTGTTACGAATTATTTTGCTACGAAACTATATATCACTTTTACTTACAACACTTGCACAGAATACCTTGCTGAAAACTGCTTATCATTTCCTTCTACTCCTCGTTGGGTTTGACACTCTTTCTTATTGAAAGGACTACAATTGCTCATCTATACTTGTGGGTCATCAGCCATCCTGCGGGTCTCACCCTCAAGCAGGTGTTCAGTAATGTCACCGGATAACAAGGACGAGATTCTAACGATCTACGAGAAGTTTCCCGCAAAAAATCAGAGGAAGAGAGCTCATCGAGAACTCAGCCAAATACACTAGGTGGCAGCAACTATTCATGGACAAACACACCCATTACCTTCGGTGAGGCACACCAGCCGAAAACCCATCCTGGCCAAACACCTACCACCTTGGTCCTCGTTCCCATAGTAGACTACTTTAGACTCCACAAGGTGCTAATGGACGGCGGCGGTGGTTTAAACCTCATTTATGAGGATACCCTAAACTAAATCCAATTTGACAGACCTTTCATCGAAAAAAGCCACACAACCTTCCGAGGGATTATCCCCGGAAAAGAGGCACGTTGAACCACACGAGGTACTCTTGATGTGGTATTCGTCACCCCTCAAAACTACAAGTCCGAAGAACTTCTCTTCCATATTATGCCCTTTCACAACGCTTATCACACCCTGTTGGGGTGTGACACTTTCACAAGATATCAGGACATACCACATTATGGGTATATGAATCTCAAAATGATATGACCCAATGGCATGATTACAATTATAAGTGGCCCAGACAAAGCTCTTCGGGCTGAAAACAAAATAGCATCGCTCGCCCTCGAGGCAGTGTCCGAGACTCTCACGGCAGAGGAATTAACCAGACTCCACTCAATGGTAGATATCGATGGTGTAATCCTCAGTAAAAGGTCCAAATCCACATCCTTCAAACCAGCAGATGAAATCATAAAATTTCATGTGCATCCAATGGACCCCAAACAAACAGCGTCCATTGGAGCTTGGCTGGACCCTGCGGTTGACAAAGAACTGTGCACATTCTTGCCAAAACTGGGACATAATTGCGGGTCACCCTTTAGATTTGCTAGGAATTCCACAAAGATGAGTGGAGCATAGACTGAACATAATCATAGGCTTCAAGACAGTCAAACAGGCGTTACGCCAATTTTAAGAACCCAAGCGTCAAGCTATGGGAGAAGAACGAGCAAAACAACTTGAAGTAGGATTCATCCAGAAATCAAACACCCCGAGTGGTTGGCAAATGTGGTCATGGTGCCGAATAAAGACAAATCCTAGTGGTTGTGCTTTATTTCAAAGATCTAAATAAAGCCTGCCCTAAGGATGCCTTTCCCATACCATGCATAGACGAGATCATCGACGCCTCCGCCGGACATGACTCACTGTGCTTCGTCGATGCCTATGGAGAATACCATCAAATCAAAATGAAGGAATCCAACCAAGCCACAAACGCGTTCATCACCCCCTACGAGCCATTCTACTTCAACACAATGCCCTTTGGGTTAAGAAACACAGGCGCCACATATGAGCACATGATTCAACCATGCCTAGAAAATCAAATCACCAAAACGGTCGAGGCATACGTGGACGACGTTGTCATCAAGACCAGACACATTTGCCAGCTGGTGGATGACCTCCGACAAACCTTTGATAATCTATGGGCTTATGATATACGGCTCAATCCGTACCAATGCGTCTTCGGGGTTCCCACTCGTAAAATGCTTGGATTTATCGTCTCGTGTAGAGTAATAGACGCCAATCCGACTAAAATCTAAGCCTTATCCCAACTAGCGATTCCTACGGAATTGAAGCACGTTCAGAAACTTCCTGGCTGTGTCGCGGCTTTGAGACGCTTGATCTCCTACCTTGGTGAAAAGGTATTGTCTCTCTATAGGTTGCTCAAATGGACCAAAGACTTTGAGTGGACCGACGAAGCAATGGACGCACTGGAAGAAATTGAAATGTTATTGCCGGCATAGGTGAACCAATGTGTATGTACATCTCAGCCACAAATCAAGTGGTTAGTGCGGTTCTTATTGTCGAACGAGAGGCTGAGGGTCAGATGTTCCGGGTGCAAAGGCCAGTCTACTATGTATTAGAAGTTCTCACCCCGTGCAAATCTAGGTATCCACATTACGAGAAAATAGCATATACAGTTTTCATGGCATCCCGAAAGCTCTGACACTACTTTCAAGAGTGTTCGGTCACGGTGGCATCGGAAGTACCATTGAATGATATAATTAACAAGAGGGACACCACCGACCGCATAGCCAAATGGGCCAGTGAGCTCCTCGCTTTTGAAACTGCGTACAAACCACGCCGAGCTATTAAATCTCAGGTGTGGGCTAAATTTCATGCTGAATGGACAAAGGTCGAGCTCCCCAGAGAGTACAGTACATACTCCCATTGGACGATGTACGGATCAAAGATGCTTGCCGTACTAGGGCTGGAGTTATACTTACATCCCCCACTGGTGACAACATCCGATATTGATAACCCACAAGTAATGGAATCGCAATAGTTTTTGAGGGTAGAGTATTCAACCCAAATTTATAGATTCAACACAACGGGAGCCAAAGAATATTTCCATGTATTAGCAGATGAGTTGTCAATTCAATCACACTTGGAGATTTAGTATCTGTAGTACACTAATCAATAGAACAATAATATGATAGTATTGATAGCAGTAGTAACAGTAGCAGCAATAATGGTAACAGTGATAGGAGTTGTAACAACAGTAGAAACAGTAGTAACTTATAAAGCACAACATGTGGAAAACTCATAGGCACTGCATCGGTGATATTGCTGGATCATAGTCATCATATAGCAGTCACAATAAAGGGCGACACAGAACTAGCTCCCGTTCATCGATATAATGTAGGCATGTATTCTGTAAATAGTCATACATGCTTATGGAAAAGAATGTGCATGACATCTTTTGTCCTACCCTCCAGTGGCTGCATGGTCAATTAGGAAACTAAGGGATATTAAGGACTCCTTTTAATAGAGAACCGAAACAAAGCATAAAGACATAGTGACTACATGAACTCCTCAAACTACGGTAATCACCGGAAAGAATCATAATTATTGTCACTTTGGGGTATGCGGATCCTAACACGTAGTAGGTGCATATAACTTGCAAGATCGGATAAGGAACATAGATATAATGGTGAAAACATAAATTTCTCAGATCTAAAATAATGGCACTCAGGCCCTAGTGACAAGCATTAAGCATAGCAAAGTCATAGCAACATCTATCTTCGAACATCCTGGATACTAGGGATCAAGCCCTAACAAAACTAACTCGAGTACATGATGAATCTCATGTAGCTCTTCACTGACTAGCAATCCCACAAAGGAATTACTCACTCCTAGTGGAGAGCATCATGGAATTGGCAATGGAGGAGGGTTGGTGATGACGAAGACACAAGATTTCCCTCTCCAGAGCCCCAAACGGACTCCAGATTAGGCCTCCCGATGAAGAACAACAAGTGACAGTGGCTCTCTATCGTGAAATGTGCTGAAACTTCTACTCTGATTTTTTTCTCCGAAAATAGGAATTTATAGCGCTGGAATTACGGTCAACAGAGCCACGTGGGCCCCACTAGACACAAGATTGCGCCAGGGGGGCTAGCGCGCCCTGCCGTCTAGTGGGCGCCTGTGGCCTCCCCATCGGTGGATCTTGGCTCCACTATTTTTTATATATTCCAGAAAAAATCTCCAAAATGTTACATTCCATTCTGAGAACTTTTATATATGCACAAACATAACACCATGGTAGTTCTATTGAAAACAACGCCAGTCCGGGTTAGTTTCATGCAAATCATGCAAATTCGAGTCCAAAACAAGAGCCAAAGCGTTAGGAAAAGTAGATACGATGGAGACGTATCAACTCCCCCAAGATTAACACATTGCTTGTCCTCAAGAAATTCAATTGACATACTGAAAGTGATAAATAAAAACTTCTATGAACTCTTTTCTTCTTTTTTACATATACATGCTTAGGGAGAACCCAGGTTTTCAGCATAAATCAGGACTAATCATATCAACAATAACCCATAAAAACTATATTAGCTCATATAAATGTCATAATCAACTAGCGAGGAATAATAAGATAGCTCAAACATCAACACTATGTCAAAACAATCATGATATAATTTGACAACAATGGTATCTCGCTAGCCCTTTCTCAGACCGCAAAACATAAATGCAGACATCTCCAAAGTTCAAGAAGCGGCTAAACATTGTAGTTCATGGTAAAATAGATCCAGTCATGATGCAAACAACGATTAAATAGACATAAGGCAAGAGGATGATAGAAGTGCTGTCAGGTCTGGTGCTTATTTGAGAAGGTGGTGACTCAAAGTAAAAATAAAATAAAATTAAATTAAATAGAAAGTCCCTTAGTAGAGGGAAGCTGGGATTTGCAACGGTGCCAGAGCTCATAGTGAAAATAAAATGTAAATTATTTTGCGAGGTGCACCCTTCCTGTCAACGTTACCACCAAGAGTTATCGATATCTTCCATGCTAAACAAATTAGTCGCAGTTCCCAAGCGGTAAAAATCAAGGTTTAGTCCCCCTCCACCAGTCAAACACACTCCACGGCTAGCCGAATCCACGGGTGCGGTGCATACCAATAACAATCAAGGGGGAGTTTTGTCTAATTATTTTTCATTTATGATTCAGGATTGGGAGTCCCTTTTTGCGAGTCCCTCTCGTGCAAGGATGGGTGAATAAACACTCATCATGAGAATAACCCGCTTCAGATGGAAGATACTGGCCGCGCTGTGTTGCTCCATGAGCGGTCGAGGCAAACAAAATAGAAGTTCATTTGAAATATTAGAGGTGGCACATGCAAATTTACTTGGAATGGCAAGGTAATACCGCATATAGGTAGGTATAGTGGACTCGTCTGGAATAACTTTGTTTCATGGATTTTGATGCACATGCAGCATTCTCGCTTTGTATAGGCGAAGGCTAGCGAATAGCTTGGGAAGCGACCAACTAGTGAGCGAAGACGGTCATGAACAACCTTTATGAATAATCATTGTTGCATAATAGAATGAGTATCATATAAACACCATGAACATAAATGTCATGGAGGCTATGTTGGTTTTGATTCTACTACATGCGTGAACATGTGCCAAGTCAAGAAACATTCAGAGGAGGATACCATATCATCATACTACAACACAACCATTTTAATGCATGTTGACATCCAAGATATATCATTATTCACTCCTAGCTACTTAAGCATGGCATGAAAAATTATAATCTCTAATGGTCATTGCAAACATGTTTGATTATAATACGCTGAATCATGTGTACTAGTCTAAACATATTTACAAAAACAAAAACAAGTTGAGTTCATACTTGCTTCTCTTTGCTACAGTCACTTCACCAAATATCGTCATTATTTCCTTTGACTTGCACGACCGAACAATATGAAAATAATAATAGTGCAAGAGTGCCATGGATTAAGGTGGAATCTGCAACATTTTATTTAAGAGGAGAAGACAAAGTAATTAGGGCTCTTCATTAGATCACTAACAATGCATATGAGAGCCACTCAATATTTTTTCCTGGTCTTCCCCTTGGGTAAAACTCAAAGAAGGGAACAGTAAAATATTTTTGGAGTTTTTAGTTTTTTCAAGAAGAAAGCAAATTAAAGAATGAAAAATTAAAACGTGAAAAATTATTTACACGGGAATGCTCCCAACAAGTAAAAGAGAAGAAAAGAGAATTTTTTTTGGGTTTTCTTTTAATACTACAATAAATTACGCTAAAAAGCAACCGAATGAATTGAGAAATATTTTTAGATTTTCTGCAAGTTTCTCAAACACATAAGAAGAAGGCAAGAGAATAAATCTAACAAGGATAGCACCATGCAAGAGTGTGAACACCAACAACAAGAATATGCAATCAGGAATGTAAAGTCGGTGGAAACACGTAGTCCCCCAAGCTTAGGCTTTTGTCCTAGCTTGGTAATCACCACCCGTAGTAACCCGTATAATAGTCAGTGTGGTAACTCATCGAAGCCCTTGGTGCAGCCTCTGTGGCCTAACGGGCAGCCTCCACTGCCATGTTGTATTCGTGTGCCTCCCTCTCATAGACAATATATCTTCCTTTTTCCCGGTAATCAAAGAGGAAAGGTGCACGCAAAATAATAGGCATAATAGATTTATTATTAAACATTAGGTTGTAGTTATAATCACTAGCTGTGGACTTTATGAACTTATGGCGCTTCATGGCCTCAAAGTCTAAATACTGAGTAGGAAGAACAGGGTCACGAGAGTGTGGTGACACGCCACACTTCTTAGCTAAACGAGAGGCATAAACCCGACATAAAAATAACCATTGTCAGAATTGCATTGCGATTTGCGTGCTATGATTACTCCCAAATTATAGCATTAAATTCCAGTTAACGCAGTACGCAAGAGACTCAAGTCTGGGGCACATAAAGTACTACAATCTTGCTTACCCACCATTCATTTTCCATTAAAGAGTGCTAAGTAACGAATAGAAGGAAAATGAATACTATTTATTTTGCCGTGAGTTACTCCCCTATCTTCACCAAAGCAAAGACTAGTTAAAAATCTCTCATATTCAGATTTTGGTGGTTTGTCTAATAAACCCCATTGTGGAATTTTACATGCATCAGAGAAATCATCTAGAGACATAGTGAAGGCATTTTCGTAGAGATTAAAGGAGACTCTAAATTCTCGAGGATAAAATTTAAACCCCTTAGTGAAAGTTTTAGTAAGATGATAATGTTGCATGCACTTATCTGTGATGAAGGATGCAAGCTTTGTATTATGAATGTATCGCTCAACTTCTTCCTTAATGTCTGCACCCAACATGAATTCATCACTTGGGAAAAGGAACCATTTGGCGTGGGCTTCTCTCGTCGAACTTTCACTTGGCTCACCATAGAATGTCGTATCAGAGTCTCACTAGATGATGCCTTCGAGGACTTCCTCCTCGAAGAACTCCTTTTGAACCAACTCATTATTCCTACATATAATTTCTGAATATTTTTGGGTCACAAACTATAGTTAACGAAACTTCACAAGAATGGTAGCAACTACTCATAGGGATGCCTAGAGCCTAAAACAACCATTCAAACAACTTGGAAATTCAAGAATTCAACATGCAATCTCATCTACAGCAACACCTAGAGTAGCTAAGTACTCCTAAGATAAACCACTAGAACAAAAACTAATTGGAAGACTGGGGGAGTTACATACCAAGGAGCAATCCCTCAAAACAGTTTCGGAACGGAGTTTTGAGCAAAGAGATTGAAATCCACCGGTTTGAGAGCAAGAACACGAGAAAGAGAGCTACAGGGATTTTTCCTGGAGGTGAGTGATGAAGTGGTATTAAGGACTACGTGAGGGGACCCCCAAGGGGCCCACTAGACACCTCGCTGTGCCAGGGGCTGGCGCGCCCTGGTGTCTAGTGGCCAGCTGGGCCACCCCCTGCAGTGTTTTTAATGTCAGACATTCTTAAATATTAAGACAAAATCATGTTTTAGGTCATTTGGAGAACTTTTATTTTTGGGCAGTTTTTTATTGCACGGAAAAATTCAGAAAATAGGATAATCATGAAGTTTTTTATAATTAACAAAAAATAATAAGTATCTCATATTTATATTTGCCAGTAGGTAGAGGTAGTTGAAAACTTTCATTGGTGATAGTCGGAGATTTTTCAATAAGATTAACACCATTCACTTGAAATTGTTTCCTCAGAAAATGCACCATATGTTCATTATCATTGACACAAAAAGTGACCTTACTTTTGTTCCAATCAATAACAGCCCCTGCAGTATTTAAGAAATGTCTACCAAGGATAATTGACATGTTGTCATCCTCAGGCATATCAAGTATAACAAAGTCTGTCAAGATAGTAACATTTGCAACAACAACGGGTACATCCTCACAAATACCGATAGGTATGGAAGTTGATTTGTCAGTCATTTGCAATGAAATTTATGTAGGTGTGAATTTATTCAAGTGCGGTCTTTTGTATAAAGAGAAAGGCATAACACTAACACCAGCTCCTAGATCACATAAAGCAGTTTTCACATAGTTATTTTTGATGGAACATGGTATGGTTGGTATACCCGGATCTCCTAGTTTTTTAGGTACTCCATCCTTAAAGTTATAATTAGCAAGCATGGTAGAGATTTCAGCTTCAGGTATTTTTCTTTTATTAGTGACGATGTCTTTCATGTACTTAGAATAAGGGGCATCTTCAAAAGATTAGTTAAACGAGTACGCAAAAAGACTGGCCTAAGCATTTCAGCAGAGCGTTCAAAGTCTTCATCATCTTTTTTCTTAGTTAGTTTTGGTGGATAAGTCAAGGGTTTTTGAACCCATGGCTCTCTTTCTTTATCATGCTTTCTAGCAACAAAATCTATTTTATCATAACATTTTTTCTTAGGTTCTGGGTTATCAAGATCAATAGCAGGTTCTATCTCAACATCATTATCTTGTTCTTTATCGTTGTCAGGTTGAGCATCATCATTATCATTTTCATTACCACTAGGTGAATGCTCACTACTAAATTGAGTTTCAGCATTAGAGGTAGAGGTATCATTAGCATTAGCAGAAGATTTTTCTACTTCAGGTTCAGGAGAAGCATTAAGCATAGCAAAGTCATAGCAACATCTATATCTGAACATAGTGGATACTAGGGATCAAGCCCTACCAAAACAAACTTGATTACATGATGAATCTCATCCAGCTCTTCGCGGACCAGCAAGCATATGAAGGGACTACTCACTCCCGATGGAGAGCATCCTGGAATTGGCGATGGAGGAGGGTTGGCGATGACGAATACCGAAGATTCCCCTCTCCGGATCCCCAAACGGACTCCAGATTAGGCTTCCAGATGAAGAACAGGAGTTGGCAGCGGCTCCATATTGTGAAACGCGGTGAAACTTCCTCTCATATTTTTTTCTATGAAAATAGGAATTTATAGCACTAGAATTTTGTGCAGCGGATACATGTGGGCCCCACTAGACACCAGGCCCCGCCAGGGGGCCTCACGCGCACTGATGTCTAGTGGGCGCTTGTGGCCTCCCGTGTGATGGATCTTGGTTCCAATATTTTTCATATGTCCCAGAAAAATCTCCAAAAAGTTTTGTTCTATTCCGAGAACTTTTATTTCTACACAAAAACAACACCATGGTAGTTCTGATGAAAACAACGTGAGCCTTGGTTAGTTTCATTCAAATCATGCAAATTAGAGTCAAAACAAGAGCAAAACGTTAGGAAAAGTATATATATGGAGACGTATCCAGTACCTATTGCAGATCATGTACACTGATTCCAATAATGTGGCCGAATACGAGGTTCTGTTGCATGGACTTCGGATGGCAACATCAATGGGTGTACAATGGCTCAAAGTATGGGGATACTCTAACCTCACCATATCTGAAATCAACGGCGAATTCGATGCTAAAAACCCAAAGATGGCAGCATATAGAACTAACGTCCTCAAAATATATGCACGGTTCAAAGGATTGGAATTCCATCATGTCTCGAGAGGTAGCAGTCAAGTTGCTGACGTACTCGCCTGCATGGGCGCCAAGCGCTCCTTGTCCCTAAGAACACCTTTTTGGAACGGCTTTTCAAGCCATCTGTGTTATGGCAGGACGAGGACAAGGAAGCTAAAGCCAACAGACTAGAACATGGCGTCCCTCATGTCATCGAACGAGATGAACAAATCATCGGCGGTTCGGCACTTGAAGGAACGCCTTCGGCTCACGAAGTCATGGTAGTAATCACACCATGGAGCGAGCCCTTCCCTGCCTATCTTTTCGTCCAAGAACTCCCCGATGACCAGACCAAGGCAAGATGAATAATTTGGTGATCCAAGGCCTACAAGGTCCATGAGGGTAAACTATACAAGAAAAAGCACCACCGGAGTCCTACAATGGTGCATATTCGAAGAAGAAGGAAAGAAGCTCTTGGCGGAGATACAAGCTCGCATGGGCATGCACCACGCAGCATCTCGGTCCCTTGTAAGAAAGACCTTTCGAGCCGGATTCTTTTGGCCCACACCCCACGATGATGCCCACACACTTGTCCAACATTGTGTTGGTTGTCAGCTCTTAGAGAATGGATCCGTGGTAAGAAAAACCAGTAGCTTCACCTAAGTCCAGAACGGTTGTCAACTTTATATCCCCCGTGGTCCACCTTTACGGTGTCCGCCATAGTATAATAATGGACAATGGATCCAATTTCACAGCCCAGGAGGTAAAGGACTCGTGCACTAACATGGTCATCAAGCTTGATTACGCCTTGGAATATCACCCGCGGACCAATGGACAAGTCGAATGGGCCAGCGGACTTATTATGAGCGGTATCGAACCTCGATTAGTCTGTTCTCTGTAAGAATCTGACTGCCATTGGGTGGAGGAGCTTGACTCCATATTATGGGGCCTACGCACCACCCCGAACCGATCAACGGGATACACACAATTTTATGGTATACGGGGGAGAAGCAGTCCTCCCTTGCGACATCATCCTTGAGGCGCCTAGAGTGCGCATCTACGAAGAAAAGGTGGCCAAGCAAGGTTGGCAGGATGACCTAGATGCCCTGGAAGGAGAGCACGATATAGCTCGATCCTGCTCTATTTTTTATCAATGGTAGGCTTGGTGCTATGATACTCATGATGTGCGTTGGGTTTTCGGTGAGGAGGAACGGGTAATCGCAGCACGTATTGTGTAAGTATTTCCCTCGGTTATGAAACCAAGGTTTATGGAAACAATAGGAATATCAACCAACAACTATCTTCAGCGGCTGCACACAAAAGAACAAACCGCTTGCACCCAACGTGGGCAAGAGGGTTGTCAACCTCCTTGGTCTCGTTATTTGCAAGAGAATGAGGTATGTAGATAATTCTAAGATGCAAAATAAAATAAAAGCAAATAAATAGCAGCAAGATGTTGTAGGTTTTATCAATATGTTGTGAATAGACCCGAGGGGCATATCTTTCCCTAATGGCATATCTCATGAAAATAAGCATATGGTGGGTAAACAAATTACTGTTGGGCAATTGATAGAAGAGCGTATAGTTAAGCAATTTTCTCGGAAATGATCATGTAAATATAGTAATCACGTCCATAAATAAATAGATGACTCATGCCTGCACCTGTTACTATTACTTCACTTCAAGCGCGCTTCTATGCTTGCCACTTTATGTATAAAGTTCATGACGGATGAAGTAATGCTTGGAGTAAGATGACATGATGTAGACAAAGTAAACTCAACTAATATGAATAAACCCCATCATTTTACCCTTAGTATTAGCACCACGAAGACGCAACTTGTCCCCTTCTATCACTTGGATATAGAAACTCACCAGGTTGAACCTACTACAACACACCTCTCTCAGAGAAGAAATATCAATCTAGTTGGCCAAACTATTTAGATAGATCAGAGAGAATTACGAAACTATCATAATCATGCACATAATAATCATATTATATATCAGAGGAGACTCAAATATTTATCATGAATAATCTGAAATATAAACCCACAATTCTTCGGATCCCAACAAACGCACCGTACAAAAGAGTTACATCATATGGATCAAAGCGAAGATGCGACGATCATTGTATTAAAGATCAAAGAGAAAGAGATATGCCATCTAGGTGCTGCTATGGACCCGTAGGTCTGTGGTGAATTATTCACACATCATCGCGACTATAGCAAGGTTGATGAAGAAGACCTCCGTGATCGATCCCCCTCCGGCAGAGTGCCGAAACGGAGATCTAGATGGCCCCCCGTCAGAAAAGAGGATTGCAGTGGCGTAAAAAGTGTTTCGTGACCTCCTCTGGAGTTTTGAGGGTAAGTAGGAATTTATAATCGAGAGAACGGGGTCGGGAGAGCCACGAGGTGGCCACAAGCCATCAGGCCCCCAGGTCGCGGTCTGATGGCTTGTGGGGGCCTCGTGTGCCTCCCGACCTTCTTCGATTGCTCCATGGTCTTATTTTGGTCCAAAAAAATTCACAAAAAATTTCTCTTCAATTGGGCTTCGTTTGGTACTCGAACCTGAAAAGTGGAAAAACATGCAAAAAATAGCAACTGGCACTTGGCACTAGGTCAACAGGTTAGTACTCAAAAATAATATAAATTGATAGATAAGTCCCTAGAAAGTGTTCTAAAATGATAACATAATAACATGGAACAATAAAAAACTATAGATAAGTTGGAGACGTATTTTGCATCCCCAAGCTTAATTCTTGCTCGTCCTCGAGTAGGTAAATGATAAAAATAGATTTTTTCATGTGACATGCTATCCATGACGTATTATTATGCATGTATCCTCATTGAGAAATGACGAATTAACAAGTATTAATGCCACAATATTTACAAGTATAAACAACAAAATAATTAATCTTTCAAAGCGTATGATCCTCAAAGATTGTTTCAGCTCTCTCCATCTATAATATATTAGCAAAGCATGGCTCCATCTTCATCACAAAGCTACAAATGTCAAGCACCATGGTGCCCAAGTCAATCAATTGGATCGTACTTTTTCAATATTCTTCATGCAATACAAGAGCGTGAACCATTGGACATAGCATATAGGTGGAATAGAGTAAGGTGGTAGATTTCAAAGGGGTTGAAAGGTGAAGAAGTTAGTCTCGTATCAACTAGGCGTACCAACGGGTTATGGATATACCCATTGATATATATTGATACAAGGAGTAGGGATTGCCATGCAAATGATGCACTAGAGCTATAGGTTTATGAAAACTCCACTGAAGCTAAGTGGGATGTCATCCAACTTGCTTGCTCATGAAGACCTCGAGCATTTGAGTACACTTGTCATAGAAATATACAAGCCAAGTTTATAATGTTATTCATTCCCACTAGCATACGAATGATATAACATGAGACTCTCTACATGATGAGCATGGTGCCACTTTGGGGCACAAGTGTGGTAAAGGATAGTAGCAAAGTCCCTTTTCTATTTTCCTCTCATTCATTTTTATGGTGGGCTCATTTGGCCTCCCCCATATTTATTTCCTCACTGGGGAAATGCTCTAATAATGACGATCATCACACTTTTATTTACTTACAACTCATGGATAACTCGATATGATGAATGAAGCAACATGACTCCAATATGAATGCCTCTCAAAGTGTACCAGGATGTGCAATAATCTAGCGTGGCATGTATTCAACATATGAATTTTGGTAACCTTTCCACAAATGCTATTGTGGATGGTGGCTTTGCCACAAATACTATGGCAGCTCTATATGATCATACAAAGCAATATGATGATGAACGAACTAGTGATGTGAAGTGATGATGGAATTTGCATGGAAATATATCTCGGAATGGCTATGGAAATGCCATAATAGGTAGGCATGGTGGCTGTTTTAAGGAGGATATAATAAGGCTTATGTGCAACAGAGCGTATCATGTCATAGGGTTTGGATGCACCGACGAAACTCGCACCAATCCTCGAGGTGAGAATGGGCTATGCACGATACTAGAGAGGCTAGCAAAAATGAGGAGGTGAGATTGCGTATGTCCATGGTGACACATTAGTCATAAAGAACTCATATACTTATTGCAAAGTTTTATTAGTCTTATCACAAATCAAAGTACTACTCGCATGCCCCGAGAGAGAGGGTTAGTAGGAATTGACCATCGCGTGAGTCTGACTCGAAAAAACACTAGGTTTTGAACGAGGAATAAAAATGCTCCCACATCATAACCATGCCCTATTAATTTGTCACATGTTCAAGAAGTTTTAACATCTCTTAATATCAACACCTCTTTGAATTAATACTCATGCACTCACACCTTTTCTTATCACCACATCAATATCATTAACCACAATTTCTCTATATGTGCTACATGATGGTTTCAATTCTCACTTATTGATGACTCATTATTTTTTATCTAGTCTTATGACCCATGCAAATTACCATGACTATTTTTCCAGATCTTAAACAAATATAAGTGAAGAATGAGAGCATATTAATTCTATAAAATCTACACACCATCGTGCTCAAAAATCCATAAGAGAAGTACTAGAGCAATTGCTAAGCTCAAAAGATATAAGCGAAGCACATAGAGTATTCTAACAAATCATGATGATGGTGTCTCTCTCTGAAATAGGTGTGTCCAGCAAACAATGATTGTGGCAAACTGAAAATGCTCCAAGCAAAACTCATATCATGTGATGAATAAAAATGTAGCCCCAAGTAACATATTGATGGATTGAGACGAAAGAGGGGATGCCTTCCGGGACATCGCCAAGCTTAGATGCTTGAGTCTTCCTAAAATATTGCCTCGGGGTTCCATGGGAATCCCCAATCTTAGGCTCTTGCCACTTCTCATTCCTTTGTCCATTGAAATAATATCAAAAACTTGAAAACTTCAATCACACAAAACTCAACAAAACTTCCTGAGATCCGTTAGTATAGGCAACATAATCAAAACAAGCAAACTATGCATGCAAAAACATAATATGTTTAAAACAGAACGGTTTCGAAGTATTATATTTAATTGCCTTATTTATGTAACTCCAAAACTTATGTAAAATTAGTAAGACCTGAGTAATTTGTATATAAGTGTTTTGTAAAAACTTTAGCTTAAAAAGACATTCCAGTAAAATCTAAGAAATTCTGCACTCGGCATCAAAGTTTCTGTTTTTGCACCGTAACAATTCTACTCATCATACAAATCATCCCAAAGGCTTTACTTGGAAAAACACTAATTCAAACATAAAAACACAATCATTACAGCATAAATAATCATGTTATCACACACTAACATAGAGTAAAGAAAAAAATTAAGATAACTATTGGGTTGCCTCCCAACAAGCGCTATTGTTTTACGCCCCTAGCTAGGCATAATGCATAGTTTCAAGTGTTGTCATCTTTGACATTTAATCCATAAGTGGCCCTCATTATAGATTCATAAGGTGGTTGGATTCTCTTTCTAGGGAAGTGTTCCATAACTTTATTTAATGGTAATTGGAACCTTATGTTTGCCTCCTTCATATAAATGATTGCACTTATAGTTCGTAAGAAAGGTTTTCTAAGTATAATAAGACAAATAGGATTGCAACCAATTTCAAGCACAATAAAATCTACATGCACATAGTTTTTACTTGCATTGATAAGAAGATCATTAATTCTGCATAAGTATTTTTTTAATGGTAGAATCTGCAAGATGCAAGTTAAGGGAACATTCTTCAATATCTATGAGACCAAGCACATCACATAAAGCTTTAGGTATAGTTGAAACACTAGCACCAAGGTCACACAAAGCATTGCATTCATACTTATTTATCTTAATTTTGATGGTAGGTTACCACTCATCTTAAAATTTCTAGGAATAGAAACTTCAAGCTCAAGTTTCTCATCATAATCTTTTACTATAGCTTCTACTATATGTTGAGTAAAAGCTTTATTTTGTTCATAAGCATTGGGTGAGATAATAATGGATTGAATCAAGGAAATACATTATAATAAAGAGAAATTATCATAATTAAGGTCCTTGTATTCCAATATAGTGGCCACATCAATAGTTAAAGTTTTGACCTCTCCAAACCCACTTTTTCAATTTTATCATTAGGATCATCACCCTCCAAGCAAATGGGACTCTCATTAACTAAAGTTGACTCATCTAAAGTCCCTTTATCATTAGTATTCACAGAATTAAACAAATATTCAATAGGAGAAGCACCAATCATTTAATGGTCTTCATCGTGATTATGGTAAAAACCGAGTGGAACAACCTTTTCTAGGAATTCTCGCTTAGCTTTGAATTTAGCGGTCCTCTCCTTACTCTCATTGATTTAAAATTGGATAGATTTAATAGTATCATTAAAATTATGCTTAGGAGGCAAAGTTTTACTTTTAAGAGTTTCTATATCAAGAGCAATTCTATCCACATTTTTTGCCAAAGTATCGACAATATGAAAATTTTCCTCTACCATAGTATTGAAAACCATTTGAGAAATAATGAATTCCTTAATTATGTTCTCAAGATCAGAGAGTATCCCATTAGAATTTATAGAATAATTTCCATAGGTATTACCATAAGAATTTCCATATTTGTTGGAAGAATTACCGGGATACGACCTAGGATTGAAATTACCTCTATAAGCATTGTTGTTAAAATTATTTCGAGAGACAAAGTTAACATCAATAGCATCATTATTTTGTTAAATAAAGGTAGACTAAGGCATATCATTGGGATCAACACGAGCATTTTTATTGGAAACCAAGTTCATAAGAGCATCCACTTTTTCACTCAAAGTAGCAATTTCTTCAATAGACTTTACCCTCTTACCTGTTAGAGCTCGTTAGGTCTGGCATTGAGAATTGTTGACCATGATCTTGTACAGAAGTTTTGCGGCCTCTCCTATGGTCACGTCCATGAAGGTACCACTTGCAGAAGAATCTAGAAGATTTCTAGATGAAATGTTTAGACCCACATAGAAATTTTGGATAATCATCCATAAGTTTAGGCCATAGAAACCACGGTATTGCAGACGTGGTTTGGACCCCTAAGACTCACTGAGAGGGAGAGAGAGCGAGGAGGAGCATGCATGCATGGCTGCGGTCTTGTGGTTGGATCTGGCACGCGCAGGAACGCGTCGCTCCAGTCAACAGAGCGAGGAAGGAGGGGACCTGAGGCTGCCCTGATGCAGAGGGGTTGTCGGGGATGTGAATGGGAAATGGAGGAGGCTTGATCCGGCCGGGGCTGGCCACGTTTGCTTTGGGTACGCCCAGTAAAGTGCTCGGAGCGCAGTTTTGGCATGCCACGGCATGATGGCAGGCTCTGGGGCGCCTTGTCCATGTTTGGGGTGTCCTGGGGCTCGGTCTAGAGATGCTTAGCCGTTTGAGAGCCAAGGGACTCTCTGTTGGCCATGGGGTGTGATTAATGGAGGGATGCCAGCTTTGAACTAGAACTTAGAATGAGTTTTTTGGCTCTAATGCTTGGATTCAAGGAGGGGCCACTCTCCTGAAGTTGGGGAGTGGTGTTGCATGCTTGGTCAAAGAGTTTGGAAGAAAGTGAATGGGTGTGGAGTGAGGTAGGAGCTGATTTAGTAATATGGCAGAAGGTGTTCGACGGGTGGTTGGGATAGCAACACATCACCACTGGTGATGAGAGTTAACAGGATTAAGTTTGATGCAAAAATAGGACACTCCACCAAACTTGAGCTTCATTGGACAAGTTTGGCAATTCAAACTTGAATTCACCCCCAAATGGGCAGATATGTCCCTTCCAAAGGGAATGTGGATAGATTATCCCCTGCAAATCCCATTTTGGGCAGATACTCCTTATTTGGGGTGTTGAACACTCCCGCAAAGTTTCAACCCATTTGGATGAACTTCGCAATGTAGAGATGTTTCAACTTGGTTCTGCACAAAGAGGGTTTTAGGATTATTTAGTGAACCAAATCACCTTGGAATGGCGTGAAACTTGGTGTGGCCACCAAATATAGCTTGGGAAGGTTGCTGGAATTTTCTAGGATTTTATTGGAAATATTTCCTTTATTTCAAAAGATCAAAACAGACACAATTGGTTTTCAAGGTGTTGCTCAAATATTTTGAATATAAATAGGGGTTGAAAATCTTATGTATGGAAAATATACGTCCTGTGAGTATCTCCTAATTTTCTTCTAAGCCAGAAAAGTAATATTTCATAAAGAAATATCATTTCTGGCCTCAGAAATGGATGTCATATAAAATAGGAAAATAATTTGTAAAATAATTGTTTTTTGATTTTGGAGAGTTAAAATTGTTTTAAAACCAGATCACTATCTTTGGGTAAGAGCAATCCCTTGTCATCACGGACTTGCAGTGCAACCCAAAGCAAGGTTTGAAATAGTCAAAAACAGGAAAAAGAATTCTTGGGAATATTCATGTTATGAAAATATGGTTTTTGAATCCACTCAATCAAGCATACAAACACACAATGACAATCATGGCACTCACAGCATTGGTTTTTTGAATTTTTTTAATAAACTCAGCTTTTGAAACTACAGTGGAAGTGAGGTAAAAATAGGGTGTCACAGACCTATCCCCCTTACAAGAATATCATCCCCGAGATTCCTGACCTAGGTGCTAAAAAGGTACGGAAACTCGGATCGGAGGTAGTCTTCACGCTCCCATGTTGCTTATGCTTCGGTGTGGTTGCTCCACTGAACCTTGAAGTACTTGATGGTGCGGCTTCTAGTGCAACGTTCTGCTTCATCCAGGATGCGGATCGGCCTCTCACGATAAGTCTGATCTAGCTGGAGGTCGATGGCTTGATGGTCAATGTCCTTATTAAGATCTGGACGGTTCGGCACTTGCAGAAACTTCCGAAGTTGTGACACGAGGAAGACGTTGTGCACACCCGAAAGTTCCGGATGTAGCTCCAATTGGTAAGCAACTTCTCCATGCCTTGCCCTGATCTTAAAATGTCCAATGAACCTTGGAGAAAGTTTCCCCTTGACGTGGAAACGCTTGGTTCCCTTGAGAGGTGTGACGCGGAGATACACCTGGTCTCCGTGAATGAACTCCACTGCTCTGCGGTGAGAGTCCACATAGCTCTTTTGTCGCGACTTGGCCACCTTCAAGTTCTCTCGCACAAGTTGCACCTTGTCTTCTGCTTCTAGAAGAACTTCCGGCCCGAAAATCAACCTTTCGCCGGTTTTGGACCAGTTGAGCGGGGTGCGGCACTTCTGTCCATATAGCACTTCAAATGGGGCCATCTGGAGATTGGACTGGTAGTTGTTATTGTATGAGAACTCGGCGAATGACAAACAGTCTTCCGATCTAGTCCCATGTGCCAAGACACAAGCGCGGAGCATATCTTCGAGTATCTGATTCACTCTCTTCGTCTGTCTGCCCGCCTGCCGGTGGAAGGCAGTGCTGAAAGAGAGCTTGGTTCCGAGAGCTTCTTGGAACTTCTTCCAGAACCTTGAGGTGAAATGTGTGCCTCGGTCAGATACTATCTCTTTGGGGATTCCATGGAGGCTCACAATACGATGGATATACATGCTAGACAATTGGCTACCATCATAAGTGGTGTTGAGTGGATTGAAATGGGCCACCTAGGTTAGGTGGTCGACAATGACCCATACGGAGTTGTGCCCTTTGCTAGATCTGGGCAGTCTGGTGATGAAGTCCATGCTGATTTTGTCCCACTTCCATTCGGGCACCTGGAGAGGTTGTAGAAATCCAGCGGGTCGTTGGTGCCCCAGCCTTGACCCTCTGGCACACGTCGCACTTGGCGATATAGGATGCTATTTCCCTCTTCATGCCATGCCACCAGAATCTTTCCCGGAGGTCTTGATACATCTTGGTGCCACCGGGGTGAATAGAGTAGGGTGTGTCATGAGCTTCTTGTAGGATCAAGTCCTTGAGTTCTGCCTTGTTGGGTACGCATAAATGTTTCCCAAACCACACTACTCCTTGCTCATCCTTCGACAATTCTAGGGCCTTGCCTTCCTGGATATTCTTCTTGATGCCTTCGATGCTCTTGTGCCCCTTCTGGGCCTCCTTGATGTCGTCTCCTAGAGTGGGTTTGACTTCGAGGTTAGCTAGGAATCTTGGTTCAACTAGCTCCAACACAAAACTTTCCATCTCTTCATATAAGGTGGGTAGCCTTTCCTTTAGCGTAACATTCAAGGTGATGGCTTCCCGTCTTAAGGCATCGGCCACCACATTGGCCTTACCGGGGTGGTATTGAATGCTGAGGCCATTGTCTTTGATTAACTCCAAGCATCTTCGCTGCCTCATATTCAATTTCCTTAGAGTAAAGATATACTTTAGACTTTTGTGGTCGGTGTATATTTCACATTGCTTCCCCAGAAGGTAATGTCGCCATCACTTCAGGGCATGCACTAGTGCTGCCAACTCGAGATCACGAGTGGCATACTTTTCCCCATGCGGATGCAGTTGTCGTGACAGGGAAGTCACGGCCCTGCCGTCTTGCATTAGGACTCCACCGAGCCCGGTTCTGGAGGCATCACAATATATCACAAACTCCTTGCTGATATCCGGACTAGCCAATACCGAGGTGGTAGTCAATCTCTTCTTCAACTCCTGGAAGCTTGCTTTACACTCCGGCATCCATTCGAACTTCTTTCCTTTCTTCAAGAGCCGAGTCATTGGTCGAGCGATGCGGGAAAATCCTTCTACGAACTTGCGGTAGTATCCCACGAGTCCGAGGAAGCTTCTGACTTCCTTCACATCGATTGGCGACTCCGAGTTGGTTACCTTGGTAATCTTGGAAGTATCGACCGACAATCCATTTGCCGTCATGGTATGACCCAAGAATCCAACTTCATGCAGCCAGAATTTGCATTTGCTACACTTGGCATAAAGTTGGTGCTCTCGAAGCTTTTCCAATACTAACCTCAAGTGTTGCTCATGCTCTTCTTCAGGCTTGGAGAAGATTAATATGTCATCGATGAAAACAACGACAAACTTATCCAGGTATTCCATGAAGACCTTGTTCATGAGGTACATGAAGTATGCTGGGGCATTGGTCAACCCAAACGACATGAGGGTGCATTCGTATAGACCGTATCGGGTCATGAATGCAGTCTTGGTATGTCTTCGGGTCGGATATTCAGCTGGTAATATCCAGATTGGAGATTGATCATGGAAAATACTTTGGCTCCATTTAGTTGGTCAAATAAGTCTTCAATCTTGGGGAGTGGGTACTTGTTCTTCAGCGTGATTTCATTGAGAGAACGGTAACCGACGCAGAGTCTGATAGTCCCATCCTTCTTAGACACGAACAGAACATATGATCCCCAAGGTGATGCACTCAGACGGATGAATCCCTTCCTGAGTTGCTCATCCAGCTGCTTATTCAACTCTGCTAGCTCTTCGGATCCCATCCTATAAGGCTTCTTATAGATAGGCCTTTACCCGGGCATGAGCTCAATGACGAACTCGATGTCTTGGTCAGGAGGCATCCCTGGCAGCTCATCAGGAAAGACGTCCTGGTATTCACACACTATCAGCACTCGATGCAGCTCTTCTCACGATAGGCAATTTACGTGCGGGACTTGAGTGGATGTAGGCTCAGGTACATACTTGACTTTAACCCCTTGGCTGCTTGTCATGGTAATAGTCATGTTGGCAAAGTCCAAGATGCTCTGGTGGTTGGCCAACCAATCCATCCCAAGGATCACTTCTAAGCCTTGCGACTTAATGACGATGAGATCTGCTGAAAAGCTTATCCCAATAATATTGATCCGGACTCCTCTACATCCTCGGATGGTCCGTAGCACTACTCCCGGGGTATGTACTGCCATTTGCCCATTAAGTAGGTAGGCTTCAAACCACATTTTTCCACAAACTTATGAGTAACAAAAGAATGCGAAGCACCACAATCAAACAATACTGTTGCCGGGGTGGCGTTGACGAGGAACGTACCCAGAATGCAGTCCGGGTATTCATGTGCTTCTTCGTCGTAGATGTGATTAATACGTCCCCTGTTGTGGTACCGCTGATTGCGGGGAGCTTGGTTTCTTCCTGGCTGTGGGGACCCCGACTAGCAAGTCGAGTTCGCTGTGCCCAGTGACCCCAAGGATCAATGTTCACTGAACACAGATACTGAATAATAGAGTCTTACATCCAAGTACCAAATTATTACATCAAATGACCAGAAGGTCGGGTTCAAGAGCAAGGCCTAAAGCCAAATAATACGGACACATAGAGTAGCGGAAACTCGTAAGGGCTAAGCGGTGCCCATGCCATCAAGCCTACACCGACAAGCATTCTGACTGGAAGCGTCCTAGATCGCAGGTCTGTCTCCGACGGCGTACTCATCGCCAAACTCCGGTCCTTCCATGTGTGGTCAATAACATAACCAGTGGCAAGCCAATGAGTACTTTGAATGTACTCGCAAACAGCCCATGACATATATATGGTAATGAATAACAGTAATAGTTATCTCGAGTGGAATGCGATGTGGTGGTATGATCAAGTATGTGCAAGAAGTTAAAGAACTACTTTTGATTAACAGGTTACAGATATTGTCATATCTGTCAAGGGTTGAACACACCAGGTTCACCCTACATGCCAAGTCACCGGACTTGTCATAATCTCAAGCTATTAATGAGGGCTAAACCATCCAGGTTTACCCTATATGTCAAGTCATCGAACCTAATCATATTATTGTGATCATCATGATTATAACAACACTTTTTTTAACACCACACACACACACTTGGTTTATGCGGAAACTCAGGACGTAGTTTAAGCAGCACCACCCAACTGTCCTTGACCGTGGACACGCTATTCGAGTAGTTTACACTCTACAGAGGTAGTACGCTGGACCCACGAGAAACGGAATACTTCCGTGTCATCCACGACTCGCGGTATATCACATATACCAGAGGTAAGTACCCGATCATCATCTTTCCCCTAACGATGCTAGACAAAGAGATCCACTCGATTGGTACCCAGCCCACATGTTGTACGTCTTACGAGCACCGACTCTGGACTGTAACAACCATGCAGGGACCAACGGTGTGCGTGGAACTCATAATAATGGCATTGTCGTCCTACCTGGCACGACCCCATCACGAGAGTGACACCGATCACTACCGCCACTAGTAATGTGGCTCTTTGCTAGCACCGACCAGAGTAATCAACAAAGCCCCGTCCCATAAAGGGGTACCGTGGTCGTACTTGGTAAGGTTGGGACGGTCGACACATCATAAATCTAATCCATTTCCGAAACCATACTCACACCAAAATCACCGGTGCATTACTTCACCAAAAGTGATCACCCACTCATTATCACCCTCGGGCATTAGTGGCACCCGATGGGGTTTTCATAAACTCTTTATTTAACTCAACATTTTGCTCATGATAAAATTCTCTATCATTACTACTTGTCAACATGATAATATCATGACCCTCACGGGGTAGGGTCAAGCTCAATGCAGTGTTTATACTCTACTAGTCAACATGACTGTAGCATGATCCTCGTAGATGGTAAGATCAAGCTCATCATGTTTGTGCTCCGTGAAGCCATGTGAATATCACTACTATAATGCAAGGGCTTCGAAGAAGCCTTCGGTACCATCACATCAATGATGAACCAGCATCGTGATTACATGCAACGGAAAATACTTGCTATTCTAGCATGCATCATTTTATTTACTTAAGTCATGGCAAAAGGGCATGCTTGCCTTGGTCAGCTAGGTATCCGGGGTCTTCGAGGTCTTTCGCTCCGGATCCTCCGTCACTCGGTAACTCTACCCTCGAGAAAGGAATAAATAAATACTAGCTCTCACTAAAGCAGATCACAAAGTGCTTTTAAAAATGTTGCAAGGCTTGAATAAATTCAGGATATTATTTTGAAAAATGATTCCTGTTGTTTTATTAGCTAAGCATATTTATTTAAAAGAAAACAGAAGCAAACAAGTGCTTTTTAATATCATTTTATTATACCAAACTAGTTTCTGTTATTGATAAATGTCAACTATTACAGAATCAAATACTACTCATTTTTAGAAAAATACTGGTGGAAGAATTATATTTTTCTACTGGCTAAATCTTTTTATAAAAATCCTTTAGTTTGCTGGATTAAAACAAAAGAAAAAGGCCAGGGGAAACAGATCCAGCCGGCCCAGCCAGCAGGCCTGGCCTCCACGCGCGCGCGGGCCAGGTTCAAACCTAACCTGCGGGCCCCTGGGGTCAGCGTCAGCGGCTGCGCGCGCTGGCTGCCCCAGGACACCGATAGGTGGGCTCCACCTGTCGGGTCCTTCTCCTACCTCCGGCCAGAGAGGTGGAGATGGACGCCGGCAAGGCTGCCGTTGTCCTCTGGCCTAGCTAGGAACGGGAACGGGTTCCTCGTGCCTCCGCCTACCTGCTCGTGGTCGGGACATCACCGGAGGTGGTCTGGGTCACCGGCGATGAGGTTTCGGGTTCGTGTTGAACTAGGGGCTGGGGGTATGGATTTGCTCGGGAGAGTTAGGGGAAACGTTCCTGGTGTCGAGGGGAGTGTAATGAGAGGTCGGGCAGCGCAGGAGCCGACATGTAGCCGGAGATCGACCGGAGCTCCGAGGCGGAGGGGCCTCGGTCGATCTCGAGCACCGGGGCTCTGCGAGCTCGATTGGGCGGCTAGGGAGTGTCTACTGGTTGTGCTGAAGCTGCTCGGAGGGTGCTGGAGTGCCGGGGGGGTCTATTTATAGGCCAACGACGGTGACCCGACTCGGGCACGCCGGTGACTCACCGTGGCACGCGTGCAAGCACAGTGAGGTGTTGGTCGCGAAACCACGGGTTCGGGACATGGTTTAGGGCCTCCTGGTGCAACGGCCGCAGAGGGAAAGCGAGTGGGGACGAGCTGCAGCGACCATGCATGCTCGGCCGCGTCAGGCGCGCACGGGCATGCGTTGCCTGAGCTCTTGCGCGAGGGGGAGAGGGTCCCTGGGGTAGCTTTGCACTGAATGGTTGTCGGGGGAGCGCTTGGACATAACTGGGGAGGCTGGGACCGTCCGGAGCGTCGGCCCCTTGCGGGTGGCACTCTGCAGCGCGCCCAGAGCGCAGTTTTGGCATGCCACGGCATGTTGGCTCGCTCTGCGGCACTTGGGACGTGTCCTCCATGTCCTGAGTGTTGCTGGGAGTGTGCCTAGCCGTTGTGGTTTAGTGGGAGCTCGAGCTGGTCAAGGGAGCAAGGAACACTAGTGTTGCCAGTACTGTCCTGCAGCTCAAATTGGAGTTCTTGTCACTTGTGCTTGGAGTTGGAGAGGGGCTGGTTGACTGGGTGTTCAAAGTGTTCTGGTGCTCTAACCCACCAAGTTTGGGGCCTTAACATTGGGTAAAACAGTGGCTAGGAAGGTTTTCACCTTCCTGTCAGTAGGTGTTCGACAGTGACTTGGGGTGCTTCCACTCCACCACTGTAAATGCAACTTAACAGGTTTGGTCTTGGGGTAAAAACATGGGGTTCCACCAAATCTGAGTTCCATTGAACATGTTTGGCTTTGCAAACTTGAAAATGTCTCAAGGTGACCAGTACTGTCCTTTACAAAGGAAGTGTGGTCAAACAGAGTCTCACAAATCTCATTTTTGGTGTGGAGTCCTTATTCTGGGTGTTAAACACCTGTGCAAAGTTTCAGCTCTATTGGAGAAACTTTGCAATGTAGAGTTGTTCCAACTCTACTCTGGACAAAGAGGGTTTTGGGCTCTCTAAGTGCACTTCCCCACCTTGGATCAAGGTGAGATTTTAGGTGAGCAGCTAATATGGTTTGGGAGGGCTCGTGTAATTTTATGGGAATTTACTGAGATAATTTCCTTTGGAAACATCTCAAAAAGCTAAAACAAACAGAAATGGTTTTCAGGGTTTTACTCAAATATTATTAATATAAAATAGGGTTGAAAATCTTATGTATGGAAAATATATGTCCTTCTGAGCTTCCATGAATTTACTCAGAATTTTCTAAGGCAGGAAAGTAATTTTCCTTGTGGAAATATCATTACTGACCTTAGAAATAGACATAGATATAAAATAGGAAAATAATATTTTAAATCACCAAATAATGTTTTAAATGAATGAAAATGATATTAGGATCAGATCACCATCTTTGGTTAGAAGTGCCACTTGGCTTCATGAGCTAGTAGTGTATCCCAACATGATGAAGGTGATCTTGATGTAAAGGAAAAAAGGTTTTTGATGAGAGCAAAATAATAAGTTTTTCATGGGTTTGAGTCATCAAACAAGCAAGCATACACTCAAACAAGGGCTGACATTGCACTCACAACATTATTTGAAAAAGTTTTAACAAGATCTGATTTTTGCAACACAGAAAACTTGGGGTGAAAAACAGGGTGTGACAGACCTATCCCCCTTACAAGAATCTCGTCCCCGAGATTCCTAAGCTAAGCGTTAAACAGCTCAGGAAATTCTGATCGGAGATAGTCTTCACGCTCCCATGTGTCTTCTGCTTCGGTATGGTTGCTCCACTGAACCTTGAAAACCTTGATGGTGCGGCTTCTAGTGCAACGCTCTACTTCGTCCAAAATGCGGATCGGTCTCTCGCGGTAGGTAATGTCGGGTCGAAGGTCAATAGCTTGATGATCAATGTCCTTGTAAAGATCGGGACGGTTCGGCACTTGCAAACACTTCCTGAGCTGTGACACGTGGAACACGTTGTGCACACCCGAAAGTTCAGGAGGTAGCTCCAACTGATAAGGTACTTACCCGCGCCTTGCCGTGATCTTGAAGGGTCCAATGAACCTTGGAGCTAGCTTCCCCTTGACGTGGAAACGCTTGGTCCCCTTGAGAGGCGTGACTCGCAAGTACACTTGGTCTCCGGGAACAAACTCCACGTTTCTGCAGCGAGGGTCCGCATAGCTCTTCTGCCTTGACTTAGCTGCCTCCAAGTTCTCTCAGACAAGCTGAACCTTGTCCCCTGCTTCCTGCAGTGCTTCTGGTCCGAAAACTAGCCCTTCACTGGTTTCGGACCAATTGAGCGGGGTGCGGCATTTCCGCCCATATAATGCTTCGAATGGGGCCATTTGAAGACTGGACTGGTAGCTGTTGTTGTAAGAGAACTCAACAAATGGTAGGCAGTCTTCCCACTTGGCACCATGGGCCAAAACACAAGCGCGGAGCATGTCCTCAAGTATCTGATTTACCCTCTCGGTCTTTCCGCCCGTCTGCGGGTGGAAAGCCGTACTAAAGGAGAGTTTGGTTCCGAGAGCTTCTTGAAACTTCTTCCAGAATCTTGAGGTGAACTGCGTGCCGTGATCGGACAAAATCTCTTTGGGGACTCCATGGAGACTCACCACTCGATGAATTTACAAACTGGCCGGGTGGCTGCCATCGTAAGTGGTTTTAACGGGGATGAAATGGGCCACCTTGGTCAAATGATCAACTATGACCCAAATGGAGTTATGACCCTTATTCGACCGGGGCAACCCGGTGATGAAGTCCATGCCGACTATATCCCACTTCCATTCTGGCACTTGAAGATGTTGTAGCAATCCAGCGGGTCGCTGGTGTTCAACCTTGACTCGCTGACATACATCGCATTCAGCGACATAGGAGCCAATTTCCCTCTTCATGCCATGCCACCAGAATCGTTCTCGGATGTCTTGGTACATCTTGGTACCACCTGGATGGATAGAGTACGGTGCGTCATGTGCCTCTTGCAGGATCAAGTCCTTAAGTTCGGCCTTGTTGGGTACGCATAAGCGCTTCCCGTACCACAATACTCCTTGCTCATCAATCGAGAATCCTGGGGCTTTGCCTTCTCGCACCTTCCTCTTGAGGCCTTCGATACTCTTGTGCCCCTTCTGGGTTTCCTTGATGTCGTCTGCCAGAGTAGGCTTGAATTCGAGGTTGGCCAGGTACCTTGGTTCGACTATCTCAAGTCCTAAGCCCTCCATCTCTTCATACAAGGCGGGTAACCTTTCCTTGAGCGTGACGTTCAAGGAGCCTGCCTTCCGGCTCAGGCCATCGTCTACCACGTTCGCCTTGCCGGGATGGTACTGAATGTTGAGGTCATAATCCTAGATTAACTCAAGCCATCTCCGATGTCTCATATTCAGCTCCCTTTGGGTGAAGATATACTTCAGACTTTTGTGGTCTGTATATATCTCGCATCGCTTTCCCACAAGGTAATGCCGCCACGTCTTCAAAGCATGCACTACAGCTGCTAGCTCGAGATCATGGGTGGTGTAGTTCTCCTCATGCGGTCGCAGTTGCCGTGACAAGTATGCCACGACCCTGCCATCTTGCATCAGGACTCCACCGAGCCTGGTTCCCGAGGCATCGCAATATATCACGAATTCCTTGTTGATGTCCGGAGTAGCCAATACCGGGGCGGTAGTTAGCCTCTTCTTCAACTCCTGGAAGCTTGCTTCACACGCCGGTGTCCACTCAAAATTCCGACCTTTCTTCAAGAGCTGAGTCATAGGTCGAGCGATGCTGGAGAATCCCTCAACAAACTTGCGGTAGTATCCCGCGAGCCCGAGGAAACTCCTGACATCCTTCACGTCCTTGGGTGATTCCCAGTTGGTCACTATAGAAATCTTGGACTGATCCACGGCTAAACCGCGTGCCGTCAGGGTATGACCCAGAAATCCAACTTCGTTCAGCCAGAACTGACACTTGCTGAATTTGGCATAAAGTTGGTGCTCTCGAAGCTTTCCCAGAACTAGCCTCAGGTGTTGCTCATGCTCTTCTTCAGACTTGGAAAAGATTAGTATGTCATCAATGAATACGACGAGAAACTTGTCCAAATATTCCATGAAGACCTTGTTCATGAGGTACATGAAGTAGGCTGGGACATTTGTCAAACCGAAGGGCATGACCGTGCATTCATATAGACCGTACCGGGTCACGAATGCAGTCTTGGGTATGTCTTCTAGTTGGATCTTCAACTGGTAGTATCCCGATCGGAGATCGATCTTGGAAAATACCCTGTCCCCGTTTAACTGGTCAAACAGGTCTCCGATCTTGGGGAGCAGGTACTTGTTCTTCATTGTGACTTCATTAAGGGAATGGTAGTCGATGCAGAGTCGAATGGTACCATCCTTCTTTGAAACAAACAGAACAGGTGATCCCCAAGGTGACGCACTCGGACGAATGAACCCTTTCCTGAGTTGCTCATCCAGCTGCTTCTTCAGCTCTGCCAACTCCTTGGAACCCATCCTGTAAGGCTTTTTATAAATAGGCCTCGATCCGGGCATAAGCTCAATGAGGAACTCAATGTCTCGGTCAGGAGGCATTCCGGGTAGCTCGTCAGGAAAGACGTCCGGGTATTCACAGACTATAGGCACTCGATCAAGCTCTACCTCGGAGAGACTGTTGACTCGAGGTGCGTGAGCCGATACTGTCTCGGAGACGAACTTGACCTTGACCCCTTGGTTGCTTATCATGGTGATGGCTCTGTTGGCACAGTCCAAAAGACTCTGGTGCTTGGCCAACCAATCCATACCGAGGATTACTTCCACACCTTGTGATTTAAGCACAATGAGGTCTGCCAAGAAACTCGTCCCATTGATAACTATCTCGACCCTTCTACACCCTAGGATGGTCCTTAATCCTCCTCCCGGGGTTTGGATTGCCATCTGCCCGCGGAGTAAAGTGGGTTTGAAACCGCATTTTTCCGCAAACCCTTGAGTAACAAAAGAATGCGAGGCACCACAATCAAACAACACTGTTGCTAGAGTTGAGTTGACGAGGAACGTACCCAGAATGCAGTCCGGGTCTTCCTGTGCTTCTTCTGCAGTGATGTGATTGATCCGGCCCCTACCATTGAACTGTTGGTTGCGGGGGTCATGGTTCCTCCCTGGTGCACCTTGACCGGGGTTGGGTGCATTGGGATGCGGTGCGTCGGGCTTCTTGTTGGGGCACTGCCTGGAATAGTGCCCAGTCTGACCACACCCAAAGCAGGTGACTTGCCCCGGAGGGTTGGTCTTGACTCCACCGTTGTTCGGTGGTTTGACTACTGGCTTGACTTGCTGCTGAGGCTGTTAATTCTGGCGGAACACCGGGTACTTGTACTGTTGGTGTTGAAAGTTGGGTCTTGCAGGTGCTGACTGCCACGGTCTTGGTCTTCCGTTACCGGGTCCTCCACTGCCTATCAGCTTGCGCTTGCAGGTGTCGTCCATTGCACGACGCTTGTCTTCCAGCATAAGCGCTTTGTTAACCAACTCGCTGAAAGTCTGGCAGTCGCAAACCACCAGCTGGTATTGCAGGGACTGTTGTAACCCTTCCATGAAGCGTTCCACCTTAGCGGCCTCAGTGTTAACATCTACAGGTGCGTACCTTGACAAGAGATTAAATTTCTGCATGTACTCCTTAACAGTTCCACTGCCCTGCCTCAAGGCTCGGAATTCCCGCTTCTTAATGGTCATCAGCCCAGGTGGAATGTGAGCCGTGCGAAATCCTTCCTTGAACATCTTCCACGTGATGACTTGCCCTGCCCGCATGATCTGGAATCCATCCCACCATGCCCTGGCGGTGCCTCTGAGACAGTGAGAAACATAAAGGACCTTCTCATGATCATCGGTGCACTTGACCAGCGCAAGGAGGTCTTCAATGGTGCGAATCCAGTCATCGGCGTCCAGGGGTTCAGTCGACTCCGTGAATATGGGGGGTGTAGTCCGCATGAACTCAGAAAGAGTAGAGCGACCACTGCCATACTCATTCGGCGGCGGGTTGTCCACCAGGACTTGGGTCAGCTACTGGATAGCGGCATTGCTGGCTTAACGCTCATCTCGAAGAGCTTGAAGGAACTGAGCCATCGTCAAGTTCTCAGGAGGAGGTGATGGGCGAAGTTCTCTAGGCTGCTCGTGGTGACCTCCAGCGTGAGCTTCTCCTTCGGTTCCCTGCGGCGTCCCTGAGGAGCCGGCACCGGGGTTGCCGAAGGTGCTGTTGCGGGTTGTGTTCACCATCCTGTCATACAAACAGACAGGTCAAAATGCCACCTTGCTCGGGAGTACAAGGATTTTCTCCTAGTAAGAGGGGGTCCAATACGTGCATGTGCCAAGTTTTTAAAACCAAAGCTTTTTTGAAAAACTGGAAATTGTATTCATGACAACTAGGTGACGTAGTCACTTACAGGCTGCCCAAGGCAATAGGTGACTTACATCAAGCACACATACGCAAATTAAAAATGGATACAAGGATACCCTATACTCGGGTACTCCGATTTGCCTATTCTAAAACCTACGCGGCGGACTGCTCGGTCTCAAAGGCGGACTCAACAGGATCCTCATCTTCATCAACATCCTCTTCCTTTATAGGAGTGGAAGAAAGAATCCGCACGTCTCGGCGTCTCTTGGGCGAGGCGCCGAAGATCTTAGTGTACTCTTCCGCTGTCTGGCGGCGACTCCGAAGAGGGACTGCCTGGATGAGTAACACACCACCCCTAGTGGCAACAGCTGCCCTCCCTTCAGGTGCGCCTGCCTTCTTTACTTTGCGGTTCTGCATCTTCTCAGTGTGGAGCAGGCCTTTGACTAGGTGCAGCTCTTGGTGAAGCTTGACTGATTCCTTAACCAGGAAGTGTGTCAAGGTGTTTGACGAGAGACTGAAGTAGGTCTGAAACCTCAGCGGCATCCCATCCTCCATGGCGGGGGTGAGTGTCCAGCTCCCATCCACTCCTTCCTTAATGAAAGGTACATGACGAGTGACAGGCTCATTAGCCATCTCAGGGAGGATGCTGCGGAGTTGCACGAGCGCCTCTCGTGCAGCCGTCTCCACTGCCAACATCAGCTCTCCCATCTGTGGTCCTTCAAAGAACCAACTAGACGGGGAGTCATTAGCCTTCACTATCACGTCCACGTGATATTCCTTAGTGTCGGCGTTGACCCAGTGCTCGTGGTAGAGGAAGATGGGCGTGCATCGTACGTGGCACTTCTCGAGACAATCCACCAGAAGTAGTGGAAAGCCGGTCTCCAGAAGCGTCTCAGGTACAGCAGCCATCTACAAGGCATAGGAGAGAAGTGAGGAGGTTGGATGTGCAAGAGTCTTGTGCAGGCTGGTGTCCTAACGTTCTTGGTTAACGTCCATGCTATCTAAGGCTTCCTATAGTCAGGATGGCTCTGATACCAGTTCTGTGGGGACCGCGACTAGCAAGTCGAGTTCGCCGTGCCCAGTGACCCCAAGGATCAATGTTCACTGAACACAGATACTGAATAATAGAGTCTTACATCCAAGTACCAAATTATTACATCAAATGACCAGAAGGTCGGGTTCAAGAGCAAGGCCTAAAGCCAAATAAAACGGATACATCGAGTAGCGGAAACTCGTAAGGGCTAAGCGGTGCCCATGCCATCAAGCCTACACCGACAGGCATTCTGACTCGGAAGCGTCCTAGATCGCAGGTCCGTCTCTGACGGCATACTCATCGCCAAACTCCGGTCCTTCCATGTCTGGTCAATGACATAACCAGTGGCTAGCCAATCAGTACTTTGAAAGTACTCGCAAACAGTGCATGACATATATATGGTAATGAATAACAGTAACAGTTATCTCGAGTGGAATGCGATCTGGTGGTATGATCAAGTATGTGCAAGAAGTTAAAGAACTACTTGTGATTAACAGGTTACAAATATTGTCATATTTGTCAAGGGTTGAACACACCGGGTTCACCCTACATGCCAAGTCACCAGACTTGTCATAATCTCAAGGTATTAATGAGGGCTAAACCATCCGGGTTTACCCTATATGTCAAGTCACCGAACCTGATCGTATTATTGTGATCATCATGATTATAACAACACTTTTTTTAACACCACACACACACACTTGGTTTGTGCGGAAACTCAGGACGTAGTTTAAGTAGCACCACCCAACTGTCCTTGACTGTGGACATGGCTATTCGAATAGTTTACACTCTGTAGAGGTAGCACGCTGGACCCATGAGAAACGGAATACTTCCGTGTCATCCACGACTCGCGGTATATCACATATACCCGAGGTAAGTACCCGATCATCATCTTTCCCCTGACGAAACTAGACAAAGAGATCCACTCGATTGGTACCCAGCCCACATGTTGTACGTCTTACGAGCACCGACTCTGGACTGTAACAACCATGCAGGGACCAACGGTGTGCGTGGAACTCATAATAATGGCATAGTCGTCCTACCTGGCATGACCCCATCACGAGAGTGACACCGATCACTCCCGCCACTAGTAATGTGGCTCTTTGCTAGCACCGACCAGAGTAATCAACAAAGCCCCGTCCCATAAAGGGGTATCGTGGTTGTACTGGGTAAGGTTGGGATGGTCGACACATCATAAATCTAATCCATTTCCAAAACCATACTCACACCAAAATCACCGGTGCATCACTTCACCAAAAGTGATCACCAACTCATTATCACCCTCGGGCATTAGTGGCACCCGACGGGGTTTTCATAAACTCTTTATTTAACTCAACATTATGCTCATGATAAAATGCTCTATCATTACTACTTGTCAACATGATAATATCATGACCCTCACGGGGTAGGGTCAAGCTCAATGCAGTGTTTATACTCTACTAGTCAACATGACAGTAGCATGATCCTCGTAGATGGTAAGATCAAGCTCATCATGTTTGTGCTCCGTGGAGCCATCTGAATATCACTACTATAATGCAAGGGCTTCGAAGAAGCCTTCGGTACCATCACATCAATGATGAACCGGCATCGTGATTACATGCAACGGAAAATACTTGCTATTCTAGCATGCATCATTTTATTTACTTAAGTCATGGCAAAAGGGCATGCTTGCCTTGGTCAGCTAGGTATCCGGGGTCTTCGAGGTCTTCCGTTCCGGATCCTCTGTCACTCGGTAACTCTACCGTCGAGAAAGGAATAAATAAATACTAGCTCTCACTAAAGCAGATCACAAAGTGCTTTTAAAAATGTTGCAAGGGTTGAATAAATTCAAGATATTATTTTGAAAAATGATTCCTATTGTTTTATTAGCTAAGCATATTTATTTAAAAGAAAACAGAAGCAAACAAGTGCTTTTTAATATCATTTTATTATACCAAACTAGTTTCTGTTATTGATAAATGTCAACTATTACAGAATCAAATACTACTCATTTTTAGAAAAATACTCGTGGAAGAATTATATTTTTCTACTGGCTAAATCTTTTTATAAAAATCATTTAGTTTGCTGGATTAAAACAAAAGAAAAAGGCCAGGGGAAACAGATCCAACCGGCCCAGCCAGCAGGCCTGGCCTCCAGGCGCGCGCGGGCCAGGTTCAAACTTGACCTGCGGGCCCCTGGGATCAGCATCAACAGCTGCGCGCGCTGGCTGCCCCAGGACACCGACAGGTGGGCTCCACCTGTCGGCTCCTTCTCCTACCTCCGGCCAGAGAGGTGGGGATGGACGCCGGCGAGGCTGCCGTTGTCCTCAGGCCTAGCTAGGAACGGGAACGGGTTCCTCGTGCCTCCGCCTACCTGCTGATGGTCGGGACGTCACCGGAGGTGGTCTGGGTCGCCGGCGATGAGGTGCTCGTGGCGGAAGGGTTTCGGGTTCGTGTTGAACTAGGGGCTAGGGGTATGGATTTGCTCGGGAGAGTTAGGGGAAACGTTCCTGGTGTCGAGGGGAGTGTAATGAGAGGTCGGGCAGCGCAGGAGCCGACGTGTAGCCGGAGATCGACCGGAGCTCCGAGGCGGAGGGGCCTCGGTCGATCTCGAGCACCGGAGCTCTGCGAGCTCGATTGGGCGGCTAGGGAGTGTCTACTGGTTGTGCTGAAGCTGCTTGGAGGGTGCTGGAGTGCCGGGGGGGTCTATTTATAGGCCAACGACGGTGACCCGACTCGGGCACGCCGGTGACTCACCGTGGCACGCGTGCAAGCACAGTGAGGTGTTGGCCGTGAAACCACGGGTTCGGGACGTAGTTTAGGGCCTCCTGGTGCAACGGCTGCAGAGGGCAAGCGAGTGGGGACGAGCTGCAGCGACCATGCATGCTTGGCCGCGTCAGGCGCGCACGGGCACGCGTCGCTTGAGCTCTTGCGCGAGGGGGAGAGGGTCCCTGGGGTAGCTTTGCACTGTATGGTTGTCGGGGGAGCGCTTGGACATAACTAGGGAGGCTGGGACCGGACGGAGCGTCGGCCCCTTGCGGGTGGCTCTCTGCAGCGCGCCTAGAGCACAGTTTTGCATGCCACGGCATGCTGGCTCGCTCTGGGGCACTTGGGACGTGTCATCCATGTCCTAAGTGTTGCTAGGAGTGTGCCTATCCGTTGTGGTTTAGTGGGAGCTCGAGCTGGTCAAGGGAGCAAGGAACACTAGTGTTGCCAGTACTGTCCTGCAGCACAAATTGGAGTTCTTGTCACTTGTGCTTGGAGTTGGGGAGGGGCTGGTTGACTGGGTGTTCAGGGTGTTCTGGTGCTCTAACCCACCAAGTTTGGGGCCTTGACATTGGGTAAAACAGTGGCTAGGAAGGTTTTTACCTTCCTGTCAGTAGGTGTTCGACAGTGACTTGGGGTGCTTCCACTCCACCACTGTAAATGCAACTTAACAGGTTTGGTCTTGGGGTAAAAACATGGGGTTCCACCAAATCTGAGCTCCATTGAACAAGTTTGGCTTTGCAAACTTGAAAATTTCTCAAGGTGACCAGTACTGTCCTTTACAAAGGAAGTATGGTCAAACAGAGTCTCACAAATCCCATTTTTTGGTGTGGAGTCCTTATTTGGGGTGTTAAACACCTCTGCAAAGTTTCAGCTCCTTTGGAGAAACTTTGCAATGTAGAGTTGTTCAACTCTACTCTAGACAGAGAGGGTTTTGGGCTCTCTATCTGCACTTCCCCACCTTGGATCAAGGTGAGATTTTAGGTGAGCACCTAATATGGTTTGGGAGGGCTCCTGTAATTTTATGGGAATTTACTGAGATAATTTCCTTTGTAAACATCTCAAAAAGCTAAAACAGACAAAAATGGTTTTCAGGGTTTTACTCAAATATTATTAATATAAAATAGGGTTGAAAATCTTATGTATGGAAAATATATGTCCTTCTGAGCTTCCATGAATTTACTCAGAATTTTCTAAGGCAGGAAAGTAATTTTCCTTGTGGAAATATCATTACTGGCCTTAGAAATAGACATAGATATAAAATAGGAAAATAATATTTTAAATCACCAAATAATGTTTTTAGTGAATGAAAATGATATTAGGATCATATCACCAACTTTGGTTGGAAGTGCCACTTGGCTTCATGAGCTAGTAGTGTATCCCAACATGATGAAGGTGATCTTGATGTAAAGGAAAAAGGGTTTTTGATGAGAGCAAAATAATAAGTTTTTCATGGGTTTGAGTCATCAAACAAGCAAGCATACACTCAAACAAGGGCTGACATTGCACTCACAACATTATTTGAAAAAGTTTTAACAAGCTCTGATTTTTGCAACACAGAAAACTTGGGGTGAAACACAGGGTGTGACACTGGCGCTCCTTGACATTGTCCTTGATTTGGCGCATTGGGGCGCGGTGCATCAGGCTTCTTGGTGGGTCACTGCCTAGAGTTGTGCCGAGTCTGTCCACATCCAAAGCAGGTAACCTTCCCTGAGATGTTGGTCTTGACTCCACTGTTAGTTGGCGGGTTGATTGCTCACTTGGTGTTGACTTGCTGCTCGGGATGGTAGTTCTGGCGGAACGTTGGTGCCTTGTACTGTTGTTGTAGATAGTTGGGTCTTGGTGGGGCTGACTGCCATGGGCGTGGCTTCGGGTTACTAGGTCCTCCACTACCCATAAGCTTGCACTTACGGGTGTCGTCCATGGCACTTATCCTCCAACATGAGGGCCTTGTTAACGAGATCCCAGAAGGTCCGATATTGACAAACAACCAGTTGATACTGGAGTGACTGCGACAGTCCTTCCATAAAGTGTTCCACCTTTGCGGCTTCAGTGTTGACGTCTTCTGGTACTTATCTTGACAGGAGGTTAAACTTCTGCAGATACTCCTTGACGGTTCCACTGCCTTGCCTCAAGGCTCGGAATTCCCGCTTCTTAATGGTCATCATTCCAGGGTGAATGTGAGCAGTGCGGAATCCTTCCTTGAATACTGCCCAAGTGATAGCTTGCCCTTCTCGCATGATCTGGAACCCGTCCGACCAAGCCCTGGCCATGCCTCTTAGACAGTGAGAAGCATAAAGGATTTTCTCGCGATCATCGGTGCACTTGACCGGCGCGAGGAGGTCTTCGATGGTGTGGATCCATTGAATGGCATCCAAGGGTTCGATTGTCTCTGTGAATATAGGTGGCGTAGTCCGCATAAACTCAGACAAAGTAGAGTGACTATTGCCATTTCCATTTTGCGACGGATTGTTCACCAAGACTTGAGCGAGATGTTGGATGGCAGCATTGTTGGCTTGACGTTCCTCCCGGAGAGCTTGGAGGAACTGAGCCACAGTCAGGCTCTCTGGACGACGCGGTGGCAGAGGAATATCGCCTTGGTGCTCTCGAGGTGATCTCCAGCTTGAGCGTTTCCACCGGTTCCCTACTGCTGGCCAAAGGTGGCAGAGGTGGGTTGCCGAAGGTGCTGCTGCGGGTTGAAATCACCATCCTGTCACGGGAGCAGACAGGTCAATATGCCGAATTGGCCGGGAATCATAAGAGATGATGCTCCTCGATAAGGGGGTTTGGTACTGTGCTAGTGTGCGAGTTTGAACAAAGGTTTTTGGGAAATCTAATGCATTGAATTAAAACAAGTGATGTAGTCGCTTACAAGCTGCCTAACGGAGAAATGCGGCTTGCATCATACATCATCACACAACACTCATGGTTCTCATGAACCCATACACGGATTCAACTACGCATGGGGGCGACTCCTAAGTTGCCTAAGACATTCCTCTAAGCGGCGGACTGCTCGGTTTCATCTGCAGGCTCTCCAGGATCTTCGTCTTCATCCTCGTCGGTACTTTCCTCCTTCAGAGGTGTGGGAGAGGGGAGCGGTCCATTACGGTGTCTCTTCGTCGGTGAAGCGGTGAGGAGCTCAGTATATTCTTTCGCGGTTAGATGGCAACTCGCAATAGGAGTGGCCTAGAGCGGTGGTATTACTCCTCGGAAGGCAATGTCTAACTGCCCTTCGGGTGCTCCTTCCTTCTTGACCTTGCGCGTCTTCATCTTTTCCAGGTGAAGTAGGTCCTTGAGTTGGTGTAGTTTTTAGCGAAGTATCACTGACTCCTTGATCAGAAGGTGAGTCAAGGTGTCGGCAGAGAGGCTGAAGTAGGTCTGAAACCTGAGTGGCATTCCATCCTCCGAGGATGGGTTAAGCGTCCAGCTCCAATCAATCCCGTCCTTAATAAAAGGTAGGTGATGAGTAGCCATCTCATTAGCCATCTCGGGAAGAAGGTCGCGGAGACGCACGAGAGCCTCTCATGCGGTTGTGTCCACTGCCAACATCAGATTCTCCATTTGTGGTCCTTCAAAGAACCAACTAGTTGGGGAGTCGTTAGCCTTCAGTATCACGTCCACGTGATATTCTTTTGTATCGGCGTTGACCCAGTGCTCGTGGTAGAGAAAAATGGGCGTGTGGCGTACTTGATCCTTCTCGAGGCTATCTCCCAAGAGTAGGGGAATGCCCGTCTCCAGAAGCATCTCAGGTACGGCGGCAATCTACAAGGTTGTAGGACATGGTTAGAAATTTTGCGGGTGTAGAAAATCTCAAGAGTAAGGGCTGAGTGCACTACTCGTCTCGGCTATCGTCCATGCTACCTAAGGCTTCCTACAGTCGGGATGGCTCCGATACCAGCTCTGTGGGGACCCCGACTTACGAGTCGAGATCGCCGAATGTATGTGCTTAGTGATCCCAGAGATCTATGCTCACCGAACACACAGATACTGAATATTAAGAGTCTTACATCCGACATACCGAAATAATACATCAAAGTACCATCAACGTCAAGTTCACATAGGTAGGGCCTATAAGGCCAAAACACACTGATACATCTAATAGCGGAAATCTAGGGGCTAAGCTGGTGCCCATGCCATCGGCCTACACCAACAGGCATTCTGACTGGGAAGCGTCCTAGTTTGCAGGTCGGTCTTAGATGACGTACTCTTCTCCAAACTCCGGTCCTTCCATGTCTGGTCAATAACATAACCGGTGGCAAGCCAATGAGTACTTTGAATGTACTCGCAAACAACAAAGTAATATGGCTCCCGCCACTAGTAATATGGCTCTTTGCTAGCACCGACCAAAGTAATCAACAAAGCCCCGTCCCATAAAGGGGTAACACGGTCGCACAAGTAAGGTTGGGATGGTCGACACATCATAAATCTAATCCCATTTTCGAAACCACTCACACCAAAATACACCCGGTGCACCACTTATCCAAAAGTGGCCACCTATCTCATCATCACCCTCGGGCATTAGTGGCACCCGACGGGGTTTTCATAAACCTTTGATATATACCATCATCATGCTCATGCTTCTACTATGCTTAGCTCTACTTGTCAACATGATATTAGCGTGACCCTCATAGGTGGTAGGATCATGCTAAAAATGCAAGTGCTCCGGAAGAGCCATCGGAAACATCATATTGATGATTTACCGATTATTCATGATCATATGCAACGGGAATAATTCCTCTTCTAGCATGCAATATAATATTTTCTCAAACATGGTCAAAGGGTTGCTTGCCTTGATCAGCTAAGTATCTGGGGTCTTCGGGGTCTTCAAGTCGAATCCCTTCGTCAAACGTGGTATCTATCGTCGTAGTAAATGATAAAATAAGAAGTAGCTCACTCAAAAATAGAGCACAAAATCACTTTAAAAATGTTACTCTATTCTCATAAATCGATATTATCATTTTGAAAATATTTGTCTCTGGTTTTGATGAAGGAATCATTTCTTTAAATCATTTTAACAGAAGCAAAAATATTCAAAATAGCCATTTTATTTACTGTTATACAGAAAACTTGTTTCAAAAATTTCTGCAAAGGTTCTATTAAATTCTACTCATTTTTTGAACAATTGTGGTGGAAAAATAATTAAATAATACTCGATAACAAAATTTATGAGAATTCTTTAAAACTGGATTAAACAAAAAAAGAAAAGAGACTAAGGCTCAGGCCTGGCTCGGCCTGTGACTTGGGCCGACCCATCTAGCTAGCTAGCCAGCCAGCCCAGGCGCGCGCGCGGCGAGGTTCAAACCTGACGCGCGGGCCCCTGCGGTCAGCGACACAGAGGAGAGAGGGTGAGCGAGAAGAGCCACCGACACGTGTGCCCCACCTATCGGGGTCGTCTTCCACCTTTGGACAGAGAGGAGGGGAGGTACGTCGGTGACGTTGTCGACACCCTCGAGCCCAACTAATGGCATAAATGGAACCAGCTCACCGTCGCCTACCTGCTGGTGGTCGAGGGGTCGACGGGGAGCCCTGTTTCACCGGCGACGAGGTGGCTGCAGCGAGGCAGGTTTATGAACTAGGTGCTACGGGCAGGGATTTGCTCGAGGAGGTGATGGGGAAGTTCCCTGAGGCTGCTAAGGTCACAGAGAAGGAGAGAGGAGCGTCGGAGCTGGCCCGTAGTCCGAGATCGATGGAGCTCCGAAACGGCGGGGCATGGGTCGATCTCGAGCACAGGAGATCGATGTGTTCAAATGGAGTGACTAGGGGTGGAATTTAGGCTCTGGAGGAGTTGGACGAGGGTACTGGAGCAAGGGGGAGGCCTATTTATAGGCCCCCAACGGTGCATCGAGCCGGAGGCGCCGGTGGTTTCACCGCAGCTCGCAGGAGTGGCGGTGAGGGCTCGGGGTCGAAACCACGGTATTGCGGATGTGGTTTGGGACCCCTGAGACTCCCTGAGAGGGAGAGAGAGCAAGGAGGAGCGTGCATGCATGGTCGCGGTCTTCTGGTTAGATCAATAGAGCGAGGGAGGAGGGGACCTGAGGCTGCCCTGATGCAGAGGGGTTGTCGGGGACATGAATGGGCAACGGGGGGAGGCTTGATTCTGCCGGGGCTGACCACCTTTGCTTCGGTGCGCCCAACAGCATGCCCAGAGTGCAATTTTGGCATGCCACGGCATGCTGGCGTGCTCTGGGGCGCCTTGGCCATGTCTGGGGTGTCTGGTGTTGGGTCTGGAGATGCTTAGCCATTTGAGAGTCGAGGGACTCTCTGTTGGCCATGGGGTGTGATTAAAGGAGGGATGGCAGCTTTGAACCAGAACTTAGAATGAGGTTTTTGGCTCTACTGCTTGGATTCAAGGAGGGGGCACTCTCCTGTAGTTGGAGAGTGGTGCTGGTTGCTTGGTCAAGGAGTTTGGAAGAAAGTGCAAGGGTGTGGAGTGAGGTAGGAGCTGATTTACTAATCTGGCAGAAGGTGTTCGACAGGTGGTTGGGATAGCAACACTTCACCACTGGTGATGAGAGTAAACAAGATTAAGTTTGATGCAAAAATAGGATACTCCACCAAATTTGAGCTTCATTGGACAAGTTTGGCAATGCAAACTTGAATTCACCCCCAAATGGGCAGATGTGTCCCTTCCAAAGGGAATGTGGGTAAATTATCCCGTGCAAATCCCATTTTTGGCAGAGACTCCTTATTTGGGGTGTTGAACACTGCTGCAAAGTTTCATCCTATTTGGATAAACTTTGCAATGTAGAGATGTTTCAACTTGGTTCTGGACAAAAAGGGTTTTAGGATTATATAGTGAACCAAATCACCTTGGAATGAGGTGAAACTTGGTGTGGCCACCAAATATAGCTTGGGAAGGTTGCTGAAATTTTCTAGGCGTTTATTGGTTTGGAAATATTTCAAAAGTCAAAACAGACAGAATAGGTTTTCAATGTGTTGCTCAAATATTTTTAAAATAAATAGGGGGTTGAAAATCTTATGCATGGAAAATATATGTCCTTTGAGTATCTCCAAATTTTCTTAGATTTTCCTAAGGCAGAAAAGTATTTTTTTCATACAGAAATATCATTTGTGGCCTCAGAAATGGACATGCATATACAATAGGAAAATAATTTGTAAAATAATTATTTTATGATTTTTGAGAGTTAAAATAGTTTTAAAACTAGATCACTATCTTTGGGTAAGAGCAATCCCTTGTCATCACGGACTTGCACTGCAACCCAAAGCACGGATTGAAATAGTCAAAAACAGGAAAAAGAATTCTTGGGAATATTCATGTTATGAAAATATGGTTTTGAATCCACTCAATCAAGCATACAAACACACAATGACAATCATGGCACTCATAACATTGGTTTTTTGAAATTTTTTAATAAACTCATATTTTGAAACTACAGTGTGATGAGGACATGAATACCTTTGATATTATCACAATAATTGCATATGCATATTTATTTGAGGTGATTTCTGATAAAAGTCATGCAATAATTTATTTATGTTATCTGGAACAAAAATACTTCACATGTTTTTATTTTATGCCTAAATGCAGAATGGCCGAACACTTGTATGAACCATGTGTGATGACGAGGGAAGAGGAAATGGTTGGGTGATATTTAAGAGGTCCTCTCATGTCAAAGGAAATAATTAGTTGTCGTTCAAGAAGGTTTCTCACGTCACTTTTATCCCAAGAGAAGATAGAGTCCAAGTCTTTCACGTTCTGAAGTCATATTCGGACTTCACACACATACGTGTACCAAAACGCCTTCAACTTTTTCATCCGGACTCCAAAGTGCATGATTCTTATTGGGATGCAAAGTAGATTTTATGGGCTTTGAGGACCAATTGGAATCACCTTCAACTTCGTATGGAGTGTGTAGATATCGACCAAACAATCTGACTGCACCAGAATCCGAGTCAAACTACAAGTCCAAAGGTGTTGCATCACCTCCACTTGGGCCCATAGGCCTTGTATGACCTAGGGTTTGTTTTAGGCTACCTTGGGACGTCCTCCCACCTCCTTGGCTGCCACCCCTTGCTCTTATATAAGTAGATCAACCTAGTAGCTTTTTTGCTTGGGATTTATTTACTTAAAACTTAGCCATTGCAACTTCATGTACTTCGTTTGTGTTCAACGACCAGACCAAGACCGCTTTCGGATCCCCACCCTTACCAATACTTCATCTATATTCGCAATATTCAGATTGCAATGTCATATTCTTGCTTGTTCTTCGATTGCTTGCAGGAATAGACCTTCGTGGTCAGGTTGATCATGCTCCGGCGTGGTCAATAACCTCTTGGAGATTGGTTTAGCGATTGCTAAGGCGCAACATCGTGCAGGTTTGTAGGCGGATCGTCAAAGTCGTCTCTACCAAATCGATATCACCATCTCACTGAAAGACAGGGATAACTTCGCCTCTATCGAGTGGTATCAGAGTCAGGTTGCTCGGTGAGAATTTCCAGTTATCCCTAGATTATATTTATTTTTCTTACCTCTTACCTAAGAAAAAACCACAAAAAAGAGTTAGATCTAGTCATCCTTTGTCCAAGCTAGTGTGAGCCTCTGCAATTTTCTTTTTAGTGATTGCATAGTTGAATTATCGGTTGCAACGTCGTATCAAGTTGCTGGTCTTAGTGTCTAGTCTTTTAGAGTTTCGTATTCTGTTCACAAGTTGTTACGCCACCACGACACCATCTTCATCACTGCTGCCATATACCACCACCACGCCACCGTCATCCGTTCCATTGTCGCCCACCACCATCCATCAATATTCCCCACGTGCTCCAGTTGTTCATTATTGTTATCATACTTGAGGTCATTCGCACGTGTGGTTGATCCAATTTGCATCTTAATTGGTTGTTCGAGATAAGAGAAAAAGAAAGCTAGAGTAAAAAAAGAGAAAAAAGTGAGAGAAAAATAGAGATAAAAAAAGTAAAAAAGTGAGAAAAAAGAGGGAAGAGAAAAAAATACAAATTTCGGATCTATCAGAGTCAATCCCGTATGTGAATTCGGATTGGAAACGCTTTTGTGCATTGTTAAGTAAAACAGGTGTATCTTCCTCATAAGAAGTCCGTTTTGACTCCATGAATACTACAATTTGAGCTATCAACGAGCCCCATCTTAATAGTTCACCAAGCTACTTCATTATTGTCACCTCCAAATCGGCTTCTAAATAGGACTTTTTGCCCTCCGAACGTGAGGAATATAGTTTGTCAATATTTTTCAGGTCTTTCCCGAACTTTTTGAGTCCTCATACGATCTCGGAATTGAGTGATTCTTTTTTCATTTGAAATCTTGAGTCAGTTGCATTCTTGAGAAAAAATATCAGAAATTTGACATCGTATTTTCAAGAGGGAAGCTTTAGAGATAGTTTTGGTTTATCGTGCTTGGGGGTCATTTATTATCACTATCTTTGCTGTCAATGTGATCTTCACTTATATCTTCCTATCCAGAGCTACTTCATCTCATCCATTGCGGCTATTTGGGCTTTGACGTGACTCCGTTAGTGTTCTAGGCTCGCGTCTCTAGTACGGTCTAGCCTAGGACCAACACAGTATCGTCGTTGAGCGTTTATTCAACATTGCATCTCTGAATTGATTATTGCTAATCTTTTGCTACCATATATTATAAGCCTTCTCAGCTTCACATACATCTACATTGTCTGTTTCACGCCACCTGGCAATCGCTATATCCATGCTTTGAGAGTTTTGACTACACCGGTTGCCGATCACCATCTGCTCCTCGGTAAGAACTGGTAAGAATTTGAGATTGGCTTGACGGAATTGTGACACACCACCACCAGCACCACCACCACCACTTCCCAGTAGTTCATAGGAACAATAATTTTGGATTTTGCTGTTTTTCTACTAGTCATGACAGGATCCAGAGTTGTCAATCCATGGGTTTCTTCGATCATGGGAGACGTGCCACCCAAACAACCGTTACGAGAGGTGCATAGAGATCCAAATGTGCATGATCAGGTTAATGTTTCTATACCATCATATAATGGCCGTTTTAGACCTGCTTTATATATTGAATGGGAATTTGAAATAAATAATATTTTTGCTTCCCATAATTTTGCTGAACATAAGAAAGTTAAGGTCGCGGTTGGTTCTTTCACCTGTTATGCTTCAGTTTGGTGGACTAGATATTGTTGGTTACACCCTGATTATATACCTACTACTTGGGATGATTTTAAACATTCCATGAGACACACATTCGTTCCTGCTTATTGTACTCGTGACATGATTAAAAAGTTACGACATTTAAAACAAGGTAGTGACACCGTAACAAAATATTATGATGATTTACAAACAACCTTGTTGCATTCCTCATTAGTAGAAACTGAAGAATATTTGATGGATAGATTTTGGGGAGGATTAAACAATGATATTCGGGAGATCCTAATTCATGAAAAGTATTCTCCTATGGACCGTTTGTTTCGTCTTGCTTGCAAAGCTGAACAGGAAATAAAACGACATGTTGCCCACAAGGAGAAAGAGTGCAAGGTGCTTATTCCAAGAGTTCATATGGTTGTTCCTTCAACTACTGGGCGTACGATGACAACCACATCAATTGTTGTGAGGGCTATATCACCTTCACCATGTGATACGTTACCATCGAGAGTGGCTACATCATCTGAGTTGACCATAAGATGTAATGACAAAGGTACTTATCTTCCACCTCCACATGAGTATGATGAATGCCTTCTCAATTGCAATGTAACATGTGATGAGCTACCCATTACTTTGGTCACACAACATTTTGGAGGACTATGTTCATGATTTTACTTTGCCATGCGGTCAACTAAGTACAATATCAACAATGTTGAGTGAACCGATTGAATTAACTATTGATGAAAAAGAACCATGTGAATCGGAGAATAAATCAAATTTGCATCAAATATTTTTCGAAATAATTGTGCCACTGTTTAATCATTTTGATATGACCTCTAATCTTGGTGATGATTCTATGTCAAATGACTTGTTGCATGTTTGTTTATTTAAGCATGTTCTAGCATACAAATTTGAAACAATGAAAGTGTATTCACCAATGTTAGGATGGTTTAATGATGAACATTGTCAATCTTTTGATATGCATAAGGACTTCACTCATATGTGCATGCTGAGTTGCACTATTTTCATGCTTTCTACTTCTTGTGAGAATATTTTGGCTTTATATTTCATAAAATATGAAAGTTACTCATGTATACATGTGTCATATGTGCAAAAACCAAGGGAAGTAAAAATGGATTACATATACATATACAACATGTAGACCTTGTCTATTTTGTGAGCCAAATTTCAGATTAAGCAGCGCCGAGGATGACTTTATTTTCAAAAAGGGGAGGGTGAGGAGGACATGACTACCTTTGCTATTATCACAATCATTGCATATGCTTATTTATTTGATGTGATTTCTGATAAAAGTCATGCAATAATTTATTTCTGTTATCTGGAACAAAAATACTTCACATGTTTTTATTTTATGCCTAAATGCAGAATGGTCGAACACTTGTATGAACCACGTGTGATGACAAGGGAAGATACAATAGTTGGGTGCTATTCAAGAGGTCCTCTCTTCTGAAAGGAAATAATTAGTAGTTCTTCAGGAAGTTTTCTCACGTCACTTTTAGCCCAAGAGAAGATAGAGTCCAAGTATTTCACGACATACGTGTACCAAAACGCCTTCAACTTTTTCATATGGACTGCAAATTGCGTGATTCATTTTGTGATGCAAAGCAGATTTTATGGGCTTTCAGGACCAATTGGAGTCACCTTCAAATTCGTCTGGAGTTTGGAGATATCGACCAAACAATCTGACCTTGCACCACAATCCGAGTCAAACTACAAGTCCAAAAGTGTTGCATCACCTCCACTTGGGCCCATAGGCCTTGTACAACCTAGGGTTAGTTTTAGGCTGCCTTGGGACGTCCTCCCACCTCCTTGGCCGCCACCCCTTGCTCCTATATAAGTAGATCAACCTAGTAGCTTTTTTGCTTGTGATTTGTTTAGTTAAAAGTTAACCATTGCAACTTCGTGTACTTCGTTTGTGTTCAGCGACCAGACTAAGGCCACTTTCGGATCCCCACCCTTACCAATACTTCATCTATATTCGCAATATTCAAATTGCAATGTCATATTCTTGCTTGTTCTTGGATTTCTTGCAGGAATAGACCTTCATGGTCAGGTTGATCGTGCTCTGGCGTGGTCAATAACCTATTGGAGATTGGTTTAGCGATTGCTAAGGCGCAACGTCGTGCACGTTTGTAGTCGGATCGTCAAAGTCGACACCAAATCGATAGTCACCATGTCACCGAAAGACAGGGACAACTTCACCTCTAACACAGTGGAAGTGAGGTAAAAATAGGGTGTGACATCCACCAACTTAAAAAATAGTCCCTCCCTGAGTACGAGGGACGAGGAAGAAATTTTTTATCCATGAATCAAAATGGGCCTCGCAACCTAGGAATATCTTGCAAAGGGCGACATAGCCCGAGATAAGGAGAATGGATCCAGGACCAATATTATGGATCTGGATCCCGTAAAACTCTAGCAAACCCCTTAGGAAGGGGTGAACGGGGAAGCCCATGCCTCGTAAGAGGAAGGGGACGAAGCATACCCTCTATTCCTTGCGTGGAGCAGGGAAGTTCTCTACAAAGGCCTCGTTGTTCGCGGAAGTTAATCCGGGGAAGGTGGACACTAGATCTGAGGCAGGAAGGTACCCTTGCGCTTCGCGGTTACTCTATCGCAGACGAGAGATTGAACAACTTGCCCAGTCGCACAGGAGGAGGCCATGACGGCATGAGGAGGATCTTGGAATGCTTGCCATGTCTCTGGGCTCCCTGGTTTGTTTCTCTCGATGGTTGGGGAATAGGATGTGTTGTTCGGTGCATGCCCAACCTTTTAAATTGGCATTTTTCCTCTCACCTACGAGGGGAATTTCTGTAAAAGACTGTCGCATCGTCCACCTCCCATCAACGCAAAGGAATTGAGGGGTGTCATTAACCTTGAGAAATAAAGTTAATATTGTGGGCCATGCGATGCATCAACAATCAGGAACACATCAGTGGTTGGATTGACGTGAGCCGAACACAGATGGGAAGAAGAACTCGCCCGACAAGCTAGAGACTTTGGGCGCCTGAATATGCTAGGGATCAAGACCCCGGCATTGGAGGCTAGTTCGGGGGCTACTAAGGGAGTTCAGGACTAAGGGGTCCTCGCGTCGCCGGTCTATCTCTCATGGGCCGGATAGGTGGGCTGCTATATGATTATTAGTGGAACACCGAGCTATAAGGCGACTCTATGTCCGGTTAGGACTCCTCCAATGCCTTGGTGTGTCCTCCGAGACAGGATAGTAGAACCGGCATGTTTATTCCGTGATAGCAACCAACCATGTGTAAACCTAGGAATCCCCGGTGTCTATATAGAGTTTAGTCCATAAGATCTCATGGTAGATCGACTCTCTAATTATCATACACACATCAATATAATCAAGCAAGATGTAGGGTTTTTAGCTCTTTAAGAGGGACCGATCCTAGGTAAATATTGTCCATGTGTTTCCTGTTCCCCATTGATCCTAAAACCACAGGTCGGGACCCCCTACCTGAGATTCGCTGGTTTTGACACCGACAATGGCCTCAGGTGAATCCACAACCCGATCCCCGTCATTAACCATACTCTTTGGGTGATGAAACACTTAACAAAGGGATGTAGATGTGATATTTCAAGTTATCTAGAACCGGATGTTAACCAAAATTTCCACGTTGCCACATAACCGCGGGCTTGAATTTCCGAAAGAGTTAACCCTGCAGGGGTGCTCCAACTAGTCCATCACAAATTACCACAAGTCTCATAGAAAACCTCAATCACGAAACTCGTGATCTCCTCGGATTCCTTAGTGGAAAACCTCAACTTTGAGATAGCCCAAAGCATCATCGGAATCCCGATACACAAGATATTTCCTCAAAGGTAAAACTAATCCACCAAGGCCACTCGACGTGTCGATGATCCCGATAGAAGCCGCGTATCTCGTTCTCAGGACACGACGGATGGGTCACACTAAGAGTAAAACCAAACCTCGGGTTGCCCCGCGGTGGCCCCGTAGTCTCCCAGTTTGGACCAACACTCATGCGGGGCACTGGCCCGCCGGTTGATTAAATTTCCTCGGGTTAATTACTCCCTATGTGGTTCATTAGTTGTTAGGGAAAGGTAGTACCAAAGTTGGGCCTTGCCACACCAGTCTTAATCTAAAATGAATTATCAAGGGGGTCCCCATAACAACTCCGATTGTGTTCGAAGCGCTCAATTATGGAATATAACACCCGTAGCCGAAACTAAGGCGGCAAAAGTGGAACAAAACACGAGGCTAGAAACGCCAAGCCTTCCACCTTTTACCAAGTATATAAGTGCATTAAATTAAATAGCATTTAATAGGGCTATATGACAAGGAACCCATGTCAACACTTGGAAGCAACTGCACCTGCAACTAACAACTCTCACACATGGTTAAGCAAGCAGTAACATAGCCAAACAGTGGTTTGCTAGGTTGTGAACAGGTTGAAGGTTTTCATGGCAATGTTGAGAGGCTGACATTCAACAAGTGGTACGCAACGAGACATAACAAAAGAAACGAGACAACTAGCATGGCATTTATAGTAATGGTATCTAGGGAAATGGTCATCTTGCCTGAGATCCCGCTTGGAAGAAAAACGACTCCGTGAAGCAGACGAACCGACGTAGTCGAACGGATCCTCACATTCTGACACGCTTGCGAAACTCTATCAAGACGAAGCAAATCGGAAACAAGAATCAACACACGATATTAACCACGGCACATGCATGATCATGATGCACAACCTAATATGATGCATGTCCATTTCAATTATGCAATCCATGGAATGGCAAGTCACAACAATCAACACTACACATTAAGTGAAGCTCAATATGCAACGAGTTGCATATTGATGAAACTCCACATACAAATTATTTAGTTCACTCTCGATTAGGTACTCGACAAGTTTACAATGTCGTTAACATGGAAAGAGGTGAAGCATGTGACGCCATGGTGAACGAAAGGGAACCATGGTGGCAAAACAGAAACAGTGCCACGACAACGTTTCGGTTCCGATAACTCATTGAGATACCAGTGCCAACGATTTGTGAGAGTGTGCGTGTCATGCCAACGAATTATGGGGTGATCCCAGGTACCGGGTTCCCATGTGTCGGGGCACGACAAAAGAGGGACAACGTGCAACGAGCATGGCATCTACAAAATGACCAACCACAACTCATACAACAATGCATGTCTAGGTTATGATGAAATCGCAGGAGGGAAAAAATAAAATGAAATAAACATAGACGTGCAACCAGCTGGATTTGAACCCTAGACCTCGTGTGTGGAGGCCAGTTGCGATGGCCAACCAGGCTAGGATGCTATGTGCAATACTTGAGTGGATTACCATTTATTAACAAGCCCTACCTCAGGGTGTAAATGAAACAAAAACGGGGAAAATATTGGGGTAGCTGGGGCTCGAACCTAGGATCACCTGCTTTCTAGCATTGAGGGTTGACCAGCTCGGCTACGCCAAGACTTCGATCCAAGATGAACATCCACGTAATATGTAACATACCTTAGCGCAGATCTGACTGAAAACAGAATCAATGGTGGATTGCTCTATGGCCGAAAGTCGCGGACGCGATCCCCGGCGAGGCTGGGGCAGAGACGTGGCGACCGAGTGGCAGATCTGGGAGTAGGGCTCGATCTGGACCCGTTCTAGTTGGATTGGCTGCAGCTCGTGGCCATGGCTACTTCAAGCGATGCGGGGGCCTCCTAGAGAGAGATCTAGGGTGAGAGGGATAGAGAGCAGCTATGGGAAAGGAGGAGGAGAAACGGAGAAAGGAGGAGGTCGCGGGGGCATTGTCATGGACCTCCATGTGCTCAAGTGGTGGTCGCCAGAATTGCTAGCCACACGGGCGATGGGAGAGACAGCCTCGAGAGCTGTTGTCGCGTCGCTCGACAGGGAGCTCGGGCGTGCTGGCTCCTATGGGAGCTGGACACGTCTAGTGCAAGGGGAGGCGCCGTGCTGCAGCAGGGCGAGGTCGAGGTCGGGGCACCGGCGACGCCCATGGCGGTGCTGGATCCACGGTGAGGAGGTGGATCCAGTGGCTGCTGCTGCGATTGACTGAAGCTGACTCACATTCTTGCTGCACAGAGCAACAGAGCCATGAGAGAAGGCGAGAGACCACAACGGGAGGGAGAGGGAGACAAGAGGAGAGAAAGAAGGAGGGGGAAGGAGAGGGAAGAGCCCGACCTGGTTCGTTGGAGATGTGGGAGCTGCGATTGTTCGTTCGCTGCTCCAACGAGTGACGGCGGCGGGTGCTGGACCATGCTCGAGGACGGGCACGGGACGATGGCTGGGCCGCTTGGATCGGGAACCATTGGTGGCGTTGGGATTGGTTGATGGGAAAACCACGAGAGGAGGAGCAGTGTTGGTGGTTGGCTGGCTCGTTGACTCGGTTGGGAGGCCATGAGCGCTAGCAGATACACAGGGAGTGGAGGCACGGATGGGACAAAGGGGAGGATTTCTAAGGTTGGGAAAAATAGGTCTAGGTGGTCTATAAATAGGAAAAACAGCTTAGGTTTGGACCCTCTGATTTTAAACACACGGTCGGGATAAATAGGTTAGGAGGGTCCAATGTACAAACCGATGACGGTATGGGGTATAACGGGGTTGATCCAGACCCAACGATTACGACCGTGTGTTTCGGGTACCAGGATGTTTTCGGACTAGGTTGTGCTCAGGTCGGTGCACTGTGTAGAGGGCTAGGCGGAGATGAGAGGAAAAACAGGCAACCCAGCGACATAATTTTGAAACCGAAAACGTCCGATGAAATGACCGGCTATAGTGCCGCTATAGGTTTAGCGGTTCGGGTATCAAACGAAATGTGATTGCGACAAAATTTGGCAGGCGACCTACCTACATCAAAATAAGACCGCACACGAAGTTTCAATCCAATCTGAGAAAGTTTTATATAGACTTTAAAACAATATTTTTTAACGGTGTCGCGGATGCGTGCGTGCGTGATTGGTCTTGAAACGGTTAACGACGGAAACGGAGTGAACTGACAACTAATAATGGATGCAAGTTTTGAAAACTGAAGACAACCGAGTGTCCAGCAATGCGAATGATGCGACCAACAAATAATCATAGGGCGGCAACGGAATAAAAGGGGAATCTTATGGAGCGTCGGTCTTGGGCTGTCACAATGACAATACGGGATTTGCCAAAATATGAACTAAGAAGTCTTAGGCAATCCCAAAACCTACAAAATATAGACGGGCTCCCCCTAAATGTGTGCTCTATTTGAATATGCTTTTGGAATGCACAGAGCACACACTAGGATCAATACTCCCCCTATATTTTATAGACAAGGCTATATACTTGCATGAACAAAATATAAATAGGTAGGCAAGCATATCATAAAGGTAAATACATAACATGATAGATGGGGTAGGATATGTCTTACATCAAACATAAGTTCTTACAAGCTTGGACAAACGCAAACCAAAGCAAGCAATAAATGAGTTCACGAGATAGAGAAAACAAATGCAAATAAACACACTCGTGACTCAGCAAGGCAAATACATCTTAAACTAAGATACTTTCTCCCCCTTTGGCATCGAAACACCAAAACGGGGAGACATGAGAAGCTCAGTATTCCTCATCATCATCTCCCTCACACTCATCTGAAGCAGTAGATGCCTCCTCAGTAGGCACCTCCTTCTCAGACTCCGTCCACTAGCAGTTGGCCTTTATCTAGTCCTCCTCATCACTGATCTTGTCCTTTGAACCACTTTGGACATCAAGGCCAATCTTCTGCATGATCATCTTGCACGACTGCATGTTTTCTTGGCATTGACATGTGCCTTGTACCGACCCTCCCCTATAAGCAAAAAAGAGCATTCATCTTATTCCTGAGCTTGTAGGCCCAAGAAGGTTTAACCTCGGATCTAGGAACAAACTCATAATCGGGCTCATGCTCGTCATCCGAGTCGGTAGTAGCAATCTCTGGAACAACATTTGGAATGCCCTAATTCTCCTTCACACGGAGCACACCATGAGTGACCATGTGATCGGTCACCAATAGCTTAGAAGGAAAGGTAGCATTCCAGGTGTCCTCAATCAGCTTGAACAGATACGGAGCATAGATGGGCACCTTCTTTTTTGTTAAACACAACAGAGCTCAACTCCATCCACATAATGTGAGAAACATCCAAGGTTGACTGGCGGTCGCACTCCTTCTGGAAGAAAAGAAGGAGGTTGACAAGATAGGAGTGCACCTGGTCCTTGTTCCCAACACGAGGAAACATAGAGTTGCGAAAGATCTTGTGCATGATGTCCAGAAAAGGCATGAAGTCGGTAAGGTCACCCTTGGCAGTCTTCACAGTCCTCGAGTAACGAATGATCTTGGACTTGTGAATAGTAGGAATACCCTTAGTCTAAGGCCTCAAGCCAATTGTCTCATCCAGACCCCTGTCATCAATGCTCAGAGAGTTCATAAACGTCTTCCAATTACAGTGTAGCACACGGGCACCAGTCGTCTTTCTCAAGCACCTTTCATCATCATTATGGAAGTGAACAGTGGCAGAGAATTGAGCCATGATCTCGTTGTCAAAGTCCTTGTGTGAAACAGATGACAAGACCAAGACCCCACTTCTCGCAGAGAGCATAAGCTTCAGCAAAATAAGCAGTATGGGGACTAGAGGTCATGTGCCCCATATCAATGATCTTGACTTCCATAAAGAGATTGGTCCTTGTCTTGATGATCTTGGAATAGATAAGCGATTGAGTCTTATTCCAAAATGGACGCCCTGCAAGAGCATCATCCTAAGGCAGAAAATAGGGATTCTTCTTGCAAAGCACATCAAACTCTTCTTGAGGCAACTCTAGGGGCTCTTTGGGGCCCTTCTTCTTGCTGACTGTCCTCCTCATAGGCTCCTTTTGTGGCTGAGCACTTGAACTAGCAGCTTCCCCTCAGATGCACGTGGGCACTTGGAGCCACGCTTGGGGTTCATGCGATGAGTCATAGGACCAGAGCCATCACCTCGAACGCACAAGAAGAATGGCAAGAAAACATGTGTATACGGAGTGCAGAAGTCAAATAGGAAACCAAAACAAAGATGGGCAGGTGCAGGAAAGAAAATGGGTGCATGTGCCAGGGAGGTAGTACCGCTGTGCAAGAGTAGTACTTCCGCTGCAGCGGTAGTACCGTTGTGCAAGAGCGGTACTTCCGCTGCAGCGGTAGTACCACTGTGCAGGAGCTGTGCTTCCGCCGAACCGATAGTATCGGTCATGCACGTGCGGTAGTACCGTCCTGGAGCAGATAACTGCTGTCAGTGGAGGCAACAGTGTCAGATCTCTCGATCCCGCAAATCTCTAATGCAAGTACCAAAATTATTGCAACAAAAGATCATCCACACATCCTACGCATGCCATGGAAAAACAAGCTAAACGGAGAATCCACACGAATTACCCTAGATAATGATCCAACAAAATACCATGAGAGAGACGGGTATCGAGGGCAGTATCGGGTTCCATGGCACGAGGGACATGGGGTGAGATCCCTCCGGACGAAAAGGTGGAGGGCAGCACGGATATAGGGATCCGGAGCCGGCCTCCAGTGATGTTCTTGGTCGCCATGGAGAGGGAGAGATTTGAAGAGAGGGAAGGAATGGGTATGGGGGAGTTAGAACTCCCCTGCTCCAATCTTAAGTCCCCACAAATTCCCGGAGGCAGTAGTACCGCTGGAGCGGTAGTGCAGGCCTAGGAGCGGTAGTACCTCGTGTGACCCAAGCAACAGCCACCAGAAAAGATTGGTCATGGACACAAGGTTAAAATCTTCGCGGTGCCATACCAACTAACTCAAACATAGGTGGCCTCGACCACCGCCTGTCTTCCACACAAGTTCTTTTTGAAAAAAATAAAGGCACAAAATAAATAAGGTACTCCACCTTAAAATAATGCAAAACGAGAAGTAGAACGCAGTGTGGAGTGACCGTTCATGCAATTAACAAAAATAACTTGTGTGGAAGACGGGCGGTTGTCGAGGCCACCTATGTTTGAGTTAGTTGGTATGGTACCGCGAAGATTTTAACCTTGCGTCCATGACCAACACTCATCTTTGAATAACACGTATAACCATCAGTGTCTAATGTGAAAGACTTGATAGATTTATGCATAATAGGGGGAGGGAGAGTTCATTGAGAGAATAACACTCCCCCTAAATTCATGCCTACATCTAAACAAAATAGAATGATGAGAGTGGAGGGGTGTGCCTAATTTCAATCCGCATTGCTCAATATAATGATATTTAGCCCATGCCTTAACTCGTGAAATCTTGATTCATTTAAAGGTTTCGTGAAGATATCTGCAAGCTGATCATTAGTGTTGAGGTACATGAGGTCAATCTCCCCGCGCTTGATATGCTCCAGGGATGAAGTGGTGACGAATACTGATGTGCTTCATCTTGCAATGTTGAACCGGGTTGTTCAAGATTGAGATAGCACTAATATAGTCACAATAAAGAGGCACTTTGTCACAAGTGACACTGTAATCCTTTAAAGTTTTCCTTATCCAAAGCAACTGAGCACAACAACTTGTAGCAGCTACATATTCAGCCTCGATGGACAAGAGAGAAACTCAATTTTGCTTCTTAGAAGACCAACTTAACGAAGAGCGACCAAGGAATTGGCAACCTCCGGAAGTTGACTTCCTATCCATCGAGTCTATCGCCCAATCTGAATCTGAATATCCTATGAGGTCAAATGAAGCCCCTTTGGGATACCATAAGCCAAAGTTTGGGGTATGAGCCAAATACCAAAATATTCGCTTGACCGCCACATAGTGACTTTCCCTAGGTGCGGATTGAAATCGTGCACAAATTCCCACACTCAACATAATATCCGGTCTAGATGCGCAAAGCTAAAGCAGAGAGTTGATCATAGAGCGATATACCTTTTGATCCACAAGTTTACCATTGGGATCGAGGTCAAGATGGAACTTGAGAGGCATGGAAGTGTTGGCCTTGGTTGGTTTGAGATCATCCATATTGAACCTTTTGAGATGCCTTGAGTGTATTTTTCTTGATTGATGAAGGTTCCTTAACTTTGTTGCTTGACTTTGAATCGAAGGGAAAACTTCAAATCTTCCATCATACACATCTCAAACTCTTTAGTCATTAGTGCAACAAATTCCTTATTAAAAGCTTTGTTAGGAGAACCAAAGATAATATCATCAACATATAATTGGCATATGAAGAAGCTCCCCTTGACCTTCTTAGTAAAAAGAGTGGGGTCAATTTTCCCAGCTTCAAATCCACGGTCATGTAACATCTCGGTAAGGTGCTCATATGTAATGCCCCGGATGTAACCTTGTCATATTGAGAAACCTTTCATGTTTGGATCCATGTGGTCATGCTATGGAGTTATCATTTCATGTGATCATGTGGCTTACTTTCATGTCTTCTCTCATGCATCATACCATTCAATGCATCATGTCTTCTCCCTGTGTTGTGTTGATGTTGTGCTTGATCCTTCATGAGTGCATGTAGTATGTGGTGTGATGATGTGGTGTTTGCAAAGCTTGGTTTCAAACTTGGGTGTTTTGAAACTATATTTCAAATAAAGCCCTTCTCTCTATTTTTTGAGCTCATGTTTGAGTTGTTTTAAACCTGATTTAAAAATGTAGATCATTTAGTGCCTTTCTTGTGGATATGGAGATGTGACTAGGGATTTTCAACACTTTGCTTAAATGGGGTTTTGTCTACAAAACAGATTAAAATAATACTGTTTTGTAATTGATTTATTTGCTCCAAAAATCATCTTTGTATTTTATTTAATTGGGTCATAATTCCCTTATGGGTTATTTTTTTATTTTTGGATCCCTAGATTGTCCTAGGTGATTTATTTTGTTGTGGTTTTGTTTTAAATGGAAAAACCTTCTGGTTTTCCCCTCTATGTATCTGGCGCTAGAACTTCTTCCGCAGGCCCAGAACTTCTTCTCTCGCGCGCCAGGCCCATCTCCCCGTCCATCTCTTCTTCCTGACGGCGTTCCATCCCTTCTCTTGTTTCCGTCAGTGCTGTGAGAGAGCGCGCACGACCGCCCCCTCACGGACGTTGAGGCGTCCCTAGGGTTCCTCCTTGCCCGCCGCCAGCCCCGTTCCTCTCCTCTCTCCCTTCCTCCTCGACAAGTAAGATCTCGAGCGAGGTTCAGAAACTTCACAGCGCCGCTGTCGAATCCGCGTCCCCCTCGCCGTCGGCAGCCTCTCCCCGCGGCGTCCGAGGTGTCTGCGAGGATGGGGGTTCTCCCCCCGTTCCGTTCCCGTCGCTAGAGGGGTGGTTCCCCCTCTCTGGCGCTCCCTCCGCGGCGGCTCCGTCAGGCTGAAGCAGCACGTCGCGTCGCCGCGCCTCTTCTTCCTTGCTCCTCGACGTCGAGCACTTCTCGGACGTCCCCCTAGGTGAGCAGCCTTCCCCTCCTCTCTTCCGTACGCTTAGGGCCCTCCTCTTTGGGTAGTAGTTCAACGGCGTCATGCTCTGCTTGGCCGGCGCAGCAGTCCCGTCGCGCCGCCGTAGTGGTGCCCCTCCCGGCGAGATCAGTGCAGGAATGGAACCTTGGTGGTTTCCTCTTCCTCCCATCAAGCCCCCTCCGTTCAATTTTGCGTGTAATGATGTCGACGACCTTCCCCTGTTCCGTCACCGTCGAGTTGTAGTATGAGCAGAGGGGGATGCTCAAACGATCAAAGCCCCCCTCTTTGTTAAGTGTCGCGCCGTGGCCGAGTGGTAGGAGGTGGTTTTGCAGTGGGGTGGTCGTGGGTTCGAATCCCCGAGAGGCCCCCTTTTATTTATCTGTTTTTCATGGTACAGTAGTTCGACAGGGAAGCATATCCTGTTTCCCTCCTCTTCTCTATCGAAGAGCTCGAGCTAGCGCAGTGGTGAGGTGATGTCTGTGCACCAGAGGGGTCCTGGGTTCGATCCTAGTGATTTCCCTTTTATTTTTTTATTGTTTTTAATTATTGCTTCATTATGCTTTTCTTGGGCAGCAAGATGTCTTGGGGTTTATCAAAAACCAGTAGGTTAATCCTTTTATTTGTATGTTTGAGTGTGTATGCAAGTTCTTTTGTGAGTATGAGTAGTGAGTGTGCACTTGTATGTACATGTGCATATGTGTATGTGTGTGTATGTGTGTGTGTGTGTTACACACACATGCTTGTGCAAGTTTGCACAAACACATGAGTGGGAATATGCGAGTAGTGTCTATGTGTGTGAGTGCATGTGGATATGCATTAGAGTGTGTGTGCGCACCTACATGAGTGTGCATGCACTCATATAGTGTGTGTATGTGCTTTAGTGTGTATGTGAAGGATGTGGATATGCATACATGTGTGTGTGTGTGTGTGGGTGGGTGGGTGCACCCATGCACATGTGCATGAGGGTCTACCCCCTCATGAGGCCATTCTTGTGTGTGTGAGAGCACACATATTTAGGTGTAGGTGTGTAGTGTTCATGCATGTGTGTGTGTGTGGGCATGAGTGCACATATGCACTTGTGCATGAGGGCTAACCCCTCATGCTTGCCACTATGGTGTGATGTGGTGATAGATGGGCTTGTGTGTGTGTGTGTGTGTGTAGGTGTAGGTGTTGCTACATATGTTTTCTACACATGTGATAATGTCTAGTATGAACATATAGGATTCTATGTTGTTTTTCGAGCTAGCTTTGTGCCTACATGTTCCATGCAAGTACCCATGTATTTTATATGCTTTTGGGGTAGAATCATCCCAGGAATCCACTGGTGTAATCAGATTTCACTTTGAAGCAACTTCATAAACTATCATTTTTCTGTCTTGATGCCATGTTTAGAGCTTAGTATCATGTAGTGCTTTGACCCTATGAGGATGAATCCTTGATGTGGCAGTAGTGGGTGAACCCCTCTACAGCATTGGGACTTTGTTTTGTACATAGGAGTTTGTATGCACTTGTTGTGCCTTGTCAAAGTTGACACTTGGCTGAAATTGTCAACTTTGTGAAAATCTGTGATTTTCACTAAGTCTGAGAATCTGCTGTTATTTTCTTCCCTTGTTGTTTTGATTGCACAAGCTCATGTGTTCGGAATCAGCTCATGCAAGAAACTATGTTTTGTGAGCTTTTGTGTTTGTCTAGCTCCTTGTTAAATTTCATACTATTTCACTTCCTGTAGATATCAGTTTGGAGGCTGCCAAAATGCTTTAGAGCATAAGCGGCTGGTGAAAATTTGAGATTTTCACTAAGTCCGAGAATCTGTTATTTTTGTCCAAGTTTGTGTCCATAGATCTTCCCATGTGTGATACCTTTGCAGTTACTTATTGCTCAGGCTTGTAGAGATTTTGAATGGCTTTTGCCACATATCTTGTTTGGCTCATTTGGGTGGATGTAGGTACTTTGAATGTTGTAGGCAAACTGCTATGATGCTGTTTAGGACAGTTTGCATCTTTTAGTTGTTTTGAAGCTTGTGTGAGCATTGTTGGTGGTGTGGTGTGTTTCTTTGCAACACCCCACTTATATTTGTTTGTTTGATCATGTGGCAACCTGGTAACACCGGGAGAGTGCCATTGGAGTGTGCTTGTGGTGGATTTGAACCGTAGGACTCCATATCTTGTTTTGTAGTTTCCGGTTGATCCGTAGCTCCGTTCTCTATGTTCTTTATATGTTTTTGCATCGTTTTCTCGTGATGCACCTGTTCATACCATTCTCATGCATGTCAAGATAGCTTAGTATGAAGTTTTGTCCATAAGTTTATCAACTCATCTCATGCATATGAAAGTGACTAGAATAGTGGTGCATGCTTCCTCCTCATCTCATGCATCATATTGTTTGTTGCAACATGTTGTGTTGGTTTTCATTGGCTGTTATTTTTATCTTGGGTAGTACCGGGATCGGAGAGCGAGTACGTGGATTCTGGAGAGTACGTGCATGACGATCAAGAGCAGTTCCAAGCTGAAGACATCACAGGCAAGATGACCGTGACCATGATACCGTATCTAGCTTTGTTATGCTTAGAATCATGTTTCCTTTGATATATGCTCGTTGCCTACCACTTGATAAAAATGCCACATGTCACTGCCATGAAACCCAAACACCTTCCCCTCCTAGCTAATGTTGTTTGGCTAAGTAGGCTTGCTCAGCTTCTAATATATAGCTTTGCTAGTTGCAGGTGCCACCTATCTCATGTGATAACATTAGTATTTTGATATCATTATGATTAAACTGCTATTTAATTAATGCACCTATATACTTGGTAAATGACGGAAGGCCTAGCCTTTTGCCGGGTGATTCGTTCTGTTATTGCCGCCTTAGTTTCGGTTATCGGTGTTTGTTTTCCATAACTGATCGCTCCTAACACGTTCGGGGTTGTTATGGGGACCCCCTTGATAAATCGTGTAGTGTTAAGACTTGTCCGGCAGAACCCAACATTGTCTTAATTTGCTAATCACCTAATAATAATTGCATAGGGAATAGCTACCCCGAGGATTTAATCAACAACCCGGGCCAGTGCTCCTCATGAGTGTTGGTCCAACCCAGAGCAGCTTATTACGCTCCCCGGGGCAACTCGGTGTTTTGGCGTGGTAACCATCGCTCATCCGTCGTGTCCTGAGTCTGTGATATGCGGCTCTTATCGGGGTCGTCGACACGATAGGAGGTCCTTCTAGATTTGTCTTACCTTAGCGATATATCTTGCGTATAGGAATCCCGGTGAAACTTTGGGTCTCCTCAAAGTTGAGGTTTTCCTCTGAGGAATCCGACGTGATCACGAGATTCGTGATAGAGGATTACTTTGCGGCCCGTGGCAGTTTGTGATGGACTAGTTAGAGCACCCCTACAGGGTTTAATCTTTCGGAAAGCCGTGCCCGCGGTTATGTGGCAAACATGGATAATTTGTTAACATCCGGTTCTAGATAACTTGAATTAACTCTAATAAAACTGGCAACTGTGTGCGTAACCGTGACTGTCTCCTTCAAAGACCTCTCGTCGATCGGGAACACGGTGGGGTTATGTTTGACGTAACTAGATGTTCAGGATCACTTAGTGATCATCTAGTCTTCAACCACTTGCGTAGACCACCATATGAAATACTCTGATCATCGTAAGTTAGCCACCATACAAACTTAGGATGCTGCAACCTATACACTAAACCTTCCTCACCTAATAACTTCACTAGATTCATTACCAAGGTCATCCGATTGCTGAGTCCCCGTGGCTCATAGTTTACTACAACACCCCAACAGTTATAGGTACGCCCGACGCAGGAGATCCTGATGGCACGCAGCTGGCGTGGCAGTATGATGTGGACAATGACCGACTGTACGTGAACTATCCGGAGGACTGAGGCCGTGATCGTGATCGTGGGCCAGCATGCGGCATATCATAGTCTTTTCCTTGTTTCATGTTGTCCGTAGTGGGACTAACTTGTTCTAAAAAATTGTGTGGATGTAAACCTTATGTTATACTATGTCAGATGGCAAGTGTATGCCATACTTGTCATTCTTCGAATATGTAATGTTATGATTATCTCGCTTGCGAAACGTTTAGATGCGCCTCTTTCCCTTTTGGGGCATCGCCCCAAAATAGGAAAGGGCCGCATCTTAGTCGTTACATCATACCACGCACATGGGGCTTGTTTAAGGCCATAGAGTTCCTTATTGAGAACATACACATGATTAGGGAACTTGGGATCCTCGAACCCCGGGGGTTGCTTGACATAAACCAACTCCTTAAGGGGACCATTAAGAAATGCACTCTTCACATCCATTTGGTATAATCTGAAGTTATGATGAGAACCAACTGTAAGTAACATGCAAATAGATTCAAGGCGAGCGGCAGGAGGAAAGGTTTCACCATAGCCGATACCCTCGACTTGGGAGTAGCCTTGTGCTACCAATCTTGCCTTGTTACAAGTGACGACATCGTTCGCATCTTGCTTGTTCTTAAAGCTCCACTTTGTCCCCATGACATTATGGTTCACCTTTGGTTTCCGCACCAGTCGTCACACTTTGTTGCGCTCGAAGTTGTTGAGTTCTTCATGCATGGCTTCAACCCAATCCATGTCTTCAAGAGCCTCTTGTACCTTTAATGGTTCAAAGCAAGAAATAAACGCATGATGGGCACTAAAGTTTGATAATTAACGACGAGTGGTTACCCCTCTCTGTAAGCTGCCATAGACATTCTCTAGTACATGAGAATTATTTTTGAGCGTCTTGGCATTCTTGGTCGCACGTCATTCTTCAATTTCCTGAGGGGTAAGCTAAGGAGCCTATTTGATACTTTTACCGCCTTTGCGAGTTTCCCCTTGATCCTTAGCTTGGATTTGTTCTTGAGCTTGCTCTTGATCTTGGACTAGGTCTTGATCTTGAGCATCCTGAGAGGAGTGAGCTTGATCAAGGACATCACTTGGTGCAGGACCATCGTCAGGTTGATCTTTTCATTAATCAAGATCAAATGGTGGAGGGCCTTCAGAGTGTTCTTCGGAAAAAATTGGCTTTGAGTTTCTCTTGTTGCCCCAAAACTGTCATGATGCAAGAGCCATATGCTCGTGATAAGCATACTTGGTGTCTTCGGGGCACAATTCCTCTACTTCTTCCCCATCTTCCCCCAATTTAGCTTTGGCCTTTAAGGCAAGGTTGGGAGAGTCTTTCCTTGACCGTTGAACACGAGCAAGAGCATTTTTAGCTGTCTTGTTCAATATATTCATGGCAATAAACTCATCCAACACATCACTTGAAGAGAAGAAGTGAAAGTCTGGCCTCTAACGGATGACGGAGGACATGGATTAATTGAAGGGCATAATAGCCTTGAGAAACTTACGCTTGATCCAATTTTCATCCACATCCTTGCTTCGATGATCTTGGAGAGCGACAACAAGGGTTGTCACCCTTCGGTATAGCTCACGAGGATCTTCTTCCTCAGTCATAACAAATTCATCGGCCTCATCAAGTATCACTTCCCAGTTAGACCGTTGAATACTAGAACTTCCCTTGCGCATGGAAATGATGTGTTCCCAACAATATTTGGCACGAGTGAAGGGACGCAAATGTGCCACATGTTCAATGGGAACAGTTGCTTGGAGGATGAACACGGCTAGATGATTGAGCTTATTTTCAACCTCTTCTCTTGGAGTGAGATTTCTTAAATCATGAGGGTAGTAGCCTTGCTCGATGATTCTCCAAAGTTGTGTTGAGCTGTGATTAAAATGAGCTTTTATACGTTAGCAAAATCATTCTTAACAAGCTTTGGTGGAGGACCTAGATTAATAATATGCGTTGGGTGGACCGTCCCTCCCTAGACCATGGGAGGAGGAACTGAGGCAAAGGCATTTCCCCACTCATTCCTTGGGCAATTTATCTATTTCACTACTACCATTTTCCTTTTCGGAATTGGCCCCCATATTCGAAGTTGTGGGATTAGCCACCAACAACGGGTCGGTAGGCCGTTTGTAAATATCAAGGAAATACTTAAACATGTTCTTGACTTTGATAGACACTGAGGATTTAAATGTGGACATGACCTCATTTAATTCCTCTCAGGTGACCGAGTTCGCAGCACCTCCCTCGGGCACCTCCTCAACACGGTCCCCGTCATCAACCATCCTCTTTGGGTGGTGAAACCCTTAATAAAGAGACGAGACTCTGATACCAATTGAAAGGATAGATATGGTTGACTAGAGGGGGATGAATAGGTAACTAACAAATTTTAAACTTTTCTTTGAACAAATTAGATTTAGCAACAAATAGGTTGTCTTGATATGCTCCTAAGTGAGCAACCTATATGATTCTAACAACAACAATAATAAGCAAGAAGTAAATACAAGTAAAGGTAAAAAATAACCACAAGTGGAACCTTTCGGCTTTCTGGGAATGGGGGTACCCAGACATGCCTGCCTGCCACCCAGGGCTGTCCCACTTCATCAAGCAAGCACAACCAGGCACGACACCACTCACGGCAAGGCCCTCACGAGGAGGAGCAGCACCAAGACCCGCATGGGGCCTCCTCAGGACCCATGCGGAGCGGTGGAGATACCGAGGAAAGACCCGGCCTCAGGAGTCAAGGATGATGCGGGGAAAGGACAGGCGAGCAGCGGATTGCAGGATGGTGCAGTTTCCCCTTTCGTGCTAAGGAGGGAAGGACGTACGCGGGTTGCCAAGGCATCTTCCAAAGGTTTCCATTATGGTGCAACAAGGCCGTAACCACCCGCCAGCGGGACAAACGTCATCCATGGACCTGTCCGAGCAGCGCTGGCAACCACTTTGCATGTGAAGACCACCTTTGGACAGGGGGAGCACATTCCCCTATTCCCCGTCAAAATTGGCCATTGTGGGATCCCTTCCCGCCCTGGCGATAAGGAAGAGGACCCGGGCCGCCGCTATATATAGAGGATACGTTACTTCGTAGAGAGGATCCGATCCGCTCATTCACAAACCCACACCAGTCGAATGACATCCAGCCTCCGGAACCCCTCGAACACCGTACTAGTTCATCCATCAACCTCCACGAGAGGCAATCCACCAAAGCAGGAGTAGGGTATTACGCTTCTCAGCGGCCCTAACCTGGGTAAATTTACGTGTTATGTGTCTTCCTCACCATCGAGTGAGTTTTTTGCCATCCTTTGTGAGTAGCGATCTAGGTGAGGTGAGCCCGCAAGAGATCTTCGTACACGCCCCTGAGTTTGAATCTTTAGAGTTTTGCGGAGCCCGAAATCCGACATTTGGCGCGCCAGGTAGGGGGTGTGTCAAGGTCTCTCCTAGGGCTCGGCCCGCTGAAGCTGGTCACACTCATGTTAGGGAGACGGCGAATCCACACGGAGAGAAGGGTCGCTCGCGTAGTGCGGCCGGGGCAGGCGGGCCGGGACGCCATGCGACGCTCCGCCGCCCCGTCGGCTAGCGTCCACAATGGACAGGCTTCCAATGACCGTCGGGGGCTGCCACTATCAACAAAACCACACGGCATTCCCCGTCGCCCCGACCCTTCCACTCGTCCAGGCTGTCTCCTCCCCCTTCCGAGTGTGTCAGCACCCGACGCACAGACTTTTCGCGCTCCTGGTGGCGCATGAGCTCAGACACCGACACGCCGCCCGCCGCCACCGCGCCGGCGGGCATAGGCGCGCTCTTAGGCGCGGCGTCGCCGGCGAGACCCAAGCACGCCACCGTGGGAACCGCGCTCGTCAGCCCGCATCGCCAAGGGCTACAACGGGGGAACCACTCGGGCGCGTCCCAAACACCCACTCAGGCCCGCCCCCACTAGGGATTCGGCAGGAGCTGCTGGACGCACAGGATTTGGCCGCACTCGGGAGGCGTCATCCAGCGTCCCCAGGCGTGCTTCATGGAATGAGGAGAGAGTACCGGAGGCCCGACTACATCAACCCTTGGAGGCGCGCACAGTTCAACGACGACCGCACCGTCACATGTCCGGGCTACGGAGGAAGGAGCGCGGACCATCATTAAGGCAGGAGGGACGCGCGCGCCCCCACAGGCAGCCCCCACGCAGACAGGTATGATCAGCACCACGGGGGTGGCCCGCAGGGGTGGCTTCGCGGGGACGCCCAACGCGGGTGTCCTAGCAGGGCACACCTGCTGGCCAGGAGCTTCTTCGGGCAGACGTCTGGGTGTGGGGACCGGGGACCTCTCGCCTGGAATAGGGTGGACGCACCCTTGTGTCCGAGCCGAGAGGCCCCAGCCTCGGAACAGAGGGTGGAGCACATGCCCATGTTCCCGAGCCAGACGATCCTATCCTGAAGGCCGGGGTGGTATACCCGCCCTGCCTCCGGGGAGCGCAACGCCCGCCTAGGGACTGAGGGTGGAACACACGCCCATGTCGCTAGTGCAAGCTTCGTTCGATCGCCAACACATGTTAGGGTACCCGTCGTTGCCCTCAGGTTGGGCTAGGCCAGAGTCGGGGCATGGCCGAGGGTACCAACATGGGAACTTGGGGGGCCCAGCGAGGCGCGTTGGGGCAATGCCCCAGGGACTCGGGACCTACCGTTTGGGTGAGCACTCCGGCCAGCGAGCGCTGGGGGCTCCTCCCACGCTCGAGGGCACGCTCAAGGCAGACCACATCACGCTGCTACGAGCCGAGGCACCATGAGCGGGGCACGCGCCTGTGAGGCATGGGGCTCCCGAAGCGTCCCCGGGACCTGCATCAACCTGTAGCACCTTTGCATCGTCCTTCAATCATTTCGGAACCTACTTCATCCCGTGACACTCTCACGTAATAACGAGCCGAGGCTGTATACGCCCAGGGACCCCCGAGGACGCGGAGGGGTCCCTCCCACGCCTAGTGGTAGCCCTATGCTCCACGTTGGGGAGAAGACGGAGGCAATCAACACAGTCCACGAATGACTATGCCTGACCCAAAAGGAATCAGGCACCTATGCCTCGGGGGTAGGGACACTCGCGAGGCCAAAGCGTCCTCGCGACGTCCCAGATACACCCCGCCGTGACACTCTCTCGTAATAATGAGGCGAGGCTGTATATGCATAGGGCCCCCTGAGGACGCGGAGTGGTGCCTCCCACGCCTAGTAAAATCCCTATGCTCCGCACTGGGGGATAAGGAGGCGGTGAATAGCTTAGGTGCCTGACACAGCCGTTTTCTCATTCCTTTCTTGCGTTTCAAGTTGCGACCCTCAAGGGCCTCCCCTTTTTTTTATTTTGAGCTACCAAAGGCTCGAAGATCTCGTTGCTTAATATTTTGTAAAGAAAAGAAGTGTGGAGATTTCTTCTCTATGTTCTCTCATTTTACCAAACTCGAGTTCTCTTTCTCCCTTTGCTTTGATTGGTGTTCCGTGGAATCCTCGGGATACCCGTCGGGCCTCCCAAGGCAACCACAAGAGGGGCAGAATGGGGAATCGCTCTAGCGCCAACAGGGACTCCTGGGGCGCGCCTCAGGAGCCTTACCGGTCATAAGGCCACTTGCTCTCTTTGATGTCGTCCTGGAATTCCGGTCGGTATCTGGGGAGGCGGGGCCTCGCCCCTTAGATGCGCCCTTCGTAGCCGTGCCTAATGGTGGTGGAGAAATGTGCAGGACTGGGGCATGTCGACGTAAAGAAGTTTGAGTGTCAAGGGGGGCTCCTGAGCAACATGCCTAAGGAGCCTTACCGGTCGCAAGGCCACTCGGCTACCCAGGTGCCGCCCATGTCGGTACCCGGGGCGTCGGGGGTTCGCCCCATGAGGAACAACCTTGGTAATGGGTTGCGCCTCACGGTGGCACGGAAATGTGCGAAACTGGGAACTACAGACACAAAGTGCCAAAAGGCTCCCCAAACTGCCCCAGAAGCAGGGAGGAAGCCTCGCGAGGAAGAATAGCATCAAGACCCGCAGGGGAACTCCTTAGGACCCCTCCGGAGAGGCAGAGATTCTAAGGCAGGACCCAACCTCGGGAGTCAAGGATGATGCAGGGAAAGGACAGGCGAGCAGCGGATTGCAGGACGGTGCAGTTTCCCCTTCCGTGCAAAGGAGGGAAGGATGTACGCGGGTTCCCAAGGCATCTTTCAAAGGCTTCCATCCTTGTGCAACAAGGCCATCGCCGCCCACCAGCAGGACGGACGTCATCCCTAGACCCGTCCCTGCAGCGCTTGCAGCCACTTTGCAGGCGAAGACCACCTTTGGACAGGGGGGCACGTTCCCCTGTTCCCCTTCAAAATTGGCCATTGTGGGATCCCTTCCCGCCCATGCGATAAGGGAAGAGGACCCGGGCCGCCATAATATATAAAGGATAGGTTACTTTGTAGGGCAGGGACCGATTCATTCATTCACCCACTGTCACCACACAAAGGCCACCCAGCCTCCGGAGGCCCTCGAACACTATACAAGTTCATCCACCAACCTCCACGACAGGCAATCCACCAAAGTAGGAGTAGGGTATTATGCTTCTCAGTGGCCTGAACATGGATAAACTGTCGTGTTCTGTGCCTTCCTCACCATCGAGTGAGTTCTCTGCCATTCCCAACGAGTAGCATGTCAGGCTTTCAAGTGTCCCCCGCACGCACCCGTGTGTTTGAATCTTTAGGGTTTTGCGGAGCTCGAAATCTGATATTTGGCACGCCAGGTAGGGTGTGCGTGTCGGAGCCTCCACATCAACAGCAAGAGCGAGACCTCGACTCGGCGACTCCATGGCAAGCGCGACCACCGACAGCCACCAGTCCCCGGTGGCGGACGGCGTCCAGGCGAGCAGGGTCGCCCCTGCAGTCATGTGTATTCTCGGCAGATCGCAAGCGCCACCTTCCGGCTGTCACGCCAAGCGCTTCCTACAGCGCGAGGGGGGAGTTCTCCCAAGGCCAGAACCCACGGAACACCACGTATGACTAGAGGTCAACACCACCTTCGATAGAGGCCTTCGACGTGCTGTAGTTGACACGAGAGCATCTTGCGCCTTCAAAGCCCTTCTCTCGGGGTGGTGGCAGGATTTGTCACCCCTGTGGGATGGATTCACCTCCCCGTCACTTTCGACACCCACTCCAACTTCTGCACCGAGAAGATCGACTTCGTCGTCGCCCACATCCACCTTCCTTACAACGCAATACTCGGCTACCCCGCCCTCGCGCAGTTCATGGGGGCAACGCACCCAGGCTACAACGTCATCAAGATGCCCGGGAGCGGCGGCGTGCTCACCGTCGTGGGGAACGACAAGGACGCATCTTGGGCGCTCGATCTCTCCCACAAGGCCGCGGACGCAGCACGTCCCAACCTCAAGGGAGCGGCGCGCGCCGCAGAGGACCCTGGGGACGTCCCTGACATCGCGCCCGTGAAGAAGATGCCGTTGTTTTCCTAGGACCGGGCGGAAACAAAGCAAGTACTGGTGGACGAAGGAAGCTCGGCTCCCACCTTCACCATCGGCGTGAACGTCCCCCAAGACCAAGAGAAGGCACTGGTGGGTTTCCTCAGGGCGAATAAGGACGCGTTCGCCTGGAGCACCTCCAACGTGGTGGGGGTCCCGAGGGACGTGATGGATCACCACCTCATGGTGTGCCCAAACGCGCGCCCGGTGAAGCAGAAGGCAATGAGGCAAGCCCCGGAGAAGCAGGCGTTCATCGCTCAGGAGGTGCGCAAACTCAAGGAAGCAGGGGTCATTCGAGAGGTGCGCTACCCAGAATGGGTGGCCAACCTGGTGGTCGTCGCAAAGAAGTGTGGGAAGGAGCGCATGTCATGGGAATAATTAATGCTGACAATAGATGAGTAGGGTATGAAAGTAGAGGTGTCACGCCCAAGATGCGACCCTATCCTCAATTTGGCACGAAGGCCTCGTCAGGGATAGAAGCGCATCTCGTCGTGTCGCAAGAATGGATATCTTTACAAGTACATGTACTGAAAAGAAGAGATATATATATAGAATTGGCTTTCACTCGCCACAACTTACATCAGAGTCACAACAGTACAATACATAATCATCATGAATAAGAGCAGGGTCCGACTACGGACATAAACAAACGAGAAAATAAGAACGACGTCCATCCTTGCTATCCCGGGCTGCCGGCCAGGAACCCATCCTAGATCGATGAAGAAGAAGAAGAAGAAGAAGCAACTCCAAATGAACAATCAACACGCTCGCGTCAAGTAACCTTTACCTGTACCTGCAACTGGTGTTGTAGTAATCTGTGAGCCACAGGGGACTCAGCAATCTCATTTCCAAAGGTATCAAGACTAGCAAAGCTTAATGGGTGAGGTATGGTTACGTGGTGAGGTTGCAGCAGCGGCTAAGCACATATTTGGTGGCTAATCTTACGAGTACAAGAAATAAGAGGGGGTAGATCTACACATAACGGACGTGAATTACTGTTGATCAAAAGAATGATCCTGAACACCTACCTATGTCAAACATAACCCCACCGTGTCCTCGATCGGAGAAGGAACTCACGAAAGAGACAGTCACGGTTACGCACGGTTGGCAAGTTTTCATTAGGTTACTTCAAGTTATCTAGAACCAGTGTTAAACAAAGTTTCCACGTTGCCACAAAACCGCGGGCACGGCTTTCCGAAAGATTTAACCCTGCAGGGGTGCTCCAACTAGTCCATCACAAATTACCACAAGCCGCATAGAAATCCTCGATCACGAGACTCGCGATCTCGTCGGATTCCTTAGTGGAAAACATCAACTCTGAGATTACCCAAAGCATCACCGGAATCCCGATGCACAAGATATCTCGTCAAAGGTAAAACTAATCCAGCAAGGCCGCCCGACGTGTCGATGATCCCGATAGGAGCCGCGTATCTCGTTCTCAGGACACGACGGCTAAGCGAAGCGTACGGTGGCCTGATAGACATCACCCGAGTTGCCCCGGGTTGGCCCCCCACGGTGCTCTGTTTTGATCCAACACCATCAGCACTGACCCTCCCTGTATTATGTAGAATTTTTCCTTGGGTAGCGCTAACTCCCTATGCATTTCAGTATTATCAAATTATTACGTTGGGCAAATGTAGTACCAATGTTGGGCCTTGCCAGACCAGCTTTAATCTAAAACGAATTATCAAGGGGGTCCCCATAACAACCCCGATCGTGTTAGGAGCGCTCATTTATGGAACATAACACCGGTAGCCGAAACTAAGGGGGCAAAGGTAGAACAAAACACCAGGCTAGAAAGGCCGAGCCTTCCACCTTTTACCAAGTATATAGGTGCATTAAATTAAATAGCATTTAATATGGTGATATGACAAGGAACCCATGTTATCACATGGAAGCAATTACACCTGCAACTAGAAACGCTAACAACATGGTTAAGCAAGCAGTAACATAGCCAATCAGTGGTTTGATAGGTTGACAGGTTGACGGTTTTCATGGCATTGTTGAGAGGCTGATATTTAACATGTGGTAGGCAACAAGACATAATCTATAGAAGCGGTAAAACTAGCATGGCAATGATAGTAATGGTATCTGGGGAAATGGTCATCTTGCCTGAGATCCCGCTTGGAAGAAGAATGCCTCCGTGAAGCAGACGAACCGATGTAGTCGAACGGGTCCTCACAATCCGGCACGCTGCGGAACTCTATCGAGACGAAGCAGACCGGAAACAAAAATCAACACACGGAATTCAGCACACGATGCACAACACATCTGATGCATGAGCAGCTGAATACATGCAAGTCACGGCATGACAATTCACAACACTCAGACACTACACATTAAGTGAAGTTCAATACACAACGAGTTTTGCATATTCACGAAACTCCACGTTTAATTTATTTAGTTCTATCCCGGTTAGATACACGCAATATTAAATGTGGTTAAACATGGCAAGAGGTGAAGCGTAATTAATCTACCTATCTAGGCATTTTTAATGAGGACGGAAATGACATATAGCATCTCCGAGACGATCTCACATGTTAATTAACAATTCTGTCCAGATCTGAACTAACACATTTAATTAGATGTTAAACAGAAAAAGAAATAGCTTCATGTGATTGTACGCGTCGAGACAAGAAATAGAGATGATCTCCAACGGAGCTACGGATCAAAAGATACAAGCACCGCAAGATATGAAGGCATGAATGCAATATGTGTGGAACAACGGTCACAAGCACTTCAAAACATACAACCAGCAAGAGAAAATGAAACTACACGAGATTCTAAGCAAGTTTCATGTAGGACACGATCAAATCGGAGCTACGAATCAAAAGCTACGAGCAAAACAAGAAATCACTACAATCTGCCAAAATCAACCACATAGCATTTACTACACCCCACAACTACGAGCTACTCAACTCCAATATAATCAACCAATGCATGACACGAAAGAGGGCAAGAAGAACTACAAGAAACAAGTAACGACAACAAGCATGGCAGCAAGGAACACTAGGGAAAGAAGTCAGAAAATGGCATCTCACACACTATTTCAGACTTAGTGAAAATAACACTTCATGAAAAGTGCAGTTTTCGATCTGAAGCCATATTGACAGAAGCAAAACCATAAGCTACAGGACTCCAAATGGCATGAAAATTCACAGCATTCTAGAGAATCACAATGTCTACAACTAACTCCATTGCACCAACCCCAAAAGAGCTACATATCACAAGTTAGAAGCAAAACAAAACAGCAGCAAAATATAACAGATTTCAGACTTAGAAATATTTCAGCACCTCCAAATCGGCACTATTTCTAGCAACTTGAGAGCAAGCAAACCACACCTAAACATGCATTTCTATTGCAACCAAAATTACCAGAGGCTAGACTAAACATCAAAGAACAACTTCCTAGTTGACAACTTAATCAAACGAAGCACGGAATAAATCCTATGAAATAAACAAGAGGGCAACATAGCAAAATATCATGCGAACTAACTTGCTCAAAAGCTAAAACTAATTGCACCGAAAAATCCTATGGATTTTTATACCCCGAAAACATACAAAACATGTGGGGTTGCACAACAATAATTTCACCACTCGTAAATGGGAGATAACGTCCTAAACACGGAAAATAATCTAGCGGCAAATCCCTTCACGCAAAAATACCAATGACTACTCTAAAATACATGGAAAAGGTGCTCCTAAAACATGGGCATTTAATCTACGGCATTCGGGCAAACCGGACACGCACGAGAAAACAAAACGAGACGAAACCTATTGGAACAGCACGCGTTTCTAGTCATACGGCATGCCAAACGACGTCAAACAATTATGCAAGTTGCAAAAACGGATTCTAAGCGAAATTCTACACCAAAACCATATGCTACACGTCGCAACCCAATTTATGGTTAAATAGTTACGGGCAAAATAATCTACGTCTAATTCCTGAAATTTAAATAATTCCGAAAAAAGGTAACTAAACAAACGGCCAACAGGGTGCGCAAAATACCTAAGGCGCGCTGGGGGCGAGGAATAGCTCACCTCGGGGGAAACCACTCGGGCCGGTTGGAGTAGTGGGCCGAGCAGGGGAGGAGAAGGCCTAGGCGGGGGCGCCTGGTAGTGGGCCGAGGCGGCCTGCACGGGAGGCCGGCCCATGCGGGCGCTGGCGAGCGCTCTCGCTCGGCGTCGCAGCTCGGGTGGTCAACACGGGGCTCGAGCCTTCCATGATCCCGCTTGGATCAGGAGGCCGACCGGCTGCAACCGGCGGTGGGGCCACTGCAGGTGATGGGAGGCGGCAGATCGGCCGCGGGGCAGATGGATCCTGCCGGCGGCGGCTCCTATCCCGGCGGCGGCCGACGTACACGGGCAAGGGCGGAGCAGATCGAGGCGGATGGAGGCTGATGACGGCGCGACCTCCGACGAGCTTTTGCGGGCAGGATGCGGCGGCCGGCGGGGAAGCAGGTGCTCCCCGGCGAGGGGCTCCAGCTTGCCGCGGGGGCTGGCCACCTCGGGCAGTATCCATGGGGAGGGACCTCGGGTCCGTGGCGAGGTCGGCTGCGGGGCCATGCGGGAAGAACGGGGCGGCGGCGGCTCGGGCCCGGCGGGCTCCAGATGGGCCTGGGCGGGCCCTTCACGGGAGGAGAGAGGAGAGAGCCTGGAGGTGGCGGCTGCTGGGTAGGTGGGGCGCGGATCCCGAGGTAGGCCTAGGTTTTGCCTAACATGGAAGGGAGAGCCTCTATTTATAGGAAGGGGCTAGGTTAGAGGGTATCTCGGGGTTTTTCGACCCTCCGATCGCGATCGTGCGGTCCGAACGAAGAGGCAGGTTAGGGTTAGTTGTGTAGAGTGGCGTTGGCTAAGATGAGAGGGAAGACGGGCGACCCGGCAACATATTTTAAAACACCGACACATGTCGGACGGTAGACCGAATATGGTGCCGCTACGGTCGACCGTTCGGGTACCAGACGGACTCCGATCGCGGCGAAATTCGACAGACGGCCTAGCTATAACTAATTACGACCGCATGCCAAGTTTCACCCCGAACAGAGAAAGTTTTTTAACACACTTTTTAAAACAAGATTTAAACGATGTCGCGTGCGAGTGCGGTCGGACTCGGAACGAATAACGACGATAACCGGCCACTAACAACGGATGGAAGTTTGAAAACTGGCGGCAACGGAGATGCTGATGCAATGCTGATGATGCGCATGATGTGATGATGATGCGACAAAAGAAAATAGACACACGACGAAAACAGAATAGAAGGGGAATCTTCTCGGGTGTCGGCATCGGGCTGTCACAACTCTCCAACACTACAAGAGGATCTCGCCCCGAGATCCAATAATGAAAGGGGGACAGGACGAGAAAGAACAAGAGGTAAAAACTTAGTCGCTTCTTTGACAAACGAGTGAAACCAACGGTCCTTGAAGGTTGCAAAGAGATGAGGAATGATATGAGAAAGAAGCAAGAATTCAAGCAAAATTTCGGCAGCACTTCGGTAGGAAAATGGGACAAAAAATTCGATAAGATGGAAGAAATAGACAATATTCGTAACAAACAACTAAATAGAACAAGGGAACACCACAATCATGATAGAACAACAAGATTGACCCAAAAGAGCAATATCACAAAGCCTCCGGAACAATAGAATAGGAACTAGCTCATACGAAAGAAGAGAATGAAGAAAATAATGACAACTATCATCACAATAGAATTGAAGAGTCTCCGGACAAAGAATTGACGTAGTAGTTGGAAAACCAACAACGAAAATAACAAGATAGTAGTGGGTTTATGAAAATCATCTCAACAAATATGAGGTGACAACCAACCACTAAAAGAAACAAGGATAGATTGGGAGCAACAAGATATGAACAATTTCTTACACCAAAAGGATACATTGAGAACTTGGATTAATTACAAACACCATGATAGCACAATCCATAGGAAAATCTTTAGGTGAAATCCAAACCAAGATAGCTCAATGAAGAAATCATGGGTTGAAAATATGTCATGATCATAGAATTGGTGGGTTTAATTACCTCATTCTTGAAAGGAAAACTCTTCGATGCTCCTACACTAACTAGAATGCTATAATACCACCTCAAAGGATAAAGGAAGAACAATAGCACATAGAAATGCAAGAGAAAGCATACTTGAGGTTCTCCAACAAGAATCGTGAAGAACACTTGAGAATGGATTGCAATCATGACGAACCACCATGAAGGACCTCTGTATGCAAATGAATGATGCAAAGATATGAAGGTAGAAAAGAATAAGATTATGACCTTGCCAAGATTTAGATGAAGCTTCACAAAGAAAAACTTGAGAAAACTTGGAACTCCGGAAAAGAAAGATAAGCACATGAGAAAAGAATTGAAACCACAAGCCACTCCGAAATAAAAATTGAAATCTCTTGGAAGAAGGAAGAACAAGACTAAGAATTATGTTATGCTCATCCTTCATCAATTAAATTGATGACAAGCAACGGATCTAGCATACAACTTATTTTTCTTGAAATGAATCTTGAAGAGACAGAGAGATAAGCACCACTTGAAGTATGATTGAAGAAAGCACTGGTAAGAATTCACAATTTAATGGGGATACCAAGAATGAATGGAGATACAAGAGAATGAAGAGATCATGAGCCACATGAGAGAAAACTTGAACAAGGTGCCGGAATAACCGAGAGACGAATGAAAAGACAACAGTTGAGAAGAATTGAGGATGAAAGCTGAAAGCTGAGAACGAAGAATCTTCTAAAATGATGGCCTTCGGAGGATCGAGAATGAAAACAACTCAGAAAAGCACCGGATAGCAAGAACGGGATAGTCACGATAGAAACAATTGAGAGGATAGCATGAAGCTGAGATGACAATCTTCACAAGAATGGAGCAAGATTTGAGAGCAACACTCCTTCGAATTTGCAAGCTGAGAATGATGGCGAGAAGCAACACCAAGAATACTGAGAGACTCCGAAATAATGAAGAATGAAAGGTTTAGCCAAAGACGAAAATAAATTCAAATTGTTCTTGGAGAAGGAATATGACTGATGAAATTCATACTTATGTCATGGTTGAAAAGAATTAAAGATCTCCGGAAAGATTACAATAGCTATATAAGATCCTGGGAAAAACATGTGGGTTATGGGCCCACTTAAAGAAACCACCGTTGAAAAGATTGCTAGAAAGATTGATATAGCACCGGTACAAATGAAGACTACATGAGGTTAGAACCTAGAAATGATTAAAAGGAATGGAAACAAGAACCTCTGAGATAACTTCAGCACTCCGGATGGAAGAGAGAGAAATGACAATAAGAAGACTGATGAGAATTTCCAACATGGGAAAAATTACAAGGATGAATAGGATACAAAGAACACGGATAATTAAATTAAATTCACCAGAAAAGATGACAGAATGAATAAAGATGAACATGAAGCTCCTGATAAACTTCACAATGAATCACCGGGTAAGAGAGAAAAGAACAGACAGTGGAAACACAATGAAAAGAAAACTCTTGGATGAAAATTGAATCATTGAGAAAAAGGGCGGGAGGGTGGGGAAAAACAAAGACAACTTGGTCTAGATGAGATGGACTCCGGAATAAAATGAGAGAATGATCTTACAAAAATTGGAGAGGATTGAATCCACTTGGAGAGAAACACACCGGTTGAGAAGACTTGACATAACAACTTCGGTTGCCAAAATTGATAAGACAATTGATTTGAGCAAAGAGAATTAGCAAACCCCAGAAAAATATGAGAACACCTCTTAGAGAAAATCTGAAATCACCACTTGACATCGAAGCAACTTGAATTACCACATTCAACAAAACAAAGGGTGACGCTTATGAAACAATCCAGAACAAACTCATGAGAAAGATTTCGTCCGATATTTTCGTGGACAGGATCGCACGGGCTCGATCCTTACAGTAGCCATCAAGTGCAAGGCAGTGCACCCGACCTACGAAGCGTCCCCGAGTCGTAGCAAGCTACAAGGACTCTTTAAGACACAACGTATACCGCTGTAAGTCGACCGTCAACAAACAAATCCACTAGATGTCGAACGCCAACCTAACATCATGTATTTGTTGGAAGATTGTCCTATAAGCAACTACTTGAATTCCCACCTAAGAATTCCCGAAATATCTTGTCATGCAATCTGGTACACGGATACAAGGAGTAATATCACACAACTGCTATACTAACCCGTCACCTGTATCACATCCGTCAACACACGACCAGAATCTCGGACCTTCATCTACTACAGACCCTCGTGATCACAACGATACAAAGTATGGCAGTACTCCCGAAAAATCTGCCCCAATACTGGGGACATCGGGGTTATCTCGCCACTACTAGTATTGAAGACATTACGAACATCCTTCGTCCTGAGATACTAAGAAATCTGAATGATAACTATGTGCTCATGAATCCCGTGGAGCTCAACTCCCCAGAAGAAAATCAAGTCAGACAGGAGGCACCAAGACAGAACTCCGTCACATAGGCATCATATAGATCCCAAGAATATCCGCGTGATCCTAAAAAAAAATTGTGAGATGAGGAGTAGAATTAAATTATTACGTCAAGATTCCTCACCAGAGCATAGAAGAGGAGAAAAAAGAACCCTACTCTCCGATATATAACTAGACTCAAAGCAGTTTTTCACTAGACTCGACTCGGCCAAGTTCGATCAATCAAGGGGGCTCCTAGGTCGGTACTGCTCTGATACCAACTTGTCACACCCAAGATGCGACCATATCCTCAATTTGGCACGAAGGCCTCGTCAGGGATAGAAGCGCATCTCGTCGTGTCGCAAGAATGGATATCGTTACAAGAACATGTACTGAAAAGAAGAGATATATATAATTGGCTTTCACTCGCCACAAGTTACATCAGAGTCACATCAGTACAATACATAATCATCATGACTAAGAGCAGGGTCCGATTACGGACGAAAACAAACGATAAAAGAAGAACGACGTCCATCCTTGCTATCCCAGGCTGCCGGCCTGGTACCCATCCTAGATCGATGAAGAAGAAGAAGAAGAAGAAGCAACTCCAAATGAACAATCAACGCGCTCGCGTCAAGTAACCTTTACCTGTACCTGCAACTGGTGTTGTAGTAATCTGTGAGCCACAGGGGACTCAGCAATCTCATTTCCAAAGGTATCAAGACTAGCAAAGCTTAATGGGTGAGGTATGGTTAAGTGGTGAGGTTGCAGCAGCGGCTAAGCACATATTTGGTGGCTAATCTTACGAGTAGAAGAAATAAGAGGGGGAAGATCTACGCATAACGGACGTGAACTACTGTTGATTAAAAGAATGATCCTGAACACCTACCTACGTCACACATAACCCCACTGTGTCCTCGATCGGAGAAGGAACTCACGAAAGAGACAATCACGGTTACGCACACGGTTGGCAAGTTTTAATTAAGTTACTTCAAGTTATCTAGAACCAGTGTTAAACAAAGTTTCCACGTTTCCACATAACCGCGGGCACGGCTTTCCAAAAGATTTAACCCTGCAGGGGTGCTCCAACTAGTCAATCACAAATTACCACAAGCCGCATAGAAATCCTCGATCATGACACTCGCGATCTCGTCGGATTCCTTAGTGGAAAACCTCAACTCTGAGATTACCCAAAGCATCACCGGAATCCCGATGCACAAGATATCTCGTCACAGGTAAAACTAATCCAGCAAGGCCGCCCGACGTGTCGACGATCCCGATAGGAGCCGCATATCTCATTCTCAGGACACGGCGGATAAGCGAAGCGTACGGTGGCCTGATAGACATCACCCGAGTTGCCCCGGGTTGGCCCCGCATGGTGCTCTATTTTGGACCAGCACCATCAGCACTAGCCCTCCCTGTATTATGTAGAATTACTCCTCGGATAGCTCTAACTCGCTATGCATTTCAGTATTATCAAATTATTATGTTGGGCAAATGTAGTACCAATGTTGGGCCTTGCCAGACCAACTTTAATCGAAAACGAATTATCAAGGGGGTCCCCATGACAACCCCGATCGTGTTAGGAGCGCTCATTTATGGAACATAACACCGGTAGCCAAAACTAAGGGGACAAAGGTGGAACAAAACACCAGGCTAGAAAGGCCGAGTCTTCCACCTTTTACCAAGTATATAGGTGCATTAAATTAAATAGCATTTAATATGGTGATATGACAAGGAACCCATGTTATCACATGGAAGAAACTACACCTACAACTAGCAACGCTAACAACATGGTTAAGCAAGCAGTAACATAGCCAATCAGTGGTTTGCTAGGTTGAACAGGTTGAAGGTTTTCATGGCATTGTTGAGAGACTGATATTTAACATGTGGTAGGCAACGAGACATATTCGATAGAAGCGATTAAACTAGCATGGCAATGATTGTAATGGTATATGGGGAAATGGTCATCTTTCCTCAGATCCCGCTTGGAAGAAGAATGTCGCCGTGAAGCAGATGAACCGACGTAGTCGAACGGGTCCTCACAATTCGGCACGCTGCGGAACTCTATCGAGACGAAGCAAACCGGAAACACAAATCAACACACGGATCTCACCACATGATGCACAACACATATGATGCATGAGCAGCTGAATACATGCAAGTCACGACATGACAATTCACAACACTCAAACACTACACATTAAGTGAAGTTCAATACGCAACGAGTTTTGCATATTGACGAAACTCCATGTTTAATTTATTTAGTTCTATCCCAGTTAGATACACGCATTATTAAATGTGGTTAAACATGGCAAGATGTGAAGCATAACTAATCTACCTATCTAGGCATTCTAAATGAGGTCGGAAATGACATATAGCATCTCCGAGACGACCTCACATGTTAATTAACAATTCTGTCCAGATCTGAACTAACTCATTTAATTAGTTGTTAAACAGCAAAACAAATAGGTTCACGTGATTCTACGCATCGAGACAAGAAATTTACACATAGAGATCATCTCCAACGGAGCTACGGATCAAAAGATACAAGCACCGCAAGATATGAAGGCATGTATGCAATATGTGTGCAACGATGGTCACGAGCACTTAAAAACATACAACCAGCAATATAAAATGAAACTACACGAGATTCTAAGAAATTTTCATGTAGGACACGATCAAATCGGAGCTACGAATCAAAAGCTAGGAGCAAAACAAGAAATCACTACAATCTGCCAAAATCAGCCACATAGCATTTACTACACCCCACAACTACGAGCTACTCAACTCCAATATAATAAACCAAGGCATGAAACTAAAGAGGGCAAGAAGCACTACAAAAAATAAGTAACAACAACTAGCATGGCAGTAAGGAACACTAGGGAAAGAAGTCACAAAATGGCATCTCACACACTATTTCAGACTTAGTGAAAATAACACTTCATGAAAGTGAAGTTTTCGATCTGAAGCCATACTGAAAGCAGCAAAACCGTAAGCTACAGGACTACATATGGCATGAAAATTCACAGCATGCTAGAGAATCACAATGTCTACAACTAACTCCATTGCACCAACCCCAAAAGAGCTACAGATCACAAGTTAGAAGCAAAACAAAACAACAACAAAATATAACAGATTTCAGACTTAGAAATATTTCAGAACCTCCAAATCAGCACTATTTCTAGCAACTTGAGAGCAAGCAAACCACACCTAAACATGCATTTCTATTGCAACCAAAATTACCAGGGACTAGACTAAACATCAAAGAACAACTTCCTAGTTGACAACTTAATCAAACGAAGCACGGAATAAATCCTACGAAATAAACAAGAGGGCAACATAGCAAAATATCGCACGAACTAACTAGCTCAAAAGATAAAACTAATTGCACCAAAAAATCCTATGGATTTTTCTACCCCGAAAACATACAAAACATGTGGGGTTGCACAACAATAATTTCACCACTCGTAAATGCGAGATAACGTCCTAAACACGGAAAATAATCTAGCGGCAAATCCCTACACGCAAAAATACCAATGACTACTCTAAAATACAGGGAAAAGGTGCTCCTAAAACATGGATATTTAATCTACGGCATTCGGGCAAACCGGACACGCACGAGAAAATAAAACGAGACGAAACCTATTGGAACAGCACGCGTTTCTAGTCATATGGCACGCTAAACGACGTCAAACAATTATGCAAGTTGCAAAAACAGATTCTACGCAAAATTCTACACCAAAACCTTATGCTACACGTCGCAAACCGATTTACGGTTAAATAGTTACAGGCAAAATAATCTACGCCTAATTCGTGAAGTTTAAATAATTCCGAAAAAAAACGTAACTAAACCATCGGGCCAACACGGGGCGCAAAATACCTAAGGCGCGCTGGGGGCGAGGATTAGCTCACCTCGAGGGAAGCCACTCTGGCCGGTTGGAGTAGTGGGCCTAGCAGGGGAGGAGAAGGCCCAGGCGGGGGCGCCTGGTAGTGGGCCGAGGCGGCCTGCGTGGGAGGCCGGCCCACGCGGGCGCTGGCGAGCGCTCTCGCTCGGCGTCGCAGCTCGGGCGGTCAACGCGGGGCTCGAGCCTTCCACGATCCCGCCTGGATCGGGAGGCCGGCCGGCTGCAACCGGTGGCGGGGCCACTGCAGGTGATGGGAGGCGGCGGATCGGCCGCGGGGCACATGGATCCGGCCGGCGGCGGCTCCTATCCCGGCGGTGGCCGACGTACACGGGCAAGGGCGGAGCAGATCGAGGCGCTGGAGGCAGATGACGGCGTGACCTCCGACGAGCTTTTGCGGGCAGGATGCCACGGCCGGTGGGGAAGCAGGTGCTCCCCGGCGAGGGGCTCCGGCTTGCTGCGGGGGCTGGCCAACTCGGGCAGGATCCATGGGGAGGGACCTCGGGTCCCTGGCGAAGTCGCCTGCGGGACTATGCGGGCAGAACGGGGCGGCGGCGGCTCGGGCCCGACGGGCTCCAGATGGGCCTGGGTGGGCCCTGCGCAGGAGGAGAGAGGAGAGAGCCTGGAGGTGGCGGTTGCTGGGTAGGTGGGGCGCGCATCCCGAGGTAGGGCTAGGTTTTGACTAAAATGGAAGGGAGAGCCTCTATTTATAGGAAGGGGCTAGGTTCGAGGGTATGTGTGGTTTTTTTTACCCTCCGATCGCGATCCTGCGGTCCGAACGGAGAGGCGGGTTAGGGTTAGTTGTGTAGAGTGGCATTGGCTAAGATGAGAGGGAAGACGGGCGACCCGGCAACGTATTTTAAAACACCGACAAACGTTCGACGGTAGACCGAATACGGTGCCGCTACGGTCGACTGATGGGGTACCAGACGGACTCCGATCGCGACGAAATTCGATAGGCGGCCTAGCTATAACTAATTACGACCGCATGCCAAGTTTCACCCCGAACAGAGAAAGTTTTTTAACACACTTTTTAAAACAAGATTTAAACGATGCCGCGGGCGCGTGTGAGTGCGGTCGGACTCGGAACGAATAACTACGATAACCGGCCACTAACAATGGATGCAAGTTTGAAAACTGGCGGCAACGGAGATGCCGATGCAATGTTGATGATGCGCATGATGCGATGATGATGCGACAAAATAAAATAGACACACGACGAAAACGGAATAGAAGGGGAATCTTGTGGGGCGTCGGCATCGGGCTGTCGCAAGAGGGTAGAGTCCTAGCTACAGCAAGGTTGTATGAGTTCAGGGCCCTCTGCGGTGGAGGTAATAGCCCTACGCTTTAGTGCTCTGGAGATTTTGTGTCGAGTGGAATATAGGTGTAACAGAATGCGAACCCTTGTGCCAGAGGGTAGGGGTGGCTTATATAGAGTGCACTGCCCCTCATAAGTGTCCAACTTTCAAGGGTGCAATAAGTGAGATTAAATGCATACGTTACAGGTAACGTATGCCACAAATAACAAAAACTACAGTTGTCTAACGTATGCCCGTTGGCCTCCCTAGGGTGGCTTCTGGCCTTCGATGTCAACTAGCTTCTGGTCTTCACCGACTAGAATCCAGTCGTCGAGTCTAAGATAATACTCTGAGTGGTTCTTTACCGAGTGGACAAGAGGTTATCTTAATCCAGTCGGTAGGTATCTTGTGATCTTCAAGCTAATAATGAGGTTCCCTTGGGTAGGACTTGTAGGTGAGGCCTATGACCCTACCCTAGGGCTATAACCCCATCATTAGCCCCCGAATGGATCGAGGTTCGAGTGGTGAAGGAGTAGGTGTAAATCTTGATATAGTAGACTGAATTTGAATGTCCTTCAAAGTTTTGCTGAATTGGATGTCGACTGAAATATTCTTCATTCGCCTTGATCAATTCTGCTTGGAACAAAATGTCTGAGTGAACTTAAGGATCCTAGTGAACTAGTGAATCGGCGCGTCTGACGGTATCTTCTGATGTGACCAGTCACCCTGTTAGCCCCGGATTTTCTGGGATTTGAAAACTTTGGTTGTCGCACGCTACGCGGTGATGACGTCATTGCAATCAAGTGGGTCGCGTCGTCTCGATTCTCGCGCCTCTATCTCAGCCACATATCTTGCGGTGGCCAGCGAGGGGATAAGTTGAGGTCCCACTTGCTAGAGACCCAGTCGGTTGGTTATAAAAGCCTCGAGCGCTAACGTTCGGAACGACATCGTCTCCTTCATTTTCTCTCCTCTTCCTTCTCCTTAGCCACCAGCGCAACCCATAGCAGCCAATCTCGTCTCCGCCACTATAACGAAAGGGCAAACCAGCAAGCTGGAGAAGGCGAAGGAGAAAGGCGGCGCCAAGCCCAGGAAGTAGGCTCTGCCGCCGGGCTGGATCCATGGGGATTTCCTTCGATCCACTGTGCGGAAGGAGGACCTCCTCGATCTCGTCGAGCATGGCATGCTGGCAGACAAGTCTTGGAGGCTTCCCGGCGATGAGATCGAGCCTGAGCCGTGCGAAGGAGAGTGAGTCCTCCTCTTGACCCATGTCGAAAGAGGTTTCTACTTGCCGCCTCATCCTTTCATTCGGTGGTTCTTGAATTTCTTTGGGGCACAGTTGCATTACTTCCCTCCGAATGCCATTGCCCACCTTTCTGCCTTTGTCACCTTATGCGAGTGTTTCTTGGGGTGTCCTCCCCATTGGGGACTTTTTAAATATATCTTCACTATACGTTCTCAGTCGGTGAAGAAGGTCAATCTGACTGATGATAAGACCCATGTCATCCAGTTGTGTGGGGGTTTAGGACTTCAAAAGAGGACCAAAAGTAGTTATCCTGCCATGACCTTCCCTGAATCAGTCCGCAACTAGAAAGCCACTTTGTTTTACTGTAATGATGTCGCTTGCCCAAATATGTCGAGTGGGCTTCCGCCCTTTACTTTAGAGCAACCGAGTGCTCCGAGGATGTTGGTGTTGACGAAGCAGGAGAAAGCTCAGGTGGAGCCTTTAGTCAAGTCACCGATTGGTCTCATCCGCAACGGAGTGACAGGGATGGATCTGTTAGAGACCTTCCTTGGAAGATGCATCCATCCCCTCCAAGCTTGGGGCCACACTATGTGGCATTACACTGGCCCGGAGCACTCCACTCGATCTCATCCTGAGGAAGTGGATGAAGACACGGTAGCGAAGTGGATCCGCGGAATAGCCGGCCCTTGTGATAATCCGATGGGGGCGAAGAGAGTCCTGCCCTTCTCTGCTCAAAACCCGCCGACAGATAAGGTTAGCTCTGCTCTGTTGAATATCCTTGCATTACAATTGAGTGTTTGCGATTTCCTTGTCGACTGAACTAGTGAGTTGCATCTGGCAGGCATGGATGAACTTGCATTCTCCGGTCCCGAACGGAAATGCACTCGACATCGAGGAGGGGAGCATGAAGGACAGCAGGGAGAGCAAGGAATATGTCAAAGACAGTGAGGAGACCGAGGAGGAGGAGGAGGAAAGCAAGGAGGAAGACTCGTCTCCTTCTCGCCACAAGCCCCGATCGAAGCAGCGTCATGATCCCGCGGGCACTCCAATCAAGCCTTTGGCGTCGAGTGGCAGGAGCGCCAAACATGTTAGGGGATCGTCTGGCGAACCGGTCGAGCAGCTGGCAAAGGTATCTAAGCCCAGCGGACCCAAACCTCGGAAGGCTCTGCCAAGAATGAGGATCGCCGTGCCAGTTGCCACTGCGTAAGTATTTAATCTTCCCATCTAATCCGAGTGAACTTTTCTAGTTGGTGATGACCGAATGAAATTGCATTGACAGAGTTGCTACCAATGTGACGTCGCCACCGCGGGGGGGGGGGGGGGTGAAGACCCCATGGAGGTTCATACCGCGAACGCAGCCACTTCACAGATAGGTATTACTAATTTTCCACTCTGTGCTACCCTTCCATGTCTATGATTTTCTGCTTGTAACCTCTGGTGTTTCCGCCTGCCAGCTATGCCGCCAACAGAGGTCATCCAACTGGATGATGATGATCAAAGGCAGCCTGCTGCTGAGGAGGAACCTATCGTGTCTGAGGTACCTGTGGCGGAGATGCCTGTGGTGAGTGCTCCGCTTGTCAGTTCGATTGTTGTCACCACAACGCCGATTGGGTTACAGTCGGGCGCTCCAGTTGTTTCTGCCGCAACCTCAGGGTTGTTGTCACCCACGAGTGTTTACACCACGTGTCATATCCCTAAGGAGCAGATCGGTGTCGCCAAGGAAGTTGTGATCCAGGCGGAGCCGAAGACAGAACAAGCCAAAGGATCCTATGACACCATCGTCTCGGTGTATAACAATAGCGTGGTGCTCCGAGAAAGTATCCGAGTAAGTTTGAATTCCGACTCACACCCACTGGGTGTTTTGTAGAAATGTCCTTATGTTATCCTCGTGCCAGTGGGGTCACTCCGAGTGAACCCACTTGGTGTAGTCCCCGAGACCACTATCGAGTACTTGCGCTTGCAGGGGTCTGAATCAGTAGAGACATTCTTTTTAGTTGATTACGGTCAGCCAGGTTGGATCTGGTTGAGTGTTGAATCTAGTGGGCGCACGCTAAGTGCACCCACTGGGTGTAGTCCCCGAGACTATTATTAATTGCTAGTGAATGATAATAGTCTTAAGCACTTGAATGTATAATATTTTTGGCTCGTCAGGGCAGACCTGGTCGAGTGATAAACCAGTGGGGTCACGCCGAGTGAACCCACTGGGTGTAGTCCCCGAGACTGATGTCAAGTGCTTGCATTGGCAGGGGTCTCATCGGAAACATACCTTTTTCTTCAATCGAATTAAGCCTTTATCACTCGGAAGTGAATTAATTTTGGCCGTATATCACTCGGAAGTGAGATATACGTCGACTGACTTTTGTCTTCTGATCATTCCAGAAAGCTTGTGAAGTAGGTTCTCCTTATGCTACCTTGACTGCAGAGAAGACTCTACTGGTCGCGAACCTGGAGGTGGCTACAAATGATGTAGCCGCGTTGAAGAAAACGCTGGAGGATAAGGACAAGGCACTGATGGAGGCCCAGGCAACCAGTAAGGGTTTGCAGGCGGAGGTGGAGAAGATGCAGAAAGAGCGATACAAGTGGATGAAACAGTTGAAGGACATGAACAAGAGGGCGAATGCTCAAGAAAAATACGTGAGAGATTTTGCCATGAAGATGTTGGGATTACTCACTGGTAAGTGTCTGGTCGAGTGAATATTGTGATTGATTGTTTGCTATTTTCGATGTTGATCTTGAAATTTCTCCCTCACAGAATTATGTCACGACTTGGGGAAGGAAACTTAGGAGGTCGAGCCCTCGCTTGACCCTATCAATACTCCACTCGGTGACGGCCCGGCTCTGAATCTGTTTCGTATGAACTCCCGACTAACGAAGGTGGAGAAGTGCATCACGCGACTGAGGGCGGCTATGAGCCAGATCGACAAGGAGCAATGGTCAGCGGATGATCTCCAGAATGACCTAGAAGAAATGATGACCCATATGGAGCAGATTCCTCAGCGGGTTCAGGCATGGAAGAAGTCTACTGCTCAGTGTGGGGCTGACGTGGCTCTTTCACCCGTCAGGGTCCATTGTAAGGAGGCTCGGGAGGAGAAACTAAAGGCGCTACAAGTTGCAAACACAAAAAAGCATCATTTTGAAGACTTCATGGATACCTTCATCGATAGTGCAACGCACATCGCCGATCTCATCGACCTCGACACCTTCATGGAACCGGCCAGTCCAGTTGAGCCGTGAGGAAGACGAACATTCGTGAGAAAAAACTTTGATTTGCCTCGGTATGCCGAGTAGTCCTGTAAACACTTTAAACTTTGTTCGGGTAGTAACCCGAGTGCTTTTGTCCTGTGCGGATAACTTTGATATGCGTCGGGTATCATAAATTTGTTCGTTTCAACTCAATTTGAGTTTATCTTTGTCGACTGGATTTTCTTTGTGGGAATGCACTGGGCTTATGCAAAGTCTCCCACCTAAGTGAAGCTTGATTTGTAGTGGGGTTGGGGCTAGGCAAAGTCTGACTCGCAGTTGGGCTGGGTTTCGTCACTTAGGCGAATCTGCTTCCCGGCTAAGCCTCCTAGTGATATGATTATTCTTCACTCAGAGAAATTTTCAACTTAGGCGAATCTGGTTCGCAGCTAAGTCCCCAGGTAAGAGGGTAGCTCTTCACTCGGAGAAGTTTTTTAACTTAGTCGAATCTGGTTCACGGCTAAGTCCCCGAGTGAGAGGGTAGCTCTTCACTCGGAGAAGATTTTTAACTTAGGCGAATCTGGTTCGCGGCTAAGTCCCCAAGTGAAAGGGTAGCTCTTAGCTCGGAGAAGTTTTTCAATTTAGGCAAATCTTGTTCGCAACTAGGCCCCCGAGTGAGAGGGTAGCTCTTCACTCAGAGAATTTTTTTAACTTAGGCAAATCCGGTTCGCTGCTAAGCCCCCAAGTGAGAGGGTAGCTCTTCACTCGGAGAATTTTTTAAACTTAGGCGAATCTGGTTCGCGGCTAAGTCCCCGAGTGAGAGGGTAGCTCTTCACTCGGAGAAGTTTTTAAACTTAGGCGAATCCGGTTCGCGGCTAAGCCCCCGAGTCACAGGGTACCTCTTCACTCAGAGAAGTTTTTTAACTTAGGCGAATCTGGTTCGCGACTAAGCCCCCGAGTGAGAGGGTAACTCTTCACTCGGAGAAGTTTTTTAACTTAGGCGAATCTGGTTCGCGGCTAACCCCCAGACTGAGAGGATATGTCTTCACTCAGAGAAGTTTTTAAACTTAGGAAAATCTGATTCGCGGCTAAGTCCCCGAGTGAGAGGGTAGCTCTTCACTCAGAGAAGTTTTTAAACATAGGTGAATCTAGTTCACGGCTAAGCCACCCGAGTGAGAGGTTAACTCTTCACTCGGAGAAGTTTTTTAACTTAGGCGAATCTGCTTTGCGGCTAAACCCCCAAGTGAGAGGGTAGCTCTTCACTCGGAGAAGTTTTTAAACTTAGGCGAATCTGGTTCGCGGCTAAGTCCTCGAGTGAGAGGGTAGCTCTTCACTCGGAGAAGTTTTTAAACTTAGGCGAATCTGGTTCGCGGCTAAGCCCCCGAGTGAGAGGGTAGCTCTTCACTCGGAGAAGTTTTTTAACTTAGGCAATTATAGTTTTCGGCTAAGCCCCCGAGTGAGAGGGTAGCTCTTCACTCGGAGAAGCTTTTTAACTTACGTGAATCTGGTTCGCGGGTAAGCCCCCGAGTGAGAGGGTAGCTCTTCACTCGGAGAAGTTGTTTTAAACTTAGGCAAAACTGGTTCACGGCTAAGCCCCCGAGTGAGAGGGTATATCTTCACTCGGAGAAGTTGTTTTTGACTTAGGCGAATCTGGTTCGCGACTAAGCCCTCGAGTGAAAGGGTAGCTCTCACGCTCCTCCTCCAAAATATCGACTCCGTCCTATCGGACTTGTTCAGCTTCAGCTTGTGAGAAGAGTTCGACTCGGGGAGAATTGCGGAACAAATTGCTCGGAAGGACAGCTTCTGCTCCGTATACAAGAAAGAACGGAGGCCGCCCAGTCGACCTGTTCGGGGTCATTCTGAGACCCCAGAGCACAGAAGGCAACTCGGTGACCCAAGCGCATGCAGCATGTCCAATTTCTCGCATGAGACGAGGCTTTAATCCTTGAAGTATGAGTCCATTAGCCCATTTAGCCTGGCCGTTGGTTTGGGATGAGCAACGCATGCGTAATCCACTCGGGTTCCTTGGTTGGAGCAAAAACTCTTGATATCATCTGAGTCGAAGTTCGACCCATTGTCCGTGATGATGCTATGTGGGGCTCCAAATCTGAAAGTGATATCTCTCATGAACTTGATTGTGGTACGTGCATCTAGCTTTTTGATTGACTTGGCCTCTATGCACTTGGTGAATTTGTCGACTACAACCAGTAAATGAGTGAATCCACCCTGCCCTGTTCGGAAGGGTCCTACCATGTCCAAGCCCCAGACAACAAATGGCCATATGAGGGGGATTGTCTTCAGTGCAGACGATGGCTTGTGCAACTTGTTGGAGTAAAACTGGCAGCCTTCACAGTGATCCGTACTTTCTTTGGCCATTTCGCTCGCTTGTGGCCAGAAGAATCCAGCTCGGAATGCTTTGGCAATGATGGCCCTAGAGGACGCATGATGACAATAGGTTCCCGAGTGGATTTCCTCCAAAATCAGTCTGATACATCTCCAACGTATCTATAATTTTTGATGGTTCCATGCTATTATCTTGTCAAACTTTGGATGTTTTGTATGCCTTTTATATATTTTTTGGGACTAACTTATTAACTTAGTGCCAAGTGCCAGTTCCTATTTTTCCGTGTTTTTGACCCTTTTCAGAGAAGGATTTTACACGGTGTCCAAACGGAATAAAACTTCCAAAAAGATTTTTTCCGGAACAAAAGATACGCACGGGACGTGAGAACCAAGGCAGAAGCCACCACGGGACGCCACAAGCCCCCTAGGCGCGGCCAGGGGGGCCCGCGCCTAGCAGGCTTGTGCCCCCCTGTGGCTCGTCTGCCCTACCTCTTCTGCCTATAAATTCCCTAAAAATCCAAAACTACGAGAGAGATCCACGAAAATACTTTTCCGCCACCGCAAGCTTCTGTCTCTGCAAGATCCCATTTGGGGTACATTCTGGTGCTCTGTCGGAGGGGGGATTCGGATACGGAGGGCTTTTTCATCAACACCATGGCCTCTCCGATGATGCGTGAGTAGTTCACCATTGACCTTTGGGTCCATAGCTAGTAGCTAGATAGCTTCTTCTCTCTCTTGGATCTTCAATACAAAGTTCTCCATGATCTTCATGGAGATCTATCCGATGTAATCTTCTTTTGTTGTGTGTTTGTCGAGATCCGATGTATTGTGGATTTATGATCAGATTATCTATGAATCTTATTTGAGTTTCTTCTGATCTCTTATATACATGACTTCATATCCTTGTAATTCTCTTCGAGTTGTGGGTTTTGTTTGGCCAACTTGATCTATGATTCTTGCAATGGGATAAGTGCTTGGTTTTGGGTTCATACCATGCGCTGAGCTCACCCAGTGACAGAAGGGGTAGCGAGGCACGCGTCGTGTTGTTGCCATCAAGGGTAAAAAGATGGGGTTTACATCATTGGTTTGAGTTTATCCCTCTACATCATGTCATCTTGCTTAAGGCGTTACTCTGTTCGTCATGAACTCAATACACTAGATGCATGCTGGATAGCGGTCGATGTGTGGAGTAATAGTAGTAGATGTAGAAAGTATCGGTCTACTTGTCTCGGACGTGATGCCTATATGTATGATCATTGCCTTAGATATCGTCATGACTTTGCGTGGTTCTATCAATTGCTCGACAATAATTTGTTCACCCACCGTAATATTTGCTATTTTGAGAGAAGCCTCTAGTAAACACTATGGCCCCCGGGTCTACTTAACTTCATATTTTCAGCCTTACACTTTTACTTCGTTGCACTTTCCGCCTTCAGATCTCACTTTGCAATCAATCTTGAAGGGATTGACAACCCCTTTATAGCGTTGGGTGCAAGCTCGTTTGTGTTCGCGCAGGTACTCTCGACACTTGGCTTGGTTATCCTACTTGATTGATACCTTGGTTCTCAAACTGAGGGAAATACTTACTGCTCATGTGCTGCATCACCCTTTCCTCTTCAAGGGAAAAACCAACGCAAGCTCAAGAGGCTGCAGAAGGATTTCTAACGCCGTTGCCGGGGAGGATCAAGTTCTAGGTGAAGCTCATCCAAGTAAGTGTCGCAAACTCATCTCTTTCTTTTACTTATTTGCCTCTCGTTTTCCTCTCCCCCACATCTGAAAAACAAAAATTTACAAAAATATTTGCCTTTTTCGTTCGCCCTTTTCTCTCGCTTGCCTTCTGTTCGCTTGTGTGCTTGTTTGCTTGCTGAAGTCACCATGACTGAAAACACCAAACTTTGTGACTTCTCAAATACTAATAATAATTATTTTATTAGTACTCCGATTGCTCCAGCCACTAGTGTGGAATCATACGAAATCAATGTTGCTTTGCTGAATCTTGTTATGAAAGAGCAATTCTCCGGCCTTCCTAGTGAAGATGCCGCATCCCATCTTAGTACCTTCATTGAGCTTTGCGATATGCAAAAGAAGAAAGATGTGGATAATGATGTGATTAAATATAAGCTTTTTTCTTTCTCGTTGCGAAATCGAGCAAAAACTTGGTTTTCATCTTTGCCCAAAAATAGTATTGACTCTTGGAACAAGTGCAAAGATGCTTATATATCCAAGTATTTTCCGTCGGCTAAGATTATCTCTCTCTGTAATGATATCATGAATTTTAAGCAACTTGATCATGAACATGTTGCACAATCTTGGGAGAGAACAAAATTGATGATTAGAAATTGTCCCGCTCATGGCTTGAGTCTTTCGATGATTATACAAATCTTCTACGCTGGCTTGAATTTCGCTTCTAGAAATATCTTGGACTCCGCCTCAGGTGGAACGATCATGAAAATCACATTAGGAGAAGCCACAAAACTCCTAGACAATATCATGACAAACTACTCTCAATGGCACACTGAAAGGTCACCTACTAGTACGAAGGTACACGCTATAGAAGAAATTAACTCATTGAGCGCTAAGATGGATGAGTTAATGAATTTTGTTGCTAGTAGAAGTGCTCCTTTATATCCTAATGATGTGCCCTTGTCTTCCTTCATTGAGAGTATCAATCCGAGCTTGGACGTTAATTTTGTTGGTAGGAATAATTTTGGCAACAACAATGCTTTTAGAGGAAACTATGTTCCTAGGCCTTTTCCTAGTAACCCCTCTAATAACTTTGGCAACTCCTACAACAATACTCATGGAAATTACAATAAATTACCCTATGATCTAGAGAGTAATATCAAAGAGTTTATCAACTCGCAAAAGATTTTCAATGCGCCCATAGAGGAAAAACTACTCAAAATTGATGATTTCGCTAGGAGCATTGATAGAATATCTATTGATATTGATGCTTTGAAAGTTAGATGTGCTCCTCCCAAGATCAATATGGATGAATCTTTGAAAGCTATGTGTGTTTCCATGAGTGAGAGCAAAGAAAGAACCGCCCAAATTAGTGCTAGACATGAATGGCTTAAAAAGGCATGTTCTCGTGATAAGAATCACGAAAATCTTAAAGTGCTTTGTGTGACTCCCATTGAATCCTTGTTTTCTTGTGCCAAACCTAATGATGATGGGGCTGGATATGAATCCATTTGGTTGAAAAACGCCCTAATGATTTGGACTCCATCTATCTTGATGCTAAAAGCATTGAAAGTGGAGTAGAAGATATCAAAACTTTGAGTAGTAATGAAACTACTACTTTGGATTTCAAGGAATTCAATTATTATAGTTGCTCCTTGATTGAATGCATTTCCTTGATGCAATCCATACTAAACTCTCCACACGCTTATAGCCAAAACAAGGCCTTTACCGATCATATCGTCGAAGCTATGATAAATTCTCTTGAAGAGAAACTTGAGTTGTATGTTTCTATTCCTAGAAAGCTTCATGATGAGTGGGAACCTACTATAAAAATCAAAATAAAAAACTATGAATGCAATGCTTTGTGTGATTTGGGTGCTAGTGTTTCCGCGATTACAAAGTCTTTATGTGATGTTCCAGGCTTTAATGAGATTGAGGAGTGCTCTCTTAATTTGCATCTTGCGGATTCTACTGTCATGAAACCCATGGGAAGTATCAATGATGTTGTTATTATTGTAAATAGGAACTATGTACCCGTGGATTTCATTGTGCTTGATATTGATTGCAATCCTACATGCCCTATCATTCTTGGTAGACCTTCCTAAGGACTATTGGTGCTATCATCGATATGAAGGAAGGGAATATTAGATTTCAATTTCCTTTAAAGAAGGGCATGGAGCATTTTCCTAGAAATAAAATAACATTGCCTTATGAATCCATGATAACGGCTACTTATGGTTTGAGTACCAAAGACGACGATACGTGATTCCATCACCTTATGCCTAGCTAAGGGCATTACACAATAGCGCTTGTTGGGAGGCAACCCAATGAATCTATCTTTTTATTTCTGTTTTGTTCCGTCCACACCATCAGAATTCTGTTATGATTGTGTTTTTTGTGTTTCTTTTTGTGTTTGAGGCAAGCAAAACCTTTATGACTAGTTTGGTGTTGGTTGTTTGATCCTGCTGGAAAAAGACAGAAATTTTACGCTCTCGAAATTATTTTTCATTTTTATTCAGAAAGAGATTTTGAGTTGATTCTTTTTTCTGCTAGTTGATATGCCTTTTTCCCAGGTTTTCGTAATTGTTCAGAATTTCTTAGGTAACAGAAGTATACGAAGTATACAGATTGCTACAGATTGGTCTGTTTTTGACAGATTCTGTTTTTGTTGTGTTAGTTGCTTGTTTTGATGAAACTATGGATAGTATCGGGGGGTACTAGCCATGGAAAAGTGAGAATACAGTAACCTAACACCAATATAAATAGAAATCAAGATTGCTACAGTACCTAAAGAGGTGGTAGTTTGTTTTCTTGTGCTAATGATATCACGAGTTTCTGTTTTTTGTGTTGTGAAGTTTTCAAGTTTTGGGTGATGTTCTCATGGACAAAGGGATAAAGAGTGGAAAGAGCTAAAGCTTGGGGATGCCCAAGGCATCCCAAGCTAAATTCAAGGACACCAAAAATCCTAAGCTTGGGGATGCCCCGGGAAGGCATCCCCTCTTTCGTCTTCAATCCATCGGTAACATTACTTGGAGCTATATTTTTATTAACCACATGATATGTGTTTTGCTTGGAGCGTATTGTATCGTAGGAGTCTTTTATTTTTGTTGTGTCACAATAATCCTTGCTTCACACCTTTTGAGAGAGACATGCACTCATCGTGAATTTGCTAGAATACTCTTTGTGCTTCACTTATATCTTTTGAGCTAGGCAATGTTGCTCTATGTGCTTCACTTATATCTTTTGAGCTAGGCAATGTTGCTCTATGTGCTTCACTTATATCTTTTGACCTAGGCAATGTTGCTCTATGTGCTTCACTTAGATCTTTTAGAGCACGGCGGTGCATAACTTGGTAGTTGGCTTGTGCTATGAAAGTAGTCCTAAAGGTGATAGGTATCCAAAGAGGATACAATAAACTTCCATCTTCATGTGCATTGAGTAGGAAGAGAAGTTTGATTCCTCTCAATTAGTTTTGAGACGTGGATTTGGTAATATTAAGAGTTATGTTAGTAGGGAGTTGTGAATCTAGAAATACTTGTGTTGAAGTTAGTGATTCATGTAACATACACGTATGGTGAACCCCTATGTTAGAAAGTCGGAGCATAATTGATCTATTGATTGTCATCCTTTGTGTTGCGGTCGGGATCGCGCGATGGTTAACACCTACCAACCCTTCCCCTAGGAGTATGCGTTTAGCACTCTGTTTCGATTACTAATAAAAACTTTCGCAATAAGTATGTGAGTTCTTCATGACTAATGTGAGTCCATGGTATAGATGCACTTTCACCTTCCACCATTGCTATCCTCTCTAGTACCGCGCAATTTTCGCCGGTGCACAAACCCACCATATGCCTTCCTCAAAACAGCCACCATACCTACCTACTATGGCATTTTCATAGCCATTCCGAGATATATTGCCATGCAACTCCCACTGTTCACTCTCATATTGCCATTGCATGATCGTAAGATAGCTAACGAGATGTTCCAACGTCATACGCCAAGCTAGATCATTGCACATCCCGGTACACTGCCGGAGGCATTTCCTATAGAGTCATCATCGTTCTAAGCTTTCAGCTATGAGTAAACAAAAGTGTGATGATCATCATTATTAGAGCATTGTCCCATGTGAGGAAATAAAAAAAGAGAGGCCAAAGTTGCCCACAAAAAAAGATATGGAAAGAGGCCAAAGAGCCCAAACAAAAAAAGAGAGAGAAAAAGAGAGAATGGACAATGCTACTATCTCTTTCCACACTTGTGCTTCATAATAGCACCATGTTCTTCATGATTGAGAGCCTCTTGTTTTGTCACCACCATATGCTAGTGGGAATTTTCATTATATAACTTGGCTTGTATATTCCAATGATGTGCTTCCTCAAAATTGCCCTAGGTCTTCGTGAGAAAGCAAGTTGGATGCACACCCACTAGTTCTCCTTTTGAGCTTTCACATACTTATAGCTCTAGTGCATCCGTTGTATGGCAATCCCTACTCATTCACATTGATATCTATTAAGGGGCATCTCATAGCCCTTTGATACGCCGAGTCAATGTGACCATCTCCTCCTTTTTGTCTCACAACCTCCACCACACTCTATTCCACCATAGTGTTATATCCGTGGCTCACACTCATGTATTGCGTGAGAGTTGAAAAAGGTTTGTGAAAGTAAGAGTGCGAAAACAATTACTTGGCCAATATCGGGGTTGTGCATGATTTAAATTAGTTGTGTGGGGATGATGGAGCATAGCCAGACTATATGATTTTGTAGGGATTACTTTCTTTGGCCTTGTTATTTCGAAAGTTCATGATTACCTTGCTAGTTTGCTTGAAGTATTATTGTTTTCATGTCAATAGCAAACTATTGTTTTGAATCTTACGGATCTAAACATTCATGTCACATGAAAGAAGTTACAAAGGACAACTATGCTAGATAGCATTCCACATCAAAAATTCAGTCTTTATCACTTCCCTACTCGAGGACGAGCAGGAGTTAAGGTTGGGGATGCATGATACGTCTCCAACGTATCTATATTTTTTGATGGTTCCATGCTATTATCTTGTAAAACTTTGGATGTTTTGTATGCCTTTTATATCTTTCTTGGGACTAACTTATTAACTTAGTGCCAAGTGCCAGTTCCTGTTTTTTCCGTGTTTTTGACCCTTTTCAGAGGAGGATTTTAAACGGTGTCCAAACGGAATAAAACTTTCGAAAAGATTTTTTCCGGAACAGAAGATACGCACGGGACGTGGGAACCAAAGCAGAAGCCCCGAGGGGACACCACAAGCCCCCTAGGCGTGGCCAGGGGGGCCCGCGCCTAGCAGGCTTGTGGGCCCCCTGTGGCTCGTCTGCCCTACCTCTTTCGCCTATAAATTCCCTAAAAATCCAAAACTACGAGAGAGATCCACGAAAATACTTGTCCGCCGCCGCAAGCTTCTGTCTCCGCAAGATCCCATCAGGGGAACGTTTTGGTGCCCTTCCGGAGGGGGGATTCGGATACGGAGGGCTTCTTCATCAACACCATGGCCTCTCCGATGATGCGTGAGTAGTTCACCATAGACCTTCGGGTCCATAGCTAGTAGCTAGATGGCTTCTTCTCTCTCTTGGATCTTCAATACAAAGTTCTCCATGATCTTCATGGAGATCTATCCGATGTAATCTTCTTTTGCGGTGTGTTTGTCGAGATCCGATGAATTGTGGATTTATGATCAGATTATCTATGAATCTTATTTAAGTTTCTTCTGATATCTTATATGCATGATTTCATATCCTTGTAATTCTCTTCGTGTTGTGGGTTTTGTTTGGCCAACTTGATCTATGATTCTTGCAATGGGAAAAGTGCTTGGTTTTGGTTCATACCGTGCGGTGAGCTCACCTAGTGACAGAAGGGGTAGCAAGGCACGCATCGTGTTGTTGCCATCAAGGGTAAAAAGATGGGGTTTACATCATTGGCTTAATTTTATCCCTCTACACCATGTCATCTTGCTTAAGGTGTTACTCTGTTCGTCATGAACTCAATACACTAGATGCATGCTGGATAGCGGTCGATGTGTGGAGTAATAGTAGTAGATGCAGAAAGTATCGGTTTACTTGTCTCGGACGTGATGCATATATGTATGATCATTGCCTTAGATATCGTCATGACTTTGCGCGGTTCTATCAATTGCTCGATAGTAATTTGTTGACCCACCGTAATATTTGCTATTTTGAGAGAATCCTCTAGTGAACACTATGGCCCCCGGGTCTACTTCACTTCATATTTTCAGCCTTACACTTTTACTTCGTTACACTTTCCGCCTTCAGATCTCACTTTGCAATCAATCTTGAAGGGATTGACAACCCCTTTATAGAGTTGGGTGCAAGCTCGTTTTTGTTTGCGCAAGTACTCCGGGCACTTGGCTTGGTTCTCCTACTGGATTGATACCTTGGTTCTCAAACTGAGGGAAATACTTACTGCTCCTGTGCTGCATCACCCTTTCCTCTTCAATGGAAAAAACCAACGCAAGCTCAAGAGGTAGCAGCCTTCCTCGGGGGAAATGCACCGCTGAGCTACGCCAGTCACACTTCCCTTATAAAGCTGATCTCCCATGACCGTGAAGGCCTTCGACCTATGGACGATCTGTCTAGCTTCGACTTCATCTTCCGGTAGCTCTCGCCTCAGGATGTATGGGATATATGGTACAATCCACTCGGGCGTGATCACTCGAATCTCCATGATCAGATCGACAATTGTTGGGATTTCAACTTCAGTCGGATCGGAAGTACTTGCAGGCTGAGGAGGTTCTTCAGTGAATGGATCTTCCTGGACCGAAGGAGCGTGTATGTATTCTAAACAAAATCACTGGGCACAGGTTTTGGAGTGGATCCGATTTTCGCCAACTCATGAGCAGCTTGATTCTTCATTCGAGGAACATGATGAAGTTCTAAACCTTCAAATCCTTTCTCAAGCTTTCTTACTGCGTTGCAGTACCCAGTCATGGCAGGGTTTCTCACATCCCACTCTTTCATCACTTGATTAACCACTAGATCCGAGCGAGATGGTCATACGGATCCCGTAGAGGAGAGCTTCATACTCTGCCTCGTTGTTAGAAGAATCAAAGTGAATCTGCAATACGTAACTGAGCTTGTCACCCTTCGGGGATATGAGAACCACGCCTGCACCAGAACCATTCAGCATCTTTGAGCCGTCAAAGAACATAATCCAATGTGCCGAGTGGATCGGAGCTGGTTCTTGTTGTTCTACCCATTCGGCCATGGAATCCGCCAGAGCTTGAGATTTGATGGCTTTCTTGGCTTTGAACTTTATGTCACCATATAGTAGCTCCATTGCCCATTTCACCACTCGGCCTGATGCATCCCGATTGTGAAGGATTTCTGACAATGGGGCATTGCTGACAACAGACACCGGGTGATCTTGAAAATAATGAGCCACCTTCTTTGCAGTCATGTAAATCCCATAGAGAAGCTTCTGATAGTGGGGATATATCTTCTTGGAAGGAGTCAATACCTCAGAAACATAATACACTGGGCGCTGAATCTTATAAGCCTTGCCTTCCTCCTCTCACTCGACTGTTAGGACTGTGCTGACGACTTGATTTGTAGCCGCGGTGTATAAGAGGAGTAGCTCTTTGTTGTACGGAGCAGCAAGAACCGGTTGGGTGGATAGCAGAGTCTTTAACTCAACGAATGCAGCTTCTGCTTCGGGAGTGCACTCGAAGGTATCTGACTTCTTCATGAGTCGGTATAGTGGTAGGGCTTTCTCTCCGAGTCGAGATATGAATCTGCTTAATGCTACCAAACACCCTATAAGCTTCTGAACGTCGTGTACTCACATGGGGCTTTTCATTCAGATGATTGCCCCGATATTTTTGGGGTTAACATCGATTCCCCGTTCGGAAAGGAGAAAACTGAGTAACTAGTCGTTGGGGACTCCGAATGGGCACTTGGCTGGGTTGAGCTTGATGTCGTACCTTCGAAGGTTGGCAAATGTTTCTGCCAAGTCAGTCAGCAGGTTGGAACCTTTGCGTGACTTGACTATGATAACGTCCATGTATGCCTCCACATTTCGACTGATGTGATCAAGGAGGCATTTCTTAATCATGCGCATGAAGGTAGCTCCTGAATTTTTCAGACCGAATGGCATACTGATGTAGCAGAAGAACCCAAACGGGGTGATGAAGGCCATTTTTATTTCATTTGGGCCATACAAACGGATTTGGTGGTACCCAGAGTAAGCATCTAAAAACGACAATCGCTCGCATCCCGTAGTCGAGTCGACAATCTGATCTATGCGGGGGAGCGGGAAGTGATCTTTCGGGCAGACCCGATTGATATTTTCGAAGTCGATGCACATTCGGAGTGACTTGTCCTTCTTAGGCACTATGACGACATTCGCGAGCCACTCGGAGTGGTAAACCTCGCGAATGAACTTGGCCTCTTCTTCGCCGATTGATTTTCTCTTCTGCGTGGCGGACCCCCGCAGATGTTCCTTGACAGGCCGAGCCTTGGGGCCGACTCTCAGTCGGTGCTCCCCTAGTTCCCTGGGCACACCAGGCATGTCAGCGGGCTTGCATGTGAATATGTCCCAGTTCTCACGGGGGAACTGGATGAGCTCGGCTTCCTATTTAGGATCAAGAGTTGTTAAGATGTTTGTCGGGGCAGCGGTGGGATCCGTCGGGTGGATGTTGACTTTCTTGATTTCCTCTGTCGATTGGACTGCACACTCAGAAGCTGGCTTCTTCAAGCGCATCAGTTCGGCGGGGTCTATTGTCTTCCGGTACTCATCGAGCTCCACCATTGCCAGCTGCTGGTCGGCGATCCTGGAGCCCTGCTGCAAACACTCTTCTGCCCTCTGCCGATTGTCGGTGATGGTGATGACTCCCTTTGTCCCTGGCATCTTCATCTTCAGATAGACGTAACATGGTCGGGCCGTGAAACGTACATAAGATGGACGACCAATTATTGTGTGGTAGGCACTCTGGAAGTCTACCACCTCGACCGTAACTTTCTCTTTGTGGAAGTTCTTGTCAGAGCAGAAAACGACGTCTAACGCGATCTGACCGAGTGACTTGACCTTCTTCCGTGGGATCACTCCGTGGAACTGCATATGTGGGGACCCCGACTTACGAGTCGAGATCGCCGAATGATCATGCTAAGTGATCCCAGTGATTAATGCTCACCGAACACATAGAATCTGAATAATAAGAGTCTTACATCTATACATACTATTTGATACAATAAATGACCATTGCGGTCGAGTCTTACATATATAGGGCCTTGAGGCCAACACACCAAACTGGACCAATAGGAGAATTATTGGTTGAAAGCGTGAACCCATGCCATCAGCCTTAACCTACACGCATTCTGACTTGGAAACGTCCTAGCTCGCAAGAACGTCACCGAGTTACTCTTCACCATACTCTGGTCTCTCATACCTAGTCAATGAAATAACCAGTGGCAAGCCAATGAGTACTTTTGATTGTACTCGCAAACAGCCCATGACATGAACAATGAAAGTGAAGGATAACAATAACATGCATCTTTGGTGGAATTCATTGTGGTGGAATGATCATGAATATGCATCAAGATAAAGAATTACTTTTAAAGAACAGGTTACAGATATCCATATATCTATTGAGGGCTCAACCATCTGGGTTCACCCTATATGCCAAGTCACCGAACTTGGTCATATCATTACTTCCATAAAAACTCCTTTCATCACAACTGACACACACTTGGTTTATGCGGAAATGACTGGACGTGGTTTAAGCAGCAGCACCCAACTATCCTTTACCGTGGACACGGCTATTCGAATAGTTTTACACTCTACAAAGGTAGTAAGTGTTGGGTAACGTAGCATAAATTCAAAATTTTCCCTATGCATATTCAGATCTTCCAATGGAGAGACCAGCAACGAGAGAGGGGTGAGTGCATCTTCATACATTTGAAGATCGCTAAGCGGAAGCGTTGCTAGAACGCAGTTGATGGAGTCGTACTTGCGGCGGTTCAGATCGCGGTGTGATTTCGATCTAGTGCCGAACTACGGCACCTCCGCATTCAACACACGTGTAGCCCGGTGACGTCTCCCGCACCTTGATCCAGCAAGGAGGAGGGAGAGGTTGGGGAAGATCTCCGGCAGCACGACGGCGTGGTGTCGATGGAGAGACGAGGTCTCCCGGCAGGGTTTCGCCAAGCACCGTGGTAGAGGAGGAAGAAGGGGGGCAGGGCTGCGCCGAGGGAGATGGAAAACTGTGTGCAAAACAGCCCCAAAACCCCCACTATATATAGGAGGAGGGGAGGGGTGCCACCCCTAGGGTTCCCACCCTAGGTGGTGCGGCGGCCAGGGCAGGGGGAGGGGGTGGCGCACCCCTAGGTGGGCCTTAGGCCCACCAGCGCCTAGGGTTTCCCCCCCTCTCCACCTCCTGCGCCTTGGGCCTCCTTGTGGGAGGCGCACCATCCCACTTTGGGCTTCTTGCCCTCCCTCTTTTGCCCATGCTACCTCTTGGGGCTGGTGGCCCCTCCCGGTGGACCCCCGGGACCATTCCCGGTGGTCCCGGTACATTACCGGTGACGCCCGAAACATTTCCGGTGTCCAAAACCATCCATCCTATATATCAATTTTTACCTCCGGACCATTCCGGAGCTCCTCGTGACGTCCGGGATCTCATCCGGGACTCCGAACAACTTTCGGTAACCTCGTATAACAATTCCCTACAAACCTAGCGTCATCGAACCTTAAGTGTGTAGACCCTACGGGTTCGGGAGACAGGCAGACATGACCGAGACACATCTCCGGCCAATAACCATCAGCGGGGTGTGGATACCCATGGTGGCTCCCACTTGCTCCACGATGATCTCATCAGATGAACCACGATGTCAAGGATTCAATCAATCCCGTATACAATTCCCTTTGTGTGTCGGTATAGAACTTGCCCGAGATTCGATTGTCGGTATACCTATACCTTGTTCAATCTCGTTATCGGTAAATCTCTTTACTCGTTCCGTAGCACGTCATCGTGTGACTAAATCCTTAGTCACATTGAGCTCATTGGGGAAGGAGGAGTCCTCCTCTTCCTTCCCACCTCCCCTTTTTGTTCTCTTTGGTTTTTTCTTTTGAGGCACCATAGCCCACTTGGGATGGCCTCACCAGCCCACTAAGGGCTGGTGCGCCATCCTTGGGCTATTAGGCTCTCTCCCGGGTGGGTGGGCCCCTCCCGGTGAAAACCCGGAAACCATTCGTCACTCCCGGTACACTGCCGGTAATGCCCGAAATCTTTCCTGAGACCAAATGAAACCATCCTATATATCAACCCTCGTGACGTCTGTGATCTCACCCGGGACTCCGAACAACCTTCGTTCACTAACACATACAGCTCAACTATACCGAAACGTCACCGAACCTTAAGTGTGCAGACCCTGCGGGTTCGAGAACTATGCAGACATGACCTTGAGACACTCTCTGGTCAATAACCAACAATGGGACCTGGATGTCCATATTGGTTCCTACATATCCTACGAAGATCTCTATCGATTGAAGCTCTATGTCAAGGATTCATATAATCTCGTATACTATTCCCTTTGTCCTTCAGTATGTTACTTGCCCGAGATTCGATCGTCGGTGTCTCTATACCTAGTTCAATCTCATTACCGGCAAGTCTCTTTACTCATTCCATAATACAAGATCCCGTAACTAACACCTTAGTCACATTGCTTGCAATGCTTCTTGTGATGTTGTATTACCGAGTGGGCCCAGAGATACCTCTCCGTCACGCAGAGTGACAAATCCCGATCTCGATTCATACCAACCCAACAGACACTTTCAGAGGTACCCGTAGTGCACCTTTATAGTCACCCAGTTACGTTGTGACGTTTGATACACCCAAAGCACTCCTACGGTATCCGGGAGTTTCACAATCTCACGGTCGAAGGAAAAGACACTTGACATTAGAAAAGCTTTAGCATACGAACAATACGATCTAGCGCTATGCTTAGGATTGGGTCTTGTCCATCACATCATTCTCCCAATGATGTGATCCCGTTATCAATGACATCTAATGCCCATGATCAGGAAACCATGATCATCTATTGATCAACGAGCTAGCCAACTAAAGGCTTGCTAGGGACACATTGTGATCTATTTATTCACACATGTATTACTGTTTCCTGTTAATACAATTATAGCATGAACAATAGACGATTATCATGAACAAGGAAATATGATAATAACCATTTTATTATTGCCTCTAGGGCATATTTCCAACAGTAAGCTAGATCCATGAGATCCGGGAAACTTTCGTATCATTCACGACTCGCGGTATATAACATACCCGAGGTAAGTACACGATCAATTCCTTTCCCCTGACGATACTATACAAAGAGGTCCACTCGATTCGTACCCAGTCCACATGTTGTACGTCTTACAAGCACCGACTCTGGACAGTAACAACCATGCAGGGACCAATGGTGTAGGGGGCGTCTCATGGCACTCTAATCTCCAAGGCCAGTTCACATAGGCTTGAAAACCAGTTCGACAACTCCCAGCGTACGCACTTATTATCCACCGAGAAGCATGGTATCACGATTAAGATCATCACGCTAAATCCAATTTACTCCAAACCATGTGGCCTCGTATATCATTAATAATCTATTGGAACTACCAATTTAATCCCAAACTCAAGTCCAATAAGAACTCTTGCTCGATACTCCAAGTCATAATGGTAATATCATCAAACCATGTCAGCTACGTGATAAACTCAATTATACCACCAAGAATTAATTGCTCGCGATCAAATCGTCCCACTAAATCCAATCTTACTCCAGGAATACGTAGGTTATGCTACTATATCAACTTGTTCCACCAAATTCACCTGCTTTATCAGGGTCTTATGATCCACCAAGATAATCTAGCTATATCTTCAAGACAACTACCATCATCACAACAATCTTTAGTCTAATACTCTTATATCATAGAACGGTCCTACTTATAGCATCAGGGTTATGTGCTAGCTTAAGAAGCAAGGATACTTGTTCACTGCGATCACTCGTCCCACAAGGAACCCGGTGCTACGCGGGGTTTATCGGGGATCTACAGGTGTTCTGGCAAATCCGTGTACTAGACACGTGACTAGAAAATTTGAGTCGGGAAGGCTTGTGGAGGTTAGTCTGGTCTAGAGAGGGTTCCCAATCTCGAGGAAAGAACATAACTCCTATGGGTTGTGTGTGGTTAAGCATGGTATAGTCAGTGTCTTCAGTGTGAGTCGTCCTTCGAAGTGGATCCTTGGTACATCTTGTCTTTGCTAGTCTTCAGTTGTCGAGAGGGGTGAAGGAGAGAGAGAGAGCATAGAGGGGAGGGCCTAAAGGTGCCATAGTGCAAGTGCAACCAAACAAGCATTGGAAAGTCAACTCAAACAAGTGCCAAAAACCATTTCGAACATCAAAATAAGACAGGTGATATATCTGCATGCTTGTTGCTTAAGCAAAAGTATGACTTATATCAAAGCACAAACAACAAAACAAACAACACACAACATGGTCCATACGAACCATTTCACGGACTCGACTTCGCATAGGGATTTACGACTCATACTACCCTCGGGTTCTTGGACTCGACAGTTGTGCTTGCTTCATGCCTCGGAGAGGAGTCCGCTAAGTCTTCTGGACCTTCTCGTGGTGTTGCCACATCTCTTGGTGTTGCTCGCCGAACTTCTTGGGTTGAATTGAAGGGATCCTTGATGACTTCTCATCTAGGGAGTTGCTGACGAAGGCGGTTCATCATGGCTGTCATTGACTGGGTCTTTTGTTGTTTTATAATATTTTTCTGGTCTCTTTGTCTTCTGAGGCTGCGAGAGTTCCAAGTGGACAACTTCATGCAATGATATTTGCAAGGCATAATAGAGTTTCGACATGCCGGTCATACTGACCGTGATATCGACACCTAGAGAGGGGGATGAAGAGAACCGTTTTCCTTCTCACTAAGGTGAGGCGGACCAAATGGCGAGGTTCTAATCCATCGGTGGTGGCCGACACAATCCTTAATGTTGACAGGGTCGCTCTATTAGCGATGCAGGTCATGGCTTGCATATATTTCGTCTAGATTATCGTAGGTGTAAGTGGCATCACTCCGAAACAGTGTCGAGGGTGTCGCCATTTTCTAAGCCTCGATGTCCCTGTTCCTTTTGGGGGTACTTCGGTTGGTGTTGTTTGGTCGTCGAGTTGTCATCTTTCTCCTTCAGCACAGCGGTGGTTGCTTGGATTGATTGCTTCCTTCCAAGTTTCCCACGAGGATTTCAAGTAATGTCGTGGTTAGAGGGCATAAGCGTGTTAGCGACCATTTGCAAGTTTTGAAAAAGTAGGCGAGGAGTGTCACAGAATAGGGGTGGAAGGCTAAAGTATAACCTTCATTGCATTTGAGGATCTAGGAGAGGGGAGAAAATATATAGGTTTTGCAAGTACTTTTGAAAGGTTTGGAAAGCAGTTTTATCCTAATTAACGTCCGTGCTAACTAAGGCTTCCTATAGTCAAGATGGCTCTGATACCAGCTCTCTGGGACCCCGACTTACGACTCAAGATCGCCGAATGATCGTCTTCAGTGATCCCAGAGATCAATGATCACCGAACTCACAGAATCTGAATAATAAGAGTCTTACATCCATATATACTGTTTGATACAATAAATGACCATTGCGGTCGAGTCTTACATATATGGGGCCTTGAAGCCAACACACCAAACTGGACCAATAGCGGAATTGTTGGTTGAAACCGTGAACCCATGCCATCAGCCTTAACCTACACGCATTCTGACTGGGAAACGTCCTAGCTCGCAAGAACGTCACCGAGTTACTCTTCACCATATCATGTTCTCTCATACCTGGTCAATGGAATAACCAGTGGCAAGCCAATGAGTACTTTTGATTGTACTCGCAAACAGCCCATGACATGAACAATGAAAGTGAAGGATAACAATAACATGCATCTTTGGTGGAATTCATTGTGGTGGAATGATCATGAATATGCATCAAGATAAGGAATTACTTTTTAAGAACAGGTTATAGATATTCATATATTTGTTGAGGGCTGAACCATCCGGGTTCACCCTATATGCCAAGTCACCAAACTTGGTCATATCATTACTTGCATAACAACTCCTTTCATCACAACTCACACACACTTGGTTTATGCGGAAACGACTGGACGTAGTTTAAGCAGCACCACCCAACTGTCCTTGACCGTGGACATGGCTATTCGAATAGTTTTACACTCTGCAGAGGTAGTACGATGGACCCACGTGATCCAGGAAACTTATGTGTCATCCACGACTCGTGGTATATAACATACCCGAGGTAACTACCCGATCAATGCCTTTCCCCTGACGATACTAGACAAAGAGGTCCACTCGATTTGTACCCAGCCCACATGTTGTACGTCTTACGAGCACTGACTCTGGACAGTAACAACCATGCAGGGACCAACGGTGTGCCTGGAACTCATAAAAATGGCATAGTCGTCCTACCTGGCATGACCCCATCTCGAGAGTGACAACACATCACTCCCGCCACTAGTAATGTGGCTCTTTGCTAGCACTGACCAGAGTAATCAACATAGCCCCGTCCCATAAGGGGTAACGTGGTCGTACTGGTAAGGTTGGTACGATCGACACATCATAAATCTATTCCCATTTCCGAAACCATACTCACACAAATACCCGATGCACCACTTCACCAAAAGTAGCCACCTAACTCATCATCACCCTCGGGAATTAGTGGCACCCGATGGGGTTTTCGTAAACTCTTGATTTATGCCAACAACATACTCATGCTACTATTAGTCCAGATTTACTTGTCATCATGATAACATCATGATCCTAAATGGGGTAGGATCAAGCTCAATGCACGTGCTCCGGAGGAGCCATCAGTAACATCAGATCAAATGAGTTACCGGCACTTATGATCATATGCAATGGAAATACTTGCTATCTTAACATGCAATATAACATATGCTCAATCATGGTAAAAGGGTTGCTTGCCTTTGCCCTCATAGCTCTCGGGGTCTTCGAGGTCTTCCGATCCAATTCCGAGAACTCCGTCTACTCATCAACTGAGGCTTGCCATGGGAGGTTTGGATCATCAGGGATTTCCGAATGGAGGAAAGGAGGAGTAGGGGATTCTTTATGAAGCTAACAGAAACTATTATGATACAAATGAGTGGAGGCATTCATTTAACAGAGAACAACTTTAGAATTATTTAGGAAGTTGATTCACTGGATTTGGAGTTGAAATGAATATTCTAGGAATTTTCTAGTATGGAATAAATAGCAATAGGAAGCTATTTATTTAATTCAATAGAATAAGGCCTGACAAAAATATTGACCAAGGTTCTAAAAATAGGGCATGATATTAGAATACTCTAGAAATTGGAATCACTCCATTTGGGATTGATTTGAACCCTATAGGATTTTCCCAAAGTGGGACCAAATATATCCAGATTTGTATTTTTAGAAATACACCACAGAAAGTTGCTCTGGAAAAATGTGCAAAGCACATTTTTCGATAGCCTTGAATTTTAGGAAGCTGCACGAGTTTGAATCAAACAATTTGGAGTTAGAATGATTTTTGAAGGGATTTTTGAAGTTACTAAAAATACAAAAATGAGAAAAGGAGCTCAGCCTCGGGTTATCTTGCGCCCAGGGCGCTAGATAGGCCTTCGGGCCGGCCCACCAACACGGCCGCCAGCGAAGGGACACGCCGAAGGCGGTTTTCGCTAGGGCGCCTTCGCCGCAGGGTGGCGCACTCCCGTCGAGGCGTGGCTACTAGAGGCAGCTGACTGGCCCTGGCTCACAGACGAGGGGGTCCTGCTGGCCAGGTCGTCTTCAACCTCCAGCCGTGGGGAGGCAGGGGAGGTCTGACAAGGTCCCGGCGCTACATGGCCCCATTCTAGCCGGCTCGGTCACCGGAGCGCTTGGTGGATGATAACCCACAAGTATAGGGGATCGCAACAGTTTTCGAGGGTAGAGTATTCAACCCAAATTTATTGATTCGACTCAAGGGGAAGCCAAAGAATATGCTCAAGTATTAGCAGTAGAGTTGTCAATTCAACCACACCTGAAAGACTTAGTATCTGCAGCAAAGTATCAGTAGCAAGGTAGTATCATCACATCTAGCAGCAACTCTAGCAATTTGTGCATCAAGGAATGCACCTAGTGGAAAAGCAGTATCAAGCATAGCATCATCATAAGCATCATGGGCAGCAGAAGTAGCATCATCAAGCACAGGCGACATATCAAGATTTTCTAGCAGGAGGTGGTGTGGCAAACTTACTCATAACTGAAGGTGAATCAAGTGCAGAGCTAGATGGTAGTTCCTTACCTGTCCTCGTAGTTGAGGGCAAGACTTTTGGTTTTTGGATCTCTCACATTCTTCATAGTGACAAGCAGACGTAAATCACAAGTGACTCAGAGAATATAGCTGTGCTTCCCCGGCAACGGCGCCAGAAAAAGGTCTTGATAACCCACAAGTATAGGGGATCGCAACAGTTTTTGAGGGTAGAGTATTCAACCCTAATTTATTGATTCGACTCAAGGGGAAGCCAAAGAATATTCTCAAGTATTAGAAGTTGAGTTGTCAATTCAACCACACATGAAAGACTTAGTATCTGCAGCAAAGTATCTATATCAAGGTAGTATGATAGCAGCAGTAGTAACAGTAACCAGTAGCAGCAAAGTAACAGCAGTAGCGACAAAGTAACAGTAGCAGCAGTGACAGCAGTACCAGCAAAGTAATGTAGCAAGGACCAGTAGGAAAAACTCGTAGGCATTGGATCGGTGATTGATGATTATGTCCGATGTTATTCATCATGCAATAGTTATAACACGGAGAGATATGTAACTAGCTCCAGTTCGTCAATCTTATGTAGGCATGTATTCCGTATGTAGTCATACGTGCTTAGGGAAAGAACTTGCATGACATCTATTGTCCATCCCTCCCGTGGCAGCGGGGTCCTAATGGAAACTATGGGATATTAAGGTTCTCCTTTTAATAAAGAACCGTACCAACGCATTAACACTTAGTGAATACATGAACTCCTCATACTATGGTCATCTCCGGGAGTGGTTCCGACTATTGTCACTCCGGGGTTGCCGGGTCATAACACATAGTAGGTGACTACAACTTGCAAGATAGGATCTAAAACACACATATATTGGCGAGAACATAATAGGTTCAGATCTGAAATCATGGCACTCGGGCCCTAGTGACAAGCATTAAGCATGGCAAAGTAGTAGCAACATCAATCTAAGAACATAGTGGATACTAGGGATCAATCCCCGTCAAAACTAAATCGATTACATGATAGATCTCATCCAACCCATCACCGTCCAGCAAGCCGACAATGAGATTACTCATGAACGGTGAAGAGCATCATGGAATTGGCGATGAAGGAAGGTTGATGATGACGACGGCAACGATCTCCTCTCTCCGGAGCCCAAAACGGACTCCAGATCTGCCCTCCAGATGAAGAACAGGAGGTGGCGGCGCCTCCGTATCGTAAAACCCAAAGAACTCTTCTCATTTATTTATTTTCCGGGCGAGACGGACTAAATAGAGCTGAGATTGGAGGCGCTGGAATTTTGTGGGCCCCACAAGCCTGCCAGGCGTGGCTAGGGGGGCCACACCTAGTGGGCTTGTGGGCTCACAGCTCCACCCCTCCGGTTGATTCTTGCGCCAGTATTTTTTATATATTCCACAACAATTCTCCGTAAATTTTCAGGTCATTCCGAGAACTTCTATTTCTGCACAAAAATAACACCATGGCAATTCTACTAAAAACAGCGTTAGTTCGGGTTAGTTCCATTCAAATCATGCAAATTAGAGTCCAAAACAAGGGCAAAAGAGTTTGGAAAAGTAGATACGACAGAGACGTATCAGGGGATCATGCCGCACCCGCCGGGAAGTCACTGAGGCGAGTGGGGCCTTTGCCACGGCGGAGCCGGCTTCGGCTGCAAGGAAGAGGGCGCCCCCTGGCCACCTAGGAGGAAGGAGGGAGAGAGGCGAGGAGCGGCGCTGGCTAGGAGGGTCCCCGGGGGCTCACAGGCGAGGGGGAAAGCCCTTGGTTGGCCAGGCTCGAGAGGAGGCCGAAGCTCTACCCGGTGGCCATGGGGGAGAGGGGAGAGGTTGGGAGGAGAGGGGACTCAGGGAGAAGCCTCGGAGGAGCCCAAGGAAGAGGGGAAGAGATGCCAGAGCAGCAGAGGCTCGGAGAGAGAGGGAATAAGAGGGGGAGAGGAAGAGAGAGCTCGGAAGCCCTCTGGAGCTCTCTGTGCATGGATGCCACACACCCCACACGGAGCTTGGAGGCTAGCTGATGGATGGAAACCCATTGAACGGTCAAAAGAAAGCTCTGAGACATACTGAGACATCTTGGACCAGCTAGAGATGGATTGGAGGAAAGAAACAAGACGTGGAGCACCATTTTTGCACTCCAGGGAGGTGGTCACCACCCCCACTTGGTGTCCTCGGCCACCCCTTGGCCAGGCCAAGGTGTCAAACATGCAAGGCATGCATGCCACAGTCCATTGGTAGAGTTTGGCCCCAAGTGGAGCTAGTTTGAATAGGCTTTGACTGGTGTTAAGTCTGCAGCAGCAAACTTAGGGCTGCTAATGAGGGCACTAACAGGTGAGATAATGGGGAAAAAGCATGTCTAGCACCCTTAGGCATGGAAGGGCTACATTTCTGCAAAGTTTCAGCTGAAGCAAGGGAGGGTAGCTAGTACTTGTTGTACAAAGCTATATTTCAGCCACAATTCTACTTGAGGATGTGCTGCTCATTTTTTGCACATGAGCATGCCATCTTTTGGCTTGAAACAAGGCTTTGGGATGCTAGGAACCCTCTGGCAAGAGGTGAGGGCTTTGGCTTAAATAGAAGTGGGGCAAGTGGGTAAAGATGGTGATTCCAAGGGTAAAATGAGGAGTAGTTACATGGAGCTTCTCTCCAATAATTGACCAGTGGCCATGGAAATGTTACTGGAGGTAAAATGTAATTATGTGAAGCTGTGGTAGAAAGTGGAGCTCAAGGGTTAAAGTGGAAGGGGCCAAAGTAGCCACTTTAGTGAGTGCACACAAGGTCTTTGATGAGTGTCACAGCACCCAGATGAAGTTCAATAGTTTTGAAACTTGACAGGATCAAATAATAGGTGAAAATAAGCTTGGACCCCAAATTTGGGATTTGGTGGACAAGGTTTCCAATGTAGACTTGGAAAACCCATGAAATGTGCAGAAAGGGCTTTCTGCTTAAAAATCCATCCAAATCAATTCCCACAAATCCAATATTTGGTGTGGGGCATTATTTAGGCATTAAGGCATGCACAAAAAGTTTGGGATCAATTGGAGAAACTTTATAATGTAAAGTTTCCCAAAGTCCGAAATCAACACAGAAGGTTTTGAGGGGCTTGGGACATGTTCTTCTATTCTCCTTGATGCACCACTGGGTGTGGATGCATTAGTGGAGTATCAGAACATGTCCACCAAATTTGAGCACAATTGGAGACACTTCACAGTGTAGAGTTACTCAAATTTGAATTTGGACAAATAGGGTTTTAGAATAATTAGGGGAGGCAAATCAACTTGGATTGAGATGAAACATGGCAAGATCATCAGACATATCATAGGTGATCTGCTGAAATTTTACTGGAATTTATTGAGAATATTTCTTATAGAAATATTCCAAAAGATTGAAATAGGCAGGAAGGGTTTTGGAGGGGTTTGCCCAATATTTTGAACATGACCATGTCTTGAAACTCATATATATGGAATAAATATATCCATTGAGTTTCCTTAAATTTTCCTAAATATTTTGAAAGCAATAAAAATAACTTTCCTTCGTAAAGACCATTTCTAGCCTCACGGGAAGGCATTTAAATAAATTAGTAAAATAACTTTTAAAGTAATAATATGGTGGTTTTGGGAAGTCATTTTGATAATGGGTTTCAAATAAAATAATTGGTGCAAAATAAATTCCGTAATTTGAGGACCTGTAGTACAAATCTCATCTGAGGGGTTTGAAAGTTTAATTCAAGGAAATGCTTTTTGGTGAAAATAATATTTGGTAAAAATAGTTGCGGGTCCTAAACACATGGCATGATCATTAGGTAGGAGTTTTGGGCTAAGGAGGTGAGTCTGGAGAGTAATAGAAATTCTTGAGAAGCAAACACAAGCATTCAAGCAAGCAAACAAACAATAGTCACTTCAAGCATCACAAGCATTCACAAAAAAAATTAATTGGTCCTAATTTTTGAAATAAGATAATTTATCAGGAAAGCTAAACACGGGGTGTTACAGCATATTGCTCTCGTTGAGTTTGTACATCAGAATGCCCATCCCTTTGAGTGTCGGCGTACATGATGTTCAAGCCACTCCCTCCGTCCATCAGCACCTTGCGGAGTCGAACGCCTTCAACCACAGGATCAACCACAAGAGCCTGACGTCCCGGGTGGGTACGTCAGTTGGATGATCCGACTGGTCGAAGGTGATGGCAATCTACGACCACTTGACATATGTTGGGGCGGAAGGAGCTGCCATGTTGACTTATCGGTTGACCACCTTTAGTCGACTCTTACTTTCGACATCAGCAAAGATCATCAGAGTGGCATGGACTTCTGGGAAAGGGTCTTCTTGCTCGTTGTCTTCCTTCTCTGGGTCTTTCTCACTCGACTGGTCCGCTCCGAATTTCTGGATCAACAGTCGGCAGTGTCGAGTGGTATGCTCGGGCACTATAGTGTTGCCTTCTTCATCTATTTTCGTGTGGATTGCACACGGCTGATCAAGGACATCTGGACCCGACTGCTTTTTGAATTTCTTGGGGGGAAATTGACCCTTGGCCTTTCCCTTCAACTTTCCTGGCGCCAGAGTGGCTGCTTCTGTCGGCGGTGTGCGCTTCACCTTCTGCTTGTGCTTTCGGTTGGAATTGGCATCTTTGTCGACTGCTTTGCCTTTGCCGCTATGAGGCGGTCTTCTTCTTTTCCATTGGCATAGCGGATTGCTATCTCCATCATCTTGCTCATGGATATGTCTCCTGTTCGATCGAACTTCAAGTACAGCTCTCGGTACCTGACGCCTGCTTTGAAAGCGTAGACTGCCTGATGCTCGGTGACGTTCTCCACCGTGTGGTGGAGAGTGGTCCAGTGCTGGATAAAATCATGCAAAGACTCACTCGGCTTCTGGATACAATGTTGTAGCTCAGCGAGACCAGCAGGGCGCTGGCAGGTTCTCTCGAAGGTCTTGATGAACACTCAAGCGAAGTCTGCCCAACAGTATATGCTTGAAGGCGCTAGTTGATTCAGCCAAGCACGGGCCGAACCATCCAGCATCAAGGGCAAGTGCTTCATTGCGACGTTGTCGGTGCCGCCGCCGATATGAACTGCCACTCGGTAATCATCTAGCCATGTTTCCGCCTTGGATTCTCTAATGAACTTGCTTATTATGGACGCCAACATGAAGTTGGGGGAATATCAGCGGAGCGGATTTCTCGGCTGAAACACTCGAGGCCGGAGATGACAGAGCCACTTCCACTCGGACGATCTCCGTCGTAACCGTCACGATGGGCTCGGCCTCTATCAAGTCTCTTCTAAGAGAATAGTCCCTTATATCACGCCTTTGGCCGCGTTCATCGCCCACCGACCGCCTTTCATCGTAGTGCAGGGGCACGTACGAACCACTCCGTGGAGGAGCGCGTGAATGATGGTGATTGAACCGAGGGGGAAGCGGATTCCTCCCCTGGTCTCTGTGTCGATCTTCTCGGTGATCTCCTCCTCTGTGATGTTGGCGAGGACCCGGGCTGTAAACCGACCGAACTGTGTCCACTCGAATATAATTGCTATGCAGTCTGTTGTGAGACTGAGAAACAGCGGAATTCTGCTGCTACGCCGCGTGCAACAGCGAGCGGATCTGCTCCAATCCCCTGCCCGCTTCTGCATTTGTTGGCTGGATGGAGTCTGCAATCCTTGCGGCCGCAGCCAAGTTGAGGATGGGCGTGCGGAATACCTCAACATTGTTTTGGTGAGAACGCCGACCGGATGGTGGAGGGCGCTAATGAAGACGCGCGCTTGAAGTCTCTCCGGCTTCCCGCTTGCCCCGACTGGTCCTTGGCAGGCTCTCGTGTGAGCAGGCTATGAGGATCTCCCCCACAGGGTTGCAGCTCTCACACTCGGAAGAAGACTGAAATGGATCTGACACCGAGTTGGAGGCAGCGCACGGAGGCGTAGCAGGCTCGATGGCCGCCACCTGCGGTGAAGACGCCTGACGCATGAATGCATGGCGCACCCAGCGTTGGAGCCGCGAGCGACCGGATCACTTGTTGCAACGCGCGATGGGGGCGCAGTCGACGGCGGAGTCAATAGCTGGCGGAGAAGAACTCCGCAGGAACTAGCACGAAAGAATGACGCTCTGTGAATGGAAGCGCCTCGACGTCAAGAGGCGCCTCCCAGAGCCATGCCAAATCGTCGGCGACGAAAACGAGTGAGCCAAAGATGATCTCGTGGCCCAAGCACAAATCGCCGCCGGAAGACATGGTGAAGGACAAAAAACACAAACTTGCAGGAAGTCGCCTCGATGTCCGACCCACGGTGGGCGCCAACTGTCGTGGGAATAAGCCTGACAGTAGATGAGTAGGGTACTAAAGTAGAGGGCAGAGTCCTAGCTACGGCAAGGTTGTATGAGTTCAGGCCCCTCTACGGTGGAGGTAATAGCCCTACGTCTCAATGCTCTGGAGCTTTAGTGTCGAGTGGAATATAGGTGTTATAGAATTCGAACCCTTGTGCCAGAGGGGAGGGGTGGCTTATATAGAGTGCGCTGCCTCTCATAAGTGTCCAGCCTTCATGGGTGCAATAAGTGAGATTAAATGTATATGTTACAGGTAACGTATGCCATCAATGACAATAACTACAGTTGTCTAATGTATGCCCGTTGGCCTCCCTGGGGTGGCTTCTGGCCTTCGATGTCGACTGGCTTCTAGTCTTCACCGAGTAGAATCTAGTCGTCGAGTCTAAGATAATACTCTGAGTGGTTCTCTACCGAGTGGGCAAGAGGTTGTCTTAATCCAGTAGGTAGGTATCTTGTGATCTTCAAGCTAATAATGAGGTGCCCTTGGGTAAGACTTGTAGGTCAGGCCTATGACCCTACCCTAAGGCTATAACCCCATCAGCGCATGTGCGTCGACTTCATGAGCCTCAACAAGGCTTGCCCTCACGACCCATTCCTGCTACCACGCATCGACTAGATCGTGGATTCCACCACGGAGTGCGATCTCCTGTGCTTACTGGATGCATTCTCGGGCTACCACCAGATCAAGATGGCAGTGGAGGACATCGAGAAGACAGCCTTCCTCTCTCCGTGTGGGGTATACTGCCACGAGTGCATGCCCTTCGGGCTGTGAAATGCCGGGGCAACCTTCCAGAGGTTGATGCATATCCCTCTGGGGCCGCAGCTCGGGAGGAACGCAGAGGCCTACGTCGATGACATCGTGGTCAAGTAAAGGCAGGCAAAAACCCTGGTGGAGGACCTGGAGGAGACCTCCGCCAGCCTCAGAGAGGTGCACCTGAAGCTCAACCCCGAAAAGTGCATCTTCGGGGTCCCATCAGGCAAACTACTCGGTTTCCTGGTGTCGCACCAGGTGATCGAGGAAAACCCGGTGAAGGTCAATGCCATAAACAAGATGAGCGCGCCCACGACCCTCAAGGAGATGCAGAAGTTGGCAGGGTGTGTTACCTTCTTGGGTCGCTTCATCTCCAAGCTCGGCGAGCGGGCCCTGCCTTTCTTCAAGATCATGAAAAGAAAGGGGCCCTTCGAATGGACCCCGGAGGCCGACGCAGCCTTCGATGAACTCAAGTGATACCTCACAAGCCTGCCGGTCCTGGTGGCTCCTCGCCCACGGGGGCCTTTGCAAATGTACCTTGCATATGTCAGTGCCGCATTGGTGGCAGTAAGGGAGGAGCGAACCAGCAAGAGCGCCACTTCAGGGAACCCCGACGGGCCCCCATCCATGGAGTTTGGGGGCTCGTGTCAGCATTCTGGGAATGGGGGTACCCAGACCTGCCTGCCTGCGGCGCAGGGTTGGCCAACCTCATCGACCAGAAACCAATAGGCCCAGCGCAACTCAAGGCAAGGCCCTCGCGAGGCGGAATAGCTTCAAGACCCGCAGGGGGCCTCCTCAGGACCCCTCCGGAGCGGCGGATATTCTGAGGCAAGACCCAGCCTCAGGAGTCAAGGATTGCGTGGGAATGGACAGGCGAGCAGCGGACAGAAGGACGGAGCAGTTTCCCCTTTAGTGCAAAGGGGTCAAGGAAGTACGAGGGTTCCGAAGGCATCTCCCAAAGGTTTCCATTCTAGTGCAACAAGGCCATCGCCGCCTGCAGGCAGGACGGACGTCACCCCTGGACCCGTCCATGTTGCGCTGACAGCCACTTTTGCACGCGAAGACCACCTTTGGGGCACGGGAGCAAGTTCCCTTGTTCCCCTTCAAAGATTGTCCATTGTGGGATCCGTTCCCGCCCTTGCGATAAGGGCAGAGGGCCCGGGACGCTGTTATATATAGAGGATACGTTACTTCGTAGAGGGGGATCCGATCTGATCGACCCTGATCCATCCATTCATTCGCACACCCACGCCACACAAAGGCCACCCAGCCTCCGGAGGCTCTCGAGCATTGTACTAGTTCATCCACCAACCTCCACGAGAGGCAATCCACCAAAGCAGGAGTACGGTATTACATTTCTCAGCGGCCCAAACCTGGGTAAATTGCCGTGTTCTGTGTCTTCCTCACCATCGAGTGAGTTCTTTGCCATCCCCTGCGAGTAGCGAGCTAGGAGAGGCGAGCCACGAGAGATATTTGTACACGCCCCTGTGTTCGAATCTTTAAGGGTTTTGCGGAGCCCGAAATCCGACATTTGGCGCGCCATGTAGGGGATGTGTCAAGGTATTATCCAAGCTCCATCTTCCCTAAGCCTCGCTGCTCTGATGGCCGGCGCCCAACAACCTTGTTCGAGCCTCGTTGAGCTGGCTTCCAACCGTCATACCGCAGTGGTCAGAAGCACGTGTACCAGCGTTAAGGTGCCATGTGGCTCATACCAGATCGTCAACATCATCTCCACCGCTGCAACCACCAACACCGCCGAGGCACAAGGCGGCTGAGAGGTGCCCCCGGCATCCACGACACGCCGCATCAACCTGGGGAACCTCAGCGTGCACGACGCGCTGCAGATAGCGAGCGAGATGCTCCGCCAGCGACCAACGCAAGGGGCTTCGACGCCTGGGCAGACCACATCATGGAGCTGATCGCCATCGCCTAGAAGACCATACGACCCCAGTGCCGGCCCATGGACCTGTGGGCGCGGGGCCCTCATGCGTTGGACGGGGCCAAGAAAGATGTGTCGCACGCTGCCCTCCTCTTCCTCCATATTCCGGTGGTCGGCCTCGAGGCACAGCATGCCGGCAACCACCAGACGCGCGATGAGAACGGCATGACCTTCGATGAACACACGGCCATGCATCACCAAGACCAGGTCGGCCCCAAACAACCCGGGGCGGCCAGGCAGGAGCACTCCCTCAGGCGCAGCCAACAGTGGGCGGCGAAGGCGCCGGCGCGGTCGAACCACGGCAATGGAGACACACCAAGGTACCAAGGGAGGAGTCTGCACCGAGCAATGCCAGGGCCATCGAACGGCGGCAACAGGAACAAGCTACTTCGTGTGAAGGCCCATCGCAGGAAGAACTCCGAGCAACGCGACCGGGGAGACCTGCCCCTGCCTTTGAGAGGGACCGCCACCGTCGCACTGCTGAACGGCTTTGGAGGTCGATCGAACACCTACGCGGAGCCCTATGTACCGTATTATGTAACACCACTTGACCCTCCTGACAAGGAAGAGCCCCACGCGTCGACCCCAGATGCCAGCCCTCCTAAAGAGTAAGGGGCGCCCTGGGGGTCCCCCTTGAGCCGCACCCTAGGGCTCCCGACGGCGAAGCACTGGGCCCAAGTGGCGCGGGCAGGGAGGCGCCCCCAAGCCGCGGGGCATGATGCCAGCCGCCGCCCTCGTGGAGGAGCTGCGAAAACCGGGTCCCCGGCCTCAGGAGGACGCGTCGGAGGAAGCAACGAGACACAAGTGGCGCGGGTCACCCGAGGCGACTATGGTGCTGGTGTGGGCGCCGAGTGTCGAGCCTCATGAGGTGCCCCTCAGGCGCGAAGAAGCCATGCAAGGTAATTTTTTGGTTCACTGCTCTAGGGAGCGTCTGTTGGCTACATGAACTTCAAGTGTTCACGGCAAACCTCTGCCCATCATATCATTTACGCATGCTTCCATAACTTATGTGCCATCCACTCAGCGATCTAACATCTTGCCTTGCTTGCATCTTTGGGAGATATACCCCCCCCCCCCCGCCCGCCCGCTCGAGGGCTCCAGCCGGTGCGCGTCGCCCCGTTACGGAAACTGGGGATGCCCCATGGCTCCTAGGGCCACAATCAACAAGATAAATGGGGGGCGCTTGAGCGTCAAAGGGAGGCTCCTAAGCATCGAGCCTCAGGGGCCTTACCAGTCATAAGGCCACATGCCGCCCTCGATGTCGTCCACGGACATTAGGTCGTTATCCGGGGTGGCAGGGCTTGACCCCGTAGCTGAGATTGTCCATTCGGTCGCAAGCAACAGCGGTTGGGAAATGTTTGGGGCCGGGTCTTGGTGACGCAGAGTCGCTCGAACGTCAAAGGGGGCTCCTAAGCATCGCGCCTCAGGAGCCTTACCGGTCACAAAGCCACTTGACTACCCCGGTGCCGTCCAAGCACCTTCGGTCGGTATCAGGTGGTGTCGGGGCCATGCCCCGTGAGGCGCCTCATGATGACAGAGAAATGTGTGGGACTGGGACCTGCCGACGTAGAGCAGTAGAAAAGCCCTCAACCAACCTCAGGAGAAGGAGGAAACATCACGGAGCCGGAGCGCCCTCGCGTTCGCCCTACAATCCCCACGGGACCTGCACCAACTCGTGGCACCTTTGCATCGTCCTTCAATCCTTCCAGAACCTACTTCATCCCGTCACACTCTCACGTAATAATGAGCCGAGGTTGTATACACCCACGACCCCCGAGGACGCGAAAGGGGTCCACCACACGCCTAGTGGAAGACCTATACTCCGCGTTGGGTGGAGACATAGGCGATCAACACAGTCCACCAATGACTTCCAGAATCAGGAGGCTATGCCTCGGGGGTAGGGTCACTCGCGAGGCCAAAGCGTCCTCGCGACCTCCTAGATACACCCCCACTGTCACACTCTCACATAATAACGAGTCGGGTTGTATATGCCGAGGGCCCCCCGAGGACGCGGAAGGGGTCCACCCCACGCCTAGTGGAAGCCCTACGCTCCGTGCTGGGGAGAAGATGGAGGCAATCAACTTAGTCCGCCATTGACTATGCCAGCAGCTGGGGGAGATGGCGGCAGAGATTAGCCTAGGTGTCGGACGCGGCATTTGCTTTGTAACACCATGTGTTTAACTTTCCTCGCTAATTAACTTCTTTCAAAAATTAGGACCAATTAAAAAACTTGTGAATACTTGTGAGGCTTGAAGTGACTATTGTTTGCTTGCTTTCTTGTATGCGTGTGGTTGATTCTCAATAATTCCTGTTACTCTCCACACCCACCTCCTTAGCCCAAAACTTCTGCCTAATGATCATGCAATGTGTTTAGGACTAGAAACTATTTTTACCAAATATTATTTTCACCAAAAAGCATTTCTTTGACATAAGCTTTCAAAACCCCTGAGATGGGATTTGTTCTACAAGTCGTCAAATTAGGGAATTTATTTTGCACCAATTATTTTATTTAAAATCCATTGTCAAAATGACTTCCCAAAACCACAATATTAATATTTTAAAGGCTATTTTACTATTTTATTTAAATGACTTCGTGTGAGGTCAGAAATGGTCTCTTATGAAGGAAAGTTATTTTTATTGCTTTAAAAATATTTAAGAAAAATTTAGGGAAACACACTGGATATATATATTTCATATATATATGAGTTTCAACACATGGTCATGTTCAAAATATTGGGCAAACCCCTTCAAAACCCTTCGTGCCTATTTCAAACCTTTGGAATATTTCTATAAGAAATATTCTAAATAAATTCCAGTAAATTCTAGCATGTCACATATGATATATGTGATGATATTGCCAAGTTTCATCTCAATCGAAGTTGATTTGATTCGCCCAATTATTCTAAAAGCCTATCTGTCCAGATCCAAATTTGAGCAACTCTACATTGTCAAGTATCTCCAAATGTTCTCAAATTTGGTAGACATGTTCTGATACTCCAATAATGCATCCACACCAAGTGGTGCATCAAGCAGGATAGAAGAACTTGTCCCAAGCCCCTCAAAACCCTCTTTGTTGATTTTTGACTTTGGGAAAAATTTACATTATAAAGTTTCTCCAATTGACCCCAAACTTTTTGGGCATGCCTTAATGCTCAAATAATACCCCCACACGAAATATTAGATTTGTGGGAATTGATTTGAATAGTTTTGTGAGAAGAAAGTCAGTTCTGCCTATTTCATGGGTTTTCCAAATCTACATTGGAAACCTTGTCCACCAAATCCCAAATTTGGTGTCCAAGCTTATTTTCATCTATTATTTGATGTTGCTAAGTTTCATATCCATTGATTCCATCTGATTGCCCTGACACTCATCAAACACTTTGTGTGCACTCACTTTATTAGCTACTTTGACCCCTTCCACTTTTACCCTTGAGCTCAACTTTCTACCACACCCTCTTCTAGCTACCTTTTTACTCCAGTAGCGTTGCCATGGCCACTGGTCAATTATTGGAGAGAGACGCCTTGTAGCTACTTCTCATTTTACCCTTGGAATCATCATTTTTACCCCTCTTGTCCCACTTCTTCTTAAGCCAACGCCCCCACCTCTTTCCAGAGGGTCCATAGCATCCCAAAGCATTGTTTCAAACGAAGACATGGCATGCTCATGTGGAGAAAATGAGCAACACATCTACAAGATGATATCTCGCTAGAAAGTAGCTTTGTACAGCAAGTACAAGCTACCCTCCTTTGCTTGAACTCAAACTTGGCAGTGTTGTAGTACTTGCATAGATAAGCATGCTAGACAAAGTCCCATCCTGAGATCACTCCATTAAGCTCCCTCAATCCTAGCCCTAAGTTTGCTGCTACAAACTAAACTCCAGCCAAAACCCCACTTAACCACCTCCACTAGCTACCAAATTCTAGAATCTCCTTCCTACATGTATGCCTTACGCATGGGACATGTTTGACTGGTTGTAAAGGCCCTGTGGACACAGGTGGCTGTGGTGACCACCTCGATGGCATGCAGAAACGGTGCTCTGCACCTTAAGCTCTTGCCGTGGGCCGGGTCCATCGATGGCCGCATGTCCCAGCGCGCCAGAGCACTCCCCTTGACCGGTCCAACCCCTCCCTGACACTGGCAAGACTCCAAGGTGGCTCAGGCACGCATGGCCGCCATGCCCAGGGAGCAGGAGAGAGCATCCGAGAACCTTCGCGTCTCCCCCTCTCCATATGGCCCTCCCCGGGCACCCTGACCCTCTGTTCCACTCACTTTCCTCCTAAACTAGCCTCTGCACAAGCCCTCGGCTCCTTTGGAGCCCCCTGTCCTCCCCAACAGCCGGTGTGGCCGCAGCCATGGCCGCGAGCGCACCGCATCTCCCGAGCCCCTCCCCTCGGTTCTGCAGCACTGGGGCATTCCCCGAAGTCTCCCCAAAGTCTCCCATGCAACCTCCTCGCTTCCCCCTTCCTCCTCTAGGTGGCCAGGGGTGCCCGCTTCCTCGACCGCCATCGCTGGATCCGTTGCGGACGGTGCGGCGCTCGGCCTCATGCCCTCCGGTGGGGGTAAAGCACCCAGGAGGGTGCGTCTCCTCCCCACGAGCGCCCCGGTGGACGGGTCGTCGAGAACAGCGCTATGTGGCACCAGCAAGCCTCGACGAGCCCCTCTGCCTCTGCACAGCGGGAGGTTGAAGACGGGCTGCCGATAGACGGACCCCACCTGTCATCGTCCGAAGGAGCTGGCGGGTGGCCCTGCCCGTTAAGTGGTCGCGCCCCTCAGTGGAAGTCGTCTCCTCGTGCAGAAGTCGCACTTCCTGCAAGGCGTCTTCGGCGTCGCCCCAGCCTCTCGCGCGATAGGGCCAGTTGGCCGGCCCATTTGCTATCTGGCACCCCTGCGGGGCGCTGCTTAGCGGGACTGGTCCATCTAGGTGATATTCCTCTTTTCCTTTTACTTGAAGGATTAGAAAATCCATATTATATTCTTTTGGTATCCAATTTTGATGATTCAAATCCCTACAGGATCCTAAAATCATGGCCCATCCAGATCTATGCCTTGCACAATTTTTCCAAGGAGGTTTTCTTTATAGTGCTATTTAAATTCAAAAATGGGTATTCAAAACACCACCTTTGTAAATTCCTATGACATTCAAATCAACTCCAAATGGAGTGATTCCAAATTTCAGGGACCTATAACATAATGCCCTATTTTTCAAGCCTTGGTCAACATTTTTGTATGACTTATTTCTGTTGCGACAAATAAATAGCTCCCTTTTTGCTATTTATCCAGTACTGGAAAATCCCTAGTATATTCATATCAACTCCAAATCTAGTGAAACCACCTCCTAAATATTTCTAAAATTATACTCTATTAAATGAGTGCCTCCACTCATTTTTATCATGATATTTTCTGTAGGCTTCTAGGGTTAGAGATCACCTATTCCTCCTTTTGTCCATTTAAAAATCCGTGATGGTCCAAACCTCCTATAGCAAGCTTCGGGTATTTTTCTTATGACCATAGAAGTCCAAAAAATTAAAATTCCATTTTTATAGCACATTTGTTTTTGTTTGGTGTGTGGCTTACTGTGGTTATTTCCGACAATAGTGACGGGTAGACGGGGTACTCGAAGTTGGATCAGAAGACCTCGAAGACCCCGAGAACTTATGTGAGCAAGGCAAGCAGCCCTTTGACCATGTTCTGAACATCTGTTACATTGCATGCTAGTAGAGAAAATATTTCCGTTGCATGTGATCATAAGCATCGGTAAATCATTGAAGTGATGTTACCGATGGCTCCTCCGGAGCACTTGCATTTTGAGCATGATCCTAGCACCTATGAGGGTCACGCTAATATCATGTTGACAAGTAGAGCTAAGCACAGTAGCATGAACATGATGATGGTATAAATCAAAGGTTTACGAAAACACTGACGGGTGCCACTAATGCTCGAGGGTGATGATGGGTTAGGTGGCCAATTTTGGTGAAGTGGTGCACCTGGTATTTTGAGTGTGTATGGTTTCGGAAATGGGATTAGATTTATGATGTGTCAACCGTCCCAACCTTACATGTATGACCACGTTACCCCTTTGTGGGACGGGGCTTTGTTGATTACTCTGGTCGGTGCTAGAAAAGAGCCACATTACTAGTGGCGGGAGTGATGTGTGGTCACTCTCGTGATGGGGTCGTGCCAGGTAGGGAGACTATGCCGTTTTTACGTGTTCCAGGCACACCGTTGGTCCCCGCATGGATGATACTGTCGAGAGTCGGTGCTCGTAAGACGTACATCATGTGGGTTGGGTACCAATCGAGTGGACCTCTTTGTCTAGTATAGTCAGGGGAAAGGCATTGATCAGGTACTTACCTCGGGTATGTTATATACCGCGAGTCGTGGATGAAACGGAAGTTTCCCGGATCTCGTGGGTCCAGCGTACTACCTCTGGAGAGTGTAATACTATTCGAGGAGCCGTGTCCACGGTCAAGGACAGCTGGGTAATCCTGCTTAAACTACGTCCAGTCGTTTCCGCATAAACCAAGTGTGTGTGAGTGTGTGGTAAATGGTGTTAATATAAAAAGAGTTGATATGACCAAGTTTGGTGACTTGGCATATCGGGTGAACCCGGAGTGTTCAGCCATTGACAGATATGTTGATATTTGTAACCTGTTCTTCTAATTACCATCTAGCTTATGTTGCACATACATGATCATGTTTATTTATAGTTAAGCTGATATCCACCAATACTGCATATTACTTGTTAGCACAGCAACTGCATTATCCATATCATGGGTTGTTTGCGAGTATATTCAAAGTACTCATTGGCTTGTCACTGGTTATTTCATTGACCAAGAATGAGAGAGTGGGATGCGGTGAAGAGTAACTTGGTGACGCTCCCGCGAGCTAGGACGCTTCCCAGTCAGAATGCGTGTAGGTTAAGGCTGATGGCATGGGTTCACGCTTTCGACCAATATGTCCGCTATTGGTCCGGTGTGGTGTGCTAGCCTACAAGGCCCTATAAATATGTAAGAATTGACCATGATGGTCATTTATTGTATCAAATGGTATATATGGATGTAAGCCTATTAATATTCAGTATTTGTGTGTTCGGTGAGCATTGATCTCTGGGATCACTGTGCACGTTCATTCGGTGATCTCGACTCATAAGTCGGGGTCCCCACAGAGATGGTATCACAGCCACCCTGACTATAGGAAGCCCTTAGTTAGCACGGACATTAGTTAGGATAACACTGCTTTCCAAACGCTTCAAAAGTACTTACAAACTTGTATCTTTCTCACCTCTCCTAAAATTTTAAAGGAAGCAAGGTTTTTGCCTTAGCACTCCCACTCTTATTTTCTTGACACTCCTCACCTGCTTCTTCAAAACCTGCAAATGGCCGCTAGCACCCTTATGCCTGACCACGGGATTACTTAAAATCCTCTTGGGCAACTTGGAAGGAAGCAAAATTTCCAATCAATCACCCATGTACTGAAGGACAAGGATGACAAGCTACGACCAGACGACAACAACAGAAGTACCTCCATGAGGAACAAGGACATAGAGGCCTAGAAGATGCCGACACCCTCAGCACTATTCTGGAGTGATGCCACCTACACCTACGATGAACATGACGTAATATATGCAAGGCCATGATCTACATCACTAATAGGGTGACCCTGTCATTATAAAGATTGTGTCGACCACCACCGGTGGATGAGAACCTCGCCATCTGGTCCGTCTCACCTTAGTGAGCAAGAAAAAAGATTCTCTTCATCCCCCGCTCCAGGTGTCGATATTGCTATCAACATGACTGGCGGGTCGGAGCTCTATCATGCCTTGCTGACGTCATTGCATAAAGGTCGTCCACTTGAAACTCTCGGAGCCTCGTAAGACAAGAAAACAATGACAAGATTATGAAGACAACAGAAGACCCTGTCAACGACAGCCATGAGGAACCACCCTCATCGGCAACTCACCACATATGAAGTCATCAAGAATTCTTTCAAATCCACCCGAGTCGTTCGGTGAGCAACAACAAGAGACGTGGCAACACCATGAGAAGGTCGAGAAGACTTAGCAGACTCCTCTCCGGACCACGAAGCAAGCATGACCATCGAGTCCGAGAACCCCTAGAGTAGGATGTGTCGTAAATCCCTTATACGAAGTCGAGTCCGTGGAATGGTTCGGATGGGACCATGTTGTGTGTTGTTTGTTTTTGTTGTTTGTGCCTTGATATAAGTCGCGCTTTTGCTCTAGGCAACTAGCACGCGATTATATCACTTTTCTTATCTTGATGTTCAAAATGATTTTTGGCACTTGTTTGATTACACTTGCACTACAGCACCCCTTAGGCACTCTCCTTTGTGCTCTCTCTCTCTCTCATCCCTCTCGACAACTGAAGACCAACAAGACAAGAAGCACCAAGGATCCACTTCGACGGACAACTGACACTGAAGGCACTAACTATACCATGTTAAACCACACGCAACCCATAGGATTTATGCTTTCCCTCAAGATCGGAATCCATCCCAAGCCCAGCTTAACCTCCCGAAGCCTTCCGGCTCAAATTTCTGGCCACGTGTCTAATACACGGATTTTCCAGTACACCCGTCGAGCCCCAATAAAACCCTTGCTTAGCACTGGATTCTTTGTGGAACAAGTGATCACAGTGAACAAGTATCCATCAATCATAAGCTAGCACCTTGACCCTCATGCCATAAGAACAATCGTTATCGGATATAGAGTATTAGATTAAGGTTAGTTGTGATGATGATAGGTGTCTTGGGGATATAGCTAGACTATCTTGGTAGACCACAATACCCTTATAAAGGTAGGTGAATTTGGTGGAACAAGTCGGTATAGTAGCATAACCTACATATTCCTAGAGTATGTTTGGATTCAGTAGAATGATTATAATCGCGAGCAATAATTCTTGGTGGTATAATTGACTTTATCAAGTAGCTGACATGGTTCGATGATAATTACCATAATGACTTGGAGTAGCAAGTAGGAGTTATTATTGGACTTGAGTTTTCGATTTAAATAGGTAGTCCCAATAGGGTAATAATGACGTATGGGGCCGCATGGTTTGGAGTAAATTGGATTTAGCCCGATGATCTCGATCATGATACCATGTTTCTCGGTGGATAACGAGTGAGAATACTTGGAGTTGTCGAATTGATTTACGAACCTATGTGAACTGGCCTTGGAGATTAGATGGTCATGATATTGGAAGTTGGTGGATATATTGTGACATAATCCCTGCAATAATATGTGAATTATGAGGACTCTAAGTGATTATGAAGCACCCCATCAATATTGGATTTGTAGGAGTGACGAGTCGAGTGATGATCAACCGGATTGATGAACCACTTGATCGGATTAGTAGAAAGGAAAGCAGATCTTGGATTGGAATACTACGTGTTTCCTTAATATAGAAATGTAGTGCCCTGTCCATTGAATGATCTAGCTTGACATTTGGATTTGTAGCATCCCAGTTCAAGCTTAGCAGCTTGTATGCTTCCCCGAGGTTCTTGCATAGAGATGCATGTGAAATGCAGCTACACCATACTGGTAGTTTTTGGGTTTAGTCCTTCCATCAACCCTCATGTTGACTGGCATGAGCGGTGTGGAGCTCACATATGTGAGATAGTATCTTTGATAAAATAGGGTGATTTGTCCCGAGTTAGAGGTCAGACTATTGGCATCCAAGGAATGTGCTTAGGGATAAGATGATAACTGTTCACCACATCCTAAGTTCTTTGAGACCCTAAAGCTTCACACAGCCATAAGGTGGTTGGATTACGACCATAGAAACGACTCTAGTTGTTGGAATATGGCCAGTGCTCCGCCCGACCACCACCCATCGTGTCTATGATGAACATGGGCATCAAACACTAGGTCATGTTGGACCACAAACCCCTTGGACAGCGACCACCCATAGCAAGTCCCTGTTCTTCTCACCTGTCTCATGAGGGTTGTGCTTATGTCATGCTTGGGGAAAAATATGTTGTTATCCTCACGAATGACATACTTAGACACCCAATAAGAGGAAGAACACCTTAGTCCTGTTTGGACGAGCCCCAGGAACGCCGATCGCAATGCCCCTCGAGAGTGAGGTATTATCTCGAGAAGGTGGGCTTCTCGAAGCGACCTCAAGTAGCGGAAGTCTATCCTACCCAAGACAAGATGAAGAACCGCCATGGTTGGGAAACCACGACATCAAAGAAGAAGCAGAAGAAGTCAACCACTGATCTTGCACCGACTACATAAACGATGTCAAGAAGCCTCGACGATTCAAGACGATGAAACTTTGGACAGGGAGAGAAATCAGACGGTCTCTTCTTGGACCAAACCAAGGACGAGAGTCCTAATTGGGTCATGGTAAAAACCTACTAAAGGTGATTCACCACTTGCCAAGCCGCAGACCTTGGGAGTGGATGACTGGTCTATACTCTTGGGTAGCCAGTCCATCCAGAACCCCTCGCGAACCTTCCGAGATGATAGTACCCATCCTGAATATTGAGTCTCCGAGCTTAAGACTCATGGGAGAGATCCAACCCACACCCCTTCATGAGAAGCCTTCGAAGACCAGTGCCACACCCTCGAGGATGTAGACCACCTGTGACCATAGCTTGCCTACCTTAAGGGAGTCAAGGACTTCCCCGTCAGCAGGGAGCTACGCGAGGACCTTGACCGTACGTGCTAACACGAGACATCTAGATGTCACTAACCATCACGAGCAGCCCCGGGACCGAAACCCAAACACTATCTTGCCACGTATTCCTACCTTAGAATACACTTGCAAGCCAGAACCTTGCACGAACTTAGTTCACGAAGCCCCCGACCCTCGGTCCAGCCTAACTTATTGCGGGAATTCTCTCACAGTCAGGCAAGGATGTATGGAGCATTTGAAGATGTATGATCAAGCACCTCAAGACCCACAACAGCAACATAGGCACGTGAAGCCTGCCTCTAACTCAAGATTTTGTATCACTCCAACCCTAGCCTAGAAATCTCGGGGACAAGATTTTCTTAAGGGGGTAAGGTCTGTAACACCACGTGTTTAACTTTCTTGGCTAATTAACTTATTTCAAAAATTAGGACCAATTAATTTTTTTGTGAATGCTTGTGAGGCTTGAAGTGACTGTTGTTTGCTTGCTTGCTTGTATGACTGTGGTTGATTCTCAATAATTCTTGTTACTCTCCAGACTCACCTCCTTAGCGCAAAACTTCTGCCTAATGATCACGCCATGTGTTTAGGACCAGAAACTATTTTTACCAAATATTGTTTTCACTAAAAAGCATTTCTTTGAATTAAGCTTTCAAAACCCCAGAGATGGGATTGTTGGGGAACGTTGCATGGGAAACAAAAAAATTCCTACGCACACGAAGACCTATCATGGTGATGTTCATCTACGGGAGGGAGATCGGATCCACATACTCTTGTAGATCACTAAGCGTGAAGTTTTAAGAAACGCGGTTGATGTAGTGGTACGTATTAATGATCCATCCCACGAACCGTCTCGCAATCCGTCCCACGATTTGTTCCGATCTAGCGCCGAGCGGAAGACACCTCCGCATTTAGCACACGTACAGCTCGATGACGATCTCCGCCTTCTTGATCCAGGAAGAGAGACGGGGAAGTAGATGAGTTCTACGGCAGCGTGAAGGCGTGCCGGTGATGGCGATGATCTATCCCTGCAGGGCTCCGCCCGAGTTCCGCAGAAATCCGATCTAGAAGGAGAACTACGAGGTATAGGTCTGAGTTGCACGTGGCAAAGTTGTGTCTCAAAAACGCTAAAACCTCTAGTATATATAGGAGGAAGGGAGGGGCTAGCCTTGGGGCTCAAGGGAGCCCCTAGGGCTCCGGCCGAAGTGGAGAGGAGGACTCCAACTCCAATTCGGTTTGGGGAAGGAGGAGTCCTCCTCTCCCTTTCCACCTCCCTCTTCTTATTTTTTCTTTTCTCTTTGGTTTTTTATTCCTAGCCGATATGGCCCTCTTGGTCTGGTCTCACAAGCCCACTAAGGGCTGGTGCGCCACCCCTGGGCCACCAGGCTAACTCCCGGGTGGGTGGGCCCATCTCGGTGAAGATCCGGAACCCATTCGTCACTCCCAGTACACTACCGGTAATGCCCGAAATCTTTCCAGAGACCAAATGAAACCATCCTATATATCAATCTTCGTTTCCGGACCTTTTCGTAAACCCTCGAGACGTCAATGGTCTCATCCGGGACTCCGAACAACCTTTGGTCACCAACACCTATAACTCAACTATACCGAAACGTCACCGAACCTTAAGTGTGCAGACCCTGCGAGTTCGCGAACTATGTAGACAGGACCTTATACACTCCCCGGCCAATATCCAATAGCAGGACCTGGATGTCCATATTGGATCCTACATATTCTACGAAGATCTTATCGGTTGAACCTCTGTGCCAACGATTCATATAATCACGTATAAGATTCCCTTTGTCCTTCGGTATGTTACTTGCCCGAGATTTGATCATCGGTATCTCTATACTTCAATCTCGTTACCGGGAAGTCACTTTACTCATTCCTTAATACAAGATCCCATGACTAACACTTGAGTCACATTGCTTGCAAGGCTTATATGTGATGTTGTATTACCGAGAGAGCCCCGAGATACCTATCCGTCACACGGAGTGACAAATCCTAGTCTTGATCCATGCTAACTCAACGGACGCCTTTGGAGATACCTGTAGAGCACCTTTATAGTCACCCAGTAATGTTGCGACATTTGATACACACAAGGTATTCCTCTGGTGTCAGTGAGTTACATGATCTCACGGTCATAGGAATGAATACTTGACATGCATAAAACAATAGCAACAAAATGACACGATCACATGCTACGTTTATAATTTGGGTCTTGTCCATCACATCATTCTCCTAATGATGTGATCCAGTCATCAAGTGACAACACTTGCATGTGGTCAGAAAATCTTAACCATCCTTGATCAACTGCCTAGTCGACTAGAGGCTTAATTGGGACATTGTTTTGTCTATATATCCACATATGTATCTATGCTTTCATTCAATACAATTATATCATGGATAATAAATGATTACCTTGAAACAGGAAATATAATAATAACTATTTTATCATTGCCTCTAGGTCATATTTCCAACAGTCTCCCACTTGCACTAGAGTCAATAATCTAGTCTCACATTGCTATGCGATTTACATTGGAATGAATCTAACACCCATACAGTTATGGTGTTGATCATGATTCGCTCGTGGAAGAGGTTTAGTCAGCGGATCTGCAACATTCAAATCCATGTGCACTTTGCAAATATATACGTCCTCTCGTTCGACATAGTCGCGGATGAGGTTGAAGCGTCATTTGATGTGTCTGGTATTCTTGTGAAACCTTGGTTCCTTTGCTAGAGCAATGGCACCAATGTTGTCACAGAACAAGGTTATTGGATTTAGTGCACTCGGCACAACTCCAAGATCCGTCATGAACTGCTTCATCCACACACCCTACTTAGCTGCCTCCGAGGCAGCCACGTACTCCGCTTCACTTGTATAATCTGCTACGTCGCTTTGCTTGGAACTGCACCAGCTTACCGCACCCCTATTAATAATAAATATGTACCCGGTTTGAGACTTAGAGTCATTCGGATCAGTGTCAAAGCTTGCATCGACGTAACCCTTTACGTCGAGCTCTTCGTCACTTCCATAAACGAGAAACAATTCCTTAGTCCTTTTCAGGTACTTCAGAATATTCTTGACCATCGTCCAGTGATCCACTCCTAGATTACTTTGAAACATGCCTGCCATACTTATGGCCAGGCTGACGTCCGGTCTTGTGCACAACATTGCATACATGATAGACCCTATGGCTGAAGCATAGGGGACGCTACTCATATTTTCTCTATCTTCCGCAGTTACTGGACACTGAGTCTTACTCAACTTTATACCTTGTAATACTGGCAAGAACCCCTTCTTGGACTTGTCCATTTTGAACTTCTTCAAAACTTTATCAACGTATGTGCTTTGTGAAGGTCCTGTTAGGCGCCTCGATCTATCCCTATAGATCTTAATGCCTAATATGTAAGCAGCTTCTCCTAGGGCTTTCATTGAAAAACATTTGTTCAAGTAATCCTTTGTGCTCTCTAAAAACTCCACATTGTTTCCAATCAACAATATGTCATCCACATATAATATTAGAAACGCTACAGAGCGCCCACTCACTTTCTTTTAAATACAAGATTCTCCAACAACTTGTATAAACCCAAACGCTTCGATCACCTCATCAAAACGCTTATTCCAATTCCGAGATGCTTGCACCAGTCCATAAATGGATCGCTGGAGCTTCCATACTTTGTTAGCATTCTTTGGATCGACAAAACCTTCGGGTTGCAACATATACAACTCTTCCTTAAGAAAACCATTAAGGAACGCCGTTTTCACATCCATCTGCCAGATTTCATAATCAAAAAATGCAGCTATTGCTAACATGATTCGGACGGACTTAAGCATCGCTACGGGTGAGAATGTCTCATCGTAGTCAACTCCTTGAACTTGTGAAAAACCCATTGCCACAAGTCGAGCTTTATAAACGGTCACATTACCGTCTGCGTCCGTCTTCTTCTTAAAGATCCATTTGTTCTGAATAGCCTTGCGACCTTCAGGTAATACTTCCAAAGTCCACACTTTGTTTTCATACAGAGATCCTATCTCGGACTTCATGGACTCTAGCCATTTATTGGAATCCGGTCCCACCATAGCTTCTTCATAATTCGCAGGCTCATTGTTGTCTAACAACATGATAGATAAGACAGGATTACCATACCACTCAGGAGTAGTACCTAATCTTGTCGACCTGCGAGGTCCGACAGTAACTTGATCCGAAACTTCATGATCATCATCATTACCTTCTTCCTCAACCGGTGTTGCCTTGACAAGGGTTTCCCCTTGCCCTGCGCCACCATCTAGAGGGAGCAGAGGTTCTACAACCTCATCAAGTTCTATCTTCCTCCCACTCAATTCTTTCGAGAGAAACTCCTTCTCAAGAAAATCTCCGTTCTTGGCAACAAACACTTTGTCCTCGGATCTGAGATACAAGGTGTACCCAACTGTCTCTTTTGCGTAACCTATGAAGACGCACTTTTCCGCTTTGGGTTCCAGCTTTTCAGGCTTAAGCTTTTTGACATAAGCATCACATCCCCAAACTTTAAGAAACAACAACTTTGGCCTCTTGCCATGCCATAGATCATATGGTGTCGTCTCAACGGATTTTCATGGTGCCCTATTTAAAGTGAATGCACTTGTCTCTAATGCATAACCCCAAAATGATAACGGCAAATCGGTAAGAGACGTCATAGATCGGACCATATCTAACAAAGTACGATTACAACGTTCGGACACACCATTACACTGTGGTGTTCCAGAAGGTGTCAACTGTGAAACGAATCCACATTGTCTTAAGTGAGCACCAAACTCAAAACTCAGATATTCACCCCCTCGGTCAGATCGTAGGAACTTGATCTTCTTGTTACAACGATTTTCAACTTCACTGTGAAATTGCTTGAACTATTCAAACGTTTCAGACTTGTGCTCCATCAAGTAGATATATCCATACCTACTCAAATCATAAGTGAAGGTGAGAAAATAACGATAGCCGATGCACGCCTCCACACTCATCGGACCGCACACATCAGTATGTATGATTTCCAGCAAGTAACTTGCACGTTCCATTGTTCCGGAGAACGGAGTCTTAGTCATCTTGCCCATGAGGCATGGTTCGCACGTATCAAGTGATTCGAAATCAAGTGACTCCAAAAGCCCATCAGCATGGAGTTTCTTCATGCGCTTTACACCAATATGACCTAAGCGACAGTGCCACAAAAATGTGGCGCTATCATTGTTAACTCTACATCTTTTGGTCTCAATGTTATGTATATGTTGTCATCACAATCAAGATTCAATATGAACAAACCCCTCACATTGGGTGCATGACCATAAAAGATATTACTCATAAAAATAGAACAACCATTATTCTCTAACTTAAATGAGTAACCTTCTCGCAATAAACAAGACCCAGATATAATGTTCATGCTTAACGCAGGCACAAAATAACAATTATTTAAGTTCATAACTAATCCTGATGGTAACGAAAGTGACACTGTGCAGACGACGATTGCATCAACCTTGGAACCACTTCCCACGTGCATCGTCACTTCATACTTCGCCAGCCTTCATTTATTCTGCAGTCCCTGCTTCGAGTTGCAAATATATGCAACAGAACCGGTATCAAATACCCAGGCACTACTACGAGAGTTGGTTAGGTACACATCAATAACATGTATATCACATATACCTGGTTTGGCGTTGGCCACCTTCTTATTAGCCAAATACTTGGGGCAATTACGCTTCCAGTGACCCATCCCCTTGCAATAATAGCACTCAGTTTCCAGCTTAGGTCCAGCCTTGGGTTTGTTCGTCGGAGTAGCAACAGTTTTTCTGCCCTTCTTGGAGCTACCCTTCTTGCCTTTGCCGTTTCTCTTGAAATCAGTGGTCTTATTGACCATCAACACTTGATGCTCTTTCCGGAGTTTTGACTCTGCGACTTTCAACATCGCGAATAACACGTCGGGTGACTTGTTCATCCCTTGCATGTTATAGTTCAACACAAAGCTCTTGTAGCTAGGTGGAAATGATTGAAGAATTATGTTAGTGATAGCCTCTTGCGGGAGTTCAATCCCCAGCTCAGCTAGACGGTTTGAGTACCCAGACATTTTGAGCACATGTTCAATGACAGACGAATTCTCCTCCATGTTGCAAGCATAGAATTTATCGGAGGTCTCATAACTCTCGATCTGGGCGTTCTTCTGAAAGATAAACTTCAACTCCTGAAACATCTCATATGCTCCATGACGTTCAAAGCATCATTGAAATCCCGGTTCCAAGCCATACAAGACTGCACATTGACCTACTAAGTAGTCCTCCTTGCGTGATAGCCAAGCGTTCAAAACATCTTGGTCAGACGTAGCGGGTGGTTCATCTCCTAGCACAGCATCAAGGACATAATTCTTTTTCCCAGCTTGTAGGATGAACCTAAGATTACGAGCCCAGTCTACAAAGTCACTACCATCATCTTTCAGCTTAACTTTCTCTAGGAACGTATTGAAATTCAGGGTTGCTACTGCGTGAGCCATTGATCTACAACATAAAATATTGCAAAGTGGACTTAGACTATGTTCAAGATAATTAGAGTTTAACTAATCAAATTACTAATAAACTCCCACTCAAATAGACATCCATCAAGTTACTTGAGTGTGGCATGATCCAAATTCACTAACTCAAATCTGATCATCACGTGAGTTGAGCGTAGTTTCAGCGGTAAACATCTCTATGCTAATCATATCAACTATATGATTCATGCTCGACCTTTCGATCTCTCGTGTTCCTAGGACATGTCTGCACATGCTAGGCTCGTCAAGTTTAACCCGAGTGTTCCGCATGTGCAACTGTTTTGCACCCGTTGTATGTGAACGTTGAGTCTATCACACCCGATCATCACGTGGTGTCTCGAAACGACGAACTATCCAATGGTGCATAGTCAGGGAGAACACAATTTTATCTTGAAATTTAGTGAGGGGTCACCTTATAATGCTACCGTCATTCTAAGCAAGATAAGGTGCATAAAAGGATTAACATCACATGCAATTCATAAGTGACATGATATGGCTATGATCTTGTGCTTCTTGATCTCCATCACCAAAGCACAGGCATGATCTTCATCGTCACCGGCGCCACACCATGATCTCCATCATCGTGCCGCCATCGAGGTTGTCGTGCTATCTATGCTATTACTACTAAAGCTACAACCTAGCAATATAGTAAACGCATCTGCAAACACAAACGTTAGTTTAAAGACAACCCTATGGCTCCTACCGGTTGCAGTAGCATCGACGTGCAAGTCAATATTAACTATTACAACATGATCGTCTCATACATCCAATATATCACATCATGTCTTTGGCCATATAACATCACAAGCATACCCTACAAAAACAAGTTAGACGTCCTCTACTTTGTTGTTGCATGTTTTACGTGGCTGCTATGGGTATCTAGTACGATCGCATCTTACTTACGCACAAACCACAACGAAGATGTGCAAATTTCTATTTAACCTCTCTCCAAGGACTGCCTCGGTCAAATCCAATTCAACTAAAGTTGAAGAAACACGCACCCTCCAGTCATCTTTATTCTACAAGTTGCATCTTAGTCGATGAAACCGGTCTCTCGTAAGCGTACGAGTAATGTTGGTTCAGGCCGCTTCAATCCAACAATATCGTCGAATCGAGAAAACACTAAGGAGGGCAGCAAATCAAACATCAACGCCCACAAAAACTTTTGTGTTCTACTCGAGATTACATCTACGCATGAACCTAACTCATGATGCCACTATTGGGGAACGTTGCATGGGAAACAAAAAAAATTCTACGCACACGAAGACCTATCATGGTGATGTTCATCTACGAGAGGGAGATCAGATCCACATACCCTTGTAGATCGCTAAGCGGGAAGCATTAAGAAATGTGGTTGATGTAGTGGTACGTCTTCACGATTCGTCCCACGAACCGTCTCGCAGTCCGTCCTGCGATCCGTCCCACGAACCGTCTCGCGATCCGTCCCGCGATCCGTCCCACGATCCGTTCCGATCTAGCACCTAACGGACGGCACCTCCGCGTTTAGCACACGTACAGCTCGATGATGATCTCCGCCTTCTTGATCCAGCAAGAGAGACGGGGAAGTAGACGAGTTCTCCAGCAGCGTGACGGCGTGCCGGTGATGGTAATCATCTATTCCTGCGGGGCTCCGCCCGAGCTCCGCAGAAATCTGATCTAGAGGGAGAACTACGAGGTATAGGTTTGAGTTGCACGTGGCAAAGTTGTGTCTCAAAAACCCTAAAACCTCTAGTATATATAGGAGGAGGGGAGGGGCTAGCCTTGGGGATCAAGGGAGCCCCTAGGGCGCCGGCCGAAGTGGAGAGGAGGACTCCAACTCCAATTCAGTTTGGGGAAGCAGGAGTCCTCCTCTCCCTTCCCACCTCCCTCTTCTTTTTTCTCTTTGGTTTTTTCTTCCTAGCCGACATGGCCCTCTTGGGCTGGCCTCACCAGCCCACTAAGGGCTGGTGCGCCACCCCTGGGCCACCAGGCTCACTCCCGGGTGGATGGGCCCCTCCCGGTGAAGATCCGGAACCCATTCGTCATTCCCACTACAGTGCGTGTAATGCCCGAAATCTTTGTGGAGACCAAATGAAACCATCATATATATCAATCTTCCTTTCTGGACCATTCTGGAAACCCTCGTGACGTCTGTGATCTCATCCGGGACTCCGAACAACCTTCGGTCACCAACACCTATAACTCAACTACACTGAAACGTCACCGAAACTTAAGTGTGCACACCCTGCAGGTTCGAGAACTATGTAGACATGACCTGAGTCAATCCCCGGCCAATATCAAATAGCGGGACCTAGATGTATATATTGGATCCAACATATTCTACGAAGATCTTATCGGTTGAACCTCTCTGCCAAGGATTCATATAATCATGTATAACATGCCCATTGTCCTTCGGTATGTTACTTGCCCGAGATTTGATCGTCGGTATCTCTATACCTATTTCAATATCGTTACAAGCAAGTCTCTTTACTCGTTTCGTAATACAAGATCCCGTGACTAACACTTGAGTCACATTGCTTGCAAGGCTTATATGTGATGTTGTATTACCGAGTGGGCCCCGGGATACCTCTCCGTCACACGGAGTGACAAATCCCAGTCTTGATCCATGCTAACTCAACGGACACCTTCGGAGATACCTGTAGAGCACCTTTATAGTCACCCAGTAATGTTGCGACATTTGATACACACAAGGTATTCCTCCGGTGTCAGTGAGTTACATGATCTCATGGTCATAGGAATGAATACTTGACACGGAAAACAATAGCAACAAAATGACACGATCACATGGTACGTTTATAATTTGGGTCTTGTCCATCACATCATTCTCCTAATGATGTGATCCAGTCATCAAGTGACAACACTTGCATATGGTGAGAAAACCTTAACCATCCTTGATCACATGCTTACTAGGGACATTGTTTTGTCTATATATCCACACATGTATCTATGCTTTCGTTCAATACAATTATAGCATGGATAATAAACGATTATCTTAAAACAGGAAATATAATAATAACTATGTTATAATTGCCTCTAGAGCATATTTCTAACAGGGATTTGTTCTACAAGTCATCAAATTAGGGAATTTATGTTACACCAATTATTTTATTTAAAACTGACTTCCCAAAACCACAATATTATTATTTTAAAGGCTATTTTATTATTTTATTTAAATGCCCTCCTGTGAGGTCAGAAATGGTCTCTTATGAAGGAAAGTTATTTTTATTGCTTTAAAAATATTTAAGAAAATTTAGGGAAACTCACTTGATATATATATTTCATATAAGAAATATTGGGCAAACCCCTTCAAAACCCTTCCTGCCTATTTCAAGCCTTTGGAATATTTCTATAAGAAATATTCTAAATAAATTCCAGTGAAATTCTAGCATGTCACATATGATATATGTGATGATCTTACCAAGTTTCATCTCAATCGAAGTTGATTTGATTCCCCCAGTTATTCTAAAACCCTATCTGTCCAAATCCAAATTTGAGCAACTCTACATTGTCAAGTATCTCCAAATGTGCTCAAATTTGGTAGACATGTTCTGATACTCCAATAATGCATCCACACCAAGTGGTGCATCAAGGAAGATAGAAGAACTTCCCTAAGCCCCTCAAAACCCTCAGTGTTGATTTTTGACTTTGGAAAACTTTACATTATAAAGTTTCTCCAATTGACCCCAAACTTTTTGGCATGCCTTAATGCTCAAATAATGCCGCCACACCAAATATTGGATTCGTGGGAATTGATTTGAATAGTTTTGTGAGCAGAAAGTCATTTCTGCCCATTTCATGGGTTTTCCAAGCCTACATTGGAAACATTTCCACCATATCGCAAATTTGGTGTCCAAGCTTATTTTCATCTATTATTTGATGCTGTCAAGTTTCATATCCATTGAATTGCATCTGATTGCCGTGACACTCATCAAACACCTTGTGTGCACTCGCTTTATTAGCTACTTTGACCCCTTCCACTTTTACCCTTGAGCTCAACTTTCTACCACAGCCTCTCCAATGACCTTTTTACTCCAGTATCTTTGCCATGGCCACTAGTCAATTATTGGAGAGAGGCCCCTTGTAGCTAATCCTCATTTTACCATTGGAATCATCATTTTTACCCCTGTTGTCCCACTTCTACTTAAGCCAACGCCCCCACCTCTTTCCAGAGGGTCCCTAGCATCCCAAAGCATTGTTTCAAACCAAGAGATGGCATTCTCATGTGGAGAAAATGAGCAACACATCTGAAAGATGATATCTGGCTAGAAAGTAGCTTTGTACAACAAGTACGAGCTACCCTCCTTTGCTTGAGCTCAAACTTGGTAGTGTTGTACTACTTGCATAGATAAGCATGCTATACAAAGTCCCATCCTGAGATCACTCCATTAAGCTCCCTCAATCCTAGCCCTAAGTTTGCTGCTGCAAACTAAACTCCAGCCAGAACCCCACTTAACAAGCTCCACTAGCTACCAAACTCCAGAATCTCCTTCTTGAATGTATGCCTTACGTATGGGACATGTTTGAGTGGTCGTAAAGGCCCTGTGGACACAGGTGGCCGTGGTGACCACCTCCGTGGCATGCAGAAACGGTGCTGTTCACCTTAAACTCTTGCTGCAGGTCGGGTCCATCGATGGCCGTGTGTCCTAGCGCACTAGAGCACTCCCCTTGACCCTTCCAAGCCCTCCCCGGCGCTGGCAAGACTCCAAGGTGGCTCAATCACGCGTGGCCGCCGTGCTCAGAGAGCACTAGGGAGCATCCGAGAACCTTCGTGTCTCCCCCTCTCCATATGGCCCTCCCCGGGCACCCTGACCCTCTGATCCACTCACTTTACTCCTAAGCTATACTCTGGACCAGGCCTCGGCTCCTCTCGAGCCCCCTGTCCTCCCCAATGGCCGGAGTGGCCACAGCCATGGCCACGAGTGCACCCTGTCTCCCGAGCTCCTCCCCTCCTTTCTGCAGCACTGGGGCGTTCCCCTCGTCTCCCCGAAGTCTCCCGTGCAACTTCCTCGCTTCCCCCTTCCTTCTCTAGGCGGCCAGGGGTGTCGCTTCCTTGGCCGACGTCGCTGGATCCGCTGCGGCCGGTGCAGCACTCAACCTCATGCCCTCCGACGGGGGTAAAGCACCAAGGAGGGTGCGGCTCCTCCCCATGAGCGCCCGGTCGCCGGGCTGTCGGGAACGGAGCCCTGTGACACCGGCAAGCCTCGACGATCCCCTCTGCCTATGCGCAGTAGGAGGTTGAAGACGGGCTGCCGGTAGAAGGGCCCCGCTTGTCATCAGCCGAAGGACCTCGCGGGGGCCCCGCCCGTTAAGTGGTCGTACCCCTCAGTGGAGGTCGTCTCCTCGCGCAGAAGGCGCACTTCCTGCAAGGCGCCTCCGGCGTTGCCCGAGCCTCTCGCGCAATAGGGCCAGTGGGCCAACCCATTTACTATGTGGCGCCTGTGCACGGTGCTGCTCAGTGGGACTGGCCCATCTAGGTGATATTGCTCTTTTTCTTTTACGTGAAGGATTAGAAAATCCATATTATATTCACTGGTGTCCAATTTTGATGATTCAAATTCCTATAGGATCCTAAAAACATGCCCATCCAGATATGTGCCTTGCACAATTTTTCTAAGGAGGTTTTAGGTATAGTGCTATTTAAATTCAAAAATGGGTATTCCAAACACCACCTTCGTAAATTCATATAGCATTGAAATCAACTCCAAATGGAGTGGTTCCAAATTCCAGGGACTTATAACATCATGCCCTATTTTTGAATCCTTGGTCAACATTTTTGTATGACTTATTTGTGTTACAACAAATAAATAGTGTTGGAAATATGCCCTAGAGGCAATAATAAATTAGTTATTATTATATTTCTTAGTTCATGATAATCGTTTATTATCCATGCTATAATTGTATTGATTGGAAACACAATACTTGTGTGGATACATAGACAAAACACTGTCCCTAGTAAGCCTCTAGTTGACTAGCTCGTTGATCAAAGATGGTCAAGGTTTCCTGGCCATAGGCAAGTGTTGTCACTTGATAACGGGATCACATCATTAGGAGAATCATGTGATGGACTAGACCCAAACTAATAGACGTAGCATGTTGATCGTGTCATTTTGTTGCTACTGTTTTCTGCGTGTCAAGTATTTATTCCTATGACCATGAGATCATATAACTCACTGACACCGGAGGAATGCTTTGTGTGTATCAAACGTCGCAACGTAACTGGGTGACTATAAAGATGCTCTACAGGTATCTCCGAAGGTGTTAGTTGAGTTAGTATGGATCAAGACTGGGATTTGTCACTCCGTGTGACGGAGAGGTATCTCGGGGCCCACTCGGTAATACAACATCACACACAAGCCTTGCAAGCAATGTAACTTAGTGTAAGTTGCGGGATCTTGTATTACGGAACGAGTAAAGAGACTTGCCGGTAAACGAGATTGAAATAGGTATGCGGATACTGACGATCGAATCTCGGGCAAGTAACATACCGAAGGACAAAGGGAATGACATACGGGATTATACGAATCCTTGGCACTGAGGTTCAAACGATAAGATCTTCGTAGAATATGTAGGATCCAATATGGGCATCCAGGTCCCGCTGTTGGATATTGACCGAGGAGTCTCTCGGGTCATGTCTACATAGTTCTCGAACCCGCAGGGTCTGCACACTTAAGGTTCGACGTTGTTTTATGCGTATTTGAGTTATATGGTTGGTTACCGAATGTTGTTCGGAGTCCCGGATGAGATCACGGACGTCACGAGGGTTTCCGGAATGGTCCGGAAACGAAGATTGATATATAGGATGACCTCATTTGGTTACCGGAAGGTTTTCGTGCATTACCGGAAAAGTTTCGGGCTCATCGGTAGTGTACCGGGAGTGCCGGGAGGGGTGCCGGGCACCATCGGGAGGGGTGTCACGCCCCAAGGGGTCTCATGGGCTATGGGAAGAGATAAACCAGCCCCTAGTGGGCTGGAATAAGTTCCCACTAAGGCCCATAAGGTTTGAGAAGGAAAAAACACAAGGTGGAAAGAGTTTCCAAGTGGGAAGGTGGAATCCTACTCCAAGTAGGATTGGAGTAGGACTCCTCCACCTCCAATTTCGGCCAAACCTTTAGGTTTTGAGGCTGCCTCCTCCCCTCCCTCCCACCTATATATACGGAGGTTTTAGGGCTGATTTGAGACGACTTTCTCACGGCTGCCCGACCACATACCTCCATAGTTTTTCCTCTAGATCGCGTTTCTGCGGAGCTCGGGCGGAGCCCTGCTGAGACAAGATCATCACCAACCTCCAGAGCGCCGTCACGCTGCCGGAGAACTCTTCTACCTCTCCGTCTCTCTTGCTGGATCAAGAAGGCCGAGATCATCGTCGAGCTGTACGTGTGCTGAACGCGGAGGTGCCGTCCGTTCGGTACTAGATCGTGGGACTGATCGCGGGATTGTTCGCGGGGCGGATCGAGGGACGTGAGGACGTTCCACTACATCAACCGCGTTCTCTAACGCTTCTGCTGTACGATCTACGAGGGTACGTAGATCACTCATCCCCTCTCGTAGATGGACATCACCATGATAGGTCTTCGTGCGCGTAGGAAAATTTTTGTTTCCCATGCGACGTTCCCCAACAAATAGCTCCCGTTTTGCTATTTATCCAGTATTGGAAAGTACCTGCTATATTCATATCAATTCCAAATCTAGTGAAACCACCTCCTAAATATTTTTAAAATTATACTCTATTAAATGAGTGCCTCCACTCATTTTTATCATGATATTTTCTATAGGCTTTTTAGAGATCACCTATTCCTCCTTTCGTCCATTTAAAAATCCCTGATGGTCCAAACCTCCTATATCAACATTCAGGTATTATTCTTATGACCATAGAGGTCCAAGAAAAATAAAACTTCCATTTTTAGAGAACCTTTGTTTATGTTTGCTGTGTGGCTAACCGTAGTTATTTCCGACAATATTGACGGGTAGACAGAGTACTCGGAGTTGTATCGGAAGACATTGAAGACCCCGAGAACTTATGTGAGCAAGGAAAGCAGCCCTTTGACCATGTTTTGAACATCTGTTATATTGCATGCTAGTAGAGAAAATATTTCCGTTGCATGTGATCATAAGCATCGGTAAATCATTGAACTGATGTTACCAATGGCTCCTATGGAGCACTTGCATTTTGAGCATGATCCTACCACCTATGAGGGTCACGCTAATATCATGTTGACAAGTAGAGCTAAGTAGAGTAGCATGAGCATGATGGTGGTATAAATCAAAGGTTTATAAAAACCCCAACGAGTGCCACTAATGCCCGAGGGTGATGATGAGTTAGGTGCCCACTTTTGGTGAAGTGGTGCACCGGGTATTTTGAGTGTGAATGGTTTCGGAAATGGGATTAAATTTATGATGTGTCGACCGTCCCAACCTTACATGTACGACCACGTTACCCCTTTATGGGATGGGGCTTTGTTGATTACTCTGGTCGGTGTAGCAAAGAGCCACATTACTAGTGGCGGGAGTGATGTGTGGTCACTCTCATGATGGGGTCATGCCAGGTAGGGAGACTATGTCGTTTTTACGTGTTCCAGGCACACCGTTGGTCCCCGCATGGCCGATACTGTCGAGAGTCGGTGCTCGTAAGACGTACATCATGTGGGTTGGGTACCAATCGAGTGGACCTCTTTGTCTAGTATCGTCACGGGGAAGGCATTGGTCGGGTACTTACCTCGGGTATGTTATATAGCGCGAGTCGTGGATGACTGATAATCCACAAGTATAGGGGATCGCAACAGTTTTCGAGGGTAGATTATTCAACCCAAATTTATTGATTCGACTCAAGGAGAAGCGAAAGAATATTCTCAGGTATTAGCAGTTGAGTTGTCAATTCAAGTACACCTGAAAGATTTAGTATCTGCAGCAAAGTAGCAGAAGCAAAGTACGGTGATAGCAGCAGTAGCAACAGTAACCATTAACAGCAAAGTGACAGCAGTAGCAGCAAAGTAATGGCAGTAGCAACAGAGTAACAGTAGCAGCAGTGACAGCAGTAGCGGCCAAGTAACATAGCAAGGACCAGTAGTAAAAGACTCGTAGGCATTGGATCGGTGATGGATGATTATGCCTGATGTGATTCATCATTCAACAGTTATAACACGGAGAGATATGTAACTAGCTCCAGTTCGTCAATGTAATGTACGCATGTATTCCGTATGTAGTCATACGTGCTTAGGGAAAAGAACTTGCATGACATCTATTGTCCATCCCTCCCGTGGTAGCGGGGTCCTAATGGAAACTACGGGATATTAAGGTTCTCCTTTTAATAAAGAACCGGACCAACGCATTAACACTTGGTGAATACATGAACTCCACATACTATGGTCATCTCCAGGAGTGGTTCCGGCAATTGTCACTCCGGGGTTGCCGGGTCATAACACATAGTAGGTGACTACAACTTGCAAGATAGGATCTAAAACACACATATATTGGCGACAACATAATAGGTTCAGATCTGAAATAATGGCACTCGGGCCCTAGTGACAAGCATTAAGCATGGCAAAGTAGTAGCAATATCAATCTCAGAACATAGTGTATACTAGGGATCAATCCCCGTCAAAACTAACTCGATTACATGATAGATCTCATCCAACCCATCACCGTCCAGCAAGCCTACGATGAGATTACTCACGAACGGTGAAGAGCATCATGGAATTGGCGATGAAGGAAGGTTAATGATGACGATGGCGACGATCTCCCCTCTCCGGAGCCCAGAACGGACTCCAGATCTGCCCTCCAGATGAAGAACAGGAGGTGGCGGCGCCTCCGTATCGTAAAACACGATGAACTCTTCTCCTTGATTGTTTTTTTGGACGAAAGAGGATATATAGAGCTCGAATTGGGGGCGGCGGAGTCCCGAGGGGCTCACAAGCCTGCCAGGCCCGGCCAGGGGGGCGGGCCTGGTGGGCTTGTGAGCTCCTCACTCCGTCCCTCCAGTTGATTCTTGCGCCGGTATTTTTTATATATTCCACAAAAAATCCTCGTAGATTGCCAGGTCATTTTGAGAACTTTTATTTCTGCGCAAAAACAACACCATGGCAATTCTGCTAAAAACAGCGTCAGTCCGGGTTAGTTCCATTCAAATCATGCAAATTAGAGACCAAAACAAGGGCAAAAGAGTTTAAAAAGTAGATACGACAGAGACGTATCAACTCCCCCAAGCTTAAAGCCTTGTTCGTCCTCATGCAATTCAGTTGACAAACTGAAAGAGACAAAAGAAAAACTTTTATGAACTCTATTAGATCTTGTTGTTGCAGTTATGCCTAACTCATATCCAGAATTTCAGCAAGATCATAAGCAAACCACAAAAGCAAATGGCATCTAGGTCTCACGGTAAACTCATATCAATGGCGTAATCAACTAGCAAGCAAATAATAATAAGTTCCAAACGTCAACACTTCAATTAAAACAATCATGAAGCAGTACGAATAGATGGTATATCGCTAGCTCTTTCTGAGACCGCAAAACATAAATGCAGAGCACCTTCAAAGACTAAGAGTTGACTAAACATTGTAATTCATGGCAAAGAAGATCCAGTCACAGTCATACTCAACACAGTTAAAAGCAAAGCATAAAAATGACAGAGGTGCTCTCTAATTGGTGCTTTTATAAGAGGAGGATGACTCAACGGGGACATAAATAGACAGTCCCTTCACAGAGCGAAGCATTGATTTGCAGAGGTGCCACAGCTCAAGCTTTGAAAACAGAGATAATAATTTTGGGTCGCATGCTTTCATTGTCAATGCAATGACTAAGAGTTCTCACCATCTTCCACGCTACACATGCTATAGGCGGTTCCCAAACAGAAAAGTAAAGTTTTGACTCCCCCACCACCAATCAATCACACTCCACGACTAGCCGAATACTCGGGTGCCGTCCATACCAACATCAATCCAGGGGGAGTTTTGTTTGCAATTATATTTTCGATTTGAGCATGGAACTGGGCATTCCAATTACCGACCCCTTTCTCGTGAATGATAGTGAATAAACACATATCGAGGATAACACGCCTAGCATGGAAGATACTGATAGCCCCCTGTCACCACATGAGCGGTTCGGGCAAGCAAAATAGATTTTTTCTTGAAGGTTTAGAGAATGGCACATGCAAATTTACTTGGAACGGCAGGTAGATACCACATATAGGTAGGTATGGTGGAATCATATGGAACAACTTTGGGTTTAGGGAAGTGGATGCACAAGAAGTATTCCCGCTTAGTACAAGTGAAGGCTAGTAAAAGACTGAGAAGCGACCAACTAGAGAGCGACAACAGTCATCAAAATGCATTGAGATTAACTAACATTGAGTGCAAGCATGAGTAGGACATAAATCACCGTGAACATGAATATCATAGAGGCCATGTTGATTTTGTTTCAACTACATGCGTAAGCATGCGCCAAGTCAAGCCACTTGAATCATTCAAAGGACGGTACCATCCTATCATACTACATTATAGTCATCTCAACATTCATGTGGGCATCCAAGACAAACCATTATAAGCTTCTAGCTAATTAAGCATGGCATCAGAAACTATGATCTCTAAGTTGTCATTGCAAACATGTTTCTCTCACAACAAAGGTGAATCGGGAACGATGAGCTAGTCATATTTACAAAAACAAAATAGATCGAGTTCATACCAGCTTCTCCAGGCTCAGTCACTTCATCATATATCGTCATTATTGCCTTTCACTTGCACGACCGAATGATGTGAACAATAATAAGCGTGCTCGTGCATTGGACTAGGCTGGAATCTGCACGCATACACAAAGGAGAAGACAAAGTAATATGGCTCTTTAACAGATAAGCATATATGCATGCGAGAGCCACTAAACATTGTAACCATGATCTTCTACCTTGACCCAAAGAAAAAGGAAAATATTTACACGGGAAATCTCCCAACAAGCAAAAGAAGAACAAGAAAATCTTTTTGGGTTTTCTCAAACTAGAAAAACACACAAAAATAAAACGAGAAAAAGAAATAAACTAGCATGGATGATAGAGTGGCAAAGTGTGAACACCGACTAACAAAGTGAAAGCATAAGCAAGAATGTAAAGTCGGTGAGAAACACGTACTCCCCCAAGCTTAGGCTTTTGGCCTAAGTTGGTCTACTCCCAAGGAGGGAAATAACCAGCTCCGGGGTACTCCGGAGTGGACTGAGGATGCCACTGCTATGTGAGCTCCTCTGGCTCCCACTGATAAACTGGCGTCTGGTACTCGACTGGTGCCTCGGGCACGGGCACCTGTGGTTGGGATAAGCCCCAATATGTGTAGATGTCCGAGGTCATAATAGTGTAAATGCCTGCATGAAGATTGAACAAAGAAGGAGCAAGCAAAGTAATAGTCTCACGAGTACCCTGACTAAATACCAGGTTATAGATCATCTTTCTATTTATATCTCTATCAAGAAAGTCATGGCAAACCATGCTATCATAATCTAGATATTTCTCAGGAAGAAGAATCTCCTCGTCCTCGTCCAGTCTAATAGGTATCTCAAAGTGTCTAGCGAGACGAGTAGCATAGATACCTCCATAGACAACGCCTTTAGAACGGTTAGTGTTCAACCGTTGAGCTACTATAACGCCCAAGCTATAAGTTTTATCATTATAAAGGGCTTCGCGCAAGACCGCAAGATCTGGGGAGCTAAGGGACCCAGCTTTCCCACGGCCAATCAAACATTTTCCCACAAATAATGAGAAGTACCGAAGCACCGGAAAATGAATGCTAGCAGCTCTAGTGCAAGACACTCCTATCTCCTCTCCTACAGCAATAGTATCGATGAAAGCCTCCAAGTCCCGTGGACGAGGTTCATGAATATCCCCAACGTAAGGTAATTTGCAAACATTGCAAAAATCCTGGAGTGACATGCGTTGGGGATATCATAAAGTTTGAACTCAACCATAGGAGGATTCTTCCTCGGATAGAAGTTAAAGCTTTGTACGAAGATATTAGTGAGGAGGAGGTATTGCGGACATGTATCTTCAATGAAGGCGGTAAGGCCTGCGTTCTCCACCAAGTAGTAAAAATCCTCATAAAGTCTGGCGGCGCGTAAGAACACATCGCTTGGCCATTCGCACGCTCGAACTTCCGCAACCCGAGGGACCGGATACTTGGGCTTCTTCTCACTTCCATCATCCTTTGGGCCATGGCTTGAAGAGCCTCTTAAGAACCTCCTCATCTTTTCCCTTTTCTATCTCTGAAAATTTCTGAAATTTTTAGTGATTCTAAGGAAAAGTGAACAAGGCTCAACAAAACTCATAGCAGCTACTCCCACAAGTGCCTAGAGGTCATATTACGCATCAAAACTACTTGGGACCAGCTAGAATTAGCATGCAAAGCTCAAGAACATGGTCACCAATGCAGCAAAAATACGCAAAGTATAAGGCACTAGAGCAAAAACTAATTGGACCAATCGAGGAGTCACTTACCAAGGAGTAATTTCCCCCAAACAGTTCGGAGAATAGTGCTTTGAGCAAGGAGATCGAAAATCCCAGCAAGAGGAGCAAGAACACAGGTTTGAGCTGCGAAACGATTTTTTCTAGAGGTAGGAGAAGTGGATGAGAGCTAGAATGAGTGGAGGGGGTGCATGTGGGCCCCACAAGCCTGCCAGGCCCGGCCAAGGGGGGTGGCCGGGCCTCCTGGGCTTGTGAACCACTAGCGCATCCCCCAGACTAGCTCTTTGTCTCAGTATTTTTCAAAAATTCCAGAAAAAATCATTCTTGATTTTCAGGACGTTCCGAGAACTTTTATTTTGAGGGTACTTTTCTAGAGGACGCTAAAACAGAAAACAGGGAAAACTAAACTAAACCTATCATTTTTTTTCTAAGCAACCGAAGGTGAAAGCTTGGAACAGAGGTTTGTGGCTCCTCGATTCATCATTCTCATGGTCATCGAAAGAAATCCGTCAACGAGGTTGATCAAGTCTCCTTGACAAACTTTTTCGAATCACAAAAGAGAACGCAGAATTTTCGAATAATCACTAGGTCACCTCAATGGGGATGTGTATCTCCCCAACAAGAAAATCATACTTCATCTTGACAGGAGGTATAGGGCATTCAAAGCTCCCAATAAGAATCGATGAAGTTTTTTCGATAGCATTGATGCAATCTACTCGATATTGTTTCTTCGGAAAGTGCACCGTATGCTCATTACCGTTGACATGGAAAGTGACATTGCCTTTGTTGCAATCTATAACAGCCCCTGCAGTGTTTAAAAAGGGTCTTCCGAGGATGACCGCCATGGCATCGTCCTCGGGAATATCCAGAATAACAAAGTCTGTTAAGATAGTGATGTTTGCAACCACAACAGGCACATCCTCACAAATGCCGATAGGGAAAGCAGTTGATTTGTCGGCCATTTGCAGATAGATTTCAGTGGGTGTCAACTTATCCAGTTCAAGTCTACGATAAAGAGAGAGAGGCATAACACTAACACCGGCTCCAAGGTCGCATAAAGCAGTTCTAACACAGTTGCCTTTAATGGAGCAAGGTATAGTGGGCACTCCGGGATCACCTAGTTTCTTAGGAGTTCCACCTTTGAAGGTATAATTAGCGAGCATGGTGGAAATCTCAACCTCACGTGTCCTCCTCTTATTAGTAACAATATCCTTCAAACGCATTTGCTGGAAGACAGGTCTAATCATTTCAACGAAGCGCTCAAAATCCTCATCATCTTTTTTCTTGGATCGTTTGGGAGGAAAGGGCATGGGTTTCTGAACCCACGGTTCCCTTTCTTTACCATGCTTCCTAGCAACAAAGTCATTCTTATCGTATCTCCTAGCCTTAGGCTATGGGTTATCAAGATCAACAGGTTCAATCTCCACATCCTTATCATTGCTAGGTTGAGCATCAACATGAACATCACTATCGATATTATCATTAGGCTCATGTTCATCACCAGATTGTGTTTCGGCATCAGAAACAGAGACATCGTTTGGACTCTCCGGTGTAGCAGTATCTGGGTTGCTAGTGTGCAAGTTCCTATTATCTTTCTTCTTCTTTCTAGGATGACTACGTGCATCAGTACTAACTCCTTAAGAATCTTGTTCAATTCTCTTCGGATGACCCTCATGACACAAAGGTTCCTGGGTCATTCTACCGCCTCTAGTAACGACTCTGATAGAATTGTCATTCAACTCATTGAGCAAGTCATTCTGGGCTTTAAGTACTTGTTCTACTTGAGTAGTAACCATAGAGGCATGTTTACTCAGAAGCTTAAGATCATTGACGTTTCTGTCCACACAAGCACTTAAATGACTAAGCATACGAGCATTCTGTTCCAATTGTCTGCTAACATAATCATTGAAACTCTGTTGTTTGGCAACAAAGTTATCAAATTCATCCACGCATAGGCTAGCAGGTTTATCAAAAGGAATATCACTCTCATCAAACCTACGCAGAGAATTTACTTCTACTACCTGTATCGGGTTATCAAGACCATGGATCTCTTCGATAGGTGGTAGATTTTTGACATCTTTAGATTTAATGCTTTTCTCTTTCATAGATTTCTTAGCTTCCTACATATCTTCAGGACTGAGGAATAGAATACCTCTTTTCTTTGGAGTTGGCTTAGGAGGTGGTTCAGGAATAGTCCAAGCATTCTCATTGCACAAGATGTTATTCAATAGGATCTCAGCTTGTTCTATAGTTCGTTCCCTAAAAACACAACCGGCACAACTACCTAGGTGGTCTTTAGAAGCATCGGTGAGTCCATTATAGAAGAAATCAAGTATTTCATTCTTCTCAAGAGGGTGATCAAGCAAAGCATTCAGTAGCTGGACGAGCCTCCCCCAAGCTTGTGGGAGACTCTCTTCTTCAACTTGTGCAAAGTTGTATATTTATTGCAAGGCAGCTTGCTTCTTATGGGCAGGGAAATATTTTTCAGAGAAGTAGTAGACCATATCCTGGGGGCTATGCACACAACCAGGAGCAAGAGAAGTGAACCAAGTCTTAGCATCATCCTTTAGTGAGAAAGGAAACACCTTGAGGATATAATAGTGGCGGATCTTTTCCTCACTAGTGAATAGGGTGTCTATATCGTGTTGTTTGGTAAGATGGGCTAGAACCATTTCAGACTCATAACCGTGAAAAGGATCAGATTCGACCAAAGTTATTAACTCAGGGTCGACAGAGAATTCATAATCCTTATCAGTCACAAAGATAGGCGAAGTAGCAAACTTCGGGTCATATTTCATCCTAGCGTTCAGAGATTTTTCTTTCCACTTGAGAGTAGTTTCTTAACATCATAGCTATCCTTACACGCAAGAAAATACTCACCTATCTCTCCCTCCATAACATAACACTCAGGCATATCAGGCGATTCATGTCTAGGAGAGCTAGTTCTAGCAGGCAAAATAGCAGGTTCTACTTCAATAGTATCAGCAGTTTCAGAAGTATCATCACATCTAGCAGCAACTCTAGCAATTTTTGCATCAAGGAATGCACCTAGTGGCAAAGCAGTATCAAGCATAGCATCATCAGGCAAAGCAGTATCAAGCATAGCATCATCAGGCTAAGCAGTATCAAGCATAGCATCATCATACGCATCATGGGCAACAGAAGTGGCATCATCAAGCACAGGCGACATATCAAGATTTCTAGCAGGAGGTGGTGTCTCAAACTTACTCATAACTGAAGGTGAATCAAGTGTCAAGCTAGATGGCAGTTCCTTACCTGTCCTCGTAGTGGAGGGCAAGACTTTAGTTCTTGGATCTATCGGATTCCTCATAGTGACCAGCAGACGTAAATCCCAAGTGACTCAGAGAATATAGTTGTGCCTCCCCGGCAGCGGCGCCAGAAAAAGGCACGTTGATGGGAGACTATTCTTGACTTTGGCTTCCCCGGCAACGGCGCAAGAAAAAGGTCTTGATAATCCACAAGTATAGGGGATCACAATAGTTTTTGAGGGTAGAGTATTCAACCCAAATTTATTGATTCAACTCAAGTGGAAGCGAAAGAATATTCTCAAGTATTAGCAGTTGAGTTGTCAATTCAACCACACCTGAAAGATTTAGTATCTGCAGCAAAGTATCAGTAGCAAAGTAGGGTGATAGCAGCAGTAGCAACAGTAACCAGTAGCAGCAAAGTGACAACAGTAGCAGCTAAGTAACGGAGTAGCAACAGAGTAACAGTAGCAGCAGTGACAGTAGTAGCGGTAAAGTAACGTAGCAAGGACGAGTAGTAGAAGACTCGTAGGAATTGCATCGGTGATGGATGATTATGCCAGATGTGATTCATCATGCAACAGTTATAACACGAAGAGATATGTAAGTAGCTCCAGTTGGTCAATGTAATGTAGGCATGTATTCCGTATGTAGTCATACGTGCTTAGGGAAAAGAACTTGCATGACATCTATTGTCCATCCCTCCTGTGGTAGCGGGGTCCTAATGGAAACTACGGGATATTAAGGTTCTCCTTTTAATAAAGAACCGGACCAACGCATTAACACTTGGTGAATACGTGAACTCCTCATACTATGGTCATCTCCGGGAGTGGTTCTGGCTATTGTCACTCCGGGGTTGCCGGGTCATAACACATAGTAGGTGACTACAACTTGCAAGATAGGATCTAAAACACACATATATTGGCGACAACATAATAGGTTCAGATCTGAAATCATGGCACTCGGGCCATAGTGACAAGCATTAAACATGGAAAAGTAGTAGCAACATCAATCTCAGAACATAGTGGATACTAGGGATCAATCCCCGTCAAAACTAACTCGATTACATGATAGATCTCATCCAACCCATCACTGTCAAGCAAGCCTACGACGAGATTACTCATGAACGATGAAGAGCATCATGGAATTGGCGATGAAGGAAGGTTGATGATGACGATGGCGATGATCTCCCCTCTCCGGAGCCCAGAACTGGCTCTAGATCTGCCCTCCAAATGAAGAACAGGAGGTGGCGGCGCCTCCGTATCGTAAAACGCGATGAACTCTTCTCCTTGATTTTTTTTGGACGAAAGAGGATATATAGAGCTGGAATTGGGGGTAGCGGAGCCCCGAGGGGCTCACAAGCCTGCCAGGCCCGGCCAGGGGGGCGGGCCTGGTGGGCTTGTGAGCTCTTGGCTTTGTCCCTCCAGTTGATTCTTGCGCCAGTATTTTTTATATATTCCACAAAAAATCCTCGTAGATTTCCAGGTCATTCCGAGAACTTCTATTTCTACGCAAAAACAACACCATGGCAATTCTGGTGAAAACAGCATGAGTCCGGGTTAGTTCCATTCAAATCATGCAAATTAGAGACCAAAACAAGGGCAAAAGAGTTTGGAAAAGTAGATACGACGGTGACGTATCAATGACTCGGAAGTTTCCCAGATCTCGTGGGTCCAGCATACTACCTATGCAGAGTGTAAAACTATTCGAATAGTCGTGCCCACGGTCAAGGACAGTTGGGTAATCCTGCTTAAACTACGTCCACTCATTTCCGCATAAACCAAGTGTGTGTGAGTGTGTGGTAAATGGTGTCAATATAAAAAGAGTTGACATGACCAAGTTTGGTGACTTGGCATATCGGGTGAACCCGGAGTGTTCAGCCCTTGACAAATATTTTGATATCTATAACATGTTCTTCTAATTACCATCTAGCTTATGTTGCACATCCATGATCATGTTTATTTACAGTTAAGCTGCTATCCACCAATACTTCATATTACTTGTTACCACACCAACTCCACTATCCATATCATGGGCTGTTTGCGAGTTCATTCAAAGTACTCATTGGCTTGCCACTAGTTATTTCATTGACCAGGTATGAGAGAGCAGGATGTGGTGAAGAGTAACTTGGTGACGTTCCTGTGAGCTAGGATGCTTCCGAGTCAGAATGCGTGTAGGTTAAGGTTGATGGCATGGGTTCACGGTTTCGACTAATATTTCCGCTATTGGTCCAGTGTGGTGTGCGGGCCTGCAAGGCCCTATAAATATGTAAGAATTGACCATGATGGTCATTTATTGTATCAAATGGTATATATGGATGTAAGCCTCTTAATATTTAGTATCTTTGTGTTCGGTAAGCATTGATCTCTGGGATCACTGAGCACGTTCATTCGGCGATCTTGACTCGTAAGTCGGGGTCCCCACATGCTTGCTTCTTCCTAGAGTTTGAATTATACTCTATTGAACTTGAATTTGCCGATTTCAAGGTTGATGTTTGAAAACAAAATGGGGGAATTTTCTCTTGCACTGTCTTGTTTTGCCGGCTTTGAAGCCTCCTTTTCTGGATTTTCTGGGGAGTTGAATACCCCGCGCCGCTCCTAGGCGCCAAGGAGGTGAAAGCAAGGACTTGCCGCTCGAGGGGCTAACACTTTCAGTGGTCGACCCCGCTCGGAGGCTCGGACCAGAGCACGATACCACCACAAAGAGTCTCAGGGGTCCTCAGGGTGCCCTGGGGCAATGACCAAAGGGTCACCACCCCGTCCCACCGACAAAGCAGGAGCTACTCACGAGGAGCTGCGGAAAGGACCGGCGCGAACCCACAAGCTAAGTACCCCGCGATCTCAGACGGAGACCATCACGTTCCATGTCGAACCAAGAATGAATTAAAACACGCGCACTAACGAGAAAATGCAGGGCCTAAGGACTCAGCTACTGCAAAGAACGAGGCCACCGACCAAGCATGCAGCAACATAAATGATGTCTGAGGAGGATGGTACCTCCTAAGGGCCCTGACTGTTGTTGCCCCGGAGCAACGGCTGGGTCATCGACGGGCCCTATGCAAGGAAGCCAAGCCGCAATGACTACCAGCAAGCAAGCCGCCGATTCAAGAGTGAAAGGAAAAATGGAGAACGGCGAAGGTAACTTGCAAAATTTTAACACCCAATAGGGTAGATTTCATGGTCCACTATTACAGGAACAGGAAAATAGAAGCGAGGAGACACCTAGGGGGAGGGGTCGCCGACGCTGCCCTTTGCGTCGGCAGGCTCGGCGTCGGTGCCCTCCTCCACCAGGGCGTCCACACGCAGGCAGACTTTCGGAGAATACGTCGGGACTCAACAGGCACTGGCTCAACGATGCGTTGGAGATCAAGCTCCGAGACGAGGTGGCGCAGGTTGGAGAAGACGAGCATCAAGGCAAGGCCCAGAAGCCCACACACGTCGGACGCGTTGTCCTCCTCCACGAGGGAGACGCCGACTCCAGCGTCTCCACCACCTTCTGGAAGAAGGCGAGGTAGCCCCCGTCGCTGCTCACCCTTGGCAGCGCTGGGGCGTCCCCCACAAATTGACGCATCGCGCGCACCGCCTGGCCGGCGATGCCCTTGAACTTCTTGACTCGCTGGGACGCTAGCATCCAGGCGTACGACGCCTCGTCCTGGGCGGCCTGAACGGCGTCGGCCGCCTCCTGGACCTGCCTCTGCAGTGATGCCAGCTCCTCCTTGGCCTCCTCTTCGGCCAGGCGGGCGGCCTGGAGGGCAGCCCCGACACTCTCGAGCTAAGCCCACAGCCCCTCCGCCTCCTCCTGAGGCTCGCCGAGCTTCAGCTTCTTGGCTACGGGCGCTCTGGAGAAAAGGGAAGATCAACCACCAAGCAGCAGATGGGACAACAAGGAAAGGGAGTGCAAGCAATGAACTTACTCGTCGGCCAGAGTCCAATGGCGGCGGATGTGCAGTGCCCCTTAGGGTCCCCCGCCATTTCTGCCGGGGCTGGCTAGGGCACGGACAGAGCCGCGCGCTTCCCTCTGCCAGGATCACCTCCTGGGGACGCCATGGAAGCCGGTGAAATGAAGGGGGGGAAGAGGTTTTCTCGGCGGAGCAGAGGGGCAGAGAGGGAGGTCAAGATCGCAGTGCCTCCCCCATGCCTGGGGCGAGGCAGATTTATAGGCGAGCTACGGACACCAACCGTCGTGGGAGCGTGAGCATCGCGCGTCCCTCGGAGACAGCGGGGTGGGCCGACGGGAGCATTACCACCCACGTCGCTTCAACTGTCAACCAAGCAGTAACGTCTGCGAGGGCCGTTGGGTGTGGTCAGGCCGCACTGATGCCATTTAATGAGAACAATGATGGCATGCACGGTTCTTGGGGTCGTGCCATCATGGTCTAGTGCGCACGGGACACCTCGAGGAGCGAGAGCGTCGCCGCATGGTGGCTGGACACGTGTGGCGTCTGGCCCGTGAGCAATGAGGGCCCGCGACGCTTCACACCGCCCTCAAGGCTTCGCCGACAAGCCAGCCTAGGTGCACCTTGGGCCCGGGGGCTACTGTCATCGTTATGGGAATGGGGGTACCCAGACCTGCCTTCCTGCGGCCCAGGGTTGGCCCACATCATCGACCAAAAACTAATAGGCCAGGCGCCACTCAAGGCAAGTCCCTCGCCAGGGGCTAAGCCTTGCGAGAAGGAACAGCTTCAAGACCCGCAGGGAGCCTCCTTAGTACCCCCTCCGCAGTGGTGGATATTTCGAGGCAAGACCCAGCCTCACGAGTCAAGGATGATGCGGGAAAGGACAGGCGAGCAGCGGATAGCAGGAAGGAGCACTTTCCCGTTTAGTGCAAAGGGGGCAAGGACGTATGCGGGTTCCTAAGGCATCTCCCAAAGGTTTCCATTCTAGTGCAACAAGGCCATCGCCACCCGTCGGCAGGACGGACGTCACCCCTGGACCCGTCCCTGCTGCATTGACATCCACTTTTGCACGCGAAGACCACCTTTGGGGCAGGGGAGCATGTTCCCGTGTTCCCCTTCAAAGATTGGCCGTTGTGGGATCCCTTCCCTCCCTTACGATAAGGGAAGAGGGCCCGGGCCGCCGTTATATATAGAGGATAGGTTACTTCGTAGAGGGGGATCCGATCTAATCGACCCTGATCCATCCATTCATTCTCACACCCATGCCACACGAAGGCCAACCACCCTCCGGAGGCTCCCGAGCACTGTACTAGTTCATCCACCAGCCTCCACGAGAGGCAATCCACCAAAGCAGGAGTAGGGTATTACGCTTCTCAGCGACCCGAACCTGGGTAAACTGCCGAGTTCTGTGTGTTCCTTACCATCGAGTGAGTTCTTTGCCATCCCTTGCGAGTAGCGAGCTAGGAGAGGCGAGCCACGAGAGATCTTCGTACACGCCCCTGTGTTCGAATCATTAAGAGTTTTGCGGAGCCCGAAATCCGACAGCTTGCACGACTTGCGAGCTCCGACCCCCTGCAGGCAGAGGGATCCGAGGCTCGGACCGAAGAGTCGGGTCACGAGATGCTATGCCCTCCTGAGGCCCCCACCCCTCCTCTGGATCGCGGGAGGCCCAGACCTCCTAAGCTCGCCGAGGAGCATGACGCCCCTAGGAGCCGCATACTTGTTGAGCAGTCGGTGTACGTCGTCAGCACGGTGTTGCGGGATGCGCGCTCTCGCTATCCCATGCAACATAAACTCCTTCTAGCGCTCCTCGTTGCCTCGCACAAGCTGCACCACTACTTTCAGGGGCACCCAATCAAGGTCGTCTCCGCCTACCCTTTGGAGAAGATCATGCATAACCCAAACATGGCGAGGAGGGTTGCGGAATGGAATATCGAGCTCCAGGCCTTCAATATTGAATTCAGCACGACCAGGGTCATCAAGGGAGCGGCCCTGGCTGACTTCGTGGCGGAGTGGACGGACGCACAGGACCGGCGGCTGGAAGGGGGACAATACCTTGCCCCCGGTGTGGAGGCACCCTAGGGCTCGACCATGCACTTCGATGGAGCCTTCACATGCAGAGGAGCAGGGGCTAGAGTCGTGCTCACTTCCCCAATAGGAGCATGCTCCGCTACACCGTGCAGCTCTGCTTCCAGCGTGGGGAGAAGGTCTTCAACAACATAGCAGAGTAAGAGGGCCTCATCGTCGGCCTCAAGGCGGTGGTGTCCTTGGGGATCCGGCGCCTCGCCATGATGGGCGACTCCCAGCTTCTTGTTAACTTCTCCAACAAAGAGTACACGCCCAAGGATGAGCGCATGGAAGCATATCTGCAAGAAGTACGTAAGACTGAGAAACGTGTTCGGGGCCTGGAGCTGCAGCACGTCCCGCGTGGCGAGAACGGGGAAGCGGACGACATCGGCAAAATATCTTCGCGTCGCGATGCTTAAGAGCTAGGCATCTTGGAGGAGCGACTCTTCAAGCTTTCCATGATGCTGTCACCCGAGGACTTGACGCCACGTGGAGAGGAGCTCCCCCCTTCACCGCTCTCGGGGGCTCCGGACTGCGGCCAGGCTTCGGCGGCTCGACTGCTCCTAACCTTGGAGGCGCAGGCCGATGATTGGATGCAGGAACTCGGGGCGTACCTACTCCACGGCACATTTCCACAGAAGGAGGAAGACGTGGAGCGCGTAGCACGACAAGCCTCGGCCTACTACTTACGGGACGGCAATTTGTACTGCAGGCGCCCGAATGACATCATGATGCGGTGCATTTCCAGGGAGCAGGGCGCGAACTACTGGCCGACATACACGGAGGGGACTTCGGGCATCACTCATATTCGCGCACGCTCGTAAGTAAGGCGTTCACGTCAGGCTTCTACTGGCCTACAGCTTTGGACGACACCACCGAGTAGGTCCGGTCTTGTGAGGCCTGTAAATTCCACGCCAAGTAGATCCATCATCCCGCACAGGGCCTCCAGACGATTGCGCTTTCCTGGCACTTTGCGGCTGGTGGCTGGACATACTGGGGCCCTTCCCGCGAGCGGTCGGCGGCTTTCGTTACCTCAACGTCGCCATCAACAAATTCACCAAGTGGGTGGAGGTGGAGCCCGTGCGCACCATCCTGCAGGGTCGGCCGTCAAATTCATCAAGGGCCTCGTGAGCCGCTTCGTCATCCCCAACCGCATCATCACCGACAACGGTTCGCAGTTCACCAATCATCTCTTCAAGGTTTACTGTGCTAACCTAGGGACGCAGGTATGCTACGCATTGGTGGCCCACCCACGGAGCAATGGCCAGGCGGAGCGCGCCAATGCAGAGGTCCTGCGGGGCCTCAAGGTGAGGAGCTTCAAGAAGAAGCTCGAATCTTGCGGCCGGGGTTGGGTCGACGAGATCCCGTCGGTGTTGTGGTCCATCCGCACCACCGCGACTAAGCCCACCGGCGAAACCCCGTTCTTCCTCATCTACGGAGCCGAGGCGGTCCTTCCCCACGAGATCAAGCACCGGTCCCTGCGGGTCATGGCGTTCGATGAGGTACGTCAGGAAGATGCGCGGGGGACGGAGCTCGTGCTTGGAGAGGAGGCGCGCCATCGGGCCTCACTCCGAGCCGCGAGGTACCAACAGACCTTGTGGAGCTATAACTGCCGCAACATCCGCTCCAGGACCCTTGAATTCGGCGACCTTGTCCTGAGGCGGGTTCAATCCAGGGAGGTCTTGCATAAGCTCTCACCCATGTGGGAGGGCCCGTTCAAGGTTGTCCATGTCTCCACGCCTGGCGTCGTGCGCCTCGAGACTCAAGACGGGGTTCCCATCCAGAACGCCTGGAACATCCAACATCTCCTAAAGTTCTACCCATAACGCCTCTTCACCGCATGTGCATCATCCTTCAATTCTTCTGGAACCTACTTCATCCCGTGACACTCTCACGTAATAATGAGCCAAGGTTGTATATGCCCAGGGCGCCCGAGGACGCGGAACGGGTCTAGCCCACGCCAAGTTGATGACCTATGCTCCGCGCTGGGTAAAGACCAAGGCAATCAACACAGTCCACCAATGACTATGCCCGCAGCTGGCAAGGCAATCAACACGGTCCACCAATGACCCAAAGAAATAAGGCGCCTATGCCTCGAGGGTAGGGTGTGGCGACCCTGACTTACGAGTCGAGATCGCCAAATGAACGTGCTCAGTGATCCCAGAGATCAATACTCATCGAACACACACATAGTGAATATTAAGAGTCTTACATCCAAATACCGAATTATTACATCACGTGACCGAATGGTCAAGTTCACAAGGTAGGGCCTATAAGGCCAAATCGCACGGATACAACTAGTAGCAGAAATCTTAGGGCTAAGCGGGTGCCCATGCCATCAGCCTACACCAATAGGCATTCTGACTAGGAAGCGTCCTAGTTCGCAGGGGCGTCTCCGAAGACATACTCTTCTCCAAACTCCGGTCCTTCCATGTCTGGTCAATAATATAACCAGTGACAAGCCAATGAGTACTTTTGAATGTACTCGCAAACAGCCCATGATATGAACAATGCACTTGAAGGATAACAATAATAGGCATCTTTGGTGGATAACATCTTGGTTGTAAATAAACATGATCATGGGTATGTAACCTAAGTTAAATGTTATCTGAAGAGAAGGTTACAGATACCAATATATCTGTCGAGGGTTGAACATTCCGAGTTCACCCTGTATGCCATGTCACCAAACTTGGTCATATCAACTCTTTCATAGCAACTCCATTTACCACACACTCACGCATACTTGGTTTATGCCGAAACGACTGGACGTAGTTTAAGCAGCACCACCCAACTGTCCTTGACCGTGGACACGGCTATTCGAATAGTTTTACACTCTACAGAGGTAGTACGCTGGACCCACGAGATTTGGGAAACTTCCGTGTCATCCACGACTCGCGGTATATAACATACCCGAGGTAAGTACCCGATCAATGTCTTTCCCCTGGCGATACTAGACAAAGAAGTCCACTTGATTGGTACCTAGCCCACATGTTGTACGTCTTACGAGCACTGACTCTGGACAGTATCAACCATGCGGGGACCAACGGTGTGCCTGCAACACGTAAAAACAGCATAGCCGCCCTACCTGGCACGACCCCATCACGAGAGTGACCACACATCACTCTCGCCACTAGTAATGTGGCTCTTTGCTAGCACCGACCAGAGTAATCAACAAAGCCATGTCCCATTAAGGGGTAATGAGTCGTACATGTAAGGGTGGAAAGGTCGACACATCATAAATTTATTCCCATTTCTGAAACATGCTTACTCAAAATACCCGGTGCACCACTTCACCAAAAGTGGTCACCTAACTCATCATCACCCTCATGCATTAGTGGCACCCGACGGGGTTTTCATAAATCTTTGATTTATACCAACAACATGCTCATGCTACTATTCTTAGCTCTACTTTTCAACATGATATTAGCATGACCCTTATAGGTGGTAGGATCATGCTCAAAATGCAAGTGCTTCGGACAAGCCTTTGGTAACATCACTTCAACGATTTACTAGTACTTATGATCATATGCAACGGAAATATTTGCTACACTAGCATGCAATATAACGTATGCTCAGTCATGGTCAAAGGGATGCTTGCCTTGGTCAGCTAGGTATCCGGGGTCATCGAGGTCTTCCGCTCCAACTCCTTCATCACACGGGTTTTCTATCGTCATATAAAGATAAAAATAATAAGTAGCTCACTCCAAAACAGATCAGAAAGTCACTTTTAAAAATGTTGGTTATTTCTGATAAATCCAGGTTATTATTATAAAAATATTTGCTTCTGGTTTTAGAGAAAGAATATTTTTAAAATCAACTTAGCACAAGCAAAACTATTCCAATGTAATCATTTTTATTATTATAAAACAGAATAGTTGCTGCAAAAAATCAACCAATGCTTCTGTTAAATACTACACATTTTTAGAAGAATAACAGTGGAAAATTTATATTTTTACACTTTTAAATCTTTTTACAAAAATTATTGAAAATCAAGTTTTAGAAATAAAAGAAAAGGGCTACAGACCCTTGCATGGCTTGGCCTTGGACTGGGCCGGCCCAAAGGCCAGCCAAGCAGCCTGCCCAGACGCGCGGGCCCCTCCGGTCAGTGGCTGCGGGCAGCGAGGGAGAGAGACGTGGGCCACCGATAGGTGGGGCACACTTCTCGGGTCGTCTCCTACCTCTGGCCAGAGAGGAGGAGGAGCACGCCGGCGTGCCTACCGACGTCCTCGGGCCCTAATGACGACGGAAATGGTGTTGGAAATATGCCCTAGAGGCAATAATAATTAGTTATTATTATATTTATTTGTTCATGATAATCGTTTATTATCCATGCTATAATTGTATTGATTGGAAACACAATACTTGTGTGGATACATAGACAAAACATTGTCCCTAGTAAGCCTCTAGTTGACTAGCTCGTTGATCAAAGATGGTCAAGGTTTCCTGGCCATAGGTAAGTGTTGTTACTTGATAACGGGATCACATCATTAGGAGAATCATGTGATGGACTAGACCCAAACTAATAGACGTAGCATGTTGATCGTGTCATTTTGTTGCTACTGTTTTCTGCGTGTCAAGTATTTGTTCCTATGACCATGAGATCATATAACTCACTGACACCGGAGGAATGCTTTGTGTGTATCAAACGTCGCAACGTAACTGGGTGACTATAAAGATGCTCTACAGGTATCTCCGAAGGTGTTCGTTGAGTTAGTATGGATCGAGACTGGGATTTGTCACTCCGTGTGACGGAGAGGTATCTCGGGGCCCACTCGGTAATACAACATCACACACAAGCCTTGCAAGCAATGTGACTTAGTGTAAGTTGCGGGATCTTGTATTACGGAACGAGTAAAGAGACTTGCCAGTAAACGAGATTGAAATAGGTATGCGGATACTGACGATCGAATCTCGGGCAAGTAACATACCGAAGGACAAAGGGAATGACATACGGGATTATATGAATCCTTGGCACTGAGGTTCAAACGATAAGATCTTCGTAGAATATATGGGATCCAATATGGGCATCCAGGTCCCGCTATTGGATATTGACTGAGGAGTCACTCGGGTCATGTCTACATAGTTATCGAACCCGCAGGGTCTGCACACTTAAGGTTCGACGTTGTTTTATGCGTATTTGAGTTATATGGTTGGTTACCGAATGTTGTTTGGAGTCCTGGATGAGATCACGGACGTCACGAGGGTTTTTGGAATGGTCCGGAAACGAAGATTGATATATAGGATGACCTCATTTGATTACTGGAAGGTTTTCGGAGTTACCGGGAATGTACTGGGAATGACGAATGGGTTCCGGATGTTCACCGGGGGGGCAACCCACCCCGGGGAAGCCCATAGGCCTTGGGGGTGGCGCACCAGCCCTTTGTGGGATGGTGGGACAGCCAAAGAAGGCCCTATGCACCATAGGAAGAAAATCAAAGAGAAAAGAAAAAAAAGGAGGTGGGAAAGGAGAGAAGGACTCCACCTTCCAATCCTAATTGGACTAGGATTGGAGGAGGACTCCTCCTCCCTTGGTGGCGCAGCCCTTGGGGCTCCTTGAGCCTCAAGGCAAGCCTCCCCTCCCTCCTCCTATATATATGGAGCAATTAGGGCTGTTTTGAGACAACTTTTGCCACGGCAACCCGACCACATACCTCCACGGTTTTACCTCTAGATCCCGTTTCTGCGGAGCTCGGGCGGAGCTCTGCTGACATTAGATCACCACCAACCTCCGGAACGCCGTCACCCTGCCGGAGAACTCATCTACCTCTCCGTCTCTCTTGCTGGATCAAGAAGGCCAAGATCATCGTCGATATGTACGTGTGCTGAACACGGAGGTGCCGTCCGTTCGGCACTAGATCGGAGCAGATCGTGGGACGGATCGCGGGACGGTTCGTGGGACGGTTCGCGGGGCGGATCGAGGGACGTGAGTACGTTCCACTACATCAACCGCGTTTCTTAACGCTTCTGCTGTGCGATCTACAAGGGTACGTAGATCGGAAATCCCCTCTCGTAGATGGACATCACCATGATAGGTCTTCGTGCGCGTAGGAATTTTTTTTGTTTCCCATGCGACGTTCCCCAACAGTGGCATCATGAGCTAGGTTCATGCGTAGATGTCTTCTCGAGTAGAACACAAAAGTTTTTGTGGGCGGTGATGTGCGTTTTTATGCCCTCCTTAGTCTTTTCTTGATTCCGCGGTATTGTTGGATCGAAGCGGCTCGGACCGACATTACTCGTACGCTTACGAGAGACTGGTTTCATCGCTACGAGTAACTCCGTTGCTCAAAGATGACCGGCGAGTGTCGGTTTCTCCAACTTTAGTTGAATCGGATTTGACCGAGGAGGTCCTTGGATGAGGTTAAATAGCAATTCATATATCTCCGTTGTGGTGTTTGCGTAAGTAAGATGCGATCCTACTAGATACCCTGGTCACCACGTAAAACATGCAACAACAATTAGAGGACGTCTAACTTGTTTTTGCAGGGTATGCTTGTGATGTGATATGGCCAACGATGTGATGTGATATATATTGGATGTATGAGATGATCATGTTGTAATAGTTAATATCGACTTGCACGTCGATGGTATGGCAACCGGCAGGAGCCATAGGGTTGTCTTTAAACTAACGTTTGTGCTTGCAGATGCGTTTACTATATTGCTAGGACGTAGCTTTAGTAGTAATAGCATGAGTAGCACGACAACCCCGACGACGACACGTTGATGGAGATCATGGTGTGACGCCGGTGACAAGAAGATCGTGTCGGTGCTTTGGTGATGGAGATCAAGAAGCACATGATGATGGCCATATCATGTCACTTATGAATTGCATGTGATGTTAATATTTTATGCACCTTATCTTGCTTAGAATGACGGTAGCATTATGAGGTGATCTCTCACTAAAATTTCAAGACGAAATTGTGTTCTCCCCGACTGTGCACCGTTGCGACAGTTCTTCGTTTCGAGACACCACGTGATGATCGGGTGTGATAGACTCAACGTTCACATACAACGGGTGCAAAACAGTTGCACACGCGGAACACTCGGGTTAAGCTTGACGAGCCTAGCATGTGCAGACATGGCCTCGAAACACATGAGACCGAAAGGTCGAGCATGAATCGTATAGTTGATACGATTAGCATAGAGATGCTTACCACTGAAACTATTCTCGACTCACGTGATGATCGGACTTGAGATAGTGGATTTGGATCATGTACCACTCAAATGACTAGAGAGATGTACTTTTTGAGTGGGAGTTCTTAAGTAATCTGATTAATTGAACTAATTGTCATGAACATAGTCTAATGGTATTTGCAAATTACGATGTAGCTTGCGCTATAGCTCTACTGTTTTTATATGTTCCTAGAGAAAATTTAGTTGAAAGTTGATAGTAGCAAACTTTGCAGAGGATTGTCCGCGTTGCTGCACAGAAGGCTTATGTCATTAATGCACCACTCGGTGTGCTGCACCTCGAGCGTCGTCTATGGATGCTGTGAACATCCGACATACACGTTTCTGATGACTACACGATAGTTCGGTGCAAAATACTTAATGGCTTAGAAGCAAGGCGCCGAAGACATTTTGAAATGTCACGGAACATAAGTGATGTTCTAAAGAGATGAAATTGTGATTTCATGCTTGTGCCCTTGTTAAGAGGTACGAGACCTCCGACAAGATTCTTTGTCCACAAAGTAAAGGAGAAAACCTCAATCGTTGAGCGTGTGCTCAGATTGTCTGAGTACGACAATCGCTTGAATCAAGTGGGAGTTGATCTTCCAGATAAGATAGTGATGGTTCTCCAAAGTCACTGCCACCAAGCTGTGAGAGCTTCGTGATGAACTATAACATGTCAAGGATAGATACGATGATCTTTGAGTGATTCGCGATGTTTGACATTGCGAGAGTAGAAATCAAGAAGGAGCATCAATAGTTGATGGTTAGTAAAACCACTAAGTTTCGAGAAAGGCAAGGGATAGAAGGGGTACTTCGTGAAACGGTAAAGCAGTTGCTGCACTAATGAAGAGACCCCAGATTAAACCCAAGCCCGGGACTAAGTGCTTCTGCTATGAGGGGAACGGTCACTGAGGCGGAGCAACTCTAGATACTTGGTAGATAAGAAGGCTGGCAAAAGTTGAAAGAAGTATATTTGATATACATGATGTTGATGTGTACTTTACTAGTACTCCTAGTAGCACGAGGGTATTGGATACCGGTTCGGTTGCTAAGTGATTAGTAACACGAAATGAAAGCTACGGCATAAACGGAGACTAGCTAAAGGCGAGGTGACGATACGTGTTGGAAGTGTTTCCAAGGTTGATATGATCAAACGTCGCACGCTCCCTCTACCATCAGGATTGGTGTTAAACCTAAATAATTGTTATTTGGTGCTTGCGTTAAGCACGAACATGATTGGATCGTGTTTATTGCAATACGATTATTCATTTAAATAGAATAATGGTTACTCTATTTGCTTGAATAATCACCTTCAATGGTTTATTGAATCTCGATCGTAGTGTCACACATGTTCATGATATTAGTGCCAAAATATACGAGGTAATGATGATAGTACCACTTACTTGTGGCGCTGCCGCTTGAGTCATGTTGGTATAAATTGCATGAAGAGGCTCCATGTTGATGGATCTTTATACTCACTTGATTTTGAATCACTCGTGACATGCAAATCATACCACATGAGCAAGGCCTTGTTTTCATTGAGATGAAACAAGATAGTAACTTGTTGGAAGTGATACATTTTGATGTATGCAGTCCAGTGGGTGCTGAGGCACGTAGTGGATATCATTATGTTCTTACTTCAATGACGATTTGAGTAGATACAAGAGTATTTACTTAATGAATCAAAAGTCTGAAATATTGAAAAGTTGAATTCTGTTTCGGAGTGAACTTCGTCGTAACAAGAGGATAAACTGTCTATGATATGATCATAGAAATGAATATCTGAGTTACGAGTTTTGGTACGCAGTTAAGACAATGTGGAAATTGTTTCACACTTCATGCCACCTGGAACATCATAGTGTGATGATGTGTCTGAACGTCATAGCCACGCACTATTTGGTATGGTGCATGCTATGATGTCTCTTATCAAATTACCACTATCGTTTATGGGTTATGCATTAGAGACAACCGCATTCACTTTAAATAGGTCACCGCGTGTTTCCGTTGAGATGACACAGTATAGACTAAGGTTTAGAGAAATCTAAACTATCGTTTCTTGAAAGTTTGGGGCTTCGGCACTTATGTGAAAAAGTTTCAGTCTGATAAGCTCGAACCCAAAGCGGATAAATGCATCTTCATAGGATATCCAAAAACAGTTGGGTACATCTCCTATCTCAGATCTGAAAGCAAAGTGTTTGTTTCTAGAAACGAATCCTTTCTCGAGGAAAGGTTTCTCTCGAAAGAATTGAGTGGGAGGGTGGTAGAACTTGATGAGGTTATTGAACCATCACTGCAACTAGTGTGTAGCAGGGCGCAGGAAGTTGTTCCTGTGGCGCCTAGACCAATTGAAGTGAAAGCTGATGCTGGTGATCATCAAGCATCGGATCAAGTTACTACAAACCACGTAGGTTGACAAGGTCGCGTACTACTGCAGAGTGGTACGGTAACCCTGTCTTGGAGGTCATGTTGTTGAGCAACAGTGAACCTACGAGTTATGAAGAAAGCAATGGTGGGCCCGGATTCCGACAAATGGCTGGAAGCCATGACATCCGAGAGAGGATCCATGTATGAAAACAAAGTGTAGACTTTGGAAGAACTACTTGATGGTCATAGGACTATAGAGTAAAATGGATCTTTAAAAGGAAGACAGACGATGATGGTGATAAGTCACTATTAAGAAAACCTCGACTTGTCGCAAAGATGTTTCCGACAAGATCAAACAGTTGACTATGATGAGACTTTCTCACTCGTAGCGGTGCTAAAAGTCTGTTAGAATTATGTTAGTAGTTGTTGCATTATTTATGAAATATTGCACATAGGATGTCAAAACATTGTTTCCTCGACGGTTTCCTTGAGCAAACATTGTATGTGATACAGCCAGGAGGTTTTGTCGATCCTAAAGATACTAGCAAGTATGCAAGCTCCAACGATCCTTCAATGGACTGGTGCAAGCATCTCGGAGTTGGAATATACACTTTGATGAGATGATCAAAGATTTTAGGTTTGTACAAGGTTTATGAGAAACTTGTATTTCCAAAGAAGTGAGTGGGAGCACTACAGAATTTCTGATAAGTATATGTGGTTTACATATTGTGGATCAGAAGTAATGTAGAATTTCTGTAAAGCATACAAGGTTGTTTGAAAGGAGTTTTCAAAGGAATACCTGGATTGCGCTACTTGAACGTTGAGCATCAAAGATCTATGGAGATAGATCGAAAGCGCTTAATAGAAGTTTCAACAAGATGCATGCCTTGACAAGTTTTTGAAGAAGTTCAAAATGGATCAGCAAAGAAGGAGTTCTTGGTTGCGTTGTGAGGTGTGAATTTGAGTAAGACTCAAAACCCGACCCCGGCAGAATAAAGAGAATAGACGAAGGTCGTCTTCTATACCTTGGCCGTAGAATCTGAAGTATGCCATGTTGGGTGCCGCACCTGATGTGTGCCTTGGCTAAAAGTCTGTTGAGAGGTACACAGAGTGGTCCAGGATTGAATCACTGATCAGCGGTCAAAGTTATCCTTAGTAACTAAATAGACTAAGGAATTTTTCTCGATTATGGAGGTGGTTAAAGAGTTCGTCGTAAAGGGTTACGTCGATGCAAGCTTTGACACTAATCCGAATAACTATGAGTAGTGAAACGGATTCGTATAGTAGAGTAGATATTTGGAGCATTTCCGAATAGCACGTAGTAGCAGCATCTATAAGATGACATAAAGATTTGTAAAGAATGCACGGATCTGAAAGTTTCAGAACCGTTGACTAAAACCTCTCTCACGAGAAAGACGTGATCAGACCCCAGAACTATAGGGGTGTTGGATTCGTTGAAATCACATGGTGATGTGAACTAGATTATTGACTCTAGTGCAAGTGGGAGACTATTGGAAATATGCCCTAGAGGCAATAATAATTAGTTATTATTATATTTCTTTGTTCATGATAATCGTTTATTATCCATGCTATAATTGTATTGATTGGAAACACAATACTTGTGTGGATACATAGACAAAACATTGTCCCTAGTAAGCCTCTAGTTGACTAGCTCGTTGATCAAAGATGGTCAAGGTTTCCTGGCCATAGGCAAGTGTTGTTACTTGATAACGGGATCACATCATTAGGAGAATCATGTGATGGACTAGACCCAAACTAATAGACGTAGCATGTTGATCGTGTCATTTTGTTGCTACTGTTTTCTGCGTGTCAAGTATTTGTTCCTATGACCATGAGATCATATAACTCACTGACACCGGAGGAATGCTTTGTGTGTATCAAACGTCGCAACGTAACCGGGTGACTATAAAGATGCTCTACAGGTATCTCCGAAGGTGTTCGTTGAGTTAGTATGGATCGAGACTGGGATTTGTCACTCCGTGTGACGGAGAGGTATCTCGGGGCCCACTCGGTAATACAACATCACACACAAGCCTTGCAAGCAATGTGACTTAGTGTAAGTTGCGGGATCTTGTATTACGGAATGAGTAAAGAGACTTGTCGGGAAACGAGATTGAAATAGGTATGCGGATACTGACGATCGAATCTCGGGCAAGTAACATACCGAAGGACAAAGGGAATGACATACGGGATTATATGAATCCTTGGCACTGAGGTTCAAATGATAAGATCTTCGTAGAATATGTGGGATCCAATATGGGCATCCAGGTCCCGTTATTGGATATTGACCGAGGAGTCACTCGGGTCATGTCTACATAGTTCTCGAACCCACAGGGTCTGCATACTTAAGGTTCGACGTTGTTTTATGCGTATTTGAGTTATATGGTTGGTTATCGAATGTTGTTCGGAGTCCCGGGTGAGATCACGGACGTCATGAGGGTTTCAGAAATGGTCCGGAAACGAATATTGATATATAGGATGACCTCATTTGATTACCGGAAGGTTTTTGGAGTTACCAGGAATGTATCGGGAATGACGAATGGGTTTCGGATGTTCACCGGGGGGGCAACCCACCCTGGGGAAGCCCATAGGCCTTGGGGGTGGCGCACCAGCCCTTTGTGGGCTGGTGGGACAGCCCAAGAAGGCCCTATGCGCCATAGGAAGAAAATCAAAGAGAAAAGAAAAAAAAGGAGGTGGGAAAGGAGAGAAGGACTCCACCTTCCAATCCTAGTTGGACTAGGATTGGAGGAGGACTCCTCCTCCCTTGGTGGCGCAGCCCTTGGGGCTCCTTGAGCCTCAAGGCAAGCCTCCCCTCCCTCCTCCTATATATATGGAGCAATTAGGGCTGATTTGAGACAACTTTTGCCACGGCAGCCCGACCACATACCTCCACGGTTTTACCTCTAGATCGCGTTTCTGCGGAGCTCGGGCGGAGCCCTGCTGAGATTAGATCACCACCAACCTCCGGAGCGCCGTCACGCTGCCGGAGAACTCATCTACCTCTCCTTCTCTCTTGCTAGATCAAGAAGGCCGAGATCATCGTCGAGTTGTACGTGTGCTGAACGCGGAGGTGCCGTCCGTTCGGCACTAGATCGGAGCGGATCGTGGGACGGATCGCGGGACGGTTCGTGGGACGGTTCGCGGGGCGGATCGAGGGACGTGAGGACGTTCCACTACATCAACCGCGTTTCTTAACGCTTCTGCCGTGCGATCTACAAGGGTACGTAGATCGGAAATCCCCTCTCGTAGATGGACATCACCATGATAGGTCTTCGTGCGCGTAGGAAATTTTTTGTTTCCCATGCGACTTTCCCCAACAAATGGGTGCTGCTCGAGATGATGGTCAAGATGGCGGCAGAGTGGCTCAGGTTCACCGGCGACGAGGTAGATGCGGTGGAGGGGTTTCGGGCGAAGGTGGAGATGGTAGCTAGGGGCACGAATTTTCTTGAGGAAGAGTGGGGAAATCTTCCTAAGTTCACGGGGGGTGGTTTCGTGGGCAGAGGGATGCGAGAGCCGATGTGTAGTCGGAGATCGACCGGATCTCCGAGGCGGAGGGGCCTCGGTCGATCTCGAGTACCCGGGCTCTGCTTGCTCAAAGAGGATGCTAGGGAGGTGATTGAGGTTGCTGCGATGAGGAATGAGGGGTGCTGGAGCGACGGAGAGCTATATATAGGCCCGCGACGGTGAGCCGACTCGGGAGCGCCGGTGATTCACCGTGGCGTGCATGGGGGGTGCACAGAGGAGCCGGGGTCGAAACCACGGTCTGAGGACATGGTTTTGGACTACCAGGACTCATTGCGAGGGGGGAGAGAGAGGAGAGGCGAGCTACCGTGGCCACGCATCTCTGGTCGGTTCTGGTGCGCGCAGGCACGCGTTGCACCAGCTCTTAGCGCGGAAGCGAAGGGGCCCTGATGGCTGCCTGAGCAGAGGGGTTGTCGGGGAAGAGGAGAGACACATCGGGCAGGCTGGAACTGGCCGAGAGCGTCGCCCCCACATCGGTGGCTCTTGTAGCATGCCCAGATCGCAGCTTTGGCATGCCACGACATGTTGGCGCGCTCTGGGGTCCCTTTGACGTGTCTAGCGTGTCCTGGGCACAGGCTGGGAGATGCCTAGCCGTTGGAGACCCGTGGGAGCTTCGGCTCGTCAAGGGGGACAAGAAAATATGTGATGTCAGCCTTCAGCAGAAGCTTAGATTGGGGTTTTTGGCATTTTTACTTTGAACCAGAGAGGGGCCAGTTAACTGGGGCTTGGCACTGATGCTAGCCACCTAATCTGAGAGTTTGGGAGAAAGGGTTGGGGTTTAGCTAAGATTAGGACGGGTTTTACCCATCTGTCAGAAGGTGCTCGACAGTGGTTTGGGGTGGTTGCACCCCACCACTGACTGTGCAACTTAACAGGATTGGGTTTGGTGCTAAAACAAGGGGCTTCACCAAGTTTGAGCTCCATTGGACAAGTTTAGCTTTGTAAACTTGAAAACGTCACCAAATGACCAGATTTGTTCCTTCCAAAGAGAGTGTGGGCAAATTAAGTCCCACAAATCCCTTTTTTGGCATGGAGCCCTCATTTGAGGTATTAGGCACTCCTGCAAAGTTTCACCTCCATTGGACAAACTTTGCTATGTAGAGTTGCTCTAACTTCATTATGGACAGAAGGGGTTTTGCAACTATTTGGTGCCCTTAATCATCTTGGATCAAGGTGAAATTTTATATGGGCACCAAATATGGCTTAGGGATACCACTTGAATTTTCTAGGAATTTATTGAGAATATTTCCATTGGAAATATTTCAAAAGATCAAAACAAACACAAAGCGTTTTCAGGGTTTTATTCAAATAATATTAATATAAATAGGGGTTAAAAATCTCATGTATGGAAAATATATATCCTTCTGATCATCTCCAAATTTTCTCAGATTTTTCTAAGGCAGAAAAGTATTTTTCCATATAGGAATACCATTTCTGGCCTCAGCAATGGACATGCAATCAAATTAGAAAAATAATTCATAAAATAATTATTATATGGTTTTGGTGCTCTAAAATGGTGCTAGAACCACATCACCAACTTGGGGTAAGAACACTCCTTGCCATCAAGGACTTGTAGTGCAACCAAAGCAGGGTTTTTGCTTTAACCAAAAATAAGAAAAAGGTTTTGAAATTAATTAAGTCATCAGAAATGTGGTTTTTAATATCACATGATCAAGCATACAAGCATACAATGACAATCATGGCACTCACAATATTAGTTTTGAAAAAGTTTTAATAAACTCAGATTTCTGAATTACAGAAAAAGTGGTAGTGAAAACAGGGTATGAGAGACCTATTACCCTTACAAGAATCTCGTCCCCGAGATTCCTAAGCTAGGTGCTAAAAAGGTACGGAAACTCAGATGGGAGATAGTATTCACGCTCCCATGTTGCTTCAGCTTCAGTGTGGTTGCTCCACTGAACCTTGAAATACTTGATGGTGCGGCTTGTGGTGCAACGCTCTATTTCATCCAGGATGCGGGTCGGCTTCTCGCGGTAAGTGATATCTGGATGAAGTTCGATGGCATGATGGTCAATATCCTTATAAAGATCGGGATGGTTTGGCGCTTGAAGACACTTCTGAAGTCCTGACACGTGGAAGACGTTGTGCGCACCCGAAAGTTCCGTAGGTAGCTCCAACTGGTAAGCAACTTCTCCACGCCTTGTCGTGATCTTAAAAGGTCCAATGAAACTTGGAGCAAGTTTCTCTTTAATGTGGAACGATTGGTTCCCTCAAGAGGGGTAACACGGAGGTACATGTGGACTTCAAGGTTAAACTCCAATTCTCTATGGTGAGAATCCGCATAGCTCTTTTGTCGCGACTTGGCTGCCTTTAGGTTTTCTCGAACAAGTTGCACCTTATCTTCAGCTTCTTGCAAAACTTCCGGCCCGAAAATAAACCCTTCACCGGTTTCGGACCAATTGAGCGAGGTGCGGCACTTCCGTCCGTATAACACTTCAAATGGGGTCATATGGAGACTAGACTTGTAGCTATTGTTGTATGAGAACTCAGCGAACGGCAGAAATTCTTTCCATTTGGCACCATGCGCCAAGACACAAGCGCCGAGCATATCTTCGAGTATATCATTTACTCGTTCCGTCTGTCCGCCCATTTGCGGGTGGAAAGCGGTGCTGAAAGAGAGTTTGGTTCCGATGGATTCTTGGAACTCTTCCAGGATCTTGACATGAACTGTGTGCCACGGTTAGATACAATCTCCTTGGGAACTCCGTGGAGACTCACTATTCGATGGATGTAGAGACTAGCCAAATGGCTTCCATCATAAGTGGTGTTGACTGGAATTAAATGGGCCACCTTGGTCAGATGGTCGACAATGACCCATATGCAGTTATGCCACTTTCTTGACCTGGGCAATCCAGTGATGAAGTCCATGCCGACTTTGTCCCACTTCCATTCTAGCACTTGAAGAGGTTGTAGCAGTCCAGCAGGTCATTGATGCTCAGCCTTGACTCGCTGACACACGTCGCGCTTGGCAACATATGAGGCTATTTCCCTCTTCATGCCATGCCACCAGAATTTTTCTCGGAGATCTTGATACATCTTGGTACCACCGGGGTGAATAGAGTAGGGTGTCTCATGTGCTTCCTGCAGGATCAAGTCCTTGAGTTCTGCCTTGTTGGGTATGCATAAACGTTTCCCAAACCACACTACTCCTTGCTCATCTACTCAGAATTATGGGGCCTTGCCTTCTTGGATCTTCTTCTTGATGCCTTCAATGCTCTTGTGCCCCTTCTAGGCCTCCTTGATATCGTCAGTCAGTGTTGGTTTGACTTTGAGGTTAGCTAGGAATCCTGATTCCACTAGCTCCAACCCGAAGTTCTCCATTTCTTCATATAAGGCGGGTAGCCTTTCCTTGAGCATAACGTTCACGGTGCTGGTCTTTCTGCTTAAGGCATCAGCCACTACATTGGCCTTACCGGGGTGATATTGTATGCTGAGATCGTAGTCTTTGATTAACTCTAACCATCTTCGTTGCCTCATATTCAATTCCCTTTGAGTGAAGAGATACTTCAGACTTTTGTGGTCGGTGTATATTTCACATCGCTTCCCCAGAAGGTAATGTCGCCATGTCTTTAGAGCATGCACTACTAGTGCCAACTCGAGATCATGGGTGGCATAATTCTCCGCATGCGGGCATACTTGCCGTGACAAATATGCCACGACCCTACCGGCTTGCATTAGGACTCCACCGATCCTGGTTCTGGAGGCATCACAATATATCACAAACTCCTTGCTGATATCTGGTGTAGCCAATACGGGGCGGTAGTCAATCTCTTCTTCAACTCCTGGAAGCTCGCTTCACACTCCGGCGTCCATTCAAACTTCTTTCCTTTCTTCAAGAGCTGAGTCATGGGTCGAGCGATGCGGGAGAATCCTTCTACGAACTTGCGGTAGTATCCCGTGAGCCCGAGGAAGCTCCTGACTTCCTTCACATCGATTGGCGACTCCGAGATGGTTACTGTAGTAATCTTGGTGGGATCGACTGCCAACCCACTTGATGTCATGGTATGACCCAAGAATCCAACTTCGTTCAGCCAGAATTGGCATTTGCTGAATTTCGCATAAACTTGGTGCTCTCGAAGCTTCTCCAACACTAACCTCAAGTGTTGCTCATGCACTTCTTTGGACTTGGAGAAGATTAATATGTCATCAATAAATAGGACGACAAATTTATCCAGGTATTCCATGAAGACCTTGTTCATGAGGTACATGAAGTAAGTTGGGGCATTATTCTACCCGAAAGACATGACAGTGCACTCGTATAGACCGCACCGAGTCACGAATGCAGTCTTCAGGTCAGATCTTCAGTTGGTAATATCCAGATCGGAGATTGATCTTTGAGAATACCTTAGCTCCATTTAACTAGTCAAACAAATCTTCAATCTTGGGGAGTGGGTACTTGTTCTTGATCGTGACTTCATTGAGAGAACAGTAATCTACGCAGAGTTTGTTAGTTCCATCCTTCTTAGACACGAACAGAACAAGTGATCCCCAAGGTGATGCACTCGGACGAATGAACCCTTTCCTGAGTTGCTCATCCAGCTGCTTCTTCAGCTCTCCTAACTCTTCGGATCCCATCCTATAAGGCTTCTTATAGATAGGCCTTGATCCGGGCATGAGCTCAATGATGAACTCGATGTCTCGGTCGAGAGGCATACGTGGTAGCTCATCAGGAAAGACGTCCGGGTACTCACAGACTATCGGCACTCGGTCCAGCTCTTCTCCTGACAGGATGTTAACCCGCGGTACACGAGTGGTTACTGGCTCATAGACATACTTGACTTTGACCCCTTGGTCGCTTGTCATGGTAATAGCCCTGTAGGCACAGTCCAAGATGCTCTGGTGTTTGGCCAACCAATCCATGCCGAGAATTACTTCTAGGCCTTGCGACTTAATGATGATGAGATGTGCTTAGAAGCTTATCCCATTGATAACAATCCCGACTTTCCTACACCCTAGGTTGGTCCTTAACACTGCTCCCGGGTTTGTATTGCCATCTGCCCATTAAGCAGGGTAGGCTTCAAACCACATTTTTTCGCAAATCCTTGTGTAACAAAAGAATGTGAAGCACCACAATCAAACAATATTGTTGCTGGGGTGGAGTTGACGAGGAACATACACAGAATGCAGTCCGGGTCTTCCTATGCCTCTTCTGTAGAGATACGATTGATCTGCCCCCTGTTGTGATACTGCTGGTTGCGGGGAGCTTGGTTCCTGCCTGGTGCTCCTTGGCCTTGGTTTGGCGCATTGGGGCGTGGTGCGTCAGGCTTCTTGTTGGGACACTACCTGGAATAGTGCCATGTCTGTCCACATCCAAAACAGGTAACTTGTACTGGAAGGTTGGTCTTGACTCCACTGTTGTTCGTTGGGTTGAATGTTGGCTTGGTGTTGACTTGCTGTTGAGGCTGGTAGTTCTGCAGAATGTTGGAGTCTTGTACTACTTCTGCTGGTAACTGGGTCTTGCTGGAGCTGACAGCCATGGGCGTGGCTTCGGATTACTAGGTCCTCCACTACCCATCAGCTTGCGCTTACGGGTGTCGTCCATTGCACGACGCTTATCCTCCAACATAAGGGCCTTGTTAACCAGATCGCTGAAGGTCTGGCATTCACAAACAACCAGTTGATACTGGAGTGACTATTGTAGTCCTTCCATAAAGTGTTCCACTTTAGCGGCCTTAGTGTTGACATCCTCTGGTGCATATCTTGGCAGGAGGTTGAACTTCTGCAAATATTCCTTGACGGATCCACTGGCTTGCCTTAAAGCTCGGAATTCATGCTTCTTAATGGTCATCATTCCGGGAGGAATGTGAGCAGCGCAGAATCCTTCCTTGAACATTGCCCAGGAGATGACTTGCCCTGCTCGCATGATCTAAAATCCATCCCACCAAGCTCTAGTCGTGCCTCCGAGACAGTGAGATGCATATAGAACTTTCTCACGGTCATCAGTGCATTTGACCAGCGCGAGGAGGTCTTCAATAGTACAGGTCCAGGCATCGGCATCCAATGATTCAGTCGTCTCTGTGAATATGGGTGGCGTAGTCAGCATGAACTCAGAGAGAGTAGAGCGACCATTGGCATTCCCGTTCTGCGGCGGGTTGTTCACCAAGACTTGAGCCAACTGCTGAATAGCGGCATTATTGGCTTGACGTTCCTCGCGGAGAACTTGAAGAAACTGAGCCATAGTCAAGCTTTCAGGAGGAGGCGGTGGCGGTGGAACATCGTCTTGCTACTGCTCGTGGTGATCTCTAGCTTGAGCATCCCCTCCGGTTCCCTACTACTAACCTGAAGAGGCACAACGGGGTTGCCGAAGGTGCTGGTGCGAGTTGCAATCACCATCCTATCAGGTGAGTAGACAGGTCAACTTGCCAAACTGGTCGGAATCATAAGGGAGGATGCTCTAGTAAAGGGGTCTGGTGCTGTGCTGGTGTGAGATTTTTTTAAGCCAAAGATTTTTGAAAAGGCTAATGCATTAGATTAAATCAAGCGATGTAGTCTCTTACAAGCTGCCTAAGGCAGAATGCGACTTCCATCCAACATGCTCACAACATCATGGTTTGCATGAACCAATACATAAACGTACTACGCTTGGGAAATCTCCTAACTGCCTAAGTTGTAATCCTATGCAGCTGACTGATCGGTTTCGTAGGCGGGTTCTGCAGGGTCTTCGCCTTTTTCTTCATCGGTACTTTCCTCCTTTCAAGGGGTGGGAGAAGGAAGTGGTCCATCTCAGCGTCTCTTGGTTGGCGAGGCAGCGAAGAGTTCAGTGTACTCTTCCGCGGTCAGGCGGCGACTCTGAATAGGAGTGGCCTGCAGTGGTGGTACTACTCCTTGAAAAGCAATGACTGATCGTCCTTCGGTTGCTCCTTCCTTCTTCACCTTGCGGGTCTTCATCTTCTCCATGCGGAGCAGATCCTTGACTTGGTGCAGTTCTTGGCGGATCTTTGTTGACTCCTTGATCAAAAGGTGTGTCAAAGTATCGGAGGAGAGGCTGAAGTAGGTCTGAAACCTTAGTGGCGTCCCGTCCTCTGAAGATGGGTTGAGTGTCTAACTCCCGTCTATCCCATCCTTAATAAAAGGTAGGTGACGAGTAGCTGGCTCGTTAGCCATATCGGGAAGGATGTCGCGGAGACGCACGAGCGCCTCTCGTGTGGCTGTCTCCACTGGCAGCATCAAATCCTCCATTTGTGGTCCTTCGAAGAATCAACTACTCACGGAGTCGTTAGCCTTCACTATCACATCCACGTGATATTCCTAGGTGTCGGCGTTGACCCAGTGCTCATGGTAGAGGAAGATGGGCGTGCGACGTACTTGGCACTTCTCGAGGCTATCACCCAAAAGTAGGGGAAAGCCCGTCTCCAGAAGTATCGCAGGTACGGCGGCCATCTACAAGATGTAGGAGGGTTAGAAAGTTTTTAGTGGGTGCAGAATCTCAGGTTAAGGTCTACGTGCACTAATCATCTCAGCTATCATCCAAGCTACCTAAGGCTTCCTATAGTCAGGATGGCTCTGATACCAGCTTTGTGGGGACCCCGACTTACGAGTCGAGATCGCCGAATGAACGTGCTCAGTGATCCGAGAGATCAATGCTCACCGAACACACAGATACTGAATATTAAGAGTCGTACATCCAAATACCGAATTATTACATCACGTGACCGAATGATCAAGTTCACAAGGTAGGTCCTATAAGGCCAAATCACACGGATACACCAATAGCGGAAATCTTAGGGCTAAGCGGGTGCCCATGCCATCATCCTACACCAACAAGCATTCTGACTGGGAAGTGTCCTAGTTTGCAGGGGCGTCTCCGAAGACGTACTCTTCTCCAAACTCCGTTCCTTCCATGTCTGGTCAATAATATAACCAGTGGAAAGCCAATGAGTACTTTCGGACATACTCGCAAACAGCCCATGATATGAACAATGCAAGTGAAGGATAACAATAATAGGCATCTTTGGTGGATAACGTCTTGGTTGTAAATAAACATGATCATGGATATGCAACGTAAGTTAAATGTTACTTGAACAACAGGTTACAGATACCAATATATCTATCGAGGGCTGAACATTCCGAGTTCATCCTATATGCCAAGTCACCAAACTTGGTCATATCAACTCTTTCATAGCAACTCCATTTACCACACACTCACACATACTTGGTTTATGCGGAAACGACTGGACGTAGTTTAAGCAAAACCACCCAACTCTCCTTGACCGTGGACATGGCTATTCAAATAGTTCTACACTATGCAGAGGTAGTACGCTAGACCCACGAGATCCGGGAAACTTCCGTGTCATCCACGACCCGCGGTATATAACATACCCGAGGTAAGTACCCAATCAATGCCTTTCCCCTGACGATACTAGACAAAGAGGTCCACTCGATTGGTACCCAGCCCACATGTTGTACATCTTACGAGCACCGACTCTGGACTGTATCAACCATGCGGGGACCAACGGTGTGTGTGGAACACGTAAAAACGGCATAGTCGCCCTACCTGGCACGACCCCATCACGAGAGTGACCACACATCACTCCCGCCACTAGTAATGTGGCTCTTTGCTAGCACCGACCAGAGTAATCAACAAAGCTCCGTTCCATAAGGGGGTAACATGGTCGTACATGTAAGGTTGGGACGGTCGACACATGATAAATCTATTCCCATTTCTGAAACCATACTTACTCAAAATACCCGGTGCACCACTTCACCAAAAGTGGCCACCTAACTCATCATCACCCTCAGGCATTAGTGGCATGCTCATGCTACTATGCTTAGCTCTACTTGTCAACATGATATTAGCGTGACCCTTATAGGTGGTAGGATCATGCTCAAAATGCAAGTGCTCTGGAGGAGCCTTTGGTAACATCACTTCAATGATTTACCACGAGCAACGGGTCCGGCTAGCATTTTCCACGAGCAACGGACCCGTTCTTATAGGTGGTAGGCGACGACGAGTCGAAACCACGGTCTCAGGACGTGGTTTTGGACTACTAGGACTAACTGCGAGGGAGGGAGAGAGAGGAGAGGCGAGCTACCATGGCCACGCATCTCCGGCCGGTTCTGGTGCACGCGGGAACGCGTCGCACCAGCTCTTAGAGAGGGAGAGAAGGGGCCTTGATGGTCGCATGTTGCAGAGGGATTGTCGGGGAAGAGGAGAGACACATCGGGGAGGCTGGAACTGGCCAAGAGCGTCGCCCCCACCTTGGTATCTCTCTGTAGCGCGCCCAGAGCGCAGCTTTGGCATGCCACAGCATGCTGGCGCGCACTGCGATGCCTTGGACGTGTCTAGCATGTCCTGGGCACTTGCTGGGAGATGCCTAGCCGTTGGAGACCCGTGGGAGCTTCGGCTGGTCCAGGGGGACAAGGAAAGCAGGTGTTGTCAGCCTTGAGCTGAAACTTAGATTGGGGTTTTTTGGCATTTCTACTTTGAACCAGAGAGGGGCCAATTGACTGGGGCTTGGCATTGAAGCTATCCACCTAATCTGAGAGTTTGGGAGAAAGGTTTGGGGTTTAGCTAAGGTTAGGACGGGTTTTACCCATCTGTCAGAAGGTGCTCGACAGTGGTTTGGGGTGGTTGCGCCCCACCACTGGCTCTTCAACTTAACATGATTTGGTTTGGTGCTAAAACGAGGGGCTTCACCAACTTTGAGCTCCATTGGACAAGTTTAGCTTTGTAAACTTGAAAACATCACCAAATGACCACATATGTTCCTTCCAAAGAGAGCGTGGGCAAATTAAGTCCCACAAATCCCATTTTGGCATGGAGCCCCCATTTGAGGTTGTAGGCACTCCTACAAAGTTTCAACTCCATTGGAAAATATTTGCTATGTAGAGTTGCTCTAACTTCATTCTGGACTGAAGGGGTTTTGCAACTATTTGGTGCCCTTAATCATCTTGGATCAAGGTGAAATTTTATAAGGGCACCAAATATGGCTTAGGGATACCACTGGTATTTTCTAGGAATTTCTTGAGAATATTTACTTTGGAAATGTTTCAAAAGGTCAAAACAGACAGAAAGGGTTTTCAAGGTTTTACTCAAATAATAATAATAATATAAATAGGGGTTGAAAATCTCATGTATGAAAAATATATGTCCTTCTGATCATCTCCAATTTTTCTCAGATTTTTCTAAGGCAGAAAAGTATTTTTTCCATATAGGAATACCATTTCTGGCCTCAAAAATGGACATGCAATCAAATTATAAAAATAATTCATAGAATAATTACTATATAGTTTTGGTGCTCTAAAATGGTGCTAGAACCAGATCACCAACTTTGGGTAAGAACACTCCTTGGCATCAAGGACTTGTAGTGCAATCCAAAGCAGGGTTTTTGCTTTAACCAAAAATAAGAAAAAGGTTTTGAAATTAATTAAGTCATGAGAAATGTGGTTTTTAATATCACATGATCAAGCATACAAGCATATAATGACAATCATGGCACTCACAACATTAGTTTTGAAAAAGTTTTAATAAACTCGGATTTTTGAATTACAGAAAAAGTGGTAGTGAAAACAGGGTGTGACATAGGCACACTCGCGAAGCCAAAGCGTCCTCGCGACCTCCCAGATACACCCCCACCATGACATTCTCACGTAATAACGAGCCGAGGCTGTATACGCCCAGGGCCCCCCGAGGACGCGGAAGGGGTCCATCCCTTGCCTAGCGGAAGCCCTATGCTCCGCGATGGGGGGAGACGGAGGTGGAGAATAGATTAGGCGTTGGACACGGCTTTCATTTGCTTTTTTCTAGCTTGGATTTGTTGATATTTACGAAATCAAACTCAGGGCTTTTCCAAATGATGTCTTTACAAAAACTTGCTTTCTTGGCCATTCTTCATATCGCACTTTCTTTCTCTAAGTCGAACATTCCCCCCCACCCCCCGCGCGCTCGTCCCACGCGAGCGGGGACTCGGGGCACGGTGACGACACCTCGCCAAGGCCTTGGCGCTCACACCCTCGCCTGGAACTCACGGACGAGTCGGCACATTCATGCCATCAGATACCCACTCAAGAGTCCCATTCACGGCTCGGTGTGCCATCCTGGAGAGGAAACAAAATTTGGTCAGTGTTAGAGGGGTGAGGGCCTTGCCCCGTGAGGGACGACCTAGGTAACGGGTCGCGCCTAACGACGGCAGGGAAATGTGCGGAACTAGGACGAGTCGACGTAGAGCCGCTTGAATGTCTAAGGGGGCTCCTCAGCATCGTGCCTCAGGAGCCTTACCGGTCACAAACCCACTTGGCCACCTGATACGTCCCAAATGTATCTATGATCTATACTTGTTCCATGATCTTTTGGGTGACATTGTTATATGTTTTGCTACACTTTTATATCATTTTACACATATTTGGACTAACCTACTAACTCAGTGCACCCAGTGCCAGTTTCTATCTGCTGATGTCTACTTTGCAGGGCTTTTACCCAATTTTCTGAAGCCCAAACAATTCCAGGAAAAATATATAAATAGTCAGCGAAACAGAAGCTTCCACATCACCGAAGATGGGCCAGAGGGAGCGAGGGGCTGCCCAGGTGACCTGCTGGCGCAGCCAGGACCTAGGCCGCTCCATGAGGCCGCCTGGGTGGGCGCCACCTCCTCTCGTGCCCTCCTTTGGCCTATATTTAGAGTCCCGAGAGGAAACCCTTCCACAGCTTCCAGAATCATGAATTTCTCCACCGTTCCACCGCCGCAGCGCTTCTGAGATCGGGAGCGTCACCAGACCTCTTCCCAGCACCCTGCCGGAGGGAGGATTGACCTCCGGGAGCTTCTCCACCGCCATAGACGCTTCCCGGACATGTCGTGAGTAGTCCTCCTTGGACCATGGGTCCATGACTAGTAGTTATGTGATGTCTTCTCTCCAATCTTGTGCTTCAATGGTTAGTCCTTGGGAGCTGCCCTACATGATCAAGGCATCTATGTAATTCTCATGCTATTGCTATGCTTGGTTTGTTGGGATCCGATGGATTATGAGATTATGTTCAGATTGTTATGAGTTATATACTTGATTATCCTTTTATAGTATGTTCCTTAGTGATTCATGCATCTTCTCCGTTTCTATTTATTGCTTTGGCCGAGTAGTAGATTGTAACTCCAAGAGGGAGAATTATGCATGATTGTGGGTTCATGCCCCTCGATGTCTAGCTTGAGTGACAGAAACATGAGACTAGGGGATGTGTTGTTGCCACCAAGGAGAAACCAACGGTGCTTGTGACCATGGTTGCAAGGATTGTTTACCTTATGCATAGTTCATTAATGCAGTTGTCCGTTGCTTTGAGTTTACACTTTCGGTGGGCTCGCAACTTAATACTAACGAGATGTTCTGGATAGATATATCAAGGTGGATGATTAGTAAGTAGATGCTGATGAATAAACGGTCTACTTGTCTTTGCATACTGCCCATTACTATTGAATCTCTCACTATCAAGTAGCATAACTAGCATTGCGGTGCGTTCATAATTCTGTCAATTGCCCAACTGTGATTTGTTTACCCCAAGCATAGTTGTTTATCGTCTTTTGGGAGAGAGACATCACTAGTGAACATCATGTGACTCCAGTCCATATCACCATCATTGTTTACACCTCCGCCATTTACCATTTTCATTTACTTTTCCATTGCAATCACTATTACCTTCCCGCTTGTGTTTTGATCCTTTACAAACTACAAGGCCGGAGCGATTGACAACCTCTCTATACTCGTTGGGAGCAAAGTTATTTGTTGTGTGTGCAGGTCCACGTCTTTTGCTCACTAGGACAGGAGACACCTACTTGTTGATCCTAGGAGTCCTACTCGTTCGATAAACCTTACAGTCTCGTGTGAGGGAAAACTTGCTGCTGACTACATCTCAACCTTCCACTTGGGGTAACCAACGAGGTGCGAGAAGTATATACATCATCTCGTCATCAAGCAAAGTTTTCTGGCGCCGTTGCCGGGGACTCCTGTCTTCAAGATAGGAGAGTTGCACGCTATTCTTTACGTTTGCTTTTTAGTCTTGTTAGTTTGCTTTCTAGTTTTTGCTTTAGAGTGTTATATCAAAAACCACAAAAAAATTAGTTGCTTTGTTCTTACTTGTTGCCGTTGCCATGGGTTCGAGTGAGAACACTAAGTTGTGTGAGTTCACTAGTTAGGCTTATGGAAAATTGCACTCTTAGTTCGCTGCTTGGGGAAGGCCGCTTTACCACACTCGTGGTAGAGAAGTTTCCTCCACCTACTGAATGTATCCCATTCAAAATACCACTTGGGATAATTGAAATAATTAGGAATGATTATTATGCAGGAGATGGAACAGTTAATCCTAGTATTCATTTGTTGAAACTTACAGAACTTTGTGAGTTGTTTAAGATTTCAAGTTTGACAAGAGATGGAGCCCTGAGGAAATTATTTGCATTGTCACTGAAAGGAAAAGCATCGGACTGGTATAGGCTACTAGATGATTCTCACCTACGGGATTAGGAAGAGATTCAGTCTCTCTTTTACTCCAAGTTTTATCCTCCTCATGAAGTCCATGTGGATCATGGTAACAATGCTTTATGTGATACTTATATTGTTGAGTTTATCCATGATCCCACTTAAAATTATTATGAGAAGAGAACATATGCTTATAGATATTTCAATAATATCAAGTTCCCTCTCTTTATGTTGAAGGTTTTGAAGCTGCACTTGTTTTGCCTTCCTATGCTTATTGCTTTGTGCTTCAATGAATTATTCTATTGCAATATTCCTATGCATAGGAATCATGTTAGCCTAAAATGTGTTTAGTATTTTATTCTTGCTGCTCTCTTTTGTTCTACAACTCTTATTCCTACGAGAGCATCATTAAAATCTTAAGACTATCGTTATGTCTATAAAGAAAGAGCTCTAGGGAGACAACCCTTGTTATCTTTACTTTGAGTTTTTACTTTCAGTTTTTAGTGGTCTTGATACTTTTTAATACTGTAGCAACATCAATGTATCTTTATTTTTAAGCTTTGTACAAAGTTATAACCTCCGATTGCAAGAAAGTTCAAAATTTTGTGACATGTTGTCCAGAAACAGATTATGTGTGCTTGACGGACAACTTCGCCAAACATCACCAGATCATCTTTTTTATCTGAATGTTTTTTACAGCATGCTCTATATAATTGTATTTCTGTCATCTGTTCTAAGTTTTTTTTATTTGAGTTGCACAAGTGCCCCGAATAAATTATTTACTACCTATTGTTCTGTTTTTCATAGATTCTGCCATGTTTTGCGTTTTCATCATTTTGCAAATCATAAGCTTAATTTTTATTGCAAAAACCTATTGGCAATCATGAGAAACAGTAGCTTTTCATGAAAATCTTTATTTCCAGCAGATAATTAATTATTTTACTAAGGGTACTAACCACTGTAATCAGCTTATGATGAGTTTCGTATGAAGGGAGTTTTTAAGTATGTGATGGGAGATAATGAAAGAAGATACATGAGTATCAAGCGCTCAAGCTTGGGGATGCCCCCATGCACACCAAGAAATATTTAAGGAGACTCAATCGTCTAAGCTTGGGGATGCCCCTGGGCATCCCCTTCTCTATCAACAATCATCAGTTCGTCCATCTCCATGCTATATTTTTATCACTTCATATGTTATGTGCTATGCTTGGAGCGTCCCTCTCTTTAATTTTTAGTTTGTTTTAGTTTTTCTTGTTGTTCATAACAAGTCTGAACCTATCCTACCTTATTTTGGAGAGACACACGCTCCCTTCCACTCTAGAACACAACATAGGTTTTCATGCTTAGCTTTTTTGTATGTTCTTCATCTTTCTATAGCCACTGTCATGCTTAGCTCTTAGTTTTCATGCTTCTCTTTTTAAGAGCTTTTATTTAGGTTGATTTGGGAACTCTCTTGAGTTATCATGCATATCTTGTTTAGATAGTTGGCTTGTTGCATTGAGTTGTGTGTCTTGCATGAGTAGGTAATTAAGATTGCTATTTAAGTATAGTAGTAACCTGCAATAGTTTCGAGGTGTTGATTTGAGTAATGTTCGGACTATTGGTGCCAAGAGCTTGAGCCTATTAGTGACAGGTGTCATATTTTGGGAAATCCGTGTGCTTTTTAAAAACTAAAAATTAGTTGATAAATCTAGCTACCAAATTGATCGCTAACCTCTGGAGGGGTTGGAATACATAGAGTACCCTCACGTTACCATGAGTCGAGGATGCGCAAGGATAACCAAGCCCCCAAACACTCCTCCTCGGGCTACTTATCTCTTTGTGAATTTACTAACTAGATAGAGAGTTACCGATAATAAGTGTATGAGTTCTTCGGACTAATGTGAGTATTCCATTGTTGGCACTTCCACCATCCATATTTTGCTAGCCTCTTCGGTATCGTGCATTGCCCTTTCTCACATTGAGAGTTGGTGCAAACTCCGCCGGTGCATCCAAACCCATGACATGATTGCTGAGTCCCCGGGGACATACGCTCTATTAAGGCATTTCCATAGCCTTTCTGAGATACATTGCCATGCAACATCCATCATCTCATGACTTGATCTTCATGTCATACATGATTTTGCTTGATCGTAGAGCCGCATGATAGTTGGGCCTTGCCCCAATTATTGCTACATGACGCGCTAGTATTATTGCATATCCTACTACACTCGCAGAGGCATACATTTGCATACATCATGGTAGTTTTCACTTGTCTTTATGTTGAGTACTTAAAAAGTGTGATGATCTTCTTTTTATTCATGTAAAACATAGTGTTGCCCTTAAGTGAGGAAAAGATCCGAAAGAGGACAAATAAGAGTTAAAAAATAGAAGGGGAAACACTACTATTCCTTTTGAAAATCCACACTCGTACTCCATTGCTATATTTGTACTACATTGATATTATCATTCATGCATAACTATGTGGGGACCCTTACACTATAGAACTTGGTTTGCATATTCCAATGATGAGCCTCATGAAATGAGCTCTAGGTATTCATGAGCAAACAAGTTGGATGCACCCCCACTAATTCCATTGGAGAGCTTACCTTAGCTCATATGTGCATCCGTTACATGACAATCCCTACTCCTCACATCATATGTGCCATTTGGCTTTCTCTCGCCTATGTTCTCCTCGTTGATGTGAGCCTTTCACACCCTTTTTTTCTTCCTTCCCCATCATTATTCAATTTGCCACCCTAAGTGCCAACATATCTTGCTTACGCTCATCCATTGCATGAGTGCTCGAAGTTGAAAGGGAGAGGATCATTTTGACTTGTGCCTGACTAGTGGTCTGGGGATGAGTCAAAATAAGTATCCGAAGGAGACCAAGTGTTAAATTTTAGTAGATTGAGTTCTCAATTAAAAAATATTTTATGATCTCAACCCATCTCCCACTTCTTGCATGCAAACACCTTTTGGAGACATTCGAGTCACGAACAGCGAGAGCTCTTGCACCTTTATGTTCTTACTTTGCTAAACTCAATACTAGATATAGACTCTTGCTTGTTATTTTCTTGACTTGAATTGCATATCTTACTTGCTTTACTTTGAAGTTCCTATATGTGTGTTAGCATATAACCACACAAATTATTGTGTTATCATTTATCAACTCGAGGACGAGCAGAAATTAAGCTTGGGGATTTTGATACGTCCCAAACGTATCTATAATTTCTGCTTGTTCCACGATATTTTGGGTGACATTGTTATATGTTTTGCTACACTTTTATATCATTTTACGCATATTTGGACTAACCTACTAACTCAGTGCACCCAGTGCCAGTTTCTGTCTGCTGATGTCTATTTTGCAGGGGCTTTTACCCAATTTCTCGAAGTCCGAAAAATTCCAGGGAAAATATATCAAAAATCAGCGAAACAGAAGCTTCCGGATACCGAAGATGGGACAGAGGGGGGCCAGGGGCTTCCCAGGCGACCTGCTAGCGTGGCCAGGCCCTAGGCCATGCCAGGAGGCCGCCTGGGTGGGCCCCACCTCCTCCAGTGCACTCCTTTGGCCTATATTTAGAGTCCCGAGAGGAAACCCTTCCACTACTTCCAGAATCGCGAATTTCTCCATCGTTCCGCCGCCGCAGCGATTATGAGATCGAGAGCGTCCGGAGACCTCTTCCCGGCACCCTGTAGGAGGGTGGATTGACCTCAGGGAGCTTCTCCACCGCCATGGACGATTCCTGTATGTGTAGTGGGTAGTCCTCCTTGGACCATGGGTCCATGATCAGTAGATATGTGATGTCTTCTCTCCAATCTTGTGCTTCAATGGTTAGTCCTTGTGAGCTGCCCTACATGATCAAGGCATCTATGTAATTCTCTTGCTATTGCTATGCTCAGTTTGTTAGGATCCGACGGATTACGAGATTATGTTCGGATTGTTATGAGTTATATACTTGATTATCCTTTTATATTATGTTCCTTACTGATTCATGCATGTTCTCCGTTTCTATTGATTGCTTTGGCCGAGTAGAAGATTGTATCTCCAAGAGGGAGTGTTATGCATGATTGTGGGTTCATGCCCCTCGATGTCTAGCTTGAGTGACAGAAACATGAGACTAGGGGATGTGATGTTGCCACCAGGGAGAAAACAACGGTGCTTGTGACCACGGTTCCAAGGATTGTGTACCTTATGCATAGTTCGTTAATGCAGTTGTCCATTGCTTTGAGTTTACACTTTGGTGGGGCTCGCAACTTAATACCGACGAGATGTTCTGGATAGTTATCTCAAGGTGGATGATTAGTAAGTAGATGGTGATGAACAAATGGTCTATTTGTCTTGGCGTAGTGCCCATTACTATTGAACCTCTACCTATCAAGTAGCATAATTAGCATTGCGGTGCGTTCATAATTCTGTCAATTGCCCAACTGTGATTTGTTTACCCAAGCATAGTTGTTTATCATCTTTTGGGAGAGGGACATCACTAGTGAACATCATGTGACTCCGGTCCATATTAGCATCATTGTTTACACCTCCGCCATTTACCATTTTCATTTACTTTTTTGTTGCAATCACTATTACCTTGCCGCTTGTGTTTTGATCCTTTACAAACTACAAGGCCGGAGAGATTGACAACCTCTCTGTACTCGTTGGGAGCAAAGTTATTTGTTGTGTGTGCAGGTCCACGTCTTCTGCTGACCAGGATAGGAGACACCTACTTGTTGATCCTAGGAGTCCTACTGGTTCGATAAACCTTACAGTCCCGTGTGAGGGAAAACTTGTTGCTGATTACATCTTAACCTTCCACTTGGGGTAACCAACGAGGTGCGAGAAGTATATACATCATCTCGCCATCACCACCCTGGTGTCGTCCAGGCACATTCGGTCGGTATCAGGGGTGTCAGGGCCTGGCCCCATCAGGAACGGCCTTGGTAATGGGCCGCGCCCCAAGACGGCAAGGAAATGTGCAGGACTAGGTCTGCTGACATTGAGCATCGACCCACTTCACCCGCAACAAGGAGAAGCAAACCGAGCGACAAGCCCCTTGAACTCCACAACCATGCCTCACAACCAAAGAGGATCACTGCAAGCACACCGAGCTAATTATCAAAACCGGTGAAACGCAACAGTACTAACAAAAGGGGCGGTCGCCCAAATCCATTACATGCCCGAAGGGCCCTTTCTTGTTTTCATGGACGCACGGTGAGGAGTAAGGAGGAGACAACTAGCCATGGAGGTCCCAAGGGGGCTGCCGCCACAGGCGTCCGACGCCCGCGCGCCAGCACTTAGTCTGTGCCCTCCTCCTCCTGCTTCACGGGCACAACAGGAGCAGACGAGTAGCACCGCGCTTTGGGGCCTCCCCCCATGGTCCGGTTGCGGTGGCGAGGCGGCTCGTTGTAGCTGCTGTCACTCGGGCTCCCTCCGGAGGAGGTCTCGCTGCTGCCGGAGGCGAGGCATCCACAACCGGAGGCGGGCTCATCTACAAGATCACCTCGGTCGGCGTCCTTCGGGCAGCAACCTAGACGCTCGCCCTTGTTCCCGAATATCTTGACGAAGAGCATCGCCACCCCGTCATACTTGAAGTGGGGGTAGTGCCCCCCCCCTTCACGCCTCGAGCGAGAGCGAACGTCTGCCACCCACAGTTTAGATACATGTAGCCGTGGGGGTGACCTTGACCTTGATGACCCACAAGTATAGGGGATCTATCATAGTCCTTTTGATAAGTAAGAGTGTCGAACCCAACGAGGAGCACAAGGATCTGACAAGTGGTTTTCAGCAAGGTAATATCTGCAAGCACTGAAATTATCGGTAACAAGTAGTTGTGTGGTGAGATGATTCGTAGCAAGCAACAAGTAACAAAAGTAACAACGGTGCAGAAAAGTGGCCCAATCCCTTTTGTAGCAAGGCACAAGCCTGGACAAAGTCTTATAGGAGGAAAAACGCTCCCGAGGACGCATGGGAATTTCTGTCAAGCTAGTTTTCATCATGTTCATATGATTCGCGTTCGTTACTTTGATAGTTTGATATGTGGGTGGACCAGCGCTTGGGTACTGCCCTTACTTGTACAATCATCCCACTTATTATTAAACCCTCTCGCAAGCATCCGCAACTACGAAAGAAGAATTAAGACAAAGTCTAACCATAGCATTAAACTACTGGATCCAAATCAGCCCCTTACGAAGCAACGCATAAACTAGGGCTTAAGCTTCTGTCACTCTAGCAACCCATCATCTACTTACTACTTCCCAATGCCTTCCTCTAGGCCCAAATAATGGTGAAGGGTTATGTAGTCGGCGTTCACATAACACCACTAGAGAAAAAACAACATACAACACATCAAAATATCGAACGAATACCAAATTCACATGACTACTTATAGCAAGATTTATCCCATGTCCTCGGGAACAAAAGTAACTACTCACAAAGCTTAATCATATTCATGACCAGAGAGGTAATGAGTAGCATCAAGTATCTGAACATAAACTCTTCCACCAAGTAATCCAACTAGCATCAACTACAAAGAGTAATTAACACTACAAGGAACCTTACAAGTACCAATCGGAGTCGCGAGACGGAGATTGGTTACAAGAGATGAACTAAGGTTTGGAGATGAGATGGTGTTGATGAATATTTTGATGGTGATGAGTCCCCTCCGATGAGAGGAGTGTTGGTAATGACGATGGCGGCGATTTCCTACTCCGAGAGGGAAGTTTCCCCAGGAGGATCGTCCTGTCGGAGCTCTAGATTGGTTCTGCTCAAGTTCCGCCTCGTGGCGGCAGCGAATCCTCTGAAAAGCCTCCTCGTGATTTTTTTTCCAGACCGAAACCCTTCTTATAGCAAAAGGGGGGAGCCAGAGGGCCAGCTGGGATCCTGCAAGCCCCTTAGGCGCGGCCAGGGGGTGGTCGCGCCTAGCAAGCTTGTCGCCCCCTGCTAGCGCTCCTCCGGTATTTCTTCGGACCAGTATTTTTTGCAAATCCCAAAAAAATCCATGTTGATTTTCATGGCTTTTGGAGTTGCGCGGAATAGGCATCTCAAACTTGCTCCTTTTCAGGCCAGAATTCCAGCTGCCGGCATTCTCCCTCTTCATGTAAACCTTGCAAAATAAGAGAGAAAAGGCATAAGTATTGTAACGTGAAGTGAAATAACAGCCGAAGAAGCGATAAATATCAACATGAAAGCATGATGCAAAATGGACGTATCAACTCCCCCAATCTTAGACCTCGCTTGTCCTCAAGCGAAAGCCTAGATCAATAAACATGCCCACATGTTTAGGGAGAGAGGTGTCGACAAAACAAGATACAAACATGCAGGCATCATGATCATGATCAGAACAGCAATACCAACATATAATCTCTCATGCTAAAGTGACAATTCCTTCACAAAGTAAAGTATGGATCAAGAACCTTACCGAGAATTAACAACCGATAGCCTTTAGTCATTGAAGCAATTGCAATTTATCACAACATCAGAAAGAGTCAAATAAGAGCTTGTAAAGCAAATCCACATACTCAATCATCCTTTCGTTCTCTACAATTTCTAAAACTCACGTGGTACTCATGAGATCAAAGTTTCAGTTGGACACCGAGAAAGATAGGGGCTTATAGTTTCGCCTCCTAACCACTTACCTCAAGGGTAATGTCAACAATAATAATTCATGAATACTTACCTCCAAGTTGACATATGAATATAGATCTTTCCCTAGCATATGACGTTAGCCAAGATAAAGGAGAAATAAGGAATTGGTGTAGATCACCATGACTCTTTCAAGGGCAAAAAGTAAAGGTACAAGATAGGCCCTTCGCAGAGGGAAGCAGAGGTTGTCATGCACTCTCGAGGTTTGGATGTGTGTCCTCTTAGTGCGGAGGAACGTCGCTTTATATTGCCTCTTGGGATAAAGAACTTTATTATGCAGTCTGTCGCTTTTATGTCTTCCTCATCACAAGTTCATACAAAGCTTATTTTCCACACACTAATAGATCATACATATTAGGGAGCAATTTTTATTGCTTGCACCGATGACAACTTACTTGAGGGATCTTATTCAATCCATAGGTAGGTATGGTGGATTCTCATGGCAAAACTGGGTTGAAGGTTTGTGGATGCACAAGTAGTATCTCTACTTAGTGCGGAAGTTTTGGCTAATATGAGGTGGAAGCAATCGTCACATGCTAAGGGATCTCTAGTCATATAACATTGTTCGGAACCAAGCAAACACAATTCATTATGTTGTCTTCCTTGTCCAACATCTACCTCTAAGCATGTAATAGTTTAGTGAGTGTTCACAATCATAGATGGTGTCAAAGATGATATATTTATATGTGAACCTCTCCTTCTTTATCACTTCCTATTAATTGCAGCAATGACCAAGGTCTACGTTTGTCTACCCTCAACAAGTATCAATCAACATTATTTTTATATGTGAAGCCATCACTTCCCATAAGATCATTACATGATCTTTCATGCTTTTGTTCTTTTCTCACTCTCTTGATCATGGCACGAGGCAAAGCCCTTAACTAAGACACTCTTTGTTATATGGCTCACGAGCTCGAATACATCGGGGGTGACACAAAGCAAAACTCAAGACTAAAACACTAAGACTTTTAATCTACTAGAGAAACAGAAAACTGAAAAGGAACAAAGTAAAACAAAGGTAAAGGCAAAAGATGTGATGGTGATACGACACGGGGGCAGCTCCCCCAAGCTTGGCACAAGCCAAGGGGATTGCCCATACCCGTGCTTAGTTGTCTTCCTTTGGAGGTGATGGTGGTGGAGTTGTTGCAACATAGGTTTGATCCTCCGTCCTCCAAGGCATAGGTGCTCCATCATGGAAAGATGACTGAGTCTCCGGAATCCTCAAATCTGCAGCCAACCGTATTGATTTAAATCTATACTCATACTCACAGTTTGGGTTCTGCAGGTCATAGATCTGGGCTTGGAGGTGATCAATTTTGTCATAGAGCCTGGAGAGGTGCTTCCCAATGTCATTGGCATCGATCTTGTGCTTGTTGGTGAATTCCATGATCATCATGTGGTTGGCGTTGAGTCCACGCTCCACCATCCCTTGGCACTTGAAGACCTTTTGCTCCATTGCTTCGAGCCTCGCATCCATGCTTCCAGTCTTCTTAGGCCCCTCAACATCATGGATGTGCAACATCCCCTCACGCATCTCGATAGATTGAGGGTGTTGCAGCACTCCCGTGAGGTAGGGATTGATGACCTTCTCGAAGATCTTGTCCTTCGGAGCTTTTGGGAACGTCATAGCAATCTAGATGTGCAACAGAAACAGGCTCGAAACAAAAACAGAGGAAATCTGCGTGATACGAGGGTCAGACCTTACGGGAGAATATATATAATGATTTTTTTCCGACCAGAAGGAGTACTCCGCAAGAAAACGGAGTTCGGGAAGCACACAAGATGGCCACAAGCCCCCCACGCGTGGCCAGGGGGTGGGCCCGCGCCTGGCAGGCTTGTCGCCTCCTCGTGCGCTTTTCGCACTACTTCAAATGTTTTCTATTTTTCTAAATATTCCAAAACCGAGAAAAATTCCTACTAGAAAAGTTTTGGAGTCTTTTTACTTACTGAAACACATACCTCTTCGTTTTCGGAGTCTAAAACAGGCTGATAAATATCCCTTAGGTATTCCTCCGGAGTTATGGTATTGATAATATTGCTTTCAACATTTATGAGAGTACCTGAGATATAATGCTTGATTCTCTGCCCATTTACAACTCTCGGACAATTACCTTTCGTGTTGTTGATCTTGATAGCACCGGAACGATATACTTCCTCAACAATATAGGGACCTTCCCATTTAGAGAGAAGCTTGCCTGCAAAAAATCTTAAACGAGAATTATATAGCAAGACATAATCACCTACATTGAACTCACGCTTTTGTATCCTTTTATCATGCCACCTCTTAACCTTTTCTTTGAACAACTTGGCATTCTCATATGCCTGAGTTCTCCATTCATCAAGCGAGCTAATATCAAATAACCTCTTCTCACCAGCAAGTTTGAAATCAAAGTTGAGCTCTTTGATTGTCCAATAAGCTTTATGCTCTAGCTCAAGAGGTAAATGACATGCTTTACCGCACACCATTTTGTACGGAGACATGCCCATGGGATTCTTATAGGCAGTCCTATAAGCCCACAGTGCATCATCGAGCTTCTTAGACCAATTCTTTCTAGACGTGTTGACAGTCTTTTGCAGAATTAGTTTAATCTCTCTATTGCTTAGCTCTACTTGACCACTCGACTGAGGGTGATAGGGAGACGCAATTCTATGGTTGACATCGTACTTAGCAAGCGTTTTACGGAAAGCACCATGAATGAAATGTGAACCACCGTCGGTCATTAGATATTTAGGGACTCCAAATCTAGGGAAAATAACTTCTTTAAGCATCATGATACAGGTGTTGTGATCAGCACTACTAGTGGGGATAGATTCTACCCACTCAGTGACATAATCAACAGCAACTAGGATATGAGTATACCCGTTGGATTTTGGAAAAGGTCCCATATAATCAAAGCCCCAAACATCAAATGGTTCAATGACAAGTGAATAATTCATAGGTATTTCCTGACGTTTACCGATATTACCTATTCTTTGACATTCATCACAAGACAAGACAAACTTACGAGCATCCTTGAAGAGAGTGGGCCAATAGAAACCTGATTGCAATACCTTGTGTGCAGTTCTATCTCCCGCATGGTGTCCTCCTAGGCCTCGGAGTGACACTTTTGTAGGATCTGTCCCTGTTCATGTTCAGGTACACAACGCCTAATAACACCATCTACTCCTTCCTTGTAAAGGTGAGGATCATCCCAAAAGTAATGTCTCAAGTCAAAGAAGAATTTCTTCTTTTGCTGGTATGTGAAACTAGGTGGTATATATTTGGCAACGATATAGTTTGCATAATCAACATACCACGGTGCACTACATGAAGTATTGATGACATTCAATTGCTCATCAGGAAAGCTATCATCAATAGGTTGTGGGTCATCAAGAACGTTCTCCAACCTAGACAAGTTATCTGCTACGGGGTTATCACCACCCTTCCTGTCGACAACGTGCAAATCAAACTCTTGAAGCAAGAGAACCCATCTGATAAGTCTAGGTTTAGCGTCTTTCTTCTCCATGAGGTACTTAATAGCAGTGTGATTAGTGTGAATAGTGACTTTGGAATCAACTATGTAAGACCTGAACTTTTCGCATGCAAACACGACTGCTAAAAATTCCTTTTCTGTAGTAGCATAGTTTCTTTGGGCACTTTCTAGAGTTTTACTAGCATAGTGAATAACATTCAACTTCTTATCAACTCTTTGCCCTAGAACAGCACCAACAACATAATCACTACCATCACACATGATTTCAAAAGGTAAGTTCCAATCAGGTGGTTGAACAATAGGTGTAGTTATCAAAGCCTTCTTAAGTATCTCGAAGGCTTCCTCACAATCACCGTCAAAAACAAAAGGAATATACTTTTGCAAGAGATTGCTAAGAGGCCTAGAAATCTTAGAGAAGTCTTTAATGAACCTTCTATAGAAACCAGCATAACCAAGGAAACTTCTTATACCTTTGATATCTCTGGGGTATGGCATTTTCTCGATCGCATCAACCTTAGCCTTATCGACTTCAATACCTCTTTCAGAAATTTTATGTCCTAAGACGATGCCTTCATTAACCATAAAGTGGCACTTCTCCCAATTCAAGACAAGATTGGTGTCTTTGCATCTCTGCAAGACTCGATCAAGGTTGCTAAGGCAATCATCAAAAGAAGACCCATAAACGGAGAAGTCATCCATGAAAACCTCAACAATCTTTTCACAAAAGTCAAAGAATATAGCCATCATACATCTTTGAAAAGTAGCAGGTGCATTGCATAAGCCAAAAGGCATACGTCTGTAAGCAAAGGTACCAAAAGGGCAGGTGAAAGTGGTTTTCTCCTGATCAGATTGTGCAACTAGTATTTGGGAGAAACTAGAATAACCGTCTAGAAAGCAGAAGTGTGTGTGTTTAGATAGTCTTTCTAGCATTTAGTCGATAAAAGGCAAAGGGTAATGATCTTTCCTAGTGGCTTTATTCAATTTCCTAAAATCGATCACCATCCTATAGCCAGTAATAATCCTCTGTGGGATCAATTCATCCTTATCATTAGGGACAACGGTAATACTTCCCTTCTTAGGGACGCGATGCACCGGACTCACCCAATCACTATGAGCAACAGGATAGATAATACCTGCTTCCAGGAGCTTTAGTATTTCTTTTATTACTACCTCTTTCATCTTTGGATTTAATCTCCGTTGATGATCAGCAACTGGTTTGGAATCAGGATTGGTTTTAATCTTGTGCTCGCATAGAGTGGGACTAATGCCCTTAAGATCATCAAGAGTATATCCAATAGTAGCACGGTGCTTCCTAAGAGTTTTTAGTAACTTCTTTTCTTCATGCTCTGAGAGGCTAGCACTAATTATGACAGGATATATCTCTTTTTCATCAAGATAAGCATACTTAAGAGTATCAGGCAACTGTTTAAGCTCGAACACAGGATCACCTTTTGGTGGGGTGGATCCCCAAGCAGTTCAACAGGCAAGTTATTCTTAAGAATAGGATATTGTTCTAAGACAACTCTACCTATCTCATCCCTTTCATCCATATGCATATCATTTTCATGCTCAAGCAAGTATTGCTCTAAGGGATCAGTAGGAGGCACGGCAATAGAAGCTAAGGCAATAGTTTCATCCTTACTAGGCAACTCTTTTTCATGAGGTTGTCTACCAAACTTGGAGAAATTGAACTCGTGTGAAACACCTTCAAAGCCAACAGTGACAGTTTGCTTCTCACAATCAATATGAGCATTGATAGTATTGAGAAAAGGTCTACCAAATATGATGGGACAAAAGTTATCTTGTGTGGTAGCAAGAACGAGGAAATCAGTAGGATACTTCGTTTTACCACACAAGACTTCAACATCCCTGACAATTCCCATAGGGCAGATAGTATCTCTATTGGCAAGCTGAATAGTGACATCAATAGGCTCTATCTCAACAGGTGCAATCTCGTCTTTGATTTCATCATATCAGGATTGAGGTATTGCACTAACAGTAGCACCCACATCACATAAACCATGATAACAATGATCTCCTATCTTAACAGAAACAACAGGCGTGCCAACAACAAGCCTATGTTTTTCTCTAGCGTGTGGTTTAGCAATTCTAGCAGCATCTTCACAGAAGTGAATATCATGGCCATCAACATTGTCGGACAGGAGATCTTTGATAATAGCAATGCTAGGTTCAACTCTAATTTTCTCAGGGGGTGTAGGTGGTCTAATGTAGCCTCTACGTATCACAGTTGAAGCTTTAGAATTATCATTTATCCTAACAGGGAAAGGTGGTTTCTCAATGTAAGCACTGGGAACAACAGGATCATTATAGGCAATGACTCTCTTTTCAATTGGATTGGGCTACATTGACTTCTAAGGGAGGATGATATTTAAACCACTTATCTTTAGGGAGATCAATATGAGCAGCAAATGATTCACACAATGAAGCTACTATCTCACAGTCAAGTCCATACTTAGCGCTAAAATCACAAAAAGTATTTGTTTCAACAAAGGATTTAACGCAATCAAACTTGAAATTCATACATGAATCTTTACCTTCATCAAGCTCCCAATCTTCAGAGTTGCGTTTAATTTTGTCCAATAAATTCCATTTGAAGTCAATATCTCTCTTCATAAAAGAACCGGTACAAGAAGTGTCAAGCATGGTGCGATCATCATGAGAAAGCCGAGCATAGAAGTTCTGAATGATAATTTCTCTCGAGAGCTCATGGTTGGGGCATGAATATAACATTGATTTAAGCCTCCGCCAAGCTTGAGCGATGATTTCTCTGACACGAGGCCAAAAATTATAAATATAATTCCGATCACGATGTACTAAACGCATAGGATAAAACTTTTGATGAAATTCCAATTTCAACCGATTGTAGTTCCATGATCCAGTATCATCACATAGCATATACCATGTCAATGCCTTATCCCTCAAAGATAAGGGAAAGACCTTCTTCTTGACCTCATCCTCGGGCAAACCTGCAAGCTTAAATAAACCACAAACTTGATCTACATAGATTAGATGCAAGTCTGGATGTGATGTTCCATCTCCTGTAAAAGGATTAGCCAACAGTTTCTCAAGCATACCCGAAGGAAATTCAAAGCAAATATTTTCAATAGGTGCAGCAGGTTGAGGAGCAACTCTTTGCGCTTCCGTTCGAGGTGAAGATACCCCAAACAAGCCCCTCAAAGGATTAGTTTCCATAGTGACAAGTGATAATAAATTTCAGCACACTATATAAATGTTTCCTTACCAAGTTCCACTTACCAAAGGCGCTTCACTCCCCGGCAACGGCGCCAGAAAAGAGTCTTGATGACCCACAAGTATAGGGGGTCTATCGTAGTCCTTTTGATAAGTAAGAGTGTCAAACCCAACGAGGAGCAGAAGGATCTGACAAGTGGTTTTCAGCAAGGTAATATCTGCAAGCACTGAAATTATCGGTAACAAGTAGTTGTGTGGTGAGATGATTCGTAGCAAGCAACAAGTAACAAAAGTAACAACGGTGCAGCAAAGTGGCCCAATCCCTTTTGTAGCAAGGGACAACCCTGGACAAAGTCTTATAGGAGGAAAAACGCTCCCGAGGACACATGGGAATTTCTGTCAAGCTAGTTTTCATCATGTTCATATGATTCGCGTTCGTTACTTTGATAGTTTGATATGTGGGTGGACCGGTGCTTGGGTACTTCCCTTACTTGGAAAATCATCCCACTTATTATTAACCCTTCTCGCAAGCATCCGCAACTACAAAAGAAGAATTAAGACAAAGTCTAACCATAGCATTAAACTAGTGGATCCAAGTCAGCCCCTTACGAAGCAACGCATAAACTAGGGTTTAAGCTTGTGTAACTCTAGCAACCCATCATCTACTTACTACTTCCCAATTCCTTCCTCTAGGCCCAAATAATGGTGAAGTGTTATGTAGTCGACGTTCACATAACACCACTAGAGGAAAAACAACATACAATACATCAAAATATCGAACGCATAACAAATTCACATGACTACTTATAGCAAGACTTATCCCATGTCCTCACGAACAAAAGTAACTACTCACAAAGCATAATCATATTCATGACCAGAGAGGTAATGAGTAGAATCAAGGATCTGAACATAAACTCTTCCACCAAGTAATCCAACTAGCATCAACTACAAAGAGTAATTAACACTACTAGCAACATTACAAGTACCAATCGGAGTCGCGAGACGGAGATTGGTTACAAGAGATGAACTAGGGTTTGGAGATGAGATGGTGCTGATGAAGATGTTGATGGTGATGAGTCCCCTCCGATGAGAGGAGTGTTGGTGATGACGATGGCGACAATTTCCCCCTCCCAGATGGAAGTTTCCCCGGCAGGATCGTCCTGCCGGAGCTCTAGATTGGTTCTGCTCAAGTTCCGCCTCGTGGCGGCAGCAAATCCTCCGAAAAGCCTCCTCGTGATTTTTTCCAGACCGAAACCCTTCTTGTAGAAAAAGGGGGGAGCCAGAGGGCCAGCTGGGAGCCCACAAGCCCCCTAGGCGCGACCAGTGGGGTGGTCGCGCCTAGCAGGCTTGTGGCCCCCTGTTGGCGCCCCTCCGGTACTTCTTCGGCCCAGTATTTTTTATAAATTCCAAAAAAATCCACGTTGATTTTCACGGCTTTTGGAGTTGCGCAGAATAGGCATCTCAAACTTGCTCCTTTTTTAGGCAAGAATTCCAGCTGCGGGCAGTCTCCCTCTTCATGTAAACCTTGCAAAATAAGAGAGAAAAGGCAAAAGTATTGTACCTTGAAGTGAAATAACAACCCAAGAAGCGATAAATATCAACATGAAAGCATGATGCAAAATGGACGTATCAGACCTCCACCCAGAACAACCCACCACAACAGCCGTTGGCCTGCAACCACAGGCCAGGGAGCCCGCCGGTCGACAACATCGTCCTAAAGAAGTTTGGGAGCTAGAACCATGCGACTTCCAGCTTATCCACCCACATCACGAACTGCATCATTGTGTCAGCTGAATGAAGCCGCGGGCGTGAAGGCCGAGGGGGCACCATCAACCTTCCGCCCCGACCACTGTGGACGCCCGTGTCGGCCGACAACCCACCTACACCGCCGATTGTGATTCCAGGGCGGGCAGAACCATGGTCGCGCCCACCGAAGATCGTTGTCGACACCCCCGCGTACTTTCAAGGGCGGCCGCGGGCCCTCTTGGGTGGCGGGGCGGCGAAACCTTCCCCAGAAGCCTTCTCCTTCTCAGTAGTGGAATACCTCCTCACCGGCGCCATGTTGAGGGGGTGGAGGGCTCGAAGTGGAAGATGAAGAAGACGGAGGCAATGTGGACCTTATCGCCCTCGCGAGGTCTAATATATGGCCGAGGGCAGACCGGCGTCCCTCCGCATTCTTGGTCCCACGCGGCTCAAGAGGAAGCGCGCCCGTGTGGCGTGCGCAGAGGACACGTCCCCAAGGAGCAATGATGGTTGGTGCAGTGCCCGGGCATCGCGTCGATTTGACCACGCGCATCTCCGAGCGCCTCTCAAACTGGGAGTGTTGCCACTTGGCTGCGACGCATGTGAAGCCTGGTACATGGACTTTTAGGGCCCGTGACGCTTCAGACCGCCCTCAAGGCTTCGCTAAGAAGCCAGCCCAGGCGCACCTTGGGCCCAGGGGCTACTGTCCGCGTTCTCAGAATGGGGGTACCCAGACCTGCCTGCCTATAGCCCAGGGTTGGCCCACTTCATCGACCAATACCAAGAGGCTCGGCACCGCTCAAGGCAAGGCCCTCGCGAGGGGCCAAGCCTCGCGAGGAAGAACAACATCAAGACCCGTAGGGGGCCTCCTCAGGACCCCTCCGGAGAGGAGGAGATTCCAAGGCAGGACCCGGCCTCACGAGTCAAGGATGACGCGGGGAAAGGACAGGAGAGCAGCGGATTGCAGGACGGTGCAGTTTCCCTTTCCGTGCAAAGGAGGGAAGGACGTACGCGGGTTCCCAAGGCATCTTTCAAAGGTTCCCATTCTGGCGCAACAAGGCCATCCGCCACCCGCCAACAGTACGGACATCATCCCTGGACCCGTCCCTGCAGCGTTGGCAGCCACTTTGCACACGAAGACCACTTTTGGATAGGGGGAGCACGTTCCCCTATTCCCCTTCATAATTGGCCATCGTGGGATCCCTTCCCGCCCATGCGATAAGGGAAGAGGACCCGGCCTGCCCTTATATTTAGAGGATAGGTTACTTCGTAGGAGGGCCAATTCATTCATTCGCCCACTGCCACCACACAGAGGCCACCCAGCCTCCGGAGGCCCTCGAACATTGTACTAGTTCATCCCCCAACCTCCACAAGAGGCAATCCACCAAAGCAGGAGTAAGGTATTACGGTTCTCAGCGGCCCGAACCTGGGTAAACTACCGTGTTTTGTGCCTTCCTCACCATCGAGTGAGTTCTCTGCCATCCCCAGCGAGTAGCGAGTCAAGTGAGCCAAGGCTGTCAAGTGGCCTCCGCGCGCACCCCTATGTTCGAATCTTTAGGGTTTTGCGGAGCCCGAAATCTGACAGTCACGAACGGAGCCATGCTCGCGGGTTAGACCGTCAGCGTCGCGAAAACACGGTGCTGGCAGCGGCCACGGCCAGGAGGAAAGCATCGCGCACACCTCTTCTTCAAAGAACGCTTTGAAAGGTACCCTTCAGATACATCAAAGTTGTTGTTAAACCTAGTACATAACCATATCAGGAGGACAAGGCGGCAGATCAGGAGGACACATCGTCTCCAGAGCTCACGCGTAGCCTTTGGGAGCAAGCCTTGTCACCAGGTCTTCCACATGGACCTTGACCCATTCGGCCAGGGTGGCGTGAATTGTCTCTGGCACCGGATCCAACACGGCAGCAAAGTCAAAGTCTGGCTCGAGGCGAAGGAGGTGGCTGAAGACGTCCAAGGCCACTTGACCCAAGAGGTCACGACTCTTCTCCTCTGCAAGCGTGTGGGCCTTATCGGCACCCGCCTCAAGACATTCCACAACACAAAGGAAGAAGCCCAGGTACCCAGCGCCATCGGGGACCAGGGGGCTTGAGACACCCTCACCACAGATGTCGCTCAAAGCCCGGGAGGCTATACCCTCGAGAAATTGGAACATTTGGGAGCATTCAAGTTGGAGGCCGCGAGCATGGATCACCTCTTCGGAGGTCTCTCCAACCAGGGAAACAGCGCCTTTCACCTGTTTGTAAAGAAGAGACATTTTACCTTCGGCAATAGCATGGGCGTCCAGCGTAACCTGTTAACGTTTCACTTCCTAATCCAACCTTTTCTGGAGGGCATTGACCTCGTTTTTCAGGTGGTCGCGGCACTCGCGGAAGCGGGACTCCTCGAGCCTCAGCTTCGCATGATAGTCAAGAAAAATGGAACACCGAGCCTCCTCCACCCCCCTGTCGATCTCCTCCTGAAGCTTCGCGTCACGAGAGGCAAGGGATTCCTCAGCAAGCGACACCTGGCGCTCCCTCACCTCCAGAAGCTCCCGCTCCAGGCTCTGCTCCACCTCTACAAGCGCGAGCGAGTCGGAGGACGCTCGAAAGCCCACGCCGACAGGGAAGAACTAGTGGGCGGACCCCCTAGGGTGGCCCTCAGCTGAGCCTGCTCTTCAAGATCGGAGTTGAGGGCGCAAAGCTCCCTGTAGTGATCCTCGGAGGCCCTGCGCAGACAATCAGCCTCCTGAGCCTCGGAGAGAGCATGCTCGCAGGCTTCCGCCGCCGCGGCAAGAGACCCCTTTGCATCCACATGGGCGCGCTCACGCTGCAGACGGTCGAGTCTCACAGCAACTTCAAGCTGGCACCACCCCGACGCAAGGTTTCGGCGCTCATCCTCCAGGAAGACTTCATTGCTGGGAAGCCGCGCTCCTAGACTTTGAAGCGCGTCCGCCGCGGTGCGGAGCAAGCCCCACAGCGTGGCACGCAAACCTTCAACAGGATCAAGTGGCCAACAAGAGCTCTCACTTTCTACACGACGAACGGGAGAGGCGCGCGAGGAGTCTCTCAGCCTGAATCCATGCTCGGGGGCTGGGGGCTCATGTGCAGGCGCTTCATCAGAAAGAAACGCCCCCTGAGGCCACGTCACCAAGCACAAGGAGTCCGGAAGGGAGGCGCAGCACGACCCTAGGAGGAGCCGCAGGTGAGGGGAATGTCACTCTTCTGGGGAGCCGGAGGCCACGGGCGAGGAAGACCGTAGTAGGCTCACACGTGAGGGACTCGGGAGGTTGAACCCCGCGGGGTGCGAGGGAAGAAACCACAAGATGCTCGGCAATCTCAGGTGCGGGCAACACCGACCCGCCTCCCCTGTCGCCGGTGGGGAGCCTTCACAACAAAGGCTCGGAAGGGAGGCGCACAACGAAAGGAGGAAGAAGGGTACGGGCGCTTACTCATCTACAGCGACCCACTTCTTCTTCATCGGAGCCCACCACGTCGAGGGGTGGCCACCCTGAGGCGACCTCCTCTTTCGGCCGACGCGGGTGGCCCGGCATGGAGACCCGACGGCCCTCGGCTGAAGCTTGAAGGTGGGGGCGGCGACCTCCACCGTCGACCGGTCATCACCACCAACTCCGGCCCGACCCGGAGCAAGAGCCGGGAGAGTGGGCGGTGATACACCGCCCACCTCGGCTATGGGAGGGGCAGCACGACCAGAGTTTTCGTGGGCCTGAGCCCCAAGGGTCGAGGCCCCCCGGGGTCGCGCGTTCTCCCAGGGAGGAACCCCCACTCACCGAAGAGCGGCATCTCCGCGACGAGAGCTTCTGGGGCCTTGAAGTTATACAACTAAAGACCATTCTGGGGAAGCTCGTCAGGGTCGCCACCACTCAGCCGACGGAGCAACTGACGCAAGACGTCAGGGGAGAGAGGCAGGACTTGGATCCTCATTGGGTCATGAGGTCCCGTGTAGGCCCACATCGGACGGGAGTGGCGCTAAAGAGGAGCGATCCGCCGACAGATAAACTCCCGCACCACCATCGCCATCGTCACCCCCGCCCGCTTCAGCTTATCTAGTCGGGTCAAGACCGGCATGAGACGGGGGTCATTAAGCTCCTCGGGCATCCACCCCCGGTTCGACGTTGCTGGGGTCGACGGGGGCTGGAACAAGGCTCCGGCCTCGACAGTTTCGACCTGCACCCACTGCCACCGGAACCCTCTCCTTCGGAGAAGAGCTCGGCGTTGAGGGGCCCAGGACCAATGCGTCGGCCATCTTCAAGGACGCGCACCTAGAGCACTGCTCCTCAGAGACCAATTCAAGGGAGGAGAAGTGGCGAAACAATACCACGGAAGGGGTAACGCAAACAAAGGCCTCGCACAAGAACGTGAAGGCCGAGAGGAGAACCAAAGAGCTGGGGTCAAGGTGGAGCGCGTGGATCTGGTAATGCGAAAGTGCTGCGATGAGGAAGCTCGAGAACGGCAGCAGTACACCAGAAAGAAGAGCGTGGATATGAAGGGGAACCGTGGAGGTCGCCATCTCGTCCCGAGGCCATGAACCTGGCCAGATCTTAGTGGCTCCCCACTCATTGGAGCCGGCTACGACCACCACTCGGATCTTCTCCAACCCCTCGAAGTTCACCACCGTTGACCGGCCCAATGCGGGTGGAGGCGCCGTTGAGACGGTCGGACCCCGCGAGCCTTCGATTTTCCTCACTTTCGGATGCATGTCGAGGAGAATGAGGGGTAAAACGACGCGGCATGTGGGGGCTCGGAGGAGGGAGACCGTATCACACATGAGGAAAAATCAACGGCGGAATCGACGAGAGAAGAAGGCGGCTCGCGGATGCATGTCAAGTGGTTCAGCGAGCCTTGCTGAGGTTGGTCTGGCGTGGAGAAGATGGGAAGACAAGCTTTCGGTTCGTCGTTCATAGTGCCTGGCTCGCAGGAAATTAGGGCCCGCAGCGCTTCGAGCCGCCCCCAAGGCTTCGCCCAGAAGCGAGCTCGAGCACGCCTTGGGCCCGGGGGCTACCGTCGGCATTCTGGGAATGGGGGTACCCAGACCTGCGTGCCTGCGACCCAGTGCTGGCCCACTTCATCAAGCAAGCACAACTAGACACGGCACCACTCGGGGCAAGGCTCTTGCGAGGGCCCGAGCCTCGCAAGGAGGAGTAACACCAAGACCCCCAGGGGGCCTCCTCAGGACCCCTCCGGAGCGGCGGAGATTCCGAGGCAAGACCCGGCCTCAGGAGTCAAGGATAACGCGGGGAAAGGACAGGCGAGCAGCGAATTGCAGGATGGTGTAGTTTCCCCTTTCGTGCAAAGGAGGGAAGGACGTAGGGGGGTTCCCAAGGCATCTTCCAAAGGTTTCCATCCTGGTGCAACAAGGCTGTCGCCGCCCGCCAGCACGACGGACGTCATCCCTGGACCTGTCCCTGCAGCGCTGGCACCCACTTTGCTGGCGGAGACCACCTTTGGACAGGGGGAGCACGTTCCCCTGTTCCCCTTCAAAATTGGCCATCGTGGGATCCCTTCCCTCCTTGACGATAAGGTAAGAGGATTCAGGTCGCCGCTATATATAGAGGATAGGTTACTTCGTAGAGAGGATCTAAGCCACTCATTCACACACCCACACCACTCAAAGGCCATCCAGCCTCCGGAGGCCCTCGAACAATGTACTAGTTCATCCAACAACCTCCACGAGAGGCAATCCACCAAAGCAGGAGTAGGGTATTACGCTTCTCAGCGGCCCGAACCTGGGTAAATTGTCGTGTTCTATATCTTCCTCACCACTGAGTGAGTTCTTTGCAATCCCGTGCGAGTAGCGAGCTAGGTGAGGCGAGCCCACGAGAGATCTTCATACACGCCCTGAGTTTGAATCTTTAGGGTTTTGCGGAGCCCGAAATCTGACAGAACCGATGAAGACGAGGATGTGTTTCCTAAGTTCCTTCCCTTTGAGGGGCAGTACATCTCCGTTGGAGCGGTGTGGAGGCACAATGCTCCCCAAGATGCCACTAAGGCCATCGCGTTCTCCACACGCTCTTACACAATGCGACGTGTCGTGATTCCACTAAGTAGTGCCCTTGAAGGCGGCGACCAAAGATTTACAAACAAGGTTGGGGCAATCTCCGCAACTTAATTGGAGGCTCCCAACAAGAGCATGAAGCTTCACCACAATGGAATATGACTTTGAGGTGACCTCTTCGGTCTAGGGTGCTCAAAAACCCAAGAGTAACAAGATCCGCAAGGGATTAATGGGGAGAACAACTTTTCTCTTGGTGGAAGTGGAGGGGCCTTCTCCTTCAAACCCTAGAGAATCAATAAGAGTTGATGGCTAGGGAGGGAGATCGTGCAATTTTGAGCTTTTGGAGCAACAGTGGAGCTGGAGAGAGAAAAGGTGAGATCTCCTCGGGTAAGAAGACCCCTATTTATAGTGTGGGGGATCTGACCATTACCAGCCCTTACTGGCACAACTAAGCGGTAGTACCATGCACCAGCGCGGTACTTCCGCTCGGACGGTACTACCGTCTAGTAGGGGCGGTACATCCGCTCATCCAGGATAAGGGGAGGTAGGATGCCAGAGAAAAATACTAAGCGGAAGTGGGCGCGACGAAAGGGGTCGGCAGTACCCCTGCAGCAGTACTACCGCTCCATGTGGGCGGTACTTCTGCTCAAACAAATAAGAATGCCCCCAGATACCAGAGAAATAAAACAAGCGGAAGAGAGCCCGACTCTGGTGGGCGGTACTACCGCTCACCAGGGCAGTACTACCGCTTCTGTAATTTCCTCGGCACTATTTCAAGGCAGCTCCTTTGCTCCGGAAAAGGGATGGGGAGCAAGAATGAGAGATAGTGTTCCACCCAACTTTTCCAAACACGGATCCCCTCTTGATAGTATGGGGTTATCTATGACCCGAGTCCACCAACCCTAAATCAATAGCTAAGCACCGTCTTCACTTTCACTTATTGAGGGGTATATAACCAACTCGTGCCACCTTATAATTCTTTGAAAGCATATGGCACACGATTAGTCAGCAAAGGGTATCCTCATCAACCACCAAAATTATTTAGGAGAAATCGTGCTCTTATATTTGTGTTACCTAATAATTGCTTGAGAACTTGCTTGACGTTTATGTACTGACTAAATGAAAGTTGCTTGACAAATAAAACACATGGGTACCAAATAAAAGGAAAGAATGAACAAAACTGAAAAAAGTAATGCGAGTTGTCAAGGATTGCATATATGGTTGCCTAATATACTAGGTGTATTGCCTCGCATTTGGTTACCAAGTTGACTAAAATTTCAGTTTTGTTCTGACCTACTTACCATGGGTTGGGTTTCTTCTATATATTGCATCCAATATCTTAAAATGTAAACTAAATTGCATGAATGTCCAGGTGCTTCACAAACAAAACTTGATTGGGAAGAAAAAATAGAAAAAAATAAGCTTATTCTCAACTTGCATAACTCCCCGTGGCCCTTTTTGTCCTTCTTAATAACCTTGACAATAAGATTAGAGTTCCAAACATATACTCTTGGTACCGTGTTTGCAGTGGGTTCATCCACGTCCAATGAGTCCAGGTATAACAGTTGTATCGAGAAGCATCAAAATACAAGCACATAAACAACAAAAAGGAAACTGAAAGGTTTATAACAAAAGAATGAGGGAGAAAAGCAAGCTAGACTTACTGCTAAGTGCATTACGCAATAGCAGACTGCATTTTTGTCACCTGCCCCCGTGAATGCAAACTTCGGTTGATCAACTACAGATTGGCATACATTTGTCTCCGTTATTTCATCCACATGCTTGACAATAAGATAGCACTGTGATGATATGTTCAAACTTGTGGTAGGAGCAAGGAAACAAAAGAAAGAGACTGCCAACCAAGCATACGGGAAATTATCGTTTGCTGCCCTAGCCATGTCCTAATCATCTTGCACCATGATGTTAGTGATGGTGAACCTTTGCCACTGATTTTGAAGATTGTATCCATTTGAGTTTGTAATCCGCTCTATTCTCATATCATTCTCATATCACACCTTCCTTCCGTGTTTGGCACACCCTATATCCTATGAACACTAGTTGCATCTATTGGAATCTTGCCCCTCTCTTGAATGACGAGTCAGGATCATAATGCTTCATAACCCACCGACTCAAATTTCCTGGCATGTTGCTGGTTGCAATATCCAACAAACCTCCAAATTCTTTTGCAATTATCATATCCTTCTGAGGCTGCACTAGATCTTTGTTTACCTTGAAAAGCCTTTTGAGGTGATGCCATGTTTCTCCGACCCTATAAGCAAGAAATCATGGCTCAGTTAAACTATTTGTGGCAGACAACAACAAAACCATGCAATAAAATAAAACAAAATAGAAAGCCAGTATTCAAAATGTTTATGTGTTGTGAAAAAATGCTTATATAAAGTGGATTGCATTTAACTTATAACTTTCAGCATCTACGCATGTGTAACTAAAGAGTTAAATGCACAGAACCATCACATTAGCGTCATAGCTCTCGGAAAACCACCACTTTATAAAACATCACACTTTACACCATAGAGAAGAATTGATAGTGGCAAAAAAACACTATCGAAAATGGTAAATGGTTCGTTGACATCGCTAATCAGTTGGGCCTGCCCGTCAGGCTGAGTTGGCAGAAAAAAGACACCTAAGCACATTGAATTCGTCTTCTTCTTCTTCCTTCTTCTTTCTCTGGTTGACATTTTATCAAGCACATTGTGTGTTCCCGCAACCGGTACTCGAGAAGCGCCAGCTAGAGCAACTAGCAACCAGCAGCAGCTCAACCTGGAGCAGCGGAGGTGCGGCTCGGAGAACGACCACTGGATGCTGGGAGATAGAGAGAGCACAAGCAGCAGCAACACCTCTGTCGTAGTCGTCGGCAGCTGGTCCCGGATCCACCACTGCCATGGCTAGATCGAGGATTCACTCGGGGCCTCTCTAACCTGGGCCTTCACAGAGGTCACCATGGATCGGACGCCATGAAGCTGCTCGGGGCGCCGCTGCTCCGTCGCCATGGAGCTCCTCCTCCTCAAGAACGCCATGGAGCTGCTCGAGACGCCATGGAGGTGCTCCTACTTCTCCTCAAGGACGCCACGGAGCTTCCCTTGTGAGCGACGAGGTGGAAGGTAGTCCTGGCGGCGCGCGTATGGACGGGCCCCTCGGGATGGGGGACTTCCGGTTGCTCCAGCGACTCGGCACGGGAAGGCCACCGTGGTTCACCACCCCTTCCTGTGCGACTCCTCCTGGGGCTCGACATGCTCGTGCGCTGCTCCTGTTGGGGCTCGACATGCTCCTGCATGAGTCGTCCAAGGGCGGCCGACCTCACTGTAAAACAATATTTGGTGGAAACTCCATGACACACAATACGGGGCGTGCCTATTTATATAAGGAGTATATAAGATACAGGGTATAGACGGAAGCTTTACAAATATGCAGTATAATACTCCCCCCTCAATCTTAACTATGTCGTGAACTACAAAGCAAGTTAAGATTGCGCGTGCATCCCTCAAACTGTGGTTGTGGAAGTGGCTTAGTGAAGATGTGAGCAAGTTGATCCTTGGAAGAGATGAACTTGATATGAAGAAGCTTCTGTGCAACGTGTTCCCATACAAAGTGATAGTCAACTTCAATGTGCTTGGTACGAGCATGGAAGACTGGATTAGATGATAAATATGTCGCACCAATGTTATCACACCAAAGAACGGGTGGCTTATGTTGAGAGATACCTAACTCTCTTAACACAGAGTATACCCAAATAATCTCAGCCATGGCATTGGCAACCGTCTTGTACTCTGCTTCAGTGCTACTATGAGATATTGTGGCCTACTTACACGCACTCCAAGCGATCAAGTTATCACCATAAAAGACAGCATAGCCCCCCGTTGACTGTCGGTCATCCATACTCCCAGCACAATGAGCATCAGAGAAGGCCAAGAGAGCACACGAAGTGGTAGGCCAAAGATGCAAGCCATAGAAGACAGTATGAGAGAGATAACGCAAGATACGCTTCACAGCTGACCAGTGTGAAGTCCAAGGAGCATAAAGATACTGAGACACACGGTTTACCGCACAGGAGATATCACGCCGTGTAATAGTCAAGTACCACAAAGCTCTAACAACAATGCGATACTCAGTAGCATCATCCAAAGGGAGCAAGTCACCATCCAAAGATGACAACCGATCTATCGCACACATAGGGGTGGTAGCATGCTTGGAACGCAACACACCGGCACGGCGTAGCAGATCCAAGGAGTACTTATGCTGAGTAAGAGTCAGACCAGTAGAAGATCATGAAACCTCCAGTCCAAGAAAGTAGTGTAGAGCCCCTAGATCCTTGACAACAAAGTGACTACTCACAGCACACAGCACACGATCTGCAGCAAACACAGAGGAGCTCATAAGAATGATGTCATCAACATACACCAGAAGATACATAGTAACCTCACGACGATGAAATAGGAACAGAGATGTGTCTACAGTGGATGGGGTAAACCCAAGCTGTCAAAGAATCGAACCGAGTCGGGCATGCCATGCACGAGGAGCCTGCTTGAGTCCATAAAGTGCCTTAACAAGATGACACAAATGATGCGGACGAGCAGGATCAATAAAACCAGGAGGTTGACGCATGTAAAATTCTTCCTCCAAGACCCCATGGAGAAAAGCATTCTGAACATCAAGCTCGCGCAGAGACCACCCTTTGGCAAGTGCCAAGGACAGAAGTAATCGAATAGTGGTAGGTTTAACAACTAAGCTAAAAGTATCCTCATAATCAAGACCATGCCGTTGTTTGAAACCTTTTGCCATCAACCGCGCCTTGTAGCGCTCAATGGAACCATCAGCATGCTTCTTAACCTTCAAGACCCACTGGGAATCAATGATGTTGACACCACACACACGAGGAACAAAACGCCAAGTATCGTTCCTGCGCAGTGCCTGAAACTCCTGCTCCATGGCAGCGCGCCAATGAGGAATCCGAAGGGCTACTTGAAAATGACGAGGCTCGGTAGTGGGATCAGCATCCGTCTGTGCCATGCGTGCCGCAATCCATGCAATTGTGCCATCAATACATTCCTTCGGCCAAAAAATACCACTCTGACTCCGCGTACGAGGACGCACAGGAGCAGTAGGTGGTGGAGGTGACGGCGACTTGGATGCCGAAGTCACCGGCTCTGAAGCCAGGGGTGTAGCCCCCGCACCGGAGGGTGATGTATATGGCGAGGCAGGCTCAGGTGCTAGTGTAGACGGTGAGACTAGCATGGGCGAAGCAGGATCAGCCGATGCAGCCGGCTCATCCAGCGCAGCCGGCACAGCCCCAGGCGCACCCCCAGGCGAGACTGGCTCGGATAGCGCAACCGGCATAGACCCAGGCGTAGCATGCCCAAGCAAGGGCGGGTCGATCGACGCAGCCGGCGCAGACGCACGCGTAGCAGGCGGCAGAGATGACGCATGCGGCTTGATACGTCCCAAACGTATCTATAATTTCTGCTTGTTCCATGATCTTTTGGGTGACATTGTTATATGTTTTGCTACACTTTTATATAATTTTACACATATTTGGACTAACCTACTAACTAAGTGGACCCAGTGCTAGTTTCTGTGTGCTGATGTCTATTTTGCAGGGGCTTTTACCCAATTTCCCGAAGCCCAAAAAATTCCAGGAGCAATATAAAAAAATCAGTGAAACATAAGCTTCCGGATCACCGAAGATGGGCCACACGGGGGCCAGAGGCTTCCCAGGCGACCTGCTAGCGCGGCCAGGCCCTAGGCCGCGCCAGGAGGCCGCCTGGGTGGGCTCCACCTCCTCTGGTGCCCTCCTTTGGCCTATATTTAGAGTCCCGAGAGGAAACCCTTGGACAACTTCTAGAATCGTGAATTTCTCCATCGTTCCGCCGTCGCAGTGCTTCCGAGATAGGGAACGTCAGGAGACCTCTTCCCAGTACCCTGCGAGAGGGAGGATTGACCTTCGGGAGCTTCTCCACCGCCATGGACGCTTCTCGGACGTGTCGTGAGTAGTCCACCTTAGACCATGGGTCCATGACCAGTAGTTGTGTTTTGTCTTCTCTCCAATCTTGTGTTTCAATGGTTAGTCCTTGTGAGTTGCCCTACATGATCAAGGCATCTATGTAATTCTCTTGCTATTGTTATGCTCGGTTTGTTGGGATCCGATGGATTATGAGATTATGTTCATATTGTTATGAGTTATATATTAAATTATCCTTTTATATTATGTTCCTTAGTGATTCATGCATGTTCTCCGTTGCTATTTATTGCTTTGGCCGAGTAGTAGATTGTAACTCCAAGAGGGAGCATTATGCATGATTGTGGGTTCATGCCCCTCGATATCTAGCTTGAGTGATAGAAACATGAGACTAGGGGATGTGTTGTTGCCACCAAGGAGAAAACAACGGTGCTTGTGACCACGGTTGCAAGGATTGTTTACCTTACGCATAGTTCGTTAATCCAGTTGTCCGTTGCTTTGAGTTTACACTTTGGGTGGGGCTCGCAACTTAATACCGATGAGATGTTCTGGATAGATATCTCAAGGTGGATGATTAGTAAGTAGATGCTGATGAATAAACAGTCTACTTGTCTTGGCGTACTGCCCATTACTATTGAACCTCTAACTATCAAGTAGCATAATTAGCATTGTGGTGCATTCATAATTCTGTCAATTGCCCAACTGTGATTTGTTTACCCAAGCATAGTTGTTTATCGTCTTTTGGGAGAGAGACATCACTAGTGAACATCATGTGACTCTGGTCCATATCATCATCATTGTTTACACCTCCACCATTACCGTTTTCATTTACTTTTTTTGTAGCAATCACTATTACCTTCCCGCTTGTGTTTTGATCCTTTGCAAACTACAAGGCCGGAGAGATTGACAACCTCTCTGTACTCGTTGGGAGCAAAGTTATTTGTTGTATGTGCAGGTCCACGTCTTCTGCTAGTGCTAGGGTGGAAGACACCTACTTATTGATCCTAGGAGTCCTACTGGTTCAATAAACCTTACATTCTCCGTGTAAGGGGAAAACTTGTTGTTGACTACATCTCAACCTTCCACTTGGGGTAACCAACGAGGAGCGAGAAGTATATACATTATCTCGTCATCAAGCAAAGTTTTCTAGCGCCGTTGCCGGGGACTCCGGTCTTCAAGATAGGGGAGTTGCACGCTATCCTTTACCTTTGCTTTTTAGTCTTGTTAGTTTGCTTTTTAGTTTTTTGCTTTAGAGTCTTATACCAAAACCAAAGAAAATTAGTTACTTTGCTTTTAGTTGTCAAGCATGTTAAGGTTTGATGCTTGGAAGGAATCTGAGGTCCTAGATTTCCATCAAAGGAATGGAGAAAATATGAAGGAAGCATGGGATAGAATTTCTGAAGCACACAAAAGAATTATGCCTTGGATACCTATCAAAATTGTGTGCTTAGAATTTTTACCATGGTCTCTTATTATGGTGCAAGCACTCTCTTGATATTATAGCTAAAGGAGATTTTTTAGAGTGTGATGAGGCAAGACCTCTTGATATTATACATGGTCTATCTAATAATCTTGTTTATAATCATGGTTATGACACTATTATAGATAGACTTTCTACCATTGAAGGGAAAATAGATGCTCTAGACTCAAGAGAAAGAGAGAAACCCATGGTTGACAAGGAGCAGATTTTGAAAATAGATGATGACTGGGAACCTTTTGTTAGAATTAGCATCTCTAACCAAGACTTCCTTGCTTATTGTGATATTGGATCCATGGTTTCTACTATGCCAAAAGTTGTTTATGATTCTCTCTGGTTAGACATGGAAAAAAATTCATCTTATCATTAACATGCTAATGGTGATATTTCTGAAATCCAGGGAAAGGTAAAAGATGTCCAGGTTACATTCTTTAAAAGGAATGCAATGGTTGATTTCTTCATCATGGAGCCCAACAAAGGGAATATAGTGCTTGGATGGGACTTCCTCCGAGCCATGAGAGGCTTCATTGATACAGGTAAAGGGCACATACGCTTACGTGGGAAAGCGAAAGGTACGTACCCATTCCCTAGGAAAAATAAGGATGAACTTGTTGAGGATCTGTTTGAAGGTTTTTATAATTCCGATGACCTCGGAGAACCTTGATCATCCTTCTTGCATTATGCCTAGCTCAAAGGCATAAAAGAAAGCGCTTGTTGGGAGGCAACCCAATTTGTTTTTACTTTCAATTTTAGTGGTATTGATGCTTGTTACTACTGTAGCAACATCATTCTATCTTTATTTTTAAGCTTTGTGCCAAGTTATAGCCTACGATTGCAAGAAAGTTCAAAAATTGTGACATGCTGTCCAGAAACAGATTATGTCTGCCTCACGGAAAATTCGCCAAACATCACCAGATCATCTTTTTGATCTGAATGTTTTTGACATCATTCTCTATATAATTGCCTTTCTGGCATCTGTTCTCAGTTTTTTGATTTGAGTTGCAGAAGTGCCCCGAATAAATTATTCACTACCTGTTGTTCTGTTTTTCACAGATTCTGCCATGTTTTGTGTTTCCATTGTTTTGCAAATCCTAAGCTTACTTTTTATTTGCAAAAACCTTTTGGCAATCATGAGAAGCAGTAGATTTTCATGAAAATCTTTATTTCCAGAAGGTAATGAATTATTTTATTAAGGGTACTAACCACTCTAATCAGCTTATGATGAGTTTCGTATGAAGGGAATTTTCAAGTATGCGATGGGAGATGATGAAAGAAGATACAAGAGTGTCAAGCGCTCAAGCTTCGGTATGGCCCCATGTACCCCAAGAAATGTTCAAGGAGACTCAAGCGTCTAAGCTTGGGGATGCCCCCGTGCATCCCCTTCTCTATCAACAATCATCAGTTCGTCCATCTCCATGTTATATTTTTATCACTTCATATGTTATGTGCTATGCTTGGAGCGTCCCGCTATTTACTTTTTAGTTTGTTTTAAGTTTTGCTTGTTGTTCATAACAAGTCGGAACCTAGCCTACCTTGTTTGGGAGAAAGACACGCTCCATTCCATTCTAGAACACAACATAGGTTTTCATGCTTATCTTTTTTGTGTGTTATTCATCTTTCCATAGCTACTGTCATGCTTAGCTCTTAGTTTTCATGCTTATCTTTTTAAGAGATTTTATTTAGGTTGATTTTGGAACTCTCTTGACTTATCATGCTTATCTAGAGAGTTGGCTTGTTGCACTGAGTTGTGTGTCTTGCATGAGTAGGTAATTAAGATTGTTATTTAAGTATAGTAGTAACCTGCAATAGTTTTGAGGTATTGATTTGAGTAATGTTTGGAATATTGGTGCCAAGAGCTTGAGCCTATTAGTGATAGGTGTCGTATTTTGGGAAATCCGTGCGTTTTTCAAAAACTAAAAATTAGTTGAGAACTCTAGCTACTAAATTGATCGCTAACCTCTAGAGGGGTTGGAATATATAGGGTACCCTCACGTTACCATGAGTCGAGGATGCACAATGATAACCAAACCCCCAAACACTCATCCTCGGGGTACTTGTCTCTTTGTGAACCTCCTAACTAGATAGAGAGTTACCGATAATAAGTGTATGAGTTCTTCGGACTAATGTGAGTATTCGATTGTTGGCACTTCCACCATCCATATTTTGCTAGCCTCTTCGGTACCGTGCATTGCCCTTTCTCACATTGAGAGTTGGTGCAAACTCCGCTGGTGCATCCAAACCCATGACATGATACACTCTGTCATACATAAGCCTTATTATATCTTTCCTCAAAACAGCCACCATACCTCCTATTAAGGCATTTCCATAGCCTTTCTGAGATACATTGCCATGCAACATCCATCATCTCATGACTTGATCTTCATGTCATACATGCTTTTGCTTGATCATAGAGCCGCATGATAGTTGGGCTTTGCCCCAATTATTGCTACATGACACGCTAGTATCTTTGCATATCCTGCTACACTGGCAGAGGCATACATTTGCATACATCATGGTAGTTTTCACTTGTCTTTATGTTGAGTACTTCTTACAAAGTGTGATGATCTTCTTTTTATTCATGTAAAACATAGAGTGTTGCCCTTAAGTGAGGAAAAGATCTCAAAGAGGACAAACAAAATATCCCAAAGAGGACATATGAGAGATAAAGAAAGAGCCAAATAGGACACAAAAAAATAAAAGAAGAGAGAAGGGGGCAACACAACAATTCCTTTTGAATATCCACACTCATACTCCATTGCTATATCGGTACTACATAGAGATTATCATTCATACATGACTATGTGGGGACCCTTACACTATAGAACTTGGTTTGCATATTCCAATGATGAGCCTCCGCAAATGAGCTCTAGGTTTTCATGAGCAAACAAGTTGGATGCACTCCCACTAGTTCCATTGGAGAGCTTACCTTATCTCATATGTGCATCCGTTACATGGCAATCCCTACTCCTCACATCATATCTATCACTTGGCTTTCTCTCGCCTACGGTTGTCCTCATTGATGTGAGAGTTTCACACCCTTTTTGACTTCCTTCACCATCATTATTCTATTTGCCATACTAAGTGCCAACATATCTTGTTTACCCTCATCCATTGCATGAGTGCTCAAAGTCGAAAGGGAGAGGATCATTTTGACTTGTGCGTGACTAGTGGTCTGGGGATGAGTCAAAATAAGATTTCGAAGGAGACTAAGTGTGAGGTTTAGTAGATTGAGTTCTCAATTAAAAATATATTTTATGATCCCGACCCATCTCCCACTTCTTGCAAGCAAACACCATTTGGAGACATTCGAGTCACAGACAGCGAGAGCTCTTGCACCTTTATGTTCTTACTTTGCTAAACTCAATACTAGATATAGATTATTGCTTGTTATTGTCTTGACTTGAATTGCATATCTTACTTGCTTTACTTTGAAGTTCTTATATGTGTGTTAGCATGTCACCACAGAAATTATTGTGTTATCATTTATCTACTCGAGGACGAGCAGAAATTAAGCTTGGGGATGTTGATACGTCCCGAACGTATCTATAATTTATGTTTGTTCCATGATCTTTTGGGTGACATTGTTATATCTTTTGCTACACTTTTATATCATTTTACACATATTTGGACCAACCTACTAACTCAGTGCACCCAGTGCCATTTTATGTATGCGGATGTCTATTTTGCAGGGGCTTTTACCCAATTTTCCGAAGCCCAAAACATTCCAAGAAAAATATATGAAAAATCAACGAAACAGAAGCTTCCGGATCACCGAAGATGGGTTAGAGGGCGGCCAGGGGCTGCCCAGGCGACCTATTGGCACGGCCAGGCCCTAGGCCGCGCCAGGAGGCCGCCTGGCTGGGGCCCACCTCCTCCAGTGCCCTCCTTTTGGCCTATATTTAGAGTCCCAAGAGGAGATCCTTCGACAACTTCCAGAATCGTGAATTTCTCCATCGTTCCGCCGCAGCAGCACTTTCGAGATCGGGAGCGTCACGAGACCTCTTCCCGACACCCTGCCGGGGGGGAGGATTAACCTCCGGGAGCTTCTCCACCGTCATGGACGCTTCCCGGACATCCCGTGAGTAGTCCTGCTTGGACCATGGGTCCATGACCAGTAGCTATGTGATGTCGTCTCTCCAATCTTTTTGCTTCAATGGTTAGTCCTTGTGATTTGCCCTACATGATCAAGGCATCTATGTAATTCTCTTACTATTGCTCTGCTCGGTTGTTGGGATCCGATGGATTATGAGATTATGTTGAGATTGTTATGAGTTATATATTTGATTATCCTTTTATATTATGTTCCTTAGTGATTCGTGCATTTCCTCCGTTGCTATTTATTGCTTTGGTCGAGTAGTAGATTGTAACTCCAAGAGGGAGCGTTATGCATGATTGTGGGTTAATGCCTTCGATGTCTAGCTTGAGTGAAAGAAACATGGGACTAGGATGTGTTGTTTCCACCAGGGAAAAAACAATGGTGTGTGTGACCACGGTTGCAAGGATTGGTTACCTTACGCATAGTTCGTTAATGCAGTTGTCTGTTGCTTTGAGTTTACACTTTGGGTGGGGCTCGCGACTTAATACCGACGAGATGTTCTTGATAGATATCTCAAGGTGGATGATTAGTAAGTATATGATTATGAATAAACGGTCTACTTGTCTTGCCGTACTGCCCATTACTATTGAACCTTTGACTATCAAGTAGCATAATTAGCATTGCGGTGCGTTCATAATTCTGTCAATTACCCAACTGTGATTTGTTTACCCAAGCATAGTTGTTTATCGTCTTTTGGGAGAGAGACATCACTAGTGAACATCATGTGACTCTGGTCCATATCATCATCATTGTTTACACCTCCACCATTACCGTTTTCATTTACTTTTCTGTTGCAATCATTATAACCTTCCCGCTTGTGTTTTGATCCTTTGCAAACTACAAGGCCGGAGAGATTGACAACCCCTCTGTACTCGTTGGTAGCCAAGAAACATGCACTGTTTAGACCGAAACTCCAACTTGCATTGATTATATGGATGAAGATGTGGCCAACAACCACGCCCAAAAACTATGAAGAACACAATCAGGGATTTCTTTCAACAAAAGTTCAAGAGGTGTTTTTATTTGACGGAGTCGTGTAGGTAGTCGATTAATAAGAAAGCATGCGGTGGAAAACGCATTACTCCAAAACCGAAAAGGAACCGAGGCATGAGCAAGCAAAGCAAGACCAGTCTCAACTATATGGCGATGCTTATGCTCAGCTACACCATTTTGTTGGTGTGTATGAGGATAAGACACACGATGAGTAATTCCAAGCTTATTAAAGAATGCATTGAGGTTGTGATACTCAACACCCCAATCAGATTGCACATGGATAATTTTGTGGCTAAGCAGACGCTCAACATGCGCTTGGAATTGTAAGAAAACATCAAACACATCGGACTTGTGCTTAAGAAGATAAATCCAAGTGAACCAGCTATAAGCATCAATGAAACTGACATAATAGTTAAGACCACTAACACAGGTTTGGGCATGACCCCATACATCCGAAAACACAAGCTCAAGCAGTTTTGTGACTACACGACTCGACTCGGAAAAAGGAAGTTGATGACTCTTGCCTTGCTGTCAGGCATCACAAACTGCATCAAGATACTTATTGGACACAACTGGAAGCTCATGCCGATGAAGAACATGGCGAAAGATGGGACTGGCAGGATGACCAAGGCACGCATGTGAAATCCCACAAGTATAGGGGATCCTGTGTAGCCTTTTCGATAAGTAAGAGTGTAGAGCCCAACGAGGATCTAAAGGTGGGATAGGTATTCTCTCAAGTTCCATCAACCATTGACACAACTCTACGCACACTAAACGTGTTGCAACATCTAGGAGATAAAACTAGAGTGACAATACGGGTATGAGAGAAAGCTTTGCAAGATAATAAATATAAGAAAGTAAATGTTAGTGCTGCAGCGATAAAATATACTAAGTAACCATAAACTAACAATACCATGAGTGCGGAAAAGTGGTGGTAATTGTGGTGGAATTGTCCATGATCAAATAGTCAAATACAAGGTTGATATTCCTCTTTTATGTGGGAGAGGCAAAGCTTACAATCTCTCACTATCCAATGATTACAAGTACTTATGATTGGAACTCTAGAAAACATACGTAAATACTAGAAGATACATTAAGGTAAAAATACCCAACCATAGCATTAAGATCAAAAGGTCCTCTTTATCCCATATGCTTTGATCACTAGATTGGGACTCGTGTTTCTGTCACTCAAGCAGCCCACCCTCTAGCTTTCTCCACATACTACAAACCTTATGATGTGATCCATGCGCATAAACATATGATGGGCACCATAGGACTATAACAAATTCAATATATATCTCAAACCATCCATGGAGATTCAACAATCAATCATATGACAAAAAGGAACTACACAAACATGACATAGATGCAATAGATCATCTGCAAATAATTTACAACATCAAACACCATGTTTACATAGGGGACTACAGAGGTTTGTGGAGAGTGGACCGTTGTAGCTATGTAGGAGATGATGATGGAGGTGTTGGTGAAGGCGACATCATGGCGGAGAGTATGGAGAAGGGGCGGCACCTGAGGTGCAGGGCGGTGCCGGCGGTCATCGGCGGCGCACGGGGCTCATCCTGCGTCTGCCGGCCATCATGGGGAGCGCCGCCCCTTAGATCCCTTCCTCCATAGCTTCTTGGTGTTGTATATGATCCCCCCACCCCCATGGAGATGAGGCCATGGGGAGGCAAAATTCGTGGCTTTTGGTGGCTGTTCAGAAATCAGGGGTTTCCTCTCCTTATATGAGCTGGAACGATCATCCTTGGCCCTCCGATGGATGCCTCTTTGGTCCAAGGGCTCTTGGGAACCTCTAGAACCTTCATAGGGACCCCTCTCAGCCCTAATGAGGTCCCAAAGTTGTGTCTTAGCCGAATCCATCAAATATGGTAAGAGTTGTACTCATTCACGTCACCGATTCCCGTAATCCCGTAATCAGATATTTGTCCTCCAGTAAAACGGATTTTCCTAGAGCGTCTGAACTCCAAATGTGGGGACCCCGACTTACAAGTTGAGATTGCCGGATGAACGTGCTCAGTGATCCTAAAGATCAATGCTCACCGAACACACAGATACTGAATAATAAGAGTCTTACATCCAAGTACCAAGTTATTACATCAAATGACCGAACGGTCAAGTTCACAAGGTTGGGCCTAAGGCCAAATCATACTGATACAACTAATAGAGGAAATCATAGGGGCTAAGCGGGTGCCCATGCCATCAAGCCTACACCGACAGGCATTCTGACTCGGAAGCGTCCTAGTTCGCAGGGGCGTTTCCGAAGACGTACTGTTGGGGCATAGTTTATGCCTAAGTAATTTTAGTGATTGATGACAGTACCGCAAAGGACTAACCGTGTGTATTAAGATTTCAGATAACACACGTCAACGGCACAAGGCGACTCGCCCCCTCTTTCGTGGAACAGAAGCACGGTGTTCTCTACGATTCTCTTTATTTGAGTAATAGGAAAGCCGTACTATTAAGAGGGGAACCGTAGTGGAAAGGTTTGGGTGGAATCAATCTTGCACGCGCACACTTCACATATTTCCCCCCTTGCCGGCAACTTTGGAGTGGCTCCCGCCGTAGTGTTTCCTTCATCTTTGCAAAGGGTCCCCAGCGGTAGTACCGCTCGGCCTAGCGGTAGTACCGCTCGCCCTAGCGGTAGTACCGCTGCAGCCAGCGATAGTACCGCTAGCTGGCGGTAGTACCGCCCCTGGTTAGCGGTAGTACCGCTCCAGGAGCTTAGTACCGCCTGCCTAGCGGTTGTACGTGGACGGACCTTTTTGCGAAGACTTTCTTGGCGGTGGTAGTGCTTATGCACTACCACGGGGCCAGCGGTAGTACCGCTGGAGTGCTAGCGGTAGCACCACTAGGCACGGGCTGTGAGTGGGAAAACGGTTGGATTTTTTTCCCCCACTATATAAAGGGTTCTTCTAGCTGTGGAACCCTATCTCTTACCCTCCCAAGCTCCATTGTTGCTCCCTAAGCTCAAAAGTGCCCGATCTCTCTCCCTAGCCAATCAAACTTGTTGATTCTTTAGGGATTGGTTGAGAAGGCCTAGATCCACACTTCCACCAAGAGAAAAGTTGATTCCCCCACCAATCCCTTGCGGATCTTGTTACTCTTGGGTGTTTGAGCATCCTAGACGGTTGAGGTCACCTCGAAGCCACATTCCATTGTGGTGAAGCTTCGTGGTCTTGTTGGGAGCCTCCAAGCTTCGTGTGGAGTTTGCCCCAACCTTGTTTGTAAAGGTTCGGTCGCCGCCTTCAAGGGCACCTATAGTGGAATCACGGTACCTTGCATCGTGCGAGGGCGTGAGGAGAATACGGTGGCCTTAGTGGCTTATTGGGGAGCATTGTGCCTCCACACTGCTCCAACGGAGACGTACTTCCTGTCAAAGGGAAGGAACTTCGGTAACACATCCTCGTCTTCATTGGTTCCACTTGTGGTTATCTCTAACATTTACTTTGTGTATGCTTATGTTGTTGTCTTTCCCTTACTTGTCTTAGTAGCTATCGTTGCTAGCTTCATTACGGTTCACCCCATTGTTGTCATATTTGTGAACCCGTATGTTGTTTACCCTAACTTGCTAAGATTAATTAAAAAGTGGTCGTTGCCTATTCACCCCCCCCCCCTCTAGTCAACCATATCGATCCTTTCAATTGGTATCAGAGCCACGTCTCTTTATTAAGGGTTTCACCACCCGAAGAGTATGGAAGGCGAAGAGGGAATTAACCATGGGCAACCCGGGGCCATGGACTTGACTTCGGTCACAAGGGACGACTTGAATACGGCTATGGCCGCCCTCAAGACGTCCTTGACGAACGAAGTCAAGACCATGCTTAAAGAGCTAATTGAGGGATTTAAAAGTCCACCCGAACCGGCGTTAGTGGTTAAACCCACCAACACCGATTCGGAGGCCAATTCCTCTAAGGAAGCGGCTAAAGGTATGCGACCTTCCTCATCTCACGAAAAGGATGGGACTGGAACATATGCCTCAGTTCCACCCCCCATGGTCTATGGAGGATCCGTTCCCGCACTGCGTCTTAATCCTGTTGGTCCTCCTCCTAAGCTTGTGAAAGGTGACTTTGCTAACTGGGTATTTTCTATTAAGTCTCATTTGAATCACAGCTCAACCAACTTGTGGAGAATCATCGAGCAAGGATATTATCCCCATGATCCAAGCAACCTCACTCCAAGAGAAGATGCAGACAATCAATACAATCACTTCGCCTTGTTTATTCTCTAGACTGCAGTGCCACCTGAAGATCTTCCTCACTTGCGTCCCTTCACTTTGGCCAAAGATTGTTGGGAGCATATTATGGTGTTGTACAAGGTAAGCTCAAGCATTCGACGATCCAACTATGAAGTGATCCTTGATAAGGCCGATGAGTTTGTGATGAAGGAATACGAGGACCCTCGTGATCTCTATCGAAGGGTGACTGCTATTGCTGTGGCACTCAAGGATCATGGGAGCAAGGATGTGGATGATACCTGGGTCAAGCGCAAGTTTCTCAAAGCCATCATGCCTTTCAACAAAGCCATGTCATCTGTCATTCGTCAGCGGCCAGACTTCCACTCCTTGTCTACCAGTGAGGTGTTGGATGAATTCATTGCAATGTCAATCATGAACGAAACAGCCGGAAATGCACTTGCTCATGTTCGCTCAAAGACTACTTCACCCACCTTGCACTAAAAGAAAAAGCAATGTTTGAAGAAGAAGAAGAAGAGGATGAGGAAGAGGAGCTGCCCTCAAGACACAAAGTATGCCTATCATGAGCACATGGCTCTTGCGTCAAGGCAATTCTGGGGCAACAAGAGGAACTCAAGACCCACCTTCACCAAGAACAACTCGAGTGGTTTCAAACACAAGAAACGAGTGAGGACATGTTATAACTGTGGTAACGTGAGCCACTTCGTGGCGGAATGTCCCTATGAGAAAAGGGAAGACAACGGGGGCAAGCTCATTCGCAAAGACAAAACCAAACCATTTCCAATCAAGAACAACTTTGTGAAGAAACCCCACCCAAAAGGGATGGTGGCCCTTGAAGAGTACCCTTCCGATGATGATGGTGATGATGATGCAGTGGCAACGGCAACTGTTGCTATTGCCACTACCTCTCCCCAGAAGGTGTCTATCTTCAACGCCCCCAACGATAACCACATCACCAAGTGCCTCATGGCAAAAGGTATCAATCAGGTAACTCCCATCATTAAGACCAACATCGCTACTGGTCCTTCATTGTTAAATTGTGTTAATGATAGTGATGTTGCAGAACTTAATGAGCATGATCTTGACAAGTTTCTGTGCACTATTAAGGGAGAATCCAAGAAGCACTTTGTTGCTCTCTTGGAACAACTGGGTGAGGCCACTGACCTCATTGAGTCTCATGAGGAGACCATCTCTGAGCTTCAGGGACACAGTCGTGACTATGCCGATGAAATTGTTGAATTATCTATTGCTCTAGAAAAGGAGCGCACTCTTCGTTTGGCTCTTGAGGAGTCATATAACGATGACTGCGCTAAAATGCAAAATAAACTTTATCATGATGTCATTCTTACTCATATCCTTAAGTCTGAAAAGTATGCTCTTGGGGTTGGCCATGACAGACTCAAAGTGGAGTTTGACACACTTGACAAGGCCCACAAGGTCTTGAAAGGTGTTCATTTCTCTCTGAAAGAGACTCATGATCAACTCCAAGCAAAGCTTACCAAGGAGATTTCTACTTGTCCTCCCTTTGTGTTAATTGATAATGCTTGTGCAACTAATCCCTATTGTGAGCATGTACATCTTGTGGAGGAAAATTCCAAGTTAAAGGAGAAACTTGAGAAGGGCCTTGTGGCATGCATACAAGGTGAGAAGAGCCTGAATGATCTCTTGAGCACTCAAAAAGGTGTTGTAGGGAAGGAGGGACTTGGACTTACCTCCAAGTCAAAAGGTAAAAGGAGAAACAGGAACAAACGATCTCCTACCCTCATGGACATCTTTGTCAAATAGGGTGAGGGGACTCAGAAGGTGAACAGGAACAAGATGGACTATGGAAACCACAAGAAGGGCAACACCATTCCTACTAACACGGCCGGCAAACTCGATTCTTCTTATGTCTTATGTCGTGCTAGTGATGGGCATGTTTATGCCAGATTTGTTGGTTCCTACGATGAGTACATTGAATGGGCTATCTGGGTTCCTAAGACCCTTGTCTCTAACATGAAAGGACCCATTAAAAAATGGGTACCTAAAGCCAAGCCTTGATCTATTGCAAGAGTTTGCTTCCGGTGGGGTGTCATGGTTGCTCGATAGTGGAGCAACAAATCATATGACCGGAAGCAAGGACTTAGTGGTGGATGAGCATCCTTCTCCATCTATGCCCACCCATGTCCAATTCGCCAATGCATCCTCGTCAAAGGTATTGGGATTTGGTAAGATGGTCGTCTCTCAAGATTTATCTATTGAGAAGGTCATGCTTGTTGAGTCACTTTCCTACAATTTACTTCCGGTTCGTCAACTTGCAATTATGGGTTTTCCCACATTCTTTAATCTTGATACTGTGGTCCTCCTGTGGAGCAAGACTCTTAAAGTAGCCTATGTTGGATATGTCGAAAATGGTCTTTATGTGCTGAACTTCTCAAAGCGACCCACTAAGACCGCGACGTGTTTAATGGCTAAAGTTGATGTGGGCTGGCTTTGGCATCGCCGTTTAGCTCATGTCAACATGAGATCTTTGCAAAGTCTTCTAACAGGGGACCATATCCGTGGACTAACAAATGTGAGTTTTTCTAAAGATCGTGTTTGCAGTGCCTGCATTGAAGGAAAGATTCATGAAACTTCTCATCGTCCAACGACTCTCATCTACACTAAGAGGCCATTGGAGCTCCTCCATATGGATCTGTTTGGCCCTCCATCATTTGATAGTCTTGGAGGCAGAAAGTACTGCTTGGTGATTGTTGACGACTACTCAAGATACACCTGGGTATATTTCTTCAAAAGGAAGAGTGAAACTCAACAAACTGTCATCAACTTTGCTAATGAAGCTCAACGTCAACATGAAGCAAAGATCTTGATGATTAGAAGTGACAACGGCACCGAGTTCAAGAACTACACCTTGGATGAGTTTCTAGGTGATGAGGGAATAAAACATCAATATTCAGCACCATATACCCCTCAACAAAATGGCGTGGCAGAAAGCAAGAACCGGACCTTGATAGACGCTGCAAGAACAATGATGGCGGAATTGAAATCTCCATATAACTTTTGGGCAGAGGCCATCAACACAGCATGTCATGCGTCCAATCGGCTCTATATCCGCAAAGGCTTGAACAAGACTCCTTATGAGATTCTAACTAGAAACAAACCCAATCTCAAGTACTTCCGGGTATTCGGTTGTAACTGTTTCATTCTCAAGAAAGGTGCACGTTTAGCTAAATTTGATTCTAGAGCTCATGAGGGCATCTTTGTTGGTTATGCTACAAACTCTCATGCTTACCGTGTCCTCAACAAGTCCACTGGACTCATTGAGGAGACGTGTAACGTGGAGTTTGATGAAAATAATGGCTCCCAAGTGGAGCAAAGTGGTCTTTGTGATACAGGTGATGAAATTCCTCCCCAAGCCATAAGAAGAATGGGGATTGGTCAAATACTCCCCATTGAGGAACCCCTTGTGGCCGAAGGAGAAGGACAATGCTCTACTCAAGTGGAGCCATCACCTCCACAAGCCCCACACGCTTCCGATGAACAAAGAGAAGACTCTCAACAAAATGAACAAGCTCAAGGTCAAGATAAATTGCCCAACAACGATGATGTGTCTCATCATATTCAAGCACTCACCCAAGACTCCGAACCGGCTCATGATCAAGATCAAGTGCAACCACGAGATCCAGACCAAGTAGAAGCACAAGATCAAGATCAAGAGCAACCACAAATACAAGATCAAACTAGTGAACCTGCTCAAGTCGAAAGTCAAGATGATCAGGATACTGTCTCACAATTCCCTTCAGCAGCACCAACAGCCGGTACCAAGGGAGGCTCAAGACGCAAGGGCAAGCAAAGTAAACAAGTCGATGCTCCCCCGCTATCCAATGAAGAACTCTTGGAGCGTCGAGCGGCCAAGATTGCAAACAAGCTGAGAGTCAAGTCACATCTTATGAAGAATGTACTTGGCAGTTTAAAAAGGGGAGTATCCACCCGTCAACAGATTTGGAATTATTGTGAGCATCACGCGTTTGTTTTGTATTGTGAACCTCAACAGGTACAGGAAGCGCTCGATGATGAGGATTGACTTATGGCCATGCATGAAGAACTTAACAACTTTGAGCGCAACCAAGTGTGGGATTTAGTGCCAAGGCCAACGGAGGAACAGAATGTCATCGGGACCAAATGGATATTCAAGAACAAGCAAGATGCCAATGGGATTGTGATTCGAAACAAGGCAAGATTGGTGGCTCAAGGCTACTCCCAAGTCGAGGATATCGACTACGGTGAAACCTTTGCCCCTGTTTCTCGCCTATAATCTATTCGCATGTTGCTTGCATTTGCTTCTCATCATAACTTCAAATTACAACAAATGGATGGCAAAAGTGCCTTTCTTAATGGTCCGTTAAATGAGTTGGTCTAAGTCAAGCAACCCCCGGGATTCGAACATCCCAAGCTCCCCAATCATGTGTACAAACTTAATAAGGCACTCTATGGCCTTAAACAAGCCCCACGTGCGTGGTATGAGTATCTTACTGAGTTGTTACAAGATCGTGGGTTTGAAATCGGGAAGATAGATCCCACTCTTTTTACTAAGAGGGTTAAAGGGGATTTGTTCATATGCCAACTGTATGTGGATGATATTATCTTTGGCTCTCCTAACATTTCCTTCAATGAAGAATTTGATGCACTAATGACTGAGAAATTTGAGATGTCCATGATGGGAGAGTTGAAGTTCTTCCTCGGGTTCGAGATTAAACAAGGCCTAGAAGGGACCTTCATCAAACAAGCCAAGTACACTCAAGACATGCTCAAACGGTTCGAGCTTGAAGATGTCAAACCGGTCAAGTTCCCCATGCCAACAAGATGCAAGCTTGACAGTGATCCCAATGGTAAAGCAGTGGATCAAAAGGTATATCGCTCCATGATTGGATCCCTCCTTTACCTTTGTGCATCTAGACCGGATATTATGTTGAGTGTACGGATATGTGCACGGTTTCAATCCGCACCAAAAGAAAGTCACTATATGGTTGTTAGGCGAATCTTTTGATATTTGGCGCATACCCCAAACTTTGGCCTCTGGTATCCCAAAGGAGCAAACTTCAATCTAGTTGGCTATTCTGACTCAGATTGGGCAGGAGATTGTGTGGAGAGGAAGTCAACTTCTGGAGGATGCCAATTCCTTGGTCGCTCACTGGCAAGTTGGTCTTCAAAGAAGCAGAATTGCGTCTCTCTATCATCCACCGAAGCTGAGTATGTGGCAGCTACAAGTTGTTGTGCACAATTGCTATGGATGAGGCAAACTTTAAAGGATTACGGTGTCACTTGTGACAAAGTGCCTCTTCTATGTGACAATCAAAGTGCTATCAAGATTTCCCTCTACCCAGTGCAACATAGCAAAACCAAGCATATTGATATTCGCCATCACTTCATCCGTGAACATATCAAGCTAGGTGATATTGAGGTTCACTTCATCCACACTGAAGAGCAACTTGCAGATATGTTCACTAAGCCCCTGGATGAAGCAAGGTTCCGGGAGTTAAGGCATGAGCTAAATATCATTGATTCAAGTAATGTGGATTGAAGCTAGGCACGTTGCACCTCACTATGCATTCTATCTTGCTCTAGATGTAGGCATGGACATAGGGGGAGTGTTGTTCTCTCAATAAACTTTTCCTCCCCCCATTATGCATAAATCGATCTAGTCGTTCACTTTAGCCATTGTCAAATGGCACTTGTGCTTCAAAGAAGAGCATTGGTCATGAACCCAAGGATAATTCTTCGCGGTGTCATACCTTTGTCTCAAACATAGGTGGCCTCGGCCACCGCCCCCCCCCCCCCACCTTTCTCTCATATAGAAGAAAGGATATAAAATGACAAGTCAGTATATCTTGCTGGTGCTATCTTCTTTTTCACTTACTTGTCATTTGTCCACGTTCTTCTCTTATCCTAGGCCCCGTGGTGACATTTGCAGCGGTACTACCGCCAGGATCCCAGCGGTACTACCGCCAGGGGTAGCGGTACTACCGCCAGGACCCCAGCGGTACTACCGCTAGGGATAGCGGTACTACCGCCAGGATCCCAATCTACCACGACCTAACTAGGACATTTTTAGGGTTGTCTCACGAGGAGCGGTACTACCGCCAGGGGGAGCAGTACTACCGCTGGCCCGTACCCCTTGGGCTATATAAAGGAGGGGGAGCCCGTTTTTTCTGCCTGTTCCTTCTTCCTCGCGGCTCCTCCCTCCCCAACCTCGAACTCCCCCGATTTCGATCTCTATTCGTGGAGCCCCTTCTCTCCGTTGAGTTGGAGGGTTTGCTCCAGTTCTCCTTCCTCCTCCAAGTGTCATGGATCCCGGTAAAGCTCCTCTCCTTCTTCTCTTGATTGTTGTTCTTGTTCTAGGGTTAGGAGCATTGGTGGTTTGGATCCATGTCTTTGATATTGTGCCTTGTTCTTGGATGGCATGAAGGAGATGTTCAAGGGGAGTGTAGGTCCTATGAATCTGTGCTTTTATTTTGCCATGCCCTAGGATTTACATGTTTTAGATCAAGCACTTGGACAATTTTTGGATTAGATCTAAAAGTTGCTCTCTCTTGACTAGGCATGTGCTTATTTAGATGGTACTTGTGATCCTCATGTGATTAGGGCTATGGTGGAGTTCTTAGTGTTCATACACAGCCCATGGACCTCGTCAAATCCATGTAGCCATCTCTATGGGTTCTATTCATATTTCAGATCTAAAAAATCAAACCCCAGCGGTACTACCGCCAGGGTAGCGGTACTACCGCCAGGACCCCGGCGATACTACCGCCACGGGTAGCGGTACTACCGCCAGGACCCCGGCGGTACTACCGCCAGGGGTAGCGGTACTACCGCCAGGAGGATTCTGTGTGTATTCTTTTCATGTGCTTGGCAATGTGTGTTTACTTTTCTGCCTCCTCTTGTTCATTGCCTTGACTCCTTTTGTCGCTATTTTTCGGTGTGTGTTTTGTGTCACAGGTGGTGCTCGCCGGTCGAACCCCCCACGGGACACGCAGTCAAAGAATTATCGCAACCCAGAGGCTCTAGAGGGCTCCGCCACTTCAGGCCTGCAACCCAAAAAGCAGGCCTTCAAGAAGACCGCTCACAAGGACAAGGGGCTCAACGTTCGCACCATGCCCCCTTAGGATTTTCTGCGGTTCCGCACCCAAAACCACTATCTCCAAGAGCGGGCTGTGATCAAGAATGTCGAGCATGTGTGGACAAGGGATCACTGCAGGATCTACCGTGATATCATCAACCATTTCAAGAAGAACTTTGTCCCCGTTCAGTGGATTGACCTGGCTCACCTTCAGCGGAACATGGACTACTTTGGTGATGCTCTCTCTTTGATTGACAAACTGGGCATCAAGGAGATCATCTCTTTCAAGACAGACTTTGACCCCAATGTTGTTGCCCAGTTCTATGTCACGGTTCACTTCTCTCCTGATGACGAGCGCTCCATGGTGTGGATGACTGGGACTCAGAAGATGACCGGTTCCTGGCGTGAATTCATGGCATTCCTCAAGGTTGATTTCCAGGGAGCTGACACTCCACTTGGGTCGCGTCCTCATGCTGCAGCTCCCACTGATAGGGCCTCCGCCAAGGACAGATTGCAGCTACTCTATGTGAAGAAGGGTGTGCTCCCCAGGCATCTGGACATCATGCATCGGATCTTCTGCAACACCCTCTTTACTCGCATTGGCAACTTCGACGAGATACATGGCTCTCTGGCTGAGATGCTACTGCTCTGTGAGGAGGCTATGACTAAGGAGTCTGCCCCTCTTGATATTTCTGATGTGATGTTCACTGAGCTCTGGAACTGCATCATGATGCGCAAGGTTCCCATCTACGGGCCCTACTTGTTTGCTTATATCCGTCAGAAGTGGCAAGACACCTATCCGCAGGAGGAGTTATACATTCAGGCTGACTACATTGTGCACGATCCTGTCAAGCTTCGCGTCAAGGACAAATGGGCCAACCCATCAACTTCATCTCAGCACATGGACACTGACACAGAGACTGCTGCTGACAAAGGGGCCGCCTCTCAGTCCCTCTCTTCTGCCATGCCATCTTGGGCCATGAAGCTGCAGGATAAGATGAAGACTCTCTTCTGTATGCAGGCTAAGGGCCAGTATCAGACGCACGTGGCTCAGAAGGAGAACCGCCAGAGGCACAAGCGTGTCCTGAGGACACTTGATCTGGACATCTCTAGCGGATCAGAGGACGACATCATTCCAGAGGCTGCTTGGATGCGGGCTCAAGGTTACCAGTGGTCTGGCGCTGAGGAGGAAGAGGACAATGAAGAGGAGCAGGACGATCCGGAGGGTACGGACGAGTCTGGCGATGCTGAGGATGAGGAGTAACCACCTGTGGTGTTAGGTGTGCCCCTTTTTGGTGTCTTGTGCCAAAGGGGGAGAGAGTCTAGGAGCTGGATTTGCTTTGAGAGTTGCACTTTGCTTAGCTTTGCTTATCTTTCGTGTTTTGCTTCGAACTTGGTTTGCTTCTATTTTGCTATCTTTCGTGAGACATGAACTTATGTGAGATTTATTTCCATCATATGTTGTGAGTCATATGCTCTTTATTTTCATATATCTCTATCTTTTTGTTCTCATATTATTCTCTGTGCAAATTCGGTATTGTCATCAATCCACCAAAAAGGGGGAGATTGTTGGGGCATAGTTTATGCCTAAGTAATTTTGGTGATTGATGAAAGTACCGCAAAGGACTAACCGTGTGTATTAAGATTTCAGATAACACACGTCAACGGCACAAGACGACTCGCCCCCTCTTTCGTGGAACAGAAGCACGGTTTTCTCTACGATTCTCTTTTTTTGAGTCATAGGGACGTCGTACTATTAAGAGGGGAACCGTAGTGGAAAGGTTTGGGTCGAATCAATCTTGCACGCGCACACTTCACATATTTTCCCCCTTGCCGGCAACTTTGGAGTGGCTCCCGCCATAGTGTTTCCTTCATCTTTGCAAAGGGTCCCCAGCGGTAGTACCGCTGGGCCTAGCGGTAGTACCGCTGGCCCTAGCGGTAGTACCGCTGGAGTGCGAGCGGTAGTACCGCTGCAGCCAGCGGTAGTACCGCTAGCTGGAGGTAGTACCACCCCTGGTCAGCGGTAGTACCGCTCCAGGAGCTTAGTACCGCCTGCCTAGCGGTTGTACGTGGACGGACCTTTTTGCGAAGACTTTCTTGGCGGTGGTAGTGCTTATGCACTACCACGGGCCCAGCAGTACTGCAGCCATCGGTAGTACCGCTGGAGTGCCAGCGGTAGTACCGCTAGGCACGGGCTGTGAGTGGGAAAACGGTTGGATTCCCCCCCCCCACTATACAAAGGGTTCTTCTAGCTGTGGAACCCTATCTCTTACCCTACCAAGCTCCATTGTTGCTCCCTAAGCTCAAAAGTGGCCGATCTCTCTCCCTAGCCAATCAAACTTGTTGATTCTTTAGGGATTGGTTGAGAAGGCCTAGATCCACACTTCCACCAAGAGAAAAGTTGATTCCCCCACCAATCCCTTGCGGATCTTGTTACTCTTGGGTGTTTGAGCATCCTAGACGGTTGAGATCACCTCGAAGCCACATTCCATTGTGGTGAAGCTTCGTGGTCTTGTTGGGAGCCTCCAAGCTTCGTGTGGAGTTTGCCCCAACCTTGTTTGTAAAGGTTCGGTCGCCGCCTTCAAGGGCACCTGTAGTGGAATCACGGTACCTTGCATCGTGCGAGGGCGTGAGGAGAATGCGGTGGCCTTAGTGCCTTATTGGGGAGCATTATGCCTCCACACCGCTGTAACGGAGACGTACCTCCTGTCAAAGGGAAGGAACTTCGGTAACACATCCTCGTCTTCATTGGTTCCACTTGTGGTTATCTCGAACCTTTACTTTGTGTATGCTTATGTTGTTGTCTTTCCCTTACTTGTCTTAGTAGCTATCGTTGCTAGCTTCATTACGGTTCACCCCATTGTTGTCATATTTGTGAACCCATATGTTGTTTACCCTAACTTGCTAAGATTAATTAAAAAGTGGTCGCTGCCTATTCACCCCCCCCTCTAGTCAACCATATCGATCCTTTCACGTACTCATCTCCAAACTCCGGTCCTTCCATGTTTGGTCAATAATATAACCAGTGGCAAGCCAATGAGTACTTTGAATGTACTTGCAAACAACCCATGATATGAACAATGAAAGTGAAGGATAACAATAACATGCATCTTTGGTGGATATCTCTTGGTGGTAAATAAACATGATCACAGGTATGGATCATAAGATAAGAACTACTTTTGAAGAACAGGTTACGGATATCAATATATCTGTTGAGGGATGAACCATCCGGGTTCACCCTATATGACAAGTCACCAAACTTGGTCATATCATTACTTTGATAATAATTCCATGTAACTCATACGCACACACACTTGGTTTATGCGGAAACAACTAGACGTAGTTTAAGCAGCACCACCTAACTGTCCTTGACCGTGGACACGGATATTCGAATAGTTGTACACTCTAAAGAGGTAGTACGCTGGACCCACGAGATCCGAGAAACTTTTGTGTCATCCATGACTCGCGGTATATAACATACTCGAGGTAAGTACCTGATCAATGCCTTTCCCCTGACGATACTAGACAAAGAGGTCCACTCGATTGGTACCCAGCCCACATGTTGTACGTCTTACGAGCACCGACTCTGGACAGTATCAACCATGCGGGGACCAACGGTGTGCCCGGAACTCATAAATGGCATAGTCGCCCTACCTGGCACGACCCCATCACGAGAGTGACCACACATCACTCCCGCCACTAGTAATGTGGATCTTTGCTAGCACAGACCAGAGTAATTAACACAGCCCCATTCCATAAAGGGGTAACATGGTCGTACATGTAAGGTTGGGACGGTCGACACATCAAAAATCTATTCCCATTTCCGAAGCCGTACTCACACAAATACCCGGTGCACCACTTCACCGAAAGTGGCCACCTAACTCATCATCACCCTCGGGCATTAGTGGCACTCGACAGGGTTTTCTTAAGTCTTTGATTTATACCAACAACATGCTCATGCTACTATTACTCTAGCTTTACTTGTCAACATGACACTAGCATGACCCTGATAGGTGCTAGGATCAAGCTCTATGCATGTGCTCCGGAGGAGCCATCGGTAACATCACATCAATGATTTACTGGCACTTATGATCATATGCAACGAAAATATTTGCTATCTTAACATGCAATATAACATATGCTAAGTCATGGTCAAAGGGCTGCTTGCCTTGGTCAGCTAGGTATCCGGGGTCTTCGAGGTCTTCCGCTCCGATTCCCTCATCACACGGGTTTTCTATCATCGTTAAAATAATAAATAAGAAATAGCTCACTCAAATAAAGATCACAAAGTCATTTTTAAAATGTTATTTATTACTCATAAATCTAAGTGGTTATTTTGAAAAATATTTGCCTCTGATTCCAATGAAGGAACATTTTTTAAATCAACCAAATAGAAGCAAAACTATTCCAATTTAGTCCTTTTTATTATTGTAAAACAGAATAGTTGCTGAAGAATTCATCCAATGGTCTTATTAAATAATACAAAATTTTAGAAGAATATCAGTGAAAAAAAAATATTTACACTTGTTAAATATTTTTATAAAAATCTTTGAAATCAGATTTTAAAAACAAGAGAAAAATGGGCTAAGTCCCTCGCCTGGCTCGGCCTGGAACTAGGCCGGCCCAAGGCCAGCCGACAGCCTACCCAGGCACGCGCGCCGTCAGGTTTGAACCTGACGTGTGGGGCCCTGCGATTAGCAGCTGTGGGCAGCGAGGAGGAGAGAGCTGGGCCATCGATACGTGGGGCACATGTGTCGGGGTCGTCTCCTACCTCTGGCCAGAGAGGAGGACGAGTACGCCGGCGAGGCTGTCGACGTTCTCAAGCCCCAACGAGGACAGAAATAGGTTCGACACGACGTCGCCTACCTGCTGATAGCCGGAACAACGAAAGAGAGGCACGGGTTCGCCGGCGACGAGGAGGCCGCGGCGGAAGAGTTTCGGGAGGTGGTCGAGAGGGTAGCTAGGGGCATGGAAATGCTTGGGAAACTTGGCGGAAAGCTTCCTAAGGTCGAGGGGATCAGTTTGGTGGGTCGAGGGACGCACGAGCCGTCGTGTAGCCGGAGATTGACCGGAGCTCTGAGACGGAGGGGCCTCGGTCGACCTCGAGCATCGGGGCTCTCCTGGCTTGCTGGGGTGGCTAGGGAGGTGCTAGTGGTCGTGGCGAAGCTGTCTGAGGGGTGCTGGAGCGAGGGGGGCTATTTATAGGCCCGCGATGGTGAGCCGATTCGGGAGCTCCGGTGACTCACCGTGGCGCGCATGGGGGTGCAGAGAGGAGCTGGGGTCGAAACCACGGTCTTAGGACGAGGTTTTGGACTGCCAGAACCATCTGCAACAGAGGGAGAGAGAGAGGAGTCGAGCATCAGTGGCCGCGCAACCTTGGCCGGTTCTGGTGCGCGCGGGCACGCATCGCACGAGCTCTAGCGCGGGAGAGGAGGAGCCCTGATGGTTGCTCGATGCAGAGGGATTGTCGGGGAACAGGTTGTACACTGCTACTTCTGAAACAACAACGCCAGAAATTGACACGTTGACGGAGATTGGGTTTGCGTTGGTTTTTTCCTTGAAGAGGAAAGGGTGAGGCAACACAGGAGTAGTAAGTATTTCCCTCAGTTTGAGAACCAAGGTACCGATCCAGAAGGAGGGTCTCGTCAAGTCCAGAGTACCTGCGCGAAAACAAACAAGCTTGCACCCAACGCTTCAAAGGGGTTGTCAATCCCTTCAAGATTGTTTGCAAAGTGAGATCTGAAGGCGGAAAGTGCAACGAAGTAAAAAGTGCAAGGCTGAAAATATGGTGTGGAGTAGACCCTGGGGGCCATAGTGTTCACTAGAGGCTTCTCTCAAAATAGCAAGTATTAGGGTGGGTGAACAAATTAGTGTCGAGCAATTGATTGAACCGCGCAAAGTCATGACGATATCTAAGGCAATGATCTAGCATATAGGCATCACGTCCGAGACAAGTAGACTAATACTTTCTGCATCTACTACTATTACTCGACACATCGACCGCTATCCAGCAGGCATCTAGTGTATTGAGTTCATGACGAACAGAGTAGCGCTTTAAGCAAGATGACATGATGTAGAGGGATACTCTCAAACCAATGATGAAAACCCCATCTTTTTACCCTTGATGGAAACAACACGATACGTGCCTCACTACCCCTTCTGTCACTGGGTGAGGTCACCGCATGGTATGAACCCAAAACCAAGCACTTCTCCCATGGCAAGAATCATAGATCTAGTTGGCCAAACAAAACCCACAACTCGAAGAGAATTACAAGGATATTAAATCATGCATAAGAGAGATCAGAAAAAACTCAAATAAGATTCATCGATAATCTGATCATAAATCCACAATTCATCGGATCTCGACAAACACACTGCAAAATAAGATTACATCGGATAGATCTCCATGAAGATCATGGAGAACTTTGTATTGAAGATCCAAGAGAGAGAAGAAGCCATCTAGTTACTAGCTATGGACCCGTAGGTCTATGGTGAACTACTCACGCATCATCGGAGAGGTCATGGTGTTGATGGAGAAGCCTTCCATGTCCGAATCCCCTCTCCGGCAGGGCACCAGGACGTGCCCCAGATGGGATCTTGCGGAGACAGAAGCTTGCGCGGCGGAAAAGTGATTACAATGCTCCCCTCATTTTTTTGGGAATATTTGGGAATATATAGGCGCAAGATCTAGGTCAAGGGACCTCCAGGGGGCCCACAAGCCTACATGGCATGCCCCCCTGGCCGCGGGCTAGGGGCATGTGGGGCCCCTGGGGCTCTTCTGGCTTGGCTCCCAATTCCCCCGATCTTCTTCCGTTCCAGAAAAAATCTTTTTGGGGCTTTTCTTCCGTTTGGACTCCGTTTAAAAATCTCCTCTGAAAGGGGTCAAAACATGAAAAAAACAGGAACTGACACTTGGCACTGAATTAATAAGTTAGTCCCAGTAAATAAATAAAAGGCATGCAAAACATCCAAAGTTTGACAAGATAATAGCATGAAACAATCAAAAATTATAGATACGTTGGAGACGTATCAGACACCTCGAGGGAGGCTGGAACTAGCCGAGAGCGTCGCCCCCACCTTGGTGGCTTCCTGTAGCGCGCCCAGAGCACAATTTTGGCATGCCACGGCATGCTGGTGCGCTCTGAGGCAGTTTGGACGTGTCTAGCATGTCGTGGCACTAGCTGGTAGTGAGGCTAGCCGTTGGGATCCCCGTGGGAGCTTCGGCTGGTCAAGGGAGACAAGGAATACTGGTGTTGTCAGCATTGAACTGAAGCTTACATTGGCGTTTTTGGCATTTCCACTTTGAACCAGTGAGGGGGCAGTTGACTAGAGTTGGGCATTGATATTGGCCAACTAATCTAAGAGTTTGGAGCAAAGGGGTTGGGTTTATCTATGGGTTAAAGGGGCTTTTACCCATTTGTCAAAAGGTGCTCGACAGTGGTTTGGGGTAGTTGCACCCCACCACTGGTGCTGCAACTTAACATGTTTGGGTTTGGTGCTAAAACATGGGGTTTCACCAAGTTTGAGCTCCATTGGACAAGTTTAGCTTTGTAAACTTGAAAACACCACCATTTGACCAGATCTGTCCCTTCCAAAGAGAGTGTGGGCAAACTAAGTCCCACAAATCCCATTTTTGGTGTGGAACCCTCATTTGAGGTATTATACACTCGTGCAAAGTTTCTGCTTCATTGGACAAACGTTGCTATGTATAGTTGCTCTAACTCCAATCTAGACAGAAGGGGGTTTTGGGTTATTTGGGGTCCTTAATCACCTTGGATCAAAGTGAAACTTTATGTGGACACCAAGTATGGCTTAGGGATACCACTGGAAGTTTCTAGGATTTTATTGAGAATATTTCCTTTGGAAATATTTCAAAAGGTCAAAACAGACATAAATGGTTTTCAGGGTTTTACTCAAATAATTATAATATTAATAGGGTTTTAAAATCTTATGTATGGAAAATATATGTCCTTCTGATCATCTCCAAATTTAATCACATTTTTCTAAGGCAGAAAAGTATTTTTCCATGTAGGAATGCCATTTCTCGCCTCATAAATGGACATGTAATTTAATTAGGAAACTAATTCTAACAATATTTATTTTGTGGTTTTGGAGCACTAAAATGAAGTTAAAATCGGATCACCAACTTTGGGTAGAAACACTCGTTGCCATCAAGGGCATGTAGTGCAACTCAAAGTAGGATTTTACCTTGACCAGAAACAAGTAAAGGTTTTTGGAAATAATTCAATATTGTGAAATGGGGTTTTTATCATCACATGATCATCACACAAGCATTCAATGACAATCATGGCACTCACATCATTAGTTCTGGAAAAAAAATACAAGCTCAGATTTTTGCATTACACAGAAGTGGTAGTGAAAACAGGGTGTGACAGACCTATCCCCCTTACAAGAATCTCGTCCCCGAGATTCCTAAGCTAGGTGCTAAAAAGGTCCGGAAACTCAGATCGGAGATAGTCTTCACGCTCCCATGTTGCTTGGGCTTTGGTGTGGTTGCTCCACTGAACCTTGAAGTACTTGATGGTGCGGCTTCTGGTGCAACGCTCAGCTTCATCCAGAATGCGGATCGGCTTCTCGCGGTAGGTGAGGTGTGGCTACAGGTTGATGGCTTGATGGTCAATGTCCTTGTAAAGATCGGGTCGATTTGGCGCTTGAAGGCACTTCCTTAGTTGTGACACGTGGAAGACGTTGTGCACACCCTAAAGTTCCGGAGGTAGCTCCAATTGATAAGCAACTTCTCCATGCCTTGTCGTGATCTTAAAAGGTCCAATGAACCTTGGAGCGAGTTTCCCTTTAACATGGGAACACTTGGTTCCTTTAAGAGGGGTGACACATAGGTACACCTGGTCTTCAAGGTTAAACTCCAATTCCCTACGGTGAGAACCCACATAGCTCTTTTGTCGCGACTTGGCTGCCTTTAGATTTTCTCAAACAAGTTGCACCTTCTCTTCTGCTTTGTGCAAAACTTCCGGCCTGAAAATTAGCCCTTCACCGGCTTCGGACCAGTTGAGAGGGGTGCGACACTTCCGTCCGTGCAACACCTCAAATGGGGCCATTTGGAGACTGGACTGGTAGCTGTTGTTGTATGAAAACTCAGCGAACGGCGGACGGTCTTCCCATTTGGCACCATGTGCCAAGACGCAAGCGTGGAGCATATCTTCGAGTATGTGATTCACTCTTTCCATTTGTCCGCCTGTTTGCGGGTGGAAAGCAGTGCTGAAAGAGATCTTGGTACCGAGGGCTTCTTGGAACTTCTTCCAAAATCTTGAGGTGAACTGCGTGCCTCGGTCATATACAATCTCCATGGGAACTCCGTGAAGGCTCACGACACGATGGATATACAGACTAGACAATTGGTTTCCATCATACGTGGTGTTGACTAGAATGAATAGGGCCACCTTGGTCAGGTGGTCGACTATGACCCATATGGAGTTGTGCCCTTTGCTTGACCTGGGCAATCCAGTGATGAAATCCATGTCGACTTTGTCCCACTTCCATTCTAGCACTTGAAGTGGTTGTAGCAGTCCAGCAGGTCGCTGATGTTCAGCCTTGACTCGCTGGCACACGTCGCACTTGGAAACGTAAGACACTATTTCCCTCTTCATGCCATGCCACCAGAATCTTTCTCGGAGATCTTGATACATCTTGGTACCACCGGGGTGAATAGAGTAGGGTGTATCATGAGATTCTTGTAGGATCAAATCCTTGAGTTCAGCCTTGTTGGGTACGCATAAACGTTTCCCAAACCACACTACTCCTTGTTCATCCACCGATAATCTTGGGGCCTTGCCTTCTTGAATCTTCTTCTTGATACCTTCAGTGCTCTTATGACCCTTCTGGTCCTCCTTGATATCATCATCCAGCATTGGTTTTACTTTGAGGTTAGCTAGGAATCTTGATTCTACTATCCCCAACCCGAAGTTCTCCAATTCTTCATATAAGGCAGGTTGTCTTTCCTTGAGCATGACGCTCAAGGTGCTGGTCTTTCGGCTTAAGGCATCTGCCACTACATTGGCCTTACCGGGGTGATATTGAATGCTGAGGTCGTAGTCCTTGATTAACTCCAACCATCTTCGTTGCCTCATATTCAATTCCCTTTGGGTGAAGATATACTTCAGACTTTTGTGGTCAGTGTATATTTCACATCGTTTCCCCAAAAGGTAATGTCGCCATGTCTTCAGGGCATGTGCTACTTCTGCCAATTCGAGATCATGGGTGGCATAATTCTCCTCATGCGGGCGCAGTTGTCGTGACAGAAATGCCACAACTCTGTCGTCCTGCATTAGAACCCCACCGAGCCTGGTTCTGGTGGCATCACAATGTATCACAAACTCCATGCTGATATCTGGAGTGGCCAATACCGGGCGGTAGTTAATCTCTTCTTCAACTCTTGGAAGCTTGCTTCACACTCAGGCGTCCATTAGAACTTCTTGTGTTTCTTCAAGAGCTGAGTCATAGGTCAAGCTATGCGGGAGAATCCTTCTACAAACTTGCGGTAATATCCCGCGAGTCCGAGGAAGATCCTGACTTCCTTCACATCAATTGGAGATTCCCACCTGGTTACCGTGGTAATCTTGGAGGGATCAAATGTCAATCCACTTGCTGTCATGATATGACCCAAGAATCCAACTTCGTTCAGCCAGAATTGGCACTTGCTGAATTTGGCATAAAATTGGTTCTCTCGAAGCTTTTCCAACACTAACCTCAAGTGTTGCTCATGCTCTTCTTCGGACTTGGAAAAGATTAATATGTCATCAATGAATACGATGACAAACTTGTCCACGTATTCCATGAAGACCTTGCTCATGAGGTACATGAAGTAAGATGGGGCATTAGTCAATCCAGAAGACATGACACTGCATTCCTACAGACCGTACCAGGTCACGAACGCAGTCTTGGGTATGTCCTCGGGTCGAATCTTCAGTTGGTAATATCCAGACCTGAGATCGATCTTTGGAAAATACCTTAGCTCCATTTAAGTGATCAAACAAGTCTTCAATCTTGGGGAGTGGATGGTTGTTCTTGATCGTGACCTCATTGAGAGAACGGAATCGACGCAGAGTCTGATAGTCCCATCCTTCTTGGGAACGAAGAGAACATGTGATCCCAAGGTGACGAACTCGGACGAATAAACCCTTTCCCGAGTTGCTCATCCAGCTGCTTCTTAAGCTGCGCTAGCTCTTCGGATCCCATCCTATAAGGCTTCTTATAGATAGGCCTTGATCCGGGCATGAGCTCAATGATGAACTCGATGTATCGGTCAGGAGGCATTCCTGGTAGCTCATCAGGAAATACGTCCGGGTACTCACAGACTATTGGCACTTGGTCGAGTTCTACCTCTCACAAGCTGTTAACCCGTGGTACTCGAGCGGGTACTGGCTCAGAGACATACTTGACTTTGACCCTTTGGTCGCTTGTCATGGTAATGGCCCTGTTGGCACAGTCCAAGATACTTTGATGCTTGGCCAACCAATCCATGCCGAGAATTACTTCTAGGCCTTGCGACTTAAGCACAATGAGATCCGCTGAGAAGCTCGTCCCATTGATAACTATCCCGACCTTCCTACATCCTAGGTTGGTCCTCAATACCGCCCCCGGGGTTTGAATTGCCATCTGCCCGCGAAGCAGGGTAGGTTTTAAACCACATTTTTCCGCAAATCTTTGTGTAACAAAATAATGCAAAGCACCACAATCAAACAATACTGTTGCTGGGGTGGAGTTGACAAGGAACGTACCCAGAATGCAGTCCGGGTCTTCCTGTGCCTCTTCTGTGGAGATATGATTAATCCGCCCCTGCTGTGATACTGCTGATTGCGGGGAGCTTGATTCCTGCCTGGTGCTCCTTGGCCTTGATTTGACGCACTGGGGCGCGGTGTGTCGGGCTTCTTGTTGGGACACTGCCTGGAATAGTGCCTTGTTTGTCCACATCCAAAATAGGTAACTTGTGCTCGAAGATTGGTCTTGACTCCACTATTGTTCGGTGTATTGATTGGTGCCTTGGTGTTGACTTGCTGCTGAGGTTGGTAGTTCTCGCAAAATGTTGGAGTCTTGTACTGCTGCTGTTGATAGCTGGGTCTTGCTGGTGCTGACTGCCATGGGCGTGGCTTCGGGTTACTCAGTCCTCCACTACCCATTAGCTTGCACTTACGGGTGTTGTCCATAGCACGACACTTATCCTCCAACATAAGGGCCTTATTAACCAGATCGTTGAATGCCCGGCATTCACAAACAACCAGTTGATACTGGAGTGACTGCTGCAGTCCTTCCATAAAGTGTTCCACTTTGGCGGCCTCAGTGTTGACGTCTTCTGGTGCATATCTTGACAGGAGGTTGAACTTCTGCAAGTACTCCTTGACGGATCCACTTCCTTGCCTTAAGGCTCGAAATTCCCGCTTCTTAATGGTCATCATTCCAGGAGGAATGTGAGCAGCGCGGAATCCATCTTTGAACACAACCCAAGTGATGACTTGCCCTGCTCGCATGATCTAAAATCCATCCCACCAAGCTCTGGTTGTGCCTCCGAGACAGTGAGAAGCATAGAGGACTTTCTCACGATCATCAGTGCATTTGACCAGCGCGAGGAGGTCTTCGATAGTACGGATCCAGTCATCGGCATCAAAGGATTCAGTCGTCTCCGTGAATAAGGGTGGCGTAGTTTGCATGAACTCACACAGAGTAGAGCGACCATTGCCATTCCCGTTCTACGGCAGGTTGTTCACCAAGGCTTGAGCCAGCTGCTAAATCGCGGCATTACTGGCTTGACGTTCCTCTCGGAGAGCTTGAAGGAACTGAGCCATAGTCAAGCTTTTAGGAGGAGGTGGTGGCGGTGGAACATCGTCTTGCTGCTCGTGGTGACCTCCAGCTTGAGCTTCCCCTCCGGTTCCCTGCTGCGGACCTGAAGAGGGAGAGTCGGGGTTGCCGAAGGTGCTGTTGCGAGTTCCATTCACCATCCTGTCACGGGAGTAGACAGGTCAATTTGCCGAACTGGCTGAAATCATAAGGGATGATGCTCTAGTAAAGAGGGGGCCTGGTGTTGTGCTAGTGTGAAATTTTTAAGCCAAAGGTTTTTGAAAGAGCTAATGCATTAGATTAAAACGAGCGATGTAGTCGCTCACAAGTTGCCTAATGCAGAATGCGACTTGCATCCAACATGCTTACACAACACTCATGGTTCATATGAACCGATACATGAACTCCTATGCTCGGGGACTAACTCCTAATTGCCTACGTCACTAATACTAAGCGGCAGACTACGCGATCTCATAGGCGGGTTCTGCGGGATCATCGTCTTCATCTTAATCTTCATCAGTGCTTCCCTTCTTAGACGGAGTAGGGGAAGGAAGCGGTCCATCGCAGCATCTCTTGGTTGGCGAGGTAGCAAAGAGTTCGGTGTACTCTTCCGCGGTCAGGGGACGACTCTGAAGAGGAGTGGCCTTAGCGGTGGTATTCCTCCTCAGAAAGCGATGCCAGGTGGTCCTTCGGTGCTCGTTCCTTCTTCACCTTGCGGTTTCTTCATCTTCTCCATGCGAAGTAGATCCTTGACTTGGTGCAGCTCTTGGCGAATATTTGTTGACTCTTTGATCAAAAGGTGCGTCGAAGTGTCGGAGGAGAGACTGAAGTAGGTCTGAAACCTCAGTGGCGTCCCGTCCTTAGAAGATGGGTTGAGTGTCCAACTCCCGTCTATCCCATCCTTAACAAAGGGTAGGTGACGAGTAGCTGGCTCATCAGCCATCTCGGGAAGGATGTCGCGGAGTCGCACAAGTGCCTCTCGTGCTACGGTCTCCACTACCAACATCAGATCCTCCATCTATGGTCCTTCAAAGAACCAGCTAGTCAGGGAGTCGTTTGCCATCACTATCACGTCCACGTGATACTCCTTAGTGTCGGCGTTGACCCAGTGCTCATGGTAGAGGAAGATGGGCGTGCGGCGTACTTGGCACTTCTCGAGGCTATCACTCAAAAGTAGAGGAAAGCCCATCTCCAAAAGCATCTCAGGTACGGCGGCCATCTACAAGGTGTAGAGGAGAGGGTTATAAAGTTTTAAGTGGGTGCAGAATCTCAGGTTAAGGTCTAAGTGCACTAGTCATCTCGGCTATCGTCCATGCTACCTAAGGCTTCCTATAGTCAGGATGGCTCTGATACCAGCTCTATGGGGACCCTGACTTACAAGTCGAGATCGTCGGATGAACATGCTCAGTGATCCCAGAGGTCAATGCTCACCGAACACATAGATACAGAATAATAAGAGTCTTACATCCAAGTACCGAGTTATTACATCACATGACCGAACGGTCAATTTCACAAGGTTGTGCCTAAGGCCAAATCATACTAATACAACTAATAGCGGAAACCATAGGGGCTAAGCGGGTGCCCATGCCATCAAGCCTACACCGACACGCATTCTGACTCGGAATCGTCCTAGTTCGCAGGGGCGTCTCCGAAGACGTACTCATCTCCAAACTCCGGTCATTCCATGTCTGGTCAATAATATAACCAGTGGCAAGCCAATGAGTACTTTGAATGTACTCGCAAACAGCCCATGATATGAACAATGAAAGTGAAGGATAACAATAACATGCATATTTGGTGGATATCTCTTGGTGGTAAATAAACATGATCACAGGTATGCATCATAAGTTAAGAACTACTTTTGAAGAATAGGTTACAGATGTCAATATATCTGTTGAGGGCTAAACCATCCGGGTTCACCCTATATGCCAAGTCACCAAACTTGGTCATATCATTACTTTCATAATAATTCCATGTAACTCATACGCACGCACACTTGGTTTATGCGGAAACAACTAGACGTAGTTTAAGCAGCACCACCCAACTGTCCTTGACCGTGGACACGGCTATTCCAATAGTTTTACACTCTGCACACGTAGTATGCTGGACCCACGAGATCCGAGAAACTTTCGTGTCATCCACGACTCGTGGTATATAACATACCCGAGGTAAGTACCTGATCAATGCTTTCCCCTGACGATACTAGACAAAGAGGTCCACTCGATTGGTACCCAGCCCACATGTTGTACATCTTACGAGCACCGACTCTGGACAGTATCAACCATGCGGGGACCAACGGTGTGCCCGGAACTCATAAATGGCATAGTCGCCCTACCTGGCACGACCCCATCACGAGAGTGACCACACATCACTCCCGCCACTAGTAATGTGGATCTTTGCTAGCACAGACCAGAGTAATTAACACAGCCCCATTCCATAAAGGGGTAACATGGTCGTACATGTAAGGTTGGGACGGTCGACACATCAAAAATCTATTCCCATTTCCGAAGCCGTACTCACACAAATACCCGGTGCACCACTTCACCGAAAGTGGCCACCTAACTCATCATCACCCTCGGGCATTAGTGGCACTCGACAGGGTTTTCTTAAGTCTTTGATTTATACCAACAACATGCTCATGCTACTATTACTCTAGCTTTACTTGTCAACATGACACTAGCATGACCCTCATAGGTGCTAGGATCAAGCTCTATGCATGTGCTCCGGAGGAGCCATCGGTAACATCACATCAATGATTTACCGGCACTTATGATCATATGCAACGGAAATATTTGCTATCTTAACATGCAATATAACATATGCTCAGTCATGGTCAAAGGGCTGCTTGCCTTGGTCAGCTAGGTATCCGGGGTCTTCGAGGTCTTCCGCTCTAATTCCCTCGTCACACGGATTTTCTATCGTCGTCAAAAGAATAAATAAGAAATAGCTCACTCAAAAACAGATAAAAAAGTCATTTTAAAAATGTTCTTTATTACTGATAAATCTAAGTGGTTATTTTGAAAAATATTTGCCTCTGATTCCAATGAAGGAACATTTTTAAAATCAACCAAACAGAAGCAAAACTATTCCAATTTAGTCATTTTTATAACTGTAAAACAGAATAGTTGCTGAAGAATTCATCCAATGGTCTCATTAAATACTACATATTTTTAGAAGAATATCAGTGGAAAAAATATATTTTTACACTGGTTAAATATTTTTATAAAAATCTTTGAAATCAGATTTTAAAAACAAAAGAAAAATGGGCTAAGTCCCTGGCCTGGCTCGGCCTGGAACTGGGCCGGCCCAAGGCCAGCCGACAACATGCCGAGGCGCGCGCGCCATCAGGTTTGAACCTGACGTGCAGGGCCCTGCGATCAGCGGCTGCGGGCAGCGAGGGGGAGAGAGTCGGGCCACCGACAGGTGGGGCACACCTGTCGGGGTCGTCTCCTACCTCTCGCCAGAGAGGAGGAGGAGTACGCCGGCGAGGTTGTCGATGTTCTCAAGCCCCAACAAGGATAGAAATGGGTTCGGCTAGACGCCGCCTACCTGCTGATGGCCGGAACAACGACGGAGAGGCACGGGTTCGCCGGTGACGAGGAGGCCGCGGCAGAGGAGTTTCGATAGGTGGTCGAGAGGGTAGCTAGGGGCACGGAAATGCTTGGGAAAGTTGGGGGAAAGCTTCCCAAGATCGAGGGGATCAGTTTGGTGGGTCGAGGGATGCAGGAACCATCGTGTAGCCGGAGATAGACCGGAGCTCCGAGGCGGAGGGGCCTCGGTCGATCTCGAGCACCGGGGCTCTACTGGCTTGCTGGGGTGGCTAGGGAGGTGCTAGTGGTCGTGGCGAAGCTGTCTGAGGGGTGCTGGAGCGAGGGGGGCTATTTATAGGCCCGCGATGGTGAGCCGATTCGGGAGCGCCGATGACTCACCGTGGCACGCATGAGGGTGCAGAGAGGAGCTGGGGTCGAAACCACGGTCTCAGGACGTGGTTTTGGACTGCCAGAATTATCTGCAACAGATGGAGAGAGAGGAGTCGAGCATCAGTGGGCGCGAAACTTGGCCGGTTCTGGTGCACGCGGGCACGCGTCGCACGAGCTCTAGCGCAGGAGAGGAGGGGCCCTGATGGTCGCTCGATGTAGAGGGGTTGTCGAGGAAGAGGTTGGGGGAGGCTGGAACTCGCCAAGAGCGTCGCCCCACCTTGGTGGCTTCTTGTAATGCACCGAGAGCGCAGTTTTGGCATGCCACGACATGTTGGTGTGCTTTGAGGCACTTTGGACTTGTCTAGCATGTCCTCGCACTGGCTGGGAGTGAGGCTAGCCATTGGGGTCCCGTGGGAGCTTTGGCTGTTCAAGGGAGACAAGGAATATTGGTGCTGTCAGCTTTGAACTGAAGCTTAGATTGGGGTTTTTGGCATTTCCACTTTGAACCAGTGAGGGCCAGTTGACTGGGGTTGGGCATTGTTACTGGCCACCTAATTTGAGAGTTTGGAGCAAAGGGGTTGTGTTTAGCTATGGGTTAAAGGGGCTTTTACCCATTTGTCAGAAGGTGCTCGATAGTGGTTTGGGGTAGTTGCACCCCACCACTGGTGCTGCAACTTAACAGGTTTGGGTTTGCTGCTAAAACATGGGGTTTCACCAAGTTTGAGCTCCATTGGACAAGTTTAGCTTTGTAAACTTGAAAACACCACCATTTGACCAGATATGTCCCTTCCAAAGAGAGTGCGGGCAAACTAAGTTTCATAAATCCTATTTTTGGTGTCGAACCCTCATTTGAGGTATTATACACTCCTGCAAAGTTTCAGCATCATTGGACAAACTTTGCTATGTAGAGTTCCTCTAACTCCAATGTGGACAAAAGGGGATTTAGGGTTATTTGGGGTCCTTAATCACCTTGGATCAAAGTGAAACTTTATGTGGACACCAAGTGTGGCTTAGGGATACCACTGGAATTTTCTAGGATTTTATTGAGAATATTTCCTTCAGAAATGTTTCAAAAGGTCAAAACAGATAGAAATGGTTTTCAGGGTTTTACTCAAATAATTATAATATAAATAGTGGTTTAAAATCTTATGTATGGAAAATATATGTCCTTGTGATCATCTCCAAATTTAATCACATTTTTCTAAGGCAGAAAAGTATTTCCCATGTAGGAATAGCATTTGTGGCCTCAGAAATGGACATGTAATTTAATTAGGAAAATAATTGAAAAAATATTTATTTTTTGGTTTTAGAGCACTAAAATGAAGTTAAAATCATATCACCAACTTTGGGTAGAAACACTCCATGCCATCAAGGGCATGTAGTGCAACTCAAAGTAGGGTTTTACCTTGATCAGAAACAAGTAAAGGTTTTTGGAAATAGTTCAATATTGTGAAATGGAGTTTTTATCATCACATGATCATCACACAAGCATTCAATGACAATCATGGCACTCACATCATTAGTTTTGAAAAAGTTTTAACAAGCTCGGATTTTTGCATTACAGATAAGTGGTAGTGAAAACATGGTGTGACACCAAATTGGGCGAATTTTATGTGTAGAATTATCAGCATAAAATTCCCCACACTTTTGTCTTATGTGAGATGTCCGTTTGAGGTTGTCTTCGACCCGTAACGTGGCAATCTTTAAAAAGAGTTTTTAGACAGATTTCAGGAAAGTCCCAACTCGACTCCAACAAGATTTCCTCTTCTATTTTTGATAGTTCCTACACATAAATGTGTAAAACAAGAACATTGTGCACTTTTGCAACTATTAATAGGTTAGTCCAGATAAACCATAAACTTAATATAAAAACAATTATCAAAAGCATAAAAGTAGCGTGAAATCATCAAAAAAATAGATACGTTTGGACGTATCAACATCTCCAAGCTTAGTTCCTACTCGTCCTCGAGTAGGTGAAACGATAAAAACAAAATAATTTTTTAGGTGACATTCTACCAACATAATCTTGATCATCATATTTGTAAAAGCATTTGTAACCTGAGATCATAGCACTCCAAACATAGGCATGATAGATATAATTCTAACAGTGAAACTTAGCAACCATGTTGCAACATGAAAGGTAACACAAACAAAAGATCATGAATAATAATTCACTTGAAAGTTATACGTTTGTTTCGAGGATAAAGAAAACATAGTAAAGCGGTATTTCACTTGTCCTTAAGAGTGGGGCATAACATAAATGCCAGGACACCTTCAAAGTTCAAGTGGATGACTAGAACAAATAATTTGAGAGCAAGTAATAACATATCATGAATCAATCAATAATAAATTTTGGGACTATGCACATTATACTCAGAATGACAACTATGCTATGTTAATTGGTGCATAAAGTTAGAGAAGACTCAAAATAAAAGTAAAAGAAAGGCCCTTCGTAGAGGGAAGCAGGGATTACTCATGTGCTAGAGCTTTTAGAGATTTTTCAAATCAATAAGATTGTAAAACAAGCTTTTGGGAGGTGCATAATTTGTCAACGAATGCTAGGAGATAGCCCAATACTTCTCATGTTGGACAAGTTTTGAGGAACGACTCCCAAAGTGGGGACGATCACATCCCCTTAGTCTCCTTTCTTTATCAATATTCTGATTTCTCATGAACAAAGCGTGAATGGGGTTTCATTTGTATGAGCTGGGCGCACTTATGCCAGTCCCTCCTCGTATTAGGGGTTCGCAGATTAGACATGCAAACCCAAGATAAAGCTTGTCCAGTATGAGAAGATCATGAATTATCTACTACTTCCTCATGAGCTAAAACAGAGACACAAAACAAGAATAATTTTGAAAGTTTTAAAGGTAGCACATGAGAAATTTACTTGGAGTGGCGGTTAAATACCACATGTAGGTATCATGGACACATTTGGCAAACTTTGGTTTTTAGGAGTTGGATGCACGAGTAGAGTTCATACTCAGTACAGGTGGAGGCTAGCAAAAGACTGAGAGCGACAAATTAAGAGAGCAATAATGGCAATAATCATGCATGGCGATAAAAACATTATTAACCAAAGCATAAATGGTATTACAAGTCAAAAACTAAATGATCATAGGGGCTATAAGTGACTGGTTTGTAGTCATAACATGGTGTGAGCATGCGCCAAGTCAACCCAAATGAAGTAGTAAAGGAGAATACCACAATATTATGCTTCGATATGATAAAAAAGACACGTGATTATTTCAATGGCACATTAAGCACTCTCAGCTATTTGAGACAAGTCGTGCTACATCAATAACTACTAAGCATATAATTAAGATAATATCTAACATGAAATGTTAAAGTCTAAGCCACAATCTAAACAAGCTTCCTATTGCACCACTATAAGCATGAAATATTTTACTCTTCTCCAGAACCAATCAACTTTCTTGAAACAACTCTCATAGATAATATTAGTTTAATACCAAAGAGATAATCATATATAACTGAAGCAAACTAACAAGATCTAAACAAAATATGAGTGGAAAACAAGAGCTAAATGCAGTACTAGCAAAAAAGGAACACTCAGAGAACAATAAGAGTGAAAACAAGAGTGTTCTAAGCAATTAAAACAGAGCATGTCTCTCTCCAAACTAATATGCTGGGACCCAACCATTTATTACATCAAAGAAAACTAAACAAACTGAGAAGTAAAGAGCGGGACGCTCCAAGCATAGCACATAACATATGAAGTGATAAAAATATAGCATGGAGAAGGACGAACTGATGATTGTTGATGGAGAAGGGGATGCACGGGGGCATCCCCAAGCTTAGAGGCTTGAGTCTCCTTGAATATTTATTGGGGGTGCATGGGGGCATCCCAAAGCTTGAGCTCTTTACACTCATGGATCTTCTTTCATCATCTTCCATCGCGTACTTGAAAACTCCCTTCATACGAAACTCATCATAAGCTGATTAGAGTGGTTAGTACCCATAATAAAATAATTTATTCCCTACTAGAAATAAAGATTATCAAGAAGAGCTACCGTTTCTCAAGATTTCAAAAAGGTTTTTGTAAAGAAACCATAAGCTTAGGACTTGCAAAACAATGAAAACAATAAACAAGGCAGAATTTGGAAAAAACAGACCAGCGGGTAGTAAATAATTTTTTCGGGACACTTCTGCAACTCAAATCAAACAACTCAGAACAGATGCCAGAAAGTAAATTATATAGATCATACTGTCAAAATAATTCAGATCAAAAAGATGAGCTGGTGATTTTTGGCGAATTTTCCTGTCAAGCAGACATAATCTGTTTCTGGACAACATGTCACAACTTTTGAACTTTCTTGTAATCGGAGGCTAAAACTTGGAACAAAACAAAATAAAAAGGATAAGGAGAGGTTGATACATAGGTAACAACTTCCAAGACTCAAAGAAAACAAAAAACAAAACTGAAAGAAAACAACATGAAAACATAAGGAAAACAAAGTGGGTTGCCTCCCACAAGCGCTTTTCTTTAACGCCTTTTAGCTAGGCATGGAAAAAAGAGGGATGCCTTGGGCATCCCCAAGCTTTGATGATTGAATATTATTGAATACTTCATTGAGTTGCACTTGGGAGTCCCCAATATTGAGCTTTTCTCTTCTCATTCATCTCGTATCACCATCTCCATTCGATCTAAAATACTTCATTCACATAAAACTTGACAAAAACTCATTAGTAGGGTTAGTACTCATTAAATAAAATTCACTCATGTTCAAGCATTTACAAGTTTCATAATATTTACTTAACATTAGCCACTCTATATACTAAGATGTTCATGATTTCCGTTGTCCGTCGAAAAACTAATGAAACTAATAACACCAAGTACAATATTCAATAAACTAAGAAATGTGTCAAAACTGAACAGTCTGTAAAGATGACACTCAACGAGATAGTTAGGAGCTCAAATTTAAAAACTCAAAACTAATGAAAGACAAATCATAATCTAAGGTTTATACACAAAATATTTCAGATCAAAATACTATTCTGAGATTTATCACGATTTTCTTACAGTGAAGCACAGGAAATCTGTCTAAACAGAACAGTCAATAAAGATCAAATTATTAGACCAATCTACGCACCTCAAATCAGAAATGTCAAAACTAATGAAAGTAACATAATAAACAGTACTTTGCACTCAAGAAATTTCATATCAGTATCACGTTCTCGTGATTTTTCAAATTTTCTACGGTGGAGCACGGAGATCTGTTTCTAGGCAGCAAAGTGGCAAACTTGCATCATAAACAAACTAGAAGTTATCTATACATTTTATTTTTATGGTACAGCGGAATATGTACAATATATACACAATATATACAAGTTTTTAACTGAAAATCTTCCATGGAAAGAATTGTTTTGGTTTCATAGGCATGAACACAAGTCTTCAAGGTCGACCCCCACTTTACCATTACTCATCTTTCCAAGCACTTTCCTTTTTGAAAACGTTTTAAGATAACAAGTACAACTAATTATTATTTTAACTCGCATTCCCTATCCATATAAATATAGAGAACAACTTAAAACTGAAAGTAAAACTACATAGAGACAAAGCAAACAAATGCATACAAGAACATTCACCCCACGCTATTGCTCCCCGGCAACGGCGCCAGAAAAGGTCTTGATATCCCAAAAGTATAGGGGATCATGTGTAGCCTTTTCGATAAGTAAGAGTGTCGAACCCAACGAGGAGCTAATGGTGGGATAAATATTCTCTCAAGTTCCATCAACCATTGACACAACTCTACGCACACTAAATGTTTTGCAATATCTAGGAGATAAAACTAGAGTGACAATACGGGTATGAGGGAAAGCTTTGCAAGATAATAAATACAAGAAAGTAAATGTTAGTGTTGCAACAATAAAATATACTAAGTAACCAAAAACTAACAGTACCATGAGTGCAGAAAAGTGGTGGTAATTGTGGTGGAATTGTCCATGATCAAATAGTCAAATACAAGGTTGATATTCCTCTTTTATGTGGGAGAGGCAAAGCTAACAAGCTCTCACTATCCAATGATTGCAAGTACTTATGATTGAAACTCTAGCAAACATCCGTAAATACTAGAAGATACATTAAGGTAAAAATACCCAACCATAGCATTAAGATCAAAAGGTCCTCTTTATCCCATATGCTTTGATCACTAGATTGGGGCTCTTGTTTCTGTCACTCAAGCAGCCCAACCTCTAGATTTCTCCACATACTACAAACCCTATGATGTGATCCATGCGCATAAACATATGATGGGCACCATAGGACTGTAACAAATTCAATATATAGCTCAAACCATCCATGGAGATTCAACAATCAATCATATGACAAAAGGGAACTACACAAACATGACATAGATGCAATAGATCATGTGCAAATAATTTATAACATCAAACACCATGTTTACGTAGGGGATTATAGAGGTTTGTGGGAGAGTGGACCATTGTAGCTATGGAGGAGATTATGATGGAGGTGTTGGTGAAGGCGGCATCATGGGAGAGAGGATGGAGAAGGGGCATCATGTGAGGTGCACGGTGGCACCGGCGGCAGTCGGTGGCGCAAGGGGCTCCTCCTGCGCTGGCCGGCCATCATGGGGGAGCGCCGCCCCTTAGCCCCCTTCCTCCATGGCTTCTTGGTTCTGTAGATGAGACCTCCCCCATGGAGATGAGGCCATGGGGGACGCAAAATTCGTGGCTTTTGGTGGCTGCTTAGAAATCATGGTTTTCCTCTCCTTATATGAGCTGGGACGATCATCATTGGCCCTCCGATGGATGTACCTTTGATCCAAGGGTTCTTGGGCACCTCTAGAACCTTTATACGGACCCCTCTAAGCCCTAATAAGGTCCCAAAGTCATGGCTTAGTCGAATCCATCAAATATGGTAATAGTTGGACTCAATCACGTCACCGATTTCCGTAATCCCGTAATCAGATATTTGTCCTGCAGTAAAACGGATTTTCCTGGAGCGTACGAACTCCAAATGGGCTGAATTTTATGTGTAGAATTATCAGCATAAAATGTCGATCTAGTATCGTGAGCGAGTCTCGCTGCGTGTTTTCCTTCATCACTGAATAAAAGGAACAAAACATAGAAGCTGCTAGGGAGTTGGTAGCACAAAACACCTGTCTCTCGCGTTCTCGCTCGGAGCTCCATTGCTCGATCAACACCAAGAATTGGCATCACAACCATCAAGGATCCATGGTAGGGTCGCGATCTATCGGTGGCAATGCGCAGTAGGAGACCGACAGCGAGAGCAGCAGCGATCACCGCGTCGGCTCCAGATCACCACGAAGGCGGTGTAGGGCGTCGTCATCACCTATGTCGCATCATGGGAGGCGAGGCGACCTGGTGGTGCGCGAGCGAGTGCTGAGGGAGAGTGGAAGCTCTGCAATACCCGACACTCACTCGCACCAACTATGTCGAGTTGGTCATGGTGATATGGGTACAACTTCACGCTCAGGACCTATGGGAGGCGGTGGAGTACGGCGATGGCAACCACGACGATCGCGCAGCTCTGGCGGCGCTGCTCCATGCCGTATATTCGAAGATGATTCGCCCTCAACGGCAAGGACTTCTCTAAGGCGGCATGGAGACACTCAAGATATGCGCATGGGTAGCAACCGGGTGCAGGAGGCGAAGGTGCAAACTCGTCGCTGTGAGTTCAAGGAGATCCGCTTTCGCGATGGTGAGTCCATTTAGGATTTTTCTCTTCGTATTACAGCGGTCGTTGACGGGCTGGAGCTCCTTAATGACTCGGTGATGGAGTACCGTGTCGTGCCGAAGTTTCTTTGTGTGGTGCCACACAAGATCCGCCAAATGGCGATGGCCATCAAGTCCTTCGTCCATGTGCACACACTCTCGATTGAGGAGCTCTCCGGGCGCCTGTAGTCCATGGAAGAGAGATACGCCCTAGACGACACCGATCGTGACATCGACGAACTCCTCCTCACGGAGAAGGAGTGGAATGCCCGTCAGCACCACCAAGGGTAGGGCTCATCCTCCGGGCCCAAAGACGAAAATGGTCAGCCCGTTCCGCGGTCGCAGGTGGTGAGCGGCGCGGTGGACGCGGTCCCGGCGACAAGAAGCATGTGAGCGTGAAGCGGAAGGGAAATGCCGCTAATGTGGTATCCCCGACCACTGGGACAAGGAATGCCGCTCGATAGAACGAGACCGTCAGAATCAAGGCGAGGCGGTGAACATCGCTCAGGCAGACGTGGAGGCACCAATGCTCCTGCCGGCGGCTGTTGACGACGGCGAACACCCCGATCATGGGGTGGGGGCAGCGACCGAGCAACATGCGCCCCCGGCGCGCGCCCATGCAATCTTCCCCAACGAGGAGCTATCATCCCCGTCACCACCGGGGCACATGATGCATGGTACCTCGATACGAGGGCCAACAGCCACATGACCGGGCGCACGACGCGTTCGTCGACCTCGACAATACGGTGCGCGGCCCGAGCGCTTCGGCGACGGCTCCCTCATCACAATCTATGGCAAGGGGAGCATCTTGTTCCGGTGCGCCAACAGCAACCAGCGGTGCTCGCAGGCGTGTACTTCATCCCCAAGTTGCGCGCCAACATCATCTCCCTCGACCAACTCGACAAGAATGAAAGTAAGGTCGTGATCAAGAACAACCACCTGTGTGTTTGATCAGCAGCAACAATCGCTGGTGCGTGCCCGGCACGCGGCGAACCGTTTGTACGTGCTTCAGTTGGATCTAGCCGCGCCTGCATGCCTAGTGTCCAAGCTCGGTGACCCATCATGGTTGTGGCATGCAAGGCTCGGCCATCTTCACTTCAACGCGATAAACGCCATGTCCAAGAGGGGCATGGTGTGTGGGATGCCACGAGTGGACCATGTCGACAAGGTCTACGACAGCTGCACAGTCGGGAAGGAGCACCGCCTGGCGTTCCTGCGTGCGAGCCCACACCGCTCGAAGCATGCTCTCAGCCTAGTACACACTAACCTCCGCAACTCAATCAAGTGAGCGACAACCATGGTAATCAATATTTCCTCCTAGTCATAGATGATTATAGCAAATATATGTGGCTAGAGGTTCTTAGGTCAAAGGACGAGACGTTCTCGCGCTACAAGAAGATACAGGTGCTCGCGGAGGCGAAACAGAGTTGTCGTGTCAGCGCATTTCGCTCAGACCGAGGGGGGCAAATTCAACTCCGGTGACTTCAAGGCTTATTGCGAAAAGGGCAACATCATGCACTACACCACCGCCCCATACTCCCCGCAGCAAAACAGATTCATCGAGCGCGGTGGTTGAGATGGCCCGGTATATTTTCAAGAGCATGGCCATGCCGACCAAGTTCTAGGGCGAGACCGTCAAGTGTGTTGTGTACATCCTCAACAAAGCTGTGACAAGGAGCCTTAGCAGCATGACGCCATACGAGGCCTCGAACAAGAGGAAGCCTTCATGAAGAAGATAGGACATGGTGTGGCAAAGCTCTCGGACCGCTCCGTGCTCACCGTGTTCGTCGGCTACAAGGAGGGCTCAAAGGCCTATAGGGTGTACGACCCGGTGGCGGACCATTTGCACGTCACACGTGATCTGGTGTTTGAGGAGCGTCGTCCGTGGCCGTGGGTTGCAGACCGCGCGGCGATGCACGATCAGACGACCTTGTCGTCATCTTTCTCCATGGTGTACAACACCGAGACTGGTGTCACCATTGTCGAGAGCGGTGGCGAGGCGGGACATAGTGTTATACCGAACGTGGCCGAACCATCGACGTCGATGATTGCCATGCCAGGACCTGTAGTAGATGTATTTCCCCCTCCCACAACAGCACGCTCGACGCGGCAATCGATGAGGTAGGGCCACTGCGCTACACGAGGCTCACGAATGTATATGACACCACCAAGCCCGTATTGGAAATATGCCCTAGACACAATAATAAAGTACTTATTATTATATTTCCTTGTTCATGATAATCGTTTATTATCCATGCTAGAATTGAATTGATTGTAAACTCAAATACATGTGTGGATACATAGACAACACACTGTCCCTAGTGAGCCTCTAATGGACTAGTTCGTTGATCAAAGATGGTCAAGGTTTGCTGGCCATAGACATGAGTTGTCATTTGATAACAGGATCACGTCATTAGGAGAATGATGTGATGGACAAGACCCAAACTATGAACGTAGCATATGAACGTGTCAGTTTACTGCTATTGTTTTCTACATGTCAAGTATCTATTCCTATGACCATGAGATCATGCAACTCACTGTCACCTGAGGAGTACCTTGTGTGTATCAAACATCTCAACGTAACTGGGTGACTGTAAAGGTTCTCCACACGTATCTCTGAGGGTGTCCTTTGAGTTGGCATGGATCAACACTGGGATTTGTTACTCCGTGTGACGGAGAGGTATCTCAGGGCCCACTCGGTAATAATACATCACAATGAGCTTGCAAGCAACGTGACTAAATAGTTAGGCATGGGATCTTGTATTACAAAACGAGTAAAGAGACTTGCTCGTAACGAGATTGAACTAGGTATGTGATACGTCCATTTTGCATCATGCTTTCATGTTGATATTTATTGCTTTTTGGGCTGTCATATTACTTGTGGTACCATATTTATGCCTTTTCTCTCTTATTTTGCAAGGTTTATTTGAAGAGGGAGAATTCAGGCAGCTGGAATTCTGGACTAGAAAAGGAGCAAATCCTAGTCCACTATTCTACACATCTCCAAATGCCCTGAAAAGTTACGTGGAACTTTTTGGGATTATATAAAAAATATTGGGCGAAAGAACTACTGGAGGGGGGCTGCCAGGGCGCCACAAGCCCTGACACCGCCACCCCCCTAGTGGCGGAGTGGGGGATTGTGGGCTCCCTGACGGACAACTAGCCCCCCTCTTTTGCTATATGAAGCGTCTTGGTCCAGAAAAAATCAGAAGGGAGCTTTTTCGTGGTTTCGCCACCGCCACGAGGCGGAACTTGAGCAGATCCAATCTAGAGCTCCGAGGCGGAACTTGAGCAGATCCAATCTAGAGCTCCGGCAAGACGATCCTGCCGGGGAAACTTCCCTCCTGGAGGCTGAAATCGTCGCCATCGTCATCACCAACACTCCTCTCGTCGGAGGGGAGGCATCTTCATCAACATCTTCATCAGCACCATCTCCTCTCCAATCCCTAGTTCATCTCTTGTAACCAATCTTCGTCTCGCAACTCCGATTGGTACTTGTCAGGTTGCTAGTAGTGTTGATTACTCTTTGTAGTTGATGCTAGTTGGATTACTTGGTGGAAGAGTTTATGTTCAAATCCTTGTTGCTATTCATTACACCTCTGATCATGATTATTATTATGCTTTGTGAGTAGTTACTTTTGTTCCTCGGGACATGGGATAAGTCGTGCTGATAATAGTCATGTGAATTTGATATTCGTTCGGTATTTTGATATGTTGTATGTTGTCTTTTCCTCTAGTGGTGTTATGTGAACGTCGACTACATAACACTTCACCATATTTGGGCCTAGAGGAAGGCATTGGGAATTAGTAAGTAGATGATGGGTTGCTGGAGTGACAGAAGCTTAAACCCCAGTCTATGCGTTGCTTCGTGAGGGGCTGATTTGGATCCACTAGTTTAATGCTATGGTTAGACTTTGTCTTAATTCTTCTTTTGTAGTTGCGGATGCTTGCGAGAGAGGTTAATCATAAGTGGGATGCTTGTCCAAGTAACGGTAGTACCCAAGCGCCGGTCCACCCACATATCAAACTATCAAAGTAACGAACGCCAATCATATGAACATGATGAAACTAGCATGACAGAAATTCCCGTGTGTCCTCGGCAGCGTTTTTCCTCCTATAAGACTTTGTTCAGGCTTGTTCCTTGCTACAAAAGGGATTGGGCCACTTGCTGCACCGTTGCTACTACTTGTTACTTGTTACTTTTTGCTTGTTATGTTTCACCTCGCTACGCAATCACTTGTTACCACTACTTTCAGTGCTTGCAGTTATTACCTTGCTGAAATCCGTTTATCACAGCCTTCTGCTCCTTGTTGGGTTCGACACTCTTACTTATCGAAAGGACTACGATTGATCCCGTATACTTGTGGGTCATTGATGTCGACTATGCAACTTTCTCCTTGTAGACGTTGTTGGGCCTCGAAGTGCAGAGGTTTGTAGGACAATAGCAATTTTCCCTCAAGTGGGTGATCTAAGGTTTATCAATCCGTGGGAGGCGTAGGATGAAGATGGTCTCTCTCAAGCAACGCTAAAACCAAATAAAAAAGAGTCTCTTGTGTCCCCAACACACCCAATACAATGGTAAATTGTATAGGTGCACTAGTACGGCGAAGAGATGGTGATATAAGTGCAATATGGATGGTAGATATAGGTTTTTGTAATCTGAAATTACAAAAAACAGCAAGGTAACAAATGGTAAAAGTGAGCACGAACGGTATTGCAATGCGTGGAAACAAGGCCTAGGGTTCATACTTTCACTAGTGAAGTTCTCTCAACAATGATAACATAATTGGATCATATAACTAGCCCTCAACATGCAACAAAGAGTCACTCCAAAGTCACTAATAGCGGAGAACAAACGAAGAGATTATTGTCGGGTACGAAACCACCACAAAGTTATTCTTTCTGATCGAGCTATTCAAGAGTTCATACTAGAATAACACCTTAAGATACATATCAACCAAGACACTAATGTCACCTAGATACTCCATTGTCACCTCAAGTATCCGCAGGTATGATCATACGATATGCATCACACAATCTCAGAATCATCTATTCAACCAACACATAGAACTTCAAATAGTGCCCCAAAGTTTCTACCAGAGAGTCAAAACGTATGCCAACCCCTGTGCATAGGTTCCCAATGTCACGAACCCGCAAGTTGATCACCAAAACATACATCAAGTACTCACATGAATCCAACGTTTGCCAACCCATATGCATAGGTTCCCAATGTCACAAACCCGCAAGTTGATCACAGCAGATAGACATGTGCAAGACATACATCAAGTATTCTCAAAGACTCAATCTGATAAGATAACTCCAAAGGGGGAAACTCAATTCATTACAAGAGGGAGAGGGGGAAGAACATCATAAGATCCAACTATAGTAGCAAAGCCCATGGTCCATCGAGATCAAGACATCTCAAGAACACGAGAGAGAGATCAAACACATAGCTACTGGTACATACCCTCGGCCCCGAGGGAGAACTACTCCCTCCTCATCATGGAGATCGCTGGGATGATGAAGATGGCCACCGGAGATGGATTCCCCCTCCGGCAGGGTGCCGGAACGGGCTCCAGATTGATTTTTTGGTGGCTATAGAGGCTTGCGGCGGCGGAACTCCCGATCTAGGTTTCTTTTTGGGGGTTTCTGAATTTATAGGAATTTATGGCGGTGGAATTGCGTCAGTTGGGCCCACGAGGAGGACACAAGCCTGCTCGCCACCACCGGGGTGGTGGTGGCGGCGTGAGGGCTTGTGACTCCCTCGTGGCCCATCTGGCCTTCTTCCAAAGCTTCGAGGGTCTCTTTTGGTCCAAAAAGAATCATCATAAAGTTTCATTCCATTTGGACTCCGTCTGAAAATGGGCCAAAAACACGGAAAAAACAGAAACTGGCACTTGGCACTGAGTTAATAGGTTAGTCCCAAAAAAGATATAAAATAGCATATTCATGCATATAAAACATCCAAAGTTTACAAGATAATAGCATGGAACCATCAAAAATTATATATACGTTGGAGACGTATCAAGCATCCCCAAGCTTAACTCTTGCTCGTCATCGAGTAGGGAAGTGATAAAGAATGAATTTCTTGATGTTGCATGATACCTAGCATAGTTTTCCTTCGTAACTTCTCTCACGTGACATGAACGTTCAGATCCGTTAGATTCAAAACAATAGTTTGCTATTGATGTCGAAACAATAATAATTCAAGCAAACTAGCAAGGTAATCATGAACTTTCAAAATAACAAGGCCAAAAGAAAGTTATCCCTACAAAAGCATATAGTCTGGCCATGCTCTATCATCATTGCACCACGAATTTAAATCATGCAAAACCCCGGTATTGGCCAAGTAATTGTTTCACACCTTCACTTTCTCAAACCTTTTCAACTCTCACGCAATACATGAGCGTGAGCCATGGTTTTAGCACCATAAGTGGTGTGGAGTGTGGTGGAGGTTGCAAGACAAAAAAGGAGAAGATGATCACATTAACTAGGCATATCAATAATCTATGGAGATGCTCATCAATATATACCAATGTGAATGAGTAGGGATTGCCATACAAATGACGCACTAGAGTTAAGAGTATGTGAAAGCTCTTAAAGAAAACTAGTGGGTGTGCACCAACTTGCTTGCTCACGAAGACCTAAGGCAATTTTGACGAAGCCTATCATTGGAATATACAAGCCCAGTTATATAATGAAAATTTCCCACTAGCTATATGGTGGTGACAAAATGAGAAACTCTCAATCATGAAGATCATGGTGCTTAATATGCACAAGTGTGGAAAAGTGGTAACATTGTCCCTTCTCTCTTTTTCTCTCAATTTTTTTTGGTGGGCTCTTTGGCCTCTTTTTTTTGGTGGGATTCTTTGGCCTCTTTTATTTCCTCACATGGGACAATGCTCCATCAATGATGATCATCACACTTACAACTCAAAACTTAGAGCAACGATGACTCTATATGGAATGCCTTCGGTAGTATACCGTGGCAATGATCTAGCATGGCATAGACATTAATAGAAACATCATGCTAGCTATCTTACGATCATGCAATAGCAATGTAGACGTGGTGGCACATGTCATGGTGGTACTTGCATGGCAATATATCTCGGAATGACTTTGAAAAAGCCATAGTAGGTAGGTATGGTGGCTGTTTTGAGGGAGGCTAATGGTGGGTTTTGTGCACCGGCGAAAGTTGCACGGCACTAAGAAGATAGTGATGGTGGAAGGTGAAAGTGCATCTAAACCATGGACTCAACATTAGTCATGAAGAACTCATATACTTGTTGCAAAAGTTTTATTAGTAATCAAAACAAAGCATTCAACGCATACTCCTAGGGGAAGGGTTGGTAGGTATAAACCATCGCGCGATCCCGACCGCCACGCAAAGGATGACAATCAATAGACTAATCATGCTCAGATTTCATCACATAGCGGTTCACCATACGTGCATGCTACGGGAATCACTAACTTCAACACAAGTATTTATAGATCCACAACACCTTACTAGCATGACTTCAATATTACCAAAACCACAACTCAAAACTAATTGAGATGAATCAAACTTCTCTAACTATTCAATGCACATGAAGGTGGAAGTTTTCGTATCCCTTTGGATAACTACCCCTTTTGAGACTACTTTCAAAGCATATATCAACTACCAAGTCACGCATCGCTGCGCTCTAAAATATGTAAGTGAAGCACATAGAGCAAAAGTATCTAGCTCAAAAGATATAAGTGAAGCACATGTGAGCTGAATTGCCTAACTCAAAGGATATAAGTGAAGCTCGACAAAATCATGGTGAGTGCATGTCTCTCTCTCTAGGTGTGCAGCAAGGATGATTGTGACACAAAAAAAATAATCCTACGATACAAGACGCTCCAAGCAAAAACACATAACATGTGGTGAATAGAAATATAGCCCCAAGTAACGTTACCGATGGATCGAAGATGAAAGAGGGGATGCCTTCCCGGGGCATCCCCAAGCTTAGGCCTTTACGGCATCCTTGAATCTCTTGGGGTGCCTTGGGCATCCCCAAGCTTGAGCTCTTGCCACTCTTTATCTCTTTGTCCATAAGAACTTCACCCAAAACTTGAAAACTTCACAACACGAAACTTAAACAGAAACTCATGATAACATTAGTATGAGAAAGCAAACCACCACTTCCTTAGGTACTGTAGCAAACTTAAAATTTACTTATGTTGATGTTGGGTTACTGTATTTTCAATCTTCCATGGCTAATACCCTCCGATACTATCCATAGTTTCATCAAAATAAGCAACCAACACAACAAAAACAGAATCTGTTAACAGCAAACTAGTCTGTAGCAATCTGTATATTTCGTATACCTCTGGTACTTCAAACATTCTGAAAAATTACGACAGTCTGAAGAATTTGCGTAGCAATCAGCAGCAAAAAGAATCAACTCAAAAGCTCTTACAAAAAAAAAACTTTTCGTGAGCAGAAAGTTTCTGTCTTTTCCAGCATGACCAAACGATCATCCCCAAGACTAATCATAACGGTTTTGCTTGGCACAAACGCAAAAAGAAACACAAAAGACACAATCATAACAGAATTATGATGGTGTGGAGAAAACAAAACAGGAAGCAAAACACAAAGAAAAATTTATTCTTTGGGTTGCCTCCCAACAAGCGCTATCGTTTAACGCCCTTAGCTAGGCATTGATTTCAATGATGCTCACATAAAAGGTAAGGATTGAAATACAACGAGAGCATCATGGAGCAAATGGCTAGCACATTTAAGTCTAACCCACTTCCTATGCATAGGGATTTTGTGATCAAACAATTTATTGGAGCAAGAATCAACTAGCATAGGAAGGCAAAACAAGCATAGCTTCAAAAATTTCAACATATGGAGAGGAAGCTTGATACTATTGCAATAAGTAGAAGCATATGATCCTCTCTCATAGTAATTTTCAGTAGCATCATGAATTAATTCAACAATATAACCAGCAACTAAGGCTTTCTTTTCATGATCTACAAGCATAGGAATTTTACTACTCTCCACATATGGAAATCTATTCTCAAGAATAGTACTGGGAGTATCGTAAAAGACTTGAGCACTACAAATTGTGTCCACAATGAAAAAGCAAGGTTTAGCAAAGGGGTTTTAGAAAGTATGACAAGCTTTATCATCCCTCTTCTTCAAAATAATTTTGATCATTCAAAGTGGAAGAACTAAAAAGATCATCTTCATCAAATATAGCATCCCCAAGCTTGTGGCTTTGCATATTATTACATCATGGGTATTCAAAGAATTCATGCTAAGAACATTGCAATCATGCTCATCATTCACATATTCTATGCCAAGCATTCTATGTAATTCTTCTTTCAGGACTTGAGCACAATTTTCCTTCCCATCATGCTCATGAAAGACATTGAAAAGATGGAGCATATGAGGCATCCTCAATTCCAATTTTTTTTGTAGTTTTCTAGCGAAAGAACAAGAAACAAAAAGATTCGATTGCAAGATATAAAGATATACCTTCAAGCGCTATCCTACCCGGCAACGGCGCCAGAAAAGAGCTTGATGTCTACTACGCAACCTTCTCCTTGTAGACGTTGTTGGGCCTCCAGGTGCAGAGGTTTGTAGGACAGTAGCAATTTTCCCTCAAGTGGGTGACCTAAGGTTTATCAATCCGTGGGAGGCGTAGGATGAAGATGGTCTCTCTCAAGCAACCCTGCAACCAAATAACAAAGGGTCTCTTGTGTCCCCAACACACCCAATACAATGGTAAATTGTATAGGTGCACTAGTTCGGCGAAGAGATGGTGATACAAGTGCAATATGGATGGTAGATATAGGCTTTTGTAATCTCAAATTACAAAAACAGCAAGGTAACAAATGGTAAAAGTGAGCACGAACGGTATTGCAATGCGTGGAAACAAGGCCTAGGGTTAATACTTTCACTAGTGAAGTTATCTCAACAATGATAACATAATTGGATCATATAACTAGCCCTCAACATGCAACAAAGAGTCACTCCAAAGTCACTAATAGCGGAGAACAAACGAAGACATTATTGTCGGGTACGAAACCACCACAAAGTTATTCTTTCTGATCGATCTATTCAAGAGTTCGTACTAGAATAACACCTTAAGATACATATCAACCAAGACCCTAATGTCACCTAGATACTCCATTGTCACCTCAAGTATCCGCGGGTATGATTATACGATATGCATCACACAATCTCAGAATCATCTATTCAACCAACACATAGAACTTCAAAGAGTGCCCCAAAGTTTCTACCAGAGAGTCAAAACGTGTGCCAACCCCTGTGCATAGGTTCCCAATGTCACGAACCCGCAAGTTGATCACCAAAACATACATCAAGTACTCACATGAATCCAACGTGTGACAACCCATATGCATAGGTTCCCAATGTCACAAACCCGCAAGTTGATCACAGCAGATAGACACGTTCAAGGCATACATCAAGTGTCCTCAAAGACTCAATCCGATAAGATAACTCCAAAGGGGAAACTCAATTCGTTGCAAGACGGAGAGGGGGAAGAACATGATAAGATCCAACTATAGTAGCAAAGCCCATGGTACATCGAGATCAAGACATCTCAAGGACACGAGAGAGAGAGATCAAACACATAGCTACTGGTACATACCCTCAGCCTCGAGGGAGAACTACTCCCTCCTCGTCATGGAGATCGTCGGGATGATTAAGATGGCCATCGGAGATGGATTCCCCCTCCGGCAGGGTGCCGGAACGGGCTCCAGATTGGTTTTTGGTGGCTACAGAGGCTTGTGGCGGCAGAACTCCCAATCTAGGTTTCTTTTGGGGGGTTTCTGAATTTATAGGAATTTATGGCGGTGGAATTGCGTTAGTTGGGCCCACGAGGAGGTCACAAGCTTGCTCGCCACCACCGGGGGGGGTGGCGGCATGAGGGCTTGTGACTCCCTCGTGGCCCATCTGGCCTTCTTCCAAAGCTTTGGGGGTCTCTTTTGGTCCCCAAAAAATCATCGTAAAGTTTCATTCCATTTGGACTCCGTCTGAAAATGGGCCAAAAACACGAAAAAAACAGAAACTGGCACTTGGCACTGAGTTAATAGGTTAGTCCCAAAAAAGATATAAAATAACATATTCATGCATATAAAACATCCAAAGTTGACAAGACAATAGCATGGAACCATCAAAAATTATAGATACGTTGGAGACGTATCAGTCATCAAGACTCTTTTCTGGCGCCGTTGCCGGGGAGTGAAGCGCCTTTGGTAAGTGGAAATTGGTAAGGAAATTTTTTTATATTGTGCTGAAATTTATTGTCACTTGTCACTATGGAAACTGTTCCTTTGAGGAGTTTGTTCGGGGTATCTTCACCATGAACAGAAGCACGAGGAGTTGTTCCTCAACCTGAGGTACCTAATGAAAATATCTTTTATGAAATTCCTTCGGGTATGCTTGAAAAACTGCTGGCTAATCCTTCCACACGAGATGGATCTTCACATCCAGACTTGCATCTGATCTATGTAGATGAAGTTTGTGGTTTATTTAAGCTTGCAGGTTTGCCCGAGGATGAGGTAAAGAAGAAAGTCTTTCCTTTATCTTTGAAGGATAAGACGTTGACATGGTATAGGCTATGTGAGATACTGGATCATGGGGCTACAATCGGTTGAAATTGGAATTTCATCAAAAGTTCTATCCTATGCATTTAGTACATCGTGATCGGAACTTTATTTATAACTTTTGGCCTCATGACAGGGAAAGCATAGCTCAAGCTTGGGGGAGGCTTAAATCAATGCTATACTCATGCCCCAATCATGAGCTCTCGAGAGAAATCATCACTCAAAACTTTTATGCTCGGCTTTCTCATGAAGATCGTACCATGCTTGACACTTCTTGTATCGGTTCTTTTATGAAGAAGGATATTGATCACAAGTGGAATTTATTGGAGAGAATCAAACGCAACTCTGAAGATTGGGAGCTGGAGGAAGGTAAGGAGTCAGGTATGAATTTCCAGTTTGATTGCGTTAAATCTTTTGTTGAGACAAACACTTCTAGAGATTTTAGCGCTAAGTATGGACTTGCCTCTGAGATAGTAGCTTCTCTATGTGAATCTTTTGCTGCTCATGTTGATCTTCCCAAAGAGAAGTGGTTTAAATATCATCCTCCTGTAGAAAGCAACGTAGCCAAAACCAATCTAGTTGAGGAGAAAGTCATTGCTTTTAGTGATCCTGTTGTTCCTTGTGCTTACACTGAGAAACCACCATACCCTGCTAGGATAAAGGATTATTCTAAAGCTCCAACTGTGATACGTAGGGGTTACATTAGACCACTTGCACCCCCTGAGGAGATTAGAGTTGAACCTAGTGTTGCTATTATCAAAGATCTCTTAGCCGAAGACATAGATGGGCATGTTATCAAATTCTGTGAGGACTCCGCTAGAATTGCTAAACCTCACGCGAAAGACAAACACGGACCTGTAGTTGGCCTGCCCGTTGTTTCTGTTAAGATAGGAGATCACTGTTACCATGGTTTATGTGATATGGGATCTAGTGTTAGTGCAATACCCCGTTCTCTATATGATGCACCTACTGAGTTAGAACCCATTGATGTCACTATTACGCTAGCTAATAGAGACATTATCTGCCCTCTGGGAATTGTGAGAGACGTAGAAGTCCTGTGTGGTAAGACGAAGTATCCTACTGATTTCCTCGTCCTTGGTACTGCACAAGATAGCTTTTGTCCCATCATATTTGGTAGACCCTTTCTCAACACTGTCAATGCTCACATTGATTGCATTAAGTAGATTGTCACAGTAAGTTTCGAGGGTGTGTCTCATGAATTTAACTTCTCCAAGTTTGGAAGACAACCTCATGAAAGAGAGTCGTCTGGTAGAGATGAAATTATTGCTCTTGCCTCTATTGTAGTACCTCCTACGGATCCTTTAGAGCAATATATTCTTGAGCATGAAAATGATATGCATATGGAGGAGAGATATGAGATAGATAAAATTCTCTTAGAACAATATCCTATTCTCAAGAATAATCTGCCTGTTGAACTGCTTGGGGATCCTCCCCCACCAAAGGGTGATCCTGTGTTCGAGCTTAAACAGTTGTCTGATACTCTTAAGTATGCCTATATTGATGAGAAGGAGATATATCTTGTCATTATTAGTGCCCTCCTCTCAGAGCACGAAGAGAAGAAGTTACTAAAAACTCTGAGGAAGCACTGTGCTGCAATTGGATATACTCTTGATGACCTTAAGGGTATTAGTCCTACTCTATGTCAGCACAAGATTAAAACCGATCCTGACTTTAAACCAGTTGTTGATCATCAAAGGAGATTAAATCCTAAGATGAAAGAGGTCGTTAGAAAAGAAATATTCAAGCTTCTGGAAGCAGGAATCATTTATCATGTTGCTCATAGTGATTCGGTAAGTCCGGTACATTGCGTACCTAAGAAGGGAGGTATCACCGTCGTTCCTAATGATAAGGATGAACTAATCCCACAAAGGATTATTACCGGCTATAGAATGGTGATAGACTTCCGGAAACTGAACAAGGCAACCAGGAAAGATCATTATCCTTTGTCGTTTATCGACCAAATGATAGAAATGCTATCAAAACACACACACTTCTGCTTTCTAGACGGTTATTCAGGTTTCTCGCAAATACCTGTTGCACAATCTGATCAAGAGAAAACCACTTTCACCTGCCCTTTCGGTACCTTTGCCTATAGACGTATGCCTTTTGGCTTATGTAATGCACCTGCCACCTTTCAAAGATGTATGATGGCTATATTCTCTGACTTTTGTGAAAAGATTGTCGAGGTTTTCATGGATGAATTCTCCGTTTATGGGTCTTCCTTTGATGATTGCCTCAGCAACCTTGATCGAGTCTTACAGAGATGTGAAGAAACCAACCTCGTCTTGAATTGGGAGAAGTGCCACTTTATGGTTAATGAAGGTATCGTCTTAGGACACAAAATCTCTGAAAGAGGCATTGAAGTTGATAAGGCTAAGGTTGATGCAATTGAGAAAATGCCTTGCCCCACAGATATCAGAGGTATATGAAGTTTCCTAGGTCATGCTGGTTTCTATAGAAGATTCATTAAAGACTTCTCTAAGATTTCTAGGCCTCTTACCAACCTCTTGTAGAAGGATGTTCCTTTTGTTTTTGATGAGGATTGTGAGGAAGCCTTTGAAATACTTAAGAAGGCTTTGATAACCGCACCTATTGTTCAACCACCTGACTGGAACTTGCCCTTTGAAATCATGTGTGACGCTAGTGATTATGCTGTTGGTGCTGTTCTAGGACAAAGAGTTGAAAAGAAGTTGAATGTCATTCACTACGCTAGTAAAACTCTAGACAGTGCCCAAAGAAACTATGCCACTACGGAGAAGGAATTTTTAGCAGTCGTGTTTGCATGTGAAAAGTTCAGATCTTATATAGTTGACTCCAAAGTCACTATTCACTCTGATCATGCTGCTATTAAGTACCTCATGGAGAAGAAGGACGCTAAGCCTAGGCTGATCAGATGGGTTCTCCTGCTACAGGAATTTGATTTGCACGTCGTTGACCGAAAGGGTGCTGATAACCCTGTAGCAGATAACTTGTCTAGGCTGGAGAATGTCCTTGATGACCCACTACCTATTGATGACAACTTTCCTGATGAGCAACTAAGTGTCATCAGCACTTCACATAGTGCACCGTGGTATGCCGATTACGCAAACTATATTGTAGCCAAATACATACCACCCAGTTTCACCAATCAGCAAAAGAAGAAATTCTTCTTTGATTTGAGGCACTACTTTTGGGATGATCCTCACCTTTATAAGGAAGGAGTAGATGGTGTTATTAGACGTTGTGTGCCCGAACATGAACATGGACAGATCTTGCAGAAATGTCATTCTGAAGCCTACGGAGGACACCACGCTGGAGATAGAACTACCCATAAGGTATTGCAATCAGGTTTCTATTGGCCCACTCTTTTCAAGGATGCTCGTAAGTTTGTCTTGTCTTGTGACGAATGCCAAAGAATAGGGAACATCAGTAAGCGTCAGGAAATGCCTATGAACTATTCACTTGTCAGTGAACCATTTGATGTCTGGGGCTTTGATTATATGGGACCCTTCCCGAGTTCCAATGGGTGCACTCACATCTTAGTTGTTTAGTTGTTGTGGATTACGTTACTAAGTGGGTAGAGGCTATCCCCACTAAAAATGCTGATCACCACACCTTTATTAAGATGCTTAAAGAAGTCATATTCCCAAGATTTGGAGTCCCTAGATACTTGATGACTGATGGCGGTTCACACTTCATTCATGGTGTTTTCCGCAAGATGCTAGCTAAGTATGATGTCAACCATAGAGTTGCATCTCCTTAAAGCTTATTGGGCAATCAAAGAGCTCAACTTTGATTTCAAACTTGCCGGTGAGAAGCGGTTGTTTGATATCAGCTCGTTAGATGAATGGAGAACCCAGGCATACGAGAATGCCAAGTTGTTCAAGGAAAAGGTTAAGAGATGGCACGACAAACGAATACAGAAACGAGAGTTCAATGTAGGTGATTATGTCTTGCTATACAATTCTCGTTTGAGATTCTTTGCAGGCAAGCTTCTCTCTAAATGGGAAGGTCCCTATGTTATCGAGGAAATATATCGTTCCGGTGCCATCGAAATCAATAACACGGAAGGAAATTTTCCTAGAGTGGTAAATGGGCAAAGAATCAAGCATTACATCTCTGGTACTCCCATAAATGTTGAGACCAATATCATCAATGTCATAACTCCAGAGGTGTACATAAGGGATGTTTATCAACCTGTTTCAGACCTTGAAAACGAAGATGTATCTGTTTTGGTAAGAAATTGGACTCTGATGCTTTTCCAATAGGAATTTTCTTCCGTTTTGGAATTTTTGGAAAATTAGAAAAATAAAAAGCAGTCCGGAGAGCGAACGAGGCGGCCACAAGCCCTGCCACCGCCCCTACCCCCCTGGTGGCGGAGGGCAAGCTTGTGGGCACCTCGTGTGCCTCCCGGACTCCGTTTTCTTGCGGAGGACTCCTTCTGGCCCAGAAAAAATCAATATATACTCGCCCGAAGGTTTTGATCTCCGTATCGCGCAGTTTTCCTCTGTTTTCGTTTCGAGCTTGTTGTCTGCCGCAGATTTAGAGCAAAGATGTCCCAGGAATCTATTGGGGAGAATGATCTTCACCAAGTTCACGAGGAAGTAGATGTTGATCTGAAAATAGTAGAAGTCACGGAAGCCAGGGACCAAGCTAAGGAGAAAACCCAAGCTAGGGAGGAGGTTCAACCTATGTTCAACATTGAATACGTTGAAGGGGTAGACTTTCTCCAACCCTTCTTCCACGTGTTGTCTCCATCCTTGATTGAACTCTCGAGGTTTTGCGAAACAACTCGTGCTCGCAATATTTCCCTTTCTCGTGAAGTTGTTTTGCTGGAAAACCATGTCACAGATCTCAAAGGTATAAATCAAAGATTGATAGCTCTCTTGGAATCAAAGGCTCCAACAACTCCACCACCATCACCACCGAAGGAAGGCAACTAAGCATTGGTATGGGCAATCCCCTTGGCTTCTGCCAAGCTTGGGGGAGTTGCCCTGGTATCGTATCACCTTTATATCTTTTGCTTTTACCTTTGTTTTAGTTCTTTCCTTTTCAGTTTTTATTTCTTCCCTTAGAGGAATAAGTCTTTAGTTGTTAGTTTGAGTCTTTTGCTCTTGTCTCTCTCCCGATGTATTCGAGCTTACGAGCTATATAATAAAGAGTATCTTAGTCAAGGGCTTTGCTTTGTGCCATGATCAAAAGTACGAAAAGAACGATAACATGAAAGATCATGAGACGATCTTATGGAAAGTGATAACTTCACTTATGACACGTATGATGATTGAAACTTGTTGAGAATAAATCAACATAGACCTCAGTCGTTGTTGCAACTAATAAGAAGTAATAAGGAAAGAGAGGTTCACATATAAATATATCATCTTAGACACTTTTTACAATTGTGAGCACTCACCAAACTATTGCATGCTTAGGAGTAGATGTTGGACAAGGAAGACAACATAATGAATTGTGTTTGCTTGGTTCCAAACAATGTTATATGATTAGAGATCCCTTAGCATGTGACGATTGCTTCCACCTCATATTAGCCAAAACTCCCGCACCAAGTAGAGATACTACTTGTGCATCCATAAACCTCCAACCCAGTTTTGCCATGAGAGTCCACCATACCTACCTATGGATTGAATAAGATCCTTCAAGTAAGTTGTCATCCGTGCAAGCAATAAAAATTGCTCTCTAATATGTATGATCTATTAGTGTGTGGAAAATAAGCTTTGTACGAACCTGTGATGAGGAAGACATAAAAGCGACAGACTGCATAATAAAGTTCTTTATCACAGGAGGCAATATAAAGTGACGTTCGTCCGCACTAAGAGGACACACATTCAAACCTCAAAAGTGCATGACAACCTCTGCTTCCCTCTGCGAAGGGCCTATCTTGTACCTTTACCTTTTGCCCTTGTAAGAGTCATGATGATCATCACCAATTCCCTATTTTTGCCTTTGTCTTGGCTACCGTCACATGTTTGGGAAAGATCTATATTCATATATCAACTTGGAGTTGAGTACTTATGCTTTATTGTTGTTGACTTTACCCTTGAGGTAAATGGTTGGGAGGCAAAACTATAAGCCCCTATCTTCCTCTGTTTCCAGCTGAAACTTTGACACCATGAGTACCACGTGAGTTGTAACAATTGTGGAAAACAAAAGAGATGATTGAGTATGTGGGTTTGCCTTACAAGCTCTTATTTGACTCTTTCTGATGTTATGATAAATTGCAATTGCTTCAATGACTATGGACTATTGTTGGTTACTTCTCAGTAAGGTTTTTGCTTCATGCTTTGCTTTGTGAAGGAATTGTTACTTTCCCATAAGAATCTTTATGATGTATTGCTGTCCTATGTGTGATCATGATGCCCTCATGTCCGTATTATGTTTTACCGACACCTTCGTCCCTCAACATGTGGACATGTTTATGGAACTTGGCTTTTGCTTCAGGACAAGCGAGGTCTAAGCTTGGGGGAGTTGATACGTCCATTTTGCATCATGCTTTCATGTTGATATTTATTGCCTTTTGGGCTGTTATATTACTTGTGGTACCATATTTATGCCTTTTCTCTCTTATTTTGCAAGGTTTATTTGAAGAGGGAGAATTCAGGCAGCTGGAATTCTAGACTGGAAAAGGAGCAAATCCTAATCCGCTATTCTGCACATCCCCAAATGCCCTGCAAAGTTACGTGGATTTTTTTTGGGATTATATAAAAAAATACTGGGCGAAAGAACTACCGGAGGGGGCTGCCAGGGCGCCACAAGCCCTAACACCGCCACCCCCTGGTGGCGGAGTGGGGGCTTGTGGGCTCCCTGACAGCCCACTAGCCCCCCTCTTTTTCTATATGAAGCGTCTTGGTCCAGAAAAAATCAGAAGGGAGCTTTTTCGTGGTTTCGCCGCCGCCACGAGGCGGAACTTGAGCAGATCCAATCTAGAGCTCCGGCAGGACGATCCTGCCGGGGAAACTTCCCTCCCGGAGGGGGAAATCGTCGCCATCGTCATCACCAATACTCCTCTCGTCGTGGGGGAGGCATATTCATCAACATCTTCATCAGCACCATCTCCTCTCCAATCCCTAGTTCATCTCTTGTAACCAATCTTCGTCTCGCAACTCCGATTGGTACTTGTAAGGTTGCTAGTAGTGTTGATTACTCTTTGTAGTTGATGCTAGTTGGATTACTTGGTGGAAGAGTTTATGTTCAGATCCTTGATGCTATTCATTACACCTCTGATCATGATTGTGATTATGCTTTGTGAGTAGTTACTTTTGTTCCTGAGGACATGGGATAAGTCATGCTGATAATAGTCATGTGAATTTGATATTCGTTCGGTATTTTGATATGTTGTATGTTGTCTTTTCCTCTAGTGGTGTTATGTGAACGTTGACTACATAACACTTCACCATATTTGGGCCTAGAGGAAGGCATTGGGAAGTAGTAAGTAGATGATGGGTTGCTGGAGTGACAGAAGCTTAAACCCCAGTCTATGCGTTGCTTCGTGAGGGACTGATTTGGATCCACTAGTTTAATGCTATGGTTAGACTTTGTCTTAATTCTTCTTTTGTAGTTGCGGATGCTTGCGAGAGCGGTTAATCATAAGTGGGATGCTTGTCCAAGTAAGGGCAGTACCCAAGTGCCGGTCCACCCACATATCAAACTATCAAAGTAACGAACGTGAATCATATGAACATGATGAAACTAGCATGACAAAAATTCCCGTGTGTCCTTGGGAGCGTTTTTCCTCCTATAAGACTTTGTTCAGGCTTGTCCCTTGCTACAAAAGGGATTGGGACACTTGCTGCACCATTGCTACTACTTGTTACTTTTTGCTTTTTCTTGCTACGTTTCACCTCGCTACACAATCACTTGTTACCGCTACTTTTAGTGCTTGCAGTTATTACCTTGCTGAAATCCGTTTATCAGAGCCTTCTGCTCCTCGTTGGGTTCGACACTCTTACTTATCGAAAGGACTACGATTGATCCCCTATACTTGTGGGTCATTAGTATGGAGATACCGGCGATCGAATCTTGGGCAAGTAGCATATCAATGGACAAAGGGAACAATATACGAGATTGATTGAATCCTTAACATCGTGGTTCGACTGATAAAAATCTTCATAGAATATGTAGGAGCACATCCAGGTCCCGCTATTGGTTATTGACCGGAGAGTGTCTCGGTCATGTGTGCATAGTTCTCGAACCCGCACGGTCTGCACACTTAAGGTTCGGTGACGATTTAGTATTAATGAGTTATATGTGATGGTAACCGAAAGTTGTTCAGAGTCCCAGATGAGATCTTAGATGTCACGAGGAGCCCCTAACTGGTACGGAGGTAAAGATTTATGTATAGGAACTTGGTATTCGAGGTTCGGAAAGGTTCGAGAACTTACCGATTATGTGATGGGAATGTCAGAACTGTTTCAGGGGTCCACCTTCCCCGGAGGGCCCCATGGACTGTGAGAGGAGGCGAACTATCCCCTGTTGGGTTGTCTGCCCCTCCCACTAAGGCCCATGCGACCGAAGGCTGGCCCAAGGGTGGCGCCACCTTTCCTTGGTGGGCAAGCCACCTTGGTCGCCGCCCCAAGCCCTAGGGGAAACCCTAGGTCCCGCCGTCCCCCACCCCTAATCCTATATATACGTGAGGGGAGGAAGGGCTACAACACCCTAAGCCATTGCGCAACCTCTCCCTCTCCCTCTATATCGTCTTCTCCTCTAGATTTTCTGGTAGTGCTAGGCGAAGCCCTGCCGGGACAGCTACACCACCACCACTATCATGCCGTCGCGCTGCCGACAAACTCATCTACCACTCCACCCTCGCTTGCTGGATCGAGCAGGTGGAGACGTCATCGAGCTGTCCATGTGCTGTACGCGGAGGTGCCTTCTGTTCGGTGCTTGATCGGGAGTTCACGGGATGGATCGTGCTTGGATCACGAAGATGTTCCACTACATCAACCTCATTCTTTAATGCTCCCGCTAAGTGATCTACAAGGGTACGTAGATACGATCTCTCCTCTCGTAGATGTGCATCTCCTGGATTGATCTTGGTGAGCGTAGGATTTTTTTTGTTTCTCATGCAACATTCCCCAACAGCACATACATGCACCGAAGGCACAATCGATCCAAGTTTCGATGACGACGACCATGAGGCTTTGTGCCTTGTCGCGGCAGACAAACCCGTGAGTGTGGAGGAGGCGCTTGCGGCACCAGAGTGGAAGGCGGCCATGCAGGAGGAGATGCACACCATCATGGAGAACGACACATGGACGCCTGTCGTGCTCCCGGTCGGGTGTCGGGCGATCGGCCTCAAGTGGGTCTTCAAACTCAAGAAGGGCCCCAACGACAACATCATCAAACACAAGGCCATGATCATCGTGAAGGGATATGCACAATGCGAGGGGGTGGACTTCGACGAGGTGTTCGCTCCCGTGGCACAGATGGAGACCGTGCGCGTGTTGATCGCACTCGTCACGCATGCACGTTGGCAAGTCCATCATATTGATGTCAAATATGCCTTTGTGAATGGCGACCTTGCTGAGGAGGTCTACGTCAAGAAGCCTAACGGCTTTGTCAACTCCGATGCTTCCTACTTCGTCCTCAGGCCCAACAAAGCTCTGAATGGGCTTCGACATGCGCCGCACGCATGGTATGCAAAACTTGACGCTTTCCTTTGTGTTGGATTTGTGCACATTCTCCTGGAGCATGTCGTGTATAGGCGCGATGACGACACCTCGTACTTGCTTGTGGGTGTCTATGTGGACGACCTGATCATCACCGACACGGAGGACAACGACATCCTAGCATTCAAGGCTCAGATGTAACACTTAATCAAAATGAGCAATCTCGAATTGCTGTCATACTACCTTGGGATCGAGGTGAAGCAGGAACGCGGCAAAATCACACTCTGCTAGAAGGGCTACACTGAGAGGGTGCTCGAGCGAGCAAACATGGGCGGCTGCAATCTGTGCTACACTCTGATGGAGGTGAGGCTCAAACTAAGCAAGGAAGATGGTGCACCGTCGACTGACATAGCAGAGTACCGAGGCATCATTGGGTGTCTCCGCTACCTCGTCAACACACATTCAGGTATCGCTCTGGCCGTTGGTGTGACCAGCCACTACATGGAGGCGATGAGCTCATGTCACCGTGTTGTGGTAAAGCAGATCTTGAGGTACATTCAAGGTATGTTACACTACGGATGCTGCTACAGAAGAGGGACGGGCACGCCCACACTCATCGTCGATAGGCGGAGAAGTTCCAACTCTTCGTTGATAGCAAGTCTGCGATTGTATTGAGCAAGAATCCGGTCCATCACAATCGGACCAAACATATCGACATCAAGTATCACCACATTCGGTAGTGCATCAAAGACGGGAAGCTCGACGTGGACCACTATGATAGCCTGGCTTATTAGGGATGATAGACTACTCATATCAATAAGGAATTCTTTCTTTTCCGGGAGCCGATTCGAACAGAACAGGTTAAGCGTGCTTGGTTTGGAGTAGCTCTAGGATGGGTGACCAACCGGGAAGTTGATCCTGGGTGTGCATGAGCGAGGACAAAGAGCGCAAAAAAGACTAGTATTGATATGTGGGGCCAGACTAGATCCCGCCAGGAGTAACGACCGTCGACGGGTGTGTCCGGGGCGTTATAAGTTGGTATCAGAGCAAACCCTCGTGGTTACAAGGATGTTTGCGGACATGTGTGCGGTCATGTTGTTCATTACGTTTGTGACCCGTCATGGCACACGACATGGCACATGTACTGGACTGGATGCACAGACGTTTGTGCCAAGAGGGAACACTCCTGTGGCCCGACGATTATCAATAAGGAATTCCTTCTTTTCTGGGAGCCCATTCGAACAAAACTCTCAGGTTAAGCGTGCTCGGTTTGGAGTAGTTCTAAGATGGGTGACCAACCGGGAAGTTGAACCCGGGTGCACATGAGTGAGGACAAAGTGCGCAGAAAAGACTAGTATTGATATGTGGGGCCAGTCTAGATCCCGCCAGGAGTAACGACCGTCGGCGGGTGTGTCCGGGGCATTATAACCACATCAACACTGATGGCCAGATCGTCGACGTCCTCACCAAGGCGCCGGGGAAGGCCAGATTCATCGAGATGCGGGAGAAGCTTGGTGTCGTCTCGGCGTAGTAGGTTTAAGGGGATGAATTGTTAGCCCAAACCCTGCAACACCTACACAGTTTCAGTTAGTCTATAAGTTCACAGAATAACACTGCAGCGGCAGCCGTAGCATAGGTTCAGTTAGCATCTCTCTTTTCCTTATCCAGTTAACCATCCCCGCAAGACGCGGTTTGTGCGATATGTAGTGACAAAGTAGGAGTGTCAGGAACACACTTGAGGTCATGGGATGGCACAATCTAGTAGCTTGAGTGAGTCTCGCTGCATGTTTTCCTTCATTGCTGAATAAAAGGAACGTAATAGAAAAGCTGATAGGGAGTTCACAGCACAAAACACTTGTCTCTTGTGTTCTTGCTCGAAGCTCAATTGCTCGATCAACACCAACAGTGTCTGCTTGCCGGTGGATTGGATCTCACCGCGGATTAGCGCCACTGCATTTCCCCCCCGGTGGATTGGATCTCATTCACAAGACGGAGGATATGTGACGACCTGAGAGATGACACGACCCCGTCTAAGAAACAATAAGGATTGAAGGCATCAACAATGTTTCATAGAGATGTGCATGACGCTCCATCTGTGATGCACGAGTCCAAAAACTCTTGTCCCTAATCCACGGTCGGCTGACCAATTGATTTGTGCACAACACTAAGCCGTTTCATCCTTATCTTGACGTCATGGTTTTTGATGTGTTTGATGAAACGTGTCAACAAGATAGGGGGGAGAAGAAGATGTGGCTTTTTTTGCCAATGTGGCACTTTTTTCTACCAACTCGGGCGAAACACTCTCCATTAGTGTTTTTGCACTGAATGGTGACGTCAGCGAAACACTTAGCATTTTCCATTAGTGTTTTTGCAACTGCCAATTCTTTGTTGTGATGTAAAATGGTGGTTTTCAAGAGTTACGATGTTAATGTGGTGGGTCTATCCATTTTACTCGTAACTATTTTTTTGCCAGCATCTATGCATGACAGTTGCCTCACATATACAAATCATTTGCCGATATTTACTGTTGAACTTCCTTATGCATGATGTTTTTTTGGGATAAAATTACTGAGTTATGACGCATTCGTCACATATAATAAGCAATGTAGATAAAACTCATGAACATCAAGACTTAAACAAAACAAAATGGGAGGTGGAATATACTAAGTGCACATATAATTACCTTGTTTTCGGCGTTTTTGGCTTCCTTTTCAGCTCTTTGATGTAATTGTCTTCTACATCATCGTCTAGCGCGGTAGCATTACTATCTATGTCTGACGGACACTTCCCGCGACAAGTGATATTTTAGTCCGTCTACGCTTATAACCAATTAGGGGTGTGTTTTGTTTCTGTGATGGGTATACATGCATTGGAAAATATTGATGATGATTGTTTTAGTATAGAAAAAGTTGCATTCTCAAACATGACAACGACACCGCCGCGTGCCACCCCTGCCCCCTCTTACCTCTATTTCATGTATAGCCTGTTGGCTTGGTTGTGCACCGTGACCATCATTTTTTTGCTTGGCTCCGACATTGTTGATGTTGCAAGAACACAAAAATAATATGAGGAAACTAAAAAAATTACGAACATTAGCCACATATACAATTTCTTTCTGATTGATGATAAACTTGTTTGTCAAGGCATTATATTTCACCTGTTTATTGCCTCACAAATTTGACTGAGCATGCTGCATGCTGTTATTGCATCCTAGCTCAATTTGAAATCTAATAATGACTTGAGCAAAAAAAATGACACAAACACACGGGGAACCTACACCCCCCGGTATTCAACACTTAAGCAAACACCACCATCCTAGGCAAGTCATGTTCGAAAACTCACCAAACTCACCGACCTATCTAGATTCAACAAATTAGTCGACGTTAGTCATGTAACCCCCGCACAAAATCGAACCAACTGACCAATCCTACCAACAAAAAGATTCTGCATGATCTCGTAGGAACTCAACTAACCTGAATCAGACAACCCCTATACATATCTCAGGCAACTGACGTGAGTTAGACAAATCCTATACAAATCAGGCAACACCTACACAAATCTCAGGCAAACACGAGATCTTACAACTACCAGGCTCGGGATAAATATCCCCAAATCCCCACATGAACCCATGATTCACTAGTTTCGCGGCAGAACTCATCCCCTCTCTACACGCATGATGTCGCCCCCCTCCTCCCTACATCCTCGAATCCCCGCATGAATCCATAAGAGAACAACAAACTAAGCTCCCCACAACTCCACCTATCACGAACATAAGTGGAACCGTAAAAAATGACGGCGAGCAGAGGATTCTTACCTTAGGACTTCCGCGACGAGTCCCTTTTCCCAAACGCACGTCGTCGACGACCTTCGCCCGCACCCCTGGGATCGGAGAGAGAGCACCGCACGCGATCTTCACCCCGCCTCCGCCTTCTTCTGTAGTCCCCGCCCACACCACCACCCCGACCTCTACGGTAGCCGACGGGCGCTCCAATTTATACGATGGAGATGGAACCCGCGGCGAGCGAGAAGGGGCGAGAGAGAATGGAATTAGGAAGGGGGAGCGGTGCCTCGTCACACAGTTTGAAAGTCTGTGCCAACGACATCGAGTTGTGCGTGTGGTGGTGGGCCCTCCAAGGTAATAGTTGTGGTGAGAGGAGGCATGGAGACGGTGATCCTCTCACATAAAAGCCCCTGCTCGGCGATCGCGCGTGCGGGGGCGTTCGAACGGCTCAAACAATGTGTGCTCGTACGTGTCAACCAACATCCAAGCACTTTTTAGTACTCCCTGTCAAAGCTGGCCAAGGGCCGTGCTTTTTGGGCCGGCCTGGAAGCACGCCAGCCCGGCACGCCACGGGCCAGGCACGACACGGGCTAATCGGGCCGTGCCAGGCACGCAGCCCGCCTCGGGCCGTGCGTGGGCCTGAGGGTTGGGCACGCGAGCCGGCACGTCACGACCCGTTTACCATATTTATTATTTACTTTTATATACATAAGATAAAAAAATAACCTAATAGGCCAAAATCGACCCAAAACACAACCCAATATGTTAAAGTCGGTCCCAAAAACAGTCGAACATGCCAAAATCAGCCCAAATAACAGCATAAAATAAAAAAACTAGCGGGCTAGCGGCCCTGACGTGCCCACAGACCAATCTGTATAGCCTTCGTGCCATGCCTGGGCCGGGAGGCTGCGCACGTGGGCCGGCACGGCACGGCCCGACTAATATTCGTGCCAGGGCGGGCCGTGCCGGGCCGACCCGTTTGACCAGGACTGCTCCATGTGTACCTATTTGTTAACAATAATTATTTAGGTATGAAGTGAGTATTTGAGAATTTAAATAGTTTATGGAATGATGTTGACGTTGCAGCTTTTGCGGTACTACGGAACGAGTTTTGGGGCGAACCACAAAAGGATGTGTGATGGCAGACGTGGCCAAATGGGCCGGCACGGCGCGACCCGTTGTAATCGGGCCTCGCACGACACGGCCCGCCCAGACACGTTTATTAGTCGGGCCGTGTCGTGTCGGCCCGTGGGTTGCGTCTTCAGGCCCAGACATGACCCGGTTTTTAAACGGACCGTCATGTTGGCCCGAACAAAATATTTTTAAAATTATGGGTTTATTTTTGAGTCTATTGAATCATATATATATATTAAAAAAATCTAAAAATATATATAAAAAATAAACGGACGTGCCGTGTCGGTCCGCGTGTCCAGCCTCCAGACCCAGGCACGGCTTAAGACGTGCTTCATGTCGTGCCAGGCACGCGGGCTGTCGGGTCGACCCGATTTACCCGGCCCGTTTGGGCAGATGTGTGTGATGGTCGCTCTTGAGCCGATCTGACCGTGGATAGGCGCGCGAACGAGAGGGTACCGAGGCCAGCACACGGCACCTTCCGTGGGGAACCTATTCCTTTCTTGTCTTCCACCTCGTACGGTACCGTCATGCCACCGCCGTTAACTTGCCCCATCGCCCCCTTTTTTCACCTGCCCCTTCCCTTCCTGAAGGTGTGGTTATTTTTTTTTCTTTTTCTGAAGGTGAAGGTGTGGTAGTATTATTCGTCGAGTGCCAAGGTGGAAACAGGATGCCGCCGCCTTCTCCTTCCCTCCTTCCCTTTCCCTGGTTGCTGCCGTCTCTCCGTCACTTCCAAAGACCAAAACAAAACCTTGACCGGAGGAAAGGGGATTTTTTTTATGGAAATCTCCGAGCCCTAATTTCCGACCGATTTGGTTGGGCAAGTGCATAATCGGTGCTCGGATCCATCGTTTGGAGGGGGTGGGTTCGAGATCTATGCGCCTGACAGAGGGGGCGGGGGAGGGAGAGGAGGGGGCTGAGAGGGAACGATGGCAATGACGGAGGTGGCAGGGTCGTCGACCGCGGCTACCACGGCGACTGTGGTGCTGTTTATCGTGGTGCTAGTGATGGCGCTGCTGCTGCGAAAGAGCCTGCGGTGCGCCGCGGAGCGAAGGGAGGAGGTGCGGCGCCTCGCGCGCCTCGCGGCGGAGGAATCCGACCTGGCGGAGCGGGAGTCGGTGCTCGCCTACTGCTCCGAGCTGTTCCCTGGCGTGCTGCACGCGACGGACGTGCCGGAGGCGCCGATGTGGACACCACCACCCCAGGAGGAGGAGGTCGTGGAGGCGCCACCGGCTGCAGCCGGAGTCTGCGCGGTGTGCTTCAGGCCGACCACGTTTAGGTGCAAACAGTGCAAGGCCGTCAAGTACTGGTGAGTTGGCTGAAAACCTGTTCCTATTACCCTTTTCAATTTGTGTGTAGTCTCAGCGGGTGATTTGGAATCGAGGGAAGATAGTCTACACAATTTAATTTGTTCAATTCAGAGCGGAAATGCGCTGTATTTTCTACTCCCTCCGTCCCTAAATAAGGGACTCCCCTCAACTTTGTGTACAAAGGGGTTGTTTGGTTCCCAGCCTAAGGTTGCCACGCCTAACCTTAGTCATGCCACAATACCTTAGGCATGTGTTTGGTTCATTGCCACACTTGTGGCTTGCCACACTTTTCTAGTTATATGGTCCACATGTCATACACTAAATTTTTTGCCAAATCTTGCCACACTTGTGGTGTTCATTTTGTTAGCCACACTTTTCATGGCAGCCACACATTGCCTAAGGTTAGTTGTGGTAAAGTTAGTCATGAACCAAACAGGCCCAAAGTCGAGTCACTTGTTTTGGGACGGAGGAGTGAGAGTCACTTGTTTTGGGAAGGAGGAGTCGAGTCACTTGTTTTGGGACGGAGGGAGTAGAAAATTGGGTTTCAGTAACAATTTGATAGGCTAGTAGATTGAGAATATTTGGATTTTGCCCGAATTTGTGTGTGGACAAGATGACTGATTGCCAGGTGAGCTAGGGCGATTTCTGACCATCCATTTAGCACGTCTTTAGGAACTCTGGTTTCATAAAAGTTTTCCCGTAACTTGTCAGCTATTAATCTACTCCTTCCGTTCCTAAATATAAGTCTTTTAAGAGATTCCACTACGAACTACATACGGATGTATATAGACATATATTAGAGTGTAGATTCATTTATTTTGTTCCGTACGTAGTCTTTAGTGAAATTTAGGAACGGGGGGAGTATTATATAGTCATCTGGAAGGAAGGCCAGTATTAGGATCCTGATGGCTCAGTTATGCCGTCAACATTGCTGGCACCTCTCCTTGTAAACTTGAACATTTGTTTTGTACCCCTGACTTCAATTTGCCCTCCAATTGGTTCCAGACAACTAATATTAGTCTGCTGCCTTTTTTGTTAACCAACATAGGCCACAACCTGTCTTAGGCTATTAACCATCCTAGCGATTCACATGCTTCTAGATGAACACTTCTCCTTGTAAACTTGAACATTTGGTTTGTATCCCTGACTAAAAGATACTCCCTCATAATATAAGAACGTTTTTGAAGCTAAAACAGCTTGAAAAATACGTTCTTATATTATGGGACGGAGGGAGCACCTTCCAATTGGTTTCAGACAACTAATATTAGTCTGCTGCCTTTTTTTTTAACCAACATAGGCCACAACCTGCCTTGGGTTATTAACCATCCTTAGTGATTCACATGCTTCTAGATGAACACTTCTCCTTGTAAACTTGAACATTTGTTTTGTACCCCTGACTTCAATTTGCCTTCCAATTGGTTCCAGACAACTAATATTAGTCTGCTGCCTTTTTTGTTAACCAACATAGGCCACAACCTGCCTTAGGCTATTAACCATCCTTAGCGATTCACATGCTTCTAGATGAACACTTATTATTTGAATGTCACAATGTCCTGTTGTCACGGACTTTTCTTTGACTGATCTGTTGCGAGATTTGTCCTATCACATAGCCAAAATGTCCTGAAGGGTGAAGCACCGGTGTACGTATTCTTAGGTAATGTGGAACAAAATAAGATGCACACTTGGCTCAGTGCATGCGGCTATTGATTGGTTCTTTGCATGAGCGCTTGTCCTGTCTCTGCTCGTACAGAAAGGATGCCAATCCTGGGGTATGTAGATTTCAACAAGGCTAACACCTTTCTCCTCGTGTCAATCTCTTTTGCTTGGCATGTGGGTCAGATCAATCAGCCGATGGTAATGCTATTTGTTCATATTCATGTTGAGTTCTTAGTGTTTTTTAGAAGAAGATTCATTATTTATCATTCCTGTGCAATTGATATCACTGGGAGAAACAGCCATGGTTGCAAAGACTACTCGTCTTATTTATTATTTCTGTGTTATTGATAGAAACTAGCCTCAAAAAACATGTTTAACCAAATATGTGCTGATATGTCATATACATAATTGTCTAATGGGTTGCAACTTGAGAGTGGAAAAACAAAATATTGACAATCACTATACTTGTAGTTATAATGTCAGCACACCTTATTGCATTGCCACCACATTCATTTCTTACAAACAAGCAAACAATGCCTTGGTTTCTTCCATACAACCTGTTACCCGAAACAAATAATGAAGACCTGAGGTGCACACAGCTAAACAAAAGTTTGTTAGAACTGCTAGCTCTAGCTATGGCCTATGATACCAGTTGTTAGAATCAGTAGCTTCTCTAGCTCTCACCCAGGACTCTTCTCTAAAGAGATGTGCTTTACACACACAAAGAGCTACTACTAGCAGGAAGCTTCATTAGATATCTCAATTGCTACAAGCTTACCTATTACATATGGGGTGCCTCTCCTTAATAGAGGCTGTAGGGACAGTGATACAGTGACTGACATGGCTACAGTGGTACAGCTCATAGCTAGTTCATCTACTGCACAACCCACGCAAGTAAATGACAACTATTGAGTGATAACATATGGCTATGACATCATATTCTTCTTGGCTAAGGTTTCATGATGTCCCTCGACATCCAACTCAATTTGACTTCTTCCTTCTCATGTATGCATCTCTTTGGTACATGACAAGATTAGTTCCAACAAAGGTCCCATGTGATTCTAAGAAGTGTTTACCAAGGATGGAACATTTATATATGTTATGTGCATACTGACATTACATAAGCTTATTTCTTAATCAGTACTCCCTCTGTTCGGGTTTATAGGGCCGGGAGGGCCAGATCTCCAGTACCAAGGCACTGACTGTCTTAATTGAGTAATGCTTCGATTTCTTCTCCAAAGCCTCCGTGCATTCTCTCTCTGCCAGCCTGCGCCCAGTGAAATAGCATGCATGCACAGCTGCCACAGCCTATTTCTCTCTTCTGCCTGCATGCGTTCTCTAACCTCCTTGCATGATCCAACGAATAACATGCATGCAGCAGACTAGTTCTCTCCCTTGCTTGCATGTGCAGCGCAATTAAACGCCTGGTCTAACAAATCTGGATGGAGCATGCTGGCCAGCCGACCTTTTGAACCCAGACGGAGGGAGTACCATCTGGCTGAGTAATTTGTATTGTCATAAAAATGTTTTAATACAAAATACCCTTGTGTGCTAAAATTGAATGTGGTTTACTTTACATTCATGGATTATGTTGTCCCGAGAGAGAGAGGCACCTGGTCGAGCTGCTTTCTCGTGCGCTCACGAGGAGTCTCTCGTGTGGCGGCTGGGACTGGGAACGGGAGGGCTCGATGCCTGCTTCTAGGTCACTCCCTCCACATGGGCTTGAGCCCTAAGAGAAGGTCAAGGATGGGCTTGGGCCCATACCGGTTCAACACTCCCCCTCAAGATGGGTGGTAGATATCTATCATTCCCATTTTGTCACATGCCAAGTTACAGTCCTTTGTTCCCAATCCCTTTGTCAAGCAATCTGCAAATTGTTGCCCAGAGCTCACATGAGTAAGGCTAATGATCCCAACATCAAGTTTCTCCTTAATGAAGAAGCGGTCAATTTCCACATGTTTTGTCATATCATGTTGAACTGGGTTATTAGCAATGGCTATAGCTGACTGATTGTCACACCACACCTTTAAGGTTCCCTTCCTTGGAAGTTTGAACTCGCTCAATAGGTACTTCACCCAGAGCATCTCACACAACCCTTGAGATAGTGCTCTATACTCAGCTTCTGCCGTTGATCTAGACACAACTGGTTGTTTCTTGCTTCTCCATGACACCAAATTTCCTCCCACAAACACACAATAGCCAGAAGTTGATCTTCTATCATCTTGAGAACTAGCCCAGTCAGAGTCACTATAGCCATCCATCTCAAGATGTCCACTCTTCCCAAACCACAACCCTTTACCCGGAGTCCCCTTCAAGTATCTCAGGATTATGTTCACAATATCAAGATGCCCACTCCTTGGTTCATGCATGTATTTGCTCACCATCCCCATGGCATATGTAATGTTAGGCCTGGTATGACACAAGTACAACAACCTTCCAAACAATTTTTGATTATCTTCCTTATTCACTAGCTCTCTTGATTGTGCTGTAACTTGGTGATTTTGTTCAATCGGAGTAGGGGGGGGGGCAGCACGACATCCCATCATGCCCATGTCACTCAAGAGATCCAAGGTGTATTTTCGTTGGCACATAGAGATTCCCTTCTCTTCCCGAGCCACTTCAATACCAAGGAAGTATTTTAGGTTACCCAAGTCCTTTACCTCGAACTCCTTGCTCAGACAACCCTTCAATCTCTCTATTTCCTCCTTATCATCTACAGTGATGATAATGTCCCATGCCCTTGGTGATTGCTTCAGTCCATACAAGGATTTCTTCAGCCTGCATACCTTCCCCGTAGTCTCTGAAGTACTAAAACCTGGTGGTATCTCCATTTACACTTCTTCCTGTAACTCACCATGCAAGAAGGCATTCTTGACATCTAATTGATGCAACTTCCACCCAAAATTAGCAGCACAAGAGACCAATATCCTTACTATGTTCATCTTTGCCACGGGAGTAAACGTCTCATCATAGTCAATTCCATAAGTTTGACTATATCCTCTAGCGACCAATCTGGCCTTATACCATTCCACCTTCCCCTCAGGATTCTGCTTCACTGTATAGATCCACTTACAACTCATTGCTTTCTTTTCTGCCGGCAATGTGGTTAACACCCACGTCTTGTTTTTCCTCAGTGCTTCCAACTCTTCTATCATCGTTTCACGCCACTTTGGATCTTGCTTTGCAGCCTTCCAATCCTTTGGAATTGACACAGTTTGTAGGGAGGCAACAAACGCCTTATATGAAGGTGACAAAGCCTTATAAGACACAAAATTGCCAATATCAAGATCATCACAAGCATCATCCTTTGGTAGAGCCTTCCTTGCTACTTCACCCTTTCTTGCCGCTTCACGGGTAGCCTTTCGCAACGCAATGGGCAGCTCCACTGTGTCAGATGAGCTTGACTCAGTGCCTTGTTGCTCCCCCTGCACTCTTGCCTCACTGCCTTGCTGCTCCCCTTGCACTCTTGCCTCACTGCCTTGTTGCTCCCCCTGCACTTGTAGTTGCCGTCGAGAGTATATCAAGGTATTCGTCTGCCATCGACCCGAACAGGAACCTGGAGAGCACCAATCTTAAGTTTATCAACAATTGGCTCAACCTGGACCTGCACATCATCATTAGTGAGAGTACTAACCGGAATTGTACCCACAATTGGTTGGACCTGAACTTGCACATCATTATCAGTGTTAATGTCCACAAAATCATCCTGAGCATGAGACACATCCTTCTCCCCCTCTTGCACAGGGTGTAGGTGGTCTAGCTCTGCAAACAACAGACTGAGATCAGTAGGCTCACCATAGAATGGCTCAGACTCCCTGAAGGTAACATCCATACTCACAAATCTACGTTTTTCAGAGGGACACCAACATTTATACCCCTGCTGACTAGAAGAGTATCCGAGAAATACACACTTCACTGCTTGAGGGTCAAGCTTTCCAACAGATGGTCAGTGATCACGAACAAAGCAAGTACTGCCAAACAGCTTTGGGGAAACAACAAACTTATTATCTCCAACGAGCAACTCAGAAGGGGATTTCATACCTAGTATCTTGGAAGGTGTCCGGTTGATTAGGTATGTGGCTGTCATAACAGCTTCATCCCATAAGAACTTAGGCACATTCATGATAAACATCAACGACCGAGCAACCTCAAGAATATGACGATTCTTCCTTTCGGCCACTCCATTCCGAGGTGGGGAGAAATTTGATGAAGAATCCCTTGGTCAGCCATGAAAGCCCCAAAAATATTGTTCACATACTCTGTGCCATTATCAGTCCTGAGCACCTTGACCTGCACCCGAAATTGGTTCTTTACAAGAGCATGGAAGTTCTGAAAACAACTAAACACCTCATCCTTGTGAGCATCAAGTAAATCCAAGTCATACGAGAATAGTAGTCAATAAAGGTAGCAAAATACTTCTTTTCATTCATTGACACTACTGGGCTAGTCCATACATCCGAATGAATAAGCATAAAAGGAGATATGCTCCTAAGCCCCTTACTCACATACGAGGTTCGTGTGTGTTTTGCATATTCGCTAGCATCACATGTCAACTTGCCCTTGCCTACTCCACACATAACATCCGGATATATTCTACTCATCTTATCGAAAGATATATGACCCATCCTACAGTGATGGATCATCGCCTGCTTCTCCTTGTCCTCCATGGTCGCAGCACACACCAAGTCTGGCTGCACCTCCTGGTTCATGTACCAAAGCCCCCTACGCCTGGTGCCAGTCCCAACCATCTGGCCCGTCTGTCGCTCCTCAATCAAGCAACCAAACTTGTCAAGGATCACACGACAGTCTATTTGATCAATGAGAGCACTGAAAGAGACCAAATTGACAGGAAAATATGACACATGTAAAACTGATGATAAGGAGATGGTTGAAGTGCACTTGTGACTTGACTGTACCAACCCCTACGACAGGCTGCTTTGTACCATCGGCAGTTTGTATAGTGCCCTTGTGAGTACGCGCATGCTTATGGTAAGACTCAAACACACAGGAAATACCCGCAACATGCTTAGATGCTCCAGAGTCTAGGACCCACTCTGAAGTACTCGCATTAGGAGTAAAAGATGCATTTGTCGAATTACCTTCATCGGTGGAGGCCCAATGAGCAAAGTCTCCATAGGCAGCCTCATCAACTTCCTCGCTCTGTGACGTCCCCGTGTCTCCTGCAACGGCCATGTGAGCCCTCTGACCCCCTAAATGTCCTGAGTAGCCACCTCTGTTCCTAGAAGTCTGTCTGCGATAGCCTGACTTATTAGGGATGATAGACTACCCATATCAATAAGGAATTCCTTCTTTTCCGGGAGCCCATTCGAACAGAACTCCCAGGTTAAGCGTACTCGGCTTGGAGTAGTTCTAAGATGGATGACCGACCGGGAAGTTGATCCCGGGTGCGCATGAGTGAGGACAAAGTGCGAAGAAAAGACTAGTATTGATATATGGGGCCAGTCTAGATCCCGCCAGGAGTAACGACCGCCGACGGGTGTGTCCGGGGCGTTACAAGTTGGTATCACAGCCGACCATCGCGGTTACACGGATGTTTGCGGACAGGTGTGCGGTCATGTTGTTCATGACGTTTGTGACCCGTTGTGGCACACGACATGGCACATGTACTGGACTGGATGCACATACGTTTGTGCCAAGAGGGAACGCTCCTGTGGCTCGACGAGGACGTCGGTTCCTCTGAGTGGTGGTGTATGTGATAGCCTGGATTCTTAGGGATGATAGACTACTCATATCAATAAGGAATTCCTTCTTTTTCGGGAGCCCATTTGAACAGAACTCCCAGGTTAAGCATGCTCGGCTTGGAGTAGTTCTAGGATGGGTGACCGACCGGGAAGTTGATCCCGAGTGCACACGAGTGAGGACAAAGTGCGCAGAAAAGACTAGTATTGATATGTGGGGCCAGTCTAGATCCCACCAGGAGTAACGACCGCCGGCAGGTGTGTCCGGGGCGTTACACTGACTTCCTGAGGTCTGTGAAAATCCACCTCTGCCTCTCGTACTCCTGCCTCTGCCAGTTCCCCCGCTGTTATATCCCCTGCCTCTGCCACGAGTTGGACATTCCCTCTTCCAGTGTCCGACCTGCCCACAGATGTGACATTTGTTGGGATCTCCCCACTCCATGTGCTCAGTGACTGCAAATGTCGAAGCTGGCACATGCTTCACGTATGCTTCACGTATGTGACATTTGTTGAGTCATCGCTGCAATAGCCTCGGCAATGGTAGGCAGACTAGGTTGGTGCAGCAGGGTTGCCTTCCTACCATCAAAGCAACCTTTGAGGCCAGCCAAAAGTTTCAGCACACGCGTGCGTGCCATCCACTTGTGCATCATAGAGTTCCAGAGGATCACAATTATCCTGGTCTGCCCACAGGGCCTGCAGTTTTGCCACGTATGCCATCACGGACATGCCATCCTCTTGGCGCAACAACCTAATCTTGTCTTCAATCTGAGCAATGAGCATGACATTGCCCTTGCCAGAGTACTGGGTGGACAAAACCTTCCATATCTTAGTACGTGTGGATAACCCCTCCACAGAGCGTCCAATGGAGTGCATGATGGAGTTTAACAACCACACCATCAATACAGAGTCGATGACCTTCCACGTCTTTCCCTCTGCACTACTCTTGTCTCCGGGTTCTGCAACGGTGCCCAACAAATATCCATCAAGCTCCTTCTGCTCAACAGCCCACAAAGCCCCCCTCGAGCAGCTCAAATAATTTGTTGCCCCCTCTAGCTTCATCTCCAGGGGCGACATTTCGAGCTTCTGAGCCCCTTCCTGTCGAGGAACGATGGCCCCAGAGTTGGAGTTGGACTCTGCAAGGATCCTGGTGAGCTTCTCGAAAGCCTTGGCAAGAGCTTCTGGTTCAGCCATCTTTGGTTGGGAGTGGCCGCTGCAACTCCCAGCAGCAGCAGAAACTCCTCAAACAGCAGTCACAGCCAAGCGCCAGCAAGCAGGAACCTCAGCAGCAAAAGCAGCAGAACAACACAGCAGTCCCTTCTTACACCCCCTCAGCTCACAGCCGCAAGCACTAGCAGCAGGACTCAGCTAGCCTTCTTTCTTCAGCAGCAACAGCTTCTCCTCTAGCAGCACAGCCCTACAGCTGCACGGTCCTCCCTTTTCTCCCCCTGGCTAGCAGGAGCACCCAGCAACAACAGCAGCAATGTTGCCCCCTTCACCTTCAGCAATCAACAGCAGCTCACACCCCCCTGACTAGCAGCAACAACAGCCTCTTCAAACAGCAGTAGTGAGCACAACAGACCAGCACTAGCCACCGGCATTGTCAAGCACTAGCTACACTAAAAGCAGCTTGTGAACACTAAACTCTGAAGATCATGCGGAATTCAGAGACAAAGCTCGGGATTTCATTTCATAGGAAAGGGGAAAGGCAATGTAGCTCGCCACCGGCGGCTAGGGTTCAACCCAATACACATTCAACATAAAGTGATAAAGAGAGATTACATGGCTTTATAGCCAGGGAGGAGAGGGACGCGCGAGACGGACGTGAGGAGAGGGACGCATGACCTGACGCTAAGGGCATTGTAGGAACTTCCATAGTAGCTCCCGCCTTTCCTAGCCGTTGGATGAACGATGACCGGCTGGGATCTAATCCGACACCCACACACAGTACAGTTAATGCTTCACTTGATCAGCAGCCTGACAACACCCCCCGATTGAGAATGAGCTTGTCCTCAAGCTTGAAATGCAGGAAAAACCTTCTGAATAAAGGCTGCATCTTCCCAAGTAGCTTCTTCAGTTGGCATATTGACCCATTTGATCAGCCAGCGTACCACAGGGATGCTGATATCACCTTGGCGCCGAGGAACTAACTTTCTGTCCAGCACAGCTTCAGGTTCCCTCTTGATAGTTCCATCTCTAGAGGCAGCTGAGGAGATGGTACAACATGCTGGCCTATGTGCTTCCTCAATTGGCTCACATGGAAAGTGTGATGTAGCTGACACCCCTCTGGAAGCAGTAATTTGTAAGCTTCATTCTAGCTTGTGCTTTACGGAGGTTATGTTTGATCACTTCAATTGCCAATTCTCTGTTCTGCAGCAGATTCTCATTCTCTTCACATATGGAATCTGGTAGTGCTGACTCAGCTACCATTGGAGGAGGAAATCCATGCAGAGCTTGAAATGGAGTCATTTGCAATGATGTATGGTAACAGGTGTTATACCACCATTCTGCTAGGGCCAACCACCCATGTCATTTTCTAGGTTGTTGAAAGCACATGCATCTTAAGTAGTTCTCCAAACACTGATTCACTCTTTCAGTTTGACCATCAGTTTGGGGATGATAGCTTGTGCTCATGTGGAGTTTCACCTTCATAGATTTGAACAGCTGTTGCCACAGGTTGCTGGTAAATATCCTATCTCTATCAGTAACAATGACCATAGGCATTCCATGTAGTTTGAAAACATTGTCAGAGAAAGCCCTAGCCACAGAGTGAACTGAAATTGGATGCTTCATAGCTATAAAGTGAGCATACTTAGTGAACCTGTCCACCACCACCAGAATTAGGTCCTTGTTCTCAGATACAGGTAATCCTTCCACAAAATCCATGCTTATGTGTGCCCAAGCAAAGTCAGGGACTGGGAGAGGTTCCAGCAGTCCAGGGTAGGGAGTATGTTTAGCTTTGTTAATCTGACACACAGGCCTAAGATCAGTAGTTCTTCCTACTACAATCTTGCTTTTGTATCTTAGGACCCCATTGTTGAAAGAGTAGGCAGTGTTGTTCTCCTTATCTGTCACACAAGAAACAATCAACTCCTTGATCTTGTCATCATTATCATAGCTCTTAACAACTTCCTTGACCCAAGTAGGTGAAGCAACTGTGGCTATTAAGGCAGAAATTTTATGCTTTACTCTAGACAAAGCATCAGCAGCTCTGTTCTCTTTTCCTTTTCTGTACTCAATAGTAAAGTTGTAACCCAGCAATTTCAACAATAGCTTATGCTGAATGCCTTCAGTAATCTTCTGTTCCTGAATATACTTGAGGCTCTCCTGGTCTGTCCTGATCACTAATGCAGTAGCTGCAAAGTAATGCTTCCATTTTCTTACTGCTTCAATGATTGCTAGAGCCTCTTTATCATAAGTAGACATAGCTGCAGCCTTTTGCCTTACTAAAGTAAGAGAGAGGTCTCCCTTCTTGCATCAATACAGCTCCCAGGCCATATGCACTAGCATCAGTTTCCAAAATGAAGGGTTTTGTAAAATCAGGAAGAGCCAGCACAGGTGTGTTAGTGAGTTTTTGTTTCAAGGCTTCAAAAGCTTTAGTTTGATCTTCCTGCCAAGCAAATGCATTCTTCTTCAAGCAATCAAATAAGGGTCTGCAGATTATTCCATACCCCTGAATGAATCTTCTGTAATATCCACTTAAGCCTAAGAGAAACTTCTGAGTTCAGTGATATTAGCAGGCACATGCCACTCTTGGACAGCTCTAATTTTGCAAGGGTATGTGGACACTCCCTCCTCATTAATGATGTGGCCAAGATATTCCACTTCCTTTTGACCAAATGAGCACTTTTTTAGCTTAGCATACAACTTGTTTTCCTGCAGAATCTCAAACACTTGCTTCAGGTGGTCCTTGTGCTCTTCCCAGGAGAGACTGAACACTAGTATATCATCAAAGAACACCACCACAAATTTCAATAGACCAAACAGTAGGTTCATCAGTGCTTGGAAAGATGGTGGGCCATTAGTGAGTCCAAAGGACATCACCAAATACTCAAATAATCCCATGTGTGTAGAAAAAACAGTTTTTGCTATATCTTCTTCTGCCATTCTTATCTGACGATAGCCATTTCTCAGGTCAATTTTAGAAAAATATTTTGCTCCCTTCAGCTGATCCAATAAGTCTTCAATGACAGGTATTGGATATTTGTTCTTAATAGTGATAGCATTCAATTTCCTGTAATCTGTGCAAAGCCTCCAAGACCCATCCTTCTTCTTTACAAGCAGCACTGGGGATGAAAAAGGGCTAGTGCTAGGTCTGACGAGTCCTTTCTTCAGTAGGTCCAATATGGTTTTCTCCAATATTTCCTTTTGATGGTGTGGTACTCTGTAGGGCCTCTGGTTCACCACTTTTGCTCCCTCTATTAATGGAATCCTGTGATCACAAGGTCTGCTTGGAGGGAGCCCACTAGGCTCTTGAAATAGTTTCTCATACTGCTGGAGAAGGGGTTGCAAATCAGGAGGTACCTCAGTTGCTATTAACTCATAGTTTGCTCCACACAAAGGAAACAAGAAAAAGCCACACACAGCCTGCTCCATTAGTTTAGTGGTGTTTTCCTTGCTTTCAGTAAGAGTGTCCAAAGGGACAGTTTCATCAACAAATGTTATCACTTGTCCTTGTGTGCTTGCAATCTTCAATTCCATCTTAACAAAGTCCATCTGAACTGGACTGCATTTCTTTAACCAATCCACTCCAAGTATCATGTCATACCCTGTTAATTTGAGGATTCTGAAACTGTCACAAAATGCACTGCCCTGAATCTCATAAGGACAATTTCTGACAGTAAACTCATTCCATAAAACTTCTCACTAGCTACTACCACTTTTACTTTAGTGTTAGCCATAGGTGCAATGGACATCTTACTAGCCATTTCAGGTGATACAAATGTAGCAGTGCTTCCACTATCCACTAAGGCAGTAGCTGTAACATCTCCAATTTTCACTGACAGGATAAATGTGTTCTTGGCAGAGCTGAGACCATTAGCAGCATGCACTGAAACTTGCAGCACTGTTTCTGGTGATGGTGCTTCCTGTGTTTCCAAATCAGGATCCTCAAAATCTGTAACATAGATTACATTTGAATTTTCCGTCTCTTGAGTTTGGAGAGCTTGGATCTGTGCCTTTTGGCTCATCTTACACACCTGCCTATGTCCTGGAACCCAGGGTTCTCTGCACTTATAACAGACTTGGTTCTGTTTAGCATGCTGAATAATTGTGCTCTTTGCTATAGGAGATGTGCCACTTTGACTATTTGTCTGATCAAAATTCACCTGCCTCTTAGCTTGATGGAAATAGGGCTTTGTCTGAACCACTACAGGTGGTGGTTGGGCCTTTACCATTCTTCTAGCATACCACACAGCAGTTTGCATATCTTTGGGTTTGAAACACTCCACATGACTCTTGATGTAAGGATTTAGGCCAGCTACAAAACTAGTAACATAGTAATCATTGGGAATCCCAGGGTTTTCCCTTCTCATGATATTCATCAGGTGTTCAAACTGCTCTACATATCCTGCCACAGTTGTTACTTGTTGGACAGCATGAAAAGAGGTTACAATATCACAGACAGACTGTACTGAAAATCTTTCAGACAACAAGGAGCAGAATTAATGTCAAGCAATGTTACCAGGTGCAAATCCAGTGCCTCTCCACCACTGCACAGCAGGTCCTTTCAGATATGAGATTGCTAATTCAGTTCTGTGCTCAATAGGTGTTCTAGCAGCAGCAAAATATTGTTCCAAATTCTGTATCCAAGACTCAGGATCTTCCCCTTCAAACTCCACCATGTTCAACTTAGCAGGTTTAACAGTGAGAGGACTTCTTCTACTATCCATTGGAGTGCTCACTCTTCTTTTGTAATTGTTGTCATATCCTTCTACTTCTTGTAGATCCTCCATCTGAGCAGTATTCAATGCCACTGCAGTTTGACCCATTCCCTCTGCTTTGTTGATCCCAAAGTTGGGGTGCCTGTAGGGTTGCTTCAGAGTACCATCCATGTTTAATTCTCTCCCATTCTGATCCCTTAACACTGCTGTACCTACCACTCCAAGAACAGCTTTTTCAGGCATGGTCACAGATGGTGGTGTGCTTGCAATTAACTGTTTTGGGCGCCCTGGTGCTGCTTGAGGTGAGCCAACATGGTTGTCTTTCTGCAAAACCTCACCTTGAACTGAGGCATTATCAGCCTCATCTACCTTACCCGGATCTGGGTCTAACAGCAACCTTCTGAAATTGTCTTTGAATTTTATCAAAATTCTTTTGCATGGTAGTAAAGTTTCTGTTTACCGTAGTTTGGAACTGATGAAACTCCTTACGGTCTTCATCTCTTTCCTGCCTCAATGTCTTCAGATCCAGCTCTAGAGATTCCAGCTGCAAATCCGCCGTTGTTGCTGACTCTGCTGCTCCTATCATGATGTGCACCCTTTGGCTGCTTCACAGGGAGGGAAGGGAGGGAATTTACCCTGCTCAATCGCTCGCCGCTGCCAACACTGCCACCAGCAACGCACCCACTGGCACACGGTCAGATCCTCGACCCTGGGGTTTTACAACTGCAGCAGCACGCTCCAGCAACCAGGTAGAAGGCCCAACTGCACCCGAATTTCGCCACTCCGGCCACCTCCTACACACCTCCGCCGATCTGAGATCTGGAACTAGTTCCTACGCCCGCCCTTGCCAAGGAAAGACTGGGCCTCTGATACCAATTGTCAAGCACTAGCTACACTAAAAGCAGCTTATGAACACTAAACTCTGAAGATCATGCGGAATTCAGAGACAAAGCTCGGGATTTCATTTCATAGGAAAGGGGAAAGGCAATGTAGCTCGCCACCGGCGGCTAGGGTTCAACCCAATACACATTCAACATAAAGTGATAAAGAGAGATTACATGGCTTTATAGCCAGGGAGGAGAGGGACACGCGACCTGACGCTAAGGGCATTGTCGGAACTTCCACAGTAGCTCCCGCCTTTCCTAGCCGTTGGATGAACGATGACCGGCTGGGATCTAATCCGACACCCACACACAGTACACTTAATGCTTCACTTGATCAGCAGCTTGACAGGCATACAGCTGCACCCTTCTCCAGCAGAACAGCACACCACCAGCCGCAGCAGTGAGAGCACCACAGCTCAGCAGAGCACGCAGCAGCAACAGCACACAGCACCTCCTCTTCCTTCTCCCCCTCAGCAGCACCAGCAGCTGCGACCTACTCCTTGGGCAAACAACAGCAGCAACTGCCCCAGATGCAGTTACCCTCCTTCCTCCTCTCGAAACGCAGCAGAACAGAGATGGTCCGGGGCAGCAAGAACCAGCCCCAGCCACCGCCCCGTCCTCCTCGCAGCCTCTCCGCGTGAGAGGCTCGCTCAGATCCGCGCCGATCCCTGGCCACGCCTCGCGCGCGCGCACACACCCAGCACATAGCCGTCCCTCGTCGCGCCTGGCCCTGCAGGACCCCGCCACCTCGCTGGCGAGCGACTAAGCTGCCGCAGCCTGAGCCTGGTCTGATACCATGTTGTCCCGAGAGAGAGAGAGGCACCTGGTCGAGCTGCTTTCTCGTGCGCTCACGAGGAGTCTCTCGTGTGGCGGCTGGCACTGGGAACGGGAGGGCTCGATGCCTGCTTTTAGGTCACTCCCTCCACATGGGCTTGTGCCCTAAGAGATAAGGTCAAGGATGGGCTTGGGCCCATACCGGTTCAACAGATTACATGTAAAAGAGTCGCAAGTGCCTACACATATGGTGTTTAGTGGTGAGTAAATGCACCAGCTGAAGTGGTGCTACAATATACTCTGCACTCAATGTTTCGTGGGCAGCAATATGGCTGTCAAAGAATTATCTAGAAAGTGACTCTGTTGACCATATTAGCTCTGTTGGCCGTGTTTGCCCATGTGTTGGACATTTTACTAATCCACTTTTGTTGGGGATAGAAGGATGATTGGTACACCACTGTGCACTTTTAATTTGCTTTCCTAAACCTGAGAACTTTGGTTGTCCAACTGCAGTTGCTCTTGGCTGAATATTAGGCATGTATGGTTACTTTTCCGATGCTGTTCTTAGTATTTTTCATCCTGTTCTGAACATTTTATTATGCACATCTTTTTTGTGAACTTAACATTATGTTGATATGGACAAATTGACACTTTTGAACATCCTGATCTGATCTCCTTTGATTCATTACTAGTGGAACATTTGAAAAAGAATCCTAAGTAAATATACATGCACATGACTTGGTCTGCTGGATGAGATGTGATGCCTATTTCAGTAAAACCAAGTAATATTGTACTATATTGTACTCCCTCCATTCCTAAATATAAGTCTTTTAAAAGGTTTCACTAGGGGACTATATACGGATGTATATAGACATACTTTAGAGTATAGATTCATTCATTTTGCTCCGTATGTAGCCTTTTAGTGAAATCTCCAAAAAGACTTATATTTAGGAACGGAGGGAGTACATGAATAGTAAACATGCAAACATGCTATGTGTCGAAAATCCTAAACTGCGGTTGAATATTGTGCGTGGTGTATAAAAATCTAATCGTGTTACTTGTTCAACCTTGTGACACCTTTCCTTTTGTAGCTCATTCAAATGCCAGATATCCCACTGGAGAAAAGGTCACAAAGAGGAATGTCATCCACCAAATGCTAATGCTAAGCCAGATGACGGAGCTCCAATATTGGTTGCAAAGGAAGGAAGTCTTGAACACCGAAGAGCTTATGAAGAGAATGTAGTGCCTGGTGTACAACCAGTGGCTGAAATTAGCGTACCGGTTGCGTCTGAGTCTGAAACTTCTGGCACAAACCATGTTGTGAAGAGCTCAAATGATAAAAGGAAAGACACGCTTTTCAAAGAAGTATCTGCTACCACAGAGATCCCTGAAAAGGGCGATTCCGACAATGTGGTCAAACTTCGTCAAATTACCCCTCAAGTAGCATCCTTTGACAGTACAAGGACAGAATCAAATACCAAATCTACAAATTTTGTTGAAAACAGCTCTTACATGAAGGACTCAGATGAGATATTGGTTCGTAAATCTCAAGCTTCTGCACCAAAGATGAATGGCCTTACCAGTTCCATCCATGAAGATATATCTGTTCATTGCAAGGACCATGGTAACACTGAGGATGCTGATGTTAGTGAGGATTGCTCTCGAATTAATCATATTAGAAAACCTGCAGATAGGAGCAATTCCCAAACAGTTGCAACTGCCGTACCAGCACCCAAAAGTTCTAGGACTTCTCTTTGCGTGGAAGTTGAACCGTGCAAAATAAAAGCTACTGGCAAAGAAAAGTCTGAAGGCTCGAAATTAGTATCATCAGTATTAGCTGTTGATAAGGTTTCTTCCATCCATGGTGGCCGTCCTGTAGCACCTAATCCATCAAAAAGGGCTGATAATCCAACAGATAGAGGAGGTTCAGCAGCAAATAACCTTGCGACATCTCTGAAGAAAATTGTCAGGCAACAAACAACACCAAAAGTTGTGAGGCATTATCCTTCAGAGTTGGTAAATATAACTGAATGACTCTGCAGTTAGTCATTTATTTTCTTTTACTTGCTACTAACTTCTGCTTTTCAGACACTTTTTCCATATGATGTTTTCATCAAGCTCTACGACAAGGTTGAATTGCGCCCTTTTGGTCTTCATAACCTTGGCAACAGGTAAACATTGAATTACCGTTTCTGAAATGTAATATGTTGAGAGATTAACTGCATGCTTTGTATTTATTTGAAGTCCATCCCATATTTTTTTGTGTAGGCATCTCTAGCTTTGTAATCTGTTTGCAAGTTAGTTTTTACTTCTGTTGGAGTCTTGTTGACATATAAGTAGATCTTATCTGGTTTGTTTACCTAGGGCCATCATTAATTTAATGAGCTAAAGATGGACTTTGTTTCCCACCCACAAAAATATCTGAAGTGATCAGACAAATATGCTCCAGCTTTATTGATCCAGCATGCTTTGATAGTGTTTAATGGCATGATAGTGTTACTCTACTACTTTTTGTCCTGCTGTTGATGACTTACCAGTACATGGAACTTTAGGCCTTTGGTTCACAGGCTAGGGATATCACAGGAATAGAAAAATCATAGGAAGTGAGATGACATCTATCTCAATTCCTGTAGGGAAAGAGATGTCATTTGATGCATAGGATAGAAATTTTTCCATTGAGTCAGTTAATGTTTTTTTTCCTTTGAAATGTGAAGGATTGGTTCCTATTCTACACAGGAATAGGAATCTTTTCCTATAAACCAAAGGGCTCCAAAGGAAATTTTCCTTTTTCCCAAAATTCTTGTAAACCAAAGGAGGCCTATGTTAAACAGGATGTTGTCGCCGTAGTTGAGATATTTTGTTTAAGTTGTTATGTGCCGCCCTGTCTAACCTGTTTTTAACCTGTTTTCTTATTATTTTTCTCTTGCAGCTGCTATGCAAATGTTGTTCTTCAGTGCTTGATGTTTACTCGACCACTTACAACGTATCTTCTGGGAGGGTTTCATTCGAAAAATTGTAAGTGCCTACCAAGTTTCTTATGTCATTCTTTTTCTCCATGTCGCACTTGTTTGATTAACTGCATAGTATCTTGTGTTTTCTAGGTTCCAAAAAGGCATGGTGTTTCATGTGTGAATTTGAAAGACTTATTGTGGAGGGCAAGCAGGGCAAGACTGCTTTATCACCAACTGGGATACTGTCCCATTTGCACGAGATTGGAAGTAGCTTTGGTCCTGGTAAACAAGAAGATGCTCATGAGTTCCTTCGGTAGGAAACCGATCATTGCATTTTTTCATCTATGTTAGTTATTTACAGTTGGCACTTTTAGAAACTTAAGTTGGAGTTCACAGAGAAGCCATGAATATTTATGTTTCAATTTTTTCAATATAAGGTTTCCACAATAATATGGCTCTTAAGTTGAATCTGCTGATGCTATACTTCAATTGACCAATTATGACGTGTTGGTTGAAGGTAAAATTACCGACATGCTCTGCGTGACACTTTACTAATGGTGGATGAGCTATTTTGCGATCATAGATGTTGATGAGAGGTGTACCAACGGCTCATCTCTGTGTGTCGTATGTTGTGGCGGCGCTCTACTCTAGACATCGACCAACCCTCCTCTTCTAGTCACTTACACGAGCTGGGCCTTATGTGCCTAAGTGGTGATGGGCCATGCCCATACGTTCAAAACTCCCCCTCAAGATGGATGGTAGATATCTATCAACCCCATCTTGTCACATGCCAAATTACAGTCCTTTGTTCCTAGTCCCTTTATCAAGCAATCTGCAATCAGCTGCCCAGAGCTGACATGAGTAAGACCATCAAGTTTCTCCTTAGTGAAGAAGCGATCAACTTCCCCATGTTTTGTTCTATCATGTTGAACTGGCGTACTGGCAATGCTTATAGCTGACTTGTTGTCACACCACACTCTCAAGGGTCCCTCTGAGTCCCTCCTCAGAAGTCTGGCGTACTGGCAATGCTTATAGCTGACTTGTCACACCACACTCTCAAGGGTCCCTCCTCAGAAGTCTCAACTTGCTCATTAGGTTCTTCACCCAGAGCATCTCACTCAACCCTTGAGATAATACTCTATACCTAGCTTCTGTCGCTGATCTAGACACAACTGTTTGTTTCTTGCTTCTCCGTGACACCAAATATCCGCCCTCGTCCAGCTTCTTCCCATCGCTGGCCAAGCTTCCTCTCCTCCCGTGGCGCATCCCTCCCCCAGCAGGGCAACAAGGTAGGACTGCCCTCTATCCCCATGGTCTCTTTCCTCTCCGCCCCTCACTTCCGTGCTGCTGTGTTGTGCTGTGCTGCTGGGGGAAAGAGTGGGGAACACACCGATGACAAAAATGAACTAAGGCGTCCCCTCGCCTCGCGCTTTAAGCGCCTAGGCGTTGAGGTGCCCCCAACGCCTTAAAACGCCTCGACGCCTTAAAAACTATGCTCTTTGCGAACCACAAACCTTTGCCTGGAGTGCCCTTCAAGTATCTCAGGATTCTGTGCATTGTGTCAAGATGCTCACTCCTTGGTTCATGTATGCATCTACTCACCACACCCACGACATACACAATGTCAAGCTTGGTATGACACAACTACAATAACCTAATGGATGAGTTCCTCGTCGCGAAGGGCTGATTTGCAACAACGATCTAATCCGCAAGGGCTTTGGCTCGGCTGAAGTAGTTGGTGGCGTTGAGGTCTTTTTTCTGCAGCATAGATAGCTGCCTTCAGATCTGATTGACCCGAGCTCTGGACTGGGAAGCGAGCATTCGTTCAATGGCCACCAGATCACTGAAGACAAGGTGGGGTCGAGGACGCGAGATAACACTTCCAACGCGAGCGTGGAGAGCACAACCGAGAAGATCAACTAGTCTTGGATGTACAGGTGGTTGTGGGCAGGGTTGTCGACGATATTGGTGTCCGGCTCGACCGAGGAGTGGGCACGCCGTGGTGGTGCGACCATCATGTCATCACATAGCCGAGGAGTTGATGCCGGCGCAGAATCAACACGGTTTACCTGATGTTGGGGACAGAGATGAATCCTGGCGAGGAGGATGCCATGGGAACTGACAGTGTCGTGGAGAGCGTGCCAGCGCTGCCAGAGAGCTCGACTACGGGGGTTCCTACCGCAGTGGCGGATGCAGTGCTTGGGGATGTCATCCCGTTGGTTTTTAGAAATGAGCCTCTGTTACCATGTGAAGAAACGCGAGAGATAAATGGATTCGGTAACATCAACATGATGCCAGCCAAACTTTTTTACATTGCTAGATACAAGGCACGTAGATTCGTCCAACAACAGGATCACAATCGTTCTAGTATAGGTTTGATGAGCAAATACTAATTACCTAGACTTGGGCATACAAGTATACAACACATATTTACTAACAATCATTTTATTAATCATACCCCATACACAAAATTGCCAATGTCATGATCATCAAAAACATCCTTGGTAAAGCCTTCGTTGCCGCTTCATGTGTTTCCCTTTAGCAATGCTATAGGAAGTTCCATTGTGTCAAATGAGCTTGCATCCACCTGCGGCTATCGTCGTGAGTTCGACAGATTCTTCTGTCACCGATCTCGAATAGGAACCTGGAGAGCAACCAATGGAATTGTCCCATTGTTGACTGGACTTGAACCTGCACATCATCATCCGTGGGAGTACCAACCGGAACTGTACCCACTATTGGCTGGACCTTAACCCGCATATTATCATCAAATGTTAGTGCCCATAGAATCGTGTTAGTGCCCATAGAATCACCATGAGTACGAGACACAACCTTCTCCCCCTCTTGACCATATTCCACAGAGTGTAGTGATCAAGCTTTGCAAACAACAAACTTTGATCAGTCGGCTCACCATAGAATGGCTTAGACTCCTCGAAGATGACATCCATACTTAGAAACATGCGTTTTGCAAAGGGACTCTTAACACCTGTACCCTTGCTGACTAGAGGAATAGCCCATAAAACACATTTCGCTACTCATGGGTCCAATTTCCCAATAGATAATTTTCTGATCCCTAACAAAACAGGCACTGCCAAATAACTTCGGGTGGGACGACACACTTATTTTCTCCAAACACTAACTCGGATGGGGATCTCATACCTAGTATCCCAGAAGGTGTTTGGTTGATCAAGTATGTGGCTCTCATGACTGCTTAACTCCACAAGAATTTGGGCACATTCATCGTGCACATCAATGAGCAAACTATTTCCAAAACGTGGCGATTCTTTCGCTTGGCCATACTGTTTTAGGGAGGGCCATTTGGGCAAGATGTTTAATGAAGAATACCTTGGCTAGACAAGAAGGTGTTAGGAAATATGCAACTTGTACTTCTGCACTCGAACGGGAAACTGCGGTCAAAAGAGCCATAGCTTGCAACTCAGCCTCTGCACTGGAACGGGAAACTGCGGTCTGTTTCTTCGTCTTCCAGGCAATGAGAGAACCACCAAGAAACACAGTAAGCAGAAAGTGAACGGCGATCTGAAGGATCACTAGCCCATGTAGCATCCGAATAGGCTTGAAGCTGTAAAGAACTGGAGCGAGGAAAGAACAGACGGTGAGAGACCGTGCGCCGAAGATATCGGAGAACACGAAGGAGGTGACTATAGTGAACCGAGGTGGGAGCGGAGACAAACTGACTCAGAATATGAACCGGATAAGAGATATCTGGACGAGTGATGGCTAGATGGACAAGACTGCCAACAAGATGACGATAACACGTCGGATCAGGCAGGGGGTCACCCTCAGTATCACGGAGGTTAACATTGAGCTCCATGGAAGTCTCAACAATGCGCTTGTCAGTAAGAGCAGCACGAGCAAGAAGATCATGGATATACTTTTCCTGGGATATAAAAAAGCCATCGGAGGTAGAAGAGACTTCAATCCCAAGAAAGTAGCGAAGAGGTCCAAGATCGGACATAAGTAACTGCTCACTAAGATGGGCCTTTACAAAGGCAATATACTCGGGGTCGTCACCATTGATGATCATGTCATCAACATAGGGAAGAAGTGTCCGACCATGAGGAGAAAGGTGGACAAACAATGCCGGATCATGAGCACTTGTTGAAAAACCAGTGGCAGTCACCACAGAGGCAAAACGCTCAACTCAAACCAGGCGCGGGGGGCTTGCTTAAGGCCATAGAGAGAGCGACGAAGACGACATACCATGCCATCAGGAACAGAATGTTGGGGAACATAGTATTTCAAAAAATTTCCTACGTCACACAAGGATCTATCTATGGAGAAACCAACAACGAGCAAAGGGGTAGAGCATCTTCATACCTTTGAAGTTCGCTAAGCGGAAGCGTTGCTAGAACGCGGTTGATGGAGTTGTACTCGTAGCGATTCAGGTCGCGGTGGATTCCGATCTATGCGCCGAACAACGACGCCTCCGTGTTCAACACACGTGCAGCCCGGTGACGTCTCCAACGCCTTGATCCAACAAGGAGGGTGGAGAGGTTGAGGGAGAGCTCCGGCAGCACGAGGCGTGGTGATGGTGGAGCTACGTGGTACTCCGACAGGGTTTCGCCAAGCACGACGGAGGACGAGGAGGAGGTGTAGGGCTGCGCCGTGGAGAGAGGCAATTGTGTCTCAAAACAGCCCCCCAAACCCTCACTATATATAGGAGAGGGAGGAGGGTGCCCACCCTAAGGGGTCCACCGGGAAGGGCCACCAGCCCCAAACTGCTACATGGGCCTAAAGGTGGATGGGAACCAGCCCAAATGTGGGCTGGTGCGCCTAGATGGCCCTTGGGGCGGCGGCCAAGGTGGAGGCGCCCTAGGGTGGGCCTTGAGGCCCAAGGTGGCCTCCCCACGCCTAGGGTTTTGCCCCCTCCAACCCTTGCTGCGCCTTGGGCTGCTTGTGGTGGCGCACCAGCCCACATTTGGGCTGGTTCCCATCCACCTTTAGGCCCATGTAGCAGTTTGGGGCTGGTGGCCCTTCCCGGTGGACCCCGGAACCCTTCCGGTGGTCCCGGTACATTACCGGTGTCGCCCGAAACACTTCCGGTGACCAATTCATCACTTCTTATATATAAATCTTTACCTGCGGACCATTCCGGAACTCCTTGTGACGTCCGGGATCTCATCCGGGACTCCGAACAACCTTCGGTAACCACGTACACTATTTCCCTATAACCCTAGCGTCATCGAACCTTAAGTGTGTAGACCCTACGGGTTCGGGAAGCATGCTGACATGACCGAGACACCTCTCCGGTCAATAATCAACAGCGGGGTCTGGATATCCATGTTGGTTCCCGCATATTCCTCGATGATCTCATCGGATGAACCACGATGTCGGGGATTCAATCAATCCCATATGCAATCCCCTTTGTCTACTGGTATGATACTTGCCCGAGATTCGATCGTCGGTATCCCTATACCTTGTTCAATCTCGTTACCGGCAAGTCTCTTTACTCGTTCCGTAACGCATCATCTCGTGGGTAACTCCTTAGTCACACTGAGCTCAATATGATGATGGATTACCGAGTGGGCCTAGAGATAACTCTTCGTCACACGGAGTGACAAATCCCAGTCTCTATTCGTACAACCCAACAGATTCTTTTGGTGATACCTGTAGTGCACCTTTATAATCACCCAGTTACGTTGTGACGTTTGATACACCCAAAGCACTCCTACGGTATCCGGGAGTTGCACAATCTCATGGTCTAAGGAAATGATACTTGACATTAGAAAGCTTTAGCAGACGAACAATACGATCTAGTGCTATGCTTAGGATTGGGTCTTCTCCATCACATCATTCCCCAATGATGTGATCCCGTTATCAATGACATCCAATGTCCATGATCAGGAAACCATGATCATTAATCAACGAGCTAGCCAACTAGAGGCTCACTAGGGACACATTGTGATCTATATATTCACACATGTATTACGGTTTCCGGTTAATACAATTATATCATGAATAATAGACAATTATCATGAACTAGGAAATATAATAATAACCACTTTATTATTGCCTCTAGGGCATATTTCCAACACAGAATACCCAGGTGGTGGCTGCATGTACACCTCACACAACTCAACATTAAGAAAGGCATTCTTAACATGAAGCTGAGATATAGACCAATGGCGTGCAGAGGCCACGACAAGAAGTGTACGAATAGTGGTCATATGGGTCACAAGAGGAAAAGTCTCGTCGTAATCACGACCATGCTCCTGCTGAAAGCCACGAGTCACAAGACGAGCTTTGTAACGCTCAAGAGAACCATCAGAGCGAGTCTTAACCTTGTAGACCCACTTACAAGTGATGGAACAGACACCGGGAGGAAGAGAAACAACAACCTGTACCAGTCCGTTCAAGGGCAGCAATCTCCTCTGCCATTCAGGATGAACAACAACCTGAAGATAAGAAGTCGGCTCAAGAACAGCAGCACCAACGGTGGAAAATCCAAGGCGAACAACAGGCGGACGAGGACGAGGACGCAAGCCATAGGTAGGCTGAGACGAGGAGGATGACACATCTGCAGAGGCATCCACATTATGTGGACGATGAGTGAAATACTGAAGGAAAAGATGGAGGAATACAAGGAGGAATCGCCAAGGTAGAATCGGGGGGTGGAGACGAAGAAGTCACCGGAGATGAAGGTGCGGAATCCGTTGACATGCTAGGTGAGGAAACCGTGGGAGATGGTGGCGGCAAATCGGCAAGAGATGGAGAGGCAGAGGTAGCAGAAGGAATAGACAAAGGCTCGATGGGGGTGATAGGTGTGTCAGGAAAAGTAAGGAAAGAAATATCCTCCACTGAAAAGGTCGAGGAAGATGGGCGCGGGTAGAAGGGACGAGACTCATCGAAAGTCACATCTCGAGAAATACGCATCCGACGACCGATAGGATCCCAACAACGATAGCCCTTATGCTCATCACTATAGCCTAAGAAGACACACTCAACAGACTGAGCGGTCAGTTTGGTGCGTTCACGAGGGGCAAGAAGAACATAGCAAACACAACAAACAAACGAAGCGTCGAATAATCGGGAGAACTATTAAAGCAGCGGGCGGCTGAAGATTGATGAGATAGGTGGAAGTGGAGACAGCCTCGGCCCAAAAGTGAGGCGGAAGAGAGGCAGCGATCATCATCGCACGAACCGTCTCAAGAAGGTGACGATGCTTGCGCTCAACCACGCCATTCTGAGCATGAGCACCAGGACAAGAAAACTGAGCAAGGGTACCCTGCTCAGCAAGAAATCCACGCATCTTGGAGATATACTCTCCATCATAGTCAGCACGAAACACTTGAATAGGCGAAGAGAACTGAGTGTGAACCATGGCAGCAAAACGCTTATAGATAGATAAGACCTCACTACGAGAAGATATAAAATATATCCACGTATGTCGAGAGAAATCATCTATAAAGATAATATAGTAGCAATGGCATCGCTTTGAACCAAAGGGAGCTGGACCCAGACATCAGAATGAACAAGGTCAAAAGGACGCTGAGACACAATCTCGCTATGAGGATAAGGTAACTGAACCTGTTTACCAAGCTGACAACCCTGACAGTCTAAAGACACACCGCCAGAGACCGATCCAAGAAGACCACGCCGAACTAAGGATGAGAGACGAGAGCCACATAAGTGACCAAGGCGATGATGTCACTGCTGAAAAGAGCTGGTAGACAAGGCAACAAAGGTGGAGAGGCTGGTTGCGGTGGCAGTGGATGGAAGGTGAATCTAGTCAAGCTTCCAGAGACCCTGAGAGTCACGGCGTTGGGGGCCAGCATCAAGAAGAGCACCAGTGTGATGGTCCAGAACTGAACACGAGTCAAAGTCAAGAATGACCCTGCAACCAGAGTCAACAATCTGACCATCAGAAATGAGCTGCATGGTAAGCCGAGGAACATGAGCAACATCGGGAACATGAAAAGATGCAGTGCTAAGAGTGCCTCGGCCAGTAACCAGGAGAGAAGTACCATCAGCAGTAAGAACATGAACAGGAGAATCGAGAGGTCGAGTAGATGACAGAGTTGATGAATCATGAGTCATATGAAAATATGCTCCAGTATGAAGAATCCATGGGGATGTACCTGCTTGTGTAGAAGGTGGTCTCACAATGCCAGAAGAGTCTGTAGCAGAGAGCCAACAGACCCTGTCGATGAAGAACCAGAAGATGGAGCTATCAGGCATCGAAATCACACAATCTCCTGCTCAGTCAGGGGCGCAACTGAAGATGTCGATGTAGATGCACCCGACAACAGAGACGGAGGCAATCAGCAAGGCGCGAAGGCGCGCAATCTCCTCCTCGGTGAAGTACACAACTGAAGTAGACGACGTAATGGCACCGGGAGAGAAGCGGCCACCACCACCTGTGGAAGCCGCTAAGTGTGACGATGTAGCATGACCAGTATCGTCTGCAAAGGCCGGTGGTGAAGACGAGGCTGTATACAGACAAGCACCAAGCACCAAGGGTAGACGCGTGTGCGAAGCACAGCCGATGGAGTCGTGTGCACCAGTACATCCGATGAAAGTCGCGAGAGGTGTCGGGGAAGAGCGACAATCATCATATGTGGAGTTCGCAGGAGGAGCAGCAGTAAAGCTACCACCACAGCCTGCGAAAGACGCCGTAAGGGACGGCGATACAAACGACGAGCATCAAGCGTCGAGGAACGACCCAGATGCGAGATGGGAGCAGCAGGAGTCACCGGGCAGCAAGGGACATGTAGACCCGAGGGAAACATCTCTCTCTCTCTCTCTCTTTTATGGTCCACGGTCTAAGCAGCTATCACGCGATAGCAGCAGCAGCAACAGAGAGGGCCGGTGAGATCCAGCGGCGGCCGGCGGCGGAATCTGGAGCAGCAGCAGCAGAAGGGAGGTCCGGCGGCGGGATCCGGCGGCTGGACGGCGGGATCCGGTGGAAACCGAAACAGCAGCAGCAACAGGGAGGGCCGATGGGGAGATCCGACGGGAACAACACGATGTTGACTGGACCGGGGAGGCTGGCGATGGGATCCAGCCCGGGACCGACGGGATCCAGCACGGGAAGGCTGGTGGTGTTGACGGGATCCAGCATGGGGAGGCTGGCGACGACGTGATCCAGCGATGAATGGATCGGGGAGAGGAGGAGCCGGCCCAGTCTTGCAATACACACGGCAGAAGGGCGGCGACGAGCGACGGCCACGGAGGAGGGTGGCGGCGCGGAGCGGATCAACAACACGAGTTGCGACGTGCAAAAAATTGACTTACCTCTAATACCATGTTAGGAAATATGCAACTTGTATTTTCAGGAGGCCATAGGCCAGTATATATACATGTTCAGGTGTGTAATATGCAGAAAATCCCTTATACAATAGGGTAAATACGAAAGGTTACATGGCTACATATATAGTACTTTAACAGAAGGCACCAAAGGTGTTGTTCGCATACTCAGTGCCATAGTCAGTCCTGATCACCAGCACCTGCACACCTGAAACTGATTCGTCGCATAGGCATGAAGGTTCCGACAACTAAGCACCTCATCCTTGTGACACATCAAATAAATGAAAGTCATATGAGAATAGTCAACAAAGGTTACAAAATACTTCATTCCATTCACTAACACCACTCGGCAAGTCCATACATCCGAATGTATAAGCATAAAAGGAAATATGCTCCTAAGCCCCTTACTCACGTATGAAGCTCTTGTGTGTTCAGCATATTCACAAGCATCACATGTCAACTTGCCCTTGCCTATTCCACACATAACATCCGGAAATATTCTACTCATCTTATCAGAAGATACATGCCTCACCCTACAGTGATGGATCACCGCGTACCTGCTTCTCCTTGCCCTCCATGGGCGCAGCACACACCAAGTCCGGCTGCACCTCCTGGTCCATATACCAGACCCCCCTACGCATGTTGCCAGTCCCAACCGCCTGCCTTGTCTGTAGCTCCTGAATCAAGCAGACATACTTTCAAGAATCATACGATAGTCCATTTGATCAATTAGAGTACTCACGCAGACCAAATTGACAGGAAAAGCTGGCACATGTAAAACTGGGGATAGAGAGATGGGGAAGTGCACTTTATTGTGCCACCCTCCTTCAACAGGCTGTTTTGTACCATCACAGTTTGTATAGTGTAGGAAGATGCTTATTGTAAGACTCAAACACACAGAGTTTACCTGCAATATGCTTTAGATGCTCCAGAGTCCATAACCCATTCTGGGTCATTCTTGTTAGTAGCAAGAGATGCATTTTCAGGATTACCAGTGAGCAAAGTCTCCATTGGCAGCATCATCTACTTCTCTGCCCTTTGACATCCCATTGTCCCCTTGAACTGCCATGTGCGTCCTCTGCCCCCCTGAGTTCATGAATACCCACTTCTACCTCTAGAAGTCCTCCTACTCCCCCCTCTGCTATTTCCCCTGCCCCTACCATGATTTGGACAGTTGAACTTCAGGTGGCCTTTCTCCCCACAGGTAAAACAGTCTCTGGTCTCTTTCCACTCCCTGCGCTCAGTAACTGGCAAATGTGGAAGCCGGCAAAACCTTCATGTTTGCTTGCTCAAGAGATAGCCACACCTCCTCTTGAGCCATCTCTGTGATAACCCCATCAATAGTAGGCAGGGAAGTTTGATGCAATAGGTGTAGGCCTTCCTGCCATCAAAGCAACTTTTGAGCCCCTCCAAAAGTTGCCGCACATGCCTGCGTGCCATCCACTTGTGCCCTGACTTGATGCTGGGCTGCATCATAGAGTTCCAGAGGATCACAGTTATCCTGGTCTGCCTACAATGCCCGTATTTCTGCCACATATGTCATCACTGACATGTCACCTTGGCACAGACAACGGATCTTCCCATCAGTTTGAGATATGAGGATGACATTGCCCTTGTCGGAGTACTGGGTGGACAGAGTTTTCCATATCTCAGCAGCCCGTGGATAGCCCATCCATGGAGCGCTACCACCGAGTTCAACAGCCACCCAATAAGCAGAGAGTTGATGGTTCATGACCTTTCACTTTTTCACCCCCCCCCCCCCCCACCAAAACACACACACACACACGTCTTGCCGCTTGGTTCTTCAATAGTACTACCCAACAAGTTCCCAGCCAACTCCTTGCTCCACAGCGAACATTGCCCTCCGAGGCCACTTGGTAACCGTCTCTAGCATGATGTTAGTGGGGGACAGCTCAATCTTCTGAACCACTTCCTGTCGAGGAACGATGGCTCCAAATTTCAAGACCCCCTCCTTGGAAATGAGGAACAGTGTGAGCTTCTCCAGAGCCTCAGCAACGCCTTTCACATCACTCATCTTCCCGACCAGTTTCACACGGCAACAACGTGCCCCTGGTGTGCAGCAGCTATCACTTCCATCAGCACCCTCAGCAGTTCCAGCAGCACCCTCAGTGGTACCTCCTCTTCCCTCTCCAATCAGCAGCACAAGTCTCCAGTAGCAGCAGTACCTAGCAGCAAGACCTCCGTCTTCCTCTGACCAAGCCATGCCGTTGCCGTGTTTCCCGCACAGACCCAGCATGCAACTCGCGTGCCACCTCTGCATCCTGCGTTTCCACACACAGCCGCTCGCGGAGCTCTCTGCCAGCCGCAGCACTGCCGTGTGATGAGTCCCTGCTGCCGAGATGAGCCCCGTCGCTGCCTAGGGTCGCCAGGCCCCGGTGTCGCTGGCGTCTGATACCATGTTGAATGAGAAGAGGTGTACCAGCAGCTCGTCCCTGTTTGTTGTAGGTTGTGGCGGCGCTCTGCTCCAGACATCGACCGGCCCTCCTCTTCCAGATCACTTACACGAGCTGGAGGCCCATACTGGTTCTGCTTTTTTTTTTGGCGGGTCATACTGGTTCAACAATAAATTATGTTGATGTCCTTTTAGGGCTCAGTTTCTGAGGCAACAGTGTAGCATACTAGATTAGTTTGTCGATCTTTGTTCAACTGTTCTACTAAAAATTTCAATTAATTTATCTTTTCCTGTTAAACTGAAGGTTGGTTGAAGTCAGCACTTAGTATAGTTGTTTGGAACTCATTGTTTGAACTAGGTGCTGATTGACATTTTTATCAATGAAATATTGTCGTTGTGTCAAGTAGAAAACCAGATAGGACAGTTACCTGACAATGGCTTCTTCAGTATTTTAAGTTTGGGGAATGACCTTGTCGAAAGTAAAATAGTTACTATTTACTTTTGGCAACTCCTTTCTCCAAGAGTTTTTCTTAAATGGCACCACATTAACTGATTTGTTTACAGGCACTCAATTGATGCTATGCAATCTGTATGCATGAAGGAAGCCAGAAAAGGCGGCGCTCATTGTTCAGCAGAAGAAACCACACTTGTGCAACTAATATTTGGGGGCTATCTGAGATCTAAGGTTTTCTTTGCGGAACAGCTTAGATTTTATTATTTTTGTATATTAAATTACCTAAGACTACCCTGTGTGTTCTTATTGATTATTTTACTCTGTATTTTTTCATAGATAAAATGCACAAGGTGCCATATTAGTTCTGAACAATACGAGCGTATGTTAGATCTTACTGTTGAAATAGATGGTGACATCGGTTCACTCGAGGAAGCACTTCAGCGGTTTACATCTACGGAAGTCTTGGATGGTGATAACAGATACCAGTGCAACAGGTAATGTCACTTCGGATCTTTAGCCTTCTGTACCTGTTCATTCTGTGCCCTTTTATCCACTGATCACAGTCCTTGAGCTATCACTGAAACTATACCAAGTTGGGAGTTGAGTTTGTTAGAGTTATAATACAAGTCATGTATCCTTCTGTAATTATCCCAATGTATAAGGGGTTTCCTGCATATAGTCCACCACCTGTACATGTATATATATACCGGCCTATGGCCTCATGGTATACAAGTTGCTTTCCTAACATGGTATTAGAGCCTAGGTCTTTTTTGCACGCGCAACTCGTGCCTTCTCCGATCTAGTTTTCCCACCGCTGGTTCCGGCCTCGTCCCGCCGCCGCGTCTCTCCCCTCTCCCGACGCACGCCAGCAGGATCGATCTGCAGGGCCGCTCCCGCGCCTGCCAGATCCGCTCTTCCCCGCGTCACCAACCGCCCGGCCTCTTCCCCGCGTCCCGGCCTCTTCCCCGCGTCACCAACCGCCCGGCCGCTTCAGTCGCCGCCGCCCTCCCTTGCTCTGCCGCGCGTCGCCCCGCGCCGTCCGGCTCGCATCAGGTGCCGCCGCCCTGTCGCCGCCGCCCTCCCTCGCTCGTCCGCGCGTCGCCCGGACCGCCTCCGGTGCCGCCGCGTTTCCTCGCTCCGCCGCGCGCCGCGCCGCGTCGCCCTGCGTCGCCCGGCCGCCTCCGTCGCCGCCGCCCGTCCTCGCGCTGTCTCGCATCGCCAGGACCGCGACCCTGGCCTGACCTGATCTGTTCCCCGTGGTCTCCCCTACCGACGGGGCCCCCAGGCCGAGTCGGGCCTCCTGCTGTCAACGCGGTTTCCTCCCGTTGACTGTTTCCTTTCCTATACAAAAAAAAAAAAATGTCTACTGGCTATGTTGCTGTTCCTCGGTGTCCGGTGATCTTTGATGGCACTAACTACACCGAGTTCATTGGCTTCATGCGCATTCACATGCGTGGCATCCGCCTATGGGGTCTTCTTTCCGGCGAGGTCTGTTGTCCGCCATGTCCGGTTCCTCCCGTGGCTCCCACTCCGCCGACCCCACCGGCTCTTCCTGCGGATGTTTCTCAGGCCGCAAAGGATGCGACTACGCTTGCTGATGAGGCCGCTGTGAGTGCTTATGATGAGAAGGTCTTGGCTTATGAGGAGGCTCTTCAGCTGTATCATGGTGCTCTGTCTGCTTACACCCAGTGGCTTGATGATGATGCTCGTGCTGCCGCTGTTCTCACTGCTAGTGTTCTACCTCCGTTTGCTTCTGAGTTTCTGGGCCTTCCTACTGTATTTGAGATGTGGACCCGCCTTCGTCAGCGCTATGAGCCCTCTGGTGATGCCTTATACCTCTCTGTGGTCCGTCAGGAGCATGCTCTTCAGCAGGGTGACTCTACTGTTGATGCCTTCTATGCACAAAGCTCTGCTATCTGGCGCCAGCTTGATTCTCTTCGCAGTGCTGGTTGTCGTACTTGCGCCTGTTGCCAGGCCGTCCAGGCCGACTTGGAGTTTCATCGGGTCTACGAGTTCCTGTCTCGGCTCCGTAAGGAGTTTGAGCCCCGGCGTGCTCAGTTGTTTGCTCGTGGCCGTATTTCTCTCATGGAGGCGCTTTCTGAGATTCGTGCTGAGGAGACTCGCCTCCGTGGTGCTGGTTTGCTGGAGATTCCCTCGGTGCTCGCTGCTCGGACTTTTTCTACGCCACCTGCTGCACCGACCCCTTCTCGCTCGAGTGATCCGCCGCTCTTGCCCACTCCTTCTGGCGGCTCAGGTCGCCCCCGTCCACATTGTAACTACTGCAACAATGATGGTCATATTGAGCCGCACTGTTACACGAAGAAGAAACACTTGCGCAAGGCGCGGTCACCATCTTCAGCGACTTCGTCATCTACCTCGACAGCTTCCGCCATCGCTTTGACTGAGCAGGATATTCTGAGACTTAAGCGTCTGCTCGCTGCTTCCGGTTCTTCCTCAACGGGTACTGCTGGTTCTGTGACTGAGGCTTCCCGCACTGAGCAACCACCTTCTACACAGTCAGGTACATCCCCATGGGTTCTGGACTCTGGAGCTTCCTTTCATATGACTTCTAATTCTTCCACTCTGTCCTCTCTTCGTTCGCTTGATTCTCCTGTTCATGTCCTCACCGCTGATAGTACTCCCCTTCCTGTCGTTAGTAGAGGCACTCTTACCACTCCTTCTTATTCTGTTCCTGATGTTGCTCATGTTCCTCGACTTACCATGAATTTGTTTTCCGCTGCTCAACTTGCTGATTCTGGTTGTCGTGTCATCCTTGATCTTGACGCTTGTTCTGTCCAGGACCGTCGCACGCACACTCTGGTTGGGGCTGGCCCTCGCCGCCGTGATTCTGCGGGTCTTTTGGGAGGTGGACTGGCTTCATGTTCCTTCCTCTGCCCATTCTCTCGCCAGTTCTTCCGCTTTGGTCGCCTCGGCTACTGGTTCTTTCCAGCAATGGCATCATCGACTTGGTCATCTGTGTGGTTCCCGTTTGTCGTCGTTAGTTCGTCGAGGTCTTCTGGGGTCTGTCTCAGGAGATGCCTCCTTAGAGTGTCAGGGTTGTCGTCTTGGCAAGCAGATTCAGTTACCATATCCACATAGTGAGTCAGTGTCTAAGCGTCCTTTTGATTTAGTCCATTACGATGTATGGGGTCCGGCTCCCTTCGATTCGAAAGGAGGTCATAAATACTACATTATTTTCATAGATGACTTCTCTCGTTACACATGGCTTTATTTCATGACTTCTCGTAGTGAGGTGTTGTCCATTTATAAGCGTTTTGCTGCCATGGTTCATACTCAGTTCTCTTCTCCCATTCGTGTGTTTCGTGCTGACTCCGCTGGCGAGTATATCTCTAAGATGCTGCGTGGTGTTCTTGCTGAGCAAGGGACTCTCTCTCAATTCTCTTGTCCTGGTGCTCATGCTCAGAATGGCGTGGCTGAGCGCAAGCATCGTCATCTTCTTGAGACGGCTCGTGCATTGATGATTGCTGCCTCTCTCCCGCCGCATTTTTGGGCTGAGGCCGTCTCCACCTCCACCTATCTCATCAATTTCCAGCCTTCCGCTGCTCTACAGGGTGGTGTTCCTTTCGAGTGTCTTTTTGATCGGTCCCCCGATTATTCGACGCTTCGCTTGTTTGGATGTGTTTGCTATGTTCTTCTTGCCCCCCGCGAACGCACCAAACTGACCGCTCAGTCTGTTGAGTGTGTTTTCTTAGGCTATAGTGATGAGCATAAGGGCTATCGTTGTTGGGATCCTATCGGTCGTCGGATCCGTATCTCTCGGGATGTAACATTTGATGAGTCTCGTCCCTTCTACCCACGCTCATCTTCCTCGACTTTTTCCGTAGAGGATATCTCTTTTCTCACTTTTCCTGACACGCCTATCACACTCGTTGAGCCTTTGCGTACTCATTCTGCTCCCTCTGCTTCTCCAGCTCCCGTCGATTTGTCGCCACCATCTTCCACGGTCTCCTCGTCTAGCATATCACCGGATTCTACACCTTCCTCTCCGGTGACTTCTTCGTCGCCACTCTCCGATTCTGCCTTAGCGATTCCTCCTTCCATTGTTCCATCTTTTCCTCAGTGTTACACTCGTCGTTCACGTCCTGTGGATGCTTCTCTAGATGTGCCGTCATCCTCGTCTCAGCCTACTTATGGCTTGCGTTCTCGTCCTCGTCCTCCTGTTGATCGCTTAGGCTTTTCCACCGCTGGAGCTGCTGTTTTTGAGCCAACTACTTATCATCAGGCTATTGTTCATCCTGAATGGCAGTTTGCGATGGCTGAGGAGATTGCTGCTCTTGAACGCACAGGTACGTGGGATCTTGTCTCCCTTCCTCCTGGAGTCCGTCCTATCACTTGTAAGTGGGTCTACAAGGTAAAGACTCGCTCCGATGGTTCTCTCGAGCGTCACAAAGCTCGTCTTGTGGCTCGTGGCTTTCAGCAGGAGCATGGTCGTGATTATGACGAGACTTTTGCTCCTGTGGCTCATATGACCACTGTTCGTACACTTCTTGCCGTGGCCTCTACACGCCACTGGTCTATCTCTCAGCTTGATGTTAAGAATGCTTTTCTTAATGGTGAGCTGCGTGAGGAGGTGTACATGCAGCCTCCACCTGGGTATTCTGTTCCTGATGGCATGGTATGCCGTCTTCGTCGCTCTCTCTATGGCCTTAAGCAAGCCCCCCGAGCCTGGTTTGAGCGGTTTGCCTCTGTGGTGACTGCCGCTGGTTTTTCACCAAGTGTTCATGATCCAGCATTATTTATTCACCTTTCTCCTCGTGGTCGGACTCTTCTTCTTCTTTATGTTGATGACATGGTCATCACTGGGGATGACCCTGAGTATATTGCCTTTGTCAAGGCTCGTCTTAGTGAGCAGTTCCTTATGTCTGATCTTGGACCTCTTCGCTACTTTCTTGGGATTGAAGTCTCTTCTACCTCTGATGGCTTTTTTATATCCCAGGAAAAGTATATCCAGGATCTTCTTGCTCGTGCTGCTCTTACTGATGAGCGCATTGTTGAGACTCCTATGGAGCTCAATGTTCACCTTTCTGCTACTGATGGTGATCCCCTGCCTGATCCGACGCGCTATCGTCATCTTGTTGGCAGTCTTGTTTATCTAGCTGTCACTCGTCCGGATATTTCTTATCCGGTTCATATTCTGAGTCAGTTTGTCTCTACTCCCACATCGGTTCACTATAGTCATCTCCTCCGTGTTCTCCGATATCTTCGGGGCACAATCTCTCATCGTTTATTCTTTCCTCGCTCCAGTTCTTTACAGCTTCAGGCCTATTCGGATGCTACGTGGGCTAGTGATCCTTCAGATCGCCGTTCACTTTCTGCTTACTGTGTTTTTCTTGGTGGTTCTCTCATTGCGTGGAAGACGAAGAAACAGATTGCAGTTTCCCGTTCGAGTGCAGAGGCTGAGTTGCGAGCGATGGCTCTTTTGACGGCAGAGGTGACTTGGTTACGGTGGTTACTTCAGGATTTCGGTGTTTCTGTCACTACACCGACTCTGCTCTTATCTGACAGTACAGGTGCTATTAGCATTGCGCGTGATCCTGTGAAGCATGAGCTCACCAAGCATATTGGTGTTGATGCTTTCTATGTGCGCGCTGCTGTGCAGGATCAGGTTGTTGCTCTTCAGTATGTGCCTTCCGAGTTACAGTTGGCGGATTTCCTGACGAAGGCCCAGACTAGAGCACAACATGGCTTTTATCTCTCCAAACTCAGTGTTGTTCATCCACCATGAGTTTGAGGGGGGGGGGTGTTAGAGTTATAATACAAGTCATGTATCCTTCTGTAATTATCCCAATGTATAAGGGGTTTCCTGCATATAGTCCACCACCTGTACATGTATATATATACCGGCCTATGGCCTCATGGTATACAAGTTGCTTTCCTAACAGAGTTGAGGGTTGAAATACTTTGCCATATCATCTAATCAGGAATTTTACGGAGAAATACAATCATTACCGTACAGCAGACTTGAACAACAGAAACATAATTGAAAGGGAAATAAAATAAATGGTAGGTATATTTTAAAGTTTGAGAGTACTGGCCAAGAATATGAAAAAAAAGCTGTACATTGTAAGATAACAAAGTGGCATGACAATACCAGTTTTTATTTGTACTATAAACATTGTATAGATTTTTCCTGTGGAAAATGTTGGTTGTGTGAATTTATGCCTCTTGCTATGCTGTTTCTTCTATTATGGCTACATAAAATGGTGCAATGGGCCATGATATTTGGATGGTTTTCAATGTAGACTGCTTGAGTGCTCTGTTCTTTTACTCGAGCGGGTAATTGCTCAATGGATTGGATTGTGAGTCATGAACCAGATATGTCGATATGTTTAAAGGTTCAAAGGTTTTTGAACATCAAATCAAAGCTTGTAAATATGGAGCGAAATATTGTAAATTTTATAGAGAATTTTTTTCCTTCTTGCGGTTGCCTTCTACTTCTACTTGCTGATTTGAGAATTATACAATATTGCAACTGGAGGATCAATACTTAAGAAATTAGTATGCAGCTTCTTATACCAACTGCAAGATAATGATATATACCAACTTTCTTTAGGGCCGGCTGAAGTCAGATGTTGTAGCTTATATATTTTATTCAGTTCAGTATATTATATAATGTAGTATGCAAGGATTGAAATTGCTGCTTCTCTTTAGTCTTGCTTTCTTTTCTCCTAATGCTATTATCTTAACTCGACCCTGTAATGTCAGGTGCAAATCCTATGAGCGTGCTAAGAAGAAGTTGACAATATCAGAAGCCCCAAACGTCCTGACTATTGCATTGAAAAGATATCAGGTACCATATAAAGTACCATCTTATTGAGGGCTAGATGCCAAGCGCACTTGCATAGCTCTCTTTTGTGTTGACATTTGAATCAGTGTATTTAACCTTTTTCTGGAGTTCAATTGTTTTAGTTTTGATTATGTCTTGCAAATTGAGTTCCTCTAAATTGTCCCCCCTTCTTATTTGTACAGTCTGGCAAGTTTGGGAAGATCAGCAAAGCCATCAGATTCCCGGAGACCCTGAACTTATCTTGCTACATGAACTCAACTGATGACAACTCTCCTGTTTACAGCCTGTATGGAATGGTTGTCCATCATGATGTTATGAATGCTGCCTTTTCTGGTCATTACGTATGTTATGTCAAGGACACACATGGGAAGTGGTACAAGATAGATGACAGTCAGGTATACTTGCTCTTTCTGGACATCTGAAGACAGGGCTATACCTGCCTGGTTGTTAACAATTTTTCAAAGTCATTTTTTGGTAAACCTTTTCCATATATAGTTTCTATATGTTTTAAATAAACGAGACTGCCGGTGCAGATTTTTGGGGCATAGTTCTGGGCGCACGTTATACAGCATTTTAATCTTAAAAATTATAGAAAAAATTCAAACAACAGCAACAAGGTCTTTAATAGAAAAAATTCAAACAATTCTGAATTTTTTGTGGCTAACTTGGGGCGTTCTACTCATGCATGAAGTTTCATGAAGAAATGACTTCGGTACTTGTGGGGAAAAAACAAAATTGCAATTACAAAAAACTTGAATAGTAACTTTAATATAGAACTATTTTTTTTTCACACAGAAGACCACGGAAGTCATTTCTTTGCGAAACTTTACATGTGAGGTAACACTAGACCATATTCGTTACGAAAAAGAACTGGAATTGTTGGAATTTTTTGATATTTTTAAAATATATATTTCAATTAGGGTGCGCCTAGACCCAGTTTCCATTGGGTACTTTTTTCGCCTTATTGAAATAGCCATCAGATTTCACCTCTTACCCTAGTGATCATCGTGTATATTCTTGTAATGCTGTAGTGGAAACAAATTATTTGGCTTCAACAGTGACTGTGTTCGTGTTGGGTTATCATCTATAATAATCAGATATGTCGATCCTCTATTCTGAAAAGCTGGTGCTTGCCGTGTGCAGGTCAAACCTGTATCTCTGGAAAATGTAATGTCCAAGTGTGCATACATGCTGCTCTACGCAAGGTGAATACGACCATTCCTCTTTTTCTATGGATACCAGCAATTTCATGCGCCTTCCCATCAGGTTTCTTACCAGTACATTCTGAATCTCCTATTAACTATATCAGGTGTTCACCAAGGGCACCAAACTCTGTACGACATGCGATGATGGCTAACGACCCATCATATGCGAAGAAGGCCAAGCATAAGCCAAACTCGGAGCAGACACCATTGCAAGGGGGTTCCTTGAACAGACACCAAGGTGCTGAGCTGCATAGAGATTGCATTACAGATAACCTCACCCGTAGATTTAATGAATTTGGGGAGGCACCATATCCAGCGGCAGAATCACCAAGCCCAAGTGAGAGCTCATCGTTGTTCAGTAACTCTGATGCTGGGTCACACAGCACCGTGAGCACAGATAGCAGCGAAAGCACAAGGAATTCAACCAGCAATGATGACTACGAACAGTACTTTTTTGGGAGCTCAGATCAGATGTATCTGGGAGGCCCTAGAGCGGCACATGAGGAAATCGGCTATATGACCTATTCTCGGTCGAGATCTGCCTTGGGCACCAGCTCATCAGGCCAGGAGGTGGATGAAGAGAGGTCTGTGGAACAAAGGTTTGGGGATAGTAGAGGGGGTTGGGTTGAGGGTGGTGAAAGCTCACCCTTGTCGTACACTCACCCAAGCAAGCAACACTTGTTAACAGAACAATATAGGCAGTTTGGTGGTAGTGAGCATGACCCTGGAGAAGCCAGGGGCAGTGTCTTGTTGAGAAGATCGGCTAGAGAAAAGACCGCCCAAACATTTTATTGATGTGGAGGGTTTGGGTTGAATAATGTAGCTTCTGTTATTATCTAGTTGCGGTGGAAATATGAAAATGGGCAATTCCTAAGAGCCAGAGTTCCAGAAATGCAAGCAGTTGTTCTTTGATATCGTCTTTGTAGCAGTTTCTCAGGTACAGTCCGCACACCTGATGAGTGACGATAGCTTGGGATAAATTGATCCGTTGCCTTCAATTGGGCAGATGGATGAATCTCGTTTCCGTTGTTGTTTCTTGGTAGGCGCAAAGTTGATCACGAATCTACGACTAGGTACACAGTTTTTATTTTGAGATCAGTCGCGGGGTGGGCTTTTGGCACCTGAAATCTGGACCACAAAATACTCTTTCGGGCTAGTTTGGCCTCCTGGGGGCGGCGGGGGATTTTGATCTTTTATCACATTTTATCATAGGTTTGATGATTTATCACAGGATTGTGTCAATGGCAAGTGGACCTGATCCCATCCCAATCTCCTCAAAGTCTGCCTTCACTGAGTCTGGCTTTTGGACTCGCTGAAGGGCGAGCGCGCTGGGTCGGCCCATGAACGATGGAGGCCACAACCTCTTTTTCCTGATTATTTATACTTTTACTTTATATTTTTGTGTATATATTAAAAAACACTCTTCAACAACATTTGAAAAAAATATTGAACAATTATTTTTACAAATATTGATCGTGTATTAAAAAATATTGAACATGTATTAAAAAACGTTGAACAAGTATTTTAAAAAATATTGATTATGTATATAAAATATTGAACAAGTATTTTTAAAATATTGATCAAGTATATAAGAATGCTGAACAAGTATTTTTTTTAAAATATTGAGCAAGTATTTGAAAAATGTTAAACAAGTATATATAAGAATGAAGAATGAAAAAAAAAGGAAACAAAGAAAATAAAAGAAACAAATCAGAGAAGAAGAAAAAAAGAAAGGAAAGAAAAAAGAAAGCCATCAGGACTTGGTTCAAAACACGAACCGTGGACGGGCACGGTGGCTAGTTAACACGAACTGTGGGCAGGCAGGGTGGCTAGTTAACACGAACTGTGAGCGGGCACTATGGCTAGTAGCGATTGGTTTGTTGGCGGCCACAAAAATTGTAGGTTGAACCAAAGTAGGGTTGATTTTGATTGATTCAGACTCCGTGAATGAAAATAGTACCAAGAGGTCTAGTTTAAGGAAATTTCCTCTGAAATTCCTTTGAATAAAGAAGCCGCTTATCTCAACAATAAAAAGGAATGAAGAAGACTAGATCTTTGGCAATAATTATTAACAGAGCAATTTCCAGCTCGTTGTTTAATACCAACAATTTGTTTACAAAAAAATTGATATACAGACATGATATAAACATGAAAAACTGTCATCCTTCCGTGAAGGATAATTTTGTACGCCTGTCTTGCATCGGACAACACAACTTTTAACTAGATAACAAGTAATAATGTGGGACCAAATAGAGTATTGAGCAACTATGCTCATAAGTACTGCAGCAGCCCAAGTCACTGATTTTACACTCGGTCTTGTTCAGCTCAGCAGTGCAGCATGTCGGAATTTTAAGAACCCATGCGTGATGCACCAGTGACCGCATTGAGCAACTATGCTCACAAAAGGGTTGCTTACACTCGGTCCTGTTCAGCAGGTGGGAATCATACAATGGCCACGGGTAAAAAAACAGGCCAGGAATATCTACATATGCGGTCACTGGTGCTCCATCGCAGGAACAACTCCCAGCGACCAGGCGCAAGGCTCATCGGTTGACCCTTGTTATCATGTGCCGGCCTCTCTCCAATCTCCATGTCCTATACTGTCTTGAGGCAAGATCTTCTCCACTTCAGGATGGAGCACAATGTAAATATGACAACGGTAGTGATGAAGATAAGTGGCACCAACCCAGAAAAGTCGTAGTAGTTTAGATATCAAACTGATGGGACCAAGTACTCTGTCCGATTTAGTTTTTCTGCACAATGAAAGCGCCCAATGCCCAGTCAACTGGCATACCCCGAATTTTATTTGTAACATCAATGCTGAAACAGAACAAACACTGTAAATAACCACTTATAAATACTGGGTGATAATATACAGTAAAAAGGGGTGCCTACCTATTATGATCCATGGGCACTTTTAGAGCATCATGCAGTAAGGCCACAATATACGCTGAGGAGAAGCAAAAAAGGAGCAGTTCCCCCTCATTGAAAGAACGGTACTTCCTTTTTATGTTTGATGACCAGTCCCCATGGCAAAATTGCTCCCCAGCCAGCATCAAATCAGAAAGAAAAGATTTCGAACGGAGCCCAAAGAACTGTCAAGTGATTAGATATTCAACGTTATTTCTGCAACAAAAATGTCTGCCCTGTTGAACATTTTGGGGAGGGGGGTGACATAAGGTATATTGCTTTTAATTTTATTACCCTCATATGTAACAAACACAACTTTCTGGAACACCTAAGTACACAAGGGAGGGAGAGACCAAACCTTCGAGGTATGGTAGAAATTCTCGGTTGCTAAGAATCTTCCTTCCAGATCTGGTACAAATGCTGCTCCCAGACGACAATCATGATATATACATTCCTCTGCAAAGGGAAGAAATGTTTAGGCTCCTTTATTACAGTATGAAATAAATGGAGAACAATAAACCATGTTAGAAACTGTACTCCACGATTCGATCGAATGTTAAAAGCATAATAGTATTTGAAAGTTTTGTATTAGGGACGTAGCAACATAACAAAATGAATTTAGTTGATAATTACTTAGCAACAAAAAATGTCAGCGCATCCTGCCAATCAGACCATAGCAAAAATGCCAGGAATCAGGAACTTTTTGCCATCCATTGTCAGTCGTCACTCATCAGTGTTCCAGAGGAAGCCATTGGTAGAGTCACCTTTTGTCTTTTGGTATAATCTACGGATTGCAAGCTAAAGCAAAGATAAATTTTCTTCTGTATTCAATAATGTAAAGTTACGTAATCTATTGTCTAAAGTTTCCTTCTCAAAAACACTACACATCTTAAATTCAAGCAGCTCTTATTTACAGTGGAAATATTTGCTCAGCATGGTCACACATATCTTGTAAGTCTTGCATCAAGAAAAGGAGAAGGATGTAGATGAAGTATTAGCATCTCTAGCCCTTCCCCTAAAAAGCGTTAACTCCCCAAAAAACTGATTTTTTATGGAGTTAAGAGCATTTAACCCTTCCCCTATAGTTCTGCAATTCCCAAAGCATTTTAAGGAGACCCCGAAAAACACCCCATCTGTCCCTCGATTTGAGCAGATTTGGCATCCCCCAAATCCTCTCCATCGCACTCTTTTCTCGCGGACTGAAATTTCTATTGCCAATCGCCTCTTCCCCAAGGCAAACTCCACCCTCGCCATTGGCTGACGCTACTTCTGCCTGCCCACCGACCTCGTCTCGCCTCCCCTTGCTCGCGGCTCAGCTGCCTCCTGTATCCCCCGCTGCGGCTGCTGCCAGCTACCATGCGCTGGGCTATCTCCATGTTTCCCGCTGACGTGCACACGAGCTCCCGATCTCCACCTCACTCCACCGGTCGGACACCTCCGTCACCCGAACCGAACCACGGCGAGGTCAAGAATCGAAACATTCCTCCTACGGCGAGGTAAAAAATCGACTCCTCTTGTGTCGACGCCTCCCCTTCGCCTTCCGTCCGCTTCACACGCGCACCCCTACCGACCACCACGTGATAGACCTCGCCCCACCCGCAAGGTGCTCGATGAATTGTCCTAAAGTTTTTTTTTTCATTTTTCTGCCTTTCTCAATTTTAGCAGCAAATTAGTAGTCTAAACATCTCCTATCTAACTCTATGATGCAATGCATAAATGAAGAGGCTCATGGAATAGTTTTTCTGACGACTCGGACGGGTACCCTATAGGTGGACCCCTCTAGGGCCAGGTATGGACCAGGCAACCTAGGAAGCATTTAGATGAAGGGGGTTGCACTTTCCAAGCAACATGTAAGGAATCTTCATGGAGTACGTGGATGTTGACCTACTGTTGTTTACCGACTCTAGTCCAGACTCCTACCCCCTGTAGGATCGATGCACTGACATGGAGACCACCGTAGCAGTATATAAGGGCTGCTATATAAGTGCGGCAGGGATCCTGTAGAAAGGGGCCACACAATTCTAGAGCCTTTACACCATGTACAGATTTCGACGCTTTTCGTGTAAGACTGTAAGTCTATTAGATCTCATCGAGTTCATCTAACTCACTGAGTATCCCCTTCTATTGTAACCGATTTTTGTACTCTCCACATATTATATAAATAAATAAAGCAAAGCAGGTAGTCTATTACCCACGATTCGAGAGTCTGGACCTGGGTATACTGTGTCCCCCTTTCATCTGTTTTCTAGATCCCCCGGTGGCCAGATGTGACTTTTCCACGACTACAAATTTGTGTATTGGCTCTTGTACCAACCCTACGAAAATCCCTCAGCGGTGGGCACCAACCGTGAGGTCATGACATCAGATTGTGCCAATGATAAGCCAAATCACCTGCAGGCTGGCCCTCATCACCGCTCTAGTGGGTCCCGCAAAACGCAAGGACAAGACATCAACATTGAAAGCTTAACCGAGTTGAGTAGACAAAGGAAGAGCAATCCGGGAAGGACTCCCAGGACCACCGCCCCTCCACCCTCAATATAAGGCGGCCAAGATCTCTCCCCTCCACCTAATTTTAGCCAATACTCCCTCCATTCCTCTATATAAGGTGTGTTTGTTTTTTGATAAAATTTCAGAATGTAAGGTGCATTTCTTCTAATTCCCTATAATTCCCTTGTTAGCCCTCCTACAAAAAGGTTAGTATCTCTTTTCTGATTGTCTGTATCTCTCCTTATAGCCATAGAAGGAAACTATCTCTTTACCGATTGCATGTATCACATACATTTCTAGACTAATTGATTCACTTTCCACTAACCAACAAATTTGCTAAGGGTAATTTAGTCTTAACATGTCTATAATTATGTGCCTTGGTCACCGTGCCGAAAATAATACACCTTACATAAAGGAACGGAAGGAGTATTTTGCAACTATACAATAATAATCAAACACAGTAAATCATATGCATTTTCAGTTTTAGTTATCATATTATTACTTCAAATACTCATGTTTCATACAATTAAATCTCATTAAAAATATATAGAGCAAGGCAGAAAGTAGGGCTTTTATTCACTTTGGGGGCCTAACGGATTCATTTATGTTATACCACTCTCCGTCCATGTGCATCCAGGGGGAAAACAGGCGTCGTTGGGCAGGAGTGGCTCTCTCATGGCGACCATGCTTCGGGTCCGACTAACTCAACCGGCATGGTCGCCTCGCTTGGCGACGATGCAGGTAGATAACCGTCGGCTTGGTTGCCCCGCCAGCGAAGCCACGGGGCGGTCGTGAGATCGATTGGATTTCACATGCGGCGGTTGATTGAGAGGTTAATGGGAGCCCACTAATGGCAATCGATGCACAAACAGCCGATAATTGCAGGCCAGTTACCAATGTTGATTTATCCTCTTCCTCCAATTACGCGCATCCATATAATCTCCACCGTGCCACTGTTCATTTCCCGCTACCCTCACTTCCGCTCAACCTTCTCCAACAGCCATAGGTTGTGCTTAGGTCGCTAATTTGTCTTCCCCGATCTGAATCCTCCCTCCTTCCTACCTCCCCTCTTCCCCCGATTCTTAATCCAATTTTAGAAAGAAAAATATACTGATACTGTTCTTTGTACTCACAAACAACGCAGGTTCTCTAGCGTGATGGACTTGAGTCGAGTTCTGCTGGATTCGAAGGTTTAGGCACTAGCCATTTGGAAGGTGACGCCCTGATTTCAAGTTTAACGTTTTGTTGCAATTGTACTATAGGCTCTTTACAGGGTACTCATGCGCATCAATGGCCCACTGTTGTTCGCTCCAATGGTTCTGTTACTCCTTGCAAATCATTCGTTTTATGCAGCCGGCGGTGAGGTCGCGCCTCTTCTTGGTGTGGAAAGGACATGGTTTGGGTGAAGCTTCATATATCAGTAGAGGAGGACATTGTGGGTGAAACTGCAAACTGAGGTGCAAGCGTCTCCTCGCCTCGTCCGGCATGATGACCACCCCCTCCGGCAAAGGCAAGCGTAAGACCGCCGCCGCGCCCAAGCCGAAGAAGACGCTGACGCCCGAACAACGCGCAAGGGAGTCGAGCACGCGGCGGACGCGAGGGATGAAGCCATCGCGGCGGCCGCCACGCAGCAGGAGGTCACCAACGCCCGCGTCGCGGCGGCGACGAGGAAGGCGCTCTATATGCTAGGGTTAAACCCTAACCAGCACGGCCTTGTCAACGCCACCGTGGCTGCGGCCAGCACCGGCTCATCCGCGTTCCCTCGGATGGTGCTGCCCGACTCGTCCCGCGCGTCGGCTTGGACCCCGATGCCCGGCTTCTACGTCTGCCCGCAGGCCTCCCGCCTCTCCGGGGAGTGCTCGCCGAAGGTGAGCGTGGTGGCGCCTTCCACATCCGCGTCCGTGCCCATCGACCCCAACGCCACACCGGTGGCCGGTGGCTCGTCATCCGGAGGCGCGAGGAAACGCGCGCGGCAGATGCCAGCCGACGTGCTGTCGGGAGCACGCAACCTGTTCAACGGAATGCCGGCCGCCGGCGACGAGGACTACATGCAGAACTTGATCTTCGAGGGTGGTGCGTCAGCCCCTGGCTACGATCCCGACGAGACACAAAGTCAGGACGGACGAGGGGCGTTCACGCCGTCCACCTTTGATCAAGATCAGGCGGCCTTCATGCGTGATCAGGTCGGCATGGACCTGGACGGCTTCCCACTCAACCACGAGTTTCCGGAGGACTACGGGCAAGAAGAAGAGGATGAGTGAGACATCGAAGGGGAGCCTTTGTTCGGGGACGAGCTCGCCAACCAAGCCGCCTGGGCAAAGCAGCCGAAGCGCAAGAGCAAGCGGACCAAGGCACACGGCGACCGAGGACAAGCTTTTTTGCGAGTGTTGGAGAGACATCGGGCAAGACCCCAAGACGGGCGTCGAACAAAAGCATTCAATCTTTTGGATTCGTGTCCACCGCGAGTTCCATGAGCGCAAGAAGTTTCCGCTGTACCAAACAGTAAGCACGCGCGGGTGGGTGTCCATTTCAAAGCGATGGAGGGTGATCCAACAAGAGTGCAACAAGTTTTGTGCCACTTGAGAGCGTCAAGGCCCGCCCCGTGAGCGGCATCGGCATGCAAGACATGGTATGCTAGCAAGCGGCCCCCTTTTGTGTCATCAAGTTTATGCTTGCGTGTTCATTTGCATAACATTTGCCAATATGCTTGCATGAAATACATTTGTAGGCATTTCAAGCTTCGGAGGCATTCAAGGTCCAACACAATGGCAAGTGCTTCAACCTCTCCCATTGCTTTAGTGTCATCAAAGACGAGAAGTTCAAGGCGCAATATGCCGCCCTCAAGTCGCGTGGGGGGAAGCGAGCCATGGAGGAGATTGGGGACGGCGAGAACGCACGGCCGCGGGGGAAGACCAACTCCAAGAAGGAGGACAAGCGGGATGCGGCGTCGAACGCCTTGGTCGCAAGCGTGGAGGGCATGATGAGCAAGAAGGATTCAAGGGAGGAGGAGCGTCTGCGTTACAAACAAGAGCAAAAGAACGCCTTCATGGAGATCCAAAGGAGGAGGCTTGAGATGGGCGCGGAGAAGCAAGCCAAGATGCTTGAGATGGAGGCGGAGAAACAAGCCAAGATGCTAGAGATTGAGGTCGCCAACGCCAAGACCAAGGCGAAAGAAGTGGCTCTCGCGAGCATGATGACCGGGGTGGAGATCCTGAAGGTGGATCTCAACACCGTGTTGCCAAGAGGCCGTGGTTCGAGAAGATGCAGGCCAACATGCTCAAGTTCGACGAGGAGTGATCTATGGCCGCGGGCCTTTATTTTGTATGCCGACAGGTGTGCCGGCATGACCACGAGGCCGCGTTGGCGTGGTCGAACTCAAGTCCCACCCCTCTTTTTTGTGTGCTAGCATGTGTGTCGGTCGCTGGCGAGTGCGCCGGCATGAACTGTGTGGTGATTGTATGCCGGCGCTGGCATGGTGCCGACATGAGATATGGCCGCTGGCATGATCTATGGCCGCGGGCCTTTTTTAAAAATTGTGTGCGGACATGAAATGGGTCGAGGCGTTGGGCGCACTGCCGAACCAAATCTAAAACATGGCGGACGCCGGGTGGGCGGCCGACCCAAACGGACAAAAGGCGGACAAAAGTGTCGTCCGTTTGGGTTGGCCCGTTGGAGTTGCTCTCATCTACCTCATTATTCATTGGTGGCATGTCAAGAATGTAAGGAATAAGCAACTTGTATTCCCATGAGGCCATAGGTCGGTATATATACATGTACAGGTGGTGGACTATATGCAAGAAACCCCTTATATATTGGGACAAATACAAAAGGGTACATGACTTATATTATAACTCTAACACCCCCCCCCCTCAAACTCATGGTGGATGAACAACATTGAGTTTGGAGAGATAAAAGCCATGTTGTGCTCTAGTCTAGGCCTTCGTCACGAAATCCACCAACTGTAACTCTAAAGGCACATACTGAAGAGCAATGACCTGATCCTGCACACCAGCGCGCACATAGAAAGCATCAACACCAACATGCTTGGCGAGCTCATGCTTCACAGGATCGCGCGCAATGCTAATAGCACCTGTACTTTAAGATAAGAGCAGAGTCGGTGTAGTGACAGAAACACCAAAATCCTGAAGTAACCACCGTAACCAAGTCACCTCTGCCGTCAAAAGAGCCATCGCTCGCAACTCAGCCTCTGCACTCGAACGGGAAACTGCAATCTGTTTCTTCGTCTTGCAGGCAATGAGAGAACCACCAAGAAAAACACAGTAAGCAGAAAGTGAACGGCAATCTGAAGGATCACTAGCCCACGTAGCATCCGAATAGGCCTGAAGCTGTAAAGAACTGGAGCGAGGAAAGAATAGACGGTGAGAGATCGTGCGCCGAAGATATTGGAGAACACGGAGGAGATGACTATAGTGAACCGATGTGGGAGCAAAGACGAACTGACTCAGAATATGAACCGGATAAGAGATATCCGGACGAGTGACAGCTAGATAAACAAGACTGCCAACAAGATGACGATAACGCGTCGGGTCAGGCAGGGGATCACCATCAGTAGCACAGAGGTGAACATTGAGCTCCATAGGAGTCTCAACAATGCGCTCATCAGTAAGAGCAGCACGAGCAAGAAGATCCTGGATATACTTTTCCTGGGATATAAAAAAGCCATCAGAGGTAGAAGAGACTTCAATCCCAAGAAAGTAGCAAAGAGGTCCAAGATCAGACATAAGGAACTGCTCACTAAGACAGGCCTTGACAAAGGCAATATACTCGGGGTCATCCCCAGTGATGACCATGTCATCAACATAGAGAAGAAGAAGAGTCCGACCACGAGGAGAAAGGTGAATAAACAATGTTGGATCATGAGCACTGGCTGAAAAACCAGCGGCAGTCACCACAGAGGCAAAACGCTCAAACCAGGCGCGGGGGGCTTGCTTAAGGCCATAGAGAGAGCGACGAAGACGACATACCATGCCATCAGGAACAGAATACCCAGGTGGTGGCTGCATGTACACCTCCTCACGCAGCTCACCATTAAGAAAAGCATTCTTAACATCAAGCTGAGAGATAGACCAGTGGCGTCTAGAGGCCACGGCAAGAAGTGTACGAACAGTGGTCATATGAGCCACAGGAGCAAAAGTCTCGTCATAATCACGACCATGCTCCTGCTGAAAACCACGAGCCACAAGACGAGCTTTGTGACGCTCAAGAGAACCATCGGAGCGAGTCTTAACCTTGTAAACCCACTTACAAGTGATGGGACGGACACCGGGAGGAAGGGAAACAAGATCCCATGTACCAATGCGTTCAAGAGCAGCAATCTCCTCCATCGCAAACTGCCATTCAGGATGAACAACAGCCTGACGATAAGTAGTCGGCTCAAGAACAGCAGCACCAGCGGTGGAAAATCCAAAGCGATCAACAGGCGGACGAGGACGAGAACGCAAGCCATAAGTAGGCTGAGACGAGGATGACGACACATCCACAGAACGTGAACGACGAGTGTAACACTGAAGAAAAGATGGAACAATGGAAGGAGGAATCGCCAAGGTAGAATCGGGGAGTGGCGACGAAGAAGTCACCGGAGATGAAGGTGTAGAATCCGGTGACATGCTAGGCGAGGAGACCGTGGAAGATGGTGGCGACAAATCGACTGGAGGTGGAGAAGCAGAGGGAGCAGAACGAATAGGCAAAGGCTCGACGGGTGTGATAGGTGTGTCAGGAAAAGTGAGGAAAGAGTTATCCTCCACTGAAAAGGTCGAGGAAGATGGGCATGGGTAGAAGGGACGAGACTCATCGAAAGTCATATCCCAAGAGATACGCATCCGACGACCGATAGGATCCCAACAACGATAGCCCTTATGGTCATCACTATAGCTTAAGAAGACACACTCAACAAACTGAGCGGTCAGTTTGGTGCGTTCGCGGGGGGCAAGAAGAACATAGCAAACACAACCAGACAAGCGAAACATCGAATAATCGGGAGAACAATCAAAAAGACGCTCGAAAGGAACACCACCCTGTAGAGCAGCGGAAGGCTGGAGATTGATGAGATAGGTGGAGGTGGAGACGGCCTCAGCCCAAAAATGAGGCGGGAGAGAGGCAGCAATCATCAATGCACGAGCCGTCTCAAGAAGATGACGATGCTTGCGCTCAGACATGCCATTCTAAGCGTGAGCACCAAGACAAGAGAATTGAGAGAGAGTCCCTTGCTCAGCAAGAACACCACGCAACATCTTAAAGATATACTCGCCAGCGGGGTCAGCACGAAACACAAGAATGGGAAAAGAGAACTGAGTATGAACCATGGCAGCAAAACGTTTATAAATAGACAACACCTCACTACGAGAAGTCATGAAATAAAGCATGTGTAACGAGAAAAGTCATCTATGAAAATAATATAGTATTTATGACCCCCTTTCGAAGCGAAGGGAGCCGGACCCCATACATCGGAATGAACTAAATCAAAAGGACGCTTAGGCACTGACTCACTATGAGGATATGGTAACTGAATCTGCTTGCCAAGACGATAACCCTGACACTCTAAAGAGACATCTCCTGAGAAAGACCCCAGAAGACTTCGACGAACTAACGACGACAAACGAGAACCACACAGATGACTAAGTCGATGATGCCACTGCTGGAAGGAACCAGTAGCCGAGGCGAACAAAGCGGAAGAACTGGCGATAGAATGGGCAGCGGAAGGAACATGAAGCCAGTCCAACTCCCAAAGACCCTGAGAATCACGGCGGCGAGGGCCAGCCCCAACCAGAGTGTGCATGCGACGGTCCTGGAGAGAACAAGAGTCAAGGTCAAGGATGACGCGACAACCAGAATCAGCAAGTTGACCAGCGAAAAACAGATTCATGGTAAGTCGAGGAACATGAGCAACATCAGGAACAGAATAAGGAGTGGTAAGATTGCCTCTACTAACGACAGAAAGGGGAGTACCATCAGCGGTGAGGACATGAACAGGAGAATCAAGCGATGGAAGAGAGGACGGAGTGGAAGAATTAGAAGACATATGAAAGGAAGCTCCAGAGTCCAGAACCCATGGGGATGTACCTGACTGTGTAGAAGGTGGTTGCTCAGTGCGGGAAGCCTCAGTCACAGAACCAGCAGTACCCGTCGAGGAAGAACCTGAAGCAACGAGCAGACGCTTAAGTCTCAGAATATCCTGCTCATGCAAAGCGATGGCTGAAGCTGTCGAGGTAGATGACGAAGTCTCGGTAGATGATGATCGCGCCTTGCGCAAGTGTTTCTTCTTCGTGTAGCACTAGGACTCAATATGACCATCATTGTTGCAGTAGCCACAATGTGGACGGGGGCGACCTGAGCCTCCAGAAGGAGTGGGCAAGAGCGGCGGAGCACTCGAGCGAGAAGTGGTCGGTGCAGCAGGTGGCGTAGAAGGAGCCCGAGCAGCGAGCATCGAGGGAACCTCCAACAAACCAGCACCACGTAAGCGAGTCTCCTCAGCACGAATCTCAGAAAGCGCCTCCATGTGAGAAATACGGCCACGAGCAAACAACTAAGCACGCCGGGCTCAAACTCCTTACGGAGCCGAGACAGGAACTCGTAGACGCGATGAAACTTCAAGTTGGCCTGGACAACTTGGCAACAGGGGCAAGTACGACAACCAGCAGTGCAGAGAGAATCGAGCTGGCGCCAGATAGCAGAACTCTGTGCATATAAGTCATCAACAGTAGAGTCATCCTGGTTAAGAGCATGCTCCTGACGAATCAAGAGAGGTATAAGGCATCACCAGAGGGCTGATAGCGCTGACGAAGGCGGGTCCACATCTCAGATACAGTAGGAAGGCCCAGAAACTCAGAAGCAAACTGAGGCAGAACACTAGCAGTGAGAACAGCTGCAGCACGAGCATCATCATCAAGCCACTGGGTGTAAACAGTCAGAACACCACGATACACCTGAAGAGCCTCCTCATAAGCCAAGACCTTCTCATCATAAGCACTCACAGCGGCCTCATCAGCAAGCTTAGCCGCATCCTTTGCGGCCTGAGGAGCATCCGCAGGAAGAGTCGGTGGGGTCGGCGGAGTGGGAGCCACGGGAGGAACCGCACATGGCAGACAGCAGACCTCGCCAGAAAGAAAACCCCATAGGCGGATGCCACACATGTGAATGCGCATGAAGCCAATGAACTCGGTGTAGTTAGTGCCATCAAAGATCACCGGATAACGAGGAACAACAACGTAGTCGGATGCAGCAGACATTTTTTTTACTCGCAGTCACCTAAACGCGTTCGCGTCTGAAATTGCGTCCGCGTCTGGGGCCGGCTCGATCTGGAGCAGCACTGGCGAGATCGGGCGAACTGGGGCGGCGACAGGATCCAAGGCGGGAGGCGGCGCGACCGGATCTGATGAGGGGGCGACGACGTCTGGACCCGAGGCAGGAGACCGGCGGCGGGTCCTGGACCAGCGACGGGAGGGCGGCGACGGCTGGATCCGGGGCAGGAGACCGGCGCGACCTGCGGCGGCGGGTCCTGGACCAGCGAAGGGACACGAGGCAGCGAGGCAGGGAGGAGCCGACGCGGCCGGGGTGAGGGAGCACGACGGGAGAGCAGCCAGATCCGAAGGGACTGGGTAGAAGCACGAGTTGCGCGTGCGAAAAAAGAACCTAGGGCTCTAATACCATGTTAGGAATAAGCAACTTGTATTCACATGAGGCCATAGGCCGGTATATATACATGTACAGGTGGTGGACTATATGCAGGAAACCCCTTATATATTGAGATAAATACATAAGGGTACATGACTTATATTATAACTCTAACAAAGAAGACTGTCTTGCTTTGATCCCTGAGTTGATGAAGTTACTTGGCTAGGAGGTATGCGGAGTTATGACATTAGGCGGTTCACTGGAAGGCTAGCAGAATAAGCCAGCCACCCAGTTCATGCTTTTCTACCTTAAATTCTTCACCGTGTTCAATTTTTTTGTTAATACGGGCTAGTGCTCGAACGCACGTATTTTTGTATTTATTATCAACAGTTGTAATTAAAAAGCGTATATTTGAGGCTCATTAGTGTTGAGCTTCATGCACTAGCCAACGCAACCAAAAGTACGAATTGATGGAAAGGGCAAGTACAATCCACATATACTGTAACACCCCCTCTCACGTGTGACGAGGAAGACAAGTCAACACGTGGAGCCGGAAGAGAGCGACGGCGCGCGAAACTCACGTATGACTCAAGAGGCCTCTACGTGGACACAAAGGGGGGCTACCAGGAATTTTAATAAATTGCGAAAGCCAGAACTTAAACTCAAGACCTTAGGCTCTGATACCATGTTAAGCTTCATGCACTAGCCAACGCAAACAAAAGTACGAACTGATGGAAAGGGCTAGTACAATCCACATATAGTGTAACAATTAGATCCAAGAACCAAATTCTTCCAACCTAATTGATCAAAAATCACTTCAGTTATGACTAATATGTGTTGGTTCATGCAAATTTAACTTGTATAATCTAGATGTTATATATTACGGAAATTTCTATCATTTTATTGGACAACTGGATGGGCGGCAACAACGCGCGCCATCATGGTCTAGTGACCTCAACGTCTTCCAGAGATCTCTATTTGCAAGGTTAGCTATCGAGGAAGCTCCTCCATGCAACTATGAAACCAATGGGCCACCAATACGATATGGGCTACTACCTTGCAGATGGCTGTCAGCACCATGAACGCGGATCGGATAATAGAGGCGCCAGACTAGTAGGAGGGAATATGGTAGCGGGTTCATGTTAAGAGTTATATAGTGATGTTGGCATCCTCATGTATGTGTATATATGCTGGCTTTGGCCTCATAATAATACAAGTTGCTATTCTTCTAACATCAAATGGTATCACGAGCCTAGGTTCGGGATTTTTTTCTGGGCGCCGCAACTCGCCCCGTCGATCGGCTGTGCGGCTCCACGCCGCTGATGCTTCCCCGCCCCCACGTACAGTTCAACTGCTACCACTACTCCCACCCCACCCCTCTGGATAGAGTCGATCCTCGACTTGATTCCCGCTGCTGGCCACCTCTGTCATCCGCCGCAGGATCATCTCCAATCGCCGATTCCCACTGCCGAACGCCGATTCCTGGCGCCGGCCGCCGATTCCTGCTGCCGGCCGTGCCGCCGGCCGCCTTCAGATCGGGGGCCCTTGGTTGTTGTTTGTGCGTCTCACACTTCAGATCGAGCCGCCGGTGCGTGAGCCAGGCGCCCTCGAGGCCTGCGACCAACGTGGTTTGAGCGACGAGCCGCTTGTGTGGTCCGTGGGCCAGCGTACTTAGGAGTGAGTGGGTATATAACCTCAGTGACCTTAAACGGCTAGTTCAACGATTGTAATAGACTGAATATTCTGAACCCAGTCTCCTCTCTCCCAAGTTATAATTCCTAGTCTCAAATTCTCGAGCTAGGATCATCACAATGACATCTACCTCTCATGGGCCACGTTTGAGAAAACAATTCCACACCCAAAAGGCAACAAGAGATCTCACTTTGCATTGTGCCAAGAAGCCACGAGAAAGAATGTTGATAGAGCATTTGGGTGTTGCAAACATGCTTTGCAAATGTCCGTGGACCTGTTGTGTCCCGAGACAAAAAGACATTGTAGAAGATCATGACAACATGTGTGATCTTGCAAGACATGATCATAAAGGATGAGAAAGGTCCAAGTGGCAAACTATGACTTTGACTACAATAGAGCACCTATAGCGGTTCATCATTAGACAAATAGAATCCTGATATTCCTTGAAGTGCGTCGAAAATGTTAGGAAAGCAACTTATGTTTATTGAAGGCCCAAGGGGCATATATAGGACTAATAAGGACTCCTAGACTAATAAGGCCCAAGGGGCACCTATAGCGGTTCATCATTACACAAGACTTGAGGTGCAAGGAAAGTAAACATAGACTAATAAGGACTCCTAGACTAATACTAATAGACTAATAAGGACTCCTAGACTAATACTAATACTTCCTAACACCCCCCTCAAATGCAAAGCGTATGCAATAGCATTGCATTTGAAGAAGTGTAATACTAAAAAAAATGATAATCCAAATCCGCGTCTTGAGAGTGTCGTCGTAGCATGAAGATTCTTCAAAACTTGTCGAGTCGCCGAATGAGATAACGAAGAGATGGCACATCAGAGGTAGACACCGCATCACGTGAAGATACAAGAGAAGTATCAAGAGAAGATGGGTTGTCAAAAGAAGATGGCACATCAAGAGAATAAAGCATTGTGCAGAAAATCATAGTCCACGACAACCGACGACGAAAGAAGCTCGGCGGTTAAGGCACGATGAACATAGATTGACAATGCTAAAGAAGTCCAGAAAATCCTATAGAAAACAACAAGGGCAAATAGGCCACAAAAGTTGCATAGAAAGGATCAGGACCAAAGAAAGGCTGACGGACTAAGGCATGGTGGACTCGCATGGCATGAGAAAACACAAAATATGAACGGATTTGGTGAAGCAGCGGAAAACAAGAAAGCTAAAAGCTAGGAAGCATACACGACACAAAGATGCAAAATCCATCGTGTATGCAGAAGACATTGTATTTTTTTAAGCTAAACTGCGAAGTAGCAGCAGAAAGTAGCTAGAATAGTTGGCTCATGAATTGACCCGTCATCGGTGGTGCCTGAGCAGACATGTTCAACCAGCTAGCTAGCATCGCTGGTGCATGAATGGCTGGCGCAGGGTGTTTGACTTGTAGCAGCCACCCGGGGCTCTGAGGCGACGTTGGAGCGGCCTTCGTGCACAGCAGCGCTGGCCCGAGCGGAGAGCAGGGAGGCTGATGAGACAGCCCGGTGAAGCTGATTCGTCCAGCGGCACCACAACGAACGCCACGGCAGATCTGGCTGCAGGACGTCGACACCTCCCGCTCCGACTAATATCATGTTAGGAAAGCAAACCGGACCTGATGAGGGGCCGCCTCGATCTGGAACAGCACCGGATCTGCGTCCGCGTCTGGGGCCGCCTCGATCTGGGCGGACTGGGGCGGCGACAGGATCCAAGGCGTGAGGCGGCGCGACCGGATCTGATGAGGGGGCGACGGCGGCTAGATCCGAGGCAGGAGACCGGCGCGACCTGGGGCGGCGGGTCCTGGACCAGCGACGGGAGATGAGGCAGCGCGAGACGGCGAGGCAGGGAGGAGCCGACGCGACCGGGGTGAGGGAGCACGACGGGGAGGACTGCGACGGGAGACGGGAGAGCAGCCAGATCCGACCACGCAAGAAAAGCAGCGGCGACGCGCGAGATTGGATCGGGAGGGCGAGTTGCGGCGCCCGAAAAAAATAACCTAAGCTCTAATACCATGTTAGGAAAGCAACTTATGTTTATTGAAGGCCCAAGGGGCATATATATATTACACAAGACTTGAGGTGCAAGGAAAGTAAACATAGACTAATAAGGACTCCTAGACTAATACTAATAGACTAATAAGGACTCCTAGACTAATACTAATACTTCCTAACAGAAAAATCGAGAACTCGCAAGCCCGTGACCATCTCCGAGATGACCTTGTAGAGCACGTGTGGGAACTTCATGGACGATAGTTCATTCTTGTGTCATCATGTTTTTATCTTGTTGTATTTGGATTAGTTACTTGATTTGGACACTATTTTGTCTATGAATTTGAATTTGAAAATTAAAAAAACAATGTATTTGAAACGTGTATTGCAAACAAGTATTAAAATAATAGAGCACCTATAGCAGTTCATCATTAGACAAATAGAATCCTGATATTCCTTGAAGTGCGTCGAAAAATCGAGAACTGGCAAGCCCGTGACCAACTCCGAGATGACCTTGTAAAGCACGTGTGGGAACTTCATAGACGATAGTTCATTCTTGTGTCATCATGTTTTTATCTTGTTCTAGTTAGATTAGTTACTTGATTTGGACACTATTTTGTCTATGAATTTGAATTTGAAAATTAAAAAAACAATGTATTTGAAACGTGTATTGCAAACAAGTATTAAAATAATATTTTGCGCACGTATAGTTCCAATGGGGATTATGTATGCAGATGGGTAGGAGAAATAGCGAAGTAAGTTTAGGGGAACGGTGAAACCTCCCAAAAGCCTCAAATTATTGGGAGTAAAGTTTTAGGAGAAGGGCTAGAGATGCCTTAAGAGTGATACCTACCTTGTCCTTTGTGCAATAATGTTCTCACCACAGATCTACACTCAGAGAAGTTACCAACCGCATGAGCAATAATGTTCTTCGACTCGAGAACACTAGCAAGAGGTTTAACTAGTCCCACCATGCGCGAAAATCCCTTTGGGGTGCAAGGATCTTTGTATGTAGCTTGATGAATTAAATGTGTGGACACTGCAAAATCAAATAAAGTTTAAGTACAAAAAAGAATTGGATTGGAATTAGCTTTCCAGGTTAGCTAGCCTAATATCATTAATGTAAATCTTGGAACGGAATGCATTATAAACCATATAAATCATTAGATGTGTGCTCATGGAACCTCATTAGCAACTATAAATGGATTTAATCAACATACTTGATTCAAGGGCAGGTGTGCTCAACAAATCATGAAGTGATTCATATGCTACATTCTGGAAATAGAATAAGATATAACAGTTAGCACCTCGAAAATTGCAGCAAATAGGCATTTAACATTTAGTACATAACAAAGAATATTGTAATTAGGTGCCAGCTTGTAGTTTACTTATTGGAAATCTCTACTGCTATAAAACAAGAGTTTCGCCTCCCATCCCACCCCTCTCAACCATCCCCCTACATAAAAAAGAATAGCAAAAGAAAGGAAAAAAACAGCGCACCCACAACCCATTGATCCCAAGGAAACAAACCCATGCACGACCCCGCAAGCGAGCTCATCCAGCCACACCACTGATACTCCTCCCCCATCCCCATGCCACCACAGCAGCGCGATGCGTCACCGTCAATGCCACCAACACGTTGGTTGTCGGCATGCAAGCTTCGGCGCATCACGGTGTAGTGTAGAGTGGTTTTGCCTGCAACTCAGATCTGAGCAGTTGTCGGCCCTGCTGTAGTGCCTTCCATGGCAACCGCCAATCATGGGGCTCATGGTCGTTCTCTCCATCATGACAAAAAGTATGACCCTTCCTCTTGAATGGTTAATTTTCACGATCTCCTTCTAATGCAGGTTGGATTGTTACAGTAATCCCGTGTCCGCCATGTAAGTATCCATGTCCATGTAGGATACGTGTGCCTACTCGGGTTAGGTTAGGTATAGCCCAGTTTTACTAGTAGTATATATACGTAGCACCTTCGTGTAATCAGAAGAACCAACGAAAAAGTAATACAAAGTATGACAGGCTCGTGACACGAGCCTGTAGCCATCATATAGCGAGTCGGTGTTCCCGTGTTCTGTTCGTCAAAGTTTACGAGTCGCTGTATTCCGTCGACGGCACTGGAAAAGTTGATCGGTCGAATCAATCACGTCGTTACCAGCCTAAGCCAATCTCATGCACAGGAGTACGTGGCTATACACACGCATACACTGTTTATCCATCCACCTACCTGCTTGCTAGCTTAGAAGCTAGCTTGCATGTACGTGGTAGCCCCTGGGTGATTTGATCTATGGATCAAAAACCAACACGGATGACAGGCTATCCTTGGCAAGCAGTTGCCACGCCGACTCACTACTCTGTCTCTAGCGAGCTCCCTTGTGCCGCGGCAACTCCAGCGACCCCTCTGGCAGCAAAGGCCACTGTCGCGCTCTTCTCGCAGGTCAGTCTCTGTCCTGCTTTTCCTCCCCACCCCTCGTACTCTGTCTCTAGCGAGCTCCCTTGTGCCGCGGCAACTCCAGCGACCCCTCTGGCAGAAGTGGCCACTGTCGCGCTCTTCTCGCAGGTCAGTCTCTGTCCTGCTTTTCCTCCCCACCCCTCGTTCGGCCCTCCTTTGATGGTTGATCCGATGGAATTAGTTCACGCAGTGATGATCATCGGTGGATGCATGTTTTTGTTCCGTAACGTCGTGTGTGATCTTCAGATTTACCGATTGTCACCTCCACAATATATATGGTGGTTTGCACATTTACATAGTCGCAGAGAACTGGATCTTACATCCTTCATATAATTTTTTCCATGCAAATTGAAACAAAAATGGAACTGCGTTATTGGGAGAAATCAAACGGTACTAGTTAGCACAATAGGACTATTCTCCTTACATGAATGTACTTGCTCTAAGATTTCAGAAAGAGAAAGTATCAAAGCTCCATAGAGTCAAGGACATTATTATAGATGGTTGGACACTAAAGAAATGTCTATAATAGTTACTTTGTGAAGACATGCCTACAATTGTTACATATGGTTGACGGTTGAATATCAAGACAAAACATTTAACTCAGAGTTCAACTCATGAATAAATCTGGTTACGATTGAACTATTAAGATGGTAAAGGTTAGGAAATCCGAATAGTGCGTATTTAGAACGCATATGCACTAGATAACAAAAATGCTAATAGCACTTGATGCGCATATAAAGCTGAAAGTGCATCCTATTCCCCTAGGTGGATTTTGGTAATTAATGTCAACATATCTCAAGGGACTAATGATAAGTCTATTTCAGATTAGGTCCTAAGAGATGCAACAAGGGAAATGAATGACGACCCCCAAATTCTTCGACGACAAGTGTTGGCCAGGCTAAGGACTTGGCTTTTATATTTTGGTGATCCAAGATCACATTGAGTCAATAGTATGCGATGCTATCAAAAGGGGATCGAGGTTGCTAAGCCAAGTTTCTTTCTCCATGTGCTTAAAGAGAAAACTCCAAAAGCCCTAAAAAAGTCCCACTTTTCCCACTATCTCTTTGCATTTGCACTACCCGGAGATCCTCCAAACCACTTTCAGAGATATCCATTGCAAACCCTAGTCCTTTGGACCTCCCGGACAATTCAATCTTCGAAGCACTTGCACATTTTTCTTGTACCACTAGGACATTCCGAACAGTTTTCGGTCAAAATTTTCAAACGACTTCAGAAGCATGTGTAGTTGTGGTATTGCTCAGTCAGAGCCTCCGAACGACTTTTGGTTGGACCCTCTGAACTATTTGAAAGTTGTCACTCCTAGTTATGTTGGGTGACCCCGTGCTCGACGCCGATGGCTTCCAGCAGCCCCGCCGCAGGCACCGTCATCGTCGCCCGCGCCTTGATGGCCCTGCGCGCGTCATCATGGCGCAGACGGTGGAGATGGACGACGCCGAGCTGGTCCTCGCCCGTGCGATGGTGGCCTCCATCACGGGTAACCGGCCTCGGGTTTCCTCGGACGAGGTGGCTGAGTTGCTCCTCAGTTCGCTGGAGCTCGCCGAGGGCGACCTCACCGTGCATGCGCATCACCCCAAAGATTTCCTCATCATCTTCTCCTCCCTGGCTACCATGCGTCGGCTCAACGGCGAGCACTTCATCAGCTCACCTCGCTTCGCGCTCTCGTTGCGGCCATGGTGCAACCTGGCTCATGCCGACGCCGACGAGCTCGGATACCACGTGGAGTTGGAGCTCCGGAGCATCCCAGCCCACGCATGGCACCTTTCCATGGCCGAGCACGTGTTGGGCGTGAGCGGCTGCATCCCCGCACGCGTTCCCGCGCCGACCTGGCCGTCTACCGCCTCTCCGGTCGTGCTCACGACCCCGCTGAGATCCAACGCGTCGCGATCCTGTCAATCGTCGAGCAGCTGCCCTCCCGCGTGCCCTCGGAAGCGCCCACCATCAGGACCCTGTCTTACCCCATTTCCATCGCGCTCACCAAGGCAGAGTTGATCAGCACTGCTCCGGCCGGCCCTCAGTCCACCGGAGGCCCCGATGGAGACGATGCCGGCGTGGGCGGGAAGCATGGCCAGGGACCCGCTCCAGGGCGCGCACGTCGCCGCGGCCGCAAGAGCCGGCGTACTGAGGAGACTCCGCCTGGCCGCGTTGATGGCATGGCCATCGACGCGCCGGCCTGGCATGATCGCCGCCACGACGGCTTGCTGGCCATGCCCGGCGGCGCCACCGAAGGCTGCGCGTCCCGCAAGGCTCGGCATGCTGGCCTTGCCAGGTCAGCAGGGGCCCGCAGGCCTCCGTCAGCGCGTCAGAAAAGGAAAACAGGGGCGCGTCAAAGGCCTGCCAAAGGTGGCTTCGGCGGTGGCACCAGCCTGCCCAATCTACGGGCGGCGTCAGGGCGGTTACTGGCTCGGGGACAGCTGGCGGGACGCGATTGGCTCTCGACGGCCACGAAACCCCTGGCGATTCAAACCTGCGCGCCTTCCTCGCGCCCGAGGTGGATGCCATCAGGACCGCGCCTGTGACGGCTAATCCTCCGCCTTGTCGGGATCTCCTCCTCCTTAGACAGGTCCCTGACTCGCAGCCCATGGACCCGCCTCGCCCGCCATGCCTGCCGCTCAATCGGGGCAAAGCGGCGCCTCGCTCACCCCTGTCGCGCGTGACCCGTCCTGCGGCATGGACCGGTCACCGCGGTCCCACGCTTGCTTCGTTGTGGAACGGGCAGGAAGCGGGGCTGCCCTTGCCGCCGCGCCCGTCACGGGGCTGCTGGGCCCTCGCCCACCTCCCTGTCCGTGGCTGGGCCCGCGCCCTGATGGGCCTGCTCTACCCGCACCAGCCGCGGCTGTTGAGCCCCCCCTCGTTCGCACCAGGCCGCTCGCGGCTGGGCCCGTCACGCCTGGGCCGCCCCCTGATGGGTCGTTACCCCCGAGCCAGTCGCGGCACTTGGCCCCCCCCTGCACCTGGCCGCTCGCGGCTGAGCCTGCCGCGCCTACCCCCCCCCCCCCCCCCCCCCCCCGATGGGCATGTTCCCCTCGCGCCAGCTGCGGCTGTCGAGGCCCTCGCTCGCCCCGGCCCGCCCCCGCTCTATCCTGCAGCGGCCCGTGCGCCGCGACGATTGTGTCGCCCCTGCCGCCGTCTCTCGCGCGTCCATGCCAGGAAGATTCGCCTCGCCCATGATCACCATGCGAAGACCGCGCAGCCGGCCGCCCACGAGCCATTCTTGGACGCTGGGCGAGTTCCTGGCAGCGGCCACGAAGCAGCTTAACGCCGCCTTGCCGTCTACTGGGAAACGTCCGCGGCCTCCCCTGAACTTCAGCCCCAGGCGTGGGCGCTCTGCTGCTGCCGCGGCGCCCGCTACTGCACCGCCCAGGGCCGAGAGGAGAGCTCAAGTGCAGATTCTTCGCACCCTCGGCATTGTTGGTATCAATCAGTCGATTTCCCCCGCCGAGATTAAGGCCTTCGATGACATGTTCGCCACACCGATTCAGCTGCCTGTCCTGCAGGCCATCGCTGCTCTGGTTGACAGGGAGATCCCCGCATGCCTGGCGCCAGCAACCAGTGATGTCGTGGCCTGCGCGAGCTAGCGCCGCTGGATTGTCATCTGTCGACCTCCTGCTCATGGATCATGGTCTACAAGTTGTTGTGTGGAACGTTAGGGGCCTTAACTCGCGCGCTAGGCGCTGCGCCATTCGTTCACTTCTCTATACCACTCGCGCGTCCATTGTATGCCTCCAGGAAACTAAGATGGCTTCGATCTCGTCGTCCGTTGTGTTGGACACCCTTGGGTCTGAATTCGATGGTTCCACTTACCTCCCGGCCGATGGCACGCGTGGCGGCATCCTCCTCGCCTGGAAAACCAGGGTTGTCACGGTATCGTACTTCCTGTTCACGCAGCACACTGTGACCGCGAAGGTGTGCGCGCCCAGTGGCAACCCTTGGTGGCTCACTACGGTCTATGGCCCCCAAAGCGACCTGGACAAGCTGTTGTTCCTGTAGGAGCTGCGCGACATTCGCGCTGCCAGCCCAAGCCCGTCGATGTTGTGCGGGGACTTCAACCTCATCTATCGAGCCTCGGACAAAAGCTCAGGTAGCCTGAACCATCGCATGATGGGTAGGTTCCGTCGCACCATCAACGACCTCGCTCTGAAGGAGGTCTATCTCAATGGGCGCCGCTTCACGTGGTCAAACGAGCAATCGCCGCCCACGCTTGTGCACCTCGACCGGTTCTCTGCACCGCGGATTGGGAGGACTGCCATGGCGAGTGCCACCTCCGCTGCCTGGCATCCGTCGTATCCGACCACTGCCCATTGCTGCTGGACTGCTCGCCTATGCCCTCGGCTCACAAGCGCTTCCACTTCGAGGAGTATCGGCTGCGCCTCAACGGCTTTCACGATACGGTAGCCACGGCTTGGGGCTCGGTGACTGACCCCGACCCCTTTCGGCGGCTGGTTAGGCGCTTGCAGGCCACAGGCCGTGCCCTCACGAGCTGGAGTGCCAAGTCAATGAGCAACATCAGGGACAAACTCGCTATCTCCCGCGAGCTGATTTCGCGCTTTGACCAGGCGATGGAGGTCCGTGCGCTCTCCCCCCCCCCCCCGGAAAACTGGCTGCGCAAACAGCTCAAGATGGCCTATCTTGGCTTGGCCTCGCTCGAGCGCACGATTGCCCGGCAGCGCGCTCGCATATCCTTTCTCTCGGACGGCGACGCGAACACGAGCTTCTTCCACAGGCAATGCATGTATCGCCGGCAGAAGAACAAAGTGCACAGCCTGCTAGTCGATGGGCAGGTGCTCTGCGAGCATGAGGAGATGGCCCGGGCGGCTTTTGCGCACTTTGACGGGCTGCTGGGCACAACCTCCGACCGAGCCCACACGCTGGACCTCGAGCAACTCATCACGCCCGTCGACCTGGCGAGCCTGGAGGCACCATTCAGCCCAGAGGAGATCTGGGAGGCGATCAGGCGCATGCCCGCGCACAAGGCACCAGGGCCAGACGGCTTCACCTCGGAGTTCCCGCGCGCTTGCTGGAACATCATCAGGTAGGACATCCTCGAGGTCTTCGAGCTGCTCTACGCGGGCGCGGTTTCAGCAAACTCAACCAAGCACTGCTAACCCTCCTACCGAAGCGCGCTGACGCCCACAGGCTTGGCGACTACCGGCCGATATGCCTGATCCATATTGTGGCTAAGCTCTTTGTGAAGGTTCTGTCCTTGCGCTTAGCCCCGAAGCTAGACGGCTTGGTGAGCCGCTACTAGAATGCCTTCATTGCCGGACGCACGCTCCACGACAACTTCATCCTTGTCCGGCAATCCCTCAAGTTGCTTCACCACCTGGGCGCACCGAGAATTATGCTCAAGCTCGACCTCACTCGGGCCTTTGACTCCATATCCCGGCCCTTCCTATTCGAGGTCCTGCGCCCATATGGGTTCGGAGCTAGATTTCGGGAGTGGCTGGCCATCCTCCTATTGTCGGCCAGCACCCGCGTCATGCTTAACAGAGGGCCCGGCCCCTCGATATGGCACCGCCACGGGCTGCGCCAAGGTGACTCGACATCCCCGCAACTAGTCGTCCTGGCTGTCGACACGCTCGGCCGCCTCATGCAGCGGGCCCTCCAGACCGGCATCCTCCGGCGCCGCGATATTCCGGCTATTTCGCTCTATGTCGACGATGTGATGCTGTTCTGCCACGTCACAGACCGATGAGGTCCTCGCCGTGAAGAGCATTTTGGGGGTCTTCGGTGCAGCATCCGGACTCCACGTGAACTACGGCAAGAGCTCCGCTACGGCGCTGCACGGTGACGAGTCGACTGCTGACTTGCTAGAGATTCTTGGATGCATGGCGGCGGACCTACCTATCACATACCTTGGCATCCCGCTCACCACCCGCCGTCCATCCGCGGCCCAGATGCAGCCGCTTGTTGACACGGTGGCTGGGCGCCTCACGTCGTGGAAGGCATGGCTCATGAACAAGGCCGGGCGGCTGGAGCTAGTTAAATCGGTGCTCAGTGCTATCCCCATTCACCAACTGCTTGCCCTTGCACCCCCGAAGAAAACCCTGAAGCAGCTCGAGAAGATCCAGCGAGGATTCCTTTGGGCTGGCCGCGAGGCCGCCCATGGAGGGCACTGTCACGTGAATTGGCGACGGGTCTGCCGGCCGATCGAGTATGGTGGACTGGGTGTCCGCGACCTTGAGCGCACCGGGCTCGCCCTCAGGCTCAGGTGGCTTTGGCTCTCGAGGACGGACAGTGACCGGGCTTGGCAAGGTCTGGACTTGCAGTTTACCCTTGAGGAGTGCGGCCTCTTCCACGCCTCCACTACCATGCTGCTCGGGGACGGAGCGACAGCCCTATTCTGGGAGGACCGCTAGCTCCACGGTCAGTCCATCCGCGAGCACGCGCCCTTGTTGTACCTGTGCATCCCCAAAAACCGAAGGAAATCGTGGACAGTGGCGGAGGGCATCGGCGGTAATGCATGGGCGCGGGATATCCACGGAAACCTTGGCATGCAAGAGAATGGGCAGTATCTTAGACTATGGCTGCTTGTGTCGCGCACCACTCTGTCCACCGAGCCGGACAAGCTCATCTGGAACTGGACGGCCAATGGCATCTACACCGCGCGATCATGTTACCGGGCCACCTTCCACGGATCTATAACCTGCCGCTCGTGGAAGCTGATTTGGAAGGGCTGGGCGCCGCCGAAAGTAAATTTCTTTCATTGGCTAGCCAACAAGGACCGCTGCGGGACCGCAGAGCGACTCGCCCGCCATGGCCTTCCTCACCACCCTCGGTGCCTCCTATGCGATCAAGAGCCGGAAACGCTCCGGCACCTCCTGGCATGAGATCCTGTCCTGGCTGCGCCTGCCGGCTCCGGTGCCAGATCAGGATGCCGCGCTCCAGGACTGGTGGCTTCGGGCGAGGGACGCCAGGCCACACCCGCTTCGCAAAGCGCTGCCTCGGTCGCACTCTTGGTGCCGTGGATGATATGGAAGCATAGAAATGCGTGTGTTTTTGACCATGTAACCCCGTCGCTAGATGAGCTCATTGACAAGATCAAGGACGAATCCCGATGCTGGGCAAAAGCCGGGGCAAAAGGGCTCAGGATAACCCTGCCCACATCCTGGGACGTCCATTGATCTTTCTGTAACACTGATGTACTAGCCTCTTAGGAGGATGTAACTCCCCCCCCCCCTTTCAATGCAATGAAAGGCAAAGGCTTTTTGCGTTTTCTCGAAAAAGTTATGTTGGGTGATTTCAAACTAAACCTTTTGCGCCTCCAAGCTTCACCAAAAAAGTGTGCAATGGTCCCATTTTATTTATATCCCACCTATTCCATTACTTCACTTGTGTTACGAAAGCAACTTATCTTTATTGAAGGCCCAAGGGGCATACATATATTACACAAGACTTGAGGCGCAAGGAAAGTAAGCATAGACTAATAGGACTCCTAGACCAATACTAATACTTACTAACACCACCACCCCTCAAATGCAAAGCGTATGCAATAGCATTGCATTTGAAGAAGTGTAATACTAAAAAAGATTGATAATCCAAATCCGCGTCTTGAGAGTGTCGTCAGCGTGAAGAGTCTTCAAAACCTGTCGAGTCAAAGCCAAAGGGGATAACGAAGAGATGACACATCAGAGTAAGACACCGCATCACTTGAAGATACAACATAAGTATCAAGAGAAGATGGGTTGTCAAAAGAAGATGACGCATCAAAAGAATGAAATATTGCTTAAAGAATCGTGGCCTATAAAAACCGACGGTGAAAGAAGCTCGACGGCAAGAGAACGGGCTTAAATCAACAATGCAAAGAGAATAAAGCATTGCGCAGAAAATCATAGTCCACGACAATCGACGGCGAAAGAAGCTCGGCGGTTAAGGCACGATGGGCGTAGATCGACAATGCAAAAGGAGTATAAAAAATCCTATAACAAACAACAAGGGCAAATAGGCCACAAAAATTGTATAAAAAGGATTAGAACGAGAGAAAGACTGACAGACAAAGGTATAGTGGCGACAGAAAATATAGAGAACTAGAAACACATACTAGACTAGATGTGATAACAGCGGAAGTAAATCATGACGGCGAGGGCGAATTCAGCAGAGTAGCAGCAGGCCAAGTACCCACATACAAAACGAGATCATCACGTGTACAGAATCAGACCCAATTGGAAATAGCAGCACCAGCCAGCTGCAGTTGATAGAGCAGCACGCAAGCAGTTGCACCTCTGAGCAACAACAGTAGGCTGGAGGTGCAGAAGCAGCCCGGGACGCCCAAATCGGGCAAGGAAACAGCCGGGCAGGATGAGTCCGATGGATTGACGGGGAGATGGACCAGCAGATCAGCCACCTTGGACGGGGCCCACGAGCGGTGAGGCCACCCAACAAGCTTCAGCAGCAGCATGCGTAGGTGGTGGCGGATGTGTGCGACACGATCTGAAAAGGCGCTCGACTGGACGGAGGACGAGGCCCGATCTGAACCGAAGGACAGCAGGAGGCCCCATTCATATGGATTAGATGTGAACCCATGGCAGCTGCAAGGCCCGATCTGGAGAGTTACGAGTGGCTGGAGTTGCGCCGGGAGCTGGCAGCAGACAAAAGAGAAAGAAAGGCAGCGGCGGCCTAACAAGAAAAGCATCGGCGCAATAGAAGATTAGATGGGGGGCGAATTGCGGCGCCCGAAAAAAAACCAAAGCTCTAATACCATGTTAGGAAAGCAACTTATCTTTATTGAAGGCCCAACGGGCATATATATATTACACAAGACTTGAAGTGCAAGGAAAGTAAGCATAGACTAATAGGACTCCTAGATCAATATTAATACTTCCTAACAACTTGAAGCAACTCCATTCAAATCTCATTTTCGGAGACAGAACTACGCACTCCTTGTGTTGAGTTCAAAGGGCTTTCTACTGCAACCTTGGAGCCACTCCTTTGAGCTCTAATCTCCTTCCTTAGTTTCCACTCTTTCTCTCCAATTCAAAGCCTATTTATACTCCAATATTCCATTAGTTCGCTCAAAGCAACTCCATTTAAATATCATTTTCTGAGAGCCAACTACCGACTCTTTGTGTTGAGTTCAAAGGGCTTTCTACTGCAACTTTGAAGCGACTCCTCTAAGCTCTAATCTCCCTCCTTACTTTCCCCTCATATCTCTCCAATCCGAAGCTCCATCTTGAGAGAGTTTTGAATGTAAAGGAGATTATATTTTGAAGCACAAGAGCAAGGGATCCATCACCAAGCAACCTCAATCTTGTAATTTTTTTTTTTTTTGGGGGGGGGGGGGGGGGGGGGGGGGGTACGCTCCAAGATTGGCTAGGTGTTCTTGGAAGCCTTCAAGGTGTGGAGGAACCAAGAAGATTATGCTAGCCAGGAGACCACCTACTTTGTAAATATCTACCCCGAGTGAGGCTCCTTCGTGGAGATTTCGTGGGTGTAGTCTGTGGATCTCGTAATCGGGGTCATCATAATCCTAGTACATTCGTGGTTCGGAACCTTCATCAATGTGGAGTAGAATAGTGCCAACTATTTGAACCACGGGAAAAATCTTCATCGAGCATCCCCATGTCTGCATTCCCCTAACCTCTAGTCTTTTTACCGGTCCAAGCTTCATTTCAACTCTTACTCTTCTAGGCTTGGTTGTGTAGGGTGTTTTAGGGGACCATAGAAAAGTTTAAAACTTGCGATAATCTACTTCTAAGCCCAGGCTCATCTGCACCAGCGCTGAAGAAAAAAATCAAAACAAATACAGAAAAATTCAAAAAAATGCAATTTTTGGAATAGTAGATAATTTGATGTGTGAGGTATGCTCCAATTTGCAAATCATTTGGACATCTAAGCAGCTCTTGACAAAAAGACAAATTTAGGGTCTGTAAAAAAGTTTACTGTTCATGTACTATTCTGACCAAATTTGTCTTTTTTGCTGAGAGTTGATCAGATGTCCAAATGATATGAAAATTGGAGCGGACCTCACGCATGAACTTTTCTACCATGGGAAAAATTGACTTTTTTGGAGAAAAAAATAACTTTTTGCGATTTTTTATCTGAGCGGGTGCAAATGAGCCCAGGCAACGAAATGTTGCACTCTAAAACTTGCCAGCGTCTAAAATTTGGAGTAGGCCTTCCTAGTCAATAGACCCCAATCAAGATATATTTCGATCCCTGCTCAAAGAAAATTAGCAAAGGATGTAAAACATTTAGTATATTCACCCCAATCAAGACATATTTTGATCTCCGCTCAAAGAAAATTAGCAAAGGATTTCCTTGAAGAAATATAGCTGCAAATTTTCTCTTAAAAAATATATGGTTGGTTAATACTCCCTCCGTCCCAAAATTCTTGTCTTAGGTTTATCTAGAAATGGATGTATCTAAATATTAAAATGTGACTAGATACATTCATATCTAGACAAATCTAAGACAATAATTTTGGGACGGAGGGAGTATATAGCAAATAATTTTTCCTGGAGAAATATAGTTGATTAGTAACACTAATTTCAAAGTTAATTATTGTTAGTGTTAGAGTATATATAATATAGCCATGTACCCTTTTGTACTTATCTCATTGTATAAGGGGTTTCCTGCATATATTATATTCCACACCGGTACATGTAAATATATCGGCCTATGGCCTCATGGGAATACAAGTTGCATATTCCTAACATGGTATTAGAGCCTAGGTTTTGTTTAGCACGCGCAACTCATGCTTGATCCTCTTCTAGTCACCGCCGCCGCCGTGTTTCCTCTGGTCCGGCTGCGCTTCCTCCTCCTGGCCCAGGATCCCGTCGGGCTGGTTGCCGTTGCAGATCGCGTTCCTGACGAAGCCGATCTCGAGCCGCCGGTCTCCCGTAACGATCCAGCCGCCGGCCGCTGGGTCTCATCTGCCCCGCAGTCAGGTCTCTCCCGATTGGATCGCCCATCCCGCAGTCTTCCGCACCATCCGTCAACGCCTCTTGCCTGCCGGATCACGTCGCCAGGCCGCCGTCTCTCCTTGCTGGATCTCGTCGTCAGCCGTCGTCTCCTTGCTGGATCTCGTCGCCAGCCGCCGTCCACGCGATTCCACTAGCCTCCGTCCTTGCTCGAGCCTGCTGTATCTCCAGATCGGATCACCCCGCGTCGACCCAGTCAACTCGACCCTGCACCTCAGATCAAATCACCCCGCCTGTCTACGCGCCCTCGCTGGACTTCCCCTGCAGCCGGCACCCTCGCCAGATCTCGTCGGTGGCTGTTGACCTCCGCTGTCGGTCTGTTCCTGTTGCTGGATACGAGTCCCTCGATCGCTAGTGGATCTCGTGTGGTTCTGGTCGGGAGAGGAAACTGCTGCCTATTTCCTAAAAAAAATGTCTACACCAGCACGCAACGTTGCAGTCCCTTGCTTCCCAGTGACTCCTGACGGGTGTGCTAGTAGCTCTTCTATTGCTCCTCCTGCGAGCTCCACATATGGTGATTATCGCTCTACACCGACTCCTCTCACGACTTTCATCGGTGCATGTAGCTCTTCCCCGACACCTCTCGTGACTTTCACCGGTTGTCCTGGTGCCTATGATTCCATGGACCGCGCTTCGTCCACGCGTCTTCCCTTGGCGCTTGGTGCTTATCTGCACACGGCCTCCTCTTCTCCACCAGACATTGCCGACGATACTGGTCATGCTACACCGCCATCTTTAGCGGCTTCCACAGGTCGTGGTGGTCGTTTCTCTCCTCGTGCCACTACACCGCCTACTTCAGTTGTGTACTTCACCGAGGACGAGATTGCGCGACTTCGCGCCTTGCTAATTGCCTCTGACTCTCTATTGTCGGGTGCGTCTACATCGACACCTTCAGTTGCGCCCCTGACTGAGCAGGAGATTGGGCGATTTCGATGCCTGATAGCTCCATCTTCTGGTTCTTCATCGACAAGGTCGGTTGGTTCTGTTACGGACTCTTCTGGCATTGTGAGACCACCTTCTACACAAGCAGGTACATCCCCATGGATTCTTGATACTGGAGCATCTTTTCAAATGACTCATGATCCATCAACCTGTCATCTACTCGACCTCTCGATTCTCCTGTTCATGTTCTTACTGCTGATGGTACTTCTCTCCCGGCTCCTGGTCGAGGCACTCTTATGTAACACCCCAAAAATCGGGTTATCGATTTTTGTGTTGTTATTCCTTCCTAGCTTTCCTCTCCCAAATTTTTCCTCTGGAATTTGGCAAATGACCAGGTGAATCCAGTCTATCCTCAACCTCTGAGTGCTTTTCTCATGTCCTTGTGCCAGCCTGCCCTTGTTGAGTAAACCCCGAACCTCTTTGAAACCCTAGTCCCGAAATATTGGAACTAGGAATCCTGCCTTTGTGTTTACAAAGGAGCTATCGTTTCCCTTGCCCTGTTAATCCTCCCAAAATTTCCAGAGATCATTCTTCCCTCATAAACCCTAGATGTGCAAAAATATTACCAAGTCATATGCAATATTTCTCCTCTAGAAATAATTCCTTTTTCTGCCTTTCTGAGAAATTAAATCCAGGAAAATATCTATCAAGGTCATGAAAACTTGTGGAGATATTCTTAGTAGATGATTGACCCCTGCCCAAGATCATGCCAAGAGGTGCACTATGGTGGCCAAACCACAGCACAAACACCTTGCTGTTGGCTTCTTATTGAGCAAGGAAGGTCACACCAGAGCTCTAGTATGGGGTTTGATGGGTCAGCTCATCTCAGGGAAGCTTGTAGAACACCCAGACATGGTTTGGCAGCAAGTGGAGCGTGGCAATGTCATGGCCGCGTGGTGACCACAGGCAGAGCATGCCAAACCGAAGCTCTGTGCATTGGAGTTGTCGGGAGCGCGTCTCCAGCAAGCCCCAGCCTGTCTAGGAGTGTCGTGGAGGTTCCCATGGCGTGCGTGAACCCTCCAGAGTCCTCTCCCCCTCGTCCCCTTGCTCCTGGAGGTGTCTGCCGACATAGGTTCGCCACCGGAATATCACCATTGCTCTCGAAGCTCCGTCTGGCGTCGTCTAGCCCCTCCCCGAGCTATTTAAGGCGAGCCTCGAGCCTCTCCCGACGACCAGGGAGCCCTACAACCCCTCCCCAAGCCCTGGGAGCTCCCCATTGTCCCCATGGCCGATGCATCCGCCGTCGGACTTAGCTCGAATCTGAACCAGACCGAGCCCCTCCCCTCGCCTTTCCAACTCCAGGGGTCCCCCAGATCCTTGCGGAGCTTCTCCTCCCTTCTGCTTACCTTCCGGTGTCTCTGGGCGGCGAGCTCTTCTGGTCGGTCGAACACACCGCTCGGAAGCCCGCAGCCGCCACCTCTCAAGTCCCCCTCGGCGTCCGTGCCTGTCCAGGATGGACGCTGCGCTCTGCCCCGATCCTGCCGGTGCCTCCCCCTCGGCCCAAGGTGGTCAGAGCCATCTGGGCGAGAACCGGTTGTGCCCTGTCTCGCCCTCCTCTGCCCGCGGCGTGAGGAAGAAGACGAGCCAGTGAGAGACGAGAGAGGAGATAAGGCGGGCCCCACATGTCGGCCAGAGAGAGAGAAAGTCAACCGGGCCCGTGCGTTTTAAGTGGAGGCGCACTACTGTGAATACGCTACAGAATGCGCTTTCTGTTATAGCCCTGCCGGCCGAGCTTGTTAGTTGGTGGACGTTCACCCGTTAAGAGCTATAGTGAACACTATTTTGTCCACTATTCCGCTTAATGAACGAACGGCCATAACTCCGCAACCGTAGCTCCGATTGAGGCAAAACCAACGCCCACTTCTTCGTCTCTTCGAGCCCGTCATGTTGCTACCATTTCCGTAATGTGTTTACACAGTGGGAATTGACCATTTTGCCCTTGCCCTCCGATTGAGCCCTCTGAGAAGGAAACTTCTCTGGCAAATCTTTCTGGCGTTTTATCGCGCTTCTTCCTGGCGTATTCATCGACCCCCAGGCAAGCCAACCTCTTATCATGAGCTCCGGACTTGCGTGATGACTTTGCTTGCACCATGTGTGGTTATCGTAGTACATTTAGATCATCTGTTAGTTTGCACTTGCATGCACCTGTTATGACATCCATATTAGATGCTAGCATTACTTTTCATCTAATGCCATGTCTTGTTTACATATTACTATACTAATAATAATATTGTTAATAACATTGACATGTTAGTACTAGGGTTTGATGTCATACCATGATTATCAGCACTATAGTTTTTGCTATGCTATTGTTTAGCACTTATACTTGTCGAGGTAATGGTACGGTGATGGATAGGTTGAGTTGAGTTAACAAATGCAACCTAGTTGGTTGATCTTGAGTCACCTGTCTGGGCTTACCCGTGCAACCACATTTGCCGGTATGGAACAGCCTTGACTTGGTCTGATTGCGTGCTCTTTCACCGGTACCTCCAAAGAGGAAGGGTTATGCACGCGCGCTACCCTGATCAGGTAGGCGGTGATAACCCTATGAGCCAGTTGAGTTGTTTTGTGTCGGCATCCCCGTTTGGGACAGTTTAGTTTGGCCACGACGGTGGCAGGTGTCATGAGAACATAGGGCCACCCAGGGCAGGACTCCGGAGGAGGATGAATGCCGGTGGTACGATGGAAGAGTCACGGGTCAGACAAGTTTCGTTGGAACACTGGTCCACCCGAATGGGATCACGAGGTCGGTGCTCCATGGTGTGGGTAAAGGCGCAACCTCTGCAGAGTGTAAGAATCTATTCGAATAGCCGAGTCCACGGTATTGGACAGCCCGTCCAGACCTCATTAGGTGGTCAACCGTATCAGTGTTAGTAATGATGGAAGAACTCATCTTGCGTGGACATCAGAGGATGTCGGGAACATGATATGTTAGCCAAGAGATGGCTATATGATGAATGGTCGGATGACCATATGATTTGGATGGGATTTGGATCCGTTCAGATTAGATTATGAGTATATTGAGAGTTGTGGGACAACCCAGAAGAGAGTAAGTTGACATTCGGTAACAGGAAGTAATTTAAGCACTTGTAGTGATCTTTGCCATGCTAGTTATGTAGATTACATGCTTGATCTATGTTATGCTATGCTTGATCCATGTTTGCTATGCTTGATCCCTATTTTCCTGTTAATTCCATGGCATGCTTAGAATAATTATTATATAAATTATAGGGCTAGCTTTGTCATCTGCTTGTTTGGATGCTATGTATTCGGTTGTCTTGCGAGTACATTCAAAGTACTCACCTGGCCTTGCACGTGGCCAGTTGCAGGAGAAGATTCGTCGTGCTAGATCGTAACCCAGCCAGTCCTGCGAGTTATGGAGCCCAGCCAGAGACGTCATTGCCGCTGAATCAAGACCTCTGCTGCCATTTAGTTAACCTTGGAGTTAGGTAATATTGTTGTCAGAATACCTAGGTGGTGGCTGCCTTGTCTATCAGCTCTTTTCAGCAGTGGCATCATCGCCTTGGTCACTTATGTGGCTCTCGTCTCTCATCCTTAGTTCGGCGTGGTCTTCTTGGATCCGTCTCTGGTGGTGTGTCTTTAGACTGTCAGGGTTGTCGGCTTGGTAAACAGGTTCAGTTACCTTATCCTCATAGCGAGACTGTGTCTCAGCGTCCTTTTGACCTTGTTCACTCTGATGTCTGGGGTCCAGCTCCCTTCGCTTCGAAGGGATGCCATCCCTACTATATTATCTTTATAGATAATTTCTCTCGACATACGTGGATATACTTCATGTCTTCTCGTAGTGAGATCTTATCTATCTATAAGCGTTTTGCTGCCATGGTTCACACTCAGTTCTCTTTGTCTATTCGAGTGTTTCGTGTTGACTCTGCTGGACAGTATATCTCCAAGATGTTGCGTGGATTTCTTGCTGAGCAGGGTACCCTTGCTTAGTTTTCTTGTCCTGGTGCTCATGCTCAGAATGGTGTGGCTGAGCGCAAGCATCGTCGCCTTCTTGAGACGGCTCGTGTGATGATGATCGTTGCCTCTCTCCCACCTCACTTTTGGGCTGAGCCTGTCTCCACTTCCACCTATCTCATCAATCTTCAGCCGTCCACTGCTTTGCAAGGCGGCGTTCCATTCGAGCGTCTTTTTGATCGTTCTCCCGATTATTCGATGCTTCGTTTGTTTGGTTGGTTGTGTTTGCTATGTTCTTCTTGCCCCTCGAGAACGCACCAAACTAACCGCTCAATCTGTTGAGTGTGTCTTCTTAGGCTATAGTGATGAGCATAAGGGTTATCGTTGTTGGCATCCTGTCGGTCGTCGGATGCGTATCTCTCGGGATGTGACTTTTGATGAGTCTCGCGCCCATCTTCCTCGACCTTTTCAGTGGAGGATATCTCTTTCCTCACTTTTCCTGACACACCTGTCACCCCCATCGAGCCTTTGTCTATTCGTTCCGCTACCTCTGCTTCTCCACCTCTTGCCGATTTACCGCCACCATCTCCCACGGTTTCCTCACCTAGCATGTCACCGGATTCTGCACCTTTATCTCCAGTGATTCTTCATCTCCACCCCCCGCTTCTACCTTGGCAATTCCTCCTTGCATTGTTCCATCTTTTCCTCAGTGTTACACTCATCGTTCACGTCCTTGGATGCGTCTGCGGATGTGTTGTCCTCCTCGTCTCAGCCTACCTATGGCTTGTGTTCTCGTCCTCGTCCGCTTGTTGATCGTCTTGGATTTCCCACCGCTAGTGCTGCTGTTCTTGAGCCGTCTTCTTATCGTGAGGTTGTTGTTCATCCTGAATGGCAGTTTGCGATGGCAGAGGAGATTGGTGCTCTTGAACGCACTGGTACATGGGATCTTGTTTCCCTTCCTCCCGATGTCCGTCCCATCACTTGTAAGTGGGTCTACAAGGTTAAGACTCGCTCTGATGGTTCTCCTTAGCGTTACAAAGCTCGTCTTGTGGCTCGTGGCTTTCAGCAGGAGCATGGTCGTAATTACGACGAGACTTTTGCTCCTGTGGCCCATACGACCGCTATTCGTACACTTCTTGTCGTGGCCTCTGCACGCCACTGGTCTGTATCTCAGCTTGATGTTAAGAATGCCTTTCTTAGTGGTGAGCTGCGTGAGGTGTACATGCAGCCACCACCTAGGTATTATGTTCCTGATGGCATGGTATGTCGTCTTCATCGCTCTCTCTATGGCCTTAAGCAAGCCCCCCGCGCCTGGTTTGAGCGTTTTGCCTCTGTGGTGACTGCCGCTGGTTTTCCAGCCAGTGCTCATGATCCAGCATTGTTTGTCCACCTTTCTCCTCGTGGTCGGACTTTTCTTCTTCTCTATGTTGATGACATGATCATCATTGGTGATGACCCCGAGTATATTGCCTTTGTAAAGGCCCGTCTTAGTGAGCAGTTTCTTATGTCTGATCTTGGACCTCTTCGCTACTTTCTTGGGATTGAAGTCTCTTCTACCTCTGATGGCTTCTTTATATTCCAGGAAAAGTATATCCAGGATCTTGCTCGTGCTGCTTTTACTGACGAGCGCATTGTTGAGACTCCCATGGAGCTCAATGTTCACCTCCGTGATACTGATGGTGACCCCCTGCCTGACCCGACGCGTTATCGTCATCTTGTTGGCAGTCTTGTCTATCTAGCTGTCACTCATCCGGATATCTCTTATCCGGTTCATATTCTGAGTCAGTTTGTCTCCGCTCCCACCTCGGTTCACTATAGTCACCTCCTTCGTATTCTCCGATATCTTCGGGGCACGATCTCTCACCGTCTATTCTTTCCTCGCTCCAGTTCTTTACAGCTTCAGGCCTATTCGGATGCTACGTGGGCTAGTGATCCTTCCGATCGCCGTTCACTTTCTGCTTACTATGTTTTTCTTGGTGGTTCTCTCATTGCCTGGAAGACGAAGAAACAGACCGCGGTTTCCCGTTCGAGTGCAGACGCTGAGTTGCGAGTGATGGCTCTTTTGACGGCAGAGGTGACTTGGTTACGGTGGTTACTTCAGGATTTTGGTGTTTCTGTCACTACACCTACTCTGCTCTTATCTGACAGTACAGGTGCTATCAGCATTGCGCGCGATCCTGTGAAGCATGAGCTCACCAAGCATATTGGTGTTGATGCTTTCTATGTGCGCGCTGGTGTGCAGGTTCAGGTTATTGCTCTTCAGTATGTGTCTTCCGAGTTACAGTTGGCGGATTTCCTGACGAAGGCCCGGACTAGAGCGCAATATGGCTTCTATCTCTCCAAACTCAGTGTTCATCCACCATGAGTTTGAGGGGGGGGGTAGAGTATATACAAATATAGCCATGTACCCTTTTGTACTTATCCCATTGTATAAGGGGTTTCCTGCATATATTCCACACATGTACATGTATATATCAGCCTATGGCCTCATGGGAATACAAGTTGCATATTCCTAACAGTTAGTAGTGCATTTCACCTCCAAATTAAATGAGGAGTGCACAAAGGTGAGACAAGCATGACATGATGACAGTCAACAATGGAAACGACTCGGTAGTAAAGCAAGACAAGGATGCGGTCAACAATGAAAAGGATTCAAGAGGAAGGAACTAGTATTTGTCACATCATGTATATTAACAAAATAGAACAACCATTTGACTGATGTCTATTTTTTACATAGTTTACCACAGGTAAAATGATGTGGACAAGCTTGTGACTAACACTTCTAGTTAATTGCAATAATTAACAGGAATGAGTTGTTCACCCACACGAAGTAATGCTATCAAATTACCTAAAGTAGCAACTTGAGGAAGTAGATGCCAATATTGATTTTTAACCCTCGTAAGGTAGCTTTTTCATCTGCATGAATCAACCACAATATCTCGACATCGCACCTTTAGGGGCATGAACCAGCCACCTAATCTACCTATGTTTGCTTGAAGGCCGAGTCGGTAAGTCCTATAAAAGGGGGAGGGTACCCCATATGGCAGGGGAGAGTTGAATGATATATTGTTGTAGCCTTGTAGGTTTATTGAGGGTTGAGTTCCTTGTTGTAAAAGTGTACTTTTTGTTAAGCACTTGTATGTGGATTGAACAGAGTGTTCTTCATCAATTCATATAAGATCCATGTGGTTAAAACTTATATTTCTTTCTTATCAGGTTGTTATGCAAGGCTTTATGTTAGTTTGTGTTGTAATAATGACTCCGGACCTAGTTGAGGTCCCACCCCCTATCTGGCATGGCATGCCACTTAGGCGGTCAACATAAGTCAAGGAGGTAAACAATAGTCCAAGCAAGCTCCGACGGGTCCAAGCAAGCCACCCGAGTCAAACGGAATTCCAAGTAAAGCTTCATGGTCAACAAGACAAATAAAGAAGGATATATAAAAGAATAGGTCAAAGATGGAGGCAAAGGAGCAAAAGGGACCAAGTTCAAGCTAGAAACCCTTTGTACGTTGGAGGGCATCCTCTCCTATTGGGCATCCAACCCTCCTAGCCCAACCAGAGGCCTATGGGCCAAAGGATAAAAGGTTACCTAGTTCTACCCTCCCACCACCTCTTTTCAAGGGTAGCATTGGTCATTTGTCAAGAACCCCTAGGCTATATAAGGCCCTATGGGCATGTAAATTACTCACTCCCTACTTGAATGAATTCAACAGGGTCAGTCTCTCTTCTCCCCTTTTAGTGTGGATCCCCAACACTGCAACCTCGCTCGTCTTCGCCAAGCCCGTAGTCGTCGCAATTCCTCTCGGAGTCGCTCGACTCCGTAAACTGGACGGTGCATCGGCCCTTCAAAGCCGCGGCCAAAGTTTACTCCCACTCATGCCCAAGACTGCAACGCCTCGATGTCGCGACCAAGTTTGCCCTCGTCATTACAGCCAAGTCATGCGAAGGGAGCTACAACACCGGCACAACTCTACCAACTTGAAGAAGCCCATGAGTTGAGCACCACTCTCGACAGCCCTTCCCCATGGAAGGTAGGTCGCGCTCCAACAAGACGACTGAATCTATTTTAAAAACATTGTCGTGCCACTTTGTCGAGTGTACAACCTTTGCTATAAGGTCGTCACACACCCGTGTCGTTGTTTGTAATCTCTCAAACTTAGTTAATTATCCTAACTTTATCCTCTAGACATCATGAAAGATCAGGCCACCCCCTACAATGATCATCATAAACTAAGAAAATATCCGTTTAAAAAAAACTAAGAAAATACATGTAGTATGTTAATGAGTATTAGTATTGGTCTGGGAGTCCGTATTAATATATAGATATATGCCCCTTGGGCTATGCAATAGAGATAAGTTGCATCTATAAGATGGTATCATGAGTCAAGGTTTAGCGTTTTTTCGGACGCCGCAACTTGTCCTCCCGATCGAGTTCCTCTCTCGGTGTCTCTCATATCTCATTCTCAAATTAACTCTACTCCCACGATCGATTTTTCTTTTTGGTCCCGGATCAATCTTCTATGTATCAGTCTCCTCTCCAGCAAGAAGCCCCACTTCCTGTCTCCCTTGCTTCCACTTGACACCCAGGTGCTGGCCGCCTTGCCCTGTCCCGTCCAAAGCCATTGGATCAAGACTCCATCACCACCCTCTACCCCTGCTCCAGATCAAAGGAGCCCCACGTCCATATTGCACGAGTTGCTAGGCTCAACGTGTCCATGCGTGTTAGTCATAACTATGTTGCACTCGTCGCCATGCGCATGTTCTGGGCCAGTGCCATCACCTCCCTTCAATCCAGTGTCGCGGCCGATATCAGTCCACTGCATCCTGCCTCCCCTGGTCGCTTATCGAAGCCATCAGCGCTCGCTGCTTGCATGCCCGGTCGTTGCAGCCCGAGATTGTACCGGCCGTCAGTTTACCCATGCCCATGCTTCCCTGCCGATGGCTTCCTCACATCCTCGCGTGTGCCTCTCTGCAGCCTGTCTCCACCGCACGGCCGGACGACTCCTAGATCTGCAGGCCTACTCACATATTGCCCCATGTGAGGTTATCTCCATCTACTAGCACGTGATGCTTTGCCTAGTTGCCTGCTACCCCTATGTTGTTGTCTTGCCGCTAGCGTGCATTGCTTCCATGGATGCTTGTTGCTTCGCATGTTGACTCTTCCCTGCAACTGCTTGTTGTATGCGTTGTTGGTTGTTGTTTGCTCCACGTGCGGGTCTTCCTTGCTCTAGTTGGTGTGCTAGTTGCTTGATGATGCAACTTTCCTTGCTCTCGTGCGCTATTTTAGTTTCGTTGCATGTTGCCTTATGTACTCCTTAGCTTTAGCTCTTCGGAAAAAATAGTTACAATGTCGTTTGTCTCCAGTGATTCCTCATCGGTGGTCGTTTTGGCAACTCCGTCTAAATGCTACTTGTCGCTGCTCCTCATCGGCAACTCACATGTCGGGTCTCCTTTGCAGGTTGCAGCCTCTCATGCATCTATGATGGTTCTTGCATCTTTGTCTCGTGTGTGCTTCCTACTTCTAGCTCTCTATAATTTTCGTTACGTCCAGCAAATCCGTTGCTCTTTCATGTTATGTTATGTCGTGTTTCTCATGTTATGTGAGTCTATCGCACCTTCATTTGTCAACCTCTTTTTCTAGTCCTGATCCTTTCTATGCAACTTTCATGGCCTTTTCCCGCCCTTGTTGTTTTTATACGATTTTCGTGGCCTTCTTTTGCACTGTCGATATAACCCATTCTCTTGCCGCGAGCTTCTCTCTCTGCCTATTTTCTTGGGCTATAATTTTGTGTGCAAGGCTTCATTCTGAGCTTCAACCCTGTCCAAGCATGCCTTGCAAAGCTTGGGTAGTAGTAAAAGGCATATTAGGTAGCAAAGGCTTGTTAGTAGTACAAGCCTTGGTACTAGTAAAAGGCATGTTAGGTAGTAAAGTCTTGGTAGTAGTAAAAAGACTTGTTAGGTTGTAAAGCACGGAGTAGTAGTAGTGAAAAAGTGTGTGTAGAGCAGCGCAAAGGCTCACTTGTATTCCCCTATATAAGGCCTCTGAGTCCTTCATTTGTAACTCAGTCCATTCCATCATTTTACTAGCAATCTATCCGGCCTCAAGTATTGAGCACTTGTGTATGTGTGTGTGCTTTCGTAGAATATATGTGCGGCAACACCTAGCTGCCCGTGCATCCTATTTGGATGATCCTTGGAAGCCAGCTACTCCATAGTTTGGGCTAACAATTGGCATCAAAGCCACAGGTTGCGCTAGCCATGTCCGGTGTAGAGGGAGAGCATCGACGCACCACCTTGGGTAGTTCCCAGTCGCAGCCTCCGGAGGAGCGGCGAGGGCGCAGCCGGTCCAGACGCGGCCATAGCGGTGAGGTCGTGGTTAGGGAGATCATGCGCGAGACCGTAGTCAGCGGTAGGGTGCCCATCACCTTCTCGATGCTCACGCGCTCGAACTAAAACGAGTGGGCGTTGATCATGGAATGCAACCTTCATGCGGCGAGCCTCCGGGTCCCCATGGTGGACGACATGGCCGAGAGAAAGGAGGAGAAGAAAGCCCTGGCGGCGCTCATGCGCGCCACGCCGCCAGAGATGCATGGCATGCTCGCGGCGAAGGCAAGCGCCAAGGAGGCATGGGAAGCCATCCAGACCCCGCGCCTCGACGGCAACCGCATGCGCGAGGCGAATGCACAGAAGCTGCGGGCGGACTTTGAGAAAATCGCCTTCAAGGAGGGCGAGCTGGTTGACAACTTCGCCATGCGGATCTCCAACCTTGCGTCGCAGCTCTGCACTCTCGACGAGACCATGGACGACGCAAGGGTTGTGCGGAAATTTCTTCGCGTTGTGCCACCTCGCTTCGCTCATGTAGCAATCTCCATCGAGACCTTGCTGACCTGAGCAAGCTCTCCTCACGGGCCGGTTGCGGCTGGTCGAGAACCGCCTTGAAGACAACCGCGAGAGCTTCGGCGGCGAACAACTCCTACTCTCGAAGGAGTGGGAGGTGAGAAAGCGTCAAGGACATGGTGGTGGTGCCCCGAGCAACAGAGGCGGCACCAGCAAAGGCGGCGGCCGCCCCCAGGGCGGGGCCGGGCGAGGTAGCAGTAACGACGATCGGACAAGTGCCGATATTGCAGCATCAAGGGCCACTGGGCCCGTGATTGCCGCAAGAGGATAGCTAATGAGGATGTCGCGGCCGCGGCGAACCTCGTCCAAGCTGAAGAGGACGGTCGGCCAACAATGATGATGTCTTGCATCGAGACCGTGCAGGAGGGCCCAGCGTCTCCAGTGACCACGGTCCCGACAAGCATCAAACCGTTCATGAGGGCGCAACACTTCCGACGACCATGGTGTCGGCAACCGTGTTGGGGGTACGAAGCACTTTAGCTAATCCCCTCCCGACATCGGTAGCGCTCTCCCCAACAACAACATTCTGGGGGGCTACGATTGGGAGGCGATGAAGACCCGGGTGTGGGCGAGCCACAGCCCGGCAACCATGTCCCCTGCGACGCTGGTCAAGCCCGTGCAAGTTGGCACGGCAATCGTGGCCCCGACATCCTCGGGACCCGACAAGCCCGTGCAAGTTGGCACGAAAACGACGTCCCCAACAACCTCGAGACCTGACAAGCCCGTGCAGGAGGCACGGTGCTCTCTGGTTGGCCACGGCGCGACCCCGACGCGCTCGGGGTCCAACGAGTCCATGCGGGAGGCACGACACTCTCTAGTCAGGCACCCCCCGACCATGCTGGTGGAAACCGTTGAGGCCGTGCAGGAGGCAAGGCGCTCTCTAGTCAGCCACGCTGCAACCCCGACACGCTCGGGGTCCATCAAGTCTGTGCGGGAGGCACGGAACTCGTTGGTTGGGGACGACCTGACCATAATGCTGGTGACCGTTGAATCCGTGGAGGAGGCACGGAGAGATCTGGTCGGCCACACCCCGACCACGACAACGACACAACACTGCAGACAAAGCAGGTGCGCGCGCTCTCTGAGTCGGGTGCACTCAAGCCAGTGACTTCCCTCATTAGGGAGTGTGCTGCATCGAGGCGGAAGTGGGCGGCATCGGGACATCGACTTCCAAGGAAGGGAAGTTAGCCTCCCCAGAGCCGGGCACAGCGACTTCCCAGGAGGGGGAGCCGGCCGTCTCGAAGCCGACAACGGCGACTTTTCTGGAAGGGAAGTTGTTCGCCCTGAAGGCGACCCTGGGCACAGCGACCCCGAGCAGATGGGCTACTTGGCCAGTGACCCCGGACCCATCTGCAGCGGGCACAAGGGCTTGGGCAGCAGTCCCGAGGGCTTTGGCCCCTGGAGGATCCACAACGGGCACGAGGACTTGGGCAACGGCCTCACGCACAACGACCCCGGGTAGTGCACCCCCCGAGCACACCCCAAGGCGGTGTAGCTCAAAGATCCCTAGGCACGACCCCGGGAACAATGGCCCCAAGCAAAGCTCGGGGAACAGCAACACCAAGAAGTGTGGCAACGGGCAGAGTAGCCCCAGGTAGGCCACGAACAAAGCGGCTCCAGGCACAGCGACTCCGACGAGGAGACGTTGCGAGCTCATCGACCTCGGGCAGAGCAACCCAAAGTCTTGTTGTCGTATCCGGTTTCAGGAGCTACGCAACAAGGTCGGAATCATCAACATCCAAATGGTTCGACATGGTTGAGGGGGAGATTGTGAGCTTCAACCCTGTCCAAGCATGCCTTGCAGGGCTTTGGTAGCAGTAAAGGCATATTAGGTTGCAAAGGCTTGTTGGTAGTAAAAGCCTTGGTACTACTAAAAAACTTGTAAGGTTGTAAAGCATGAAATAGTAGTAGTAGTGAAAAGGTGTGTGTTGAGCAGCCCAAAGGCTCATTTGTATTTCCCTATATATGGACCCTAGAGTCCTTCATTTGTAACTCAGGCCACCATCATTTTGCTAGCAATCTATCGAGCCTCAAGTATTGAGCACTTGTGTGTCTGTGTGTGTGTGTTTGTAGAATATACGTGCAGCAACACCTAGCTGCTCGTGCATCCTATTTGGTTGATCCTCGGAAGCCAGCTACTCCATAGTTTGGGCTAACATTCATTCCCTTGATGTGCCATCTTCTTTTTACAACCCATCTTCTCTTCATACTTATCTTGTATCTTCTACAGACGAGGTGTCTTGCTCTTATGTGCCATCTTCTCATTATCCTCTTTGGCTTGACTCAACAGGTTTTGAAGGCTCTCCATGCTACGGCGACACTCAAGACGGATTTTGAATTATCATTTCTTTTCTAGTCTAGTTTTATCTCTAGTGCATACGCTTTACATTTGAGGGGGGGATAAGGACTACTGGTATTGTTCTAGGACTCCGTATTAGGCTATGTTTCCTTTCTTGTACGTAAATCTGAGAATGAGTTTTGTTTAACCAGGTGTTTTGGGTGGGTTTGTTTAGTTCGGGTCTTACTGGGTGGAGTCTAACTAGAGTTTAGTTTGGTTTGATTTACTGTAGAAAGTAATTGGGTATGGGTGGGCATGGGCTGAAACAGTTCCAGTTCAAAACAGTTTTAACCCGTGGTTAAAAACCGGTGTGTGAGATCGGTTTATATGCACATTTTATCCCACTGTGGATGGCCGCTCCAACTCGCGTCCATCCCGAGGCTCAACAGGATGTTGGCAGGAAGCTACGGGGTCACCTCGGCCAAGCCGGCCGCGCTCGCCCATGAGGATGGAGTCCCACTCCGGCGCTCGCCGCCCTGCAGGCCATCATGTTCCCCGGCCGCGTGTCTGCGTCGGCGTGTCTGTCCACCACGCCACCTCTGCCACTCTCTTCGTCCAGACCCGGGCCGCCGCATGCCGCCTCGGGGATGCCCTCGACAGTGTCGACCCTTCCCAGGTCGTGCCGCCGCCGCCTGTCCTCGACTGCTCCCTCATCGCTGACTCCGTGCAAGACACTCGCTGGGATGAGCCGCCTCGCGTCCGTCAGGGCGCAGGGTTCTCCGCATCCGTCTCCAGTGATCGCGTCCTTCCCCCTGACGAGCGACCAAATCAACAAGATCAAGGACGCGGCAATGGACGCACCGGGGACTTCACACCTGTCGTTGTTCATGGCGGCGTCGGCGCTGGCATGGGTGTGCCTGCTGCAGAGCCGGTCCATGGGCGTCGAAGGCACAATGCGCAGCTACATGTTGTTCTCGGCGGAGTGCCGATCGAGGCTAGCGTCGCCGCTCCCCGCCGAGTACTTCGGCAACTGCCTGCGCCCGTGTTCGTGTAGGCCGCAACGAAGGGCCTGATGAGACAGGTCGTCTCGGTGATGCCGCAGCGGTCCATGTCGCTGAGATCCTCAACCACAGAGCATGTGGCTGACATCGCTCTGTCCGTGTGTGTGTTGACCACGAGTCGGCATGCTCTTGTAAATTTGAGTATGTATTGTATGTTAATTTTGAAATTCAATGGATTTTCAAGTTGGAGTGTGATATGTGCAAACGTAAGGCAGATGTATTACTATTCATACCCACATTTGGGATCGGGAGCATCACGAGGGAAGTCAGCAAGCAAATTCTGACGATCTTAAATTCTGCTTTACCAATCTCTAGTAATTCACAAGCTGACCACAGCCCAGCGCTCAACCCATTTGAGCAAACACTTTCAACCAATTTCAATTGATGGTTCCAACCCACAGGTTGCCATTCAGTTTGGTTCAGTTTGGGTGGAAAGATGAAACAGGTTTGGTTTTAGTTGGCCTGAGGAAAATATCAAACAGTTTAGCTGAGGTTGGGCTGCCATGTTTAGTTGTGCGGGTTTGGTCCAGGTATGGTTTAGTTTTTAAACCATTCTCAGGTTTACTTGTACGCCAAGTGTATATATATACATGCCCCCAGGTCGGGCTATGCAATAGAGGTAAGTTGCATCCATAACATATACTTACTGGTGAATCCACAAGAAACAAATATTTATGTATTAAAATCACCTGACCAAGATGTAGAAAACTGTGGCTGTACAGGTTATATGTGATATCGCCGAACTTGAGCACGTGGGAGAACTCCTGAGGCATAGGTTTATCGGTAGCGAACGTTACCTATTAATCATGAATACCACAACGGTGAAAAATCCAAAAGGTTTACTGCAAGAAGTAATTTCTTAGCATGAAAACGATAACGAGACCTGAATAGAAGCCCCGCCAAGCTCAATTATCCCAGTAGTATCTTGTCTAGCACCACCGAGAGTACCCAATGCATAATTTGCCGCAACCCATGCATAAATCCCTTCATCAGCTCCTGCGCAGCAGTTTAAAGTGTATTAGTAATCACCTTAGTGGAAACAGAAAAAATTACCAACCTTTTCTGCACATAAACGACACGCTCGTCCTGATTCAACACAACCCCGTCCCATACACTAATCTATCAAATGCAAAAACATGAATTCAACATATTTCCATCCATGAATATACTGATCTATCGCATGCAAGCACTGCAAGTCCGACATCTCGACATGTACTCAAACTGAGCAGTTTTATACTTCCATTCTGTAACATACCTGAGATAATAGTGGCCCACTGATCCTGGAAACGGAACCCTGACCCCCGAAGCAGCTCCCTACATGACTCCATGACCGCTTCAGCAGTCGCGATATCAAGCAGACGGAGTCCGGCTGTGGCCATGAGTCGCACCTCGGTGTGAACCCAACTATCCCGCGGCACGTGCCGCCTTGCGAACTCCAACAGCGGGGCGATCGACAGGCCCCCGCTGCCTGGGTCGGCTGCGAACGAGGATAGCCCCGGGGTGGCCTTCAGTGAGTACGTGCGCGACCAATCCAGCTGCGTGAGCGCGCCGGCGTGGTAGGCGATGACGTGGACGCGGCTCCCCGTGCTGCCGGCGTCGATAACGATGCCATAGCTGAGGGGCGACGAGCGGGGGAGGAAGAGGAGTGCGAAGGCGGTCGTCGCGAGGAACACGACAGCACCGGCGAGGTGGCGGCGGCTGCTGCGTGAACTGGAGCGTTGCCGTTGGGCGACCATCTTAGATGCCGCCGCTGGGGGAGGGGGCGGGATTAGGGTTTGTTCCAGAGCTTGGGCACGCGGCTCGACGCGGGCTTTGTTGCGGTGCATCTAAGGGTGAGCTCGTTCGGGGTGGAGGGTGTCCGGCGACGCGGGACGAGACGGCAGCGAAGGGGCGCCGGCGCCAGGCTGCGGCGAGGAAGACTTAGGGTGGTGTTTCGGACTTTTTAGTCTAGTAGCTAGGTAAAAGAAACAGGACGGATTTTTCCTTAAAGACTAGAAAAAGTCTTTACTGGAGGGATTTTTTTATCTTTAGTCTCTGAAATTAAGAAAAGTCTAGTCTCTTGAAAAGAAATACCACGCTATGACACGGACAGCCGGGGATCGGGGAGTAATTTGACCGCTCAGCGTGGGCACACTCGCCGGTGTCCACGTGCAACAACCAACGTCTAACCAAATTTTCTCGTTTAGAGCATCTCTAACAGCTTTGTATATTTGCAATATTTTACAAATCCTGGTTAAAAAAACTTCTCCAACATACTTTATATAAGTGGTCCTTCACTAAAAAATTTATAGAGCTTGCTATATTTGCACCCACATTTTACATATTTGTAAGTTCAATGTCATTTTATAAATTTTTAGCAATTCTCCTAAAGCCTCACTTTATCTCAATGACCGATGGGTCCGTGTACTAGTGTGTGTGCTGCTGATGCGCTATGTATGTGTGTGTGTGCGCGTGTGTACGTGCATGTGTTTTTTGTACGTGTATGCGTGTGTGTTGCATGTGTACGTGTGTGTACATATGTATGCTGCATGTGTACGTGTGTGTACATGCATGTGTACGTGTGTGTGCATGCATGTGTGTAAGTGTACACGTGTGTGCATGTGTACGTGGACGCGAGTTATGCTAGTATACATAAATATATGTATACTAGTGTGCAATGTGTCTATGATAAACTGTCCACATATCATTGTATGCTTTGTGCAAATATACAATCCAATATACAAAGGTTATCAAAGCAAAAAAAACATATTGGCTTTGTAAACCTTCTCTCCTCTTGTTATAACAAAAAATTTAATAATCCAATATACAAAGGTTGTTGGAGATGCTTTTAAAACAGTAGAAAATTAAGTCTAAATCAAGTCCCTCATGTCCTTGGTATTTTTTTACTACCTATGTAAACTATTTTTGTTATACTACTTCGGTAAAGTAATCTTTATCTCTTTGTTACCTTTTTAATAATAAACCACGGATAGCTTATGTCGTCCGTCGTGACATTTTGCAAAAAGAACACGTGAGTTCTATCAAAATCAACCCTTAATCCGTCATTCAATGGAAAAAAATGGGCAGTGTCCGCCCCTCCTCCTCCCCCTCCACACCCCCCCCCCCGGGGTCGTTGCGTCGGACTTTGCGCTAAAGCTCGCTTGCTCGAGCGCCACTTGCCCACACGCGCTCACGCCCCCGCGGCATGCCTAGTCGGCCCCGCCTCGCCCTGTAGCACTCGCATCACGTCCGCACTCTCGGCTACCCCGCCTCTCCCTGCAACAACAGCTCGTTGTGCCCCGCCTCTCCCTACGGTACCAGTTTTTCGTGCCTGGAGGTGACTGCCGGCGTGCGTGGAGGACCGGCACTGCCCGCCCGCATGCCAGGCTGCGACGTCGCATCGTTGTGCTCACCCCTGAGGCTGCCGTGCGTTGGCGACTCGGCTTCAAGCGGGCGGTGCTTTGAGCGTGGTCAACGACTAGGGAGAGACCGGGGAGAGCGCGGCGAACAGGTCACCAGCGAAGGTTACGGCACTCGCGGGCTCGCTTGCGGGAGGCGAGAATGTGGCGGCGATACTAGGAAAGCTCACGGAACAGCGGATCCAGCGGCGGTGGAGCTTAGGGATGGCGAGACCCGGAGATGTGTAGAGCTTGGGGGATGTTGGCGGCCGTGGGCGCAGGTCGCAGCAGGAGACGAGGAAGCAGCGGACGGCATCGGCTTGTGCTCACTAGCAACGGGCCCAGCCAGGGGGCGGAGGCACGGGTGCGAGCAGGGGTGAGATCCCCCCCCCATCGCCTTGCCCCCTCATGATACTTCGTTACTACTCCCTCCGTTCCTAAATATAAGTCTTTTTAGAGGTTTCACTAATGGACTACATACGGATGTATATAGACATATTTTAGAGTGTAGATTCACTCATTTTGCTCCGTATGTAGACACTTAGTGAAATCTCTTAAAAGACTTATATTTAGGAACAGAGGGAGTAGGTACTAGTAGTATTACGAGTAGGCAGTAGTTTCTACGTATAGCTTTTATGTGTATAGCCAGGTTGACCGCTAATTTTTTGGTGGACTTAGAAAACTTTCTAGCCCGACTATTGGCTCCTTAAAACAAGGATGTTAGAGATGTTGTCTTGGAGAATGCTCCACAGAATGCCAAGTACACCTCACACCCCATTCAATAAGAAATCCTTAGTTTAATTTCCAGAAAAGTGCAGAAAATATTAGAGAAGAAATTGACAATAGCAAATTTTGTATAATGGTGGACGAGTCTAGAGATGAATCTAAAAAGGAGCAGATGGCACTAGTAATTGAGATTGCTAATAAAGAAGGGTTCAAAGATTAGCGCTTCCTTGACATCATACATGTTAGTGACACTGCTGCAGTGACTCTCGATGAGGCAATTTGTACTATCTTAGCAGATAATAACCTGAATGTGCAAGACATCAGAGGTCAAGGATACGACGGCGCAAGTAACATGCGAGGGGAATGGAATGGATTGAAAGCTCCAATATTGAATGAGTGCCCTTATGATTATTATGTCCACTACATGGCTCATCAGCTCCAGTTGGCTCTTGTTGCATCATCAAGAGAGGTACACAAGGTGCATGATTTTTTCAACATGCAAATTTTGTGGTAAATGTTGTTAGTGCGTCGTCTAAACGGAATGATGAGTTATTAGCAAATCAAGTTGCTAAAATTGCACGTGACGTCGAATTGGGTGAGCTTGATACGGCTAAAGGGGGAAATTGTGACAGCCCGATGCCGACGTTCCAGAAGATTCCCCTTCTTTCCGTTTTCGCCGTGTGTCTATTTTCTTTTGTCACATCATCATCGCATCATGCGCATCATCTGCATTGCATCGGCATCTCCGTTGCCGCTAGTTTTCAAAACTTACATCCGTTGTTAGTTGCCGGTTAACGTCGTTGTTCGTTCCGAGCCTGACCGCACACGCACGCGCCCGCGGCACCGTCGTAACTCTGTTTTTAAAGCGTGTATAAAACTTTCTCCGATTGAGCTGGAATTTGTCATGCGGTTTTCTTTATATATAGGTAGGCCACCTGTCGAATTTCGCCGCGATCGGAGACCGTCTGGTACCCGAACGGTCGACCGTAGCGGCACCGTATTCGGTCTACCGTCGGACGTCTGTCGGTGTTTTAAAATTCATTGCCGCGCCGCCCGTTCTCCCTCTCGTCTCCGTATATCCCCTCTACACGGCCGCGTACCCATACCCGCGTTCGGAATCGTCCAAATCTTACCCCGCGGTTGGATCCGGAACGTGATTCTGGTTAACCGAGCCCCTCTTTTCTCTATAAATACCCCTCCACCTTAATTTTAGACAGCCCCCTCTCTCTCCCTCGAAATCCGTGCGCAGCTAACCCTAATCCTCCCGCAACCACCTCTCCAGCCTCCTCTCTCCCTCTCCAGCCGCCGGGCCCGCGAAGCCCATCTGGGGCCCGCCCGAGCCCGGGTGGTCCCCGAGCCGCCGCCGCCGCCCGCTCGCCCGAGGCAGCAGCCTCACCCCGGGCTGCCCCGAGCCGCGCAGCTCCCTCCGCCCCCGGCCTGCCCGCGCCGCTCCAGGGATGCCCTCTGCCCGCCGCCGGCTGTAGCTCGCGGAGAGCCGAGCCCGCAGCTCCTCGCCGCCTCCCTGTCCCGTTTGCGCCACCCTCTACCCGCCGCGACGCTCCTCGAGTCGCCGGCCGCCTGGTGCACCGCCGGGAACGGATCCCCGGTGCCCGGATCCGCCCGGGGCCGCCGGGATCTGGCCTCCCCTTGCTCCCTTCGCCGGCCGCGGCGCCTGGAGCATGTGGCCGCCGCCACCCCAAGCCCCTGCCCAGGTGGAGCACGAGGAGGACGACGACCTTCGGCTAGTCCCCTCGCTAGCCGCTGTGGGCCGGCCCAGCTGGATCCCGAGCAGGTCTTCCTCTCCACCAAAACGGGCCGGCCCAAAATGAGCCAACATCCGAGCACTCTGTTTTTTTTTTGCACAATGCGATGTTAAATTATGTTGCGCGCCTTTGTTAGGCCCATTATGCCTAGATTCGGCCCGTAGTATTTTAGCTATTTATTTTTCACTGCGATTTAGTTAATTTCAGGAATATTAGTTAATTTCTTTAGCCCGTAGATTATTATCCGTAAGTCGGATCACGATGAATTAGATATGTATCTCGTGTAGAATTTCGCGTAGATTACGAATTTACAACTTGCATTTTTGTTTGACGTCGTTTAGCATGCTATTTGCCTAGATAAGCGTGTTGTCCTAATAGGTTTCGACCCGTATTTATTTTCGCGCTAGACCGTATTGCCCGAATGCCGTTTTAGAAATGCCCATGTTTTAGGAATCATTTTTGCATGTATTTTAGCGTGTAGGGATTTGTCTCTAGTTTATTTTCCCGTATATAGCTTATTTTTTTCCGCATTTATGTGTGGCTTTATTTTGTTGTGCAACCCCACATATTTATATATGTTTTCGGGGTAGAAAAATCCCATGGATTTTTCTGTGCAATTAGTTTTAGCATTAGAGCAAGTTAGTTCGCGAGATATTTTGCTAAGTTGCCCTTTTGTTTAATTCGTAGGATTTATTCCGTGTCTCGTTTGAATTAGTTGTCAACTAGGGAGTTGTTCTTGGGTGTTTAAACTAGCCCCTGGTATTTTTGGTTGCAATAGAAATGCATGTTTAGGTGTGGTTGGGTAGCTCTCAAGTTGCTAGAAATAGTGCTGATTTGGAGGAGCTGAAATATTTCCAAGTCTGGGATCTGTTATATTTTGTTGTTGTTTTGTCTTGCTTGCATCTTGTGATCTGTAGCTCTTTTGAGGTTGGTCCAATGGAGTTAGTTGTACCCCTTGTGTTTCTCTAGCATGCTGTAAATTTTCATGCTATTTGGAGTCCTGTAGCTATAGGTTTTGGTTCTATCAATATTGCTTCAGATCAAAAACTGCACTTTCATGAGGTGTAATTTTCACCAAGTCTGAAATAGTGTGTGGGAAGCCATTTTGTGACTTCTTTCCCTAGTGTTCCTTGCTGCCAAGCTAGTTGTTGTTAGCTGTTCGTAGTAGAGCTTCTTGCCCTCTTCCGTGCCACGCCTTGCTTGAGTTTATCGGAGTTGTGTAGCTCGTAGTTGTGGGGTGTAGAAAATGCTATGTGACTGATTTTGGCAGATTGTAGTGTTTTCTTGTTTTGCTTGTAGATGTTGAACCGTAGCTCCGATTTGAACGTGTCCTACATGAAACTTGCTTAGAATCTTGTGTAGTTTCATTTTCTCTTGCTGTTTGTATGTTTTGAAGTGCTCGTAGCCATCGTTGCACCCATATTGCATTCACGCCATCATATCTTGCGGTGCTTGTATCTTTTGAACCGTAGCTCCGTTTGAGATGTTCTTTATGTGTAGATTGCTTGCCTTGACGCGCAGAATCACGTGAACCTATTTGTTTTGCTGTTTAACAACCAATTAAATGTGTTAGTTCAGATCTGGACAGAATTGTAATTTAACTTGTGAGGTCGTTTCGGAGGTGCTATAAGACATTTCCGACCTCATTTAAAATGCCTAGATATGTAGTTTAATTTCCGCTTCACCTCTTGCCATGTTTAACCACATTCAATATTGCCGTGTATATAATTGGGATAGAACTAAATAATTAAACGTGGAGTTTCGTCAATATGCAACTCGTTGCATATCGAGCTTCACTTAATGTGTAGTGTTTGATTGTTGTGATTGTCACCTTGCAATAGACCGTTCATGCATCATATGTGTCTTGCATCGTGTGGTGGATATCGTGTGTTGATGCTTGTTTCCGGTTTGTTTCATCTCGATAGAGTTCCGCAAGCGTGTCGGATTGTGAGGACCCGTACGACTACATCGGTTCGTCTGCTTCACGGAGGCATTCTTCTTCCAAGCGGGATCTCAGGCAAGATGATCATTTCCCCAGATACCATTACTATCATTGCCATGCTAGTTTATCGCTTCTATCATTTATGTCTCGTTGTCTACCACCTGTTAAAATATCAGCCTCTCAACAATGCCATGATTACCATCAACCTGTTCGACCTAGCAAACCACTGATTGGCTATGTTACCGCTTGCTTTACCCTGCGTTAGCGTTGCTAGTTGGAGGTGCAGATGCTTCCATGTGAAAACATGGGTTCCTTGTTATATCACCATATTAAATGCTATTTAATTTAATGCATCTATATACTTAGTAAAGGTGGAAGGCTCGGCCTTTTCTAGCCTGGTGTTTTGTTCCACCTTTGCCCCCTTAGTTTCCGGCTACCGGTGTTATGTTCCATAAATGAGCGCTCCTAACACGATCGGGGTTGTTATGGGGACCCCCTTGATAATTCGTTTTAGATTAAAGCTGGTCTGGCAAGGCCCAACTTTGGTACTACATTTGCCTAAACACCTAATAAAATTGCATAGGGACTTTCCGGACCCCGAGGATAATTTAATCAACCCCCGGGCCAGTGCTCCTCATGAGTGTTGGCCCCACCTGAGCGATGTCCGGCGCCCCTCTGGTCACCCGGAGGTTTAGCGATCCCGACGTCTAGCTCATCCACCGTGTCCTGAGAACGAGGTACGCGACTCCTATCGGGATCGTCGACACGTCGGGCGGCCTTGCTGGAATAGTTTTACCTTTGACGAAATATCTTGTGCATCGGGATTCCGGTGATGCTTTGGGTAATCTCAGAGTTGAGGTTTTCCACTAGGGAATCCGACGAGATCGCGAGCTTCGTGATTGAGGATTTCTATGCGGTTTGTGGTAATTTGTGATGGACTAGTTGGAGCACCCCTGCATGGTTAAATCTTTTCGGAAAGCCATGCCCGCGGTTATGTGGCAACGTGGAAACTTTGTTTGACACTGGTTCTAGATAACTTGAAGTTAACTTAATTAAAACTTGCCAACTGTGTGCGTAACCGTGACTGTCTCTTTCGTGAGTTCCTTCTCCGATCGAGGACACGGTGGGGTTATGTCTGATGTAGGTAGGTGTTGAGGATCATTCATTTGATCATCAGTAGTTCACGTCCGTTATGCGTAGATCTTCCCCCTCTTATTTCTCGTACTCGTAAGTTAGCCACCAAATATATGCTTAGCCGCTGCTGCAACCTCACCACTTAACCATACCTCACCCATTAAGCTTTGCTAGTCTTGATACCTTTGGAAATGAGATTGCTGAGTCCCCTGTGGCTCATAGATTACTACAACACCAGTTGCAGGTGCAGGTAAAGGTTACTTGACGCGAGCGCGTTGATTGTTCATTTGGAGTTGCTTCTTCTTCTTCTTCTTCTTCTTCTTCTTCATCGATCTAGGATGGGTTCCAGGCCGGCAACCTGGGATAGCAAGGATGGACGTCGTTCTTCTTTTGTCGTTTGTTTCGTCCGTATTCGGACCCTGCTCTTATTCTTGATGAATATGTAATGTACTGCTGTGACTCTGATGTAACTTGTGGCGAGTGTAAGCCAATTCTATATATATATATATATGTATATATATATATATATCTTATTTTCAGTACATGTACTTGTAACTGAAAGTGCGTTATATCGACTTGAGGGGGGGTGAATAGGAGATTTTTAGAATTTCATCACTGAGGAAATTCCTTTTGAGGAAATTCCTCACTGATGACTAACTTACAGCGGAAACAGTTAAGGATCAGTTGTGCAATCGTTCACAATAGCAGTATTACAGAGTGAAGATTATGAAAACAGATTGCACAGCAAGCAGGCACGTAGAATACAGATGATGATTTACTCAAGTGAAGAATTTGGGGTTGAGGAAATTCAGAGAAAGCCTTCAGCAAATTCTTCAAACAGTCACAGTGAAAGTCATCAACACATAATACAGAGAATGTAAAGAGTTGAGGAATTAGAACCCGATTCTTGGTGAAGACTGTTGTTGATGACCCAGTTCCAACTGCTGTGACAGTTGTACATCTGGTTTGGAGCGGCTTGGTATTTAAACCAAAGGACACCCAGTCCGGGGACACACAGTCCCTACCGTATTCTCCTTGAGCTAAGGACACACAGTCCTCGCCCAACACTCGTGGTAAGTCTTCAGGGCAGACTTCCAAACCCTCACAAACTCGGTCACCCGGCGATCCACAATTGACTGCTGGATTGCTCTAGACCATGACGCCTAACCGTCTGGAGGATGCACAGTCCTCAAAGGTAAAAGGCTTCAGTCCCACACAGGAACAACTTCTTCAGTGATGCTCAATCACTAGGTTTGGTTTGTGGTTTCGGTGGGTGGTGTATTTCCTCACTGATGATTTACTCTCGAAAGCTCTGAGGAATTGGGTTGCTCTTATGACAAGTGTCAATTTCTAGCGGAGCAGCCAACCAACTAGTGGTTGTGGGGGGCGGCTATTTATAGCCTGGGAGCATCCCGACATGATTTGACATTAATGCCCTTAAATAATATGATCGTTGGAGTGGATAAGATCAGTGACTTGGTGCGGCTTATCGAAACGGTCGGGACCCTCAACTGTGAGAGTCCTCATGTCACTCATATTCCTCACTTGAGGCTTTTTGGTAGGATTTGGCTTGGGTTGAGCATCATGAGGAAATCCATTCCATAGTGTTACTTTGACCCCCTTTAACAGTACGGTGTTCCTACTCATTAAGTGCGAAGAAAGTAAAACAGAAAACGTAAATCTTCATGCTTCAATTTCTTCATAATGATTTTCTTCAGGAACCACCGATCTTCTCAATATCAATATCTTCATGAGGAATATCAATTTCATCGCAAATTCTTCGCGATTCATTTCTTCAGCTTCAGACCAATTTCTTCAACTGAAGACATATATTTTTAGGGGTCGATATTCTTCAAATATCTCAAACTTCTCAATGACTTATAGATCCTGTGTACACTTATAAACACATTAGATACTTAACCTATAAGTCTTCAAACCACCAAAATCACTAAGGGGCACTAGATGCACTTACAATCTCCCCCTTTTTGGTGGTTGATGACAATTAGGTTAAGTCTTCAACAGGGATCAAAAATATGAAGTGTAAATACTCATTTGAGGAATTTGAAAACAAGATTCACAGAGACTCCCCCTGAAGATGTGCATACCTTGAGGATTTTGCTTTTATAGCATATGCACATTGATGATTTATATCATGGAGATCTCCCCCTGAATCTTGTAAATCATGCATACATATAACATATCATATGAAGAAAATGAAGATGCATGATGACAAATGCTATCTGACGAATTTCAGCATGCGTGCATTAAAACTTGAGTAATAAGCATGCGAAGAAAAACGTTCAAAAGCGTCAGAGTACCATCGGGCTTAAGTTACAACTCATTACATAAAAACTTCAGAAGAGCCAAGAGTTTGTAACTTAAATATAGTTCATAAGCCCCAAAAATAAATCCCGTTTGAAGACTAACTCTCAAGTTTCTCCCCCTTTGTCATCAAGTGACAAAAAGGGACAAACTGAGGACTAACGCCCATGAAGACTTCATTGCTTTGCAGTTGATGAAGATCCTTGGCGCTTCTTGGGTGTAGTCTTCTTCTTTGGGCCGGTTGCGGTGTCAAGTTGTTCCTCATCAGATTCGGCGGTGCGGAAGGACGAGAAGGAACTGTCTTCAAGATCTGGCACTCGAATGGGCCTGAACTTCTTCTTGGGAGGCCACGACCAGTCAAAGTCCTGCTCAAAGTTCAATTCTTCAAGCTCAGTCTGGGTCTTCAGATGTGCAAGAGTAGCCCAGGTGCGATCAAAAACCTCATGCAGATAGTGATGATTAAGCTTCACACTGTTCTGGGTCTCAGTGAGGGTTTTCACAATGGCACCAAACTGGCGTTTGACCCATTTGTGGTTGTGATCCACCTTCTGATGAAGACTGAGAAGAAGCTCTCTGGTGTTTAGCACGCGAGGAGGAACTGGACTTGGTGGACGAGTCTCAGTATCGTCCCATGAGGAATATGCATCTGGCTCTTTAAATTGATCATCAAGAGGCCTGCTTCCTTCATCAATGACAGACTTTCCTTTTCCCTCAATAGGCTCGAAAGTCTTCTTGTTGACTCGAATAGGAGGCATATAACCAACATGGTTCTGGAAATCTGCGTGAAAGTTGATGCCTGTCCTTGTCCTGAGGAATCTCATGATCCATGGTGCATAAATTTTGTGATCATATGGGCACATTGCATTGTCAGCCAAAGTCCTCAAGAAGAAATCATGGATATTCATGGGGATACCGTGAATGATGTTGAAGAGGATATTCTTCATGAGGCCGACGACATCTTCGTCATCATCATGGCCTTTGATTGGCGCTAGCACACTACAGAGAATGCGGTAGACAGACCGTGGTGTGTACTTTAGCTCATGGACGAGGAATGTGGTTCTTGAGGGTTTTCCTGCAGCCAGAGGCTTCATGAGGACTTCCATCATTCCATTTGGCAGCTCACGCTCACCATAAAGCTTCACTGCCCCTTCTGAAGGAATTGGTACGGGCAGTTCTCTGAGGAGTTCAGACGCTGGAGCCTTGTAGTGAGTATTTTGGGTCATCCAGTCGAACACCCAAGTGTTGATGTCATCAGCATTGCCCGAGATGTGCAGAGTTGAATAGAACTGAAGAATGAGCTCACTATTCCAATCTGATATGTCGGAGCACATAGGGAGCAAACCTGCATCATTAGTACACTGAGGACTGGTTCCATGCAGGGAATTTCTTCAAGTTCAGCATGAGGAATGTGCCTGTGCTGGAATATCTTGTTGCGGCCACAGAGCACAGAGGCATAGTAGTTCATCTGCGTCCTTGTCCAAAACTTCAGATGCCTCATTTGAGGCTTGTCATAAGGATTCTCTCCGATGAAATACATGCGTTCCTCAAAGAAGTTTTCTTGCTGAAATTTTGGCCTCTTCGAGAATGACAGGCGCTGAACTGGATTGAGATTGTGCTGAGGAATGGGAGGGGAAACAACCATGGCACATTCTGGGTTGAGGACAATGAATTCATTGTCAGGGGCGGGAACATTTTCTTCAGCAGTTTCCTCAGGATGAGGAATTTCTTGTTCTAGCTGAGCATCAGGCTGAGGAATTTCTTCATCCTTCTCAGCTTGAGGAGTTTGATCAGCCTGTTCAGTGGGAGGAGCCTGCTCAGACTGGACATTTTCTTCAACTTGATTTTCATCAGCTGACTTTGTGGCAGACGCGGATTCATCAGCTGATACAGCTGAAGCTTCAGTAGTCTCTTTCTGAGGAATATGAGGTTGAGGACTGTTATCAATTTGTATTTCCTCATCAGTATGCTCCTCAGAGGCAGCATCCTTCATTTCCTCATCTGCCCTTGTAGTGTGGTCACCAACGACGACCATTTCAAATGAGGGTGCAACATTAAGAGGCACCGGGTCCAGTGGGGCAGATTCTTCAGTTTCCTTGAGGCGTTTTGCCTCAATCTTTTCTTCTGCTGAGGAAGCTTTTCTCTTCTTCGCTTCCTTCTCAGCAGCCCTTGTCTTTTTCGCGTCTGATGTAGACGGGATTAACTTCTTCACCTTTGAAGTTTTTGGTGAAGGTGTTTTCTTAACAGATTCTTCAGCTGGCAGTGAGGAACCAGCTGGAACATAATCATCAGCCTGCTTTGGTGAAACAGCTGGATCAGTAGCAGTTTCGTCAGGGTTTGCAGTTTCATCAGGAGCGGTCTCAGTGATGATTTCTTCAATGGCCGGCTCATTAGCACGGCGCTCTTGGTGTTGTTCCTCAGCTTGAGGAATTTCCTCCTCAACAGGAGATGCATCTTTTGGCTGTTCAACCAGGGGCTGAGGAGTTGGTGCTGGTGGGGGGTGACGTATGTTGTAGTCATCAACAGCACTAGTGGCTAGCTTGATGAAATTGCTTTTGATGCTTGTGCGATCTGACAGTTTCTCACACTTGTCAGTCAAGACTTGCAGCTCTGCCTGGGTGGACACCAATGCTTCAGGCGTCAGCTTGAGAACATTTTGCCTGAGGAATTTCTCCTTTCTGGCCTTTGCAATCTTTGCCTGCTTGGCCTTCTGTTCCTTCCACTTGGCTTCGTTTATGAAAGTAGCCACCATGTGGCTGACACCAGGAGGAAGTTTCAAATCATCAATGGGTGTGTTTGGGTCTTCATACCACACATTGATGAAATCGAGGAGGACCTTGGGGTCCATCGCCAGAGGAATAGCACTGCCTGATGCTTGTGCTACCCTTTCTTGCTTGTTCCTGATGATGGCTTCCAGAGTTTCATCATCATATTCTTCACTTCCCTCTGATGCAGACGGGACTGGGATGATTTTGCTTGGGCTGGGCAGAGGTGCAGGTTCAGTAGTTGCCAAAGTCTTCACATGGGGTGTTGAAGATTTTGTCTCCGAGCTAGTTGCAGCTGGGAGTGAGGAGCTAGAGCTGGCAGTCGTAGTCTTCATGACTTTCTTCTGTACTGGCTTTGGAGGTGGAGCTGAGGACTTTGGTGTAGATGAGATGGGTGCTGAGGGTTTTGGCGCTGATGGTTTTGGTGTTGACGGTTTTGGAACCGAGGGTTTTGGAGCTTTTGGCTTTGTTGGCAAAGACTTTGGTTGAGGAATCTCGGAGCCTGAGGTTTCTGCTGCTGAGGAATGAGCAGCACCGGAGGCAGCAGCTGAAGATTCATGAAATTTCTTCACTGCTGTTTCTGCTTGCTTCTTGAGCTTGGCCAGATGCCTTTCTTTTTCCTCTGGGTAGTTATCAAGTGTCATAATACTTGAGGCATGAGCAACTTGATGATCCTCCAGTGGGGCCCTTCTGCCAGGAGGCTTCAAAGCGAATTTCTTCGCATATTTTGGAGTCACAAACCTGTACTCCTTCCACTCCTTTGCCCATCTGCGTTCAATTTTCTGCAGCCTAATCTTCCTTTTAGGCATAGTCTCAGGTTCATCATCAGGCGTGCAGTAGTCCAGGTATATGTCATCAGGAATGTCCACAGCTGTGTTCTGCTCCAGTTTCTTTCCTCCCCTTTGTTTCCTTTCTTCCTCCATTTTCTTCAGACGAGGAACTATCTGAGGATTTTGAACTCTTGAGGATTCTGATGAGCCTTGAAGAGTTTCTTCCAGAAACGCTGCAAATGAGTTAATGTGATGAGAACCGAGAGATTCATCAGCTGACATGTGTGTACCTGTGAACAGAGTATAGTTGCGAGGAATTTGGAGAGGTCATATGCGTTCTCAGATTTGAAGAAAATGAAAAGTTTGACAGTTTGAGGAATATAACCAGTGGTTGAGGAATTTGCTTAAGCATTCTGTTCTTGGGTTCCAGAGTTGTACAGATCCGAAAATTCGCACAATTTAGGAATCTCGTGAAAATCTTAGATGCTTAGCTAGTTCATCAATGATTGTGGTGATGGATAGTGTTTGAGGAATCATGTGCACATCGTATCTTGAGGAAAAACAGATTTCACATTGGAGAGGTAAAATTTTAGATCTAATCTGTTGTAAAAATGGGATATATTTACCCTAGAAGGTGCGAACGAAGAACACAAAAAGGTGGCGTTGAAGAGGCTCTTCGGTCAAGTGTCCAATGCACCCTAACTTGGCAGCAGAGGACGTCTATGGCGGCAGCGGACGTAGATGTTCCGTCTCCGGCGTGATCCTGGCGGCGAGAAGGATGAGGCAGTGAAGCTCTTCCTTGCCGGCGTCAAGACTTCCAGCGGTGGCGCTAGGGTTCGGTGTGCTGTGGCAGGAGAGCGATGAGGCGAAGAAGATGATACCGAGGGGGTTAAGGACATATTTATAGCCCGAAAGTTACTGTTTGGCGCGAAAGTTTCGGACCGAATAGCCCTTGCCTCTACGTCTCCGCAGGACACGTGTAGCTCCCGTACGATGCGGTGGAGATAGTGGAGATCGTGGCTATCCAATCGTGGGAAGTGGGGGTTCAGTTACTGTTCCTTTGAAGAAAACAATTTTTCGAAGATTTGAGGATTTTTGTTACAAAATCATCAGCTGACAAGGATGCAGTGAGGATTTTGAACAAAGTTTCAAGTAGAATGCATATGAAGAATTGAATAGACTGGATAAGTATAGCATAGAGGGAAAATCGGGTCCGATCACATTCACTTAGCAGAAACATCAACTTGAAGAAATAGCAATAAGTGAATGCTGTTGAGGACTACAAATCATAGTCTACCTAGGCAAATGAAAGTCATCAAGTGTTTTTGAAGATTTTGCAATAGATCATCACAATTAAGAACAGTTGTTTTGAAGAAAAATGCATTGTGAGGAATTTGATCATTTGAAGAAAATCAACTTGAGGAATTTCACATTGTGCGGTGGCGTTGCCCACCATATAAGAATGTTGATTACAGACGCCGCGTACAATTGTCGTAGGGCCGTGAGAATCAATTTCTTCGTTAATTTCTTCACATTCAGAGTGACTTTCTTCATTGTTTGAAGAAAATCGTTTCATCATGTGTTGCACATCTAAGTCATCAACTTTACATAAGTGTTAGGATGTGTGCATGTTTTTACAAAACATTTGAAGACTCTAAGATATTTAGCTCACACCGCAACTTGCAAAACCTTTTCTCATCCAAGGGCTTAGTGAAGATATCAGCCAGTTGATCATCAGTCTTCACATGGTCGATGAGGATATTGCCCTTGAGGACATGGTCCCGAAGAAAATGATGACGAATCTGGATGTGCTTGGTCTTCGAGTGCTGTACTGGGTTGTAGGCAATCTTGATAGCACTCTCATTGTCACAGTAGAGAGGCACATTCTTCATGTTGATGCCGTAGTCCTTGAGGGTTTGCTTCATCCATAGTAATTGAGCACAGCAAGAACCAGCAGCAATGTATTCAGCTTCGGCAGTGGAGAGTGATACGCAGTTCTGCTTCTTTGAGGACCAGCAAACCAGTGATCTTCCGAGGAAATGGCATGTGCCAGATGTTGACTTGCGATCCACACGGTCACCAGCATAGTCTGAATCAGAATACCCTACCAGATGAAGGTTGGAGCCCTTGGGATACCATAATCCTAGTGTTGGTGTGTGAGCTAAGTATCGAAGAATATGTTTCACAGCCTTATGGTGTGATTCCTTCGGTTTTGCTTGAAAACGTGCACACATGCAAACACTAAGCATTATGTCTGGCCTAGATGCACATAGATACAATAAAGAACCAATCATAGAACGGTATACCTGCTGATCGAAATCTTTACCATTTTCATCAGTGCCGAGGTGACCGTTGGTAGGCATTGGAGTCTTGGCACCTTTGCATTCATGCATGTCGAATTTCCTCAGAACATCCTTGAGGTATTTCTCCTGTGATATGAAGATTCCATTGCTTTGTTGACGAATTTGAAGACCTAAGAAGAATTTCAGCTCCCCCATCATAGACATCTGATATTCTTCACTCATCATATAGGCAAATTCATCACTGTATCTTTTGTCAGTACAGCCAAATATGATATCATCAACATATATTTGACATACAAACAGTTCATTATCATAAGATTTTGTGAAAAGAGTTGGATCGAGTGAACCCGGTTTGAAGCCTTTCTTCATGAGGAATTCCTTCAATGTATCATACCATGCCCGAGGGGCTTGCTTGAGACCATACAGAGCCTTTTTGAGTCTGAAGACTTTGTCTGGATTATTTGGATCCTCAAAACCTGGGGGCTGAGCTACATATACTTCTTCCTCAAGCTTACCATTAAGGAATGCACTTTTCACATCCATTTGATATAATATGATGTTATGATGATTAGCATAAGCAAGTAAAATTCGAATGGCTTCAAGTCTAGCAACAGGTGCAAAACTTTCATCGAAATCTATTCCTTCAACCTGGGTGTAGTCTTGGGCTACAAGTCGTGCCTTGTTCCTCACCACTTGACCGTCCTCATCTTGCTTGTTTCGGAAAATCCACTTGGTGCCGATGATGTTATGCTTGCGAGGATCGGGTCGTTTGACGAGCTCCCATACGTCATTCAGCTTGAATTGAAGAAGTTCGTCTTGCATGGCTTGGATCCACTCCGGTTCCAGAAAAGCCTCAGCTACTTTTGAGGGTTCTGTGATAGATACAAAAGAGAAATGCCCACAAAAGTTAACTAAGTGTGAAGCTTTTGAGCGAGTGAGAGGACCTGGCGCATTGATGTCGTTGAGGATTTTGTCAAGTTCTACTTCATTTGCAATCCTCGGATGTGCCGGTTGAGGATTTTGCCTGGGCTGAGGAAGTGGTGTTGTTGCAATTTCCTCAGGAGCATCTTCTTGTCTTTCATCAGCGATGGGGATTGTTTCTTCACCAATTTCCTCAGTGGGAACAATGTCTTCAGTAGGTTTAAGCTTTATTGCTTCCTCAGGAGACAATTTATCTGGATCAGAAGGCAATTTCTCTCTTTGCGAGCCATTAGTTTCATCGAACGGCACATCTACAGTCTCAACAACTTTGTTGTGATAGTTGTTGAAGACTCTGTAGGTGGGCGAGTCCTTTCCATAACCGAGCATAAAACCTTCATGTGCCTTAGGTGCAAATTTTGAGCTATGATGAGGATCTCTAATCCAGCATTTTGCACCGAAGACTTTGAAATAACTTACATTGGGTTTCTTGTCAGTGAGGAGTTCATATGAGGTTTTCTTGAGGAATTTGTGAAGATATACCCTGTTGACGAGGAGTCTGATATTCTTCAAGCATAGTTCTTGCCATTTCAACCAGAGTCCTGTTCTTTCTTTCGACGACACCATTCTGCTGAGGAGTATAAGGAGCAGACAATTCGTGAGTAATACCAAGTTCATCAAGATAATCATCAAGACCAGTGTTTTTGAACTCGGTTCCATTATCACTCCTAATATGTTTGATCTTGATGCCGAAGTTCGTCGAGGCCCTTGAAGAAAATCGTTTGAAGATTTCCTGCACTTCGGTTTTATACACTATGATATGCACCCAGGTGTATCTGAAATAATCATCAACTATGACAAAGCCATATAGAGATGCTGCATTGGTTAGTGTTGCATAGTGAGTAGGTCCAAATAAATCCATATGAAGCAATTCGAATGGACGTGTAGTGGTCATGATGGTTTTGGAGGGATGCTTGGATCTGGTCATTTTCCCAGATTCACAAGCACCACATAGATGATCCTTGAGGAATTTGACTGATTCGATGCCAATGACATGCTTCTTCTTTGCAAGTGTGTGCAAATTCCTCATGCCTGCATGACCTAGTCTTCGGTGCCACAGCCATCCTTCTGAGGTTTTTGCTAATAAGCAAGTGGCTGGTTGAGGACCTGTAGAGAAGTCAACAATGTACAAATCCCCTCTTCTTACACCTTCGAAGACTTTGGATCTGTCAGATTCCATGATAACTACACATCTATATCTACCAAATATAACAATCATATCAAGATCACAAAGCATCGAGACTGACATGAGGTTAAAACCAAGGGATTCAACAAGCATCACTTTGTCCATATGCCTATCCTTGGAAATAGCTACTTTGCCAAGTCCCAATACCTTGCTTTTACCTTTATCAGCATATGTGATTTGCTTCAGAGGTGATGGAGTTAGTGGCATATTCATCAGTAGGCTTTTATCACCAGTCATGTGATGTGTGGAGCCACTATCGAGAACCCACTCAGTATTTTTGGGTTTGTCATCCTGCAGATGAATTGGTACAGCTTACCATCTCATATGCTTCAAGTTTGAAGAATATGATACTAATTTCATCAGTTCAGTGATTTCATCATAACAGAAATGTAAGGACTTGTGAAATATTTCTATTTCATCAATCATTAGCTTGCGTCCTGTCAAGCATTTCCTCAGGTCTCCAGCAAATTCTTCAGATGATGATTTTCATCTGGAGACCTGACCTGCAGAAGTGATTAGTTTGATTTCTTCACCACCCACATATGAAGGGGTGGCAAAGCGTTCATCATCCTGCGAGCACCATATGAGAAAGGTGGCATTGAAGCTAATGCATTTCTCTTAACAGTAGGGGGGGGGGTTAAAGTACTCATATGAGTATGCAGAGAACTGGTTTGAGGATTTATGAACATAATGATTTGAAGAATAGCGCTCATAATCATATTCCTTGTAGTTTCCCTGCATGTTAGACGCATAAGCACGGGTATGAGCATAGTTTTGACCAGTTGAGGATTTTGATCCTCTTGAAGACTTTGGTCCTCCTGAGGAATTTGATCCGGGGTTCAGATTCTTCAGAGGTGATGTCATGAGGACATTTACTTGAAGATTTTCAAGACAATTTTTGGGAACCCAGATTTTCCTCACAGGAGGGCCATTCCTGCAGTTAGTTCCAACATATCGAGCAAATACTTTACCAGATTGATCTTTGAACAGTTTATAGTTGGAATCAAATGACTCATCAGAGGAATAGGATAATTCACATGAGAAGCCAGTTAGATTAGATGGATCAAAAGGAGGCCCAGTAGCAGCAACCCATGAGGTTTTGGGATACTGCTCAGGTTTCCAATAAGATCCATCAGCATTCAATTTCCTCTCAAAGGCAATTCCTTCTTTCCTCGGGTTCCTGTTCAAGATCTGCTTTTTGAGCACATCACAAAGGGTTTGGTGCCCTTTGAAGCTTTTGTACATGTTTGTCAAGTACAATTCCTTCAACCCTGCATTTTCATCAGTAACATTTGTGTTTTCCTCAAGTGAGGAAATAGACACAACAGGTGCAGTTGAAGAATTTGTAGCAGTGGTAGCATTTGAAGATTCTGGTGAAGAATTAGCAGTTTCACGATCAATGCATTTAAGACATGGAGGAATAAATTCAACTTGACTAGCACTGATCTGTTGAGCTAGTAATGAATCATTTTCCATACGAAGATCATCATAAGACATCCTCAGCTTCTCAAGATCAAGCTTCCTCTGAAGAAATTCGTAGGAAAGCTTCTCATGATCAGTGAGGAGTGTATCATAACGATCCTGAAGAATATCAAATCTAGACTGAAGATTTTTCATGTCATCAGCGAGGATTTGATTAAGATTCATTCAATCATTCAACAGATCATCACTTTTGTCTAGCAGTTTTTGAAGCTTTTCCAGAGCAGTTTGTTGTTTAGTGGCAATGATGGCAAGTTTACAGTAACTGGGTTTTTTGTAATCATCATGTTCACAGTCACTTGAATCAGATGAGGAGGCATTATGTGATACCTTTGATCCTTTTGCCATGAAGCAATAGGTTGGAGCAAAGTCATCAGCATAATCATCAGTATGGATGGTGCACTCATTTTCTTCAAGATTGAAGATTGACTTGCTGACGAAATTGGTTGCTAGTGCAAGACTAGCTTGTCCGGATTCTGAATCTTCTCCAGAGCCTTCATCATCATCACATTCTTCTGATTCTGCCTCGGAATCCATTTCCTTGCCAATAAGTGCCCGAGCCTTTCTGAAGCTAGTCTTCTTGTGTGAGGAGGACTTTGAGGATGAGGATTTTGAAGATTTCTTCTTCTTCTTTGAGTCATCAGAACTGTCATCCTTGTATTTCTTCTTCTTTGATTCCTTTCCCCAGCGAGGACAATCAGCAATGTAATGGCCTGATTTCTTGCACTTGTGACAGGTCCGTTTCTTGTAGTCCTCAGATGCAGATTCTGATTTCCTCATGTCTCTTCTTGATGATTTACCGAACTGGCCTCGTCGTGTAAATCTCTGGAATTTCCTCACAAGCATTGCAAGTTCCTGACCAAATTCTTCAGGGTCACAACTGCTGTCATCTGTGTCTTCTTCTTCAGATGAGGAAATTGCTCTTGCCTTCAGTGCGCGTGGTCTGGAATAGCTTTGTCCATATAGATCTCTCTTTTCTTCTAGCTGGAATTCATGAGTATTTAGCCTTTCAAGGATATCAACAGGATCTAGCATCTTGTAGTCTGGTCTTTCTTGAATCATCAGAACTAAAGTGTCAAATGAAGAATCCAAAGATCTCAGCAGTTTCTTCACAACTTCGTGATCAGTGATGTCTCGAGCTCCCAGTGCTTGCAGTTCATTTGATATGTCAGTGAGGCAATCAAAGGTGTCTTGGCAGCTCTCATTGTCATGTCTTTTGAAGCGATTGAAGAGATTGCGAAGAATATCAACACGAGAGTCGCGTTGGGTTGATACTCCTTCATTTACCTTGCACAGTCTCTCCCAGATCAGTGTTGCAGAGCCTAAGGCACTTACTCTTCCAAACTGGCCAGGGCTCAGATGACCACAGATGATGTTCTTCGCTTGAGAATCAAGTTGCTTGAATTTCTTCACATCAGCTGCAGTGACACTAGCAGAAATGATGGGGACACCATTTTCCACAATATACCAGAGATCATTGTCTATAGCTTGTAGATGCATTTGCATTTTGTTCTTCTAGAAGGGAAAGTTCTTTCCCTCGTAGGTAGGACATGCTGCAGTCACCTTAAACATGCCTGCAGTCGACATAACTAAAACTCCAGGTGGTTAAACCAAAATCACACAGAACAAGGGAGTACCTTGCTCTGATACCAATTGAAAGTGCGTTATATCGACTTGAGGGGGGGGGGTGAATAGGAGATTTTTAGAATTTCATCACTGAGGAAATTCCTTTTGAGGAAATTCCTCACTGATGACTAACTTACAGCGGAAACAGTTAAGGATCAGTTTGCAATCGTTCACAATAGCAGTATTACAGAGTGAAGATTATGAAAACAGATTGCACAGCAAGCAGGCACGTAGAATACAGATGATGATTTACTCAAGTGAAGAATTTGGGGTTGAGGAAATTCAGAGAAAGTCTTCAGCAAATTCTTCAAACAGTCACAGTGAAAGTCATCAACACATAATACAGAGAATGTAAAGAGTTGAGGAATTAGAACCCGATTCTTGGTGAAGACTGTTGTTGATGACCCAGTTCCAACTGCTGTGACAGTTGTACATATGGTTTGGAGCGGCTTGGTATTTAAACCAAAGGACACCCAGTCCCGGGACACACAGTCCCTACCGTATTCTCCTTGAGCTAAGGACACACAGTCCTCGCCCAACACTCGTGGTAAGTCTTCAGGGCAGACTTCCAAACCCTCACAAACTCGGTCACCCGGCGATCCACAATTGACTGCTGGATTGCTCTAGACCATGACGCCTAACCGTCTGGAGGATGCACAGTCCTCAAAGGTAAAAGGCTTCAGTCCCACACAGGAACAACTTCTTCAGTGATGCTCAATCACTAGGTTTGGTTTGTGGTTTCGGTGGGTGGTGTATTTCCTCACTGATGATTTACTCTCGAAAGCTCTGAGGAATTGGGTTGCTCTTATGACAAGTGTCAATTTCTAGCGGAGCAGCCAACCAACTAGTGGTTGTGGGGGGCGGCTATTTATAGCCTGGGAGCATCCCGACATGATTTGACATTAATGCCCTTAAATAATATGACCGTTGGAGTGGATAAGATCAGTGACTTGGTGCGGCTTATCGAAACGGTCGGGACCCTCAACTGTGAGAGTCCTCATGTCACTCATATTCCTCACTTGAGGCTTTTTGGTAGGATTTGTCTTGGGTTGAGCATCATGAGGAAATCCATTCCATAGTGTTACTTTGACCCCCTTTAACAGTACGGTGTTCCTACTCATTAAGTGCGAAGAAAGTAAAACAGAAAACGTAAATCTTCATGCTTCAATTTCTTCAGAATGATTTTCTTCAGGAACCACCGATCTTCTCAATATCAATATCTTCATGAGGAATATCAATTTCATCGCAAATTCTTCGCGATTCATTTCTTCAGCTTCAGACCAATTTCTTCAACTGAAGACATATATTTTTAGGGGTCGATATTCTTCAAATATCTCAAACTCCTCAATGACTTATAGATCCTGTGTACACTTATAAACACATTAGATACTTAACCTATAAGTCTTCAAACCACCAAAATCACTAAGGGGCACTAGATGCACTTACAGTAACGATATCCATTCTTGCGACACGACGAGATGCGCTTCTATCCCTGACGAGGCCTTCGTGCCAGATTGATGATAGGGTCGCATCTTGGGCGTGACAAGTTGGTATCAGAGCAGTACCGACCTAGGAGCCCCTTGATTGATCGAACTTGGCCGAGTCGAGTCTAGCGAAAACTGCTTTGAGTCTAGTTATATATCAGAGAGTAGGATTCTTTTTTCTCCTCTTCTATGCTCTAGTGAGGAATCTTGACGTAATAATTTAATTCTACTCCTCTTCTTGCTCAAATTTTTTTTAGGATCACGCGGATATTATTGGAATCTATATGATGCCGATGTGACGGAGTTCTGTCTTGGTGCCTCCTATCTGCTCTAAGTCTTAGGGGAGTTGAGCTCCAGGGGATTCTTGAGCACATCGTTATCATTCAGATTTCTTAGTATCTCAAAACGAAGGATGTTCGTAATTGCTTCAATACTGGTAGTGGCGAGATAACCCCAATGTCCCCAGTACTGGTGCAGATTGTTTGGGAGTACTGCCATACTTTGTATCGTTGTGATCACGAGGGTCTGTTGTAGATGAAGGTCCGAGATTCTGGTCGTGTGTTGACGGATGTGATACAGGTGACGGGTTAGTATAGGAGTTGTGTGATATTACTCCTTGTATCCGTGTACCAGATTGCATGACCAGATATTTCGGGAATTCATAGGTGGGAATTTATTTAGTTACTTATAGGACTATCTTCCAACAAATGCATGATGTTAGGTTGGGGTTCGACATCTAGTGGATTCGTTTGTTCACGGTCGACTTACAGCGGTACACGTTGTGTCTTAAAGAGTCCTTGTAGCTTGCTACGACTCGGGGACACTTCGTATGTCGGGTGCACTGCCTTGCACTTGATGGCTACTGTAAAATCGAGCCCGTGCGATCCTGTCCACGAAAACATCGAACGAAATCTTTCTCATGAGTTTGTTCTGGCTTGTTTCATAAGCCTCATCCCTTTGTTTTGTTGAATATGGTAATTCAAGTTGCTTCGATGTCAAGTGGTGATTTCAGATCTTTCCTAAGGGGTGTTCTCATATTTTTATGTGAATGCTAATTCTTTGCTCAATCAATTGTCATATCAATTCCTTTCAACCGCAGTCATCGTATCAATTCCATTCAACCGGTGTGTTTCTCTCCAAGTGAATTCAATCCTTTCCAATGTTGCAAGGTCAGTCTCTCATTTTATTCCGGAGTTCATCTCATCTAGCCCAAGTTGTCTTTGTTTTTCCCCACCCTCCCGCCCTTTATCTCAGTGATTCAATTTTCATCCAAGAATTTTCATTTCATTGTTGCTTCCGCTATCTTTTCTTCCGTGTCATATCCGGTGTTTCATTGTGAAGATTCTCAGGAGATTCGTGTCATGTTTGTTCATTCTTGTCATCCTTACCGGTGAATTTAATTCAGTTGTCCGTGTTCATCATATCCTTTTCGTCCTTGTAATTCTTTCCCATGTTGGAAATTCTTTTCAGACTATCTTGTTATTCATTCTTCTCTTTTCTATCCGGTGCGTTGAAGATATTTCAGAAGTTCTGCTTTTCAATACTTCAGTTATTTCAAGGGTCTCATCTCATCTAGTTTTCATTGCACCGGTGCAATATCTCTCTTTCTAGCATTCGTTTCAACGGTGGTTCTTTGAGTGGGCCCATAACCCACAGGTTCTTCCCAGGATCTTACCTCGCTCTTTAATCTTTTCCCGGAGTTCTCTATTTATTTCAACTATGACGTAAGTATGAATTTCATCAGTCATATCCCTTCTCCAAGGCCTATTCGAATTAATTCTCATATTTGGCTCAACCTTTCATTCCTCATTATTCCAGAGTGTCTCAGCTATTCTTGGTGTTGTTTCTCGTCATCATTCTCACCTTGCAATTCGAAGGAGTGTTCCTCGTAAATCTTGGTCCATTCTCTTCATGATTCATCGTGTCAGCCTTCTGGCATTGTCTTGAATTATTCCCAATCATTAGTATCCATTTCTCGCTATCCGGTGGTTTTCTGAGTTGTTTTCATTCTCGTTCCTCCGAAGGCCATCATTTTAGAAGATTCTTCGTTCTCAACTTTCAGCTTTCATCCTCAATTCTTCTCAATTGTTTTCTATTCGTTCGTCTCTCGATTGTCCGGTGCCTTGTTCAAGTTTTCTGTTAGGTGGCTCATGATCTCTTCGTTCTCTTGTATCTCCACTAATTCGTGGTGTTCCCATTTATTTGTGAATTCTTACTGGTATCTCCTTCAAGACTTCGTCTAGTTTGTGCTCATATATCTCCTCAATCATTTCTAGAAGAATAAGTTGTATGCTAGATCCGTTGCTTGTCATCAATTTAATTTGATGAAGGATGAGCATAACATAATCCTTATTCTTGTTCTTCCTTCTTCCAAGAGATTTCAATTCTTCTTCCGGAGGGCTCATGATATCAATTCCTTTTTCTCAAGTGTTCTTATCTTTTCTTTTGTGGAGTTCCAAGTTTTATCAAGTATCTCTTTATGAGGCTTCATCTAAATCTTGACAAGGTCATAATCTTATTCTTTTCTACCTTGTTATCTTTGCATCATTCATTTGTATACGAAGGTCCTTCATGGTGGTTCATCAAGGTTTCAATTCATTCTCAAGTGTTCTTCATGATTCTTGTTGGAGTACCTCAACTATCCTTTCTCTTGCATTTCCAGTGCAATTCTTCCTCCTTTATCATTTGAGGTGGTATTATAGCATTCTTGTTAGTGTAGGAGTCTCGAAGAGATTCTATTTCAAGAATAAGATAATTAAATCCACCAATTCTATGATCATAAGATATTCTCAACTCATGATTTCTTCATTGAGTTATCTTGGTTTGGACTTCACATAAAGCTTTTCCTATGGATTGTTGCTATCATGGTGCTTGTCTTTAATCTAAGTTCTCAATGCATCCTCTTGGTGTAAGAATTGTTCATATCTTGTTTCTCCCAATCAATCCTTGTTTCTTTTAGTGGTTGGTTGTCACCTCATATTTGTTGAGATGATTTTCATAAGCCCACTACCTTCTTGTTCTTTTTGTTGTTGTCTTTCCAACAACTCCGTCCAATTCTTCTTGCAAGAATGCTTGTCAAGTTCATTGGAGTTAGTAGTTGTCATTCTCTCTTCATTCTCTTCTTCCGTGTGAGCTAGTTCCTATTCTATTGTTCCGGAGGCATTGTGATGTTGCTCTTTTGGGTCTATCATGTTGTTCTATCAAGATCATGGCGTTCCCTTGTTATATTTAGTTGTTTGTTATGAATATTGTCTAATTCTCCTTCCTTCTCGAATTTTTTGTCCCATTTTCCTACCGAAGTGCTGCCGAAATTTTCCGTGAATTCTTGTTTCTTTCTCTTTTCATTCCTCATCGCCTTGCAACTTTCAAGGATCATTGGTTTCACTCGTTTGTCAAAGAAGCAACTAAGTTTTTACCTCTTGTTCTTTCTCATCCTCTCCCCCTTTCATTCTTGGATCTCGGGGCGAGATCCTCTTGTAGTGTAGGAGAGTTGTGACAGCCCGATGCCGACGTTCCAGAAGATTCCCCTTCTTTCCGTTTTCGTCGTGTGTCTATTTTCTTTTGTCACATCATCATCGCATCATGCGCATCATCTGCATTGCATCGGCATCTCCGTTGCTGCCAGTTTTCAAAACTTACATCCGTTGTTAGTTGCCGGTTAACGTCGTTGTTCGTTCCGAGCCTGACCGCACACGCACGCGCCCGCGACACCGTCGTAACTCTGTTTTTAAAGCGTGTATAAAACTTTCTCCGATTGAGCTGGAATTTGTCGTGCGGTTTTATTTATATATAGGTAGGCCGCCTATCGAATTTCGCCGCGATCGGAGATCGTCTGGTACCCGAACGGTCGACCGTAGCGGCACCATATTCGGTCTACCGTCGGACGTCTCTCGGTGTTTTAAAATTCATTGCCGCGCCGCCCGTTCTCCCTGTCGTCTCCGTATATCCCCTCTACACGGCCGCGTACCCATACCCGCGTTCGGAATCCGACCCTGCGGTTGGATCCGGAACGCGATTCCGGTTAACCGAGCCCCTCTTTTCTGTATAAATACCCCTCCACCTTAATTTTAGACAACCCCCTCTCTCTCCCTCGAAATCCGTGCGCAGCTAACCCTAATCCTCCCGCAACCACCTCTCCAGCCTCCTCTCTCCCTCTCCAGCCGCCGGTCCGCGAAGCCCATCTGGGGCCTTCCCGAGCCCGGGTCTTCCCCGAGCCGCCGCCGCCCGCTCGCCCGAGGCAGCAGCCTCACCCCGGGCTGCCCCGAGCCGCGCAGCTCCCTCCGCCGCCGGCCTGCCCGCGCCGCTCCGGGGATGCCCTCTGCCCACCGCCGGCTGTAGCTCGCGGAGAGCCGAGCCTGCAGCTCCTCGCCGCCTCCCTGTCCCGTTTGCGCCGCCCTCTGCCCGCCGCGACGCTCCTCGAGTCGCCGGCCGCCTGGTGCACCGCCGGGAACGGATCCCTGGTGCCCGGATCCGCCCGGGGCCACCGGGCTCTGGCCTCCCCTTGCTCCCTTCGCCGACCGCCGCGCGTGGAGCATGTGGCCGCCGCCACCCCAAGCCCCTGCCCAGGTGGAGCACGAGGAGGACGACGACCTTCGGCCAGTCCCCTCGCCAGCCGCTGTGGGCCGACCCATCTGGATCCCGAGCCGGTCTTCCTCTCCACCAAAACAGGCCCGCCCAAAGTGAGCCAACACCCGAGCACTCTGTTTTTTTTTGCACAATGCGATGTTAAATTATGTTGCGCGCCTCTGTTAGGCCCATTATGCCTAGATTCGGCCCGTAGTATTTTAGCTATTTATTTTTCCGTGCGATTTAGTTAATTTCAGGAATATTAGTTAATTTCTTTCGCCTGTAGATTATTATCCGTAAGTCGGATCGCGATGAATTAGATATGTATCTCGTGTAGAATTTCGCGTAGATTACGAATTTACAACTTGCATTTTTGTTTGATGTCGTGTAGCGTGCTGTTTGCCTAGATAAGCGTGTTGTCCTAATAGGTTTCGACCCGTATTTATTTTCGCGCTAGACCGTATTGCCCGAATGCCGTTTTAGAAATGCCCATGTTTTAGGAATCATTTTGGCATGTATTTTAGAGCGGTCAATTGTATTTTTGCGTGTAGGGATTTGCCTCTAGTTTATTTTCCCGTATATAGCTTATTTTTTCCGCATTTATGTTTGGCTTTATTTTGTTGTGCAACCCCACATATTTATATATGTTTTCGGGGTAGAAAAATCCCATGGATTTTTCTGTGCAATTAGTTTTAGCATTAGAGCAAGTTAGTTCGCGAGATATTTTGCTAAGTTGCCCTTTTGTTTAATTCGTAGGATTTATTCCATGTCTCATTTGAATTAGTTGTCAACTAGGGAGTTGTTCTTGGGTGTTTAAACTAGCCCCTGGTATTTTTGGTTGCAATAGAAATGCATGTTTAGGTGTGGTTGGGTAGCTCTCAAGTTGCTAGAAATAGTGCTGATTTGGAGGAGCTGAAACATTTCCAAGTCTCGGATCTGTTATATTTTGTTGCTGTTTTGTCTTGCTTGCATCTTGTGATCTGTAGCTCTTTTGAGGTTGGTCCAATGGAGTTAGTTGTACCCCTTGTGTTTCTCTAGCATGCTATAAATTTTCATGCCATTTGGAGTCCTGTAGATGTAGGTTTTGCTGCTGTCAATATTGCTTCAGATCGAAAACTGCACTTTCATGAGGTGTAATTTTCACCAAGTCTGAAATAGTGTGTGGGAAGCCATTTTGTGACTTCTTTCCCTAGTGTTCCTTGCTGCCAAGCTAGTTGTTGTTAGCTGTTCGTAGTAGAGCTTCTTGCCCTCTTCCGTGCCATGCCTTGCTTGAGTTTATCGGAGTTGTGTAGCTCGTAGTTGTGGGGTGTAGAAAATGCTATGTGACTGATTTTGGCAGATTGTAGTGTTTTCTTGTTTTGCTTGTAGATGTTGAACCGTAGCTCCGATTTGAACGTGTCCTACATGAAACTTGCTTAGAATCTCGTGTAGTTTCATTTTCTCTCGCTGTTTGTGTGTTTTGAAGTGCTCCTAGCCATCGTTGCACCCATATTGCATTCATGCCATCATATCTTGCGGTGCTTGTATCTTTTGAACCGTAGCTCCGTTGGAGATGTTCTTTATGTGTAGATTGCTTGCCTTGACGCGTAGAATCACGTGAACCTATTTGTTTTGCTGTTTAACAACCAATTAAATGTGTTAGTTCATATCTGGACAGAATTGTAATTTAACTTGTGAGGTCGTTTCGGAGGTGCTATAAGACATTTCCGACCTCATTAAAAATGCCTAGATATGTAGTTTAATTTCCGCTTCACCTCTTGCCATGTTTAACCACATTCAATATTGCCGTGTATCTAATCGGGATAGAACTAAATAATTAAACGTGGAGTTTCGTCAATATGCAACTCGTTGCATATCGAGCTTCACTTAATGTGTAGTGTTTGATTGTTGTGATTGTCATGCCTTGCAATAGACCGTTCATGCATCATATGTGTCTTGCATCGTGTGGTGGATACCTTGTGTTGATGCTTGTTTCCGGTTTGTTTCATCTCGATAGAGTTCCGCAAGCGTGTCGGATTGTGAGGACCCGTACGACTACATCGGTTCGTCTGCTTCACGGAGGCATTCTTCTTCCAAGCGGGATCTCAGGCAAGATGATCATTTCCCCAGATACCATTACTATCATTGCCATGCTAGTTTATCGCTTCTATCGTTTATGTCTCGTTGCCTACCACCTGTTAAAATATCAGCCTCTCAACAATGCCATGATTACCATCAACCTGTTCGACCTAGCAAACCACTGATTGGCTATGTTACCACTTGCTTTACCCTGCGTTAGCGTTGCTAGTTGCAGGTGCAGATGCTTCCATGTGAAAACATGGGTTCCTTGTTATATCACCATATTAAATGCTATTTAATTTAATGCATCTATATACTTAGTAAAGGTGGAAGGCTCGGCCTTTTCTAGCCTGGTGTTTTGTTCCACCTTTGCCCCCTTAGTTTCCGGCTACCGGTGTTATGTTCCATAAATGAGCGCTCCTAACATGATCGGGGTTGTTATGGGGACCCCCTTGATAATTCGTTTTAGATTAAAGCTGGTCTGGCAAGGCCCAACTTTGGTACTACATTTGCCTAAACACCTAATAAAATTGCATAGGGACTTTCCGGACCCCGAGGATAATTTAATCAACCCCCGGGCCAGTGCTCCTCATGAGTGTTGGCCCCACCTGAGCGATGTCCGGCGCCCCTCTGGTCACCCGGAGGTTTAGCGATCCCGACGTCTAGCTCATCCACCGTGTCCTGAGAACGAGGTACGCGACTCCTATCGGGATCGTCGACACGTCGGGCGGCCTTGCTGGAATAGTTTTACCTTTGACGAAATATCTTGTGCATCGGGATTCCGGTGATGCTTTGGGTAATCTCAGAGTTGAGGTTTTCCACTAGGGAATCCGACGAGATCGCGAGCTTCGTGATTGAGGATTTCTATGCGGTTTGTGGTAATTTGTGATGGACTAGTTGGAGCACCCCTGCATGGTTAAATCTTTTCGGAAAGCCATGCCCGCGGTTATGTGGCAACGTGGAAACTTTGTTTGACACTGGTTCTAGATAACTTGAAGTTAACTTAATTAAAACTTGCCAACTGTGTGCGTAACCGTGACTGTCTCTTTCGTGAGTTCCTTCTCCGATCGAGGACACGGTGGGGTTATGTCTGATGTAGGTAGGTGTTGAGGATCATTCATTTGATCATCAGTAGTTCACGTCCGTTATGCGTAGATCTTCCCCCTCTTATTTCTCGTACTCGTAAGTTAGCCACCAAATATATGCTTAGCCGCTGCTGCAACCTCACCACTTAACCATACCTCACCCATTAAGCTTTGCTAGTCTTGATACCTTTGGAAATGAGATTGCTGAGTCCCCTGTGGCTCATAGATTACTACAACACCAGTTGCAGGTGCAGGTAAAGGTTACTTGACGCGAGCGCGTTGATTGTTCATTTGGAGTTGCTTCTTCTTCTTCTTCTTCATCGATCTAGGATGGGTTCCACGCCGGCAGCCTGGGATAGCAAGGATGGGCGTCGTTCTTCTTTTGTCGTTTGTTTCGTCCGTAGTCGGACCCTGCTCTTACTCTTGATGAATATGTAATGTACTGTTGTGACTCTGATGTAACTTGTGGCGAGTGTAAGCCAATTCTATATATATATCTCTTCTTTTCAGTACATGTACTTGTAACGATATCCATTCTTGTGACACGATGAGATGTGCTTCTATCCCTGACGAGGCCTTCGTGCCAGATTGAGGATATGGTCGCATCTTGGGCGTGACAGAAATCAAGTAGGATCTTTAGAGAGGGCGGGAGACATGAGATGGAGTTCTCACTTCAAGTCAATTAATAGCTTGAGGAAGATGTTTGCTCCTACGATTGCAGTTTTACGAAGTGTAGAAAATGATCCTACAGTCACAAGGTATTCTCGTGGAGATGAAGTGGGAGCCCTAAAGATGATCATCTCTTTTGATTTTGTGTTTATTCTGCACCTCATGGAGAAAATTATGAATATCACAAATGTCTTATGTCAAATGATCCAAAGGAAGTTTGTGGATTTTTTAAACACATTAGATTGTGTTTCAAACACAAAGGTTTTACCTGGTGAGCTAAGAGAAGATGGTTGGAAACCACTACTAGAGGAGCTTAAATCTTTTTGTGTGAAGCATGATATTGATATCCCCGATTTCAATTCGAAGTATGTCTCTTTTTCTTTATCTAGATTGGAATATTAATCATCATGAGTATTTTAATCTAATATATGATGCCATTTGTAGGTACGTTGATATGACTAAATCTCAAAACAAGCATGACGACACCACAAAACTTCACCACTGTAAAGAAGATGTATTCAATGATGCCATAGATCAGTAGTTGGTTGAGCTAAATGTCTGGTTCAGCGTTCAAAGTACTGGGCTATTGGGACTTTGTGTATCCCTAAATCCACATGACACATTTGATGTGTCAAAGATATACACTCTAGCAGAAAAGTATTATCCTGCTGATTTTTATAACCAAGACTTGGCTCGTTTAGAGTCTCAACTAATCCATTTTAGAATGGATGTTTGCTCACATCTTGACCTTAAATGCTTGCATTCACTTGCCGATCTGACTGTTGGTTTGTTCAAAACTGGTAAAGTTCAGGACTATTCAATGGTTGGCAGACTATTGCGGTTGGTTATTACTCTTGCAGTTTCAACGGCAACCATTGAGCGAGCCTCTGTTGCTATGAAATTAGTGAAGACACGTCTTCGAAGCAAAATGGATGATGATTTTCTTCGACATTACATGATCGTCTACATTGGGAAGAAAATAGCTGCAAAAGTCACATCCGATGAGATTATCCACATTTTCCACGATGGTACTCATAGAGCTGAATTTAAATTAATAGACATGTAACTTCTTTTTCTGTTGCTGAACATACATGGCCATATACTTATATCAATTCAACTATTGAGACTACATTCTTGTGTGGTGTATTTGGAATGATTATTATCCGGCTCGCGCCCCTCATGTTCAAAACATGGCTCCGCCACTAAGCTCAGCCACCCCGCGCACGTGTTGGCCGACCGGAAGATCTGGCGAGCAGGTACTACACACAGTGGCCGTGCAACCCCCGTCACCACCAGCCACCCACTGGAACGCCCCGCCGTGCGTCAAAGAGCAGCGTGCCGCCACCCAGCCGACGCTGCGAGAAGCTCCTGCGCAGAGGGAAGGGAGGGGGTGATTCCTGCAATGCTCGAGCTTGGTGGGATAAGCCACATCTGACATATCATCATGGACCGGCCCTTTAACACTTTGTCGCTCCGATCAACGAAAAATCATATGTGGTGCGTGGGGATCGAACTCACAACCCCTCTTTTGAGTCGTAGGGAAGGGAAAAAGTTGGGCTAGGTTTTGTCTTTTTTTCTAAAGTATAAGATTTCGCTCGTATTAGTCATTAGTACCACCTCACCGTTTTGCACAAAATTACACCAAATTACGTATATCAGCAAATAGACAATGTACAAGGTGCTTGGGAACTAAACACAAATGAGGAGGTCCATGTCCCGTTTCTAAGAAGGAAGGAAGGAAGTGCTACGCTATAAATAAAATACTAATTCAAAGGAAGGATTGTGTGGGCTCGAGGTAGAACATTTGAATGGATGGGATCCTTAATAAGGCAAGGAAGGATTGTGGTGGGCTTGGCAAAATATTTAAATGCATGGGATCCTTAATAAGGTAGGAAAGGATTACGTGTGGCTAATAATTAAAAGGGAGTATTTGATTATGGACTCAATATTTCCTACTAATAAAAAAGGAAGGATTCGATTGTCTAGAGCTTGCTACCTACTATTTTTTGTTTTCTAGAATTTTTTGCGTAAAATGCCAGGATTTTCACTTTTGTTTTGTTAATATTGTGTGACAACGGCACAAATCGTCAGATAATTGGTGCTCACCAGCCACCCGACACATGTCAACACCACATCTTCAATCATCATGGAATATATTTCAAGCTCGGATCATAGATAACCAGTTTTATTTTAACTTAGAATTTGATGATAAATTATAGCTCCATATAAAAAACTGAAGTTCATTTGAAATCAATATATATATTGCTATTGTGTGGGCCTACAAATTTTGGTGCGCATTAAATTTCGCATGAACTATCATTGTGTTTTCCCATCTAATTTTAGCTAATTTTAAATACACATCAATTATATCTTCCGTTGCAACACACGGGCATTTTTGCTAGTACTACTATAAACTATGATAAACTAATATAAGACGTTTTAATCATTAAGATCACTAAGATCTAGATGTATATCTATCTGTATCTTTATCTTTAACTAATCTTTTTTATGGTAATACATGTCTCATTCATATCATAAAATACAAACTACAAGTCACGTAAAGACCGACAAGATAAAACTGAAAAGATAGCAGACTATTGTTAAGCTTCACACCAACGCCCATCACCTGCCTCTGGCACCACCAAAGTAGCCACCAAAGGAAAATGACGAATCACCTCCTCATCTGAGCTCGACGCAACCCTATCGCTGATATGCAGCTTTGCGGACATCCAAGGTGGCTCATCAAAAGTGAATCCATTGTCAGACCGGAGCAACACCCCGGACACGCCATCGATATCCAGATCTGGCACCCCACCACGACTAAGATGTCAAAGGAGGAAACCATACCTGTCATCCATCAACCACGAACCCAGAACACATTCTGTCTTCCAAATATCGTCGATGCAGACCACAATCCACATCCTCTCCTGAACTACCTCCCGAGCTCCACAACGACATTGGAGCAAACACCATCGCAACGACGGAGCTCGAGGACACAGGTACACCACGAGGATGACGCCGCCACCACACCATACTTGCTTGAACAGACTGATTTCCAAATTCATCCCCAACCATAGAACTGTTTGCCTCATTGGGAACAGATCTGAACCTTCTTTATTCGGTGCCGCCATCGCTGCCTCCCAAGCGAAGATGATAAACAAGTGAAAAAATCAAAGCTACTAGGACCTAACCTAAAGCTACACGATCCACACACGTAGATCCGGCAACCCCACTCACCATCGACGATCGAGGTCACCAGCGTAGGGGGGACTCTCGTGGTGGCTGCTAGGGTTTCTAGTCGCCCACCCGAGTGTAGGCTATGCGCGTTATCTTTAACTAACCTATACCTACTACTAATAATAATAATAATAATATACTAATACTAATACTAATATCAATATTAATATTAATAAAATACTTATACTAATACTAATACTAATACCAATAGTAATACTACTACTATACTAATACTAGCAGCAATACTAATACTAATACTAGTTACTAAATACTATTAATAAAGGGACTAATGTTTCTTTCCTTTAAATTTTCGTCTGATTTTTTTGTTCATACGTTTCCAAATGTTGTTCATCCATATACGTACGCTTTCAAGATTCCAGATTTTTGACCCGTAGTATGGGCTTGAGCCCTCCCACATAAATTGAAGGAGAAAAACCCACCATATGGGCCTCAGCGCGCCCAAGCCAGGTAAACTGAAGGAGAACAAAATAATATTGGTGCATCTATTTTAAGTCAAACACACCACCTAATGTTTAATTTTCAAGGATATGTTCATGTGATCACCCTGGTGATTGTGTAATTTGTATCTTTTACATTATCCCACCTCGCTTCCTTACATAAAATCTCATCAACTTAAACACGTCTACCAACTTATATATCAATAGACAACCTAGAAAATAACAAGTAATGCTTAACATCTCTCAAGGTGAACATGCTGAAGGTGGTATGGAGGAATAACTGTATCTAGGTAAATTTAATTCAACAAAATTGACGCATGCAGCAAAATTTTATTGTCTCGTGTGAGTGTGATATGCTTCATTAGTATACATCTATGGTCTGATCTTCAACGTCATACTGGAGTCGGACACACTTTTTTGTCACTTCAAATCATTTTTTATTTCCTAAATTGAATCGAGGAAAAATATGACACTCTATCAACACATCCATCGACATTGGTTGACTCATTCATGCTTATTTCAAACTTTGTTAAGGCATAACGCACTACAAAAGAATATAATTTAAGAAAAAAACATATGTCAAGCAAAAGTATCTTAATTTATCAAGTTGGTTAATTACAAAAATTGCAATGTTCTACCACCATGATTATAATATGATCACTATCTTTGTTTAAGACGGTAATGTAAAGTATCTAACTTTCTGACAAATTAAAGTCATAACATTAAGTGATAGGTAAGAGAAAACTTACTGAATTTATGTATGATAATCTTACCTTACTTTAGTACTAATCACCCAAAGAGGAAAAGAGAGAGAATATAAATTTGGCTAATATCAACTTTAAACATGCATGATAAAATAGTTACACACTTTAAAAAGGAACAGCGTGGAGCTGAAGCACAGTATTAATGTAGAAACAACACATATATATTCTAATGTTGATCTCCAATGTAATTAAATTAAATTAATATAAATAGATATATATGTTCTATTTATGATGCAAAATCTAATCAATTTCTTCTTTTTATAAGTATAGTTGATTTATATAATATAGAAAATTCTCATGCACCAAGCAATTTGGGTCGCTATCTCGAGTCCTCGATGCCAAGGAACAAAGAAATAAGAGAGAGAGAGATATGCACAGATGAACTATGAAGAAAAATAGAAGAAATTGAAAAGGCGACATTAAACATATCAGCAGAAGAAAACGGTTAAAGATTCGATGCAGTTGAAAAAAAATGCACACAAGGAAGAAAAAAATCTGCAAATATGGAGCTAGCAAAAAACACAAAAAATTGTGCAAGAGAAATGCTAAAATATCCAAATATGCCGCGAGAGAAAAAGAAAGCTAGAATATGGCAAATTGCAACTAACTGCAAATTAAAGCGCAACACACCATGTGAAGAATCAATTACAAGGGAGAACCCACAACAGAAGAAGTTAGTACGTTTGTACGACGAAGACTTCATGGTTAACATACACACAATAGAAGCATATATATATATTCTGCACCCTGGGTGATAAATAGAGCTTTTTGGTGGCGCTATTCGTCACCCTAGGTAAGAAATAGTTATTCTTCACCCCCTCTATTTTAACATCAATGCATCGTAATTTTACGTTACGTAAATTTTGCCTTATTTTATATGTAAAAGGAGACCGTAAAAAAATATAATCAACATAAAAATATTTTAAGTTACGTAAAATTACGAACATACAAAAATAGTGCAAAAAATACAACAAATTCAATTTTTTCTAATCTTGTGACCTATATTATTGTTTTTCTTTTGTCAAATTTTACATAGTAATTCAATATAAATGTAACTATTTGTATTTTAAATATAATTTATTTGTAAATTGATCGTAAGATTATCTCGGGTGAAAAATAAACTATTCTGCACCTTGGGTGATAAACAGAGTTTCTATATATATATATAGAAAAAATACATCCTACCACCCCGGGGTAGTTACCCCATTTGTTCAATATACTACCATGCGGGAGTATATATACTAATTTATCATTTTAATTATGTTCATATACTATATACAAGATTTTTCAAAGTGAGTTACATGCAAAAATTACAAGTTGACCCATAGTTTTTATTATATTTGTGAAATACATATATACTTGTATGTAAAAAAGAGCATACACAAAATATGATACATACTACCAAAAAAACAGTATATATACTACCTAAACATGATTATATACTACATACTACGCATACATACTCTTCAATTTGATACATACTCCATACAACATACAAAACGCAAGTGGTGGTAACTATCACCGGTGGTAGATAAAATTTGTCATATATATATATATATATTCTACAACCTAGGGGTAGTTACCTCACATGTCTTATATACTATCATGTAATTCTCTATATATATAATTGTATCATTATAACTATGTTGATGTACTATATATAAGAAACTTCAAAGTGAGTTATATAAAAAAGTTACAGATTGATCCATGATTTTTATTATATTTATGAAATACATATATATTTGTACGTAAAAAAATATACTCAAAATATAAGACATGCTACCAAAAAAGTAGTATATATATCCCTTAAACATTCTTATATACAATATACTATGCATACATACTTTCCAATTTGACAGATCCTTCTTTAAACAACTTGTTTCAAGATTGAAGTCTGAAAGAAACAAAAATAAACCAAATAAATTTAATGATATGTTTTCACCTAACCAATTTGAATACTCTCTTTTCTCGAGAAAATAATTTAAATACTCTTTTGTATGGCATTTGCCAAATTTAGACAACACACTTTGTAATATCCCATTTATTTAGGAATAAAAGAAAAGACATAATAGTTAATAACTAGTCAATTTGGAGTGTGTGATAATATTAGTCTCACGCATTGTGTCTTGCACTGACATGAGCACGTCAAGGACGTCCACACAAGAGATAGCGGCACCAAAAAGAGCAATCTGTGAAGCATGATCACCTTCGGTTCGAGTGGATATGGGATCTGGTTAAAAAAAACTCCCAAGAGCGACCGACATTTAGATGAAGTTCCAAGAAGAAAGACAAAAAAATCTAGACCATGTGATTCAATGATGTTACTTGGGAGAATATCTAGTACTCGAACAGTCGCGGGGCATCAAATAGACTAACGGAGAGGACATACATTTTCAGATCGATGAGAGGGTATAGAAAATTGATTTTGAATTTGATTCAAAAACTTTTTACCGAATTTTCAAGATTGGGTTGTTAAAGGGTAAATATCTAGTACTCGAAGTTTTGGCTTCACACCAACAATTGCGAAATAAAAAAATTAAAATGTTTTATTTATTACCTATGATCACGACAAATCGTAATTATTACTACAAAAAATGCAAAAAGTTACTCGGGTGTCTTACAAAAGCATGCCATGAATATAACGCAGTTAGTACTAGTTCACCCATCCAAATGAAGTAAAGCATGTATTTGTTGTAATCATCGATTGCACAAATACATGAAAAACCTCATCTAAACTATTGATATTCTGCTGGTCAAAAGCAATTGCTTCTAAAAGCTAAACCATGTGAACATATAGATTACAGTGCCCCTCGAACTACTCGAATAGAGCCTTCAACACCACGGAAAGCTGCCATGCTTGGACAAAAGAATAAACAATGCAAGCTATACAAAAGGAAGATGTGCACGAAATATTCACAGCTACAATTCAGCATAAATATCATAGGGCATTAGTTGTTTGGTCGGTGGTGAAAGTACTCTTGGACTCTCCTAAGAGATAATCTAGCAAGAATAACTACTCGGTCCTATATATAAAAAGCATAGATTCATCCCATTATTCTTGTGGAAATTTGAAAAATACTAAACAAATACCTTTCTCCTTTCTACTCACATTATTTTTTAGATGCACCTTCAACAAATAATCGAGTGCTTCCATCATAAAGAAAATGATTCTCTTCAATGCATGGGTGTTCACTCCTTTGCACTCCTTGATTATTTCATCCTCATCAAGAAGGTCTTCCAACTTGAAATTTTCATTGTCTAAAACAGTATCCACCTGAAAGAATTAGAAAAATGTCCATTAAATCAAAACTCCAAATTGTTCCTTACACAAGATATGACCAAAAGTGCAATCGCTCAATCGTTATGCGGCAGAAAGTCTAGGTACATGCCAAAACATCTTGTACAATAACAAATTATGTCAGAATCCAGCTCCCTCAGAGTCTCACAAACCAAGCAGATTTAATGCTCAGATTTCAACTTTGTGGGCTGATTCATGCCGAGCGTTCAGAATGAACCCTGAAATAAATGATTGTGAGATGAGACGGAGTAAAAGTTCAATTGATGAAGAAGAGACAACTTTGGCACTAATCATGCATATCCTTCACACACTACAATCAACCCATTGTTTGTATTTTATCACTCTTGGACGTGAAGATACTTTGATAGATAACAAAAAGACAAAAGCGTAAAATCAAAACATCGACCAAAGAGGCCACACAGACCTCGTGTAAGCACAACCACAAATGCCATCCAAACGAAAACCCCTGATGACCATAAGGTTCCCCCAGAATGGTAAACACGTTGTATTAACCAGCACCTACTACTCATAGAAAAAATGCATTCCACAAATGCCCAGCCACCAAATTCTCAAACAACTGAACCTCTAGAGCGACAACCAACCAGACAGAGTCTTGCAGAATCACACGACTAATCCTCAAACAGGAAAGCAAAGGCAACGGACCAGGCAAGAACCCGGAACTAACCGCATCAACTTGGTAAGGGAAGCACAAAAGTGCATCAACTCAGCTAATATAGATACCATACCCCAAAACTCTACACTCTGCATATCTGAACTCCAAAGCCGAGACACTTAGAAAAAGGCAAAGGAATCCTACGAGCTTCCAGCACCACAAGCACGAATCCCTCAGAGCGATATAAGATCCTTCCACCTTTAACACCTACACTTGTGACTGACAAAAAATAAGGAAGACCAAGATATAAGATCTATTGTGTGACCATATGGACAAAAGAGTAAACAATACGAGATATACACAAGGAAGATGTGCACGAAATCTTCACAACTACAATTCAACATAAATATCATTGAGCATTAGTTGTTTGGTCGGTGGTCAAAGTACTCTTGGACTCTCCTAAACGATAATCTAGCAAGAATAACTACTATATTCTATATAAAAAACATAGATTCATTCCATTATTCTTGTGGACATTTGAAAAATAATGAATAAGTACCTTTCTCCTTTCTACTCACATTAATTTTAGATGCACCTTCAACAAGTAATTGAGTGTGTGTGTCATAAAGAAAATGATTCTCTTTAGCGCATGGGTGTTCAATGCTTTCCACTCCTGGATTATTTCATCCTCATTAAGAAGGTCTTACAACTTGAAATTCTCCTTGTCTAAAATAGTATGCACCTAATTTTTTTAGAAAATGTTCATTAAATCAAAACTCCTAATTATTCCTTACACAAGATATAACCAAAAGTGCAAGCACTCACTAGTGATGTGACTGAAAGTCCACGTACATGCAAAAACATCTTTTACAATAACAAATTATGTCAGAATCCACCTCCCTCACACTCTCACAAACCAAACAGATTTAATGTTCAGATTTCAACTTTATGGGTTGATTCATGCCGAGCGTTCAGAATAAACCCTGCAATAACTGATTGTGAGATGAGATAGAGTAAAAGTTCAATTGATGAAGAAGAGTTAGTTTTGGCACTAATCATGCATATCCTTCACACACTACAATCAACCCATTGTTTGCATTTTAAAACTCTTAGACCTGAAGTACTTCGATAGATAAGAAAACGGAAAAAGCGTAAAATCAAAACATCGACAAAAGAGGACACACAAACCCTTTGTAAGCACAACCACAAATGCCATCCAAACTAAAAATCCTGATGAGCAGAAGGTTCCCCAGAATGGTAAACATGTTGTATTAACCAACACCTACTAATCATAGAAAAAATGCATTACACAAATGCCCAACCACCAAATCCTCAAACAACTAAACATTTGTAGCCACAACCAACCAACCAGAGTCTTGGAGAATCACACGGCTAATCGTCAAATAAGAAACATGATGGCAACAGACGAGTGAAGTACCTAGAACTAATCGCATCAACTTGGTAAGCGAAGCACAAAAGCGCATCAACTCAGCTAAAATAGATAAGCATGCCCCAAACTCCGCACTCTGCATCTCCAAACTCCAAAGCCTAGATGCTTAGAAAAAGGCAAAGGAATCCTACGAGCTTCCAACACCGCAAGCACCAATCCCTGAAAGCGACATAAGATCAAGATATAAGATCCTTCCACCTTAAACACCTACAATGGTGAGTGAAAAAAAATATTGAAAACCAAGATATAAGATCTATTGTCTGACCATATGGACAGAAGAGTAAACAATACGAGCTATGCACAAGGAAGATGTGCATGAAATCTTCACAACTACAATTCAGCATCAATATCATAGAGCATTAGTTGTTTGGCCGGTAGTGAAAGTGCTCTTGGACTCTCCTAGACGATAATCCTACAAGAATAACTACTCAATTCTATATTAAAAAAATCATAGATTCATCCCATTATTCTTGTGGAAATTTGAAAAATAATGAAGAAATACCTTTCTCCTTTCTACTCACATTAATTTGTAGATGCACCTTCAACAAGTAATTGAGTGTGTGCATCATAAAGAAAATGATTTTCTTGAGCGCATGGGTGTTCACTGCTTTGCACTCATGGATTATTTCATGCTCATCGAGAAGGTCGTACAACTTGAAATTTTCTTTGTCTAAAATAGTATCCACCTGAGAGAATTAGAAAAATGTCCATTAAATCAAAACTCCAAATTATTCCTTACACAAGATATAACCAAAAGTGCAAGCACTCACTAGTGATGCGGCAGAAAGTCCACGTACATGCCAAAACATCTTGTACAATAACAAATTATGTAGTAATCCAACTCCCTCAGAGTCTCACAAATCAAGCATATTTAATGCTCATATTTCAACTTTGTGGGCTAATTCATTCCTAGCGTTCAGAATAAACCCTGAAATAACTGATTGTGAGATGAGACGGAGTAAAATTTTAATTGATGAAGAAGAGTCAGCTTTGGCACTAATCATGCATATCCTTCACACACTACAATCAACCCATTGTTTGTATTTTAATACTCTTAGACCTGAACATACTTTGATAGATAACAAAACGGGAAAAGTGTAAAATCAAAACATCGACCAAAGAGGCCACGCAGACCCCCGTAAGCACAACCACAAGTGCCATCCAAACTAAAAAAACCCATTGAGCAGAAGGTTCCCCGAAATGGTAAACATGTTGTATTAACTAGCACCTACTACTCATAGAAAAAATACATTCCATAAATGTCCAGCCACCAAATCCTCAAACAACTGAACCTCTAGAGCGACAACCAACCAACCACAGTCTTGCAGAACCACACGACTAATCCTGAAAGGAGGAAAGCGAAGGCAACGGACCAGGGAAGAACCTGAAACTGATCGCATCAACTTGGTAAGTAAAGCACAAAAGCGCATCAACTCAGTTAAAATGGATACCATGCCCCCAAACTTCACACTCTGCATCTCCGAACTCCAAGGCCGAGACGCTTAAAAAAAGGCAAAGTAATACTACGAGCTTCGAACACCGCAAGCACTAGTCCCTGAAAGCGATATAAGATCAAGATATAAGATCTTTCCACCTTAAACACCTACAGTGGTGACTGACCAAAATAATGAAGACCAAGATATAAGATCTATCGTGTGACCGTATGGACAAAAGAGTAAACAATATGAGCCATATAGAAGGAAGATGTGCATGAAATCTTCATAGCTACAATTCAGCATAAATATCATTGAGCATTGGTTGTTTGGCCGATGGTGAAAGTACCCTTGGACTCTCCTAAATGATAATCTAGCAAGAATAACTACTGGATTCTATATAAAAAAACATAGATTCATCCCATTATTCTTGTAGAAATTTGAAAAATAATGAAGAAATACCTTTCTCCTTTCTACTCATATTAATTTTTAGATGCACCTTCAACAAGTAATCGAGTGTATGCGTCCTAAAGAAAATGATTCTCTTCAGTGCATGGGTGTTTAGTGCCTTGCACATCTGAATTATTTCATCCTCATCAAGAAGGACTTACAACTTGAAATTTTCCTTGCCTAAAAGAGTATCCACCTCAAAGAATTAGAAAAATGTCCATTAAATCAAAACTCCAAATTGTTCCTTACAGAAGATATAACCAAAAGTGCAAGCACTCACTGGTGATGCGGCAGAAAGTCCACGTACATGCCAAAACATCTTGTACAATAACAAATTATGTAGGAATCCAACTCTCTCACACTCTCACATACCAAGCAGATTTAATGCTTAGTTTTGAACTTTGTGGGCTGGTTCATGCCCACCGCTCACCCTAAAATAAGTGATTGTGAGATGACACTGAGTAAAAGTTCAATTGATGAAGAAGAGTCACATTTGGAACTAATCATGCATATCCTAACACAATACGATCAACCCATTATTTGTATTTTCATACTCTTAGACCTCAAGATACTTCGATAGATAACAAAATAGCAAAAGCGTAAAATCAAAACATCGACCAAAGAGGCCACACATACCCCGGTAAGCACAACCACTAATGCCATCCAAACTAAAACCCCTCATGAGCAGAAGGTTCCCCTAGAATGGTGAACACGGTGTATTGACCAACACCTACTACTCATAGAAAAAATGTATTCGACAAATGCGCAACCACCAAATCCTCAAACAAGTGAAACTCTAGATCCATAATCAACCAACCAGAGTCTTGCAGAATCACGGCTAATCCTCAAAGCAGAAAAGCGAAGGCAACGGACCAGGGAAGAACCCAAAACTGATCACATCAACTTGGTAAGCGAAGCACAAAAATGCATCAACTCAGCTAAAATAGACACCATGCCCCCAAACTCCGCACTCCAAAGCCGAGACACTTAGAAAACGACAAAGGAATCCTACGAGCTTCCAGCACTGCCAACACCAATCCCTGAAAGCGGTATAAGATCAAGATATAACATCCTTCCACCTTAAACACCTACAATGGTGACTGACGAAAAATACTGAAGACCAAGATATAATATCTATTGTGCGACCAAATGGACAAAAGAGTAAACAATACGAGCTATATAGAAGGAAGGTTTTCATGAAATCTTCACAGCTACAATTCATCATAAATATCATTGAGCACTAGTTGTTTGGCCGGTCGTGAAAGTACTCTTGGACTCTCCTAAATGACAATCTAGCAAGAATAACTACTGGATTCCATATAAAAAGCATAGATTCATCCCATTATTCTTGTGGAAATTTAAAAAATAATGAAGAAATACCTTTCTCCTTTCTACTCATGTTATTTTTTAGAAGCGCCTTCAACAAATAATTGAGTGGGCGAATCATAAAGAAAATGATTCTCTTCAGTGCATGGGTGTTCAGTGCTTTGCACTCCTGGATTATTTCATCTTCATCTAGAAGGTCTTCCAACTTAAAATTTTCCTTGTCTAAAATAGTATCCACGTGAAAGAATTAGAAAATGTCCAGTAAATGAAAACTCCATATTTTTCCGTACACAAGATATAAGCAAAAGTGCAAGCACTCGCTAGTGATGCGGAAGAAAGTCCACGTACATGCAAAAACATATTTTACAATAACAAATTATGTCATAATCCACCTCCCTCACACTCTCACAAACCAAGCAAATTTAATGTTTAGATTTCAACTTTGTGGGCTAATTCATGCCGAGCATTCAGAATAAACCCTGAAATAACTAATTGTGAGATGAGACGAAGTAAAGTTTCAATTGATGAAGAAGAGTTAGCTTTGGCACTAATCATGCATATCCTTCACACACTACAATCAACCCACTTTTTGTATTTTAAAACTCTTAGACCTAAAGAAGTTCGATAGATAACAAAACAGAAAAAGCGTAAAATCAAAACATCAACAAAATAGGCCACACAAACCCCTTGTAAGCACAACCACAAATGCCATCCAAACTAAAAACCCTGATGAGCACAAGGTTCCCCTGAATGGTAAACATGTTGTAGTAACGAGCACCTACTACTCATAGAAAAAATGCATTCCACAAATGCTCATCCACCAAATCCTCAAACAACTGAACCTCTAGATCCATAACCAACCAACCAGGGTCTTGAAGAATCACACGACTAATCCTCAAAGGAGAAAAGCGAAGGCAACGTGCCAGGGAAGAAGCCGGAACTTATCACATCAACTTGGTAAGAGAAGCACAAAAGCGCATCAACTCACCTAAAATAGATACCATGCCCCCAAACTCCGCACTCCAACGCTGAGAAGCTTAGAAAAAGGCAAAGGAATCCTACGAGATTCCAGGACCGCAAGCACCAATCCGTGAAAGCGTTATAAGATAAAGATATAAGATCCTTCCACCTTAAACACCTACAGTGGTGATTGACGAAAAATACTAAAGACCAAGATATAAGATCTATTATCTGATCAAATTCACAAAAGAGTAAACAATACAAGCTATACACAAGGACGATGTGCACGAAATCTTCACAAGTACAATTCAACATAAATATCATTGAGCATAATTGTTTGGCTGGTGCTGAAACTACTCTTTGAATCTCCTAAATGATAATCTAAAAAGAATAACTACATGATTCTATATAAAAAACATAGATTCATCCATTATTCTTCTGGAAATTTGAAAAATAATGAAGAAATACCTTTCTCCATTCTACTAACATTAATTTTTAGATGCACCTTCAACAAATAATTGAGTGTGTGCGTCATAAAGAAAATGATTCTCTTCAGTGCATGGGTGTTCAGTGCTTTGGACTCCTGGATTATTTCATCCTCATGAAGAAGGTCTTCCAACTTGCAATTTTCCTTGTCTAAAATAGTATCCACCTGAAAGAATTAGAAAAATGTCCAGTAAATCAAACTCTGAATTTTTTACTTACACAAGATATAACCAAAAGTGCAAGCACTCATTGGTGATGCGGCAGAAAAGTCCAGGTACATGCCAAAACATCTTGTACAATAACAAATTATGTCGAAATCCAGCTCCCTCACAGTCTCACAGACCAAGTAGATTTATTGGTCAGATTGCAACTTTGTGGGCTCATTCATGCCCAATGTTCATAATAAACCGTGAAATAAATGATTGTGAGATGAGATGGAGTAGAAGTTCAATTAATGAAGACGACTTAGCTTTGACACTAATCATGCATATCCTTCACACACTACAATCAACCCATTGTTTGTATTTTTAATACTTTTAGACCTCAAGACACTTCGATAGATAACAAAATGGCAAAAGCATAGAATCAAAACATCGACCAAAGAGGCCAGACAAACCCCATGTAAGCACAACCACAAATGCCACCCAAACTAAAACCCCTGATGAGCAGAAGGTTCCCCCAGAATGATAAACACTCTGTATTAACCAACACCTACTACTCATAGAAAACATGCATTCCACAAATGTCGAGCCACCAAATACTCGAACAACTGAACCTCTAGACCCACAACCAGGGTCAATCGTAGTCCTTTCGATAAGAAAGAGTGTCGAACCCAACAAGGAGCAGAAGTAAATGACAAATGGTTTTCAACAAGGTAATTTCTACAAGCACTGAAATAGTGGTAACAAGTTGTTTGATTGCAACATAATTGTAACAAGTGACAAGTAGCAATAGTAATAATAGGTCCAGCAAGGTATCCCAATCCTTTTGTGGCAACGTACATGCAGAACAAATTCTTATATTAGGCAAAGCGTTCTAGAGGGCAAACGGGAATGTCTTCTAGTCACTTTTGTCATGTTGGGTTAATTCACGTTCGGTATTTTGTTAATTTGATATGTGGATGGACCGGTGCTTGGGTGTTGTTCTTACTTGAACAAACCTCCCACTTATGATTAACCCTCCCGCAAGTATCCACAACTACGAGAAAAGTATTAAGAATAAATTCTAACCATAGCATTAAACATAGGGGTCCAAATGATCCCCTTACGAAGTAGTACATAGACTGGGGTTTAAGTTTCTGTCACTCTCGCAACCCACCCTCTAATTACTACTTCACAATGCATTCCCTTAGGCCCAAAATTTGGTGAAGTGTTATGTAGTCGATGTTCACATAACACTACTAAGGGAATCACAACATGGAATCACAACATTCATATGATCAAAATATCGAACGAATATCAACTTCACATGACTACTTGCAACATGATTTATCTTGTGGCCTCAAGAACAAAAGTAAAAACTCAAAAGTGATAAACATGTTCATGATCAGAGAGGTATTATATAGCATAACAAATATGAACACATGATCTTCCACCAAATAAACCATCAACTACAATATGTATTCAACACTACTCGTGACACCCCAGTTACCAATCCGAGGTTCCAGTACAAGATTGAGTACAAGAGATGAACTAGGGTTTTGAGAGGAGATGGTGCTATTGAAGATGTTGATGAAGATTGTCCTCCATAATATGAGAGGGTTGTTGGTGATGACGATGGCCACGATTTCCCCCTCCGTGAGGGAAGTTCCTTCGGCGGAATCGCTCCGCACGAGGGCAAAAGTGCTTCAGCCCAGGTTTCACCTTGATACATTGATGCTTCATCCCGAAAGTCCTCTCTATAAATGTTTTAAGTTGAAGGAGAATATATACCAGAAGATGGGCACCAGGGGTGGGTGAGGTGGCCCACTAGACATCACGCCGCGCCATAGGTCCCTGGCACGCCCTCGTGTCTAGTGGCCGCATAGTGACCCCCTTTTGGCACTTCTTCGTTCCAGTATTTTTTATATATTCTAAAATAAATCCCTGTAAACTTTTAGCTCAATTGGAGGTGTGCACAATAGGTATCTCACGCAGCTTTTTCAGGTCCAGAATTCCATCTGTCGGTATTCTCCCACTTGATGTAAACCTTGCATATTATGAGAGAAAATGCATTAGAATAATTCCTCAAAGTGGATAAAAGCATAAAAACACTATAAATAACAGTAATAAAACATGATGCAAAATGGGCGTATAAACTCCCCTAGCCTAGACCTCGCTTGTCCTCAAGTGGAAGCCGATGAAGAAAATCATGACACATGCTTTGAGAGAGATGTGTCGATAAAAATAAAATAAGAACATAGAAGCATCATGATTATTATTATAATAGAAAATAAAACTTTATAAAATACTTCCTCGTATCATTTTCATCATATAAATTTTATCATAAAGGCTCCTTATAAACAAGTAGAATTTCATCACAACATTGAAGTATAAAGAATAAACTCTAAATGATCAAACATGTTTAGAAGCAATTTTTATTACTTTGTGAACCGATGACAACTGACTTGAATGAACTTACTCAATCCATAGGTAGGTATGGTGGACTCTTGAAACATAGGTTTAGGTTTAGGGTTTTGGATGCACAAGTAGTATCTCTACTTAGTGCGGAGTTTTTGGCTAGCAAAGGTATTGGGCAAGAACGACATGCTAGAGGATCTATAACAATATAACTTCTATGTGAAAGTGAACAAGCATACATCATTACATTGTATTCTTTGTCCAATGTAAACAGTTTTGGCATATTATAATTAATGGGGGCTCACAATCACAAAGATGTCAAGGATAGTGTATTTGCATGTAAATCTTCCCTTCCCTTATAAATTCTTTCAAGTGTTGCATCACCAACCAATGCTATCTTTGTCAATCTTCAACCACTTATGCTTTTCCTTATGTGATGTCACTACCTACTACAAGATTGGCATATGATCTTTCTCATTATTTTATTTATTTTGATTGCAGCAAGAAAGTAGAGAAGCAAAATTCAAACTAAACTTTATTATACAAGTCTCACTCAATTACATAGATAGATGCCGGTCAAAAAAAATTACATAGATAGATAGATAGATCACGAAACTAGCACTCAAAATAAAATACTGAACTAAACTTTTATTTGAATAGATTTCAGAATAGCTAAAGGTCAAACTAGGATGGATAAAGAAAAATAAGGGTGATGGTGATACGATACCGGGGCGCCTCCTCCAAGCTTGGCACAAGCCAAGGGGAGTGCCAATACCCCTGAACTCAAGTCTCCTTCTTTGGTGATGAAGATGGAGGTGGTGGTGGTATAGATGTTGAGGTAGCATCACAATGTAACCTCAAGAGGTTCTCCAGATGTTGAACAATGCTCCGGAAGTTGGTGACTTGGTCCTTTATCAAAATATTTTAACGAGTGAGATATTTATTCTAAACACAAATCATTTCGAAGGCTGTGAAGGCTTCGATTTCAAGAGGGGTGAGATGCTCATAGTAGGGTTGAAGGTAATCTTCTTCTTCCTCTTCTTTTGGTGGCACGACCTGCCCTTTTTCTGGAGTTTGATCCCTCTTGGCTTCCTTGTTCTTATTCTTCTTGGTAGCTCCTACTGGTTCCTCTTCCTTCAGGTCCATCTTCATCATCCAAACATCTCCTTCTACGTGGTTAGAGGAGGGAGAAGACATCATGCCTGGCTTGATAGATCTGACAGAAAAACAACACGAAACAAGAGCAGAGGATTTCTCCATGGTACTGGGGTCAAATCATCGAGAAATATATATAGAAAACTTTATTACAAGGAAATACGTGTTCCAAAAGAAAACGGAGTCGGGAAGGTACCCAAGGGGACCACTAGACATGAGGCTATGCCAGGGGGCCTGGCGCGCCCTAGTGCCTAGTGAAAACCTAGGTTGCCTTCCCGTGTGTTTCTCGGTTTCCTAAATTTTCTAAAATTCCAAAACTGCCAAAAAAATATTTTTGTGAATTTTTCTGAGCACGTTTACTTGCCGTATCACATACATCTTATTTTTAAGGGTTCTCGAGGGTTCTAGAAGGTCTCCCTAATGTGCTCCTCCCGTGTCATGATTTGGATAATATTTGATTCAACATTAATTGGTGTACATGAGATGTAGTGCTTTATTCTTTGTCCATTGACCACCTTCGGGTTAGTGCCTTTGGGATTATTGATCTTAATAGCTCCAGTCTGATAAAATTCTTTGATAATATATGGTCCTTCCCATTTGGATAGAAGTTTTCCTGCAAAGAATCTAAGACGAGAATTGTACAATAGTACATATTCACCAACTTCGAATTCTCGCTTTTGGATTCTTTTGTCTTGCCATCTTTTATCTTCTTCATTGAATAGTTTGGCATTTTCATAAGCTTGGGTTCTCCATTCATCTAATGAGCTAATATCAAATATGTTGGGGAACGTTGCGTGGGAAATAAAAAATTTCCTACGCACACGAAGACCTATCATGGTGATGTCCATCTACGAGAGGAGATTTGGATCTACGTACCCTTGTAGATCGCACAACAGGAAGCGTTAAGAAACGCGGTTGATGTAGTGGAACGTCTTCACGTCCCTCGATCAGCCCCACGAACCGTCCCACGAACTGTCCCGCGATCCGTCCCACGAACCGTCCTGCGATCCGTCCCACGAACCGTCCCGTGATCCGTCCCACGAACCGTCCCGCGATCCATCGCACAAACCGTCTTGCGATCAATCGCACGAACCGTCTCATGATCCGTTCCGATCTAGTGCCGAACGGACGACACCTCCGCGTTCAGCACACGTACAACTCGATGACGATCTCCACCTTATTGATCCAACAAGAGGGGGCGGAGAGGTAGAAGAGTTCTCCGGCAGCGTGATGGCGCGTCGGTGGTGGTGATGATCTACTCAGGCAGGGCTTCGCCTAAGCTCCGCAGAAATACGATCTAGAGGAAAAACTGCGTGGTATAGGGTCGAGCAGCACGTGGCAAAGTTATGTCTCAAAAAACCCCAACACCTCTAGTATATATAGGAGGGAGGGAGGGGAGGAGGCAACCTCAAACCCTCAAGGTTTGGCCGAAATTGGAGATGGAGGAGTCCTACTCCAATCCTACTTGGAGTAGGATTCCACCTTCCCACTTGGAAACTCTTTCCACCTTGTGTTTTTTCCTTCTCAAACCTTATGGGCCTTAGTGGAACTTCTCCAGCCCACTAGGGGCTGGTTTATCTCTTCCCATAGCCCATGAGACCCCTTGGGGCGTGACACCCCTCCTGATGGTCCCCGACACCCCTCCCGGCACTCCCGGTACACTACCGATGAGCCCGAAACTTTTCCGGTGATCAAAAAAGGACTTCCTATATATATACATATATATATATATATATATATATATATATATATATATATATATATATATATATATATATCAATCTTTACCTCCGGACCATTCTGGAGCTCCTCGTGACGTCCTGGATCTCATCTGGGACTCCGAACAACTTTCGGTTACCAACACCTATAACTCAACTATACCGAAAGGTCACCGAACCTTAAGTGTGCAGACCCTGCGGGTTCGAGAACTATGTAGACATTACCCTAGACACTCCTCGGTCAATATCCAATAGCGGGACCTGGATGCCCATATTGGATCCTAAATATTCTCCGCAGATCTTTGTCGGTTGAACCTCGATGTCAAGGATTCATATAATCCCGTATGTCATTCCCTTTGTCCTTCGGTATGTTACTTGCCCGAGATTTGATCGTCGGTATCCGCATACCTATTTCAATCTCGTTACTGACAAGTCTCTTTACTCGTTCCGTAATACGAGATCCCGTGACTTACACTTAGTCACATTGCTTGCAAGGCTTGTGTGTCATGTTGTATTACCGAGTGGGCCCCGAGATACCTCTCCTTCACATGGAGTGACAAATCCCAGTCTTGATCCATACTAACTCAAGGGACACCTTCGGAGATACCTGTAGAGCACCTTTATAGTCACCCAGTTACGTTGCGACGTTTGATGCACATAAGGTAATCCTCCGGTGCCAGTGAGTTATATGATCTCATGGTCATATGAACAAATACTTAACACGCAGAAAACAATAGCAATAAAACGACACGATCAATATGCTATGTTCATAGTTTAGGTCTTGTCCATCACATGATTCTCCTATGATGTGATCCCGTTATCAAGTGACAACACTTGCCTATGGCCAGGAAACCTCGGCCATCTTTGATCAACGAACCAGTCAACTAGAGGCTCACTAGGGACAGTGTGTTGTCTATGCATCCACACATGTATTTGAGTTTCCAATCAATACAATTCTAGCATGGATAATAAACGATTATTATGAACAAGGAAATATAATAATAACTAATTTATTATTGCCTCTAGGGCATATTTCCAACAAAATAACCTATTTTCACCAACAAGTTTGAAATCATAGTTGAGTTATTTAATTGCCCAATAAGCTTTATGTTCTAACTCAAGAGGTAAATGACATGCTTTCCCATAAACCATTTTATAAGGAGACGTACCCATAGGATTTTTATAAGCTGTTCTATAAGCCCACAATGCATCATCTAATTTTTTAGACCAATTCTTTCGGGACATATTGGCAGTCATTTGCAATAATAATTTTATTTCTCTATTGGTTAATTCTACTTGACCACTAGATTGGGGATGATAGGGAGATGCAATTCTCTCGTTAACATCATATCTAGCAAGCAGCTTACATAAAGCACCATGAATAAAATGTGAACCACCATCTGTCATTAAGTATCTAGGGACTCCAAAACGTGGTAAAATAACCTCCTTAAGCATATTAATAGAGGTTTTATGATCATCACTATTGGTTGGAATAGCTTCTACCCATTTAGTGACATAATCAACAACAACCAAAATATGTGTACCCATTGGAGGAAGGAAAAGGTCCCATATAATCAAATACCCAAACATCAAATGGTTCAATAACAAGTGAATAATTCATAGGCATTTCCCGATGTCTACTAATGTTACCAGTTCTTTGACATTCATCACAAGAGAGGACAAACTAACGAGCATCTTTGAAAAAAGTAGGCCAATAAAATCCAGACTGTAATACCTTATGTGCAGTTCTATCTCCCGCATGGTACCCTCCATAAGCCTCGGAGTGACACTTCCGAAGAATTTGTTCCTTTTCATGCTCAAGTATACAATGTCTAATAATACCATCTACTCCCTCTTTATAAAGATGTGGGTCATCACAAAAGTAATGTCTTAAATCAAAGAATATTTTTTTGTTTTGTTCATAGGTGAAGCTAGGTGGTATATATTTAGCAACAATGTAATTAGCATAATCAGCAAACCACAGTGTATTATGAGTAACATTGACCATAGCTAGTTGTTCATGAGGAAAGCTATCATCATTAGGTAGTGGGTCATCAAGAACATTTTCTAACCTAGACAAGTTATCAGCTACGAGTTTTCAGCTCCTTTCTTATCAATGATATGCAAATCAAATTCTTATAGCAAGATAACATACTGAATAAGTCTAGGACTAGCTTCTTTATTTTCAATAAGATATTTAAGAGAAGCATGATCAGTGTGAACAATTACTTTAGAGTCAACAATGTAAGATCTGAATCTGTCACAAGCAAATACAACTGCTAAGAATTGTTTTCCAATGGTACCATAATTTCTCTAGGCACTATCTAGAGTTTTACTAGCATAATGAATGGCATTTAGTTTCTTATCAACTCTTTGTCCTAGAACAGCACCAACAGCATAATCACTAGCATCACTGAAAGCACAATTGCTCCCTAAGGTGGTTTTGATAATTGATCACAACATATGCATCATTGGACTAATGATCTTATCCAAGTATATTTCAGAAAAGTTCAAAGATGCCTTGGCTATAGGATTGCGAGGAGAAGCCCCTTGATGCAAGGAAAGGATGAGGATTGGCTCAAGCTTCAATCAAGAAGACTCTACATTTTACATTTGTGATAAATCACTTTGAGTCGATATGGAAGCCAATACTATTAAAAAGGGGTGAGGTGTTATGATGAATTGGTTGCTCAAGTGCTTAGAGGTAGCCACCAAAAATACATAACCATTCTCCCACAAAATATCTCTGTCCAAAGCCAATCAACAAAATCGGCGCCACGAATTATTTCCACTCGACCCTACCAGTTTTCCACTTGACAGATCCTATGCCAAACCCTACCATCTCGATACCACCAACTTTCACATCGGTGCCACCGAGATTCAGTGACCAACTTTCTATTGAGAAGATTTCAAGAATCGGAATTTCCGAGTTTGAAATTGGTCTCATCGAGATTTGGAAACTAGTCTAGGTCATCGTTTCGGTACCATCGAGATTCCTATATTGGTCTCACCGAGAATTCAAAAGTTGCCACATTTAGTGCAACTCGATACCACCAAGATTCATTTCGGTTGCACCGAGTTGGGTAATAATGTTGTAACGATTGGATTTTTGGGGATGCCTATATATACCTCTCCACCCAGCGCTCATTCGCAGAGGAAGCACTCAGAACATACTTACACTTGCCAGATCCATTTTTCTTAGAGAGAGCCACCTACTCATGTGTTGAGATCAATAGATTCCAACCCAACCATTTGAACCTTGATTTCTAGCCTCCCCAAGTCGCTTTCCACAAGATCAATCTCTCCTACCAATGCCAAATCTGTGAGAGAGTGATTGAGTGTTGAGGAGACTATCTTTTGAAGCACAAGAGCAAGGAGTTCATCGTTCTACCACATCTATTACCTTTTGGAGGGTGGTGCCTCCTAGATTTGTTAGGTGTCGCTTGGGAGCCTCCTACTTCGTGTTGTTGAGTTGAACCAAGAATTTTGTAAGGGCAAGGAGATCACCTACTTCGTGAAGATCTACTGTGAGTGACCTATCGTAACCATGCTAAAAATCTCCGTGTCAACCTTTGTGTTTGATCTCCGTACCTTACCCTCTACTTTACATTTGCATGTCGTTACATTCCGCTGCTATACTCTTAGATGTGCATGTGTAGGGTGAACTTGACTAGTCATAATTGCTAAAACTTTCCTGCAACAAAAATTGGGAAAAGGCTAAGTTTCTATCTTGTCAAGTTGTGTAATCACCCCCCTTACAGACATACTTTCAATCCTATAATCACACATAATTTCAAAAGGTAAGTTACAATCAGGTGGTTGAACAATAGGTGCATAAGTTAAGGCTTTGTTAATTGTTTTCAAGGCTTCTACACAATCATTATCAAAAACAAAAGTAATACTGTTTTGTAATAAATTAGTAAGAGACATAGAAATATTAGAGAAGTCTTTAATAAACCTCCTATAGAAACAAGCATGACCAAGGAAACTACGGATACCTTTGATACTTTAGGACATGGCATCTTCTCAATTGCATCAACTTTAGTCTTATACACCTTAATACCCCGTTCAGAAAATGTATGACCCAAGAGAATACCTTCATTTACCATAAAGTGGCACTTCTCCCAATTCAAGACAAGGTTAGTTTGCTCACATCTCTGCAAAACTTGATCAAGGTTGCTTAAGCAATCATCAAAAGAAGTTTCGTAAATGAAAAAAAATCATCCATGAAGACCTCAACAATCTTTTCACAAAATCCAGAGAATATTGCAGTCATACATCTTTAAAAGGTAGCAGGTACATTGCATAATGCAAAAGTCATACGTCTATAAGCATAGGTTCAAAACGGACAAGTAAAGGTGGCTTTCTCTTGATCAGGTTGTGACATGGGTATTTGAGAAAAAACAGAATAGCCATCTAGAAAGCAAAAATGTGTGTGCTTTGATAATCTTTCTAGCATTTGGTCCATAAAGATAAATGATAATGATCTTTTCTAGTATCTTTGTTTAATTTTCTAAAATCAATTACCATTCTATAGCGAGTCACAATTCTTTGTGGAATGAGTTCATTTTTATCATTTGGAACAATAGTGATACCTCCTTTCTTAGGGACACAATTAACGAGACTTACACATCTACTATCAGCTATGGTATAAATTATACCCGCTTCCAGATGATTTAATATTTCATTTCTCACCACTTCTTTCATTTTGGGATTCAGTCTTTATTGGTGATCAACAACTGGTTTAGCATCTTGTTCCATATTAATCTTGTGTTGACACAGAGTGGGACTAATGCCCTTGAGATCATCAAGAGTATACCCAATAGTAGCTTGGTGCTTCTTAATTTTTTTAGTAATCTTTCCTCTTCATTCTCTGTAAGGTTAGCACTGATAATAACATGATATATCTTCTTTTCATCAAGATAAGCATATTTCAAAGTGTCCCGTAATTGCTTTAATTCAAACACAGGATCACCTTTGGGTGGAGGAGGACCTCCTAGAGTTTCAATAGGCGAGTTGTGTTTAAGAATAGGTTTTTGTTCAAACAACACATTATCCATTTCATTTATTTCTTGCATATGCATATCATTTTCATGGTCTAGCAAATATTGTTCTAATGGATCCATGGTAGGAATAGCAATAGAAGCAAGACCAACTACTTCATCTTTACTAGGTAATTCTTTCTCATGGGGTTGCTTACCAAACTTGGAGAAATGAAGCTCATGAGACGTACCACCAAAATTAACACTCACAATTTCCTTTTTATAATCTATTTGAGCATTGACAGTGTTGAAGAAGGGTCTACCAAATATTATGGAACAAAAGAGTGGTGAGCCAAGTACTAGAAAATCAGTAGGGTTTTTACTTTCCCACACAAGACTTCAATATCTCTAACAATACCAAGTGGTGTGATGGTGTCTCTATATATTAGCAAGTTCAATAGTAACATCTATGTCTTCTATCTCAGCGGGTGCTATCTCATGCATAATTTCTTGATATAAGGTAAACGGGATATCACTAACACAAGCACCCATATAACATTAGCCATGATAGCAATGATCTCCTATTTTGAGTGAAATGACACGCATGCCAACAAGGGGTCTATGTTGGGGAACGTTGCATGGGAAACAAAAAAATTCCTACGCACACAAAGACCTATCATGGTGATGTTCATCTACGAGAGGGAGATCGGATCCACATACCCTTGTAGATGGCTAAGCGGGAAGCTTTAAGAAACGCGGTTGATGTAGTGGAACAACTTCGTGATTCGAATCACCGTCATACCACGTTCCATCCTGATCTAGCACCAAACGGACGACACCTCCACGTTCAGCACACGTACAGCTCGATGACGATATCCACCTTCTTGATCCAGCAAGAGAGACGGGGTAGTAGTTGAGTTCTCCGGTAGCGTGATGGCGTGATACGTCCATTTTGCATCATGCTTTCATGTTGATATTTATCGCTTTATGGGCTGTTATTACACTTCACGGTACATTACTTATGCCTTTTCTCTCTTATTTTGCAAGGTTTACATGAGGAGGGAGAATGCGGGCAGCTGAAATTCTGGCCTGAAAAAGGAGCAAGTTTGAGATACCTATTCTGCACAACTCCAAAAGCCGTGAAAATCAATGAGGATTTATTTTGGAATTTATAAAAAATACTGGGCTGAAGAAGTACCAGAGGGGAGCCAGCAGGAGGCCACAAGCATGCTAGGTGCGGCCTCCCCCCTGGCCGCGCCTAGGGGGCTTGTGGGCTCCCAGCTGGCCCTCTGGCCCCCCTCTTTTGCTACACGAAGGGTTTTATTCCAGAAAAATCAGGAGGAGGCTTTCGGGAGGAATCGCCGCCGCCACGAGGCGGAACTTGAGCAGAACCAATCTAGAGCTCCGGCACGACGATCCTGCCGGGGAAACTTCCCTCCCGGAGGGAGAAATCGTCGCCATCGTCATCACCAACACTCCTCTCATCGGAGGAGACTCATCACCATCAACATCTTCATCAGCACCATCTCATCTCCAAACCCTAGTTCATCTCTTGTAACCAATCTCCGTCTCGCTACTCCGATTGGTACTTGTAAGGTTGCTAGTAGTGTTAATTACTCTTTGTAGTTGATGCTAGTTGGATTACTTGGTGGAAGATTATATGTTCAGATCTTTGATGCTACTCATTACCTCTCTGGTCATGAATATGATTATGCTTTGTGAGTAGTCAATTTTGTTCCTGAGGACATGGGATAAGTCATGCTATAAGTAGTCATGTGAATTTGGTATTCGTTCGATATTTTGATGTCTTGTATGTTGTTTTTCCTCTAGTGGTGTTATATGAATGTCGACTACATAACACTTCACCATTATTTGGGCCTAGAGGAAGGCATTGGGAAGTAGTAAGTAGATGATGGGTTGCTAGAGTGACAGAAGCTTAAACCCTAGTTTATGCGTTACTTCGTAAGGGGCTGATTTGGATCGACTAGTTTAATGCTATGGTTAGACTTTGTCTTAATTCTTCTGTTGTAGTTGCGGATGCTTGCAAGAGGGGTTAATCATAAGTGGGATGCTTGTCCAAGTAAGGGCAGTATCCAAGCGCCGGTCCACCCACATATCAAACTATCAAACTATCAAAGTAGCGAACGCGAATCATATGAGCATGATGAAAACTAGCTTGACAGAAATTCCCATGTGTCCTCGGGAGCACTTTACCTCCTATAAGAGTTTGTCCAGGCTTGTCCCTTGCTACAAAAGGGATTGGGCCACTTTGCTGCACCGTTGTTACTTTTGTTATTTGCAACTTGCTACGAATCATCTCACCACACAACTACTTGTTACCGATAATTTCAGTGCTTGCAGAGATTACCTTGCTGAAAACCACTTGTCAGATCCTTCCGCTCCTCGTTGGGTTCGACACTCTTACTTATCCAAAGGACTATGATAGATCCCCTATACTTGTGGGTCATCAAGACTCTTTTTTGTCGCCGTTGCCGGGGAGTGAAGCGCCTTTGTTAAGTGGAAATTGGTAAGGAAACATTTATATAGTGTGCTGAAATTTATTGTCACTTGTCACTATGGAAACTAATCCTTTGAGGAGCTTGTTCGGGGTATCTTCACCTCGAACGGAAGAACAAAGAGTTGCTCCACAACCTGCTGCACCTATTGAAAATATTTGCTATGAATTAACTTCGGGTATGCTTGAGAAACTATTGGCTAATCCTTTTACAGGAGATGGAACATCACATCTAGACTTGCATCTAATCTATGTTGATGAAGTTTGTGGCTTATTTAAGCTTGCAGGTTTGCCCGAGGATGAGGTCAAGAAGAAGATATTTCCCTTATCTTTGAGGGATAAAGCATTGACATGGTATAGGCTATGTGATGATACTGGATCATGGAACTACAATCGGTTGAAATTGGAATTTCATCAAAAGTTTTATCCTATGGATCTAGTACATCGTGATCGGAATTATATTTATAATTTTTGGCCTCGTGACAGAGAAAGCATCGCTCAAGGTTGGGGGAGGCTTAAATCAATGTTATATTCATGCCCCAACCATGATCTCTCGAGAGAAATTATCATTCAGAACTTCTATGCTCGGCTTTCTCGCACCATGCTTGACACTTCTTGTACTGGTTCTTTTATGAAGAGAGATATTGACTTTAGATGGAATTTATTGGAAAGAATTAAATGCAACTCTGAAGATTGGGAGCTTGATGAAGGTAAGGAGTCATGTATGAATATCAAGTTTGATTGCTTTAAATCCTTTGTTGAAACAAATACTTTTTGTGATTTTAGCGCTAAGTATGGACTTGACTCTGAGATAGTAGCTTCATTGTGTGAATCATTTGCTGCTCATATTGATCTCCCCAAAGAGAAGTGGTTTCAATATCATCCTCCCTTAGAAGTCAATGTAGTTAAACCCAATCCAGTTGAATAGAAAGTCATTGCCTATAATGATCCTATTGTTCCCAGTGCTTACATTGAGAAACCACCTTTCCCTGTTAGGATAAAGGATCATTCTAAAGCTTCAACTGTGATACGTAGGGGCTACATTAGAACATCTACACCCCCTGAGCAAATTAGAATTGAACCTAGCATTGCTATTATCAAAGATCTTGTGTCCAACAATGTCGAGGGCCATGATATTCACTTCTATGAAGATGCTGCTAGAATTGCTAAACCTCACGCTAGAGACAAACATAGGCATGTTGTTGGCACGCCTGTTGTTTCTGTTAAGATAGGAGATCATTGTTATCATGGTGTATGTGACGTGGGTGCTAGTGTTAGTGCAATACCTCAATCTTTACATGATGAAATTAAAGACGAGATTGCACCCTTTGAGATGAAACCTATTGATGTCACTATTCAGCTTGCCAATAGAGATACTATCTGCCCAGTGGGGATTGTTAGAGATGTTGAAGTCTTGTGTGGTAAAACAAAGTATCCTGCTGATTTCCTCGTTCTTGCTACCACACAAGATAGCTTTTGTCCCATCATATTTGGCAGACCCTTCCTCAATACCGTCAATGCTCATATTGACTGTGAGAAGCAAACTGCACTATTGGCTTTGAAGGTGTGTCACATGCGTTCAATTTCTCCAAGTTTGGTAGACAACCTCATGGAAAAGAGTTGCCCAGTAAGGATGAAATTATTACTCTAGCTTCTATTTCCGTTCCTCCTTACTGATCCCTTAGAGCAATACTTGCTTGAGCATGAAAATAATATGCATATGGATGAAAGGGATGAGATAGATAGAGTTGTCTTAGAACAATATCCTATCCTTAAGAATAATTTCCTATTGAACTGCTTGGAGATCCACCCCCACCAAAGGGTGATCTTGTGTTCGAGCTTAAACAGTTGCCTGATACTCTTAAGTATGCTTATCTTGATGAAAAAGAGATATATCCTGTTATAATTAGTGCTAGTCTCTCAGAGCATGAAGAAAAGAAGTTACTAAAAACTCTGAGGAAGCACCGTGCTGCTATTGGATATACTCTTGATGATCTTAAGGGCATTACTCCCACTCTAAGCCAGCACAAGATTAAAACCAATCCTGATTCCAAACCAGTTGCTGATCATCAAAGGAGATTAAATCCTAAGATGAAAGAGGTAGTAAGAAAAGAAATACTAAAGCTCCTGGAAGCGGGTATTATTTATCCTGTTGCTCATACTGATTGGGTAAGTCCGGTGCATTGCGTCCCTAAGAAGGGAGGTCTTACCGTTGTCCCTAATGATAAGGATGAATTGATCCCACAAAGGATTATTACTGGCTATAGGATGGTGTTCAATTTTAGGAAATTGAATAAGGCCACTAGGAAAGATCATTACCCTTTGCCTTTTATCGACCAAATGCTAGAAAGACTGTCTAAACACACACACTTCTGCTTTCTAGATGGTTATTCCGGTTTCTCCCAAATACGAGTTGCACAATCTGATCAGGAGAAAACCACTTTCACCTGCCCTTTCGATACCTTTTCTTATAGACGTATGCCTTTTGGCTTATGTAATGCACCTGCCACCTTTCAAAGATGCATGATGGCTATATTATCTGACTTTTGTGAAAAGATTGTTGAGGTTTTCATGGATGACTTCTCCATTTACGGGTCTTCTTTTGATGATTGCCTCAGCAACCTTGATCGAGTCTTGCAGAGAGGTAAATATACCAACCTTGTCTTGAATTGGGAGAAGTGCCACTTTATGGTTAATGAAGGCATCATCTTAGGACATAAAATTTCTGAAAGAGGTATTGAAGTCGATAAGGCTAACGTTGATGAAATCGAGAAAATGCCATACCCCACAGATATCAAAGGTATAAGAAGTTTCCTTGGTCATGCTGGTTTCTATAGAAGGTTCATTAAAGACTTCTCTAAGATTTCTAGGCTTCTTACCAATCTCTTGCAAAAGGATATTCCTTTTGTTTTTGACGATGATTGTGAGGAAGCCTTCGAAATACTTAAGAAGGCCTTGATAACTGCACCTATTGTTCAACCACCTGATTGGAACTTACCTTTTGAAATCATGTGTGATGCTAGTGATTATGTTGTTGGTGCTGTCCTAGGACAAAGAGTTGATAAGAAGTTGAATGTTATTCACTATGGTAGTAAAACTCTAGACAGTGCCCAAAGAAACTATGCTACTACGGAACGGGAATTTTTAGCAGACGTGTTTGCATGTGAAAAGTTCAGATCTTACATAGTTGATTCCAAAGTCACTATTCACACTGATCACGGTGCTATTAAGTACCTCATGGAGAAGAAAGAAGCTAAACCTAGACTTATCAGATGGGTTCTCTTGCTACAAGAATTTGATTTGCATGTTGTCGACAGGAAGGGTGCTGATAACCCAGTAGCAGATAACTTGTCTAGGTTGGAGAATGTTCTTGATGACCCACAAACTATTGATGATAGCTTCCCTGATGAGCAATTGAATGTCATCAATACTTCACATCGTGCACCATGGTATGCTGATTATGGAAATTATATCGTTGCCAAATATATACCACCTAGTTTCACATACCAGCAAAAGAAGAAATTCTTCTTTGATTTGAGACATTACTTCTGGGATGATCCTCACCTTTATAAGGAAGGAGTAGATGGTGTTATTAGACGTTGTGTACCTGAACATGAACAGGGACAGATCCTACAGAAGTGTCACTCCGAGGCCTACGGAGGACACCATGCAGGAGATAGAACTGCACACAAGGTATTGCAGTCAGGTTTCTATTGGCCCACTCTCTTCAAGGATGCCTGTAAGTTTGTCTTGTCTTGTGACGAATGTAAAAGAATAGGTAATATCAGTAAACGTTAGGAAATGCCTATGAATTATTCACTTGTCATTGAACCATTTGATGTTTGTGGCTTTGATTATATGGGACCTTTTCCAAAATCCAATGGGTATACTCATATCCTAGTTGGTGTTGATTACGTCACTAAGTGGGTAGAAGCTATCCCAACTAGTAGTGCTGATCACAACACCTCTATCAGGATGCTTAAAGAAGTTATTTTCCCTAGATTTGGAGTTCCTAGATATCTAATGACCGACGGTGGTTCACATTTCATTCATGGTGCTTTTCGTAAAACGCTTGCTAAGTATGATGTCAATCATAGAATTGCATCTCCCTATCATCCTCAGTCCAGTGGTCAAGTAGAGCTAAGCAATAGAGAGATTAAACTAATTTTGCAAAATACTGTCAATAGGTCTAGAAAGAATTGGTCTAAGAAGATCGATGATGCATTGTGGGCTTATAGAACTCCCTATAAGAATCCCATGGTCATGTCTCCGTACAAAATGGTTTACGGTAAAGCTTGTCATTTACCTCTTGAGCTAGAGCACAAGGCTTATTGGGCAATGAAAGAGCTCAACTTTGATTTCAAACTTGCTGGTGAGAAGAGGTTATTTGATATTAGCTCACTTGATGAGTGGAGAAGTCAGGCATATGAGAATGCCAAGTTGTTCAAAGAAAAGGTTAAGAAGTGGCATGATAAAAGGATACAAAAATGTGAGTTCAATGTAGGTGATTATGTCTTGCTATATAATTCTCGTTTAAGATTTTTTTGCAGGCAAGCTTCTCTCTAAATGGGAAGGTCCTTACATTGTTGAGGAAGTATATCGTTCCGGTGCCATCAAGATCAACAACACGGAAGGTAATTTTCCGAGAGTGGTAAATGGGCAAAGAATCAAGCATTATATCTCACGTACTCCCATAAATGTTGAAAGCAATATTATCAATACCATAACTTCGGAGGAGTATATAAGGGATATATATCAGCCTATTTCAGACTCCGAAAACGAAGAGGTATGTGATTCGGTAAGTAAACCGACTCCAAAACTTTCCGAGTAGGATTTTTCCTCCGTTTTGGAACTAGAAAATTAGAAAAAATTAAAGTAGTCCGGAAAGCGCACGAGGAGGCGGCAAGCCTGCCAGGCGCGGGCCACCCCCCTGGCCGCGCCTGGGGGGCTTGTGACCACCTCGTGTGTCTCCCGGACTCTGTTTTCTTGCGGACTACTCCTTCTGGTCGGGAAAAAATCATTATATATTCTCCCGTAGGGTCTGACCCTCGTATCACACATTTTCCTCTGTTTTCGTTCCGAGCCTGTTTTCTGCCATAGATTTAGAGCAAGGATGTCGTCTCAGGAATCTGTCGGGGAGAACAGTTTCCCTCAAGTATATGAAGAAGTAGATGCTGATCTGAAAAGAGTGGAAGTCAAGGAAGCCAAGGGCAAAACTAAGGAGGAGAATCAGGCGTGGGACGAAGGGCAATCTATGTTCAACAAGGAAGAAGTTGAAGAAGTGGATTTCCTTCAATCCTACCTCCACCTACTATCTCCATCCTTGATTGAACTCTTGAGGTTTTGTGAAATAACTCGTGTTTGCAATACTTTTCTTACCCGTGAAATTACCTTGCTGGAGAAACAAATCTCGGATCTTCAAAGCATAAATCGAAGATTGGTGGCCCTCTTGGAATCAAAAGACAAAACAACTCCACCACCATCACCTCCAAAGGAAGACAACTAAGCATGGGTATGGGAAATCCCCTTGGCTTGTGCCAAGCTTGGGGGAGTTGCCCCGGTATCGTATCACCATCACATCTTTTGCCTTTATATTTTCTTAGTTTGATCCTTTTTGGTTTTATCTTTCTCTAGTAGATTAAAGTTCTTAGTGTTCTAGGCTTGAGTTTTGCTTTGTGTCACCCCCGATGTATTCGAGTTTGTGAGTCATAGAATAAAGAGTGTTTTAGTTAAGGGCCTTGCCTCATGCCATGATCAAGAGAATGATAAAAGAACGAAAGCATGAAAGATCATATAATGGTCTTATGAGAAGTGATGGCTTCACACATAAAAAGAATGTTGATTGAAACTTGTTAAGGGTGGACAAACATAAACCTCGGTCATTGTTGCAATTAATAGGAAGTGATAAAGAAGGAGAGGTTCACATATAAATATATCATCTTTGACACCATCTATGATTGCGAACACTCACCAAACTATTACATGCTTAGAAGTAGATGTTGGACAAGGAAGACAACATAATGAATTGTGTTTGCTTGGTTCCAAACAATATTATATGACTAGAGATCCTTTAGCATGTGACGATTGCTTCCACCTCATATCAGCCAAAACTCCCGCACCAAGTAGAGATACTACTTGTGCATCCATAAACCTTCAACCCAGTTTTGCCATGAGAGTCCACCATACCTACCTATGGATTGAATAAGATCCCTCAAGTAAGTTGTGATCGGTGCAAACAATAAAAATTGCTCCCTAATATGTATAATCTATTAGTGTGTGGAAAAAAAGCTTTGTACGAACCTGTGATGAGGAAGACATAAAAGCGACAGACTTCATAATAAAGTTCTTTATCACAGGAGGCAATATAAAGTGACGTTCCTTCACACTAAGAGGTCGCACATCCAAACCTCAAAAGCGCATGACAACCTCTACTTCCCTCTGCGAAGGGCCTATCTTGTACCTTAACTTTTTTCCCTTGAATGAGTTGTGTCGCCCTCGGTTTAATCGTACGCTAATCATACATGAAAATGCATACAATCAAACTCAAGGACTCATGGGAAGATATCACAACACAACTCTAGACACAAATAAAACAATATCAACTTTATATTACAAACCAGGGGCCTCGAGGGCTAGAATACGAAAGCTCGATAAACACACGAGTCAGCGGAAGCAACAATATCTGAGTACACACATAAAACATGGGGTGCCTTAGAGAAGGCTAGCACAAAAGATACATCGATCGAACGAGGCGAGGCCTCCTGCCTGGGAACCTCCTAACTACTCCTGGTCATCAGCGGCCTCCACGTAGTAGTAGGCACCGTCGGGGTAGCAGTCGTCGTCGGCGGGGACCTCCATCTCCTGGGCTCCATCATCTGGCCGCAGCAACGGATCAAGGGGGCAAGGGGAGAGCAAAGCAACGGTGAGTACTCATCCAAAGTACTCGCAAGTCTTACATCAGAACTATTCTAGGTATGCATCAGTATCAAAGAAGGGGGGTGGTTATATGTGGACTGACTGCAGCAATGCGAGAAAAGAGAGAGAAGGCCTAGTCCTATCAAAGACTAGCATCTTCAGGGTCTTGCAGCAATAGACGAGAGTAGAACAGGTGTAACATAATTAATAGTCATATTGTTGCAGCAATATTAAAGTGAGGTCACACCCAGAGATCCTCCCTCGACTCCCTGCGAGGAAGCAATCACGAGGCAACTAAATCCAGTTAAGTAACAATTGTAGTTGTATAAGATCAGGGCAAAACTCCAAGTCGTCCTGTAACCGTGGACTCGGCTATCCGAATAGTTAATTTTCATCCCTGCAGGGGTGCACCACATGTCCCGTCACGCTTGATAACACTCTAGTCGGACATACTTTTCTGGGTCATGCCCGGCCTCGGAATATCGACACGTCGCAGCCCCACCTAAGACTCAACAGAGAGGCCAGCCCGCCGGTCTAAATCCTAAGCACAAAGGGTTCATGGGCCTAGTTCCCCTTCGCGCTCCTGCATGATGCCTGGGCGGCCGACGTCACTCCTAGCATCCCTTAATCACAAGCGCGATGCATCTCGGGACCACTCGGGCGCGCGCCGCTACGTTGCTGACATCTGAAAAGCTTCAACTCATACTGCGACGCCGAGTACCCATAATTCTTGCCGCGTAGCCGGTTAGTGCGAAAAGGTCTCCAACCAACCCAGATCAAATACCCAAATCCATTATCATTTTAATTAGGCCATCGACACAATCTCGCGGGAATCCACCCGACTAACATCTAATCACCACTGATCCCAGTAACATGGTCGAGTAACTGTGTGGTTGTAACATTGGGGGAATCCGAGGTATCACCCTCGTTGGATTCCGAATGATGTATCCGTCAAGGTGGGCTTAGAGGAATCACCCTCGGGGGTCCCACACTTGAGGGGTTGCACGACAGGGGCATCGTCGGGAATGGTGAAAGAGGAATCACCCTCGATAACCACGACCAACTAGCTATACTACAGAGATATCATCAGGAGTACTTAGCGAGGTGTCACCCTCGGTACCCGATAGTATCTCTGTAGCGTCGTACAATGAAGGGGGGTGTATGTGCTGTGTCGGGTCTGGCTCGTCGATCAGGGATCGAGATTTGAAAACAAGCGGGGCAATTGGACTACGGGGTTAGAGGGGATGACTGCTCCACCTATACTAAGAAGATTAAAGGTACGGTACTGAAAGTAGCAGTTCATGAAAAACAGGCTATGCATCAGATATAGGAGCTAACTACAACAGTAGCAAAATTCTAATGCAAGCAGGAGGAAGAAAGACATAGGCGATATAGGAATGATCAAGGGGGGGGGGGTTGCTTGCCTTGCTGGTTTGCGGCAAAGGACAGATCGGCAGGGTCGTAGATGTACCCGGCAGCAGCGTCATTCTCGGGGTCTACGGGTAAGAAGAGGGGGAAGAAACAATAAATAATAGCAATGGTGCAACACAATGCATGACATGGCAAGATGCAGGCTAGACATGAGCTAACGCAGCAACATCCGTTATAGACGGGTCGGAAGAATATCTGACGATATTTTCCAGGTCTTGGGCTACTACTGGTCAGACTAGAAACAATGGACATGTTCGATGTTTGCTATGCTAGGGACGCGTGACAGACCAATGGACCGTGTATCCGGGTTCCTCTCGTTCTGCTCATCAACTTTCATGTTGAAAATATTTTGATCTGACTTACGGATTAACTAATATTAATTTTTAAAGTTTTATTCAATAATTAGGAATTAAAAACAGATTTAATTAATTTAATTAAACGCTATTATGACATCAGCATGATGCCATGCTCACATCAGGAGTTGACTAGTCAACTGACAAGTGGGTCCCATGCGTCATAGGCACAAGTTTTTAATTAAGATTAAATAGTAATTAATGAGATTAATTTAGTGGGGGACCCACGTTTCATACTCTAATTATTCTAATTACCCATTTAATTAGTTAACTAAATAATTAAATAATATATCTATTTATTTATTTAATAAAAACATATTTTTATTTTTATTTTTATTTTTCTTTAAAAGAGGGTGTGGGGCCTCCTTGTCATAGACAGCGGGCTGGGTTGGCCCACGAGTAAGTGGCTTAGGCCACATACACACAAAGCACCCATAAACATATTTATACAATCAAAGTATTTCTCCATATACCTACATACATAAATACATACATACGTGCATCTCATACATACAAAATACATACGATATCTAATACATACATACATACACAAATACATCATTTTATTTTTATTTCTATCTAAAACTCTCTCTATCTAACCTGTGTGTTAAACAACACACAACTCTCAAACTCTCAACCATAGAGAGAGAGAGGGACATCTCCAACATCACCTACTCGATCCTAACGACGTCGGAACGGAGCGCCGTTTGCCGGAATGGAACCGGGACGGCGCAAGGAAGGAGACGGTGGGAGGAGCCCGAAAAGGGGCTCACCGACGTTGACGAGAGGGCCGGTGAAGCCGGAGTTCTCGGGAGGCGTGGAGGAGACGGCGAGGAGGAAGACGCGATGGTGGCAGTGGCGCGGTTCCGGTGAGGTAGTTGACGAGGAGGGCCGGCCGGTGGAGGTCGCCGGAGGGACCGGCCGGATCCGGCCCGGAGGAGGGGCGGCGCTCGGATGGGGCTACTGGAGGGGCGATGCGGCATGGATGGTTCCTGGGGGCCGACGGGATCGAGGGGGGCCACCAACAGGAGAAAATGCAGGAAGGGTGGCCGACGGGAGAGGAAGGGGTCTGGCCGGGTGAGAAGGCGACGGGAGGTGGGGGCTCGGTCGCTGGAGTGGGGCTTGGTCTCGAGGGGGAGGGAGGCCGACAGGAGGGAGAGAGACCTGGGGCTCGGTGGGGAGGTAGTGGGGTTCGATCTTGGAGGAGGTGGGAGGCCGAGAGAGGAGTAGGTGGGGGGAGGCTCTCGGTCTCGGGGGGAGTGGGGGTTGGTGGGGCTCTCGGCGTGGTGGTGGGGGGTGTCGTGGGGGGTAGGTGGGACTGGGCTCTCGTGGGGTAGAGAGCGGGAGATCGAGAGCCCGAGGGGAGGATGCTCGTGCGGGAGCGGGGCGACGGGAATTAGGGTTAGCCCCCCTGGGGGGCTTTATACCCGAGGGGTGGTGGGCCGAATGGTGAGGCCGGCTAGGCCAGTTTTGGCCCAGTTAGGCTAGGGGGTTTCGTTTTTTTGATTATTTATTTTATTCACAATATTCTTTTACAATTTATTATATATATTTTTAATACTTTCTTGTATTTATTTATTTTTATTTACTATATTTCCTTTATTTATTTTATTCAAAGCTCCTCTTTGAAATATATAGGGATTATCTAATAATTTCAAAAGCGCACAATTCACATTTATAATTCGTTAGAGGATTTTTATAACTCACCAACGTTTTTATTTCAACAACATAAAACCTTTCTCGTTCGACTTAAATTTTAAGTTTTGAATTTTAATTCGGTTTCAACTAACACGAGATCATTGATATAATTAACGGTGACGTGGTATCATTAGCGCGGGATCATTGTCGCTTAATTACAATCATCATTGTAGCAAAAGTCGAGGATGTCACAATTCTCCCCTACTAACAAGAATTCTCGTCCCGAGAATTAAGAGGTAGAAGGAAAGAGCTCGGGGTATTCATCACGAAGATGATCCTCGCATTCCCAAGTGGCTTCATCTTCAAAATGATTTGACCGCTGCACCTTAAGGAACTTGGTGACTTTGCGACGAGTCTTACGTTCATCTTGGTCGAGAATGTGGACCGGATGCTCCTTATAAGAGAGGTCTTGTTGCAGCTCAAGCATACCATGATCCACTGCTCGAATAGGATCCTTGAAGCAACGACGAAGCTGAGAAACATGGAAGACTTCGTGAACCTGAGAGAGGTTCGCCGACAGTTCCAATTGATAAGCCACTCTTCCACGCCTTTCGAGAATAGTGAAAGGACCAATATAGCGAGGAGCTAACTTGCCCTTGATCCCAAAACGGTGTGCACCTCTCATTGGTGTGACACGAAGATAAGCCTTTTCGCCAGGTTGATAGACCATATCTTGATGATGACGGTCATACTGACTCTTCTGATGAGACTGAGCAGCCTTCAGATTCTCATGAATAATGCGGACTTGATCTTCGGCATGTTGAATAATATCCGGACCGAAGAGTCATCGTTCCCCAGTTTCTGACTAATTCAGAGGAGTTTGACACCTTCGTCCATACAATACTTCGAAAGGGGCCATCTTCAGACGAGCTTGATAGCTATTGTTGTAAGAGAACTCAGCATACGGGAGAGATTCCTCCCATTTCTTACCGAAAGAAATGACACAAGCTCGAAGCATGTCCTCGAGAATTTGGTTGACTCTTTCAACTTGTCCCTGGGATTGAGGATGAAATGCAGTGCTGAAGGACAGATGAGTCCACATAGCCTTCTGAAAACTTCCCCAGAATATTGAAGTGAACAAGCTGCCACGGTCCGAGCTGATTACCAATGGAATACCATGAAGTGAAACAACCCTTGACATAAAAGATCTGCCAGTTGACTAGCATTAATTGTTTCTTTGACGGCCAGGAAATGTGCAACTTTGGACAGCCGGTCAATGACGACAAGTATAACATCATTACCTTTCTGAGATTTGGGAAAACCAGTGACAAAGTCCATTTCAACATGGTCCCATTTCCACTCAGGAATAGGGATAGGTTGCAGAGTTCCAGCAGGCTTTTGATGTTCTGCTTTGATCCGCCGGCAAATATCACATTCTGCCACATAGCATGCAATGTCTTGTTTCATGTTGGGCCACCAGAATCTTTGCCGGATGTCTTGGTACATCTTGGTACTACCCAGGTGAATAGACAATGGTGTGTCGTGAGCTTCTTTCATCACCTGTCCGGTCATCCTAAGATTTTCCTTCTTATTTGGGAGGAATAGGTGACCCTTGAAGTACAAGGCGCCATCTCCAGCAACAGTGAAAAAGGAGGGTTTACCCTTCGAAATATAGCTCTTAATCCTGTCGACATCATCGTCAAAGCCTTGCAGATTCTTTATGGAGCCCACAAGATCTGGTTCAACAACTAGGTTACTGAGGGAACCCTGATTAACAACATGAAGGTTCATACTTTGACACTCTTCAGGAGGGGGAACAAGGTAACCCTGAGGAACAATATGGAGGTTCAGCTTATGGAATTCCTCTTGCAGACGATCGTGAACCTTATGAACCTGGAGGTGGTTGCAGTATGACTTGCGACTCAAGGCATCAGCCATTACATTAGCCTTGCCAGGGGTATATGATATACTACAGGCGAAATCTGCTATATGCTCCATCCATCTTTGTTGACGTAGGTTCAGCTCAGGCTGAGTGAACAAGTACTTCAGACTTTGATGGTCGGTGTACATTTCACAGCGATTACCGACAAGGTATTGTCGCCATTCTTTCAGTGCATGAATAACTGCGACAAGCTCGAGATCATGAACTGGGTAGTTCTCTTCATGAGCACGCAGTTGACGTGAAGCATAAGCAATTACCTTGCGATCCTGCATCAGGACACAACCTATTCCTTGACGAGAAGCGTCACAGTATATGACAAAATCCCTTTTTATATCCGGAGGAGCAAGTACTGGAGCGGATGTCAGTTTGTCCTTGAGCGTCTGGAAACTTACCTCACATTTATCAGTCCACTCATACTTAACACCTTTGTGGAAGCAGGTTGGTTAAGGGCTTCGCAATCTTGGAGAAGTTCTCGACGAATCGACGGCAATAGCTCGCGATTCTGAGAAAACTTCTGAATTGCTTGACATTCTTCGGGGGAGTCCAGTCAAGAATAGCTTGAATTTGTTCGGGGTTGACTGCAATACCATCCTTGGAAATCACATGACCAAGGTAAGTCACTTCGTCTAGCCAGAATTCACATTTGGAATACTTCGCATAGAGTTTATGCTCCCGAAGCTTATCGAGTACAAGACGAAGATGTTCGGCATGTTCCTCTTTATTCTTCGAAAATACCAGAATATCATCTAGATATACCACGACGAATTTGTCGAGGTAGTCCATGAATATGTGGTTCATCAATCGAGAGAAGGTTGCCGGTGCACTGGTTAAGCCGAAGGACATGACGGTGTACTCGTATGATCCATAACGAGTAGCAAAGGCGGTCTTTGGAATATCCTCTTTGCGAATACGGATCTGGTGGTATCCCAACCTCAAGTCGAGATTAGAAAAGACGGTGGAACCAACAAGTTGATCATACAGATCATTTATCCGAGGGAGAGGATATTTGTTTTGAATAGCGGCCTGGTTGATAGGACGATAGTCTTGAACCAATCGATTTGTCCCATCCTTCTTCTTAACAAAGAGAGAATGTGCTCCCCAAGCAGAGGAACTCAGACGAATGAAACCCAAACGAAGCGAGTTGTCAATTTCTTGCCTAGTTTCAAGAAGTTCATGTGGCGGCATTTTATAAGGACGCTTGGCAATAGGAGTAGTACTGGGTACCAAGTCAATGACAAACTCGACAGCTCGAGCACGGGGAATCCCCGGAAGTTCTTCTAGAAAAACATCTTGGAATTCTCGGACCACTCGAATGTTTTCAATCCCCTCAAGAGGCGACACATTTAATGCATTCAAGGCATATAGCCGTGCCTCAGCATTTCAGATGAGATGAGCATGGTAGCTTATTAATTCATCTGAAGGGTGTAGGAGGTGGACGGTCTTGGTGGCACAAACGATCGATGCCGTATTATCTTTCAACTAGTCCATCCCCAGTATGAGATCAATGTTGGATGACTTTAGTAGGATGGGGTTGGCAAGGAACTCTAATCCTTCAATTTCAACTGGAACATGGGGGCAAACCACAGAGGTTTGGCATTCGCCCTCAGGGGTGTTTACCACTATCGGGATGTTCATCTCTTCGCTCCTAATGTCATGCATGTATGCAAAATTTTACAACATAAAGGAATGGGATGCTCCTGTATCAAACAATACAGAAGCAGGTACTGAGTTAACGAGAAGTGTACCCATCACGGTAGCAGGCTGGTCTTGAGCTTGACCCATATCAATGTTGTTGGCCTGACCATGAACATAAGCAGGCTTAGCATTGAAGTTGCGGTTCTGGTTGTTGCCACTGCCAGTTGAGGGAAGTGTCAGTTGATTCGGATTCTACCTGCAGTCTCTAGCACGGTGACCTGGACGGCCACACTTGAAGCACAACCCATCCTCAGGACGGGAAGGAGGAACTCGAGGCGGTGGAGTTGGAAGCCTCGACTGCCTGGGTGGCGGAGGAGGCACGCGAGGTGCAACATAGGACGACCTCGGAGTAGGAGCAGGTGCATGGTACATGTTGTTGGGAATCCAGATCTTCCGCTTCTGTGCAGATGGGCCCGAAGATGAGCCCATGTCACGGTTGCGCTTGCTGCTATCCTTGTATTCCTGCAGACGAGTCTCAACCTGAATAGCCTTGTTCACCAGGGTGGCGAAATTAGCAAAGTCCTCAACGAGGAGTGTCAGCTTGATATCAGGGTGGCGGCCTTCACGGAACTTCTCCTGTCTGCATGCATCAGTTGCAATGTCTTCTTCAACATAGCGAGATAAGTCCAGAAATTCCCGCTGATAAGCATCCATAGTCTTGTTGCCCTGGACCAGGTTGTGGAACTCGCGCTTCTTCCAGTCCATGATTCCCTGAGGAATGTAGCAAGCACGGAAAGCAGCCTTGAACTCTGTCCAAGTGATGACAGTTCCATCAGGCTGAGAGCGCGTGTGGCTGTCCCACCATTGAGCAGCGGGACCCTTCAGGAAGTAGGCGGCAAAGTTGACATAGCTCGCCAGGGGCACATTGGCAGACTCCAGCTCATAAGCAATGTCACGGAGCCAGTCATCAGCATCAAGAGGCTGAGTTGAACTACGGTAGATCGCAGGGTTGGGGCGGCAGAAATCTTGCAGTGTCACGCCTTGCTGTTGGTTCATGTTCGGCCTTTGGAACTGATCCATGAGCCCTTACATAAACTGGCGGTTCAGCTCAAACTTTTGGATCATCCCCGCCATATACTCACGAGGCAGGGGTGGTGCATCGTTGGCAGGGCCACTCGGGCGGCCAGCTGGTCTAACCATCCTGTTAAATATTTAACAGGGGTAGTTTAGCTTGAAGTAATTGCAAAGGCATCGCACACATTCATGAAGTAATCAAGCATGATGAAAGGGAAATTCGATAGATACTTCATAGTAGTTGAGTTCGACATACAGACACATACATAAGTTCGATTACAGACTAACAATTACAAATTCGAAATTTGGCGATAGCCTGGACGCATTAGACGATACCCTGGACTCACTAGGCGACACGCAGGCACGCGGTGGAAGAGTACCACGACGAGATATAGCGATAAGGCTATATCAACGTCGGAGAGGACGAACGAATCCTGGTAGCTGGCGGTGATAGAAGGTAGGAACAAGACCCTGTATCCCGTTGTGACTCTGGTGAGGGTACCGCATCCACTCGAGGAGTTGAGGTCCAAGTGCAGGTGTTCTACCCCCAACATCACTCCACTCGAGACCTGATGGTAGCTTTGTCCTACTTGACTCGCGGATGTGCATAGGGGGAACCCTCAGGCAGTGTGATGGCTGCAGCTCTGTCAACGCGTCGTAAAGACGAGCGCGTGTAGCATACAGCTCCACAGTCAGAGCTCGAAAAGCACAATCCAGTGCCTCAGTGTACTGCACCAGAACGCGAGCGTCGTAGCGACACGTCACGTAGGGGGCGCAAACAGCGACGTAGTATCGGTCGCTGCGCTCCCGAACGTCAACAGTGTAGGCAGTGAGATCAGACCGAGTCTCATCCCCAGCAGGAGCATGCGGGATGTATCTGAAAGGGCTCTCCTCCGGGTGAGGGTACGCTCCACGGAGGCGGGTGATAGCGATGTAGGCCGCATCATGGACGGCCATCTCGACTGACACTCCAATACCACAGAAGACGTGGCGCTCGAGGGTTTTGCTGCCCATCTGGTCGAAGATGCGAACCTCAGCCTGGTACTGGTACTGGTTGTACTCGGGGAAGTCCTCGTACACAGAGTACTCGGGGTACCAGCGATATCCCAGCCTGGTCATGAGGTCGACCAAAATGGCCGGGAACCCAGTTGTCTCAGTGGCCTGTGTGAGGCGCACGTGCTGTCTTGCGGGACACATCAAAAAAATAAGATTGACGGATGTCAAATGACAGTGTGTGCAATATATATTTAGGAGAAAAGAGTAGATAGTCCAGCGCTCCGGGTTGATGTGATTACGAGAACCTAATGTTAGAGTTAGTAAAATCTTTAACCCGAAAGAGAAGAGAGAGTAGAGCCCAGATTATAGGAAAGGAGTAAAAGATACTAATACCACCCAATTGAGATGTGGGCCCGTAAGCCACAACATCAGTGTTAGTGAAAGTGCGTTATATTGACTAGAGGGGGGGTGAATAGGAGATTTTTAGAATTTCATCACTAAGGAAATTCCTTTTGAGGAAATTCCTCACTGATGACTAACTCACATCGGAAACAGTAAAGGATCAGGAGTGCAAAGTTTCACTACATCAGTTTTTCAGTATGAGGAATGTGAAAACAGATTGCACAGTAAGCAGGCACGCAGAAAACAGATGAGGATTAACTTGTGTGAAGAATTTGGGGTTGAGGAATTTCAGAGAAAGTCTTTAGCAAATTCTTCAAACAGTGACAGTGAAAGTCATCAACACATAATCCGAGGAATGTAAAGAGTTGAGGAATTAGAACTCGTTTCACAGCGAAGACAGTAGTTGATGACCCAGTTCCAATTGCTGTGATAGTTGTACATCTGGTTTGGAGCGGCTTGGTATTGAAACCAAAAGACACACAGTCCCGGGACACACAGTCCCTACCATATTCTCCTTGGGCTAAGAACACACAGTCCTTGCCCAACACTCGTGGTAAGTCTTCAGGGCACACTTCCAAACCCTCACAAACTTGGTCACCCCGCGATCCACAATTGACTGCTGGATTGCTCTACACCATGACGCCTAACCGTCTGGAGGATGCACAGTCCTCAAAGGTAAAAGGCTTCAGTCCCACACAGGAACAACTTCTTCAGTGATGCTCAATCACTTGGTTCTCGGTTTGTGGTTTGGTGTTTGGGGTATTTCCTCACTGATGAATTACTCTCGAAGACTCTGAGGAATTGGGTTGCTCTTATGACAACTGTCAGTTTCTAACGGAGCAGCCAACCAGCTAATGGTTGTGGGGGCGGCTATTTATAGCCTGGGAGCATCCCGACATGATTTGACACTAATGCCCTTAAATGATATGACCGTTGGTGTGGATAAGACCAATGATGTGGCGTGGCTACCAAAACGGTCGGAACCCTCAACTATGAGAGTCCTCATGTCACTCATATTCCTCACTTGAGGCTTTTGGTAGGATTAGGCTTGGGTTGAGCATCATGAGGAAATTCATTCCAATGTGTTACCTCGACCCCCTTTAACAGTACGGTGTTCCTATTACTCAAGTGTGAAGAAAACAAAACAGAAAGAGTAAATCTTCATGCTTCAAATTCTTCAGAATGATTTTCTTCAGGACACACCGAATTCCTCAATTTCAATATCTTTATGAGGAATATCAATTTCATCGCAGATTCTTCGCGATTCAATTCTTCAGCTTCAGACCAATTTCTTCAACCGAAGATATACATTTTTAGGGGTCGATATTCATCAAATATTTCAAAGTCCTCACTGACTTATAGATCCTGTGTACACTCATGAACACATTAGATACTTAACCTATAAGTCTTCAAACCACCAAAATCACTAAGGGGCACTAGATGCACTTACAATCTCCGCCTTTTTGGTGGTTGATGACAATTAGGTTAAGTCTTCAATAGGGATAAAAATATGAAGTGTAAATACTCATTTGAGGAATTTGAAATCAAGATTCAGAGAGACTCCCCCTGAAGATGTGCATATCTTGAGGATTTTTATTTTCACAGCAAATGCACATTGATGATTTATATCATGGAGATCTCCCCCTGAGTCTTGTAAATCATGCATACATATGACATACAGTATGAAGAAATTGAAGATGCATGATGACAAATGGTATCTGACGAATTCCAACATGCGTGCATTAAAAGTTTGAGGAATAAGCATGCGAAGAAAAACGTTCAAAAGCGTCAGAGTACCATCGGGCTTAAGTTACAACTCATTACATAAACACTTCAGAAGAGCCAAGAGTTTCTAACTTAAATATAGTTCATAAGCCCCAAAATATCCCGCTTGAAGACTAACTCTCAAGTTTCTCCCCCTTTGTCATCAAGTGACAAAAAGGGACAAACTGAGGACTAACGCCCATGAAGACTTCACTCCATGGCAGTTGATGAAGACGCGTGAGGATTCTTGGGAGTAGTCTTCTTCCTTGGACCGGTGGCAGTGTATTGTTGTTCTTCATCAGATTCCGCAGTGCGGAATGAAGAAAATAAACTATCCTCAAGGTCTGGAACTAGAATTGGCATGAACTTCTTCTTTGGTGGCCATGACCAGTCAAAGTCTCGCACAAACTCCAATTCTTCAAGTTCTGCCGGAGTCTTCAGATGAGCAAGTGTAGCCCAGGTGCGATCAAAAACCTCATGAAGATAATGATGATTAAGCTTCACAGCATTCCGCGTTTCATTGAGGGTTTCCACAATGGCGCCCAATTGGCGTTTGACCCACTTGTGATTCCGATCCACCTTTTGGTGAAGACTGAGGAGGAGCTCTCTGGTATTCAGCACGCGAGGAGCAACAGGGCTTGGAGGATGACTCTCGGTATCATCCCATGAAGAATATGGCTCAGGCTCTCTAAACCGACCATCAAGGGGCCTACTGCCTTCATCAATGACAGACTTGCCTTTTCCTTCAACAGGCTCGAAAGTCTTCTTGTTGACCCTGATAGGAGGCATGTAACCTACATGGTTGTTGCAATCAGCGTGAAAGTTGATGCCTGTCCTTTTCCTGATGAATCTCATGATCCATGGAGCATATATCTTGTGGTCAAAAGGACACATTGCATTGTCGGCCAAAGTCCTCAAGAAGAAATCATGGATGTTGATAGGAATACCATGAATGATGTTGAAGCGGATATTCTTCATGAGGCCTACAACATCTTCTTCATCATCGTGGCCCTTGATTGGCGCAAGAACGCTGCAGAGGATTCTGTAAACAGTCCTTGGTTCATATTTGAGCTCGTGGATGAGGAAGGTTTTTCTCGGTGGTTTCCCTTTAGCCAAAGGCTTCATGAGGACTTCCATCATCCCGTTGGGCATCTCACGTTCATCATAAAGCTTCACGGCTTGTTCTTAAGGAATTGATACTGGCAGTTCACACAGGAGCTCAATGGCAAGAACCTTGTGGTGTGTTGTTTGCGTCATCCAGTCAAACACCCAAGTGTTGATATCTGCTGGATCCCCAGATATGTGAAGCGTGGCATAAAATTGAAGAATGAGGTCACTGTTCTAATCACAGATATCTGAGCACATTGGGAGAAGTCCAGCTTCATGAAGGACGTTGAAGACTGGAGCTAGGCATGGTATTGCTTCAAGCTCAACATGAGGAATATGCCTGTGCTGGAAAATCTTGTTTCGTCCACACAACATAGAGGCATAGTAATTGAGTTGTGTCCTCGTCCAAATCTTCAGATGCCTGATTTGAGGCTTGTCATAGGGATTTTCTCCGATGAAGAACATGTGTTCTTCAAAGAAGGACTCCTTTTGAAACTTTGGCCGCTTGGAGAACGGCTGACGTTGTATTGGCTGAAGATTTTGCTGTTGGACTTGAGGGGATACAACAATTGCAGACTCTGGGTTGAGCACGACGAAAGCATTGTCTTGGTATGGTGCATTTTCCTCAGCATGTTCCTCAGGGTGAGGAATTTCATCAGCTTGAGCTTCAGGCTGAGGAGCATGCTCTTGTTGTGCTTTAGGCTGAGGAATGGGATCTGGCTGATCTTCAGGCTGAGGAATGTGATCTGGCTGAGCCTCAAGCTGAGGAATGTCGTCAACTGGAGCATCCCATTGAGGGTTTTGCTCAGGAGGAGGAATGGGTTCACCCTGAGCCTCAGTTTGAGGATCTTGCTCAGGAGGAGGAGTGGCGTCAGCTTGATCCTCAGGTTGAGGATTTTGCTTAGGACTCTGAATTTCATCAGCTTGAGGATTGTCACTTTGTTCTTCCTCAGCTTGCTTGGTGACAGAGCCAGATTCATCAGCTGGTGCAGCTGATCCTTGTGGAGTTTCTACATGAGGAATGGAGGGCTGAGGACTGTCGTCAATGCGAATTTCTTCGTCAGTATGTTCCTCAGATGTAGCATCCTTCATTTCCTCATCTGGCCCTTTCTCCTGGTCTTCAAAGGTGACCATTTCATAAGATGGAGCGATGTTAAGAGGCACAGGGTCTAGTGGAGCATTTTCTTCAAGTGCTTTGAGGCGCTTGGCCTCAGTGTGTTCTTCTGCTGAAGATACCTTTCTCTTCTTGGCTTCCTTTTCAACAGCCCTTGTCTTCTTCACGTCTGATGCAGACAGAGTCATCTTCTTCACCTTTGAAGATTTTGGTGAAGGTGTTTTCTCAGCAGATTGATCAGCTAGCTTTGAGGAACCAGCTGGAGTAGAGTCATCAGCTGGCTTTGAAGCAACAGCTGTAACAGATTCATCAGCTGGCTTGGAAGCAGCAGCTGGAGCAGGGTCTGTCTCACCAGCTGTGGCAGATGCATCAGCTGGATTTTCAGTCGTGATTTCCTCAATTGCCGGTTCATCCACACGGCTTTCTTGAGGGATTTCCTTAGCTTGAGCAGTTTCATCAACTGGTTCTTCTATCAAAGACCGAGGAGTTGGTACTGGAGGGGCAGCTTTCTTGTTGTAGTCATTAACAGCTTTAGTAGCAAGTTTGATGAAATTACTTTTGAGACTTTGATGGTCAGAAAGCTTGGAGTACTTATCTGTCGAAGTCCTCAACTCTGCCCGTGTTGACACAAGATCATCAGGCGTCAGATTGAGGAGATTCTGCTTAAGGAATTTCTCCTTCTTGAGCTTAGCCACCTTGGCCTGTTTAGCTTGCTGCTCCTTCCACTTGGCCTCGTTGATGAATATGGCCACCATGTGGCTGATGCTAGGGGGAAGTTTCAAATCATCAAGCGGAGTGTTGGGGTCCTCATACCAGATATTGATGTAGTCTAGGAGGACTTTTGGGTCCATGGCCAGAGGAATGGAGCTACCAGAAGCTTGAGCTACCCTCTCCTGCTTGTTTCTGATCATTGCTTGCAAAGTTTCATCATCATATTTATCACTTCCCTCTGATGCAGAAGGGACCGTGATGATTTTGCTTGGGCTGGGTCTTTTGCCTCTCCCAGCAGTCACCTTAGTCTCCACAGGAGTTGGTGAAGACATTGTCTTCGAGCTGGTTGCAGCTGGGAGTGAGGAGCTGGAGGTAGCTGGCAGTGGCTTCACTATCGGCTTATGTTCAGGTTTTGAAGCCTGTGGTGGTGCTGAGGATTTTGGAGCTGAGGGTTTTGGTGTTGATGGTTTTGGAGCTGATACTGGAGCTGGTTTCTCTTGAGGTTTTGAAACCTTTGGTTTTGATGGCACAGACTTTTGTTGAGGAATTGCCGAGCCAGAAGTCTCAGGAGTAGAGGAAGTAGCGGCAGTTGAAGCAGCAACAGATGATTCATTGAATTTCCTCACAGCAGCCTCTGCCTGCTTCTTGAGCTTTGCCAAGTGCTTTTCCTTTTCATTAGGATAATCATCAAGCGTCTTGAGGCTTGAGGGATGTGCTTCTTGATAATCCTCAAGTGGAGCCCGTTTGCCAGGAGGCTTTAGAGCGAATTTCTTCGCATATTTGGGAGTGACGAATCTGTACTCCTTCCACTCCTTAGCCCATCGGCGTTCAATCTTCTGAAGCCGAATCTTTCTCTTGGGCATAGTCTCATTTTCATCAAGGGTGCAGTAATCCAGGTATATATCCTCAGGGATGTCTAAGGCTGTATTCTGCTCAAGTTTCTTGCCTCCCTTTTGCTTCATATCATCCTCCATTTTCTTCAGCTGAGGATTTTGCTGATGAGATTGAACTCTTGAGGACTCTGATGAGACTTGAAGATTTTCTTCAAGAAATGCTGCAAATGAGTTAATTTGATGAGAACCAAGAGATTCATCAGCTGACATGTGTGTACAGGTGAACAGAGTATAGTTGCGAGGAATTTGGAGAGGTCATATGCGTTCTCAGATTTGAAGAAATTGAAAAAATTTGTCAGTTGAGGAATTTGACCAGTGGTTGAGGAATTTGCCTAAGCATACTGTTCTTGGGTTCCAGAGTTGTACAGATCTGAAAATTAGCACAACTGAGGAATCTCGTGAAAATCTTGGATGCTTAGTGAAGTTCATCAATAGTGTGGTGATAGGCAGTGTGTGAGGAAAAAGGAACATATGGATTCTTGAGGAAAAACAGATTTCACATCACAGAGGTAAAATAGTAGATCAAACTTGCTGTAAAAATAGGGTTTTTATTTACCCTAGATGGCGCGCACGAAGAACAGAGAAGAGTAGCAGGGAGAAGCTCTTTTGGTGCGTGTCCAATGCGCCCTAACCCGGCAGCAGAGGACGTCTACGGCGGAGGCGGACGAGGATGGTTCGACTCCGGCGTGGTTTCGGCGACGGAAAAGTCGAGGCAGTGAAGCTCTTCTTCGCCGGCGATGAGACTTCCAGCGGTGGCGCTAGGGTTCGGGGCTTTTGCTGTAGCAGGAGAGCGATGGAGCGAAGAAGTGTTTACCGAGGGGGATGGGGACATATTTATAGCGAGGCAGTTACTATTTGCGCGAAAAAATCGGACCAAATAGCCCCTGCCTCTACGTCTTCGCAGGACACGTGTAGCTTACGAGCAAAGCGGTGGAGATCGTGGTTATCCGAACGAGGAAAGTGGGGTTCATTTACTGTTCATTTTAAAAAAATATTTTTGAAGATTTGAGGATTTTGTTACAAAATCATCAGCTGACAAGGACGCAGTGAGGATTTCGAACGAAGTTTCAAGTAGAACGCATATGAAGAATTGAATAGACTGGATGATAATAACATAGAGGGAAAGTAGGGTCCGATCACATTCACTTAGATTCTGCCTCGGAATCCATTTCCTTGCCAATAAGTGCCCGAGCCTTTCTGAAACTAGTCTTCTTGTGCGATGAGGGCTTTGAAGATGAGGATTTTGAAGATTTCTTCTTCTTCTTCGAGTCATCAGAACTGTCATCCTTGTATTTCTTCTTCTTTGATTCCTTTCCCCAACGGGGACAATGAGCAATGTAGTGACCTGATTTCTTGCATTTGTGGCAGGTTCTTTTATTGTAGTCCTCAGATGAAGATTCTGTTTTCCTCATATCTCTTCTTGAAGATTTACCGAACTGGCCACATCGTGTAAACCTTTGGAATTTCCTTACGAGCATTGCAAGGTCCTGTCCAAATTCTTGAGGGTCACCAATGATATCATCTGAGTCTTCTTCTTCAGATGAGTAAATTGCTCTAGCCTTCAGTGCACGTGGTCTAGAATAGCTTGGTCCATATAGATCTTTCTTTTCTTCTTGCTGGAATTCATGAGTATTGAGTCTTTCGAGTATATCAGCTGGATCAAGCATCTTGTAGTCTGGTCTTTCTTGAATCATCAGGACTAAAGTATCAAATGAAGAATCCAAAGATCTTAGCAGTTTCTTCACAACTTCGTGATCAGTAATGTCTCGAGCTCCCAGTGCTTGCAGTTCATTTGATATGTGAGTGAGGCGATCAAAGGTATCTTGGTAGCTTTCATTGTCAAGCCTCTTGAAGCGATTGAAGAGATTGCAAAGAACATCATCACGAGAATCACGCTGGGTTGATACTCCTTCATTTACTTTGCACAGTCTCTCCCAGATAAGTGTCGCTGAGCCCAAAGCACTCACTCTTCCAAACTGGCCTGGGCTCAGATGGCCACAGATGATATTCTTCGCTTGAGAATCAAGTTGCTTGAATTTCTTCACATCAGCAGCAGAGACACCAACAGAGATGATGGGGACGCCATGTTCCACAACATACCAGAGATCATTGTCAATAGCTTGTAGATGCATCTGCATCTTGGTCTTCCAGAAGGGAAAGTTCTTTCCTTCGAAAGTAGGACATGCTGCAGTAACCTTAATCATGCCTACAATCGACATAACTAAAACTCCAGGTGGTTAAACCAAAATCACACAGAACAAGGGAGTACTGGGCTCTGATGCCAATTGAAAGTGCGTTATATCGACTAGAGGGGGGGGGGGGGTGAATAGGAGATTTTTAGAATTTCATCACTGAGGAAATTCCTTTTGAGGAAATTCCTCACTGATGGCTAACTCACAGCGGAAACAGTAAAGGATCAGGAGTGCAAAGTTTCACTACAATAGTTTTTCAGTATGAGGAATGTGAAAACAGATTGCACAGTAAGCAGGCACGCAGAAAACAGATGAGGATTAAATTGCGTGAAGAATTTGGGGTTGAGTTATTTCAGAGAAAGTCTTCAGAAAATTCTTCAAACAGTGACAGTGAAAGTCATCAACACATAATCCGAGGAATGTAAAGAGTTGAGGAATTAGAACTCGTTTCACAGCGAAGACAGTAGTTGATGACCCAGTTCCAACTGCTGTGATAGTTGTACATCTGGTTTGGAGCGGCTTGGTATTGAAACCAAAAGACACACAGTCCCGGGACACACAGTCCCTACCATATTCTCCTTGGGCTAAGAACACACAGTCCTTGCCCAACACTCGTGGTAAGTCTTCAGGGCACACTTCCAAACCCTCACAAACTTGGTCACCCGGCGATCCACAATTGATTGCTGGATTGCTCTAGACCATGATGCCTAACCGTCTGGAGGATGCACAGTCCTCAAAGGTAAAAGGCTTCAGTCCCACACAGGAACAACTTCTTCAGTGATGCTCAATCACTTGGTTCTCGGTTTGTGGTTTGGTGTTTGGGGTATTTCCTCACTGATGAATTACTCTCGAAGACTCTGAGGAATTGGGTTGCTCTTATGACAAGTGTCAGTTTCTAACGGAGCAGCCAACCAGCTAATGGTTGTGGGGGGCGGCTATTTATAGCCTGGGAGCATCCCGACATGATTTGACACTAATGCCCTTAAATGATATGACCGTTGGTGTGGATAAGACCAATGATGTGGCGTGGCTATCGAAACAGTCGGAACCCTCAACTGTGAGAGTCCTCATGTCACTCATATTCCTCACTTGAGGCTTTTGGTAGGATTAGGCTTGGGTTGAGCATCATGAGGAAATTCATTCCAATGTGTTACCTCGACCCCCTTTAACAGTACGGTGTTCCTATTACTCAAGTGTGAAGAAAACAAAACAGAAAGAGTAAATCTTCATGCTTCAAATTCTTCAGAATGATTTTCTTCAGGACACACCAAATTCCTCAATTTCAATATCTTCATGAGGAATATCAATTTCATCGCAGATTCTTCGCGATTCAATTCTTCAGCTTCAGACCAATTTTTCAACCGAAGATATACATTTTTAAGGGTCGATATTCATCAAATATTTCAAACTCCTCAGTGACTTATAGATCCTGTGTACACTCTTGAACACATTAGATACTTAACCTATAAGTCTTCAAAGCACCAAAATCACTAAGGGGCACTAGATGCACTTACAGTTAGTAAAGTTTTTCAAACACTACACTCAACTTCGGCCAAGGAGTTTGAAAGGGGGCTACCTACAGGCAGTCGGCTCTGATACCAACTTGTGACGCCCTCGGTTTAATCGTACGCTAATCATACACGCAAATGCGTACGATCAAACTCAAGGACTCACGGCAAGATATCACAACACAACTCTAGACATAAATAAAACAATGTCAGCTTCATATTACAAGCCAGGGGCCTCGAGGGCTAGAATATGAAAGCTCTATAAACACACGAGTCTGCGGAAGCAACAATATCTGAGTACAGACATAAAACATGGGGTGCCTTAGAGAAGGCTAGCACAAAAGATACATCGATCGAACGAGGCGAGGCCTCCTGCCTGGGAACCTCCTAACAACTCCTGGTCATCAGCGGCCTCCACGTAGTAGTAGGCACCGTCGGGGTAGCAGTCGTCTTCGACGGGGACCTCCATCTCCTGGGCTCCATCATCTGGTCGCAGCAACGGATCAAGGGGGCAAGGGGGAGCAAAGCAACAGTGAGTACTCATCCAACGTACTCGCAGGTCTTACATGAGAACTATTCTAGGTATGCATCAGTATCAAAGAAGGGGGGTGGTTATATGTGGACTGACTGCATCAATGCGAGAAAAGAGAGAGAAGGCCTAGTCCTATCGAAGACTAGCATATTCAGGGTCTTGCAGCGATAGACGAGAGTTGAACATGTGTAACAAAATTAATGGTCATATTGTTGCAGCAATATTAAAGTGAGGTCACGCCCAGAAATCCTCCCTCGACTCCCTAGGAGGAAGCAATCACGGGGCAAATAAATCCAGTTAAGTAACAATTGTAGTTGTATAAGATCAGGGCACAACTCCGAGTCGTCCTGTAACCGTGGACACAGCTATCCAAATAGTAAATTTTCATCCCTGCAGGGGTGCACCACATGTCCCGTCACGCTCGATAACACTATGGCCGGACACACTTTTCTGGGTCATGCCCGACCTCGGAATATCGACACGTCGCAGCCCCACCTAAGACTCAACAAAGAGGCCAGCCCGCCGGTCTAAATCCTAAGCACAAAGGGTTCATGTGCCCAGTTCCCCTTCGCGCTCCTGCACGATGCGTGGGCGGCCGACGTCAGTCCTAGCATCCCTTAATCACAAGCGTGATGCATCTTGGGACCACTCGGGCGCGCGCCGCTACATTGCTGACATCTGAAAAGCTTCGGCTGATACCACGACGCCGAGTACCCATAATTCTTCCCACGTAGCCGGTTAGTGTGAAAAGGTCTCCAACCAACCCAGATCAAATACCCAAATCCATTATCATTTTAATTAGGCCATCGACACAATCTCGCGGGAATCCACCCGACTAACATCTAATCACCAATGATCCCAGTAACATGGTCGAGTAACTGTTTGGTTGTAACATCGGGGGAATCCGAGGTATCACCCTCTTTGGATTCCAAATGATGTATCCGTCAAGGTGGGCTTAGAGGAATCACCATCGGGGGTCCCACGCTTGATGGGTTGCACGACTGAGGCATCGTCGAGAATGGTGAAAGAGGAATCACCCTCGATAACCACGACCGACTAGCTATAGTACAAAGATATCATCAGGAGTACTTAGCGAGGTGTCATCCTCGGTACCCGATAGTATCTCTGTAGCATCGTACAACTAAGGGGGGGGGTTGTATGTGCTGTGTCGGGTCTGGCTCGTCGATCAGGGGTCGAGATTTGAAAACAAGCGGGGCAACTGGACTACGGGGTCAGAGGGGATGACTGCTCCGCCTATACTAAGAAGATTAAAGGTATGGTACTGAAAGTAGTAGTTCATCAAGAATATGCTATGCATCAGATATAGGAGCTAACTACAACAGTTGCAAAATTCTAATGCAAGCAGGAGGAAGAAAGACATAGGCGATATAGGAATGATCAAGGGGGTTTGCTTGCCTTGCTGCTCTGCGGCAAAGGACTGATCGGCAGGGTCGTAGATGTACCCGGCAGCAACGTCAGTCTCGGGGTCTACCGGAAAGAAGAGGGGGAAGAAACAATAAATAATAGCAACGGTGCAACACAATGCATGACATGGGAAGATGTAGGCTAGACATGAGCTAACGCAACAACATGCGTCATAGACGGGTCGGAAGAATATCTGACGATATTTTTCGGGTCTCGGGCTACTACCGGTCAGACTGGAAACGATGGAAATGTTCCATGTTTTCTATGCTAGGGACGCGTGGCACACGAATGGCCCGTGTATCCGGGTTCGTCTCGTTTTGCTGATCAACTTTCATGTTGAAAATATTTTGATCTGACTTACGGATTAATTAGTATTAATTTTTAAAGTTTTATTCAATAATTAGGAATTAAAAAACAGATTTAATTAATTTAATTAAACACTATTATGACATCAGCATGATGCCATGCTCACATCAGCAGTTGACTGGTCAACTGACCAGTGGGTCCCATGCGTCATAGGCACAAGTTTTTAATTAAGATTAAATAGTAATTAATCAGATTAATTTAGTGGGGGGCCCACGTGTCATACTCTAATTATTCTAATTACCCATTTAATTAATTAACTAAATAATTAAATAATATATCTATTTATTTATTTAATAAAAACATATTTTTATTTTTATATTTTAATTTTCATTTTTTTTAAAAGAGGGTGTGGGGCCTCCCTGTCATAGACAGCGGGGTGGGTTGGCCCACCGGTAAGTGGCTTAGGCTACATACACACAAAACACGTATAAACGTATTTATACAATCAACGTATTTCTCCATATACCTACATACATAAATACATACATACGTGCATCTCATACATACATAATACATACGGCATCTAATACATACATACATACACAAATACATCATTTTATTTTTATTCGTATCTAAAACTCTCTCTCCAACCTCTTTGTTAAACAACACAGAACTCTCAAACTCTCAACCACACAGAGAGAGGGACATCTCCAACATCACCTACTCGATCCTAACGACGTCGGAACGGAGCGCCGTTTGCCGGAATGGAACCGGGACGACGCAAGGAAGGAGACGGTGGGAGGAGCCTGAAAAGGGGCCCACCGATGTTGACGAGAGGGCCCGGTGAAGTCGGAGTTCTCGGGACGCGCGAAGGAGACGGCGAGGAGGAAGACGCGGCGGTGGTAGTGGCGCGGTTTCGGTGAGGTCATTGACGAGGAGGGCCGGCCGGTGGAGGTCGCCGGAGGGCCCGGCCGGATCCAACCCGGAGGAGGGGCGGCGGCCGGATGGGGCCGCCGGAGGGGCGATGCGGCAGGGATGGTTCCTGGGGGCCGACAGGATCGAGGGGGGGGGGGCGCTGGTGGGAGAAGTTGCAGGAAGGGTGGCCGACAGGAGAGGAAGGGGTCCGGCCGGGTGAGAAGGCGACGGGAGGTGGGGGCTCGGTCTCCAAGGGGAGGGAGGCCGACGGGAGGGAGAGAGACCTGGGGCTCGGTGGGGAGGCAGTGGGGTTCGATCTGGGAGGAGGAGGGAGGCCGAGAGAGGAGTAGGTGGGGGGAGGCTCTCGGTCTCGGGGGGGAGTGGGGGTTGGTGGGGCTCTCGGCATGGTGGTGGGGGGTGTCGTGGGGGGTAAGTGGGACTGGGCTCTCGTGGGGTAGAGAGCGGGAGATCGAGAGCCAGAGGGGAGGGTGCTCGCACGGGAGCGGGGCGACGGGAATTAGGGTTAGCCCCCCGTGGGGGGCTTTATACCCCACGGGTGGTGGGCCGAATGGGGAGGACGGTGGGCGAGTTTTGGCCCAGTTAGGCCAGGGGGTTTCGTTTTCTTTTTTTCTTTTTCTTTTTTTATGATTATTTATTTTATTCACAATATTCTTTTACAATTTATTATATATATTTTAATACTTTATTTATTTATTTATTTTTATTTACTATATTTCCTTTATTTATTTTATTCAAAGCTCCTCTTTTAAATATATAGGGATTACCTAATAATTTCAAAAGCGCCCGATTCACATTTATAATTCGTTAGAGGATTTTTATAACTCCCCGACGTTTTTATTTCAACAACACAAAACCTTTCTTGTTCGACTTAAATTTTAAGTTTCGAATTTTAATTCGGTTTCAACCAACACGAGATCATTGATATAATTAACGGTGACGTGGCATCATTAGCGCGGGATCACTGTCGCTTAATTACAATCATCACTGTAGAAAAAGTCGAGGATGTCACAAGAGTCATGGTGATGTACACCAATTCCTTATTTCGCCTTTATCTTGGCTAACGTCATATGCTAGGGAAAGATCTATATTCATATGTCAACTTGGAAGCGAGTGTTCATGAATTATTATTGTTGACATTACCCTTGCGGTAAGTAGTTGGGAGGCAAAACTATAAGCCCCTATCTTTCTCTATGTCCAACTGAAACTTTGATCTCATGAGTACCATGTGAGTTGTAGCAATTGTAGGAGACGGAAGGATGATTGAGTATGTGGATTTGCTTTACAAGCTCTTATTTGACTCTTTTCGATGTTATGATAAATTGCAATTGCTTCAATGACTATAGGCTATTGGTTGCTAATTCTTAATAAAGTTCTTGATCCATACTTTACTTTGTGAAGGAATCATCACTTTAGCATGAGAGATTATATGATGATATTGCTGTTCTGAATATGATCATGATGCCTGCATGTCCATATCTTGTTTTGTCGACACCTCTCTCTCTAAACATGTGGGCATATTTATTGATCTCGGCTTTCGCTTGAGGACAAGCGAGGTCTAAGCTTGGGGGAGTTGATACGTCCATTTTGCATCATGCTTTCATGTTGATATTTTTCGCTTTATGGGTTGTTATTACACTTCATTGTACAATACTTATGCCTTTTCTCTCTTATTTTACAAGGTTTATATGAAGAGGGAGAATGCGGGCAGCTGGAATTCTGGCCCGAAAAAGGAGCAAGTTTGAGATACCTATTCTGCACAACTCCAAAAGCCGTGAAAATCAACGGGGATTTATTTTGGAATTTATAAAAAATACTGGGCCGAAGAAGTACGAGAGGGGAGCCAGCAGGAGGCCACAAGCTTGCTAGGCGCGACCTCCCCCTGGCCGCGCCTAGGGGGCTTGTGGGCTCCCAGCTGGCCCTCTGCCCCCCTCTTTTGCTACAAGAAGGGTTCCGTTCCAGAAAAAATTAGGAGGAGGCTTTCGGGAGGAATCGTCGCCGCCACGAGGTGGAACTTGAGCAGAACCAATCTAGAGCTCCGGTAGGACGATCCTATCGGGGAAACTTCCCTCCCGGAGGGGGAAATCGTCGCCATCATCATCACGAACACTCCTCTCATCAGAGGGTACTCATCACCATCAACATCTTCATCAGCACCATCTCATCTCCAAACCCTAGTTCATCTCTTGTAACGAATCTCCATCTCGCTACTCCGATTGGTACTTGTAAGGTTGCTAGTAGTGTTAATTACTCTTTGTAGTTGATGCTAGTTGGATTACTTGGTGGAAGATTATATGTTCAGATCTTTGATGCTACTCATTACCTCTCTGGTCATGAATATGATTATGCTTTGTGAGTAGTCACTTTTGTTCCCGAGGACATGGGATAAGTCATGCTATAAGTAGTAATGTGAATTTGGTATTCGTTCGATATTTTGATGTGTTGTATGTTGTTTTTCCTCTAGTGGTGTTATGTGAACGTCGAATACATAACACTTCACCATTATTTGGGCCTAGAGGAAGGCATTGGGAAGTAGTAAGTAGATGATGGGTTGCTAGAGTGACAGAAGCTTAAACCCTAGTTTATGTGTTACTTCGTAAGGGGCTGATTTGGATCCACTAGTTTAATGTTATGGTTAGACTTTGTCTTAATTATTCTTTCGTAGTTGCGGATGCTTGCGAGAGGGGTTAATCATAAGTGGGATGCTTGTCCAAGTAAGGGCAGTACCCAAGCGCCGGTCCACCCACATATCAAACTATCAAAGTAGCGAACGCGAATCATATGAGCATGATGAAAACTAGCTTGACACAAATTCCCATGTGTCCTCGGGAGCGCTTTACCTCCTATAAGAGTTTGTCCAGGCTTGTACCTTGCTACAAAAGGGATTGGACCACTTTTCTGCACCATTGTTACTTTTGTTACTTGCTACTTGCTACGAATCATCTCACCACACAACTACTTGTTACCGATAATTTCAGTGCTTGCAGAGATTACCTTGCTGAAAACTACTTGTGAGATCCTTCTGCTCCTCATTGGGTTCGACACTCTTACTTATCGAAAGGACTAGATAGATCCCCTATACTTGTGAGTCATCATGGCGCGTCGGTGATGGTGATGAGCTATTCCTGCAGGGCTCCGCCCGAGCTCCGCAGAAAACCGATCTAGAGGAAGAACTACGAAGTAGAGGTTTAGGGTTGCACGCGGCAAAAGTTGTGTCTCAAAAAGCCCTAAACCTCAAGTATATATAGGACGAGCCAAGGGGTGAGGCTTGCCTCTAGGGCGCCGGCCTAAGGGAGGAGGGATCCTCCTTCAAGTCGGTTTGGAGGGAGGAGTCCCTTCCTTCCTTCCCACCTCCTCTTTTTTTTCCTTTTTTTTCCTTTTTTTTCTCCTTCGATTTTTTTCCTCTTGGCCGAAATAGCCCTATTGGGCTAGCCTCACCAGTCCACCAAGGGCTGGTGCGCCACCCATGTACTATTAGTTTCTCTCCCGGGTGGGTGGCCCCCTCCCGGTAAAAACCCGGAACCCATTCGTCATTCCTGGTACACTGCCGGCAATGCCCGAAGTCTTTCCGGAGGCCAAATGAAACAATCCTATATATCAATCTTCGTCTCCGGACCATATCGGAAACCCTCGTGACGTCCATGATCTCATCCGAGACTCCGAACAAACCTTTGGTCACCAACACCTATCACTCAACTATACCGAAACGTCACCGAACCTTAAGTGTGCAGACCCTGCGGGTTTGAGAACTATGCAAACATGACCTGAGACACTCCCCGGTCAATATCCAACAGCGGGACCTGGATGTCCATATTGGATCCTACATATTCTACGAAGATCTTATCGGTTGAACCTTTGTGCCAAGGATTCATATAATCCCGTATATCATTCCCCTTGCCCTTCGGTATGTTACTTGCCCGAGATTTGATCATTGGTATCCCTATACCTATTTCAATCTCATCACCGCCAAGTCTCTTTACTCGTTCTGTAATACAAGATCCCGTGACTAACACTTTAGTCACATTTCTTGCAAGGCTTATATGTGATGTTGTATTACTGAGTGGGCCCTGAGATACCTCTCCGTCACACAGAGTCACAAATCCCAGTCTTGATCCATGCTAACTCAACAGACACCTTCGGCGATACCTGTAGAGCACCTTTATAGTCACCCAGTAATGTTGCGACGTTTGATATACACAAGGTATTCCTCCGGTGTCAGTGAGTTACATGATCTCATGGTCATAGGAATGAATACTTGACACGCAAAAAACAATAGCAACAAAATGACACGATCACATGCTACATTTATAGTTTGGGTCTTGTCCATCACATCATTCTCCCAATAATGTGATCCAGTCATCAAGTGACAACACTTGCATATGGTCAGAAAATGTTAACCATCCTTGATCAACTGGCTAGTCAACTAGAGGGTTACTAGGGACATAGTTTTGTCTACGTATCCACACATGCATTTATGTTTTCATTCAATACAATTATAGCATGGATAATAAACGATTATCTTGAAATAAGAAATATAATAATAACTATTTTATCATTGCCTCTAGGGCATATTTCCAACAGTCTCCCACTTGCACTAGAGTCAATAATCTAGTCTCACATCGCTATGCGATTTACATTGGAACGAATCTAACACCCATACAGTTCTGGTGTTGATCATGCTTCGCTCGTGGAAGAGGTTTAGTCTGCAGATCTGCAACATTCAGATCTGTGTGCACTTTGCAAATATTTACGTCCTCTCCTTCGACATAGTCGCGGATGAGGTTGAAGCGTCGTTTGATGTGTCTGGTCTTCTTATGAAACCTTGGTTCCTTGGCTAGAGCAATGGCACCAGTGTTGTCACAGAACAGAGTTATTGGATTTAGTGCGCTCGGCACAACTCCAAGATCCGTCATGAACTGCTTTATCCAGACACGCTCCTTAGCCGCCTCCAAGGCAGCCATGTACTCCGTTTCACATGTAGAATCTGCTACGACGCTTTGCTCGGAACTGCACCAGCTTACCGCACCCCCATTGAGAATAAATACGTATCCGGTTTGAGACCTAGAGTCATCCGGATCAGTGTCAAAGCTTGCATCGACGTAACCCTTTACGACGAGCTCTTCGTCACCTCCATAAATGAGAAACATTTCCTTAGTCCTTTTCAGGTACTTCAGAATATTATTGACAATCGCCCAGTGTTCCACTCCTGGATCACTTTGAAACCTGCCTGCCATACTTATGGCCAGGCTGACGTCCGGTCTTGTGCACAACATTGCATACATGATAGACCCTATGGCTGAAGCATAGGGGACGGTACTCATCTTTTCTATATCTTCTGAAGTTACTGGACACTGAGTCTTACTCAACTTTATACCTTGTAACACTAGCAAGAACCCCTTCTTGGATTGCTCCATTTTGAACTTCTTCAAAACTTTATCAAGGCATGTGCTTTGTGAAAGTCCTATTAGGCGCCTCGATCTATCTCTATAGATCTTAATGCCTAATATGTAAGCAGCTTCTCCTAGGTCTTTCATTGAAAAACATTTGATCAAGTAATCCTTTACGCTCTCTAAAAACTCCACATTGTTTCCAATCAGCAATATGTCATCCACATATAATATTAGAAACGCTACAGAGCTCCCACTCACTTTCTTGTATATACAAGATTCTCCAACAACTTGTATAAACCCAAACGCCTTGATCACCTCATCAAAACACTTATTCCAACTCTGAGATGCTTGCACCAGTCCATAAAAAGATCGCTGGAGCTTGCATAATTTGTTAGCATTCTTTGGATCGACAAAACCTTCGGGTTGCATCATATACAACTCTTCCTTAAGAAAACCATTAAGGAACACCGTTTTGACATCCATCTGCGAGATTTCGTAATCGAAAAATGCAGCTATTGCTGACATGATTCGGACGGACTTAAGCATCGCTACCGGTGATAATGTCTCATCGTAGTCAACTCCTTGAACTTGTGAAAAACCCTTTGCCATAAGTCGAGCTTTATAAACGGTCACATTACCGTCTGCGTCCAGCTTCTTCTTAAAGATCCATTTGTTCTAAATAGCCTTGCGACCTTCAGGTAGTACTTCCAAAGTCCACACTTTGTTTTCATACATAGATCCTATCTCGGATTTCATGGCCTCTAACCATTTGTTGGAATCCGGGCCCACCATTGCTTCTTCATAATTCGCAGGCTCATTGTTGTCTAACAACATGATAGATAAGACAAGATTCCCATACCACTCAGGAGCAGTACGTGATCTTGTCGACCTACGAGGTCCGATAGTAACTTGATCCGGAGCTTCATGATCATCATCATTAGCTTCCTCCTCAACCGATGTCGCCTCGACAGAGATTTCCCTCTGCCCTACGGCACCATCTTGAGGGAGCAGAGGTTCCAAAACCTCATCAAGTTCTATCTTCCTCCCACTCAATTCTTTCGAGAGAAACTCTTTCTCAAGAAAAGCTCCGTTCTTAGCAACAAACACTTTGCCCTCGGATCTGAGATAGAAGGTGTACCCAACTGTCTCTTTTGGGTAACCTATGAAGACACACTTCTCTGCTTTGGGTTCCAGCTTTCCAGGCTAAAGCTTTTTGACATAAGCATCGCATCCCCAAACTTTAAGAAATGACAACTTTGGCTTCTTGCCGTGCCATACTTCATATGGTGTCGTCTCAACGGATTTTGATGGTGCCCTATTTAAAGTGAATGGAGCTGTCACTAATGCACAACCCCAAAACGATAATGGCAAATCGGTAAGAGACATCATAGATCACACCATATCTAACAAAGTACGATTACGACGTTCGGACACACCATTACGTTGTGGTGTTCCAGGCAGTGTCAACTGTGAAACGATTCCACATTGTCTTAAGTGAGCACCAAACTCGAAACTCAGATATTCACCCCCTTGATCAGATCGTAGGAACTTGATCTTCTTGTTACGATGATTTTCAACTTCACTCTGAAATTGTTTGAACTTTTCAAATGTTTTAGACTTGTGCTTCATTAAGTAGACATATCCATACCTACTCAAATCATTAGTGAAGGTGAGAAAATAACGATATCTGCCGTGCACCTCCACACTCATTACCCCGCAGACATCAGTATGTAGGATTTCCAACAAGTCACTTGCATGCTCCATTGTTCCAGAGAACGGAGTCTTAGTCGTCCTGCCCATGAGGCATGGTTCACACGGTCAAGTGATTCAAAATCAAGTGACTCCAAAAGCCGATCAACATGGAGTTTCTTCATGCGCTTTACACCAATATGACCTAAGCAGCAATGCCCAAAAAAGGTGTCGCTATCATTGTTAACTCTACATCTTTTGGTCTCAATGTTATGGATATGTGTGTCATCACAATCAAGATTCAATATGAACAAACCCCTCATATTGGGTGCATGACCATAAAAGATATTACTCATAAAAATAGAAAGACCATTACTCTCTGACTTAAATGAGTAACGTCTCGCAATAAACAAGATCCAGTTATAATGTTCATGCTTAATGCAGGCACTAAATAACAATTATTCAAGTTCATAACTAATCCCGATGGTAACCGAAGTGAGACTGTGCCGACGGCGATTGCATCAACCTTGGAACCATTTCCCACACGCATCGTCACTTCATCCTTCACGAGCCTTCGTTTATTTTGCAGTTCTTGCTTCGAGTTGCACATGTGAGCAACACAACCGGTATCAAATACCCAGGCACTACTACGAGAGTTGGTTAGGTACACATCAATAACATGTATATCACATATACCTAGTTTGGCATTGGCCGCCTTCTTATCAGCCAAATACTTGGGGCAGTTGTGCTTCCAGTGACCCATCCCCTTGCAATAATAGCACTCTGTTTCCGGTTTAGGTCCAGCCTTGGGTTTCTTTGTCGGAGGGACAACAGCTTTGCCGCTCTTCTTGGAGCTACCCTTCTTGCCTTTGCTGCTTTTCTTGAAACTAGTGGTCTTATTGACCATCAACACTTGATGTTCTTTCCGGAGTTCTGACTCGGCGACTTTCAGCATCGCGAATAACTCGCTGAGTGACTTATTCATCCCTTGCATGTTATAGTTCAACACAAAGCTCTTGTAGCTAGGTGGTAGTGATTGAAGAATTTTGTCAGTGATAGCCTCTTGCGGAAGTTCAATCCCCAGCTCAGCTAGACCGTTTGAGAACCCAGACATTTTGAGCACATGCTCACTGACAGACAAATTCTCCTTCATTTTGCTAGCATGGAATTTATAGGAGGTCTCATACCTCTCGATCCGGGCATTCTTCTGAAAGCTTCAACTCCTGGAACATCTCATATGCTCCATGTCGTTCAAAGCATCGTTGAAGTCTCGGTTCTATGCCATACAAGACTGCACATTTTGAACTAATGAGCAGTCCTCCTTACGTGCTTGCCAAGCGTTCAAAACATCTTGTTCACACATAGCGGGTGGTTCATCTCCTAGCGCTGCATCAATGACATAATTCTTTTTCCCAACTTGTAGGATAAGCCTCAGATTACGAGCCTAGTCTACAAAGTTGCTACGATCATCTTTCAGCTTAGCTTTCTCTAGGAACATATTGAAATTCAGGGTTGCTACTGCGTGAGCCATTGATCTACAACATAAAATATTGCAAAGGTTACTTAGACTATGTTCAAGACAATTAGAGTTTAACTAATCATATTACTAATAAACTCCCACTCAATGAGACATCCCTCTAGTCATTTGAGTGTGGCACGATCCAAATTCACTAACTCAAGTCCGATCATCACGTGAGTTGAGTGTAGTTTCAGTGGTAAACATCTCTATGTTAATCATATCAACCATACGATTCATGCTCGACCTTTCGGTCTCTTGTGTTTCGAGGCATGTTTGTACATGCTAGGCTCGTCAAGTTTAACTCGAGTGTTCCGCGTGTGCAACTGTTTTGCACCTGTTGTATGTGAATGTTGAGTCTATCACACCCGATCATCACGTGGTGTCTCCAAACGAAGAACCGTCGCAACGGTGCACAGTCGGGGAGGACACAATTTTATCTTGAAATTTAGTGAGGGATCACCTTATAATGGTACCATCGTTCTAAGAAAGATAAGGTGTATAAAAGGATTAAAATCACATGCAATTCATAAGTGACATGATATGTCCATGATCTTGTGCTTCTTGATCTCCATCACCAACGCACCAGCAAGATCTTCATCATCACCAGTGCCACACCATGATCTCCATCATCATTATCTCCATCATCATGATCTCCATCATCATGCCGCCATCGAGGTTGTCGTGCTATCTATGCTATTACTACTAAAGCTACAATCTAGCAATATAGTAAACGCATGTGCAAACACAAACGTTAGTTTAAAGACAACCCTATGGCTCGTGCGGGTTGCCGTAGCATCAACGTTCAAGTCGATATTTAACTATTACAACAAGATCATCTCATACATCCAATATATCACATCATGTCTTTGGACATATCACATCACATGCATACCCTGCAAAAACAACTTAGATGTCCTCTAATTTGTTGTTGCATGTTTTACGTGGCTGCTATGGGTATCTAGTATGATCGCATCTTACTTACGCAAAACCACAACAGTGATGTGCAAATTGCTATTTAACCTCTCTACAAGGACCGCCTCAGTCAAATCCGATTCAACTAAAGTTGAAGAAACAGACACCCGCTAGTCATCTTTATGCGACAAGTTCCATGTTAGTCGATGAAACCGGTCTCTCATAAGCGTACGAGTAAGGTTGGTTCGGGACGCTTCAATCCAACAATACCACCGAATCGAGAAAAGACTAATAAGGGCAGAAAATCAAACATCAACACCCACAAAAACTTTTGTGTTCTACTCAAGATTACATCTACGCATGAACCTAGCTCATGATGCCACTGTTGGGGAACGTTGCATGGGAAACAAAAAAAATTCCTACGCACACGAAGACCTATCATGGTGATGTTCATCTACGGGAGGGAGATCCGATCCACATACCCTTGTAGATCGCTAAGCGGGAAGCGTTAAGAAACGTGGTTGATGTAGTGGAACAGCTTCGTGATTCAAATCACCATCGTCCCACAACCCGTCCCGATCTATCACCGAATGGACGGCACCTCCGCATTCAGCACACGTACAGATCGACGACGTTCTCCGCCTTCTTGATCCAGCAAGAGAGACAGGGAAGTAGATGAGTTCTCCGGCAGCGCGACGACGCGCCAGTGATGGTGATGATCTATTCCTGCAGGGCTCCGCCCGAGCTCCACAGAAAACCAATCTAGAGGAAGAACTACGAAGTAGAGGTTTAGGGTTGCACGTGGCAAAAGTTGTGTCTCAAAAAGCCTTAAACCTCAAGTATATATAGAGGAGCCAAGGGGTGGGGCTTGCCTCTAGGGCACTGGCGGAAGGGAGGAGGGATCCTCCTCCAAGTCGGTTTGGAGGGAGGAGTCCCTTCCTTCCTTCCCACCTCGTTTTTTTTTCTTCTTTCCTTTTTTTCTTTCTCCTTTGATTTTTTCCACTTGGCCGAAATAGCCCTATTGAGCTGGCCTCATCAGCCCACCAAGGGCTGGTGCGCCACCCATGGGCTATTAGGTTCTCTCCCGGGTGGGTCGCCCCCTCCCGGTAAAAACCCGGAACCCATTGGTCACTCCTGGTACACTGCTGGCAATGCCCGAATTTTTTCCGGAAGCCAAATGAAACAATCCTATATATCAGTCTTCGTTTCCGGACCATTTCGGAAACCCTTGTGACGTCCATTATCTCATCCAGGACTCCTAACAAACCTTCGGTCACCAACAGCTATAACTCAACTATACCGAAACGTCACCGAACCTTAAGTGTGCAGACCCTGCGGGTTCGAGAACTATGCAGACATGACGTCAGACACTCCCCGGTCAATATCCAACAGCGGGACCTGGATGTCCATATTGGATCCTACATATTCTACGAAGATCTTATCGATTGAACCTCTGTGCCAAGGATTCATATAATCCCGTATATCATTCCCTTTGTCCTTCGGTATGTTACTTGCCCGAGATTTGATTGTCGGTATCCCTATACCTATTTCAATCTCGTTACCGGCAAGTCTCTTTACTCGTTCCGTAATACAAGATCCATTGGTTAACACTTTAGTCACATTGCTTGCAAGGCTTATATGTGATGTTGTATTACCGAGTGGGCCCTGAGATACCTCTCCGTCACACGGAGTGACAAATCCCAGTCTTGATCCATGCTAACTCAACGGACACCTTCGGAGATACATGTAGAGCACCTTTATAGTCACCCAGTAACGTTGCGACGTTTGATACACACAAGGTATTTCTCCGGTGTCAGTGAGTTAGATGATCTCATGGTCATAGGAATGAATACTTGACACACACAAAACAATAGCAACACAATGACATGATCACATGCTACATTTATAGTTTGGGTCTTGTCCATCACATCATTCTCCCAATGATGTGATCTAGTCATCAAGTGACAACACTTGCATATGGTCAGAAAACCTTAACCATCCTTGATCAACTGGCTAGTCAACTAGAGGGTTACTAGGGACATAGTTTTGTCTACATATCCACACATGCATTTATGTTTTCATCCAATACAATTATAGCATGGATAATAAACAATTATCTTGAAACAAGAAATATAGTAATAGCTATTTTACCATTGCCTCTAGGGCATATTTCGAACAGTCTATTCTTGTCTTTTGTATCGAGGTTGGTAATTCTAGCAGCTTCATTACAAAAATAAATAACATGCCCATCAATATTGTCTACCAAGAGATATTTAACCATTGCGATACTAGGTTCTACCTAGATTTGCTCTGAGGGTTTGGTTGTTCTAACATAACTTTTGTTAACCACAGTGGAGGCTTTAGCATGTTCGTTTATCCTAATAGGGAAAGGTGGTCGCTCAATGTAAGTAGTAGGCAAAAATTAGTCAACAATGTAAATAATAGTTTGAGCTTCAACTTTAATCGGTTCTTCAATTTTTTTCTTTAATAGGTGGATGATATTTAAACCACTTCTCTCTAGGGAGATCAACATGAGCAGCAAAGGTTTCACAAAATGAGGCTACTACCCCAGAGTCAACTCCATACTTAGTGCTAAAATCATTGAAAGCATCGGTATTCATAAAAGATTTAACACAATCAAACTTGGGTTTTATACCTCACTCTTTATCTTCGTCGATCTCCCAATCTTTCGAGTTGCGTTTAATTCTTTCTAAAAGACCCCACCTGGATTCAATAGTCTTCATAAACGAACCAGAGCAAGAAGTATCGAGCATGGTTTGATCATTATGAGAAAGTCGAGCATTGATACGTGTGGAACATGTTGATAATTTATGAAGTATTCATGCCATATTCACCTATGTTTACAATAATTTTATATGGTTTTGATGCACTTTGCATGATTTATTTAGAACTAACCCAGACTAACGTTGTTTTTAGCAGAACTACTGTGGTGTTGTTTTTTGTGCAGAAATCAAAGCTCTCCAAATGCAACAAAACTGTTTGACGATTTTTTCAAATAAAAGAGGCATTATAATCTTTGGTGGAGGACCAGAAGAGCCACGAGGTGGGCACAACCCACCAGGGCGCACCAGAGGCCCCAGGAGTGCCCTCGTGTCTTGTGCTCTCCTCGTGGCCCATCTTCGCGTGAAAGCGACGACCAAAAAACCTATAAATACAGAAACCTCCAGAAATAACCCTAGATGAGAAGTTCCACCGCTTCAAGGTCTCTATATCCAAGAAATACCAATCTATACCTCATTCCAGTACCCTGCCACACAGGGGAGATCATCACCGATGGCCATATTCATCATCCCGGCGGCCACCATGATGAGGAGGGAGTAGTCCACCCTCGGGGCTGACGGTTTGTACCAGTAGCTATGTGTTCAATCTCTCTCTATCGTGTTCTTGAGATGGCACGATCTTGATGTATTACGGGCTTTGTTAATATAGTTGGATCATATGGTGTTTTCCCCTCTGTATCTTGTTGTGATGAATTGAGTTTTCTATTTGAGATTTTGTTATTGTCGGATCAAATTTATTATATTGATTCACTTGATATATGTTTTGGTACTCAACCCGCGGATTCCCGAGGTGACATTGGGGTAATCTATGCATAGGGGTTGATGCACATTTTCGTCCTACTTTCTCCGGTAGAAATCTTGGGACACTCTTTGAGGTTCTTTGTGTTGGATTGAGTATTATGAATCTGAAATTGTTTGATGCATATCGTATAATTAACTCATGGATACTTGTGGTGACATTAGAGTATCTAGGTGACATTAGAGTTGGTAGATGCATATCATATGGTGTTATTTTAGTACGAACTCTTGAATTGATCTATCGGAAAGGATAACTTGGTGTTATGTTAGTAAGAACTCTTGGATAGATTGATCGGAAATGATAACTTTAAGGTGGTTTTATACCCTACAAACAATTTCTTCTTATGTTGTCCACTAGATAAGAACTTTGGAGTGATTCTTCATTGCACGTTGAGGGATGGTTCTGTGATCCAATTATATTAGCATTGTTGAGAGATTGCACTAGCGAAAGTACGGACCATAGGCCTCATTTTCAAGCATTGCAACAACATTTTTCTCGCTGTTTTACACTTGCTACCTTGCTGTTTTTATATTTTCAGATTACAAAAATCTATATCTACCATCATTACTACACTTGTATCACCATCTATTTGCTGAACTAGTGCACCTATGCAATTTACCATTGTATTCGGTGTATTGGGGATACAAGAGAGTTTTTATTATTTGGTTGTAGGGTTGTTTGAGAGAGACCATCTTCATCCTACACCTTCCACGGATTGATAAACCATAGGCCATCCACTTGAGATAAAATTTCTACTGTCCTACAAAACTCTACGCTTGGAGGCCCAACATATTGTACAAGAATAAAGTTGTGTAGTAGACATCAAGCTATTTTCTAGCACTCTTGCCGGGGAGGTGAGTGCTTGAAGGCATATCTTTAGATCTTGGAATTTAACCTTTTAGTTTCTTGTTTTATCACTAGTTTGGTTTATACAGAAAACTAAAAAATGGAATGGAGGTGACCTCATATTATTCGTCTTTATATTGTCTTTCATGAAAATGATGGTACACAAAATTGGGCTCAATTGTTAGAGAAGTAAGTTATGAAAATACTTGATGAGAATTCCTTGAATGATGAGAATGATAGTGATAATGCTAGTATGAATTCTATGAATATTTATGATGCTAATGATATGCAAAGCCACAAGCTTGGGGATGCTATGTTTGATGAATATGATACTTTTAGTCCCCCAAGTTTTGATGAGAAAAACTATTATGATGATGGCATGCCTTATATCTATGATGATTATTGTGATGACATGTATGATATAAAGAGTAATGAAAAAAATTAAACTTTTCATCATGATTTTAATATTCAATGTGGTTATGTCAATCAAGTGCCTCATGATGGTTATTTCGTTGAGTTTGCTCCCACTATTATGAATGAGAACAAGTTTCCTTATGTGGAGAGTGATAAATTTCGTATGCTTGTAGATCATGAAAAGAATGATGTATGCGATAGTTATATTTTTGAATTCCTTCATGATTCTACTAAAAAATATTATGAGGGACGAACCTATGCTTGTAGGAATTGCAACAATATCAAGTTTCCTCTCTATGTGTTCAAATTTTTGATGCTCTCTTGCATGTTTCAACTATTATTCCTATACGAGCATCATTGAAATCATCATGTCTAGCTAAAAGGCGTTAAAGAAAAGCGCTTATTGGGAGACAACCCAACACTTTTAATTTCTGCTTTTGTGTGTTCACATGATTAATCTACTATTGTAATCATGTTATGTATCTTTTATTTCAATAAAGTGCCAAGTAAAGCCTTTGAGATAGTGTGGAAACTTGTTTGTTTGATTCTGTGCAAAAACAAGTTTTGCGTCCAATAAATGAATGATGTGATTTTACTGGAGGGTAAAATGATTTTGAAATTTTTAAACACAATTTCTATGCAAATTCTGTGTGTTGTCCTAACTTTTAAGAATTTTTAGAGTTAGGGAAGTATGGTGATCATTCAGATCTTCACACATTGTTCTATTTTTGACAGGTTCTATTTTGCATGCATAGTTTGCTTGTTTTAGCATTTCCATAGATTATATTGAGTGATATAAGTTATGGGAATGATATAATGCAGTAGGTATCATGTGAGAACAATCATGAATCTTGTCTTGGCAGTACCTAAGTGAATGATTTATCTTTATTATACTAACCCATCTCACGAAGTTCCGTTAAGTTTTGTGTGATTGAAGTATTCAAGTTTTGGGTGAGATACCGATATGAGGTGAATAAGGAGAAGCAATAACCTAAGTTGGGGATGCCCAAGGCACCGCAAGGTAATTTCCAAGGAAGACTCAAGCGTCTAAGCTTGGGGATGCCCCGGAAGGCATCCCCTCTTTCATCTCCAGCATTATCGGTATATCTTACTTGAGGCTATATATTCATCACATGATATGTGTTTTGCTTGGAGCGTCATTTTATTTTGTTGTTCTCTGTTTGATGTTATTTATAATCTTGTTTTTCAATAAAAAGTTCCCAGAATTGCATTTAGAATGCTTGAATTGCATGTGTGATGTGTGCTGTATAAAAAAAGAAACTTTTGTTGTAATATTTGAATTATGAGATTTTACTCGAACGCTCAAACTTTCTAAAATTTTAACACAATACTATCAAACAAATTATCTATCATTTCCTAAATTTGATAATTTTTGGAGTTACATAAGTACACTATTTTAATAGATTGCTACACACTGCTCTGTTTGTACAGATTGCTGTCATAGTTTTGTTATGTACTTACTAGAGTTTTCATGGTTTATATTGATAGATATTAATTGTGGAAATGATAGTATATAGTACCTAATGTTTGAAAATTATTGTGAACCTTGTGTTGGCAGTACATGAAGTGTGGATTTATTCTTATGTGTACTAACCTATCTCACGAGTTCTTTTTGAGTTTTGTGTGGATGAAGTTTTTTTTGAATAGGTGAAACCATGAAATGAGAGGATTGAACAATATACAAAACTCAAGATTGGGTATGCCCAAGGAACTACAAGTAAATATTTCAAGAAGCCTGAAGCATCTAAGCTTTGGGGATGCTACGCATCCCACCTCTCTTCATCAACTATTATCGGTTAGCCTATGTTGAGCCTAAATTTTCATTTGTCCACATGATATGTGCTATTCTTGGAGTGTTATTTTCTTTTGCTTGTTATTTAATAAAATACTCAAATCTGAAAATATTTATTGAGAGAGAACCCTCACATAGCTACTTGATTGTTTACCTACTCATTGATCTTCACTTATATCTTTTGAAGAGTGGTTTGATGTTTACTCTTGAGCTTCACTTATATCCTATGAGTAAATTGCGAATCAATGAAATATCATAAATATGAAATTATCAATGTGATTTATGCTTAGTAGTAGCTCCACGTCTTGTTTATAAAGTAAAATCTATTGAAGTTTGACAATCACAATATTGGTCATACAAGCAACTCATGAATTATTCGTATAAGGAAGAGAACTTTCACATATAAATATATTATCTTGGACATCTTCTATGATTATGAATACCCATTAATTATTTTAAAACTTGAGAAAATTAGTTGAAATTGGACAAGGAAGACAACATAATGAGTTATGGTTGTGTACATTTGCATAGAAGTTATATTGTTATGGATCCTCCAACATGTGGTGTTTTCTTAGAACCTTTTGCTAGCCAAAACTTCGTACTAAGTAGAGATACTACTTGTGCATCCAAAAACCATTAAACCAAGTTTCTTGCCATGAGAGTCCACTATATCTACCTATATGCGGTATTACCGTGCCATTCCAAGTAAATTTGCATGTGCCACCTCTAAAATTTGAACTGAACATCTGTTTTGTGTGCCCGGACCGCTCATGGAGCGACACGGGGCAGTCAGTATCTTCCATGTTAAGCGGGTTATTCCCATGATGAGTGTTTATTCACTCATCCTTGCACGAGAGGGGCGGTAATAGGAATTCCCAGTCCCGAAGAAAAAATGCAAATAATTAAACAAAACTCCCACAGGAATGTTGTTGGTATGGACGGTACCCGTGGATTTGGCTAGCCGTGGAGTGTGTTTTTTGGTGGAGGGGGAGTAAACCCTTACTTTTACTGCTTGGGTACCTCCACTAATGTGTTTAACATAGAAAATATTGATAACTCTTGGTCGTAACGTTAACAGGATGGGTGCACCTCCCAAAATTACATATTCATCTCTTTTTAAACAATAAGCTCTCGCACATATGCAAATCCCCGCTTCCCTTTGTGAAGGGACAATCTATTTACTTTCATGTTGAGCCCACATCCTATTCCAACCTCAATCTATTAATTGGGAAGCATCATGTGGTGGGAAATGATCTAGGCACATATGACCAATCAAATATATTTGATCATGACTTATTATTGGTGACAATTATTTCTATGATAAATGAGTTGGGAGGCGAAACATCAAGCCCATATCTTTCTCTGTGTTTGATGGATGCCATTTGTGCTAAAAATATGCTTTGAGTACTAGCAATCATAGAAGACTATATGATGATTGAGTATGTGGAGCTCTTACTTAGACTTTGTTGAGAATAAGTTAAATTTCAATAGTTAGGTGACTAAGAACACAAGTTGTTAAGTTCCCAGACAATTCATTGTTTGAACCATAACATGTGAATTGGTTGCTACTTTATCATGATGAGTTTTATGAGAAAGAGTTTCTGTTATGATGCTAGGAAAAGTGGTTGAAATTATCATTGATCAAACTTATGCACTATGCTAGCATTCACACTTCATAATTTATTTCTTTTATCATTTACCTACTCGAGGGCGAGCAGGAATTAAGCTTGGGGATGCTGATACGTATGCAACGTATTGATAATTTATAAAGTATTCATGCCATATTCACCTATGTTTACAATAGTTTTATATGGTTTTGATGCACTTTGCATGATATATTCAGACCTAACCCAGACTCACGCCGTTTTCAGCAGAACTACCGTGGTGTTGTTTTTTGTGCAGAAACCAAAGTTCTCCAAATGGAATGAAACTTTTTGATATTTTTTTGGAATAGAAGAGGCACTAGAAGCTTCCTTGGAGTCCTAGAAGAGACACGAGGTGGCACAACCTACCAGGGTGTGCCAGGGGCCCCGCACGAGCCCTGGTGTCTTGTGCTCTCCTCGTGGCCCATCTTCGCGTGAAACAGAGGCCCAAAAATCCTATAAATATAGAAACCTCCAGAAATAACCTTAGATGAGAAGTTCCACCACCACAAGGTCTTTGTATCCATGAAATACCAATTTGGAGACATTCCAGTACCCTGCCAGAGAGGGGAGATCATCTCCGGTGGCCACCATGATGAAGATGTAATAGTCCACCCTCGGAGCTAACAGTTTGTACCAGTAGCTATGTGTTCAATCTCTCTCTCCTATTTTCTTGAGATGGCACAATCTTGATGTATCACGGGCTTTGTTAATATAGTTGGATAATATGGTGTTTTGCCCTCTCTATCTTGTTGTGATGAATTGAGTTTTCCCTTTGAGATTTCGTTATTATCGGATTGAATGTTTTTATGGATTTGAGAGCACTTGATATATGTCTTGCATATGAATACCCATGGTGACAATGGGGGTATTATATCGATTCACTTGATATATGTTCTGGTACTCAACTCACGGATTCCGGAGGTGACATTGGGGTAATCTATGCATAGGGGTTGATGCACGTTTTCGCCCTACTTTCTCCGGTAGAAATCTTGGGACACTCTTTGAGGTTCTTTGTTTTGGATTGAGTATTATGAATCTGAAGTTGTTTGATGCAGATCATATAATTAACTCATGGATACTTGTGGTGGCATTGGAGTATCTAGGTGACATTAGAGTTGGTTGATGCATATCATATGGTGTTATTTTAGTACGAACTCTTGAATAGATCAATCGAAAAGGATAACTTGGTGTTATGTTAGTACGATCTCTTGGATTGATCAATAGGAAAGGATAACTTTAAGGTGGTTTCATACCCTACAAACAATTTCTTCTTATGTTCTCCGCTAGAAAGAACTTTGGAGTGATTCTTTGTTGCATGTTGAGGGATGGTTATGGGATCCAATTATATTAGCATTGTTGAGAGATTGCACTAGCGAAAGTACGGACCCTAGGCCTCATTTTCAAGCATTACAACAATGTTTTGCTCGCTGTTTTACACTTGCTATCTTTCTGTTTTAATATTTTCAGATTACAAAAAACTATATCTACTATCATTACTACACTTGTATCACCATCTCTTCGCCGAACTAGTGCACCTATTGAATTTACCATTGTATTTGGTGTGCTGGAGACACAAGAGGCTTTTATTATTTGGTTGCAGGGTTGTTTGAGAGAGACCATCTTCATCCTACACCTCCCATGGATTGATAAACCCTAGGTCATCCACTTGAGGGAAAATTTCTACTGTCCTACAAAACTCTGCGCTTGGAGGCCCAACATAGTCTACAAGAATAAAGTTGTGTAGTAGACATCAAGGATAAAAATTCTGAACAATAATTTCTCATGAGAACTCATGATTGGGGCATGAATATAACAATGACTTCAGCCCCCTCAATCTAGGACGATACTTTCTCCTTCACGAGGCCAACAATTATAGATAAAATTCCGATCATGATGAACAAGATGCATATGATATTTTTTTGGTGAAACTCCAATTGCAATCGATTCCAGTTCCAAGATCATGTATCATCACATAGCCTATACCATGTTAATGATTTTACCCCCAAAGATAAAGGAAAAACCTTCTTCTTGACTTCATCTACGGATAAACCTGCAAGCCTAAATAATCCATAAACTTCATCCACATAGATTAGGTGCAAATCAAAATGTTTTGTCCATCTCCTGCATAAGGACTAGCTAGCAATTTCTCTATCATACCTGAAAAAATTTCATAATAAATATTTTTAGTAGGTGCAGCAGGTTGAGGGACAACTCTTGGTGTTTCTGGTAGAGGTGAAGATACCCCGAACAAGCCCCTCAAAGGATTACTTTCCATAATGACAACTAACAGTAAATTTCAACATGTAATATAAGTTTTCCCTTACCGAATTCCGCTCACCAAAGACGCTTCACTCCCCGCCAATGGCGCCAGAAAAGAGTATTGATGACCCACAAGTATAGGGGGTCAATCATAGTCCTTTCGATAAGTAAGAGTGTCGAACCCAATGAGGAGGAGAAGGAAATCACAAGCGGTTTTCAGCAAGGTAATTTTGGCAAGCACTGAAATAGTGGTAACAAATTGTTTGATAGCAAGATAATTGTAACAAGTGGCAAGTAGAAATAGTAAAAATAGGACTAGAAAGGTAGCCCAATCCTTTTGTGGCAAAGGATAGGCCATAACAAATTCTTATATTAGGCAAAGCGTTCTTGAGGGCACATGGGAATTTCATCAAGTAACTTTTGTCTTGTTGGGTTAATTCACGTTCGGTATTTTGATAATTTGATATGTGGGTGGACTGGTGCTTGGGTGCTGTTCTTACTTGAACAAACCTCCCACTTATGATTAACCCTCCCGCAAGCATCCGCAACGACGAGAAAATTATTAAGAATAAATTTTAACCATAACATTAAACATAGGGATCCAAATCATCCCCTTATGAAGCAGTCCACAGACTAGGGTTTAAGTTTCTTTCACTCTCGCAACCCACCCTCTAATTACTACTCCATAATGCATTCCCTTAGGCCTGAAATTTGGTGAAGCGTTATGTAGTCGATGTTCACATAACACCACTAAGGGAATCACAACATTCATATCATCAAAATATCGAATGAATATCAACTTCACATGACTACTTGCGACATGATTTATCCCGTGGCCACAAGAACAAAATTAACTACTCACAAGTGATAAACATGTTCATGATCAGAGAGGTAATATATAGCATAATGAATCTGAACATATGATCTGCCACCAAATAAACCATAAAGCATCAACTACAAGATGTAATCAACACTAGACACCCGAGGTACCAATCCGAGGTTCCGGTACAAGATTGAGTACAAGAGATGAACTAGGATTTTGAGAGGAGATGATGCTTATGAAGATGTTGATGAAGATTGGCCTCCCCAAGATGAGATGGTTGTTGGTGATGACAATGGCCATGATTTCCCCCTCCGGGAGGGAAGTTCCTCTGGCGGAAATGCTCCTGCCCAGGTTCCGCCTTGAGACGGCGACGCTTCGTCCCAAAATTCCTCTCTATAATTTTTAGGTCGAAGAATAATATATACCAGAAGATGGGCACCAGAGGTGGGCCATGTGTCCCACTAAACATTATGCTGCGCCACGGGTCCCTGCGCACCCTGCTGCCTAGTGGTCGTCGGTGACCCCCCTTCGGCACTTCTTTGTTCCAATATTTTTCATACATTCTAAAATAAGTCCCCGTAAATTTTCAGCTCAATTGAAGGTGTGTAGAATCGGTATGTGTGATGTAGCTTTTTCAGGTTTGGAATTCCATCTGTCGATATTCTCCCACTTGATGTAAACCTTGCATATATGAGAGAAAAGGCATTAGAATGACTCCTCCTAGTGGCTAAAAGCATAAAACACTATAAATAATAGTAATAAAACATGATGCAAAATGGACGTATCACCAACCTACCAGAGTCTTGCGAATCACACGGCTAATCCTCAAAGCAGAAAAGTGAAGGCAACGGGCGAAGGAAGAACCCGGAACTGATTACATGAACTTGGTAAGTGAAGCACAAAAGCGCATCTACTCAGCTAAAATAGATACCATGCCCCCAAACTCCGCACTCCGCATCTCCGAACTCCAAAGCCGAGACACTTAGAAAAAGGCAAAGGACTCCTACAAGCTTCCAGCATCGCAAGCACCAATCCTTGAAAACAATATAAGATCCTTCCACCTATACACCTATAGTGGAGACTCACAAAAAATATTGAAGACCAAGATATAAGATCTATTGTGTGACGATATGGACAAAATAGTAAACAATATGAGCTATACAGAAGGAAGATGTGCACGAAATCTTCAGAGCTACACCAGTGGTGAAAGTACTCTTGGACTCTCCTAAGAGATAATCTAGCATGAATAAATATTGGATTCTATATAAAAATGTATAGATTCATCCCATTATTCTTCTGGAAATTTGGAAAATAATGAAGAAATACCTTTTTCCTTTCTACTCACATTAATTTTTAGGCGCACCCTCAACAAAAAATCGAGTGCCTGCGTCACAAAGAAAATGATTCTCTTTAGTGCATGGGTGTTCAGTGCTTTGCACTCGTGGATTATTTCATCCTAATCAAGAAGGTATTCCACCTTGAAATTTTCCTTGTCTAAAGTAGTATCCACCTGAAAGAATTACCAAAATGTCCATTAAATGAAAATTCCATATTGCTCCTTACACATGACATGACAAAAAATGCAAGCACTCACTGGTGATGCGGCAGCAAGTCCACATACATGCCAAAACATCTTGTACAATAACAAATTATGTTGGAATCCAGCTCCCTCACAGTCTCACAAACCAAGCGGATTTAATGCTCAGATTTCAACTTTGTGGGATGATTTATGCCCAACATTCAGTATAAACCATGAAATAGTGATTGTGAGATGAGATGGAGTAAAAGTTCAATTGATGAAGAAGTGTGAGATAGTATCCCCATGATCTTTATCTTTGTTATTTCTGATGTTTTCTCTTGATGAAGCTTGAATTTATTATTATTATTTGGATGTTTGTTTTTTATTTGTGCTCTTACATAGAAGATAAGGTACCCAGTTCAAGAATTACCCATCTTTACATACTCATAATCAATATCCAGTTGAGCACAAGTACATATTAGCTATGGTTAATCTCTGATATATAATTCATTGCCCACATTTTGTCTGCTATAAATGGTTGGTTTGAAGTCTCTTACGTATATGTATAGCAGTTTAGCAATAACATGTTATGCGATCCTTGAATTGTCAGGGTTACTATTTTTTCTACAAAGCTCAGATTTCAACTTGTCCTTTTTTCTTCTACAGAAAGGATACTTAGTACTGGTAAATCATAGACCTTTCCCTTTCAACTCCATGAGCATATAAATAGACCTATTTTTATTTACGCAATATTGGTGCTAAGCAATTGAAACATCAGTACAACACATTCATAGTAACAAAACAAATTGAAATGTTCGTGGTTCAAAACTATTAGTCGAAGATGGTAGCTTCTCCTTCATGCTTGTCTGAAGCTCTCAACACCTATTGCCGAGATTTTCATGCATGAAAAATTTCCTCCAATGCAGAGGAGGCGCGCAGTGGCGGTGTGGGGCGAGGGTCGATCGGCCGTGGCGGCGGCACCGAGCGGGGGCAGTGACGACACCAAACAATGACGAGCGGCATTGAGCGCCCGAGCGGCTTGGGGGCGGCAAGCGGTGGCCGGTGGCGCATGTGGGGGGGGGGGGGAGCGGGGCGAGCGGCTGCCAGCGACGCAGGGGCAGCGAGCAGCACGGGGGCGAGCGACGGGCAGTGGCACGGGGGCGACCAACGGCGAGGGGGCGAGCGGCGGCCAACGACGCGGGGGCGAGTGGGGAGCGGCGGGGGAGGGGGCGAGCGTACGAGCGTGTCAAGCGAGGGGTGTGTGGGATCGACACGGGGCCAGCAACGAGTGGCCGATCGGGACTAGTGGGGGTATGCGGCTGCGGTTCTAGCATATAGCGTAGGGTGTTTTTAAGCAAGTTAGCACGCAGGGTGTTTTCGCTCGTAGGGTGTTTTCGTTAGCACCGTAGTTAGAGTTTCGTTTTTCTTAACATCATAGTTAGACTGTTGATAATACGATTAGATGCTCGAGATTTGTAGTTGGATCTATCCTCTCATCTTTTTAGTGGTAGTAGATAAGCATCGATCGTTTCTGCCGGATCGCCATCACAACAGTTTTGCATAAAAGTCCTTATAGTTTTTCGTAATTAAACCCGCAATCCCTTTTTATGTTGAAAAAGGGTTTCATTTAGAATATTTGTGAGGAAAACCCTATGGTTTCCTGCATTCAACCCGCGGTCCTTCAAAAGTGAGAAAACATCCAGTGTGCAAGGAAGACGTGCGAATCTGGGCACAACATCAAGGGATCGAGCGGCTGGTGCAGCGGCTTCATCCGTTGGCAGCTGGTGTGGCGGCTTCCTCTGCTAGAGGCAGTGCGGCGGCTTCCTCTGGTGGAGGCGGTGTCCTGCTCATCTAGAGAAAGAGAGAGACATGGCGTGAGGGGGAGAGAAAAGAGATGAAAAAGGAGAAGTAATAGGGGCACAAGGTGAGGGAGGGATGTGGCAGGTGGTGCGGGGGCTTGCTCCGGTGGCGGCGGCGTGCTTCTCATCCATAGAAAGAGATAGACGGTTCGTGAGGGAGAGGCGAAAGGAAGAAAAGAGCATGAGAAGGGGCACAAGGTGTGTGAGACGATCGCCAGTGGTGGTACCTCTGGTGACCAGCTGACGGCACGGCGGTGAGCTCCTTCTGAGACGACACACAACCAACATGATCAGCACCACAAGACAACACCAGGAGGGTGTATGGTCATCCGTGTGATCCCCCTCGAGCCGGCGCGCCCAACCACAACAGATGGTGTTTGGAGTTCTGGATACGTGCACGAGCTACCCTGCTTCTTCTACTTCTTCTCCCCCACGCCTCTCCTCCTCCTCCTTCTACTTCTCAAATGCTCCTGCTTGCTATGAACTCTCCCAACGCTTTCCGCTGGTGCATCTGAGTGCGGCCATGGTTCTGGTCTAAGGGGAAACAGAGCGGTGTTCGAGGCGATGCGAGCCTACACGGGGCGTTTGGGCGATGTTGTTGTAGAGATAGGTGAGGATGAGAGAGAGAGAGTGGATAGTGTTAGGATTTAATTAATCCTATTAATCCGTACTTTTCTAATCGAGGCTCTCGCCTCGTGTCCCTTCGGACGCACCCCTTCGGGGGCTATATATATATATATGTAATCCATCATTAATGAGAATGACGATTCACTTTTACATCTCTATGTTTTGTCTCTTGTCGTCCACTTCTAACATGTTATCATCACTTTGCCCTAACCGAGAAAAGACGGACGGTGCTCGTGGCGCTCAGGTACGACAACGTATCTCAACACGGCGACGCGGTTGACCCGCGGCTGAGAAACGCATGATACGTCCATTTTGCATCATGCTTTCATGTTGATATTTATCGATTTATGGACTGTTATTATACTTTGTGGTACCATACTTATGCCTTTTCTATCTTATTTTGCAAGGTTTATTTGAAGAGGGAGAATACCGGCAACTGGAATTCTGGACTGGAAAAGGAGCAAGTCTGAGTCCTCTATTCCGCGCAACTCCAAATGCCCTAAAAATCAACGTCGAATTTTTTGGGAATATATAAAAAATACTGGGCGAAAGAAGTGCCAGAGGGGAGCTGCCAGGGGCCCACAAGCCTGGTGGCCGCGTCCTGCCCCCTGGCCGTGGCAACAGGGCTTGTGGGCACCCTGGTGGCCCACTGGCCCTCCTCTTCTGCTATATGAAGGGTTTTGCCCGGAAAAAAATCAGGGTGGAGCTTTTTCGTTGATTCTCCGCCGCCACGAGGTGGAACTTGAGCAGAACCAATCTAGAGCTCCAGTAGGACGATCCTGCCGGGGAAACTTCCCTCCCGGAGGGGGAAATCGTTGTCATCGTCATCACCAACACTCCTCTCGTCGGAGGGGAGTCATCTCCATCAACATCTTCATCAGCACCATCTCATCTCCAAACCCTGGTTCATCACTTGTAACCAATCTCCGTCTCGCGACTCTGATTGGTACTTGTAAGGTTGCTAGTAGTGTTGATTACTCTTTGTAGTTGATTCTAGTTGGATTACTTGGTGGAAGAGTTTATGTTCAGATCCTTGATGCTACTCATTACACCTCTGATCATGATTATGATTATTCTTTGTGAGTAGTTACTTTTGTTCCTGAGGACATGGGATAAGTCATGCTAATAATAGTCATGTGAATTTGGTATTCGTTCGGTATTTTGATATGTTGTATGTTGTTTTTCCTCTAGTGGTGTTATGTGAACGTCGACTACATAACACTTCACCATTATTTGGGCATAGAGGAAGGCATTGGGGAGTAGTAAGTAGATGATGGTTGCTGGAGTGACAGAAGCTTAAACCCTAGTCTATGCGTTGCTTCGTAAGGGGCTGATTTGGATCCACTAGTTTAATGCTATGGTTAGACGTTGTCTTAATTCTTCTTTTGTAGTTGCGGATGCGTGCGAGAGGGGTTAATCATAAGTGGGATGCTTGTCCAAGTAAGGGCAGTACCCAAGAGTCGGTCCACCCACATGTCAAACTATCAAAGTAACAAACGTGAATCATATGAACATGATGAAACTAGCATGACAGAAATTCCCGTGTGTCCTCGGGAGCGTTTTTCCTCCTATAAGACTTTGTTCAGGCTTGTCCCTTGCTACAAAAGGGATTAGGCCACTTTGCTGCACCGTTGCTACTACTTTTTACTTGTTACTTTTCACCTGCTATGTTTCACCTCACTACACCATCACTTGTTACCGCTACTTTCAGTGCTTGCAGTGTTACCTTGCTGAAAACCGTTTACCAGAGCCTTCTGCTCCTTGATGGGTTCGACACTCTTACTTATCGAAAGGACTACGATTGATCCCCTATACTTGTGGGTCATCAAGACTCTTTTGTGGCGCCGTTGCCGGGGAGTGAATCACCTTTGGTAAGTGGAATTTGGTAGGGAAACATTTATATACTCTGCTGAAATTTATTGTCACTTGTCACTATGGAAACTGTTCCTTTGAGGAATTTTTTCGGGGTATCTTCACCACAAACGGAAGCACGAGGAGTTCCTCCTCAACCTAATGTACCCACTGAAAATATCTTTTATGAAATTCCTTCGGGTATGCTTGAGAAACTGCTGGCTAATCCTTTTACATGAGATGGATCATCACATCCAGACTTGCATCTAATCTATGTAGATGAAGTTTGTGGTTTATTTAAGCTTGCAGGTTTGCCCGAGGATGAGGTAAAGAAGAAAGTCTTTCCTTTATCTTTGAAGGATAAGGCGTTGACATGGTATTGGCTATGTGATGATACTGGATCATGGGACTACAATCAGTTGAAATTGGAATTTCATCAAAAGTTTTATCCTATGCATTTAGTACATCGTGATCGGAATTATATTTATAACTTTTGGCCTCGTGACAGGGAAAGCATAGCTCAAGCTTGGGGGAGGCTTAAATCAATGCTATATTCATGCCCCAATCACGAGCTCTCGAGAGAAATTATCACTCAAAACTTTTATGCTCGGCTTTCTCATGAAGATCGTACCATGCTTGACACTTCTTGTACTAGTTCTTTTATGAAGAAGGATATTGACCACAAGTGGAATTTAATGGAAAGAATCAAATGTAACTCTGAAGATTGGGAGCTTGAAGAATGTAAGGAGTCAGGTATGAATTTCCAGTTTGATTGCGTTAAATCTTTTGTTTAAACAAACACTTCTAGAGATTTTAGCGCTAAGTATGGACTTGACTCTGAGATAGTAGCTTCTCTATGTGAATCTTTTGATGCTCATGTTGATCTTCCCAAAGAGAAGTGGTTTAAGTATCATCCTCCCGTAGAAGTCAACATAGTTAAACCCAATCTAGTTGAAGAGAAAGTCATTGCCTATAATGATCCTATTGTTCCTTGTGCCTACACTGAGAAACCACCTTACCCTGCAAGGAAAAAAGATTATTCTAAAGCTCCAACTGTGATACGTAGGGGTTACATTAGACCACTTGCACCCTGTGAGCAAATTAGAGTTGAACCTAGTATTGCTATTGTCAAAGATCTCTTAGCCGAAGACATAGATGTGCATGTTATCAAATTCTGCGAGGACTCCGCTAGAATTGCTAAACCTCATGCGAAAGACAAATACGGACCTGTAGTTGGCCTGCCCGTTGTTTCTGTCAAGATAGGAGATCACTGTTATCATGGTTTATGTGATATGGGTGCTAGTGTTAGTGCAATACCCCGGTCCCTATATGATGAAATCAAAGATGAGATTGCACCTGCTGAGTTAGAACCCATTCATGTCACTATTACGCTAGCTAATAGAGACACTATCTGCCCTGTGGGAATTGTGAGAGACGTAGAAGTCCTGTGTGGTAAGACGAAGTATCCTACTGATTTCCTCGTCCTTGCTACTGCACAATATAGCTTTTGTCCCATCATATTTGGTAGACCCTTTCTCAACACTGTCAATGCTCACATTGATTGCGTTAAACAGTCTGTCACTGTTACTTTCGAGGGTGTGTCTCATGAATTTAACTTCTCCAAGTTTGGAAGACAACCCCATGAAAAAGAGTCATCTGGTAGGGATGAAATCATTGCTCTTGCCTCTATTGCCGTGCCTCCTACGGATCCTTTAGAGAAATATCTGCTTGATTATGAAAATGATATGCATATTGATGAAAGAGATGAGATAGATAAAATTGTTTTAGAACAATATCCTATTCTTAAGAATAATCTGCCTGTTGAACTGCTTGGGGATCCTCCCCCACCAAAGGGTGATCCTGTGTTCGAGCTAAAACAGTTACCAGATACACTTAAGTATGCCTATCTTGATGAGAAGGAGATATATCCTCTTATTATTAGTGCTCACATCTCAAATCACGAAGAGAAGAAGTTATTAAAAACTTTGAGGAAGCCCATGCTGCTATTGGATATACTCTTGATGATCTTAAGGGTATTAGTCCCACTCTATGTCAGCACAAGATTAAAACCGATCCTGATTCTAAGCCAGTTGCTGATCATCAATGGAGATTACATCCTAGGATGAAAGAGGTCGTGTGAAAAGAAATATTAAAGCTTCTAGAAGAAGGAATCATTTATCCTGTTGCTCATAGTGATTGGGTAAGTCCAGTACATTGCGTACCTAAGAAGGGAGGTATCACCGTCGTTCCTAATGATAAGAATGAACTAATCCCACAGAGGATTATTACTGGCTATATGATGGTGATAGACTTCTGGAAACTGAACAAGGCAACCAGGAAAGACCATTATCCTTTGCCGTTTATCGACCAAATGCTAGAAAGGCTATCTAAACACACACACTTCTGCTTTCTAGACGGTTATTCAGGTTTCTCGCAAATACCTGTTGCACAATCTGATCAGGAGAAAACCATTTTCACCTGCCCCTTCGGTACCTTTGCTTATAGACGCATGCCTTTTGGCTTGTGCAATGCACCTGCCACCTTTCAAAGATGTATGATGGCTATATTTTCTGACTTTTGTGAAAAGATTGTTGAGGTATTCATGGATGATTTCTCCGTTTACGGTTCTTCCTTTGATGATTGCCTCAGCAACCTTGATCGAGTCTTACAGAGATGCAAAGATACCAACCTCGTCTTGAACTGGGAGAAGTGCCACTTCATGGTTAATGAAGGCATCGTCTTAGGACACAAAATCTCTGAGAAAGGCATTGAAGTTGATAAGGCTAAGGTTGATGCAATTGAGAAAATGCCTTGCCCCACAGATATCAGTGGTATATGAAGTTTCCTAGGTCATGCTGGTTTCTATAGAAGGTTCATTAAAGACTTCTCTAAGATTTCTAGGCCTCTTACCAACCTCTTGCAGAAGGATGTTCCTTTTGTTTTTGATGAGGATTGTGAGGAAGCTTTCCAAATACTTAAGAAGGCCTTGATAACCGCACCTATTGTTCAACCACCTGATTGGAACTTGCCCTTTGAAATCATGTGCGATGCTAGTGATTATGTTGTTGGTGCTGTTCTAGGACAAAGAGTTGACAAGAAGTTGAATGTTATTCACTACGCTAGTAAAACTCTAGACAGTGCCCAAAGAAATTATGCCACTACGGAGAAGGAATTTTTAGCAGTCGTGTTTGCATGTGAAAAGTTCAGATCTTATATAGTTGACTCCAAAGTCATTATTCACTTTGATCATGCTGCTATTAAGTACCTTATGGAGAAGAAGGACGCTAAGCCTAGGCTAATCAGATGGGTTCTCCTGCTATAGGAGTTTGATTTGTATGTTGTTGACCGAAAAGGTGCTAATAACCCTATAGCAGATAACTTGTCCAGGCTAGAGAATGTCTTTGATGACCCACGACCTATTGATGACAGCTTTGCCAATGAGCAATTGAATGTCATCCGCACTTCACATAGTGCACCGTGGTATGCTGATTACGCAAACTATATCGTAGCCAAATACATACCACTCAGTTTCACCTACCAGCAAAAGAAGAAATTCTGCTTTGATTTGAGACACTACTTTTGGGATGATCCTCACCTTTATATGGAAGGAGTAGATGGTGTTATTAGACGTTGTGTGCCTGAACATGAACAGGGACAGATCCTGCAGAAGTGTTATTCCGAAGCCTACGGAGGACACCATGCTGGAGATAGAACTGCTCATAAGGTATTGCAATCAGGTTTCTATTGGCCCACTCTCTTCAAGGATGCCCGTAAGTTTGTCTTGTCTTGGGACGAATGCCAAAGAATAGGGAACATCAGTAAACGTCAGGAAATGCCTATGAACTATTCGCTTGTCATTGAACCATTTAATGTCCGGGGCTTTGATTATATGGGACCCTTCCTGAGTTCCAATGGGTATACTCACATCTTAGTTGCTGTTGATTACGTCACTAAGTGGGTAGAAGCTATCCCCACTAGAAATGCTGATCACCGCACCTCTATTAAGATGCTTAAAGAAGTCATTTTCCCAAGATTTGGAGTCCCTAGATATCTGATGACTGATGGCGGTTCACACTTCATTCATGGTGTTTTCCGCAAGATGCTCGCTAAGTATGATGTCAACCATAGAGTTTCTTCTCCTTATCATCCTCAGTCTAGTGGTCAAGTGGATTTGAGTAATAGGGAGATCAAATTGATCTTACAAAAGACTGTCAATAGATCTCGAAAGAATTGGTCTAGGAAACTTGACGATGCACTATGGGCTTATAGGACTGCTTATAAGAATCCCATGGGCATGTGGCCGCATAAAATGGTTTACGGTAAGGCCTGCCATTTACCTCTTGAGCTAGAACACAGAGCTTCTTGGGCAATCAAAGAGCTCAACTTCGATTTCAAACTTGCCGGTGAGAAGCGGTTGTTTGATATCAGCTCATTAGATGAATGGAGGGCCCAGGCATATGAGAATGCCAAGTTGTTCAAGGAAAAGGTTAAGAGATGGCACGATAAAAGAATACAAAAACGTGAGTTCAATGTAGGTGATTATGTCCTGCTATACAATTCTCGCTTAAGATTCTTCGCATGCAAACTTCTCTCTAAATGGGAAGGTCCCTACGTTGTCGAGGAAGTATATCGTTCCAGTGCCATCAAAATCAATAACATGGAAGGTAATTTTCCTAGAGTGATAAATGGGCAAAGAATCAATCATTATATCTCTGGTACTCCCATAAATGTTGAGATCAATATCATCAATATCATAACTCCATAGGAGTACATAAGGGATGTTTATCAGCCTGTTTCACACTCTTAAAACGAAGAGGTACGTGTTTCGGTAAGTAGTTGGACTCCAAAACTTTTCCAGTAGGAATTTTTCTCTGTTTTGGAATTTATGGAAAAATAGAAAAATAAAAAGTAGTCCGGAGAGCGCACGAGGCGGCCACAAGGTTGGTCGCCGCGGCCTGCCCCCTGGCCGCGGCGACAGGGCTTGTGGGCACCTTGTGTGCCTCCCAGAATCCGTTTTCTTGCAGAGCACTCCTTCTGGTCCAGAAATAATCATTATATATACGCCCGAGGGTTTTGATCTCCGTATCGCGCAGTTTTCCCGTGTTTTCGTTTCGAGCCTGTTGTCTACCGCAGATTTAGAGCAAAGATGTGTCAGGAATGTGTTGGGGAGAGTAATCTCCCTCAAGTTCATGAAGAAGTAGATGCTGATCTAAAAAGAGTCGAAGTCACGGAAACCAGGGACAAAGGTAAGGAGAAAACCCAAGCTAGGGAGGAAGTTCAACCTATGTTCAACATTGAAGACGTTGAAGGAGTGGATTTTCTCCAACCCTTCCTCCACGTGCTGTCTCCATCCTTGATAGAACTCTTGAGGTTTTGTGAAAAAACTCGTGCTCGCAATATTTCCCTTTCTCGTGAAGTTGTTTTGCTGGAGAATCATGTCGCAGATCTCCAAGGTATAAATAAAAGACTGATAGCTCTCTTGGAATCAAAGGCAAAGACTCCACCACCACCACCACCACCAAAGGAAGACAACTAAGCATTGGTATGGGCAACTCCCTTGGCTTATGCCAAGCTTGGGGGAGTTGCCCTGGTATCATATCACCTTTATATCTTTTGCTTTTACCTTTGTTTTAGTTCTTTCCTTTTCAGTTTTTACTTTCTTCTCTTAGTGGAATAAGTCTTTAGTGTTTAGTTTGAGTCTTTTGCTTTGTGTCTCCCCCGATGTATTCGATCTTGCGAGCTATATAATAAAGAGTATCTTAATCAAAGGCTTTGTTTTGTGTCGTGATCAAAAGTATGAAACAAGCGATAGCATGAAAGATCATGAGATGATCTTATGGAAAGTGATAGCTTCACATATAACAAGTATGATGATTGAAACTTGTTGAGAGTAGACCAACATAGACCCCAGTCATTGTTGCAATTATTAAGATGTAATAAAGAAAGAGAGGTTCACATATAAATATATCATCTTAGACACTTTTTACAATTGTGAGTACTCACCAAACTATTACATGCTTAGAAGTAGATGTTGGACAAGGAAGACAACAGAATGAATTGTGTTTGCTTGATTCCAAACAATGTTATATGATTAGAGATCCCTTAGCATGTGACGATTGCTTCCACCTCATATTAGCCAAAACTCCCGCACCAAGTAGAGATACTACTCGTGCATCCATAAACCTTTAAACCAGTTTTGCCATGAGTGTCCACCATACCTACCTATGGATTGAATAAGATCCTTCAAGTAAGCTGTCATTGGTGCAAGCAATAAAAATTGCTCTCTAATATGTATGATCTATTAGTGTGTGGAAAATAAGCTTTATACGAACCTGTGATGAAGAAGACATAAAAGCGACAAACTGCATAATAAAGTTGAGGCAATATAAAGTGACGTTCCTCCGCACTAAGAGGACACGCATCCAAACCTCAAAAGCACATGACAACCTCTGCTTCCCTCTGCGAAGGGCCTATCTTGTACCTTTACTTTTTGCCCTTGAAAGAGTCATGGTGATCTTCACCAATTCCTTATTTCGCCTTTATCTTGGTGAACGTCATATGCTAGGGAAAGATCTATATTCATATATCAACTTGGAGATGAGTACTTATGCTTTATTATTGTTGACTTTACCCTTGAGGTAAATGGTTGGGAGGCAAAATTATAAGCCCCTATCTTTCTTTGTGTCCAACTGAAACTTTGATGCGATGAGTACCACGTGAGTTGTAACAATTGTGGAAAACAAAGGAGATGATTGAGTATGTGGATTTGCTTTACATGCTCTTATTTGACTCTTTCTGATGTTATGATAAATTGCAATTGCTTCAATGACTATGGACTGTTCACTACTGGAATCTGCTGGTTTGACGACAACCAGAGCTGACGGCAAAGGACAGTTTAACTGATGGCAAAGGCTTTGCCGTCAGTGTGCTGTTGGCAAAGGTACCGGCCAAGATTTTATCGGCAATCACCTTCTTTGCCGACAGCCGGAGATCGACCGACGGCAAAGACTTTGCCATCAGCTTGCTGGCACGGGCTGACGGCAAAGAGCAGTGGCGGCCACGGCGCAGGCCGAGCTCCGTTAGAAGGATAACGGTAGGCTTTGCCCATAGCCGTAGCAAAGCTGACGGCAAAGCCTCCCCTCTTTTCCCACAGCCGTAGCAGAGCTGACGGCAAAGCCGAAACCCCTGGGTCCCCTTGGCCGCCTCTTTGCCGGCAGCTGGAGCCCAGCTGACGGCAAAGCCGAAAATTTGGTATTCCCAGAGTTGCCAGAATACACAGGCTGCCGCCACGTGTCTTCTTTGCCGTCAGTCCACCGACGGCAAAGCCTTTGCCGTCAGTAAGCTGTAGGCAAAGACCCTCTCTGCTTTTTTTTCATATTTGTTTTCTGTTAATTCCCTGCATTTGCAAAACATAGATACAAACAACAACATATATATATTGAATCTGCCCCTAAACAGGACCACAAGTGCATCACAAAGTGCAAACAGCACAACACAAGTGCAAACAACACGAATATATGTCATTAAAGTGCAAACAAGATCACAAAGTATTACAAAGCATCACAAGTGCATCCACAAATACAATTGCATTACAAAGTTCATCTAAGACTACACAAGTGCATTACAAAGTCTCGAGCATCCATCCATATGCCATGCTGCTTTATCAAAATCTGCATAATGAGAAAGAAGTTAGAAGAAGAATACAATAAGAAAGAAGTTATCTAAATTAAGATAAGCAATTAGAAGAAGAAGTGGAAGAAGAAGAAGAAGAAGAAGAAGAAGAAGAAGAAGAAGTGGAAGAAGTGGAAGAAGAAGAAGAAGAAGATAGAGAAAAAGAAAGAAGAGAAGTTATCTTTTTCTCCTCTTTCTTCTTCTCTTATTTCTTCATCTCTTGTTTGTTCTTCTCTTCTGGTTTCTTTTAAAGCTTTCTAAACTAATTATGTCATTTTTGAGCTCTAATATCAACTAGAATTTACTAAGCTAACTAAACCATGGCTAATATCAACTAGAATTTACTAAGCTAACTAAAGCCTGGCATAATCTAAGTTGATCTAAACAATAAGAAGAATAAGGAGAGGAATAACTTACCGAATGCCAAGAAATGAAGGAGAAGTTTCATCTCCGTTGTTCGCTGGGTTGCTAGGGCTCTCACCAGGAGAAGAAAAGGGATCGTGGGATTCAACTCTTGAATGATGCTGCAACAAGGCAAGAGTTAAAATATGTGGTTAGCACGACGACAGACAATGGTATAAGACCATGCAAGGTTGGTCATTGAAAGGGAACTCACCGTTCCCACCAGAGAAGGCATCGGCGGAGGGGGCGGCAAACCTTGCTTCTCACACATAGCCTGCAAATTAGTTTTCGAGGAGTCAAAGAAATAGCCTTGTTGCGTCTCACACATAGCCTTGCTTCTCACACAACTGACTTACCGCACCGAAGTCGTGCATGGCCTTCGCATGGGCATTATTGCGTGCCCTCTCCTCGTCAAGCAACCTCTGCGTATTCCGGTCCCTCTCCTCCAACAAGAGCCTGGTGGCCTCCCTCTCCTTCATAAGTGCGGCCTGCAACCACACATCAAAAGGAATTTTCATCATCCATCCAGGGACAAAAGAACGAAAGAAATAATGAAGAAAACTAACCTCGATGGCAAGATCAACTGGCCTCGCGCGTTGCCGTATTGCAGGAGCGGAGCTCGTTTGCCTCGACTTGATCTGAGATAGAGTCTCAGTGATAGGGATGAAGCCATCACACATGGCCAGCGTGCCATGACTCTTACCGCCACCAAAGATCATTAACGCCTCAGGATCGATAGGATTCTGGCTCGGGTCAAAGTTAGGCCCGCACAGCTGTTTGACCACCTCAGAATAAGACGTCATCTTGTTGTAGGCAGACAGGCTTGTGTACGCCGACGGCCCGTCCCCCTTAGAATATGCCTTCGCCGTCTTGTACGAGCCCTTATGGGCCATGCTAAACGCGGCGTATCCCTCAGGCTCGGGCTGGTTATTGTGTTTGGCCTACACGAAAAGACAAAGAATTAGTACAACAAAAATCATGAACGAATGAATTATTGATGAAACAAAACAAGGCACACATACCTATTTTTTGGCGTATTGCTTGATGTTGGCATTGCCTTGGTGGTGTGGCACACCAACCAATTGGGCACGACGGTCCTTGGCCATAGTGTGCGTGCTCAACCAAGCCTCTGTGCACCACCTGTCCGCTATCATCTCCCAACAATCCATCTTATCGGCCAACCATCTCGGGGGCACCTATGAATGTAAGTTAATGAAGAATGAAACTAAGTCTTATAACTAAATAGACCTAACTAGCCCTAAGAATTGATCTTTGGAATGTACATACCTCCATGTACTCGGTCTTATCAAGGAAAATCTTTCGACATTCAGTCTTTGTCTTCGGCTCCCCTTGCTTGGCGTACCAATCTCGAACAGCCTGAACACGCAGCTCGTGCCTCGTGTTATTCAATAAACTCTTGCACTCTTTCACGAGGTTCTTCTTGGCCGCCTCCTCCGTCCCCTCCTCGACCCTAAAGTAACTCTGCAATTATGCCAGATAGATGCACAGATGAATAGTGAAATGATTTGGAAGGAAATAACAATATATAACATTGTATACTTTTTATTGGGTAAAATAATAGTTACCCAAAAATCAGCCAACACCTTGTCGGCCACGCTCATGCAAACAACACCATTGACATGTGTGTTTTCTGGGAGCAGAGCGGCTTGGTAGTGCTCCCACTTGAGTCCTGGCTCGGGAACCATACCCTCACCGGGCAACTGCACTATCCCGGGGAAGTGCTCCCTAAGTAAAGCACCAAGGAGGCAGTTTGGATTCCGGGTATTCTGCGGGTAATCCCACTCCCTACATAATGATAAGGCAAAGACATTAGCTACTTGGTGAAATATAATGATATAAGGTACACAATATATATCAACTTACTTCTCGCCATCTGGCTTAATTAACGGCCTGTGCTGCAAGTCCAATCGGTCTGGAACTCGTGTCATACCACGTTGGTAGACCGACTTGTTGGCAGCCCCCTCAGCCTCTGCCTCAGCCCCCTCCGCCTCAGCCTTCGCCTCAGCACCCTCCGCCTCAGCCTCCGCCTCAGCACCCTCCGCCTCAGCCTCTGCCTCAGCCCCCTGCATCGGTGTCTGCTCCTGGACGGTAGAATCCCGCACCGGTGACACCCTCGTTTGCAAGGGTGAAGTGGGTGAGACAGAAGTAGCCGAGGGTGGTGGCGACTGGCTCCTATCATGCAGCCTCCCTCTCCCACGACCACGTCCTCTGCCTCTCTTCTTTCCTACGCCTCTCCCATGGGGCTCCTCGGCAAAGCTCTGCAACAAAGTTCTCCATAGCTGCCCAGGTGCTATCCTCAACTTATCCCCTCCTGCCATGTCTCACCACCTGTAACGATAAATAGTAAAATAATTAGTACAAATTCAAGGACAATAATTAAATGAACAATAATAAATACATGAATAATTCAACTAATAATTGAATAATTAAACAACAATGTTTGGATGCATACAAAGTACTAATAGTCTGGATCATCTATCTCTTCTCCATGGTCAATTGAAGCAAAATCATCATCAGTATCACACGTGTCGTCATGACTGATATCGTCATCGGGTTCAGGGACATCGTGTGGAAGGCCTTTTTGTAACCGATCAAGCATTGATAGCTCATCAGCATTGGTAACTTCTTCTACTTCCACTTCTTCCTCATCATCACGTGAGTCTTGTTCCTCCGTGTTCAGGGTGGACGTAGAGCAGTTTCGGGTACGACGTCTGACACCACGTGATTCTTGGAAAAATTCACCATCATATGTTATTGGGTCAATTTGAGGTTCATAATCGTCTTCATTTGGGGGAGGTGGTCTAAGATGTGGCGGCACATCGAACACGACATACCAACCTTCTAGGTTCTTAACACTTTGACGACAGTATGGCAGATAGAAAACTTGGGTGGCCTGTTGAGCCACAATATAGACATCGGCACCGCTTAACTGCCTATCTTGTCGAATTTCGGCAATTCCAAGATGTTCATGAGTCCGTCTTGTCTTAGTAGGATCGAACCAATGACATTTGAACACAACAACGTTCAGAGGATTTTCACCATAATAATGAAGTTCGTAGACTTCTTCAAGTCTTCCATAATACTCGACACCTCCCTCACCTATAGCAAAGACACTGGAATTGTTTGTTTTTCGACCAGGCATTGAAAGCTCTTTGCTAGCAGTACGAAAGCGATACCCGTTGAGGTCGTACTTCTGAAATGTACGGACCTTAAAGTCAAAACCATTAGCTATTTGTCTCAATTCATCGTCGAGTTGCTCATCTGAATTAGCCTAGAAGTTAAGAAAAGATAGAGTTTGGTGTGTTACTCATGAGTAATAGCAACAAAGGAAATCACTTATTATATATAAGGGAGGTATCGTTTTTTTGAACCAAGAGATGAAACCGGGATAGCCGCCTCCTGTCTTTTCAAGAAGTTCATACTCGAGAATGGATTCCTTTTCGATTGCAACACCATTCGAGAATTATTCGACGTATCGACTGTATCAATTAATAATTGTTGTTAGACACAAAACTTGTTAAAAGTTGCGAAACAATGTACAGAGCACTTACTCGATGTATGGCCGAACTTCTGTTAAATTGTTCAATATATACATCGTTAGTGTGCGCCACTCCTTGACGCACATCAACTTTGGTTTTCCCACACCAGAAGGTGCGAGCTTCCCTTTGAAAAGGCTGAGATTGGATTCACGTCGTTTGGGGTCGCCCAGATTGTACCGAGGCTTTGTATTATGCAAGCTGTGCATAGTGGCATCATAGTGTGCTGTTACGAAGTTTGCCGCCTCCTCGGTAATGAATGCCTCGGCCATCGATGCTTCAATTCTACGTTTATTTTTACATTTTCCTCGAAGTGTCTTCTGCATTCTTTCAGTTGCGTAGCACCAACGATTTTGCACAGGGCCACCCAATCTTGCCTCGGTTGGGAGATGCAAAATCATGTGTTGCATCGTATTAAAGAAGCCCGGTGGAAAAATCTTCTCTAACTTGCAGAGCAACTCAGGCGCCCACTCTTCCATGTCATCTATCAAGGCACGCGACAACTCTTTAGCACAAAGAACACGGAAGAAATAGCTCAACTTGGCCAATACTAGCCATTCAGCCTCGGGGATATAGCCACGCAACATCACCGGCATTATCCGCTGAAGCCATATGTGTCAATCATCACTCTTGAGCCCGATTTTTTTCATTTTTTCAATGCTCGCTCCCCTCGCTAGATTCGCAGCATACCCATCGGGGAACAACAACTTTTTTTGCACCCACAAGAGGATTTCCCTTATTGCTCCCTTCTCAAGATTGTACCTGGCAGGTGGTTTGGACCAAATTTTCTTCCTTTCGGTTCTCGCATGTTTAGTGATGGCCTATCACACAGAGTCTCCTGGTCAACTCTAGCCTTTGTATTATCTTTGCCCTTATCAGTGCCGAAAAATTTGCCAAGAAGGGCCTCGGCGATATTCTTTTCAGTGTGCATCATGTCAATGTTGTGTGGAAGTAAGAGGTCTTTGAAGTAGGGGAGATCCCAGATGCATGGCTTGTGGGTCCAGGCGTGTTCCTCATTATAACCCAAGAAATACCCTGGACGGTTTGGATCAGGCACCATAGATTTTAACTGTTCATTAATTTGTGCCCCCGTCAACGCAGGTGGTGCTGAGTGTTTGACAACTTTACCTTTCATGAAATTCTTCTTGTCTTTTCTGAATGGATGGTCCATAGGCAAGAACTGTCTATGCAAGTCAAAGCAGGAATACTTCCCACCCGCCGGAAACCAATGAAACTTAAGAGCTGCCTTGCATTGTGGGCATGGGAACCTTCCATGCACACACCAGGCAATGAAAAGCGCAAATGCTGGCAGATCATGCAACGAGTATTGGTACCAAACATACATTTGAAAGTTCTCTTTCTTAGCTGCGTCATATGTGTTGACCCCATTCACCCAAGCTTCTTTCAAGTCATCCATCAGCGGTTGCATGTACACACTCATATTCTTCCTCGGGTATTTTGGCCCTGGAACTATCAACGTCAGAAATATGTGCTTTCTTTGCATAATGGATGATGGTGGAAGATTGAGGGGAATGACAAATACAGGCCAGCAACTATATTGGGTAGCCGTCATACCAAAAGGATTGAACCCATCGAGGCTGATGGCGATTCGACAATTCCTTGGTTCTTTAGCTTTTTCCTTATGTATACTATCGAATGCCTTCCATGCGTCACCATCTGAAGGGTGTACCAACATCGGAACTCCGTGTTCATCTAATTCTTTCCTAATTCCATGTTTGTGCCATGTCATCTGTTTTGCTGTTTCTTCGAGCATGTAAAGTCGTTGAAGTCTTGGTAGGATCGGCAGATATCGTAGGACACTCACGGGGATTTTGCTCTGCTTCTTCTCACCTTCACCGTTTTCTACCTCAACATATCTGGAGGACTTGCAAAATGGACAATATGTTTCGTCCGCATACTCTTTCCTAAATAAGGCACATCCCTTCTCACAAGCATGTATCTGCTCATACGGCATCTTGAGTGCACTAAGGATTTTGTCTGACTCATATAGGTTTGAAGGCATAATATGACCTTGTGGTAGAAAGCGCCCAAATAGGGTCATCACTTAGTCAAACAGATCTCTTCCAATGTTGAAATGGGCTTTCAGAGCCATTACTTGTGCGATGGCATCTAGCTGAGAAATCTTAGTGTGCTCGTGAAGAGGACGTTTTGAAGACTCCAACATGGCATAGAAGGCTTTCGCGGATTCCTCCATCTGTTCGTCCTTGTTCCGAGCATCATCAAAGTCATTCACCATGTCTTCAATCCTTGTACCATGATCATCGGTGCGCCGACGCAACACCTCGTCTCTGTTACGTTGGGCCGACTCACCATGAAATGTACACAAGGTATAGCCGGGAGTAAAACCACGCATCTGCAGGTGTTTACCCATTACATCCTTTTTCTTTCGCGAATAATTCTTGCACTTAGTGCAGGGGCACCATGTTTTTGGCTGGCCTTTAGAAAACGCCGTTTCCACGAATTCATATGTTTTGCTCAACCATTCATCGGTCATATCTCTCTGACTATGGTGACCGGTGTACATCCATTCACGATTAGTCATTCTAGCAAGCTAGCTACATAGTATCCACATATAAAACAATATAAATTATCAATTCATCAAGTATGTTAAATTAATTATGGCCATTTTTTAATCATTGTTAATACATTGGGATGCACGGCATGCACACCTACCAGCTACTAGGTAAAGATGGGTCCTAATCCCACCCGAGTATGTGTAGATTGGGTCATTTCCCCATGCTCTGCTCCCGACCCAACGCAAAATTTCGGCAGCACCTCCCCGCTGTTCTCCTGATACACGTCTCGACAACTAACTGAGAGGATGTGTACCCGGAGAACAACAAGGAGGAGCTGTCGAAACTCTGCATGGGATCCGGAGCACAGCGTGGGAAACGACCCAATCTACACATACCCGGGCTGTCCATGGATAACGTTGGACAATTCGAAAGAATCACCGTTATAAATATGCAAATGCATGCATATTTATGACAGGAACCCTTTCGAACGGGAGACGCATATTAGTTACGCAACACCTTTGCATTTTAATACTAAAAATACCTAGCTAGATAGTGTCATCAGCACGAAGGCCGGAACAGAGCAAAATAAAGGGGGTGGAGGAGGAGTTAACAAATGTGCTCACTTTCGAATGGAGGGGAGATCGTCAAAAACCAATCCCTCGCGGAGAAGCTACTGCACATTTAAATGCACTCAATCAACACAAATACGCACTCGCGGTAATTAAGCTAACTAATACTAACATCTATTATTAATAATTTATTATTCAAGTTTTGTTACTCTTCTCTTCTTCTATTTCTTTTCTTCTTATTATTTTCTTTCTATTGCTATCAGCTAGCTAACTAATACTAACAGCTAGCTGACTAATACTAACAGCTAGCTAACTAATACTTACATGTACTAACATGTATTGCTAACTAAATGTAACTAAAAATCTACCACTAAGTAATTTCTAACTAAATTTAACTAAAAATCCACTACTAACAGATCTAACTAAGGCCTCCTTTGATTTGAAGGATTTTTCATAGGAAAAACGCAGGAATGCAAATTCCATAGGATCTAACTAAGGCCTCCATTTCAAACGTTTCATAGTATTTTCCTAAGCAAATTCCATAGGATCTAACTAAGGCCTCCATTGCAAATTCCATAGGAAAAACGCAGGAATGCAAATTCCACACGAACAAAACATGTATTTTCCTAAGCATGCAACGACTGCCAAATAACTAGTTCCGATAGTTTTCCTACATTTTTCCTATTCCAATGTTTTCGCGATCCTGTAAATCTAAGAGGCCCTAACATAGAAAAAATAAACTAAAAAAAACAAAAAAAGGGGAGGAGGAGCTCACGGGCGAGTCCACCAACGGCTGGCGCGGGGTGGCGGCGAGGCGGGGCGGCGCAGGGCAGGGCGGGCGCGGGGCAGCGCAGGGCGGGGCGAGCGCGGGGGGGGGGGGGGCGCCGACGAGCAGGGGCGGCGCAGGGCGGGTCGGGAGAGCAGGGTGGGAGAGGTACGTGAGAGAGAGAAGAGGTCGTGGCACGGGGGGATAAGGCACGTGGCTTTGCCCTTAGCCAGCTGTCGGCAAAGACATGCGTTAGTCTTTGCCCTCAGCCAGCTGTCGGCAAAGACAGCCGTTAGTCTTTGCCCTCAGGTGGCTGTCGGCAAAGACGGCCCCCGTTAAGCACTGGTCGAGGCGACGACCGGGTGAGCCCCCTATGCCGTCAGCCTTCCTATGCCGACAGCTTTTTTGTCCTTTGCCGTCAGCTGGCTACCGGCTTAGATAAAGCGGATGACGTAGATTTTCTTTGCCGTCAGCCCGTCCTATGCCGTGAGCCTTAATTTTGGCTGAGGGCAAAGTCTCTTTGTCGTCAGCCCCGTGAAATTGCTGACGCTAAAGCTTAAAGCTGTCGGCAAATTATGTTTTTCCAGTAGTGGTTGTTGGCTACTTCACGGTAAGGTTTTTGTTTCATACTTTGCTTTGTGAAGGAATTGTTACTTTCCCATAAGAATCTTTATGATGTATTGCTGTTCTATGTGTGATCATGATGCCCTCATGTCCATATTATGTTTTGTCGACACCTTCATCCCTAAACATGTGGACATGTTTATGGATCTTGGTTTTCGCTTGAGGACAAGCGAGGTCTAAGCTTGGGGGAGTTGATATGTCCATTTTGCATCATGCTTTCATGTTGATATTTATCGCTTTATGGACTGTTATTATACTCTGTGGTACCATACTTATGCCTTTTCTCTCTTATTTTGCAAGGTTTCTTTGAAGAGGGAGAATATCGGTAGCTGGAATTCTGGACTGGAAAAGGAGGAAGTCTGAGTCCTCTATTCTGCGCAACTCCAAATGCCCTGAAAATCAACGTGGAAGTTTTTGGGAATATATAAAAAATACTTGGCGAAAGAAGTGTCACAGGGGAGCTGCCAGGGGCCCACAAGCCTGGTGGCCGCGGCCTGCCCCCCTGGCCGCGGCAACAGGGCTTGTGGGCACCCTGGTGGCCCACTGCCCCCTCTTCTGCTATATGAAGGGTTTCGTCTAGAAAAAAAATCAGGGCGGAGCTTTTTCGTGGATTCTCCGCCGCCACAAGGCAGAACTTGAGCAAAACCAATCTAGAGCTCTGACAAGACGATCATGTCGGGGAAAATTCCCTCCCGGAGGGGGAAATCATCGCCATCGTCATCACCAACACTCCTCTCGTCGGAGGGGAGTCATCTCCATCAACATCTTCATCATCACCATCTCATCTCCAAACCCTAGTTCATCACTTGTAACCAATCTCCGTCTCGCGACTCCGATTTGTACTTGTAAGGTTGCTAGTAGTGTTGATTACTCTCTGTAGTTGATGCTAGTTGGATTACTTGGTGGAAGAGTTTATGTTCATATCCTTGATGCTACTCATTACACCTCTGATCATGATTATGATTATGCTTTGTGAGTAGTTACTTTTGTTCCCGAGGACACGGGATAAGTCATGCTAATAATAGTCATGTGAATTTGGTATTCGTTCGATATTTTGATATGTTGTATGTTGTTTTTCCTCTAGTGGTGTTATGTGAATGTCGACTACATAACACTTCACCATTATTTTGGCCTAGAGGAAGGCATTGGGGAGTAGTAAGTAGATGATGGGTTGCTAGAGTGACAGAAGCTTAAACCCCAGTCTATGTGTTGCTTCGTAAGGGGCTGATTTGGATCCACTAGTTTAATGCTATGGTTAGACGTTGTCTTAATTGTTGTTTCATAGTTGCAGATGCTTGCGAGAGGGGTTAACCATAAGTGGGATGCTTGTCCAAGTAAGGGCAGTACCCAAGCGCCGGTCCACCCACATGTCAAACTATCAAAGTAACGAACGCGAATCATATGAACATGATGAAACTAGCATGACATAAATTCCCGTGTGTCCTCGGGAGTGTTTTTCCTCCTATAAGACTTTGTTCAGGCTTGTCCCTTGCTACAAAAGGGATTGGGGCACTTTGCTGCACCGTTGCTACTACTTGTTACTTGTTACTTTTCACCTGCTACGTTTCACCTCACTACACCATCACTTGTTACCGCTACTTTCAGTGCTTGTAGTTATTACCTTGCTGAAAACTGTTTATCAGAGCCTTCTGCTCCTCGCTGGGTTCGACACTCTTACTTATCGAAAGAACTACAATTGGTCCCCTATACTTGTGGGTCATCAACGCCCTCGTGCGCACCCGCCCTGCGCCAGGCCTGGGCAGCCCACGTGCGAGCCCCCGTGGGCCGCGACGCGCCCAACGGCCGTCCATCCTGCCGCCTCCCTGCGCTGCGCCCCGCGTCCGTGCTCTGGACCACCATTTTGTGTCGCGTCGTGCCCCTCGCTTGTGTGCCGCCCGAGCTGCATCCCGGTCGTGTCCGGCGCAGCAAGCACTCCTCGGAGCACGCGACGTACCAAGAGTCCGTCTTGCCCTGGCGAGGCACTTCCCATTGCCAGCGGTGGCTGTCGCCGTTTCCCCTGGGTCGCCATGGAAGCCGAAGAAGGCGCGGCCCAAGCGACACGCTTGCACCCTCCTCGCGCCGTGGCCTCCTGCGCCAGGTCGTGGCAGCATCCGCCCACGCCGTGGGAGCTCGCGCCTGCCCGCGCCAAGTCATGGTAGTGCCTGCCCGTTCCCGCGCATGGTCAGCCCCGCCACCACCTCTAGGCTTCACCTCCCTTCCCTCCACCCTGACGGTGTGGCTTGCGCTTCCAACACTGGACCCACTATGTCATAGCTGGAGAAGTCCGGGGCCTGTGCAACCGCGTAGAGAGGCGTTTCACCGCCGCGCCGGCTCGTGTGATCTCCCCCGCTGCTAGAAGACCGTCGTGTCCCCGCCGACGACCAGCCAGTGAACGCACATGGGAGCGGGGGAGTGCAGCGGCCGCTCTACCCGTCGAACATGCTATGCAAGTGGTGGGGATCGAGGGCTGGTGCGGGGGTGGTGGAGCGGTTAGATGTCTACTATAGAACCTTCTTCTTGTAGACTCGTGTTGGGCCTCCAAGTGCAGAGTTTTGTAGGACAATAGCAAGTTTCCCTCAAGTGGATGACCTAAGGTTCATCAATCTGTGGGAGGCGTAGGATGAAGATGGTCTCTCTCAAGCAACCCTACAATGAAATAACAAAGAGTCTCTTGTGTCCCCAACACACCCAATACAATGGTAAATGGTAAATTGTATAGGTGCAATAGTTCGGCGAAGAGATGGTGATACAAGTGTAATATGTATGGTATATATAGGTTTTTGTAATCTGAAAATATAAAAACAGCAAGGTAACAAATAGTAAACAACGAGAAAAACGTTGTATAAATGCTTGGAAACAAGGCCTAGGGTTCATACTTTCACTAGTGCAAGTTCTCCCAACAATACTAACATAGTTGAATCATATATAAATTCCTCACGTGCGACAAAGAGTGCACACCAAAGTCACAAATAACGGAGAACAAACGAAGAAATTATTGTAGGGTACGAAACCACCTCAAAGTTATCTTTTCCGATCAATCTTATGAGCTATCCTTATAAGTGTCACGAACAGCCGTAGAGTTCGTACGAAAATAACACCTTAAGATACACATCAACCAAAACCCTAATGTCACGTAGATACTCCAATGTCACCACAAGTACCCATGGGCTTGATTATACGATATGCATCACACAGTTTCAGATTCATCATGTTCAATCCAACACAAAGAACTTCAAAGAGTGCCCCAAAGTTTCTAACGGAGAGTCAAGACGACAACATGTGCCAACCCCTATGCATAGATTCCCAAGGTCACGGAACCCGCAAGTTGACCACCAAAACATACATCAAGTGGATCAATAGAACACCCCATTGTCACCACTGATATCCCATTGCAAGACAAACATCAAGTGTTCTCAAATCCTTAAAGACTCAACTCGGCAAGAAAACTTCAAAGTGAAAACTCAATTCATCACAAGAAGATAGAGAGGGGAAAACGCCATATGATTCATCTATATTAATAAAGCTCGCGATACATCAAGATCGTGCCATCTCAAGAACATGAGAGAGAGAGATCAAACACATAGCTACTAGTACATACCCTCAGCCCCAGGGGTGAACTACTCCCTCCTCATCATGGAGACCGCCGGGATGATGAAGATGGCCTCCGGTGATGGTTTCATCCTCCGGTAGGGTGCCGGAACGGGCTCCCGATTGCTTTTCGTGGCTTTGGAGGCTTGCGGCAGCAGAACTCCCGATCTAGGTTTCTTTGTGGAGGTTTCTTGATTTATAGGAATTTTTGGCGTTTGTCTCACGTTAAGGTGGTGCCCGAGGGGCCTAGAAGACAAGGGGGCGCGCCCTAGGGGGGAGCCCGCCTATCTTGTGGCGAGGTGGTGGACCCCCTCCGGTTGATTCTTTCGCGAGTACTTTTTATACTTTCCAAAAATATTCTCTGTAAATTTTTAGCTCAGTCCAAGAACTTTTATTTGTGCACAAAAACGACACCACGGTAGTTCTACGGAAAACAACGTCATTCTCGGTTAGTTCGAATCAAATCATACCAAAATCATATAAAATTATTGTAAACATGGCATGAATACTTCATAAATTATAGATACGTTAGAGACGTATCAGCATCCCCAAGCTTAATTCTTGCTCATTCTCGAGTTGGTAAATTATAAAAGAAATAATTTATGAATTGTGAATGCTAGCAAGTGCACAAGTTTGATCTATAATACTTCCAATCACTTTTTCTAGCATCAATATAAACCATAAACAGTAGCTCATCTCATAAAACTTCTCATGATCAAGTAACAAGCTATACACATGTTAAAGTATAGACCAAAAAGTTTCTTGAAAACTAACAAACTATAATCCTAGTCATCAAACAAATGTAATTCATCTTATTTTCAGGAAGGGTCTATGTAAGAGCTTTGATTTAGCAAACTCCAAATGCCGAACTATCATATAGTCTTCCATGATTATTGACACTCAAAGCATATTTTAAGAACAAATAGCATCCATGGAACATAGAGAAAGATAGGGGCTTAATGTTTTGCCTCCCAATTTATTTATCATATAGATAATTGTCAACAATAATAATTCATGATCAAATATATTTGTGTGGATATATATGTCTAGATCATTCCCCAACACATGATGCTTGGCAAGAGGAAATGGCGAAATATAGGAAGTGGTGAAGATCACCATGACTCTTGCATAAAGGTAAGTACTAGAAAGTAACAATGTAACTTCTATACAAATATACCGAAACATAACTCATTAAGTTGTCTTCCTCGTCCAATTTTAATTAATTTACTCGAGTTTGAAAATATTTAATGAGCTCACAGTCATAGAAGATGTCCAAGATAGTATATTTATATGTGGAATCTCTCTTCCTTCAATAATATTTCATGCATTGTTCAAGTGACCAATGTGGTGTTTGCTAACTTTCAATAAATTTTACCACCTATACTTATTATGGGCGAAGCCATTACTCCCCATCTGATGTATATGAAGCATATTTAATTTTGGATTTATGATATTCAATTCATTCAACCATTTACTCATAGGATATAAGTGAAGCACGAAAGTAAATGACAAAACTACTCCAAAACATATAAGTGAAGATCAATGAGTAGTCAAACAATGAACTAGCTATGTGAGGACTTTCTCTCTCTCTCTCTTGATAAAGATTTTCACATTTGAGTATTTTATTTAAATAGCATGCAAATGAAAAATAGCAGTCCAAGAATAGGACGCATCATGTGAACGAATAAGGAGAAGGAGGAGGAGGAGGAGAAGAAGAAGAAGTAGGAGAAGAAGAAGAAGAGGAAGAAGGAGAAGAGTGTGATTGCAAGAATAAGAAGGAGAAGAAGGAGAGGAAGGGGATGATTACAATACATTTCTTATTTTGAGCTTAATATGTCATTTAGGAGGAAGATACAATAAGTTATAAGCTAACTAAGGTTCTTGTGATGTTTTTTACCTAACTAAGCTAATTATGTCATAAATGAACTGAATTAGCTCATTATGTCATTTTGGAGGATAATTAGCTAAGTATGTCTTTCTTGTGTAAAATAAGCTAAGGAGAAGAAGAAAGAGGAGAAGAAGAAGGAGAAGAAGAAGAAGGACGAGGAGGAGGAGGAGAAGAAGAAGAGGATGATTACAAGAATAAGAAGATGGAGAAGAAGGATAAGGAGAGGAAGATGATGATTACAATACTTTTCGTATTTTGAGCTTATTATGTCATTTAGGAGGAAGATACACCAAGTTATGAGCTAACCAAGGTTCTTGTGATGTTTTTTTAACTAACAAAGCTAATTGTGTCATAAATGAACTAAATTCGCTAATTATGTCATAAATGAACTAAATAAGCCACCTGTGTCATAAATGAACTAGAGAAAACTTATCATCATGGTCATCATGGAGAAGCACCATGGTTGCTCGGGCCGGGTGCATTTGGAGACGGTTGCCCTGGAGAAGGGTCATACGATACCGCTCGGGAGTTATTCTGCACAAAAGATATTTTGCAATGTCTCGTTAGCATGATGACACTCAAATGTTAATACTAGTTTATAATGACCATTGAAATGAAACTCACTGTGCCAATCGTAGAAAAGACCGGCATCGGCAGAGGGGGCTGACCGGTCTTCTCGCACATAGACTGCACATTTGGTTTTGAAGAGTCGGTTGTATTAGTTAGTAATGAAACATACATTACACACATGATTTGGCTAATGTGAAAAGAAACTTACCACAATAAGCACGTACATGGCGAGGTGACCCGCATCATTCCGGGCCCTCTCCTCCTCCAAGAACCGAGCCGTGGTTCGGTCCCTCTCCTCTAGAATCACGTGAAGAGCAACTTTGTTTGTCGCTCTCTATTTCTCAAGAGTAGCCTGGTTTGCCGCTCTCTCTTTATGAAGAGCAGCCTGCAACACCACTCCTCGTTACCACTGTAATGATCGATCGCCACACACACAATGAAATGGATGAAAGTTTTCTGAGTCCGTACAACTAACCTCGATGGCGACATCGACTGGCCATGGACGAGGCGTTATCTCACGTCATAAGCTCGACTGGCGCACCTTGATCTCTGGGAGAGTGAGTGGACAACGTATTATCCCATCTCCAATGTGTATCGAGCCATGGGGACTCCCGCCACCAGATATCATCACCAGCTCTCGATCCAAAGGTTCCTCGCTAGGGTTAAAGTCCTCTCATTTCCTAGCCTTCCCCACGTCCCTGTATTTCACGAGATTGTGGTGGGAGGAGATGTTGGTGAACTTCTCTAGATGATCTAGGTCAGACTCAGAGAATGCCTTGGCCTTCTTGTAGGAGGCAGTATGGGCCATATCCTAAAGGTCGTACAACTCTGGTACCTCCGTCTTATTGTGATGCGCCTAAATGAGAGAAACAAAGTATTAGTAAAGGGCTCAATCTAGCATGAAGAATTAATTGCATGAAGAAGGAAGCAAACCACATACCCAGTTCCATCCGAACTGAATTAAGTTGGCGCTGCCTTGATGGTGTGGCACACCAACCATTTGGGCGTGCCGATCCTTCGCAATGTCGTGGACGGCTCGCCAGTTGCCTCTGCACCACTCATCCACCAATGCCTCCCAACAATCCATCTTATCCGCGCACCATCTCGGGGGCACCTATAAGTTAGTAACAAGAATTTTGACCGCTACGCCTATGAATCAAATCAAGAAAACTACATACAAGGCCTTAAGAATAGGTAATTACCTTCATGTACTGCGCCTTCTTTAGATACTTTCCACGTCACTCCTTCTGCTTCTTAACACGACGAGTGGCGTAGTAGTCTGGAGTAGCATATGGCCGAGCCTCGTGGCGCAAGCTCTATAATAGCCGCATGCACTCGGCCTCGAGAACATTGGCCGCTGCCTCCTCATATCCCTCCTCACACGTGTAGAAGGTATGCAATCAAACGAGACAACACCGATTAGTACAATAATTAGCTTTATTGTTAATTTTAGATTATGTAAAAGGAGAATTTACCCAAAAGGTGTTGATCACCATCTCGGCCCTCGTGTGGCACAAGACACCATCTATAATCTCCTCAGGTGGGGCCTGCGCAGCCTGATAGTGCTCCCAGGTAAATCCTAGTGTAGGAACCTGACCCTCACCGGGCAACGTGACAAACCCTGGGAAATTTGTCCGTCAAAGCACAAAATGGACGGTGTTCGGCTTGCGGACTCCAAGGGGGGCGTTTCCAACCCCTCCAGTATGACAAGGTCAACGTATTACATATTTGAAGAAACTTGAAGGCAAAAGGTAAATAAAGAGTAAATGCACTTACCTCTCCCCTTCAGGCTTAATCACCCGCCTCTGCTCGCGGGTCGCCGGTACGACTGGGAGACGTGTACTACCACACTTGTATACGGTGACACCGTCCACCAAGTCGTCCTCACTATCCGTAGACTCAACCCCGCCACCAATAGAATGGCCACCCTCCCCCTCAGCCCGATCCGGCCAGGAACCCCATCCGGACGTCTCCACGTTAGCCGAAGCCTCTATGGCAGGAGTCTCCTGGGACGTAGCCTCAGGAACCGTAGTCTCATGGGCCGAATGGCCGCCGACCTGAGGCTCCTAGACCGGAGACTCATGGTCCGAATGCCCGTCGACCCGAGGCTCCTGGACCCGAGTCCTGTAGCATCCACTGCAAACGGGTCCACCATAGTAGTCCCGTGCTCGGGTGAATGAGCTGGTGCTGGTGGCAAGGACGACGTAGCAGTCCGCCTACCTCTCCCACATCCACGTCCTGTACCTTTGCCCTTCTTCCCTGCCCGACCTACTGTCCTAGTGGCAACACCGCCGATGAAGAAGCACCTCCGGTGGTGTCGTCAGACTGTCCGCCAAGGCTCTACGAAGAGATAGGGGTGGAATGGAAGTACCACCCCTCGCGCGGGCCACCGACGAAGAAGAACCCTCCGAGCAATCTAGACCCCCGCCCACCATCTTTCAACATCTGCCATGATAAAGAGTAAAAGAAATTAGTACAACATAAAAAATTGAATACCTGACATGAAGAATAATATGTACATATATAATTTAAGTTGGCATGCATACAAATTAATAATAGTCTGGATCAATAAATGCATCATCATCATCACTATCACACGTGTCGTCATGAATGACGTGCTAATCGGGTTCAATGGCATGAAGTTGTTTGTGGAAGGCCTTTTTGTAATCGGTCAAGCATTGACAGGTCATCCGCATCAGTAACCTCTTCTAGTCGTGGGTGTGCTGGTTCCAGCTTAGGGGTGAAGTTGGATTCACTATCGCTTTCTACTTCCATGTTCTGGGGTGAAGCACGGCGGTTCTTGAAGCATTCCTTGGAAAGACGTGTTTTTTGGAAGAATTCTCTGTCATATGTGTCTGGGTTAATGTGAGGTTCATAATCCTCTTCATCCTGTGGAAGTGGTCTAACATGTGGCGGCACTTCATAAATAACATACCAACCATTCAGATTCTTATCAGTTTGGCATACCCATGGTAGATAGAGAAATTGGGTCACATGTTGAGCCGTAATATAGACATCGAAAACATCTAAATGGGTGCTTGAATTGATTTTGACTAGCTCTATATGTTCATGAGTCCTTCTAGTCTCTTTCGGCTGGAACCAGTAACATTTGAGGACTACGACATTCGGTGGGTTTTCACCATAGAATTGAAGTTTATAAATCACTTCAACTCTTCCATAATACTCGATACCACCTTCGCCGATAGCAGAGACACAACAATTTGTAGATTTCCGGTCCGGCATAGATAGCTCTTTGCCAAAGGTACGAAAGTGATACCCGTTGATGTTGTATTTCTCAAATGTACGGACCTTATAGTCAATATCATTAGCGGCTTGTCTCAATTCGGCGTCCATAGAGTCTGAATTAGCCTACAAGTTTAATACGAAACGATTGTTGCATTAGACGCAAGTTAGACAAAGAAATGAAATGGTCCATTATTGATAATTACCGTTTGTTTGAACCAAGAGACGAAACCGGGATAGCCGCCTCCATGCTTTGCCAGAATCTCATACTCTTCGACGGAATCATTTTGGATCACCACTCCATCCGAGAATTTGGCGACGTATCGACTATATCAAATATCTGGGAATAAGAGCAGTTCAAAGGAATTGGAGGTTATAGAAAAATGTACCGATAACTTACTCGATGTACGACCGCACTTCTGTTAGGTTGTTGAAGATATACAACAAAATGTTCCACCATTCTTCGACATCCGACGTTATTGGCTTTGAAGCACCGGCTGGTGCGAGCTTCCCTTCGAATAGGCTGAGGTTGGATCTACCTTTTTTAGGGTCGACATCATTGTACCGAGGCTTCGCATTATGCAAATGACGATTTTTGGCTTCGTAGTGTGCTGTCACAAAGTTAGCCACCTCCTAAGTAATGAATGCCTCGGCCATCGATGCTTCAATTCTACGTTTATTTTTACATTCAGCTCGAAGCGTCTTCTGCATCCTCTCAGTTGCAAGGCACCAACGATTTTGCACGGGCCCACCCAATCTTGCCTCGATCGGTAGATGTAAAATCAAATGCTGCATTGGATTAAAAAAGCTCGACGGAAAGATCTTCTCTAACTTGTAGAGCAACTCTGGCGCCAACTCCTCCATGTCATCTACCACGCCAGGCGACCGTTTTTTTGCACAAAGAACACGAAAGAAATAGCTCAGATCCGCTAGTATTAGCCATTCATCCTCATGAATAAAGCCATGTAACATCACCGACATTACCCGCTGAAGCCATATGTGCCAATGATGACTCTTGAGACCAAAGATTTTTATTTTTTCAAGACTCGCTCCCCTCTTTAGGTTCACTGCATACCCATCGGGGAACATCAAGTGCATTTTGACCCACAAGATAATTTCCCTCATAGCTGGCCTTCCAAGATTGAACCAGGCCTTTGGCTTCGACCAGTTCCGCTTTCCTTTCGATTCTCGCATGTTTTGTAACAGTCTATGACATAGTGTCTCTTGATCGACTCTAGCCTTAGTATTATCCTTTGACTTCCCATCTATGTCGAACAATGTACCAAGAATGGCCTCTCTGATATTCTTTTTAGTGTGCATCATGTCAATGTTGTGTGGAAGAAGGAGGTCTTTGAAGTAAGGCAGATCCCACAAGCATGGCATGTGGGTCCAGGTGTGTTCTGAATTATACCCCTTGAAAAACCCTGGACGCTTTAGATCGGGCTCGAGGGCGTTTAACTGATCCATGATCTGTTGGCCTGTCAACACAGGTGGTGCCAAGGTTTTGTCAACTTTACCTTTGGTAAAGTTCTTCTTGTCTTTTCTGAACTAATGGCCAGGATCCAGGAACTGTCTATGCAAGTTAAAGCAAGAATACTTCCCACCCGCTTGCAACCAATGAAACTAAAGAGCTGCCTTGCAGACGGGGCACGAAAACCTTCCATGCACACACCATCCAAAGAATAGCCATACGCCGGCAAGTCATGCATCGAGTATATGTACCACACATGCATTTTGAAGTTTTCTTTTCTAGCGGCATCGTATGTCTTGACCCCATTATCCCAAGATTCTTGCAATTCATCCTTAAGCGGCTACATGTACACATTCATATTCTTCCAAGGATAGTTGGGCCCTGGAATTATCAACATGAGGAATATGTTCTTTCTTTGCATAATCTGCCTGGGGGGGGGGGGGTTGAGGGGAATGACAAATACAGGCCAACAACTGTATTGGGTTGCCGTCATACTGAAGGGATTGATCCCATCCGTTGCAATGCAGACTCGAGGATGCCTTGGATCTGCCGCTTTATCCTGATGTAATCCATCGAAATCTTTCCACGCTTCCCCATCCGATGTGTGTACCGCCATCTTATTCCCATCTGCATCTAGTTTGGTTCTTTTGCCCAATTTGTGCCATGTCATCTGTCTGGCTATCTCTTCGACCATGAAAAGACATTGAAGCCTTGGTATGATTAGCATATACCAAAGAACATTAACTGGGATTTCAGTCTGCCTCTTCTCATCCATACCGTTTTCTACCACAAGATACCTGCAAGACTTGCAAATGGGACAATAGTCCAAGTGTGCATACTCCTTCCTAAGTAAGGCACACCCTTTCTCACAGGAATCAATCTTCTCATAGGGAATCTTAAGTACACGAAGTATTTTGTCCGACTGGTACATGTTTGTAGACATAACATGGCCTTTGGGTAGAAAGCGTCCAAATAGTGTCATCATCACGTCGTAGCATTCTCTTCCCAAGTTGAACTGAGCCTTAAGAGCCATTACTTGTCAGCCTGGGCATTCGGGTATTTTGGTTATTTCGGTTCGGGTAGTTCGGTTTATGGGTAATTCGGGTATTCGAAAATGAGAACCAAAATTATTTCTGTCAAAAAAATACCCGAACCCAAATTACCCAAAATTTCGGTTCGGGTAATTCGGGTACCCAAAATACCCAAAATATTGTGAGCATACATGAACTTTTGATAGGAATAACTCAGATAGTATGGGTAGTTTTGGTAATATGAGTATTTTAGTTAATATGGGTAACAAGTTAGTGTAATAATAGCATGAAAATTTTGGACTGTATGAATAATTTGGGTAGTATGGGTATTTTGGGTTTTCCACACTAGAACCCGAACCCTAACCCGAAAACCGAATAGTCAAGAAATGAGAACCGAACCCCCGAATTACCTGACAATTCGGGTAATTCGGTACAGTTCAGGTTTGGGTAGCGGGTTCAGGTACCCAAACGCCCAGGGTGAATTACTTGTGCAATGTCATCCAGCTAACAAAGCTCGATGTGTTCGTGGAGAGGACGTTTTGAAGACTCCATTATTTGATAGAAGTCCTTTGCAGATTCCTCCATCTCATCGTCCGAATCCTGAGCATCAACAAAGTCTTGTACCATGTCTTCGATCCCAGTACCATGCTCGTCGGTGCGACAACGAACCACCTCAACTCTGGTGCGTTGTATAAACTCACCATGAAATGTACACACTGTATAATTAGGCTTAAAACCCCTCCTCTGCAGGTGTTTAATCATTTCAGCCTCTGTCCTCTTTTTATAGTTGTCGCACCAAGGACAGGGGCACAAGTTTGTTTCCTAGCCATTTGCAAATGCGGCTTTCATAAACTCCTTGGTTTTTAGAAACCATTCTTTGGTCATCTCTTTTTGACTAGGGTGATCGGTGTACATCCACGCACGATCACTCAACTTGCCTAGTCGAACGCAGGGTGGAGCTCGTCGAACACCAGACCCTCGCAACGACGAAAACAATTGCACATTTTAATCCAAAGATGAGTAACATATCATTATTGTTTTTCCGTCGACCTAACTACATATTTTACAACAGGATGCCACCACCAAGTTCTAAAAAAACAACTCACGCTACTCCACCTCAGCTTGTCTGTCGGTATGTACATGCTTGAGATTAATATATCATTTACCAACACTTTCTCATCAAGTGGCTTTGTAAAGATATTGGGCACCCCTACCCTAAATATATGTCATTCAGGGTTCCATCGACGTCAACGTACCCCTAACCTATATAGATGTCATTTAGGGTTCCATCAACGCCGAGGAATGCCCTAACTCGCTCGTCCCCGGCGCCCTCAGGTATATCGTGATGCATGGTCGAAGGGTCAGCACGCCATCTCTTCCCGTTCCGGAGACCTCTCCTCTCCTCTAGAAGGCTGAAGAGCACCTTATCGGTCAACACGAGGCCAAAGAGGTGTCGGGGGTTGGGGGTAAGTGCCGTCGGGGGCGGCGTATTAACAGTTGCGTGGAGTTTTGTGTGTGTGTGGGGGGGGGGGTCGGGATGTCGTATCGGGGTGTCAGGGCGTCATCTCGGGGTGTTGGGGCGTCATGTTGGGGCATCGTGTCGGGGTGTCAGCATGTCGTTTTCTTCTTCCCGCTCTTACTTTTTCCCTCTTCTTCCTTTTCTTCTTCTTCCTCTTCTTCCTCTTCTTCATCTTCTTCCTTTTCTTCTTCTTCTTCTTCTTCTTCTTCTTCTTCTCTTCTTCTTCTTCTCCTTCTTCTTCTTCTTCTTCTTCTTCTTCTTCCTCCTCCTCTTCTTCTTCTTCTTCTTCTTCTTCTTCTTCCTCTTCTTCCTCTTCTTCTTCTTCTTCTTCTTCTTCTTCTTCTTCTTCTTCTTCTTCTTCTTCTTCTTCTTCTTCTTCTTCTTCCTTCTTCTCCTTCTTCCTTCTTCTCCTTTTCCTATTCTTTCTTCTTCTCCTCTCTCCTCTTTTTCTTTTTCTTCTTCTTCTTCTTCTTCTTCTTCTTCTTCTTCTTCTCCTCTAACTAAGCTAATTAACAACTAACCTAACTAAGCTAATTAACAATAGCTAATTATGAACTAACCTAACTAAGCTAATTAATAGTCGCTAATTAACAACTAACCTAACTAAGCTAATTAACATCTAACCTAACTAAGCTAATTAACAACTAACCTAACTAAGCTAATTAACAACTAACCTAACTAAGCTAATTAACAATAGCTACTTAACAACAAACTAATTAACAAATTAAACGAAAAAAGGAAAAAGGGACTCATGTGAGGGGGGTGGCCGGGTGATGAGGACGGTGTAGGGAGGCCGGGAGTAGAGGAGGAGGGGGCACATGGAGGAGGGGTCCGCGGGTAGGAGGGGGCTGTGGTGGAGGAGGGGTGGCGTGGTGGTGGAGGAGGGGGTCGTGGAGAGGAGCAGCGTGGGGAGGAGGGGTCCGGGGCGGTGGTGGAGGAGGGTGTCATGGAGAGGAGGTGGCGGTGGTGGAGGAGGGGGTCGCAGGGAGGAGGAGGGCCCAGGGTGGAGGAGGGCGGTAATGGAGGAGGGGGCAGTGGTGGTGGAGGAGGGCAATGGCGGAGGAGGGACGTGGGGACAGCGAGCTCCGGCAGCGGGTCACGGGGAGGAGGGGAGGGCGATCTCAGGCAGCGGGTCACGGGGAGGAGGGGAGGGTGAGCTCTGGCGGCGCGGTGGGTTTCTAGGGTGCTGGGGGAGAGAGAGAGAGACCGTTATGGGGGAGAGATGGGGTGTGGGAGGGGGCCGACGTTCGTCAGGGCTCTTTGGCTCTTTGCCGTGTGCCCCCCGACGACAAAGAGATATAAGGCACATGACAAAGAGAGAGACCATTATGGGGGAGAGAGGGGGTGTGGGGGTGGGCCACCCCGTGGTATTTGCCGTCTTCCTGTTTGTCCTTTGCCGCCACATGACAGACGACAAAGAGCTCACTGATGGCAAATGAAATATCAGCCAGTGGTCAGTTCCTTGCCGTGTGCCGTTCGTCTCTTTGCAGTCAGCTAGCAGATGGCAAAATACTCACTCATGGCAAAGAGTATCTTTGCCATCAGTGTGATCTTTGCCGTATGTTTTTTGGCAGCTGACGGCAAAGAGGGACTTTGCCATGAGCCAGCAGACGACAAAGAACACGCTGATGGCAAATTCTTTGATTCCAATAGTGCATGGGCTTGATTATATGATATAAATCACACAATTTCAGATTCATCATGTTCAATCCAACACAAAGGACTTCAAAGAGTGCCCCAAAGTTTCTACCGGAGAGTCAAGACGACAACATGTGCCAACCCCCATGCATAGATTCCCAAGGTCACGGAACCCGCAAGTTGACCACCAAAACATACATCAAGTGGATCAATAGAACACCCCATTGTCACGACGGATATCCCATCGCAAGACATACATCAAGTGTTCTCAAATCCTTAAAGACTCCACCCGATAAGTAAACTTCAACGGGAAAACTCAACTCATCACAAGAAGATAGAGAGAGGAAAACTCCATATGATTCATCTATATTAATAAAGCTCGCGATACATCAAGATCGTGACATCTCAAGAACACAAGAGAGAGAGATCAAACACATAGCTACTGGTACATATCCTCAGCCCCGAGGGTGAACTACTCCCTCCTTGTCATGGAGACCGCGAGGATGATGAAGATGGCCTCCGGTGATGGTTTCCCCCCCCGGCAGGGTGCGGGAGCAGGCTCCCGATTGGTTTTCGTGTATCTGGAGGCTTGCAACGGCGGAACTCCCGATCTAGGTTTCTTTCTGGATGTTTCTTGATTTATAGGAATTTTGGGTGTCGATCTCACGTCAAGGCGGTGCCCGAGGGGCCCACAAGACAGGGGGCGCCCCTGGCTTGTGGCCAGATGGTGGACCCCCTCCTATTGATTCTTTCGCTAGTATTTTTTATATTTTCCAAAAATATTCTCCATAAATTTTCAGCTCATTCTGAGAACTTTTATTTCTGCACAAAAACAACACCACTGTAGTTCTGCTAAAAACAACGTCAGTCTAGGTTAGTTCTAATCAAATCATACCAAAATCATATAAAATTATTGTAAACATGGCATGCATAATTCATAAATTATTGATACGTTGGAGACATATCACGCTTACGGGAATAAATCCTGACGAGGAACCGCATGGGAGAAGGAAAGGGGAAAAGGTTATCCCTATGGCCATTTTGCAGTAAAGTCACTGAATTTGGAGGGATTAGCGAAACAAGGTTAAACACTAGTCCAGACTAGGTTTGCCACAATTCCCATTTTGTTATGGGATTCGCAAATTGGTCATGTTAACACTACTATTTACTAGCATTCACATGTTATAGACCCCGTTATTTCTAGTATTTGTCTTAAATACTATATTTTCTGTTGAGTACCGATGTATTCCAGAATAAATTGTGATGTAATAAATTTGCATGTTATTCCACAAGTCAAGATTATTTACATCCATTATTTGCAATTGAGATTTTCAATTTCTTGCAAATAAAAATCAATTCATTTTAATTGAGCCTTTGGCTTGATACGAGCAAGAATTGATATGCAAATTCTTAGTGTTGTTTTTCAAATTGATATTTTGGGATCACAAGGTAGTGTGTAGATCTACTCCTTTGCAGATTATCACGACTACTATTAAATCCTGCATTTTGTCACTTTGACAATATGATTGCTTTACAAAGTGTCCTCCCACATATTTCACTAAGTCATGACATAAGGCATTACGAGTGAGTATCTACTGATTTCATCAAAGTATACTCCCTAGTGCTGTGAGATCCACTCCATTTTGGATATTATGTTCAAGGTGTCATACTTAGCAATTTGAGAGTTACAATAATAGTTTCAACATAACTTCTTGAAATACCCATTAATTTTGCTAAGTTCATTACAACATCAACCATGATGGTCTTTAATTTACTAAATGTAAATTATTTATCTCTGGTTTACCCAGAGTGGTAATATATGACTATAGAATTTGAGGCATTCTTCCTCAATGGCTACCACTGTCCTAATGGGCCATGGACATCATGATCACTCTTGTGTCTCATGGGATAATCTGTGAAATCCAAGACCGTAAGATTCATCTCTGGTGAGGATCAAACCACTAATAGAAAAATGTTGTCTTATACATTAGATCTTAGCAACTGGTTATTGTGTATCAGCAATTCCTCGGATACAATGAACCTCAAGGGCAAAGGTTTGAAGCTCCCTTCAACCTTTAACTTGACATCACCAGTGATGCACGATCCTATGGGCACGGAGAATGTGTGGTTGCATATGCCTCAACCGACATGTTTGGAGACTATGAATAGTCTCTCAGTCTCCTGGGTGGTCAAGATAATTTATGTCCATTCATGATGTTGTAACAATAACGTAAATATTGTTGTCATCGTATATTGTGTATCACAATGAAAAAATATATTATATCATCACTTTGGTACAATTACATTAGTATGTATTCTATATATCCGACAGTGATTTTCATATTGAGAATCTTCATGTCTATGTAGAGATTTCTACGAGAGTCAATCTGACGAAAGATAATATGTGCCTTATTGACATGTTGCTACCTCTTGATCTTCCGTTGGTTTTCCCTTGAAGAGGAAAGGGTGATGCAGCGAAGTAGATAAGTATTTCCCTCAGTTTGTTGAGAACCAAGGTATCAATCCAGTAGGAGGAACAAGCAAGGCCCCAATAGTAGTACCTACACAAATAATCAAACACTTGCACCCAACACTATAAAGGGGTTGTCAATCCCTTTAGAGTTATTTGCAAGGATGAGATCTGACAAAGATAGATATGAAATATTGCGGAAACAAAAGTGAATAAATTGCAGCAAAATATTTTTGGTATTTTTGGTTTATAGATCTGAAAATATAATATGGAAAATAGACCCGGGGGCCATAGGTTTCCTAGATACTTCTCTCATAAAAGAAAATAATACAGTGGGTGAACAAATTACTGTCGAGCAATTGATAGAAAAGCGAATAATTATGAAGATATCTAAGCCAATGATTATGCATATGGGCATCACGTCCGTGTCAAGTAGACCGAAACGACTCTTCATCAACTACTATTACTCCAGACATCGATCGACTCCCGCCTGCATCTAGAGTATTAAATTCATGAAGAACAGAGTGACACATTAAGTACTATGACATGATGTAGAGGGATAAACTCAAGCAATATGATGAAAACCTCATCTTTTTATCCTTGATGGAAACAATACAATACGTGCCTTGCTACCTCTACTTTGTCACTGGGTGAGGACACCGCAAGATTGAACCTAAAACTACGCACTTCTCCTATTGCAAGAATTACCAATCTAGTTGGCCGAACCAAACCAATAATTTGAAGAGACTTGCAAATATATGAAATCATGCATATAAGAATTCAGAAGATTCTCAAATAATATTCATAGATAGTCTGAACATAAACTCACAATTCATCAGATCTCGACAAACACACCGCAAACGAGTATTACATCGGACAGATCTCCATGAAGATCATGAAGAACATGGTATTGAAGAACAAAGAGATAGAATAAGCCATCTAGCTACTAGCTATGGACCCATAGGTCTATGGTGAACTACTCACACATCATCGGAGGGGCAATGGAGTTGATGTAGATGCCCTCCGTGATCAATTCCGTCTCCGACAGATTACCGGAAAAGGCTCCTAGATTGTATCTCTCGGGAACAGAGGCTCCTGGCGGCGTAAAAGTATTTTCGTGGCTCCTTTTGGCGATACGGGAATATTTGCGAATTTATAGGCCAAGAAATAGGGTTAGGAGACCTATAAGGGGACCACAAGCCAAGGGGGCGTGACCACCCCCCAGGGCGCGCCCTGCACGCTTGTGGCCCCTCGGCAAGTGCCTTGCCCCTACTCCAAGTCTCGTGGGTGTTTTTTGATCCAAGAAAAATATTTCCGGAGATTTTGTTCCGTTTGGACTCTGTTTAATATTCCTTATCTGCAATACTCAAAAACATGGAAAAAACATAAACTCGCACTAGGCTCTAGATTAATAGGTTACTCCCAAAAATAATATATAACAAAAGATTAATGCATATAAAACATCCAAAACAGATAATATAATAGCATAGAACAATAAAAAATTATAGATACGTTGGAGACGTATCACATATGCACCACAAAATCTATACACACGGAAGTGAAATGTTTCTACTCTCGTTGAGAGAAAGGGGATATTCTAAAATTGTTAGACGTGATGAGATATTAGTTGGCTCAAGTCAAGTCATATATACTAGACTTGTGGGTATTCGAGTAATGTCAGGATGCTTTATTTCTTCTCGATTTAACTTGTACCCTACTAAACTATAGATGTATCCGTAAAAAAAGTTTCCATAGTGAAACTTATGATGACAATGAAGGTAAAAACTTCTATTTACCATATGCAACAGATATGGCAAGCACATTCTCTATGCATCGTCTGGATTGCACTACACATATGACACAACCCGTAGCACATGTTGCATACGAGATAATTTTCCAGAGTGTCTTGTACATGACAAACTTGGCATTATCGCCTTGGTCATCGAGGCATTGGGTTGAAAGTGAAGCTATTATCAATTCCGGTAGTTCATGGTTATTATGATGCTAAATTCTAACAATATTTGGTTTTTGTGTGCACTACATGTGACAGAGGGAAGCTAATTTTAAGGCTCGCGCACCTTAAAGTCTACGTTGAACCACTCAAACTCCTTGAATGCATCAAGTTGAGGTAAGTGGCTCTTCCCATCCATCGACTAGACCATTCAGGTATTCCATGGTTCTAAAAGACATACCTATATGATTGTCTCTAGTGTGATTTATCCACATGAAACCATTGGTTCATTATCCCGACATCGTTTTCAAGCAAATTGAATGGATAACATTGCAAAATTCTCCTTGATTGCCTTCTCTATGGCCTTCGGATTGATGTTTAGCAATTTATCCTAATGTCTACACTCAAAATGGTTTGGTAGAATCCTTTATCCAAAGAGTTAAGCTCATTGCATTAGCTTTACTTTGGAATTGCAACTTACCAACTTTACATTGGAGTCATGTAGTTTTACACGCTCATGATAGAACTGCATAATATTATTCCCCTCTATCTTTTGTACATGGAAATCTATCGAGTATTTCCCATCTGCGATAATTCGGTTGTATACCGATATCACCACCCGACATACATCATTAGCCCCTCAACATATAGTTGGGATCTATATGAGGAATAACCGTATGTTCGTCAATACCTCCAGCCCCTTGCATGGGGAGTTATTCAAGGCTAGTATGCTGATTCATGAGGAATATTTCTACGAATTAGGGGGAGATTTCAAGTTCCATAAAGAATGCCAGGAAATTAGTGGAATTTTCAACACATTTCTATCTCAAATCCATGTACTCAAAGAGCGGAACCATGCGTTCAGTAGATTTGCAATGCATTGCAAATAATTTGTCAGATTCATTTACTGAATATAAAGGTGTCACACAATCCTACAATCCACTCCACAAAATCCACTCCACTCCCCGTTCAAAGCAACAGGGGGAGATATATGGCAACACTACATCAGGATTCAGGTTCTCGCAAGCAAGGATATCAAGGCCTATGAATTAGTAAATGCAAGTCAACTTCACGTTGACAGACACCTAGTGGGTAGTATACACCCAGTGGATGGGAAACTTCCACCAACCCAAGTCATAGTGCACATAATGACCGGGACATCGGAATACCTGACTCAATCGCATTGGGAAATCGCGAGCAGTCACCTTGGGTAACGATATTTCCAACAACTCTATATTCATATATAGATTCTGGAGAAACATATGACCAGAAGTCTACAATTGTCAACATATATTTCTCAACTAGATTGCAACACCTTTCAAATGATTCAGATCCAAAGACCATGGCCATGGCAAAGTGTGAACAACACTCAGAGTGAACTCAAGCAAAGGGTATAATCTAGGTAGAAATAATCTTGCTCAGTGATGGGAAGGTATTCATAAGCAATACCTACACCAATTTTGTTCTGGAAACAGAATTGAGAATAACAAGGTGGTGAAACATAGAGCAAGTATTGTAGCACAAGGGTTCATGCAGATACCCAACTATTCTCCAAAGGTGGAATCTCTTTTTGATAAATTATATCATTGGCAGTGCAAAATCATCGATCTCTACAGTTGATAGATGTAGTGATCACATATCCATGTGGATCCCTAGATTCATACATATATGATTGATTCCAATGGAATCTCACTTCTGAATCGAAATACAAAATGCAACATACATTGTGTAAAGACCAGTAAGTCACCATATGAGTTATTGTTCTCGGTACATATGGCACAACTGATGTAGTGTGTTCTTTATGCACAAGGATTACTCTACAATGATGATTATCCATGTTTGTGTGTCTACAATGAAGACTCATGTAATCATCTAAATGATGGATTTGGGTAAACCAAAATACCGCTTGTTACTACAACTTGAGCACCTTCATTCATACATTATGGTATACTATGTTGTCTGTATCCAAAAATATATTGGATAAATTCATTGTGGACAAATCTCATCCATCCATAACTCTCGCGATGGTCATTCTCTAGGCGTAGAGAAAGATCTATTTAGACCAAGAGTTGATGGAAATGAGATATTGGGACTCAACGTTCCATAATGCCATTGTATCCACCAAACACAATTGGTTGGTACTCAAGAATATCTTTTGATATCTCCAAGGCATCAAACATCTTGTCATAGTTTTTAGTTTCACAAAAATGTGAACACCGATATCATTGGATACATCGATCAGATCCCCACTATGTCAGATCGTAGACACTCTTGGCGTTCCTACTAGGTGTGGTAGCCCTCTCATGAAGAGTCTTCAAAACAGACCTCATGGCTACATCCACGATAATGTTTCTTGTGTTGCCCAAATGCAAACAGTTTACGTAATAAGCAATATCACTATATTGCATATCTTGCAAGTCAAATCATGCGACTGATTTGTTCATCAGGTCTCTACCAACTTCTATGTTCCAGAAATGTGTTCATGGATTTGGTATATGACAACTTCGGAATATGCGAGAATCACGGGGAGTATCTTCCTGAATTGTTCCTATTAAAAGCATCATATTATACTCTTTTTCCCTTCATGATTTTACTTTATAGGTTCTCATAAAGGTTTTTAATGAGGTAATATCTACACAAGATCATATGTCATACTCTCAGTTTTCTAGTCCGGTGTTTTCAAGAAAGTATATACGACATATTTATTGTACTCTAAACTTTATGATTCATCTTGTATTGAGTTAAAAGAGATAATAATCATTATAGGTTGCATAATTTTGTCCTTATTTTCCCACTGGGTTTGCAAGAGTTCTGGAAACATATCAAACACATATATCCTCATTTTCCCAAAGGGTTTTGGAGGAGTTTTCAAAATGACAAGGCTTACACTAACAAACATGGATTAGGGGGAGTGTTAGGATTTACTTAATCCTATTAATCCCTACTTTTCGTAACATAGGCGGTTGCCTCGTGTCCCTTTGGACGCACCCCTTTGGGGGCTATATATATATATATATATATATATATATATATATATATATATATATATATATAATCCATCATTAATAAGAATAGCAATTCACTTTTACGTCTCTGTGTTTTGTCTTTTGTCGTCCACTTCTAACAGATAGATGAGAGGCATAGAGAGAAGAGAGAGGTATTTATTTCTACCCCTACTTATCTGGTTTTGTGGAGAAAAAAGAGATAGGCGAGGAAGAGAGAGATATAGAGAGAGTAGAGAGATAGAGATATCAAGAGAGAAAAGCGCACACCATTGAACCCTTTCGATTCTATTGCAAGGTCAAATAGTTTTATGTGTTCTAACTTTCTTGGAGAATCTGCAGATATTTGGCTCATCTTTGTGCCTCAAGTTTCCGACGATGATTTGGATGTACACCGTCGACTTCATCGGTAATCCATGTGCAGATAATCCACTATTTGTCGAAACTTGGTCTGACTTGAGGTACATACACTATGGTGTCATCTATGTGCATCTGTCACCGACTATTCACTTCTTAAGTGTGTATGTCATCAACTATACTACTTATTAAAAGGGAGAAAGAGATGATACGTTAGAGCTAGATGAAACAATAGCCCTATGAAAGAGAGAATTCTGAATTCTAAGTGAGTATCTTCGTGCATGCTTGTTTCTGAATAAAATGCAGAGGTCATGAATGAATAAAACCATGCTACTATGAATCAGAGAGCAAGCAACTATAGGTTTATTTCTGGTTAAAGTAGTATTAGTTGTATATACCTCATTTGAAAAAATAGTATGTATATCCCTATATATTATTTAAACATTTTTACATAAGGTTGTCCGTCCAAACACGATAACTAGTTAGTAGTTGACAGTAACTTGTATAGGATGGCTTGATCCCTCTCCTTCGGTGTTCTCTTATGTATGAGTGCACCATGTGCGGGTTAAATAATTTTGGGTCTTCTAACTCTGTGAGATGCTAGCGAAAATCTTTTGGTGGAGCTCTCCGAGCGCTGTCAAATCTCTTCTGCGGGCATCATGAGCTCGAGGAATATCTGAGCGCTCAAGGTGAGATAGATAGACATGCTTCTTTACTTTTTTTGTGCATTTTACTTTTGATTGTTGTTGTATCCTTGAATTATGCAGAGAAAGCTCAATGAAACTTTTAGAATTGTTCAAGAGTAAATGGGACCAACACCCATTGAATGTAAGAAATACTACCCCTTCCCTATTTGCAAACCAATTGATATCAAAAAGTGGGATTGAATTACTTTAAATATTCAGAACTCTAGAAAGGAAATATGTACATAGTATTGTCTTCAGTAAATGCATAATAATAATTGTCGATGCCACCAACTCCAACTATATTGTGACAACGATATTGAATTGTTTTAATTTGTTTGTGTACTCAAATCTGAAAGAATTCTACTTTATTTAGGTCATGTACAAATGTACCTACAACATAGCTATTTGAGATATGCCACTACAGTATTGTCAATCCTCTCATGTCTCTGAAACGAGGCTTTACATTATGTGTGTTCTTATTGTACATCGTCAACAAGAGCAGAGGAAGGAAACAAGTTGATGGATCCAAGTTCTTGGAACTAAAGCATGATACAATGAAAGGTAACAATACAATGAAAGGTAATAGTCGATACTTGGTTGACCATGTGAAGCTGAAAATGTTTTCTTACACTCATGTTTGTTGATCTAAATCTATTCACATGTAATTTCTTGTTGAATAGGAATATTGACTAGGGTAGGATTGTGTAATGAGGTAGGGAAATTTGTGGTCATGCGGCCATACAGGTATACCGTAGTATGCCAAACTTATTGATGTATTTTTGTGCTTTTTTTGCATCAATGGTTGGGTTTTCTATCAATTTTAGGGAAATACTCACCTTTAATAATGAAACAAATCTTGATCGAACTTGTTCTTTCTACCAAAGAACCATGCCATGTCGAGGTACTGGTGTGGCTTAGATGATGGTGGTGATGCAAAAATAAGGGAGATGACTTGGAGTTATTTTAAGCATGAGTTGTGTACTGGTGTGGTTTCTTAATTTACCCCTTTCAGAGCTTACCCTATGTTATTGATCACCTTTTTCATTTTGTGTTTAGTGATACATAATTTAGTACACTATTTTTTTCACTAATGACCAACCTAGAAAATAAAGCAAACTATAGTGCCAGGTACAAGGTACTATATGTAGTTTCATTTATCAATCATTCAAGTGCTTCACAAGGGAGAAGTACTAACTACCAACTGACAAGATCAATATATAGTAGAATAAAGGGATGGAAAGAAAAATAAGTGTCCCCAGTTTCCTTGGTGGTGTGTGCAAACTGTGAAGGCTTTGTTGTGATGAATAATGGAGCATGGGAAATGAGCTAACCACATGGACAACTGGCCAGAGGTACCGAGGTTGTAACTGAACCATGCATCATGGCACAATTTATTTTACTCTCTAATCATCTCATTTTCTAACGGAACCTGATATGCTAAAGTGAACATATTCCATAATAGTGGAGCTAGAGCGCCTCATCAACTCGGACATCTAGCCGCTGCCCACGGCCTCGTGTGCTCATGGCAGCACCGCTTGACATCGCACACATACTCATGTGGTAGGAAGGGTCACTGTTTCCAGCCATGGTCCATTTGGTCCATCCTCTTTGGGTTACATATATGTTGTATAAATGTGTCAATTTTTGGTGTTTTGGGGGTCTTAAAGTTTATCATGTTAACGATCAAATTGTTCTTCCAGACAAAAAAAAACACTCTCAAATTGTTTAGATGTGGCAGTAAGTTCTAGGTAGCTAGTGAACACTTCTTCGTTTTTATGCCTGATATTCATATAGGTTCCAAGTTCTCTAACAATCAATGAATTGCCTCTTGTGTTTCCTAGGTTTATGAAATCACAACTTCTCCCTAGGTGGTTTTGGTAATTAACAACAACATATAGTTTATTGCACTAATAAGATTATGAAGTATATTTCAGGGAAGTTCAATGAAAGGATTGGCTAGGACTTGTGAGAAGGATCCCCTAATATGCAAATAACACCTATTGACAAAAGCTCCAAGACTCTACATTTTTTTATGTGAGAAATCACAACTTAGTCCATAGGAAAACCAATACTATTAAAAGGGAATGAGGTACTCATGATGATCTAGTTGCTCAAGTGCTTAGAGATATGCCACCAAAAGCCTGAACTAAATTCTCACAAAAAATTATGTCCAAAACCCTAAACTACCAAATCCAGTGGAAGGAAGTCCTTTACTTTGGTCTCACCAAGTTAGTCTGAGGGAGAACCTATGCCAAACCCTAGCAACTCGGTAGAACCGAGACTGTGTTCATGAAACCGAAAAGTAGTGACCAAGTTTCTGTGGTTGAGATTTTTCATTTTGGAATTTCTGAGATTTATTTTCGGAACCTATAAAGTGCCGGAGCTGCCTAGGTTAAGCCTAATTGGTCTCACCGAGATGTTTCATTCGGTCTAACCGAAAAGCCAAAATTTAGGATATTTTGCACTAGTCGGTTGCACGAGTTTTTAATTTTGGCGTCACTGAGTTAGGCAATAATGTTGTAATAGTTGGATTTTTTTGAGATGGTTATATATACCCCTCCACCACCCTCTCTTTCACAGGGAGATCACTCTAAACAAACCTACACTCTACTATTCATTTTCTGAGAGAGAACCACCTACTTATGTGTTGAGATCAAGATATTCCATTCCTACCATATGGAACTTGAGTTCTAGCTTCCCCAAGTAGCTTTCCACCCAATCATCCTCTTCTATCAAGCCAAATTCTGTCACAGAGTGATTAAGTGTTGAGAAGACCATCCTTTGAATCACAAGAGCAAGCACTACTGCAGGATGTTCCAAAGACAACACATCAATCACAGACCCTTCGACGAAACTGTGTGTGATGCATGAATCTAAAACAATATAGTTCAAGCTCCGTATCCAATAAAGTGAGCTATGTGCGATGACACATCCATCAAATACGATTTAGGAAATAATTGCGTGTGCGATTTATGGCAGACAGTTGACCCGTGCAAACTGTTTGTGATGGGACAAAATAACGCAAACGGTTAGCTTAATACAAGTGTGTGCGATGTACGTCATATAGTTCACCCGGATAAACTGTTTGTGATTAATGGTTAACATATTACAACTGTGTGCAATGTACGACATACAGTTCACCTGGATAAACTGTTTGCGATGACCTAAAAAACACAAACGGTTAACATAATACAAGTGTGTGTGATGTACGACATACAATTTACCCGGCTAATCTGTTTGCGATGACATAAAATAACACAAACGGTTAATACAATACAAGTGCGTGTGATGTATGACATTCAGTTCACCCGGATAAACTATTTGCGATGGCATAAAATAACACAAACGATCACCCAGATCAAGATGTGTGCGATATATGGCAAACACGTTGTCCGGATGAACTGTTTGCGACGAGTCAAAATAACACAAACAGTTTCTCAGATCTAGTTGTGTGTGATATACAACATACAAGTCACTCGGATGAACTGTGTGATATTAGCCGAGATAAGAGAAACGATTCTGCAAGATAAATTCTTACAAATACAAGACGCATCACCGATGGTATGGTACACAAGCTTTTGGTAGAAATTATTTAGTTAGGTTAATTAAATGCACATCCATGCTATATCTGTGCCCAAAGCACACTCTCTCCTCCTTATTATTGTGCCATGTCAATTTGTTTACTTATATGTGGCATGCTTAGCACCTGTACACCATGAATCTCTAGGAAGGGTGCCACTTCTTGTCAACCGTCGTCTGGCACCCGTGGGAGGCGCTCCGGTCCATCCATCGGGCAATGAGGATGGGTGGACCGCGTGTGATAGTGGGCAAACATGTACACACATATGAGATGTGAGCCCACGTACGCCATCCCACAGGGTTTCAAAAAACCATAAAGTGTTTCGAGATTGGGAACCAAAACCATCAATAAATTGTGAGTTTTTTTCCATCACATTCCAAATTACCACGCTTTATTTTATTGCAAATCAGTTCAAACCTACCAAACCTAAACATATTCCCACTTAGCAGGTGCTTACTAGTAGGCTATAAGAACACCTACTCAAAAATTACCACACATTCCTCTCCTCCTCACCAAAAAACAAGCCTTTCTTGTTAGTCGTTCTTGCCGTCTGCCATGGCTGGTAGGAGGGGGGGGGTTCTGGGTAAAGATATAACCAGGGAAGGAAGACCAAGGCTGTGGAAGCAACAAAGAGGCCCCGTCGCCGCACCAGGGAAGTTCCAGAGAGCTCCAGCCATGTTGCATTTGCCATAACAGAGATGTCCGGTGGCGCCGCAGATGCCTCGGAGGATGTTTCGCGGGGAGGTGACGGCTCTCACAATCACAAGCACATTCACCTTGGAGGCAAACTGGACGAGCTACCAGTGTTGGATTCTGCAACCAATGACGGCGTGTGCACTGACCTCGATAAGGAGGAGGCGGTGATCGATGCCTTAGTGAATCCGCTGCAAAAGAGTGATGCCTAGGTTGACAAGGCATCCGACCTTGTAGTGAAACTTATGGAGCAGAACGCCGCGTGGAATAAATTGCTCGAGAAGAAAAGTACCTTGGAGGGGAGGCTAAAAGAACTCTCCAAGGAACTTTTGGAAGACTTGGTGAAGCTCCACATCGAGTATCAGGGGCTGGTAATGGAATCTATGGCACGTGTCAAGGAACTTCATGCATACGTGACACAGAGCATCGACATTCTCGAGCAAAAATCTTGCGCCATGGCCGCAATGCGGAATATGGTGGAGGAGAGGCGAGAGGAGATGGAGGTCAGGGAGGCAATGAAGAAGGAGATTGAGGAACTCCTTGCCCAACAATCCATGAAGAATTAGATAGCAGCTGCCCAGATCATTGTCTATGTTTTCCTTCTTTAGCCTCTTCCTTCTTCTTTTGCTCCTTGTCTTTGGGGAGTAGCCACACGTGACATTTTTTTATTATACTGAAGATGTAAGAAAGTTATTATCCTTTGCTGATGTGAATTTGTCATTATATTATTTCATTTGTAGGTACATTTATATGATTCAAAAACAGACGAAAATTCAAGTTCTCAGCAAGGCACGAACAAAACAATGGTTACATTGAGCGTGGCAATGGGAACATAAGCAAACCAGTTCCTCCGTCCAGGCGCATTAAACCGTATGATAAACAGCGGGTCAGACGCCATTGATTTTGAAGTTGGGAGTGAGGCGAGCAGGGGGTGGAGGTCAAAGTATCGCTTCCCGATGAGCCTGCACAGTAAACTGCTCTCATGTGTCCCGTCGAGCCAGCACGGTGGAAAGCTCGCACACGTCCTGTCATCAAACAACTGGTCACACGACACCCTCATATCAAGTAAAAAAAGTTGGATGTGTGGCACAAAATAAATTGTTGTCGGAACGCACACGATTCATGCAATGCAACCATTTGTGATAATAATGTGGCAACTATTTGTTCAAAATTTTCTATGTTGTCTGTTAGTGTGTGAACCTCTACATTGTTAGTTTTGTATTTAGGAGAATTAAAAAATCATGATTATCAATGATTGTGGTTCCACGAGCTATCATGCCTAAATGTTTCTAATTCATTCGAATTCATTGCATGGGACCTAAGAAAGCACCCATGGACACAAAGATGTTTTCTCAATGAATTTTCATGCAGTAGAGCATGTCCTTCTAGTTCAAAATTTGAATTAAGCGTACTAAATCCCTAGAAAACATAATTAATGTCTAAAAAGGGCCGGATTAGTGCACTAGAGGGATGCATTGAATGTTGGTTGGCTACCAAAGGTGACATGTTCCCTATCTAAATAAAGAGGCTTCTTGTATAAGCTTTGGCTTGTAAGATGCATTTCCCAATATTTGTCCCATATTCTTACAAAAATAGCACACCATATATGTGTCGTGACATGACATTGGGAAAGTTTCATGAATTTCATACGAGCGTTGTGTTCTCGGAGATTTAAAAAGCGAATATCCTCAATGTTTGCGCCCTATTCACGATGCCAAGATGATTGTAATTCATTGACCTTTAGAGCATGGGATATAAACAAGACCACAAAATGGTTTTTAATCCATTTTGGTGCCCTGGACACTAGTGGAAAAAAGGCTATTAGTGGCGCACTATAGGTGTGCCACTATTATCACGCCAGTAGTAACAAATACTAATGGCGCACCGTTAGTGCACCATTAGTAACCAAGGCTACTAGTGGCGCACCACATGGTGCGCCATTACTAAGCCCACACGTGCGCCACTAGTAGCCTTGGTTACTAATGGCGCACTGTTGTCCGATGCGCCACTAGAGGCCAGCGGTACTACCGCTGGTCCCCAAGCGGTACTACCGCTCGTCCTCCAGCGGTAGTACCGTTGGGCCATTCACTAATGAATGTTAGTAATGGCGCACCTCCTAGTGGTGCGCCATTAGTAGCCTTGGTTACTAATGTCGCACTGTTATCCGATGCGCCACAAGAGGCCAGCGGTACTACCGCTGGTCCCCAAGCGGTACTACCGCTGGTCCTCTAGCGGTAGTACCGCTGGGGCCATTCAATAATGAATGTTAGTAATGGCGCACCTTCTAGTGGTGCGCCATTAGTAGCCTTGGTTACTAATGGCGCACTGTTGTCCGATGCGCCACAAGAGGCCAGCGGTACTACCGCTGGCAGTAGCGGTACTACCGCCAGCTCCAGCGGTACTACCGCTGGGGCCATTTTTTTGTTGCTTTTTTGATATTTGCACAGGTTACAAAATACATTAGCACACAGAATATAAACAGCAGATTTATCGAATACAATAGAAGATTAGTCTCCGAATACAATTCATCATATTAGTCTCCGAATTCAAAATACCGAATAAAGTTAGAACATTACTAGTGTCGAGACCGCGAGTAGCGAGTTTCTCTTCACATTACAAGTCGATATCTGAACTACCATCACATAGAAGAGGGTTGCGGTCACGACCAACATCATCACAATGAAAATGTTCTTCATCCGGTTCCTCCTCCGCTCCCTCCTCTCTCCCGCTAGATAACGCATGTATCTAGCTTCCGCCTCCGCCCTAGTGGTGTACCCTTTGTAACTGTTACCGCTGAAACGGTGAACCTGTCTCCGACACTCCTCCCAGTCGTCGTAGACTCCAGGAACCTCACCCTTGTACACGACATACGACGACATCTCGATGCACTAGACAAACAAAACGTTAGTAGCAATTCACAGATAATATATAAGCATCGATTACAAATAAGTTGAACGACTGTACAAATAAAGAGACATACAAGATCATTAGAGTTTAATTACAACATGAGCTAATCAATATTTCAGAACTACATAGCATTAATACTTTCGATTCGACTCAGGGACCGGAGCGTGGATGAAGCCGCCGTTTTTCATGATGGTCATGAATGTGCGGTCGTTGTCAACCTGCATTTGTAGCGTTGCATCTATTTCACTGTTGGACAATTGACAGTTGAGGTAGAACTGCCCCGATCTAGGAAGGACATCTTCATAGATGATTTCCACAAACTCCGACTGGATGCGAAAGAATTCTTGTGTGATGTCCCGGTCCTGGATTACCGACAAGCGTGCGACCCATTCTTGGAGATCATTTGGTAGCATACGGTGATGCTGGTCCCGTACGATCGCCCGCATGTGATGGAGGGCGTAGTAGGCATGTTTCTGACTGCCAGGCGGCTGCTTGACGCAGGGGAACGTCGTTATGTGGGTGAACACGTGCTTACCGTACCTACAAATTGGCCTCCTGAAGGTGCCTCCAGATTTGGCGTAGCCGGGGAGAGCATCATCAAGAACTTTCTTGATATTTGTGTAGTCTTTCTTCGACTCACGGTCCGAGTCGAAATACGTGGCCATGCAATAGTTCGGGCTTAAGTGGATGAGTGTGCAATGTCTGTCACTGCACAAAACACGGAATTTTAGGGAAAAAAGAACGATCAAAATCTAAGAAATCATATGTTGCAGGGCGATGAGGGGATGAATTACTCGAAAAATAAGGCACGAGGAAGTTATCCTTATCTGCGTTCGCCAGAATGATGCCTTCGAGGTATGAACTCGTGACTTGCCGGTCCCCAGCGCTGCCCAAGATCTTGGCACACATGTAGAAGGCGTCGACTATCATGATGTTCGGGGTCTTGTCTCTAATGATCCGCATCTCCATACTGAGTGAAAATAGCCGAATGAAGGTGTAGTGCAGCGGATAAAGGTTAAGCATAGCGAAGATGTCATCAAACCGCAGGACAATCATACGCCCGATGTTGCTATCGACAAAGCCCTTGCCCTGTGGCACCTTGGCCACGAAAACCGGGTATGCCACATCATTCTCAGAGAGACGCCGCTTCTCCGTATAAAGAAAACCGTCATGCAGACTCCGCATAGCAGTGGTTGCAGCATTGAGCAGATTAGTCGGTAGCATTGGCCTACCCGCCACATGCACCCTCCTCTCAATTTCCTTAGATACCGATGGCCCGTCCTGAGCACGGATCGTACTCGGTGCCGGCTGGCTCGCACCCTTGTTATGCTTTCTTTTCCGTCCCTTCTGCTTCTTCTGCTGTAATGGGATCGAGTTCTGCTCAGAGACCACCTTCTTGAGTGTGTTGGGGCTGATAATATTTCGCACCTCGGCTATTTGAGTCTCGGTGAAGGCGGTACCTGGAGGTGTCTCCTGGGAACTGAACAGATGACGCTTGTTGAAATTCGGTTTCTCCGAGGTACCAGCTAGATCGCGATCGTCTGTTGCAGGGTTGGGTTCTTGAGAAGGAGGCCCAAATAATTCGTCACGGTACCTATGTCCATTGATGTATATACCTATGTTGGAAAATGTATCGTCGTCGTCGTCCGGATCCTGTGCCATATGCATGTTCGGATCAGCTGACGGCGGTAGCGTTGCCGCGGTCTTGCCATGGCTTGGCGCCGGCATGACTGGCGGTGTTGTCTGTGGGTGTTGTCCCCCGCCCCCAAAAGAATATGGCTCTTCGGCCAAAGCATGGACCAGTTTAAGCAGGCGTTGAGGGTCATCACATCATCTTCGTCGGCCCCAGCGGGTCGATACGGAGGTAACAAGTCGTCGCAGCCCCGTAGCACCCGGACCAGTTGAACCCTATACACGCTGGGTGGCATCGGATTACCGTGGAACACGCGGTTGCCCGGTTCAACAATTTTGGCCTTGGCGAGATCGATCAACTCGCCGTCCACGAAGTGCAGGAGAGTGCATGGAACGTTGGCGGTGCCCTGCGAAAACATGTAGGGTGTCAGGGATGCCCAGTCAAAGGCAAGGAGATGAAGTCATCGGCCAAGGCTTAGTTACTGTGATGGCGTCGAGCTCGGCTAATGTCGAGGCACCGCCAACGGCGGGCGTGCAAGTGACGGAGGGGCCGCTTGCTGCCGATGTGCCGTCCGGCGTATTCTTCCCACACCCGGGTGCATTAAGCTCCACTACCGGGGCCGACGCTGGAGACACAAATGCCGCCTCCACCGGAGGCACCGATGACGGCGCGTTGTGCGAGTTGCTACGCGTGAAGCTGGGAATCGGGGGCGGCCCCTGTTGGCCGCCCACAAACCACCCCGCCAGCCCCTCAAACAAGGAACGCATGATGGCGGTGATCGTTGATCCCAGTTGGTCTCGCACTTCCTCTTGGAGTATCTCCGAAATCCGCGCCACTTGTGCCTTGAGTTCTTTAACCTCACGCTCCTGGCTTTTCGAGCTGTTCCTTTTGTCCTTTCGCCCAACCTTATAGTATTCCAACCATTTCGTGGAAAAGCCTTCCCTGGCCACACGACCAACTGACGACAGCTTACTGAGGTTATCCTTGTGTTTCATTATGTTCAACGCCCTATTTAAAGTGTTGTCCCAAGGGGCAGCCGGGGAGCTCGGAGACCCCGCGCTACAGCTTTCAGTTTCCTACGGAAGGAACGTGAACCATTTAGAAATATGGCTTCATTAATTAGAATGCAACCATATGGAGCTAATTACGTGGGGGGGTGTATTCCTTACTAGAACACGCTCAAGCTCCGTCACCTTCGGATCCGTGGTAAGCTCCTTTGTTACCGGGTCCACCTTGTAACGGGCCGTGATATAGTTCCTGGCCTGCTTTTCATGATATTTATCAAAGAGGGGCGATACGCCTTCCTCGGCACGCTTCGCGTCCTCCTTGTCCCATTTAGGTTGCGCCACTCTATAACCGCCGGGACCGAGTTTGTGGACCCCTAAGTTCAAGTCCCGCATATCTTTCCCCCACTGACTTGATTCCGCGGATGCGTTGCTCTCGCACTTGATCTTGAACTCCAGGTAGTCAGCTTCGCTGATCGAAGGATTTGTCTCCTTGATCTTCTCATAACTATCACCTTTTAGAATCCTTCTCTTCACCGAGGCTCTCCAAGTAGCCAGGGACGTGCTCATCTTCGTGAGGGCGGTACTGTTCACTTTATTCCCTGAGAGGCATGTGTTTGCGAAGTCACCGGGGAACTTGTATCGTTCGTGCAGCTTCGTGAAGAGGAGGTTGCGCAAATTGCCTCGGTCTTTATGCCTTAGGTTCTCGGTGTTGATCGATACAGTGCTCCGGAGAATGCACCCGAGTTGTCCCGCGTATCCACCGACTAATTCTTTGGGCGCCGTTGGATGACCACTAGAGGTCACTTCAGTAAATTCCTCCTTGACGGTGCCGAGCACGTACGGGCGCCGGTCCTTCCGTTGCCTCTTCGGTTGGCTGCCATCTGTGCTTTCGCCGCCATCATCAGTGGTAGCATCCCCGGCGGCACCATCGGTGGTGTCATCCCCGACGCCACTAGGGGTTGTGTAGTCGGGATCAGTGTCTTCCGCGGCGTCCTCATAGCGGTGAGATTCTTACTCCATCTCCTGGGGCAGCTCCCAAAATGGCTTCCCCGAACCGCCGGCCTCATCGTTGTTGGCCATGTTCGCTCTAAATAGGAAAATATGTGTTGGTCATAGTGGTTAAATTCAATGAATATGCTGTGTTGATGTTAATTCTTAGGTAACTTATCAGCCCAACTAATAGATTAAGTTTTTGTTTCGGTTGACAATCGGGCACCTTCTAGGTCAAGAAAATTGGGCATGACCTTTGCTAATTTTCTTGACCTAGGAGTGCCCCATTCTCAACCGAAACGAAAATTAATCAACATTTCAGGAGAAAGGGGTAACCTTTGCTCATCTCACTATTTGCATGAGTTCGGAACAGATATAATTAAGCAAACAATTATATTGATGAGTCCAACCAACATCAATTTTGTCTGTCTCACAAATTGATCTCCAATTTCAACTATCACAGGATTGATCCGATAATAAGCATAAAGGAAGTATTATGCAAAACTTCTGGGGAGGCAAGGACCAAAATTGTGACGGGTCAAATGGTACACATCAAGATGCACCAACAAATGTGGGGCCTGATTTCGATGGTTGTGGAAAAATGGCAAATGTAAATTAACATGCAGAAAACGGATGGTTGGGAATTTTGAAACTAGTAGATAACAAGAATTCAATTTACCTGTGCCTTACTAGTTTGAATCAATCGAACCAATCCTTGTCGGTGGCCAAATCTGAGAACAAAAAACCCTGTCAATACTCACACTTTGACCAGCAAGAAAAACGAGTTACAATATCCAAAGAGGATGGCCCCCAACAATCATGTTGATGCTGCTGCATATCATATTTGGTTAATGCATTAATAAAATAGTTCCGTGACCTGGAATTGGACCCCTAAATCTTAGGTTTGCTGATTACTAACATAAACAACTACTCCCTCCATTCCAAAATAAGTGTCGTGGTTTTAGTTAAATTTGAGTGAGTAAAAAATAGGCAGCTAGCTAAGAACTGCATAACACTTTTATTTCCTGCAATATATTTCCTTCATGCATAACACATAAATCTGAATAATGTTGTAGTACAATTATTCAGTTTTGCTTCACTTTGTATAAACGAGTCCAAAATTAGTCCATTTCCTTACTGATTACACACTTCGCTCGCTGCCAAGTAACATTGCCATCACCATGGGCAACACTGCCAATTCTAGAATCAACTGCACAGTTGCCAGTCGAGTGTACATCTCTAATTTGGTTGGGATGTGGGCTAACTGAACCCAGCTTCAGGTCAGGATCTCAAATGCAAATAGAGCCTGTCATTTTCACAAGTTCCACTGTGCAATTTCGTTCAGGCTAGCACTACATATCACCCTGTTAGGTGAATCATATTTTTTTCTTAGACTGTTATAGGTGAAAAGCAATCACGTTGTATGCTTAATGCTTTGCTTGCCAGTTTGTTTACTTTGCCAGTACCTGTCCGGCCGTTCCATCTACCAATCTTATCATGCATACATCTCACATAATACCACCTCATTTCCTCTTCACTCTAGGAACTCATACACACCAGAACCAGACCTCATGAGCGGGGGCACCGCGGCGAGCGGCAGCCTGCGGACAGCCCTGTCGTACTGCATCCAGCAGGTCCGAAGCTATGACTACCACAACTATCACCCAGAATCTCAGCAAGGCAAGATGTTATTACTTGCTACCTACTCGTCGTCGAAAGAGAAATCTCAGTGAAAGCGCGAGGCGGGAAGCAACCGGCTGCTAGAAGGACTGAAGAAGAACATGCGACGGAGAGCACGTATTGTGCGGGTGAGATGTGCGAGGCCCTTGTGGTCGCCGACGGGGAGGTGGACGTGCACCAGCTCGTACTCGGGGCTCCACGCAGAGGGGCAGCGTTGGAGGGAGCGGGGGGGGGGGGGGTGCCTGGCCTAGGCGGGGGCAACAACGTCGGGCGGCACTGGAAGGCGTCGGAGCTCCGCAGGGAGGGCGGCGTCGGGGGTCCTCTAGGCGGCGCTGAAGAGCGGAGGAGAGGGAACGAGCGAGCGAGAGGGAGAGGCAGTGGGGGTGGAGGAGTGGAGGGGGGCAGTGGGAGGGAGGGAAGAAAGCCCCCGCGGCCTGGGGGAAGTTAGCAATGGCGCACCATTTAGGGGTGCGCCATTAGTACATAGCGGTACTACCGCTGGAGCTGGTGGTACTACCACTGGCCGCAGTGGTACTACCGCCGACACAACAACGGTAGTACCGCTCGAACTGGCGGTAGTACCGCTGGAGGGCCATTCACTAATGGAAAATTAGTAATGGCGCACCCTCTAGTGGTGCGCCATAAGTAAGGTGATAGCAATGGCGCACCTTCTTCTGGTGCGCTATTAATAACTTTATTTTATTTTTTTTGGATTTTTAGTTGCATGTAATTAATAATGTGTGCTCGATATCTCGGCTATTTAGTGCATCTATTTTCTTACTAAGAATTAATAATGTGTGCTCGATAATGTTTTACGAGTAGCCCCCGAGGAGAGCATGTTAGAAACCATGTAATAAAGCTCACGGAGAGAGACACTTACAAAAAATCATGTTATGAGGTGATATCACATTGTGCAAAGATTTAGAATTACATGACATTGTTGAAATCAAGTGGCATCAAATATCAGTCATCAAAGATTGAGCTTGCCACTGACACACACACGCGACCGACACGTCGTGATTCGATCTTAGCTATCTTTTCACAATGATCTTTTTGCCCTTTTTTCTCGCGTTTGAATAATTTAGCCCCGGAACCCCTTTAATTCTTCTCTTGAACAGACTTCCTTTAGGTAGGGTGGTCCTGCTTCTTCTTGTGGTGTGTGCTACTTCATCGTCGTCGTCGTCATCTTCCATCTTGGGGTTGCCGTACTTGTCGAAGTCCTGCTCATTGGCGACTCCATCCATTCCGATGATGTTCCTTTTACCTCTCCTCACGACAACACAACTGGGCTTTGACGGGTCGGTAATGAAGAAGCATTGGTCCACTTGGCAAGCCAGTACCCATGGCTCATTTTTCGCGGTGACGTTTGCGCCCGCAGTCTTGGATTTGGCTTCGTGTATAACCATGGTGGTGAAATACCGATCTTCTTTTAGGACGCCCTTGGCCCATCTGACACGAAACATCGGGACCTTCTCTCCAGCGTAGCTCAGCTCCCAGTTCTCCTCGATCCTTCTGTAGTATCTGTCCTTGTCGTTACCGGTGTAGGATTCCATCGTTACCCCGGAGTTCTGATAATCGCTCTTCATGTCCTTTTCCTCGGTGTAGAATGTGTAACCGTTGATATCATACGCCTCATAGGTCATCTGGTTGTGCTCGGCGCCCTGTGAGAAGGCGAATATGAGTTTTTCTTCCTCGGAAGAATCCTCATGTAAAGGGTACGACAGACGCTTGTCCTTGAACCAACTCGTGAAACACGAGTTGTGCTCTTTGATTATATCTCCGTCCGTCCTCTGTTGGCCTCGGTCATTGTACGTCTTCATAATAAAGGTTTTGTGCTCTACCACCCAAGGATTGACCACGTCTATGTGTTGTAGCGCGACTAGGTTTGCTCTTTTAAAGTCGGCGAGTAGACCCTTGAAGTCGACATGCATTTCACGGCGACCCTCGCGGTGACCCCATCCAGCGATCCTGCTGAGGTGCCTGTTGACAGGCAGACCAATAGGGTTCTCGATGCCTAGATAATTCGTGCAGAAGGAGATGCACTCTTCTGTCAGAAAGCCCTGGGCTATGCTTCCATTTGGACGTGCCATGTTGCGAACGTATCCTTTGATGACACCATTCACCCTTTCGAACGGCATCATGCTGTGCAAGAACGTCGGCCCGAGTTGGATGATATCGTCCATGATATGGACCAGCAGATGCACCATAACGTCGAAGAATGCGGGCGGGAAGTACATCTCAAGCTCGCATAGTATCACCATGATCTCTTCGTGTAGCCTTCTGAGTTGCCTCACGCCAACCAACTTCTGAGAGATGACGTCGAAAAAGTTGCATAGGCCAAATAGCGTTTCACAGACGTGCGTGTCCATGATCCGTCGGATTGCAACTGGAAGTATGTGCGTCATCAGCACGTGACAGTCATGAGACTTCATCCCGCTGAACTTCTGCTTCGCTGAGTCTAGGTATCTGCTTATCTTCCCCGCGTAACCATAAGGAAGTTTTACTCCTACAAGGCAGGTGAAAAACTATTCGATCTCCTTCGTACTTAGAGTGAAGCACGCGGGAGGGCAGTCATATTTGATCTTCTTGGCCTTTTTGCCTTTGCGACGACTTTCTGTGTCCTTTGCCTCATCATCATCATCATCATCATTAGGGTGTTTTGCGTGAAGCTCCTCCCTGATGCCCATTGATTGCAAGTCTGCCCTTGCTTTCGTCCCATCTTTGGTCCTCTCTGCCATTTTGAGCAGGGTACCAAGCAGACTCTCGCACACGTTCTTTGTGATATGCATGACATCAAGGCTGTGAGGCACACGGAGGATCTTCCAATACGACAAGTCCCAGAAAACAGACCTCGTTTTCCATACCTTCAACATCGGCTCTGGTGCCTTTCGCTTCTTTCCCGGCGGTGGGCACTCTTTCCATTTTTCAACAGCTCGTCTATTTCCTTGCCGCTCCTCGTACGTGGGGGTCTTCGGTGTTCGGTTTCACCATCGAACAGATCCTTGCGTTTTCTCCATGCATCATCGTCGCGAAGCCACCTTTGATGTCCCATGAACATGCTTTTTGAAGACCTGGGATCTCTATCTAGCTGGCGATACGTTGTGTCATCCACGCACCTGACGCACACACAAAATCCGTGGACCACCTGCCCCGCGACATAACTATAACCGAGATAGTTGTGCACCGTCGTGAGCAGTGCGGCTCTCATAGGGAAATATTGTTTCGCTGCGGCGTCCCATGTATTGGTTGGCGTTTTCCACAGCGTGTCTAGCTCCTCTTTCAGCAGCCCCAGATATAGATTGATGTTGTTCCCTAGTTGTTTCGGCCCTTCAATTAGCATACTCATGTGAATGTACTTCCACTTCATGCACATCCAGGGGGGAAGGTTGTACATCCACACAAACACAGGCCAGGTGCTATGTGTGCTGCTCTGGCTACCAAAAGGATAAGGTTGTACATCCACACAAAGACAGGCCACATGCTATGTGTGCTGCTCTGGCTACCAAAAGGATTGACTCCATCGGTGCTCGCGCCCAGCATGATGTTCCTTGGATCGTCCCCAAATTCTGGGTGTTCGAAGTTCAACGCTTGCCACTCGCTCGCATCCTTAGGGTGACTCAGCATCTTGTCTTTTTTATTTATCTCCGGATCATTTCTGTCATCTTCTGACTTCTTCTCCTACCTATCCGCGTGCCAACGCCGGAGCTCTGCTTGCTTAGGGTCCACGAAATACCGCTGCACACAAGGAGTGATGGGAAAGTACCACACCACTTTTCGAGGAGTTTCTTCCTCTTCTTGTATCGAGTGACACCGCACACCAGACATATGGTAGACTCTGCGTGCTCGTCTCGATAAATGATGCAATCATTCATGCACACATGGTATTTCACGTGCGGTAAATCCAGAGGACACACGATTTTCTTCGCCTCATCGAAACTGGTCGGGCACTTGTTCCCATGGGGAAGACGTTCGTGCCAGAATGACATGTTCTCATCGAAGCATTTGTTGGTCATTTTGTGTTTTACCTTCATCTCCAGAGCCATGAGCGTTACTTTCAGGCGGGTATCCTCGGGCCTGCATCCTTCATACAATGGAGTAACCGCGTCTATCTCCAGTTGATCCAGCTTGGCTTTCTCTCGGGCGACAGCTCATGCGTTACCCGTCTGCTTGAGAAGCAGCTCCTGAATATGAAGGTCCTGCACCCAGCCCATCGATGGTCCATCGTCCTCTGCTCCGACATCTTCATCTTCATGATCATGCCCTTTGTCTTCCTCATCATCATGTCCGACATCTTCTACATGACGATTGTGTCCTGCATCTACTTCGTGATCATGTCGCCCGCCCTCGTTGTCTTGATGCCCTTCATTATTTCTTGCCCGCCCCCCTTGGACGACTTCATAATCATCTTCATCACCTTGCCACCGATAGCCATCTATTAAACCACGCACGAGCAGGTGCTCCCGCACCTGTCTGGAATCCGGGTCCATAAGTCTCTTCAGCTTGCATCTTCGACACGGGCATCTTATCTCCGTCTCGTTCTTTTGAAGCATCTCGGCCTTCGCGGATCTCAAAAACCTATTCACGATGCCTTCGGTCATCGTGCGGACCATGGTCGCCTGCGGGGTAGAGCAAAATGATATTTTAGAACAAAAAAAATTGGTATGACTTTGCCTAAAAATAGGACCCAAAACATATGCATAGTGCCAAATTCTAGCCGAAACGGAAATGAATCAACATTCCGACAAAATATTGGCAACTATTGCATTTCACATAGCGGTGCCTGCAAACACAAACATATGCAACACCACAAACATACGTAGATCTAGGCCAAAGTGTGTACATTGGAGAGGGAGAAAAAAGTAGATCTAGAACATAAAGAAAGCTTTCCCCTTACTTACCTATCAAAAAAGGAAATTAACCACTTAATTTGGGTGAATCTATGGTGCAAATGAGGTGAGGAGGAGGAGGCAGCTTAGACAATTTCTTAATTGGTAGAGGTGGAGAGAATGAAGTGGGGAAAGTGAGTGTGTGAAAAAAAAAATCTAGTGCTCTCAGGTTACCAATGGCGCACCACCCTGGCATGCGCCATTGGTAACCAGGGTTACTAATGGCGCACCAGGGAATGGTGCGCCATTACTAGTTTAAAAAATATATTGGTAGCGGTACTACCGCTAGCCCTGGTAGTAGTATCGCTGGGATCATAGCGGTAGTACCGCTCTACCTGGCGGTAGTACCGCTCCCCTGGAGACAGCCCTAAAAACCCTAGCAAAGCCACGTTAGATGGGCTCCTAGTGGTAGTACCGCTCCTACTGGCAGTATTACCGCTCCCCCTGGCGGTAGTACCGCCCCACCTGGCGGTAGTACCGCTCAACCTGGAGTCAGCCCTAAAAACCCTAGGAAATCCACGTTAGATGGGCTCCCGGCGGTAGTACCGCTCCACGTAGCGGTAGTACCGCTGGGTCAGCTTACCAATGGCGCACCTATTAGAACTGCGCCATTGATAAACATGTTTACTAATGGCGCACCTGTGTGTGGTGCGCCATTACTAATTTTGAATTTTTTTTTGAAAAAATATATATATTATTAGTGGCGCACCCTGGGTATGGTGCGCCATTACTAGTTAAAACTAGTAATGCCGCACTTTGCTGTGGTGCGCCACTACTAAGTTTGGCAAGGGTTGGGGGGCCAGGCCTAACTTACTAATGGCGCACCAGAGAGTAGGTGCGCCATTAGTAATATTGTTACTAGTGGAGCACCACTATCCGGTGCGCCACTGCTATATAGCAGTGGAGTACCACATGCACGGTGCTCCACTATTAGCCATATTAGCTATATGCATTTTTCTAGTAGTGGGAGCATGTGCTTCTTGTAGTTCCAGTTTGAGTTCTTCACATTAAGTGCATGACTAGAAAACTCAATGTCATGTCGACCACAAAGGTGACATGTTCCGTGTGAAAAACACAAGGCTTCTCGTGGGAAGCTCCGATTTGAAAGAGGTTTGTCGCAAAACTTGTCCCAAATTGGTAAAAAAATACCATGTCGTATAAGAGTCATGCCATGACATCGGGATAAGTTTCAAGAATTTCTTACAAGTTTCAGATTTATGGAAAATTTAAAAGCATAGTTTCTGAATGTTTGCGGCCTAATCATGACGCCAAGATGTTTGTAATCATTGCATGTGACCTAAAGAGGGACCCAAGGACATAAAAGTGATTTTCAAACCCATTTTGGTGCCCTAGAGCATGTGGTTGTTGTAGTTTAAAATTTCATTATGCACATTAAATGGATGGAGAACACAACTAATGTATAAAGGGTGCCGAACAAGCCGTGAATAACTCCACATTTTAGCACTTCACTTGCATTAGTCTATGTTGCATGTAGAAATAAATCAAGGCAAGAAGAGGCATTGAATGCCATTATGTCCACGTAGGTGATATGTTCTGTATCGAAACCAAGATGCTTCTCGAGAGAAGTTCCGATGTACAAGAGACTTGTCCCGTCCAAAATTGGTCGAAAAATTTACCATGTCGTTTAAGTGTCGTGTCATGACACTGGGGTAAGTTTCAAGAATTTCATACGGGTTTTGGATCTACACGGATTTAAATAGCCAAGTTTTTCAATGTTTGTGGCCTAGTCATGATGCAGATATGTTTGCAATCCATTCACATTCATTGTATGGCACCTAAGCATGGAACCCAAGGACACAGATATGTTTTCTCAACCCATTTTGGTGACATGGAGCATGTGCTTTTAGTTCAAATTTGAATTATGCACATTAAATGCCTGGAAAACTTAATTAGTTCATTACAAAAAAGGGTAAACGAACCATGAATAATTTAAAGCAGTTCTACACACCCTCTTGGAGCCCGTGCGTGTGTAAGCACGGTGTGCGCACGTGCCATGCTTGAGGGAGTCTGGGATTAAGGGGTCCTCGGGCCCCTGACCTATCTCTATTGGTCGGACATGTGGGCCGCTCTATGACCGTCATTGGGAGACTGAAGATTGTGATGACATCGTGTCCAAGACAGAAACCTCCAAAGCCTTGGCGTACGCTTCAAGTCAAGATGATAGTGTCGACGCGTTTATCCCTTGGTGTAACTGGTATTGTGTAACCAACCACTGATATCTATATAAACCAGAGAGTTTTAGTCTTTCTGGAAGATTAAGATCATTACTCCTAGGGTTTTATACCACAACATACGATCGCGATGTAGACCAACTCTGTATTCGATACTCCATCATAATTGTAAACAAGAGCGGGACGTAGAGTTTTACCTCCATCCAGAGGGCCGAACGTAGGTAAATATCGTCTCCATTGTCTCGTGTTACCCATCAATTCAAGATCCATAGTTGGGGACCCCCTACTCAAGATTCACCGGTTTTGACACCGACATTGGTGCTTTCATTGAGAGTTCTGATGTAGGGTCACCAAGGGGTCGCTGTCTCACCTAATTATCAGCAATGACATCTGCAACGGGGACATTTTCATCCCCGGGCAAATCTTCACGTTCGATAGTGTCATGGTGCATGATGATCCGACTGGCCACCTTGGTCAGGCTGGAAACCTTGCTGCCGATAGGAGATCAGGTTTGGGAACCTGGAGTTTTTCACCAACTCCCGAGGGGATTATATTCTGACAAAGCTTTCGACTCCCCTTGAAGTTCTCTCGAGCCCCGACGCCCTGACGTCGGGAGTCGTGGATCGTGCCCTCAAGGCGGCCTCCACCCCGGGTCCGTCCCTAGAGCCTGAACCCCTCGACATATCCCGATCATCTTCGGATGAACACTACCCTAATGCAACTCTAAGTGCCCGTGGAATGACGATATTGCGGATTGGCCCCATGTACTCTCAAAACATGGACTTCACACATGTCATGACACTAAATGAGTTGCTCGGCCGGATCCAGGCCAAGGGGATAGCAAACGACCAACCATCGGTCTATGATCAGATCGGGCTCAAACCCGATGACAAGGAAATTTATGTCCCACCCATCACACATTTGGTTGCCACCCTCGAGGAACTGCTGAAGGTTCACCTGCCCAACCACTGGAGCTTAGGACGGTCTATGTTTGGGTCTCCAACTATCTGGATCGCCCCTATAATACGGAATTCGAGCTCCGCCCCAAACTCGATTTGAAGTATGGTTCAGATTCCGTGCAACAATGTTGAGCTGATAATCTGGACCCCAAAGCCAGCGTACCAAACTCCACGATGGTATTATACACAACCAACAAAACTGGGGATTCACATCCTAGCGGGATGCAAAAAAATTCCCCACCCACCTCCCATGCTACACACTCTCTCATTATTCCAGAGAGGCCTAACATACGGGACCTATGGCACGTCAAGCAACAACAAGGGGAGGCAGTCCAAAACTTCTGGGCTAGATTCCCCCTGTCCAAAAATCAGATACCGGACCGCAGTGGCCAGGAAATCATAGAAACCTTCTGACATAACTGACATGATGACGGAATCTTAAATGCCCTCGCCCGTTGTCACATCAAAAACTTCGTCGAGCTATATACAATAGTATGCAACTATTGCACAATGGAAAGCACATGGTAGACTCAGTAGATGCGAACAGAGTCAATCTATGTAGAGCAACCCAGAGGAGCTCGGAGGAAGCACATACCCCAATGTCGGTCGACCGAACACGGGCCCGCCAAGAAAAAGAATAAATCCCTTGAAGGACCTAGAATTGTCCTTGATGAATTATTGGATAGACCATGCGCCATACACTCCACATCACCGAACACTAATTCGACTCACAACCTTTGAGCTTGCTAGGCCGTTAGGCAAGTAGGAAAAAGCGGAGATGCTATCCTCGGGGTCTCATCCTCCAAAAGACGTCTCGCATCACCGCCGGATAACAACGTTAAAATATTCACAATCTATGAGACATTCTCCTCAAACAATAAGAGGAAGAGAGCTCTCCAAGAACTCGACCAAGTATTCTAGGTGGAAGCAACGAACTAATGGACAAACACACCCATAACTTTCAGTGAGGAAGGCCAACCAAGAATCCGCTCTAGCCGAACACCTACCGCTTTGGTCCTCAACCCCATTATATATGGCTTTAGGCTCCACAAGGTACTAATGGATGGTGGCAGCGGCTTAAACCTAATTGATGGGGATACTTTGGATAAAATGAAGTTCGACAGATCTCGCGTCGAACAAATCCACATAACCTTTTGAGGGATTATCCCCGATAGAGAGGCGTGATGCACAAGATGAGTTTCTCTCAACATGGTATTCGTCACCCCTAAGAACTACAGGTTCGAAGAACTTGTCTTCCGTATTGTGCCCTTTCGTAGGAGTTATCACGCTCAACTAGGGCATGATGCCTTCACAAGATTTCAGGCCATAGGACATGACAGGTATACGAAGCTCAGGATGCTAGGGCTCAATGGTGTTATCACACTTTCAAGTGACCTAGATAGAGCTCTTCGGGCCGAAAACAAAGTTGCATCACTTGCTCTCGAGGCACTATCTGAATCCCTCGCGGTCGAAGAATTAACCGCGCTCCACTCGACGATAGATAAGGATGATCTAATCCTCAACAAGAGGCCTTAGTCCACATCCATTAAACCAGCAGACGAAATAGTCAAATTTCACGTACATCCAATGGACCCCAACAAAACAATATCCATTGGAGCCCAGCTGGACCCCACAGTTGATCAAGCATTGCAAATATTTTTGCATGAAAACTGAGACATATTCGCGTGGCACCCCTCACATAAACCAGGAATACCACGATGACTCGCCGCGCATAGCCTGAACATAATCGTAGGCTTCAAAGTAGTCAAACAGGTTTTACGCAAATTCTCCTAGCCCAAGTGTCAAGCCATGGGTACCGAACTAGCAAAATTACTTGAAGACGAATACATCCGAGATATCAAACACCCCGAGTGGTTGGAAAATTTGGTCATGGTGCCAAAGAAGGATAAATCCTGGTGGTTGTGTGTCGATTTAAAAGACCTCAACAAAGCATTCCCTAGGGATCCCTTTCCCTTACCTCGCATAGACCAGATCATTGACGCCACTATCGGACAGACTCACTGTGCTTCCTTGATGCCTACTCCGGATACCATCAAATCAAAATGAAGGAGTCCAATCAAGCCGCTAACGCCTTCATCACTTCCCTACAGGTCATTCTGATTTAATAGAATGCCCTTCATGTTGAAAAATGCAGGCGCCACATATCGACACATGATACATCCATTCCTAGAAAAGCAAATCGCCAAAACAGTCGAAGCATACGTGGACGACGTGTTGATAACCCACAAGTCCAGGGGATCGTTTGTAGCCTTTTTTGATAAGTAAGAGTGTCGAATCCAACGAGGAGCTATAGGTAGAATTAATATTCTCTCATGTTCAATCGACCATTGATACAACTCTACACATGCTAACACTTACTTTACCTAGAACAAGTATGAAACTATTTTGCGGGAAAGAAACTAGAAGCACTTAGTAGGTGTAATAGATAGTTTTGCAAGATAATAAAGAGCAGGTAAATAAAAGTTAGGTGCTTTTTTGCAAGAAAATAAAGAGCATGGAAATAAAAGTTAGGGGTTTCTTTAGTAGAAAGCTTCTTATGTAACGCGAGAAAAAGATTGTCCATAGGCAATTGAATATAACATGATAGATACTTATCATATTCAGTGAGGGAGACACATACGCTAACACACTTTCCGTACTTGGATCATATGCACTTATGACTATAACTCTAGCAAGCATCCGCAACTACTAGAAATCATTAAGGTAAACCCAACCATAAAATTAAACATCAAGTCCTCTTTACTCCCATACGCGCACAACTCCCTTACTCGGAAGTAAGTTTCTATCACTCTAGACACCCACTGTAAATGAATCATGAACACATCGCAAACCCTCGAGTGCGTATCCTTCACGTGTGCGCCTCACGGAGGGCACCTTAGGACAACACCATATCAACACACAACTCATACTAATATCATATCATAATTAACACGTAGGAAAAAATAAATCTACTCAAACATCATAGGATAGCCACACATCATTAGATAATAATATATGGCATTAAAATCCATGTTCAAGTAGAGATTACAGCGGGGGAGAGAGGTTTTACACCGCTGCATAGAGGAGGAGAGAGTTGGTGGTGACGATGGTGAAGTTGTTGGTGTAGATCGCCGTCACGATGGTGGCCCCGGCGGCGCTCCGGTGCCACCAGGAGAGAGGGGGAGAGATACCCCTCCATCTTGTTCTTCCTTGGCCTCCTCCCTAGGTGGGAGAATGGTTTCTCCTCTGGTCCATGGCACCCGAAGGGCAGCATCCCCTCCGGGATTGGATCTCTCAATCTGTTTCTCTCCTGTTTTTGTGACATGTTTTCAGGCCCTTCTTCATTTCTTAAATATTTGGAGATCCGTAACTTTGATAGGGCTGAATTTTTGTTTTTATCGGAAAATTACCTTTCCCGCGGCGAGAGGAGAGTTCCAACGGACTTAAGGGCTGGCCACAAGCTATCACGGTGCGACCCCACCACGTGGTCACATTGTGTTAGCTTGTGGGGCCCTCGGGCACCGTATTTTGTTGATTCCGACTCCCAAAACTCACATGTATTCCAAAAACAATTGTGTAAAGTTTTATCATGTTTGGCGTCCGTTTGATATGGATTTTCTACAAAACAAAAACACACAAAAAACAGAAACTGGCACTAGGCACTCGGTCAATAGGTTAGTGCTCAAAAATAATATAAATTGGTAATTAATTACACAATACATATCCTAGAATGATAATATAATAGCATTTAACAATAAAAAATAACACATATGTTGGAGACGTATCAAACATCCCCAAGCTTAATTCATGCTCGTCCTCGAGTAGGTAAATGATAAGAACAAAAATTTTGATGTGACATGCTACTCAATATGTAATCTTTTGCATGTATGCTCATTGAGAAACAATGATTTAACAAACATGTTGGAAATATGCCCTAGAGGAAATAATAAAGTGGTTATTATTATATTTCCTAGTTCATGATAATTGTCTATTGTTCATGCTATAATTGTATTAACCCGAAACCGTAATGCATGTGTTAATATATAGATCACAATGTGCCCCTAGTGAGCCTCTAGTGGGCTAGCTCGTAGATAAATAGATGATCATGGTTTCTTGATCATGGACACTGGATGTCATTGATAATGGGATCACATTATTGGGGAATGATGTGATGGACAAGACCCAGTCCTAAGCATAGCACTAGATCGTGTTCTTCGTCTGCTAATGATTTTCTAATGTCAAGTATCGTTTCCTTAGACCATCAGATTGTGCAACTCTCGGATACTGTAGGAGTGCTTTGGGTGTATCAAACATCAGTGTAACTGGGTGATTATAAAGGTGCACTACGGGTATCTCCGAAAGTGTCTGTTGGGTTGCACAAATCGAGACTGGGATTTCTCACTCCGTGTGATGGAGAGGTATCTCTGGGCCCACTCGGTAATCCATCATCATATTGAGCTCAGAGTGACTAAGGAGTTAGCCACGTGATGATGTGTTATGGAACGAGTAAATAGGCTTGCCGGTAACGAGATTGAACAAGGTATGGGGATACCGACGATCGAATCTTGGGCAAGTATCATACCGGTAGACAAAGGGAATTGCATACGAGATTGATTGAATCCTTGACATCGTGGTTCATCTGATGAGATCATCGTGGAACATATGGGTACCAACATGGATATCTAGACCCCACTGTTCGTTATTGGCCGGAGAGATGTCTTGGTCATGTCTGTATGTCTCCCGAACCCGTAGGGTCTACACACTTAAGGTTCGATGACGCTAGAGTTGTAAAGGGAATTGTATGTGGTTACCGATGATTGTTCGGAGTCCCATGTGAGATCTCGGAAGTCACGAGGAGCTCCGGAATGGTCCAGAGGTAAAGATTGATATATAGGAAGTCCTGTTTTGGTCACTGGAAAAGTTTTGGGCTCATCGGTAGTGTATCGGGAGTGCCGGGAGGGTGCTGGAGGACCCCCGGGAGGGATGTGATGACCAAATGAGCTCATGGGATGTTAGAGGAGGTGGACCATCCCTTATTGGGCTGGCCAAGACCTTCCTTAAAGGCCCATGCGGCTAGGGATAAGGAGATAAGTCAAGAGGGTGTTTAAAAGGAAGGGATCCACCTCCCTTGTGGGAGGTGGACTCCTCCCGAGCTCGGCCGAACTCTTCCTCCTTGGAGGAGGGTCCAAGGAAGCCCTCCCTCTCCTTCCCCCTATATATACTTGAGGTTTTGTGATTTTTGAGACACAATTTGTCGGTGAAAGGATCGACACCTATGGGGCCCTCAATGGTCCCCTTTTGCTGGTTTGGCGGGGAGAGGGGTCACGACAAGAGCAGAACCAACAGTCAGGGACCGACAAGGTCTTTTTTACTCAGGTTTGGACCGCTTTGTGCGTAAAACCCTACTCCTGCATGTGTTTAGTTATTCGTTTTAGTTTACTGGAGAATTGTCCCTCTTACAACCTTTTGATTGGTCAAAAAGCCAAAAGTCCCTACTACTGAGCCTCGGGCCTCCTTTTATAGGGAAGGGGTTACCACGGTGGCTCAGTGGCTGAACGGTGGTTCACGAGTGGAACAACGCCAACCGACAGCCACAGTGTTACTGCGGTGCATTAAATGCTTCAACAGACTTCCCTCACCTCGTTAGGAGGGGTTGGACACGTACCTACACGTGGCAACTTCGGGGTGTTGCGCTGGCGTGTGGGCGGACACGTGGTCCATGCATCAGCGGTGGCGTGTTCGTCAGTGGAGGCTTTGAAAGGACATGAAGGTGCCCTGGGCCCGCTCCTCTCCTTGAGCCTTCTCTTTTTTTCCCGGCAAGGGTTACCTTCTTGTTACTCTCGGCAGGGAGGCAATGGCCTGCCGAGGCCTTGTCAATATTCCCGGCAAGGATGGCTTGCCGGGGCTCAGTCCTCCTTCCTTGGCGGGAGGGTCTCGCCTTGGTATTTTCCATCCCCCCCCTGGCAGGGGGCTCCTGCCGGGGCCTCTTCTTCATTCCCAGCGAGCGAGTGCTTGCCAGGGGCTTGCAATCTGTACTTGGCGGCTTCTGAGTTTCGCATCCACCCTAAGCTCCAGCGATGCGCCTTGCTGCTGCAAAGGGGCTGCCGGTGTCCGCGCACTAGTCCGGGGCAATGGATACCCCAGTCTTTAGTGCACCGAGAGGAGCCCTCGGGCCTGGGTCACACACGCATGAGAGGCGTTGTTGGGCGAGGCCCAAAGCGGTGCGTGGACTCGCAGACGCCGGGCTTATCGGAATCGAGCCGTTACAGGCTTTCTTTCCCCATACCGCATATTGAACACGCGAAGTGGGAGGGTGCACGACGTGCACGTGATTTCTCCTTCATTCCCTAAAAACGCCTCTATCAAGTGTAGGACATGCGCAGGGACGGTCGGGAAAGTGGCGATCGTGGCCTCGAATGCCACGGGCATGGATGGTCCCACCCCTGGATGCATTGGCGGATCAGGGCAGTTCCATGTTCCGCTCGTGACTTGAGGGCAATTGGGCGGGAGGGGCGGTGGCTTCTGGAGCGAGGAGGGTGGCCTCCGAGCTTTGCCCTATAAATTAGGGTGTTTGCGTGGAGGTTTTGCCCACCCATCTCACTCTCGAAGCCTTCCGCGCCTGTCGCCTTCTCTTCTCTTGTTTCTTTTAGCTTTGCCGGTGGCACCCGACCCTAACCATTGTTAGGGGACGGGGCTGGCCTCCGTCGGTCGCCAGGGCAGCAATGGAATCCCGCTTGGATCATGCCACAACTTCAGGGGCCGCTGCCCGGGCAACCCCATCGACCGTGGCGGGAGAAGTTTGAGGGGCGGAGGACGCCGGGGACGTGGTCGGGGGAGGCGGAGTGGTGCTCTAACATCTCCGCCTTCTCCTGGTCTATTGGGCACTCGGACGGGACGACTCTGGAGTTCGTCGTGGAGCTGCACGGCGTCCTGCAGGGCCACCTGCACCTCCCCTGCCCTTTTGCTAGGGCGATGCAGGCTGCCACCCCCCTGTCTTGTGGTTGCGGGCGCACGGCTGCTCCCACGGCGCTATGCATGCGCTCGTGGAGTACCCGAAGCGCCACTCCATGCTTCTCGGGCGGTGCTGGAAAGCCTTCTCCCGCGCCCATAGCCTCGAGGATGGGCATATCCTCCGCTTCAAGCTAGCAGAGGAAAATATGTATCCGTCAAGTCTTACGGGCGCACAGGTGTGCGTCTCGGCTGCTGCGAAGAGAGCTCGAGCGGCACCGAGCGTCCCTCCTCGAGCGATAGCGACGAGGGGGACAGCGGCGGCAGTGGCGCTCTTGGAAGGTCGGGATCCTGGGGGGTCAAGTCGGAGTACGATTCCCCGGGATCTGACTGACCACCGGCCAAGCCTCCGAGGCCCGCTCACGCCTCTCCCCCGCCCGATGGAGGTATCTTACCGGAGCTGGCGTCGGTGCCTCGTGTTTGAGGAGGAGGCACCTCTGCAAGCTGTGACTTCTCCATGCCCTTTGCTTGGGCCACCTCACTGGAGTGGGTGTTGGTCCCCCGGCTCCAGGAGGAGGCATGCTCGCGGACTCCGGATCCTTCGCCCCTTCATGTGCCCTGCCCTCTAGTATTCGTCTAGAGGGGGGCCAGGTGGCGCTTTCCGAGGTTGATCCCATTCTCGTCGGCACAGTGCTGGTCTTGGGGAGCCAACCCTAGCCGCGCCGCAGGCTCCGCCTTTTTGTATTCTTGAACTTCACTTCCTCCGCGTAGGTTGTCCCTCGTCAAAAGACATAGTCTTTAGGTTAGGACAATAATGCTTTGTAAGTGGAATCAAATGTATCTAGACAAATGAATGAATAGATGCATCATTTATTCGACTCTCATTTTGTATTATTATTCCTTTGCACTTTCCGGATACTTGCCGACTTGACTTATCCTGACGCGAGTACTTAGAGGAGCGGATCCTCAGAAAACTCAACAGAGGAGGTCATCACGAGCAAGACTCCTTCCATACTCAGTGCAACAATGTAAATACTCGAGAGCGGCTCGAGGCTAAATACGATGCTACGTAGCCGTCCGAAATGTTGTACGAGTTCGAAACGAGATGAGGGCACTATTTGGTCGTTCAAGTCATTGAAGAGGCTCGAAACGAAATCAGAGTGCACTGATCCTAGCAAGGTCCATCTGCGCGCGGGATTCTCATACAAAAGTCTATGCTTCAAAAGGATGCAACTAATCTACCAAGAGTTTGGCAAAAAGTTTGTCTCTGTACTTATCTCGCGCGTTGCGACATTCTTAGCCGCAGCGTCTGAAGGTGCTGCCGGGGAGGAATATCTGTAGCCCCGGCAAGCCGATGTTGCCTCCAATGGCCCCTTGCTGACGAGGTTCTCACCTGTGGCCTTTGGCCACTCTAAAGGAAAGAGGCACGCCGGGACGCATCGCTTTCTCATCTCTTTTGCAACAGATTTGCTGGCAGAGCCCCCGAGCGCATCTTTCTGGCGTCACAACACTCCAAGGAGAAATGCGAGCCGGAGGGCGCGTAAAGGGGCTGTTCGGGGCCTCGACGCATCCTCGACGACCATGCAGCACTCCGGCGATGTGCGACGGCCGGAGTAAGCATCGGGGGCCTGGCCGAAGCCCCCTGTCATGCCCTCAACAGTAGTGCGAGCGTTGCATGGAGGTGCGTTGGTCGGGCGATGCAGAGCTCGGGGCTTCCGCTCCTTCCAAACCAATGGAGGCGCAATGAGCTCTCGCGCGCGGGTAGAGCAGCCATCGCCTCCTCCCACTCCGGGAAGATGCTGCAATGAACTGAGATCCGTGAAGCCGTTGAACGGCTCGTCGGATCGGGACGGCGCTGACGCCGTCCTTCTTCCGGCTATCCACCTACCTGGCGCGCCAAAGATGTCGGTGAAAGGATCGACATCTATGGGCCCCTCAACGGTCCCCTTTTGCTGGTTTGGCAGGGAGAGGGGTCGCGGCAAGAGAAGAACCAACAGTCAGGGCCCGGCAAGGTCGTTTTACCCAGGTTCGGGCTGCGTTGTGCGTAAAACCCTACTCCTGCATGTGTTTAGTTATTCATTTTAGTTTGTTGTAGATCTGTCCCTCTTACAGCCTTTCGATTGGTCAAAAAGCCAAACTTCCCTACTACTGAGCCCCGAGCCTCCTTTTATACGTGAAGGGGTTACCATAGTGGCTCAGTGGCTGAACGGTGGTTCACGAGTGGAACAGCGCCGACCGATGTCCACAGTGTTACTGTGGTGCATTAAATGCTTCGATAGACTTCCCTGACCTCGTTAGGAGGGGTTGGACACGTACCTACACGTGGGAACTTCGGGGTGTTGCGCTGGTGTGTGGGCAGATGCATAGTCCATGCATCAGCGGTGACGTGTTCGTTGGTGGAGGCATTGACAGGACGCGAAGGCGCCCTGGGCCCGCTCCTCTCCTCGAGCCTTCTCTTCTTTCCCGGCAAGGGTTACCTTCTTGTTCCTCTTGGCAGGGTGGCGATGGCCTGCTGAGGCATTGTCAATCTTCCTGGTAAGGATGGCTTGTTGGGGCTCAGTCCTCCTTCCTTGGCGGGAGGGTCCCGCCTTGGTATTGTCCATCTCCCCCCGGCAGGGGGCTCCTGCCGGGGCCTTTTCTTCATTCCTAGCGAGTGAGTGCTTTCCGGGGGCTTGCAATCTGTACTTGGCGGCTTCTGAGTTTCGCTTCCGCCCTAAGCTCCAGCGACATGCCTTGCCCCTGCAAAGGGGCTGCCGGTGTCGGCGGACTAGTCCGGGGCAATGGAGAACCCAATTTTAGTGCACCGACAAAATTATTGATCCCTCTCCCACGGCGCAGCCCTACCTCTCTCTTCTTCCTCCTCCAGAGCGCTTGGCGAAGCCGTGCAGAAGAACCACATAGCTCCACCGTCACCACGCCATCGTGCTGCCGGAGCTCTCCCTCAACTTATCCTCTCTCCTTGCTGGATCAAGAAGGAGGAGACGTCACCGGGCTGTACGTGTGTTGAACGCGGAGGCACCATCGTTTGGTGCATAGATCGGAATCCACCACGATCTGAATCGCTGCGAGTACGACTCCATCAACCGCGTTCTAGAATCGCTTCCGCTTAGCGATCTTCAAAGGTATGAAGATGCTCTACAACCTCTCTCGTTGCTGGTTTCTCCATAGATAGATCCTTGCATGGCGTAAGAAAATTTTGAAATTACTACAATCCCCTACAGTGGCATCCGAGCCAAGGTTCTATGCGTAGATTCTATGCACGAGTAGAACACAAAAGTTGTGGGCGTTGATTTGTCAATTTTCTTGCCGTTACTAGTCTTATCTTGATTCGGCGGCATCATGGGATGAAGCGACCCGGACCTACTTTACACGCACTCTTACGTGATACTGGTTCCACCGACCGACATGCACTTGTTGCATAACGTGGCTAGCGGGTGTCTGTCTCTCGCACTTTAGTCGGATCAGATTAGATGAAGAGGGTCCTTATGAAGGGTAAATAGCATTGACACATCAACGTTGTGGCTGTCACGTAGGTGAGAAATGTTCTTGCTAGAAACCCTAACCAGCCACGTAAAATTTGCAACAACAATTAGAGGACGTCTAACTTGTTTTTGCAGGATATGCTATGTGATGTGATATGGCCTAAAGGATGTGATGTTACATGTGTGGTGTATGAGATTGATCATGTTCTTGTAATAGGATTCACGACTTGCATGTCGATGAGTATGACAACCGACAGGAGCCATAGGTGTTGTCTTAATTTAGTGTATGAGATGTAACACCATGTTGATTACTGATACGTCTCCATCGTATCTACTTTTCCAAACTCTTTTGCCCTTGTTTTGGACTCTAATTTGCCTGATTTGAATAGAACTAACCTAGACTGACGCTGTTTTCAGCAGAATTCCCTTGGTGTTATTTTTTACAGAAATCAAAGTTCTCCAAACATCCTGAAAATTTACGGGGAGCAGTTTTGGAAAATAAGAAAAATATCTGCGCCTAGTTCCACCTCAGGGGGTGGGCCAATGGGCCACAAGCCCTGGCTCCGCCACCACCCCCTGGTGGCGGTGGGCAGGCTTGTGGGGGCCCACACGACTCTACCGCCCCCAATATTAGGTCTATAAGATCCCTTTCATCCCACAAAAAATAAAAAGAGAAGTTTTCGTCGTGTTTACGATACGGAGGCGCCGCCACCACCTGTTCTTCATCTGGAGGGCAGATCTGGAGTCCGTCATGGGCTCCGGAGAGGGGAAATCGTCGCCATCGTCTTCATCAACCTTGTTCCCTCTCCAATTCCGTGAAGCTCTTCGTAGTTCGTGAGTAATCTATTCGTAGGCTCGCTGGGCGGTGATGAGTAGGATGAGATCTATCATGTAATCGAGTTAGTTTTGATGGGGATTGATCCCTAGTATCCACTATGTTCTGAGATTTATGTTGCTACTACTTTGTCATGCTTAATGCTTGTCACTAGGGCCCGAGTGCCATGATTTCAGATCTGAAATTATTACGTTGTCACCAATATATGTGTGTTTTAGATCTGATCTTGCAAGTTGTAGTTACCTACTATGTGTTATGATCCGGTAACACCGGAGTGACAATAACCGGAACCACTCCCGGTGATGACCATAGTTTGAGGAGTTCATGTGTTCACCAAGTGCTAATGCGTTGGTACAGTTCTTTATTAAAAGGAGAACCTTAATATCCCGTAGTTTCCTTTTGGACCCCGCTGCCACGGGAGGGATGGACAATAGATGTCATGCAAGTTCTTTTCTCTAAGCATGTATGACGACACACGGAATGCATCCCTACATCACATTGACGAACATGAGCTAGCCACATATCTCTTCGTGTTATAACTGTTGCATGATGAATATCATCCAAACAAATCACCGACCCATTGCCAACGAGTTTGTCCTACTGCTGCTGTTACTTGTCTTGCTCTGCTGCTGCTACTATTGTTGGTATTGCTGTTACTTGCTTTGCTCTGCTGCTGCTGCTACTGTTGCTATTAGTGTCGCTTGCTACTGTTACTACTTGCTACTGCTGTCACTACTGCTATTCCTTGCTACTGCTATTGCTCGTTACACTGCTTCTACCTGCTACAATCTTGATTCGCTGATCGTTGACGGGAACTGACAATTTCCATCGACGAGGCAACTTGGCGCCATAGATACAATCGTTAGGAATAGTCTGCCGTCAACAGATCATTTCTGACACCGTTGTTATCATACTACTTTGCTACTGATACTTTGCTTGCAGATACTAATCTTTCAGGTGTGGTTGAATCTGACATATTCAGCTGCTAATACTTGAGAGTATCCTCTCACCTCCTATAGGCGAATCAACAAATTTGGGTCGAATACTCTACCCTCGAAAACTGCTGCGAACCCACACGCTGGTGGGCCATCAACTACATTCTTCTAGTTCCGTTGTCGGGGAGTGCTAGCAGCATTCTTATGGTGCCATTGCAGGGGAAGGTTTGTTGTCATCAGCATTCGTCTAGCCATCGCCAGAGATTGCAATCAACATTTTTCTGGCGCTGTTGCCAGGGAGGTATTGCTATATTCTCTGAGTCACTTGGGATTTATATCTGCTGATCACTATGAAGAATCTGAGGGATCCGAAGACCAAAGTCTTGCCCTCAACTACGAGGGGAGGTAAGAAATTGCCATCTAGCTCTGCACTTGATTCACCTTTAGTTATGAGTAAGTTTGCGACATCACCTCCTGCTAGAAATCTTGATATGTCGCATCTGCTTGATGATGCTTGTGATACTACTGCTAGAGATGCTATGCTTGATACTATGCCTGATGATACTATGCTTGACACTATGCCTGATACTGCTAGAGATGCTATGCTTGATACTGCTTTGCCTGATGATGCTAGAGATGCTATTTTGCCTGATGATGCTATGCTTGATACTGCTAGAGATTCTCCTTTGCCTGATGTTCCACTAGGGGTGTTCCTTGATCCTCATATTCCTAGAGTTACTGCCAATGCTCGTGATGCTTCTAAAACTGCCGACACTATTGAGATAGAACCTGCTTTTGCTCCTGCTAGATCTAGCTCTCCTAGATATGAATTGCGTGATATACCTGAGGGTTATGTTATGGAGGGAGAGATAGCTGAGAATTTTCTTGCGTGTAAGGATGCTTATGACGCTGAGAAATTACTTCTCAAGTGGAAGGAAAAATCTCGGGAAGCTAGGATGAAAAATGACCCGAAGTTTGCCACTTCGCCTATCTTTGTCACCGATAAGGATTATGAATTCTCTGTCGACCCTGAGATAATCTCTCTAGTCGAATCTGATCCTTTTCACGGTTATGAGTCTGAGACGGTCATAGCCCATCTTGCCAAACTATCCGAAATAACCAACCTTTTCACTAATGAGGAGAGGATCCGCCACTACTATATCCTTAAGCTATTTCGTTTCTCTCTAAAGGATGATGCTAAATCCTGGTTCACCTCTGTTGCTCCTGGATGTGTGTGTAGTCCCCAGGAGATGGTCTATTACTTCTGTGAGAAATATTTCCCTGCCCATAAGAAGCAAGCTGCCTTGCAGGAAATATACAACTTTGCTCAACTCCAAGAAGAGAGTCAATGGATGCTTCCTATGGTGGCTAGCGTGATAACTCTGGTTTCTCCAACAGTTATACTGGAGACAAAGTCTCTGACCGAAGACTTAGGAGGATCATTAACACTACCCCCATCGGGTATCTTGCAAATCCTATTGAAATCCTCCAGATCCACGGTATATGATTTGTCATACAGATCAAACAGTATGGATGAGTCACGGCCAACTGAGAATTTAAATCTACGCACGAAAGAGGCAAAGAGCATAGCATAATGTTCACATTTATCTGAGAGGAATTCTTCTAACCCGGCATTGCGGACAAGTGTATCAAACTCATCCTTGAAACCTGCTTCGATCATGAACTCATCGGAAGGCCATTCACATGGTTGTACCGGTGCGTCCCTTAGTTGAAAATGTTCGGGCTCCCGAAAAGAGAGACGAGGACCCTTCTTACTTGAGGAACCACCATGAAACTTCCTCCTGAACATAATTTCCTTATGCTGAAATTTTTGAAGTTCAAGAGAAAAGTGAATAAAGACCCACCACACCTTGTAGCAACTACTCCTACTAGTGCCTAGAGACCGTATCATGCGCTAAAACTACTTGGGACCAGCTAAAATCAACATTTCTAGCTCAAGAACAGGGTCACCAAGGTAGCAAGAATACGCGAAGAATAAAGCACTAGAGCAAAAACTAATTGGACCAATGGAGGAGTCACTTACCAAGGAGTAATTTCCCCAAAACAGTTCGAAGAATGGTGCTATGAGCAAGGAGATCGAAAATCACAGCCAAATGAGCAAGAACACGGGTTTGAGCTGCGAAACATTTTTTTCTGGAGGTGGAAGAAGAGGCTGGGAGCTGGAATGAGTGGAGGGGGTGCCTGTGGGCCCCACAAGCTTGCACCCCGCCACCAGGGGGTAGGTGGCGGTGGCAGACCTTGTGGCCCACTGGTCTGGGCCCCAGGCCAGGACTCCGGCCCAGAAATTTTCAAAAATTCTAGAAAAAATCATACTAAATTTTCAGGACCATCGGAGAACTTTTATTTTCGAGGTATTTTTCTCCGGGACGCTAAAACAGAAAACAGGAAAAACTAAACTAATTCTATCATTTTTCTTCTAAGCAACAGAAAAGGAAAACTCAAAATAGAGGTATGTGACTCTTTGATTCATCCGTTTCATAGTCATCGAAAGAAATCCGTCAATGGGATTGATCAAGTCCTTATGACAAAACCTTCTCGAATCGCAAGAGAGAACGGAGCATTTTCGAATAGCCACTAAGTCACCTCAATGGGGATACGTATCTCCCCAACAAGCAAATCATACTTCATCTTGACACGAGGAATAGGGCATTCAAAGCTCCCAATGAGAATCGATGAAGTCTTTTCGATAGCATTGATGCAATGTACTTGATATCGTTTCTTCGGAAAATGCACTGTGTGCTCATTACCGTTGACATGGAAAGTGACATTGCTTTTGTTGCAATCTATAACAGCCCCTGTAGTGTTTAAAAAGGGTCTTCCGAGGATGATAGCCATGGCATCGTCATCGGGAATATCCAAGATAACAAAGTCTGTTAAGATAGTTGTATTAGCAACCACAACAGGCACATCCTCGCAAACGCCGATAGGGAAAGCAATTGATTTGTCGGCCATTTGCAGAGAAATTTCAGTGGGTGTCAACTTATCCAATTCAAGTCTACGATAAAGAGAGAGTGGCATAACACTAACACCGGCTCCAAGGTCACATAAGGCAGTTCTTACGTAGTTTCCTTTAATAGAGCAAGGTATAGTGGGCACTCTGGGATCACCAAGTTTCTTAGGAGTTCCACCTTTGAAAGTGTAGTTGGCAAGCATGGTGGAGATCTCAAGATCTGGTATCTTCCGTTTATTAGTCACAATATCTTTCAGGTACTTGGCATACGGAGACATCTTGAGCATATCAGTTAACCGCATCTGTAGAAAGACGGGTCTTATCATCTCAACGAAGCGCTCAAAATCCTCATCATCTTTTTTCTTGGATGGCTTAGGAGGAAAGGGCATACGTCTCTAAACCCATGGCTCCCTCTCTTTACCATGCTTCCTAGCAGTAAAGTGATTCTTATCGTATCTCTTAGGTTGTGGATTATCAGGATTAACCGTAGGTTCAATCTCCACATCCTCATCATTGCTAGGTTGAGCATTATTATGAACATCACTGTCCATGTTGTCACCAGGTTCATGTTTATCACCATATTGTGTTTCTGCATCAGACGTAGAGATATCATTAGGTTCTTCAGGTGTGACAGTATTTGGTGAACTGGCGTGCAGGTTTCTATCATCCTTCTTCTTCTCCTTGGGATGACTAGGTGTATCAGCATTGATTCCTTGAGAATATTGATCAATTCTCTTAGGATGACCTTCAGGATACAAAGGTTCCTGAGTCATTTTGCCTCCTCTAGTAATGACTCTGACAGAGTTGTCATTTAATTAATTGAGCAAGTCATTCTGAGCTTTAAGTACTTGTTCTACCTGAGTAGTAATCATAGAGGCATGTTTACTCGGAAACTTCAGATCATTGACATTTCTGTCTACACAAGCACTTAAATGGCTAAGCATACGAGTACTTTGTTCAAAATGTCTGCTAACATAATCATTGAAACTCTGTTGTTTGGCAACAAAGTTGTCAAATTCATCAAAGCATAGGCTAGCAGGTTTATCAAAAGGAATATCACTCTCATCAAACCTACGCAGAGAATTCACTTCTACTACCTGTATCGGGTTATCGAGACCATGGATCTCTTCGATAGGTGGTAGATTTTTGACATCTTTAGATCTAATGCCTTTCTCTTGCATAGATTTCTTGGCTTCTTCCATATCTTCGGGACTAAGGAATAGAATACCTCTTTTCTTAGGAGTTGGCTTAGGAGGTGGTTCGGGAATAGTCCAAGCATTATCGTTGATCAAGATGTTATTCATTAGGGTCTCAGCTTGTTCTACAGTTCGTCCCCTAAAAACACAACCGGTACAACTATCTAGGTAGTCTCTAGAGGCATCGGTAAGTCCGTTATAGAGGATATCAAGTATCTCGTTCTTCTTAAGAGGGTGATCAGGCAAAGCATTTTGTAGCTGGACAAGCCTCCCCCAAGCTTGTGGAAGCCCTGCCTTGCACTACCTTGCCCTCTTCATAGGTAGGTGCATTAACGGCAAGGGTGCACATTGTCACCTATGCGCTTCCGACCTTAGTATCCTTAAGAGCGCAGTAACAGGTGACATGAGCTTCAATATGGGAGCTATTATAGCAAGGAGGCTGAATAAAATGCCAGTGAGGGGGATTTCTTTGGTGGAGTTTATGCTACACGGTTAGCAAATTTTCTTGGAGTATCCATCCGTCTAGAAGACCCTCCTCTCCGTACAGCCTACCTTGATCGTGTCGCTCTAACACGCTACCAGTTCCTTGAGAGAGATCATGGATCCCTCCTATACCGCTTGATATTTAACCGACAACGTGTGTTCCATATTACCCTTCCTGCTCCTGCTTTCTTTGACTTTCAGGTAAAACGAAGATACTACATAACCATAGGAGAGGCAGAGGAGTATGAGAGGGAGGCGACGGCTGCTCAACTTCATGAGGCACCTATTCATGCAGTGGCTGCAGCACTCCCGTATAACACCCATTATGACTTTGGGTTTTGCCAGGATCATCCACGGGAGTAGATCAAGCTAGGCCAAAAGCCTAACCTTGGGGGAGTACGTGTTCTCACCGACTTTACATTCATGCTTATGCTTTCACTTTGTGAGCCGGTGTTTACACTTTGCCACTGTATTATCCATGCTAGTTTCTTTTCGTTTTCTTGTTTTCTTGTTTTGTGTCCTTTTGAGAAAACCCAAAAAGATTTTTCTTTCTTCTTTTGCTTGTTGGGAGCTTTCCCGTGTAAATAGTTTTCTTTTTCTTTGTGTCAAGGTAGAAGATATTGGTTGCAATGTTTAGTGGTTCTTACATGCTTACCTGTTTAGCTTTCAAAGAGCCATATTATTTTGTCTTCTCCTTTGTGTTTCCTGCAGATTCAGCTTAGTCCAATGCGCTTATTATCGTTTTCATCGTTCGATCGTGCAAATGAAAGGCAACAATGATGATATATGATGAAGTGACTGAGACTGAAAAGCTGGTATGAACTCTATCTATTTTGTTTTTGTAAATATGACTAGCTTGTCAACCCAGATTTAGCTTTGTTGTGAGAGAACCATGTTTGCAATGACAACTTAGAGATCATAGTTTCTGATGCCATGCTTATTTAGCTGAGAGCTTTTAATGGTTTGTCTTGAATGCCAACATAGATTTTGAGATGACTATGATGTACTATGATAGGATGGTATTCTCCTTTGAATGTTTCAAGTGGCTTGACTTGGCGCATGTTCATGCATGTAGTTGAAACAAAATCAACATAGCCTCTTTGATGTCCGTATTCATGGTGATTTATATCCTGTTCATGCTTGCATTCAATGTTAGTCAAACTCATTGCAACTTGATGACTGTTGTTGCTCTCTAGTTGGTCGCTTCCCAGTCTTTTGCTAGCCTTCACTTCTACTAAGCGAAATACTGCTTGTGCATCCACTTCCATAAAACCAAAGTTTTTCCATGAGAGTCCACCATACCTACCTATTTGCGGTATCTACCTACCGTTCCAAGTAAATTTGCATGTGCCATTCTCTAAACCTTCAAGAAATAATCTGTTTTGCATGCCCGAACCGCTCATGTGGTGACAGAGGGCTATTGGTAGCTTCCATGCTAGGAGTGTTATCCTGGACATGTGTTTATTCACTGTCATTCACGAGAAAGGGGCCAGTAATTGGAATGCCCAGTTCCACGCTTAAATCGAAAACATAACTGTAAAACAAGACTCCCCCCAGATTGATGTTAGTATGGACGGTACCCGAGGATTCGGCTAGCCGTGGAGTGTGATTGATTGGTGGTGGGGGAGTTAAAACTTTACTTTTCTGTTTGGGCACCGCCTATAGCATGAGTAGCATGGAAGATATTGAGAACTCTTGGTCATTGCGTTGACAATGAAAGCATGCCACCCAAAATTATTATCTCTATTTTCAAAGCTTGAGCTCTGGCACCTCTGCAAATCAATGCTTCCCTCTGCGAAGGGCTTGTCTATTTATTTTCCTGTTGAGTCATCCTCCTCTTATATAAGCACAAATTAGAGAGCACCTCTATCATTTTTATGCTTAGCTTTTGATTGATATTGAGTATGACTATGACTGGATCTTCGTTGCTATGAATTACAATGTTTAGTCAGCCCTTGATCTATGAAAGTGCTCTGCATTTATGTTTTGCGGTCTCAGAAAGAGCTAGCGAGATACCACCTATTCATATTGCTTCATGCTTGTTTTGATTGAAGTGTTGGTATTTGAAACTCATTATTATTTGCTCGTTAGCTGATTATGCCATTGATATTATTTTACTGTGAGACCTTTGTGTCATTTGCTTATGTGGTTAACTTGTGATCCTGCTGAAATTCTAGTTATGAGTTAGACATAGTTGCAACAACAAGATCAAACAGAGTTTGTCAAAGTTTTTCTTTCTCTCTCAGTTTGTCAACTGAGTTGCTTGAGGACAAGCAAGGTTTTAAGCTTGGGGGAATTGATACGTCTCCATCGTATCTACTTTTCCAAACTCTTTTGCCCTTGTTTTGGACTCTAATTTGCATGATTTGAATGGAACTAACCTGGACTGACGCTGTTTTCAGCAAAATTGCCTTGGTGTTATTTTTGTGCAGAAATCAAAGTTCTCCAAACGTCTTGAATATTTACGGGGAGCAGTTTTGGAAAATAAGAAATATATCTGCGCCTAGTTCCACCTCAGGGGGTGGGCCAATGGGCCACAAGCCCTGGCTCCGCCACCACCCCCTGGTGGTAGTGGGTAGGCTTGTGGGGCCCACACGGCTCTGCCGCCCCCAATCTCAGGTCTATAAGATCCCTTTCATCCCTGAAAAAATAAAAAGAGAAGTTTTCGTCGCATTTATGATATGGAGGCGCCGCCACCACCCGTTCTTCATCTGGAGGGCAGATCTGGAGTCTGTCTTGGGCTCCGGAGAGGGGAAATCGTCGCCATCGTCATCATCAACCTTCTTCCCTCTCCAATTCCATGAAGCTCTTCATCGTTCATGAGTAATCTATTCGTAGGCTCGCTGGGCGGTGATGAGTAGGATGAGATATATCATGTAATCGAGTTAGTTTTGATGGGGATTGATCCCTAGTATCCACTATGTTGTGAGATTGATGTTGCTACTACTTTGTCATGCTTAATGCTTGTCACTAGGGCCCGAGTGCCATGATTTCAGATCTGAAATTATTATGTTGTCACCAATATATGTGTGTTTTAGATCCGATCTTGCAAGTTGTAGTTACCTACTATGTGTTATGATCTGGCAACCCTGGAGTGACAATAACCGGAACCACTCCCGGTGATGACCATAGTTTGAGGAGTTCATGTGTTCACCAAGTGCTAATGCGTTGGTCCGGTTCTTTATTAAAAGGAGAACCTTAATATCCAGTAGTTTCCTTTTGGACCCCGCTGCCACAGGAGGGATGGACAATAGATGTCATGCAAGTTCTTTTCCCTAAGCACGCATGAGGACACACGGAATGTATGCCTACATCACATTGACGAACATGAGCTAGCCACATATATCTCCGTGTTATAACTGTTGCATGATGAATATCATCCAAACAAATCACCGACCCATTGCCAACGAGTTTGTCCTACTGCTGCTGTTACTTGTCTTGCGCTGCTGCTGCTACTATTGTTGCTATTGCTGTTACTTGCTTTGCTCTGCTGCTGCTGCTACTGTTGCTATTACTGTCGCTTGCTACTGTTACTACTTGCTACTGCTATCACTACTGCTATTCCTTGCTACTGCTATTGCTTGTTACACTGCTTCTACTTGCTACAATCTTGATTCACTGATCGTTGATGGGAACTGACAATTTCCATCGACGAGGCAACTTGGCGCCATTGATACAATCGTTAGGAATAGTCTGCCGTCAACATATCGTTTTTGACACCGTTGTTATCATACTACTTTGCTACTGATACTTTGCTTGCAGATACTAATCTTTCAGGTGTGGTTGAATCTGACATATTCAGCTGCTAATACTTGAGAGTATCCTCCCACCTCCTATAGGTGAATCAACAAATTTGGGTCGAATACTCTACCCTCGAAAACTGCTGCGAACCCACACGTTGGTGGGCCATCAACAACATTCTTCTAGTTCCGTTGCCGTGGAGTGCTAGCAGCATTGTACTGGTGCCGTTGCAGGGGAAGGTTTGTTGTCATCAGCATTCGTCTAGCCATCGCGAGAGATTGCAATCAATTACTTTACTTTATCGCTAATGGTTAGCTATAGTAGTAGAAGTAATAGTTGGCGTGACGACTCCACGGAGACACAATGATGGAGATCATGATGATGGAGATCATGGTGTCATGCCGGTGACAATGATTATCATGGTGCCCCGAAGATGGTGATCAAAGGAGCAAGATGATATTGGCCATATCATGTCACTATATGATTGCATGTGATGTTTATCATGTTTTATATCTTCTTGCTTAGAACGACAGTAGCAAAGATAAGATGATCCCACATTAAAATTTCGAGATATGTATTCCCCTAAGTGTGCACCGTTGCGAAGGTTCGTTTTTTTGAAGCACCACGTGTTGATCAGGTGTGATAGATTCTAACGTTCGCATACAATGGGTGTAAGCTAGTTTACACAAGCAGGACACTTAGGGTGACTCGATGAGCCTAGCATGTACAGACATGGCCTCGCATACGGGAGACCGAAAGTTCGAACATGAGTTGTATGGTTGATACGATCAACATAGAGATGCTCACCACTGATGACTAGTCCGTCTCACGTGATGATCGAACACGGGTTAGTCGACGTGGATCATGTGTCACTTGGATGACTAGAGGGATGTCGATCTAAGTGGCAGTTCATTAGTAGTTTGATTAGATGAACTTAATTATCATGAACTTAGTCTAAAAGTGTCTTTACAAATATTGTAGATCCAATGGCCAACGCAAATGTCTCGTTCAACTTCAACGCGTTCCTAGAGAAAACCAAGCTGAAAGACGATGGGAGCAACTATGTGGATTGGGCTCGTAACTTAAAGCTCATCCTTAGTGCTGCCAAGAAGGCATATGTTCTTACTGCACCGCTAGGTGATCCTCCAATTCTCGTGGCAGACCAGGACTCTAGGAATGCCTGGCAGTTGCGGAGTGATGACTACTCTCTCATTTAGTGCGGCATGCTTTACAGTTTATAACCGGGGCTCCAAAGGAATTTTGAGCAACACGGAGCATATGAGATCTTCGAGGAGCTGCAACTTGTTTTTCAAGCTCATGCCCGGGTCGAGAGATATGAAGTCTCCGATAAATTCTTTAGCTGTAAGATGGAGGAGAATAGTTCTGTCAGTGAGCACATACTCAGATTGTGTGGGTTGCATAACCGTCTGACTCAGGTGGGAGTTGAACTTCCGGATGATGCGGTCGTTGACAGAATCCTCCAGTCGCTTCCACCTCGCTATAAAGGCTTTGTGATGAATTAGAACATGCAAGGGATGGAAAAGACTATTCCCAAGTTGTATTCAATGCTGAAATCTGCGGAGGTAGAAATCAACAAAGAGCATCAAGTGTTGATTGTCAATAAGACCACCAGTTTCAAGAAGGGCAAGGGTAAGAAAAGCTTCAAGAAAGACAGCAAAGCAGTTGCCGCGCTCGGTAAGCCAGTTGCAAGGAAGAAGTCAAAGAAACGACCTAAGCCTAAGACTGAGTGCTATTACTGCAAGGGAACTGGTCACTGGAAGCGGAATTGCCCCAAGTACTTAGCGGACAAGAAGGCCGACAACGTCAAAGGTATATGTGATATACTTGTTATTGATGTGTACCTTACCAGTGCTCGTAGTAGCTCCTGGGTATTTGATACTCGTGCTATTTCTCACGTTTGCAAGTCTAAGCAGGAACTGCGGAACAAGCGTAGGCTGGCTAAGGACGAGGTGACGATGCACGTCGGGAATGGTTATGAGGTCGATGTGATCGTCATCGGCACTCTACCTCTATATCTACCTTTGGGATTAGTTATAAACCTTAATAATTGTTATTTAGTACCAGCTCTAAGCATGAACATTGTATTGGAATCTCGCCTGATGCATGATGGCTACTCATTTAAATATGAAAATAATGATTGTTCTATTTATATGAGTGGTATGTTTTATGGTCATGCCCCGCTGGTAAGTGGTTTATTCCTAATGAATCTCGATCGTGATGATACACATATTCATAGCGTGAGTACCAAAATATGTAAGGTTGATAATGATAGTCCCACATACTTGTCGCACTGCCGCCTTGGTCATATTAGCGTAAAGCGCATAAAGAAACTCCATACTAATGGACTTTTGGAGTCTCTTGATTTTGAATCATTTGACACATGCGAGCCGTGCCTCATGGGCAAGATGACCAAGACACCATTCTTCGGAATAATAGAGCGAGCAACCAACTTGTTGGAAATAATACATACCGATGCATGCGGTGCAATGAGCGTTGAAGCTCGGGAGGCTATCGTTATGTTCTCATCGTCACTTATGATTTGAGTAGATATGGGTATGTTTACTTAATGAAGCACAAGTCTAAAACCTTTGAAAAGTTCAAGGAATTTCAGAATGAGGTGGAGAACCAACGTGACAAGAAAATAAAGTACTTACGATCCGATTGTGGAGGAGAATATTGGAGTCATGAGTTTGGCACGCACCTAAGGAAATGTGGAATTTTTTCACAACTCACGCCGCCTAGAACACCGCAGCGTAACAGTGTGTTTGAACGTCGTAATCGCACTCTATTGGATATGGTACAATCTATGATGTCTCTTACCGATTTACCGCTATCATTTTAGGCCTATGCATTGGAAACTGTCGCATTCACTTTAAATAGGGCACAGTCTAAATCCGTTGAGACGACATCGTATGAATTATGGTTTGGCAAGAAACCTAAGCTATCGCTTCTGAAAGTTTGGGGCTGCGATGCTTATGTGAAGAAACTTCAACGAGAGAAGCTCGAACCCAAAGCGAAAAATGCGTCTTCATAGGATACCCTAAGGAAACGATAGGGTACAACTTCTAACTTAGATCCGAAGGCAAGATCTTTGTTGCTAGAAACAGATCCTTTCTAGAGAAAGAGTTTCTCTCGAAAGAAATAAGTGGGAGGAAAATAAAACTTGATGAGGTAATTGTACCTCCTCTCGAACCGGAGAGTAGCGCAGTGCAAGAAAATGTTTCTGAGGCGCGTGCACCGGCTAGAGATGAAGTTAATGATGATGATCATGACACATCAGATCAAGTTGCTATTGAACCTCGAAGGTCGACAAGGGTACGTTCCGCACCAGAGTGGTACGACAACTCTGTCATGGAAATCATGTTGTTCGACAACAGTGAACCTTTGAACTATGAAGAAGCGATGGCGGACCCGGATTCCAAGAAATGGCTTGAGGCCATTAAATCTGAGATAGGACCCATGTATGAGAACAAAGTATGGACTTTGGTGGACTTGCCCGATGATTGACGAGCCATGGAAAATAAATGGATCTTCAAGAAGAAGACTGACGCAGATGGTAATGTGACCATCTATAAGGCTCGACTAGTCACTAAAGTTTATCGACAAGTTCAGGGGATTGACTACGATGAGACCATTTCACCCGTAGCGATGCTGAAATCGGTCTGAATCATGTTAGCAATTGCCGCATTTTATGATTATGAAATCTGGCAAATGGACGCAAAACAACATTCCTGAACGACTTTCTTAAAGAAGAATTGTATATGATACAGCCGGAAGGTTTTGTCAATTCTAGCAATGCTAACAAGGTATGCAAGCTCCAGCGCTCCATCTATGGGCTGGTGCAAGCATCTCAGAGTTGGAACATTCGCTTTGATGAGGTGATCAAAGCGTTTGGGTTTATACAGACTTATGGAGAAGCCTGTATTTACAAGAAAGTGAGTGGGAGCTCTGTAGGATTTCTCGTATTATATGTGGATGACATATTATTGATGGAAATGATATAGAACTATTGGAAAGCATAAAGGCCTATTTGAATAAGAGTTTTTCAATGAAGGACCTTGGATAAGCTGCTTACTTATTAGGCATCAAGATCTATAGAGATAGATCGAGACGCCTCATAAGTCTTTCACAAAGCACATACCTTGACAAGGTATTGAAGAAGTTCAATATGGAGAAGGCTAAGAAGGGGTTCTTGCCTGTATTACAAGGTGTGAGGTTGAGTGTGACTCAACGACTAACCACGGTAGAAGATATAGAGAAGATGAGTACCATCCCCTATGCTTCAGCCATAGGCTCTATTATGTATGCCATGCTGTGTACTAGACCTGATGTGAACCTTGCCATAAGTTTGGTAGGGAGGTACCAGAGTGATCTAGGACTGGATCACTGGACAGCGGTCAAGAATATTCTAAAGTACCCGAAAAGGACTACAAATATGTTTCTCGTTTATGGAGCTGCCGAAGAGCTCGTCGTAAAGGGTTACATCGATGCTAGCTTCGACACAGATCCGGATGACTCCAAGTTACAAACCAGATACATATACATTTTGAATAATGGGGCATTTAGCTGGTGCAGTTGCAAGCAAAACGTCGTGGCACCATCTCCATGTGAAGCGGAGTACATAGCTGCTTCGGAAGCAACACGGGAAGGAGTCTGGATGAAGGAGTTCATCACCGACCTAGGAGTGATTCCAAGTGCATCGGGCCCAATGACTTTGTTCTGTGACAACACTGGAGCTATTGCCATTGCAAAGGAGCCCAGGTTTCACAAGAAGACCAAGCACATCAAGTGGCGCTTCAACTCCATACTTGGATACATCCAGGATGTAGATATAGATATTTGTAAACTACATACAAATCTGAATGTCGCAGACCCGTTGACTAAACCTCTTCCACGGGCAAAACATGATAAGCACCAAAACTCTATGGGTGTTTGATTTATCACAATGTAACTAGATTATTGACTCTAGTGCAAGTGGGAGACTGTTGGAAATATATCCTAGAGGCAATAATAAAGTGGTTATTATTATATTTCCTAGTTCATGATAATTGTCTATTGTTCATGCTATAATTGTATTAACCGAAAATCGTAATACATGTGTGAATATATAGATCACAATGTGTCCCTAGAGAGCCTCTAGTTGGCTAGCTCGTTGGTCAATAGATGATCATGGTTTCTTGATCAAGGACATTGGATGTCATTGATAATGGGATCACATCATTCGGGAATGATGTGATAGACAAGACCCAATCCTAAGCATATCACTAGATCGTGTTGTTCGTCTACTAAAGCTTTTCTAATGTCAAGTATCATTTCCTTAGACCATGAGATTGTGAAACTCCCGGATACTGTAGGAGTGCTTTGGGTGTATCAAATGTCACAAAGTAACTGGGTTATTATAAAGGTGCACTATGGGTATCTCCGAAAGTGTATGTTGGGTTGCACGGACTAGATTGGGATGTGTGACTCCGTGTGACAGAGAGGTATCTCTGGGCCCCCTTGGTAATCCATCATCATATTGAGCGCAGTGTGACTAAGGAGTTAGCCACGAGATGATGTGTTACAGAACGAGTAAAGAGGCTTTCTGGTAACAAGATTGAACAAGGTATGGGGATACCGACGATTTAATCTCGGGCAAGTATCATACCCGTAGACAAAGGGAATTGCATACAGGATTGATTAAATCCTTGACATTGTGGTTCATCCGATGGGATCATCATGGAACATGTGGGGACCAACATGGATATCCAGACCCCGCTGTTGGTTATTGGCCGGAGATATAGCTCGGTCATGTCTGCATGTCTCCCGAACCCGTAGGGTCTACACACTTAAGGTTCGATGACGCTAGAGTTGCAAAGGGAATAGTATGTGGTTACCGAAGGTTGTTCAGAGTCCCTGATGAGATCTCTTACGTCATGAGGAGCTCATGAATGGTTTGTAGGTAAACATTGATATTTAGGAAGTCTTGTTTTGGTCACCAAAAAAGTTTCAGGCTCATCAGTAGTGTACAGGGAGTGTCGGGAGGGTGCCGGATGATCCCCGACAGGGGTGTGACGACCAAAGGAGCTCATGGGCTGTTAGAGGATGTGGACCAGTCCTTATTGGGATGGCCAAGGCCTTCCCTAAAGGCCCATGCGGCTAGGGATAAGTAGATAAGGCAAGATGGTGTTTAAAAGGAAGGGATCCACCTCCCTTGTGGGAGGTGGACTCCTCCCTAGCTCGGTCGAACTCCTCCTCCTTGGAGGAGGGGCCAAGGTAGCCCTCCCTATCCTTACCCTTATATATACTTGAGGTTTTGGGATTTGTGAGACACAATTATTAATCTCTGTTCCATGGCGCAGCCCTACCTCTCTCTTCTTCCTCCTCCATAGCGCTTGGCGAAGGCCTGCCGGAGAACAACATAGCTCCACCGTCACCATTCCGTCGTGATGCAGGAGCTCTCCCTCAACTTCTCCTCTCTGCTTGATGGATCAAGAAGGAGGAGACGTCACCGGGCTGTACGTGTGTTGAACGCGGAGGCACCATCGTTTGGTGCATAGATCGGAATCCACCGCGATCTGAATCACTGGAGTACGACTCCATCAACCGCATTCTAACAACGCTTCCGCTTAGCGATCTTCAAAGGTATGAAGATGCTCTACAACCTCTCCATTGCTGGTTTCTCCATAGATAGATCCTTGCATGGCGTAGGAAAATTTGGAAATTACTATGATACCCAACAAAACATTGACATAGTAATACTTATAAGCACATGCAACAAAATCATCAACCTTTCAAAGTATACGATCCTCAAAGAATGTTTACCCCCATTCATCTTGTTATATTAGAAAGGCATGGATCCATCCTCACCACATTAACACAAATGTCAAGCACCATGGTGCACATGTCAGGCGATTGTATTGTACTTTTTCAATATGCATTAACTTTTCTTCTTCACACAATACATGAGCGTGAACCATAGACATATCATATAGATGGAACATAATGTGGTGGTAGGTTTCAAAGGGTAAAAGTGGAGAAGAAATACTCGCATCAACTCGGTGTATCAACGGGCTATGGAGATGCACATCAATAGATATCAATGCGAGGAGTAGGGATTGCCATGCAACGGATGCACTAGAGCTATAAGTGTATGAATGCTCGACTGAAGCTAAGTGCGTGTGCATCCAACTTGCTTGCTCATGAAGACCTCATGCATTTGAGGATGCCCGTCATCGGAATATACAACCCAAGTTCTATAATGAAGAATTTCCACTAGCATATGGAAGTGACAAAACAAGAGACTCTCAATACGAAGAACATGGAGCGACTTTGAGGCACAAGTGTGGTAAAGGATAGTAGCAAAGTCCCTTTTATTTTTCTCTCTCATTTATTTGTTTATTTTTTTACATGGTGGGCTTTCCCCCCCTTTTTTTCTTTTTTTGCCTCCCCCATTTTTTGATGGTGGGCTCATTTGGCCTCCCCCATTTTTATTTCTTAACCGGGACAATGCTCTAATAATGATGATCATCACACTTCTTTACTTAAAACTCGATATGAAAAAAACTGATATTAAGATATGACTCTATATGAATGCCTCTGGCAGTGTACTGGGATATTTAATGATCTAGCATAGCAAAAGATATCAAAAGGCCAAGCCATGTAAATATCATGATAGCTGTCTTACGATCTTGCAAAGCAATATGACAATGGAAGTACAAGTCCTATGAAGTGACGGTGAAAGTTACATGGCAATATATCTCGGAATGGCTATTGAAATGCCATGATAGGTAGGTATGGTGGTTGTTTTGAGGAAGATATAAGATGGCTTATTTGCAATAGAGTGTATCATGTTGCGGGGTTTGGATGCACCAACGAAGTTTGCACCAATCCTGGAAGTGAGAATGGGCAATGCAAGGTACCTAAGATGCTAGCAAATATGTGGAGGTGAGATTGCGTATGTCCATGGTGTCACATTAGTCATAAAGAACTCATATACTTATTGCAAAGTTTTATCAGTTTTGTCACAAATAAAAGTACTACTCGCATGCCCCGAGGGAGAGGGTTGGGAGGAATTAACCATCGCTTGACTCCAACTCGAAACAAACTAGGATTTCAACAAGGAATAGAAATGCTCACACATCATCACCATGCCCTTTTAATTTTTAGATGAACAAGAAGCTAACACCTCTTAATACCGACACTTCTATGAATCAACAATGATGCACTTACACCCTTTCACAGTACCACATAAATATCATTAACCCATATTTTCTCTATACTGTGCTACATGAAGGTTTAAATTATCACTCCTTGAATACCTATTATTTTTTGACTAGTCTTATAACCCATGCAAATGACCATCAATGTTTATTAAGTCTCAAACAAAAATAAGTGAAGAACAATAGTTTAATTCTTTCTAAAAAATACTTGTACATGCTCTAATAAATATAAGTGAAGCAAGAGAGCATTCTACCAATAATGGTTTTCTATATGTAGACAAACATACATTGAACTTCAAATGATATAAGTGAAGCACATGAAATAATCTATAAAGCCATACTCAAAAGATATAAGTGAAGTGCAAAGAGAATTCTATAAATAAACCATGGACTTTCCCATACTAGAATGGTGGATAGCTAAAAGGAAAATAAAAGGCACACGACGCTCCCAGAATTTACGCATATCATGTGAACAACACAAAAACCGAGACATACCGATAACTGCTGAAGAAAAAATATGGGATGCCCTCCGGGGCATCCCCAAGATTTGACGCTTGACTCTCCTTGAATATTTAGTTGTGGTGCCTTGGTAATCCCCAAGCTTGAACTCTTGTCTCTCCTTATTCTTCTCATATCAATACCTCCTCGTTCTTCGAACATTTCACTCACACAAAACATAGCAGAATTTTCATTAGATACATTAGTTCATATAACATCAAATATCATCATGTTAAGAAGATGATGAAGAAGGACCAGAAGAATATGAAAAAGAAGGAGAAGGAGAAGAGTAAGGAGAAGAAGATGAGGGATAAGAAGAAGAAGAAGGAGAAGAAGGACAAGAAGAAGAAGAAGAAGAGGAAGAAGAAGAAGAAGAAGAAGAAGGAGGAGGAGGAGGAGAAGAAGAAGAAGAAGGAGAAGGAGAAGGAGAAGGAGAAGAAGGAAAATAAGAAGAAGACGAAGAAGGAGGATGAGGAGAAGGGGGAGGAGGAGAAGAAGAAGAAGAAAGAGGAGGAGCAGAAGAAGGAAAATATGAAGAAGGAGAAGGAGAAGAAGAAGGAGAAGAAGGGAAGGATAAGAAAAAGAAGAGGAAAAATAAGAAGGAGGAGGAGCTGAACGAGGAGGAGGAGGAGGAGGAGGAGGAGGAGGAGAAGAAGAAGAAGAAGAAGAAGAAGAAGAAGAAGAAGAAGAAGAAGAAGAAGAAGAAGAAGAAGGAGGAGGAGGAGGAGGAGGAGGATGAGGAGAAGAAGAAGAAGAAGAAGAAGAAGAAGAAGAAGAAGAAGAAGAATAAGAAGAAGAAGAACAACAACAACAACAACAACAACAAGATGAGGATGATGATGATGATGATGAAGATGATGAAGAAGAAGAAGAAGAATAAGCAGAAGACGTAGAAGTAGTAGTAGTAGTAGAAGAAGAAGAAGAAGAAGAAGAAGAAGAAGAAGGAGAAGGAGAAGAAGGAGAAGAAGAAGGAGGAGAAGAAGAAGAAGGAGAAGGAGAAGGAGAAGAAGAATGAGAATGAGAAGGAGAAGGAGAAGAAGGAAAATAATAATAATAAGAAGGATGAGGAGAAGGAGAAGACGAAGGAGAAGAAGAAGAAGAAGAAGAAGGAACAAAAGAAGGTGAAAGCACAATTGCTCCCTACGGTGGTTTTGATAATTGATCAAAACATATGCATCATTGGACTAATGTGTTCTCCAAGAATATTTCAGAAAAAGTTCAAAAGATACTATGGCTTAAGGTTTATGTGGAGATACCCCTGAATGCAAGAAATGAATAATATTGGCTCAAGCTTCAAGCTTGAAGACTGTTAATTTTATATTTGTGAGAAATCACTTTTCAGTCCATAGGAAAGCCAATACTATTAAAAGGGGGTGAGGTAGTAAAATGAAATGATTGCTCAAATGCTCAAAGCTAGCCACCAAAAACTCAGTCATTTTCCCACATATCCACTCTATCAAGTTCCACATTTAGAAATTCGGTGTCACCAACATTTACACATCGGACCCACCAAGTTTGAACCTCATATAGAACCCTAGCCATTCCCACCAAATTGGTGCAACTGAAACTGCATCGGTGCTACCGAGTTCAATGTGACCAACATTGTGTTGCCAAGATACACAAAATCGGAATTTCCTAGTTTGAGTATCGGTGCCATCGAGTTTGGCCATCTGACCGTTAGTCACCTTTTTGGTGCTACCGAGTTCTATATATCGGTCTCACCGAGATTCAAAAGTTCACACCTTTACTACTAGTCGGTACCACCGAGTTGTCCACTTCGGTGTCACCGAGTTTGAACTTTTGTGTGTTACGGTTAGATTTTGGCTGCTACCTATATGTACCCCTTCACCCACCTCTCATTCGTGGGAAAAGCACTCAGAACACACACTTCACTTCCAGATGCATGTTCTTAGAGAGAACCACCTACTCATGTGTTGAGACCAAGATACTCCAATCCAATAAATTTTCTTGATAACCATCATCCCAGAGGGAATGTGGGCAGTACATCTTGCTTAAACTCAGCCCAGGTGATAACATGCTCACCTTGCAGTACCCCTGAGATAGTGAGAGGCATAAAGAACCTTCTCACGGTCCTCATTGTAGTTGACCAGTGCAAGGAGGTCCTCAATGGTGTGGATCCAGTCATCGACATCCAAAGGCTCGGTTGTTTCAGCGAAGGTCGGGGGCGAAGTCCTCATGAATTCTTACAGATTGGAGCTCCCATTGTCGTTCCAGCCTTGCTGTGAGTTATTCGCAAGGACTTGAGCCATCTGCTGGATCGCAGCCTTGTTGACTTGGCGTTCCTGTGAGAGAGCTTGGAGAAACTGAGCCAAGGTCAGGTTCTCCAGAGGAGGCAGTGGCGGGGGAATGTTGCCTTGTGGCTGCTCTTGGTGAGCTCTAGCTTGTGCAGACCCACCGACTCCTAGCTGCTGGCTAGAGTTGCAGGTGTTGGGGTTGTCAAAGGAACTGGCGCGAGTAGCAGTCACCATCATGTTTGGAGCAGCCAAGTCAACAACTGGAAGAAACGAAATGAACAACACAAGAGGGGAACGTGCGGGGGTTGGTACGTGCAAGTGTGTTAAACAAAAGGGACAAAATACCCATCACATAACCATTAAGTAAGATAAGCGATGTAGCCTTTTACATGCTGCCTAAGGCAAAAGCGTGGCTCACATCGAGACACAAACAAAAAACAAACAACAAGCACACATGGCTTCATCTGAACCATTACACGGACTCAACTTCGCATGAGGGGTTCCTAGCTTGTCCTACCCTAGGGGTTATTGGATTCAAGTAGTGGAGTGCTCGGTCTCGTATTCACGCTCCTTTGGATCTTCCTCCTGGTCATCATCCTCGCGGGCATCATCTCTTGTCGAGGGTGTCGAGGAAAGAGGAGGTACATCCTGACGACGCTTCACCGGTGGAGCGGCGAAGAGGTCGCGATACTCCTTGGCACTCATGTGATGACTCCGAATGGGGGTGACCTTAAGTGGTGGTATTCCTCCTCTGTATGCGACAGCAGGTTGTCCCTCGGGGGATCCATCCTTCTTGATCCTCCTTGTATTCGAGTTCGCTTGACGGAGTAGCTCGCGGACATGGTGAAGTTCCTAGCAGAACTTCACTGACTCCTTGATCAGGTTGTGAGCCAGATTGTCAGCGGAGAGGCTGAAGTAGTTCTGGAACCTGAGCGGTGTTCCTTCTTCCGGGGATGGGGTCAACGTCCAACTCCTGCCAACCTCATCCTCAACAAAATGCAAGTGATGGGTAGCCAGTTTGTTGGCCATATCAAGAAGGATGTCGTGAAGGTGGATGAGCGCGTTCCGCGCCGCTGTCTCAATTGCTAACACCAGAGTCTCCATTCGCGGTCCTCCAAAGAACCAACTATCTAAAAGGGTTGTCCTCCAGAAGTAGGGGAAAGCCAGAATGTAAGAGGCCCTCGGGTATGACGACTATCTACAAGGTTTAGAGAGAGGTGTCAGTAAAAGGGGTTTGAATGGAATATTGGAAGGGGTGAGGGATGCACAAAATACTAAGTGTAATGTCTACGTGTAGCATTTGAGAGGACTTTCGTCTCATCTGACATCCATGCTATCTAAGGCTTCCTACAGTCAGGACGGCTCTGATACTAGCTCTGTGGGGACCCCGACTTGTAAGTCAAGATCGCCGATTGCACGTGTACAGCGATCCTAGAGAACAATGCTCACTGAACACACACATACTTAATAACAAGAGTCTTATATCCATGCATAACGTGTGATAAAAATTGGGCCATTAGGGCCAGGCCATTACATAAATACGGCCTCGAAGGCCGACACACTAACACACCACTGAATGCGGATAACTTGGTTGATAACGTGAACCCATTCCATCTGCCTTAACCTACAAGCATTCTATCCGTGCATCATCCTAGATCGAATGTTCGTCCCCGACAAAGTCTTCTCCAAACTTCGGTTCTTCCATGACTTGCCAATTAAATAACCAGTGGCAAGCCAATGAGTACTTTGAATGTACTTGCAAGCAACCCATGATGTGGAACAAGACAATAATGAAGTATGACATAACACTAGTATGCTGATTTTACAGAAAGCAAGTTTTCCCTAGTACAACAACATGATCAAATTCTTGGATGGCATGCACCACAAGGCATCGCGACAACCCAATGAACATGTTACACATATCAATATCAGCGGAGGGTCGAACATCCCATGTCCACCCATCATGCCAATTTACCTGACTTAGCTCGAGCACCATGTTTCCCCATGTCACCATCGTTTCCTCATACCCCCCCCCCACAGACATGGTTTATGAGGAAACAACTGGACGTAGTTTAAGGAGGACTACCCAACTGTCCTTAACCATGGACATGGCTATTTGAAAAGTTCTACACTCTGCATAGGTTGCACGCTATACCCATGAGATTCAGGGAACTTCTGAGTTATCCACGACTCGTGGTATATTACATACCCGAGGTAAGCACCCGAACAATGCCTTTATCTTGGCGACACTAAACAAAGAGTCCACTCATTTGGTACACATCCCACATGATGTACATCATACGAGCCCTTGCTCTAGATCGTATCATCCATGCAGGGACCAATGGTGTGCCGGGAACCTGTAAAAACAACATAGTCGTCCTACCTGGCACGACCCCGGCTCGAGAATCACCTTGTCACTCCCGCCACTAGTAATGCAGGCTCTTTGCTAGTATCGACCAAAGTATTCAACAAACTCCCGTCCCATAAGGGGTACCGTGGTCGCACAAGGAAGGTTCCGACGGTCGACAAATCTTAAATTTAATTCCGTTTCCAAAACCACACACACAAAACCTTTCTTGGTACACCACTTCTTTCTCAAGTGGTCATCCATTTCAACACCATCACCCTCGGGCATTAATGGCTTCGGTGCACTAAAGACTGGGGTCTCGAGTGCCCCGGACTAGTGCGCAGACACCGGCAACCCCTTTGCAGCGGCAAGGTGCGTCGCTGGAGCTTAGGGTGGAAGAAAAACTCAGAAGCCGCCAACTACAGATTGCAAGCCCCCGGCAAGCACTCACTCGCTGGGAATGAAGAAGAGGCCCTGGCAGGAGCCCCCAGCCGGGGGAGATGGACAAAACCATGGCGAGACCCCCCCGCCAAGGAAGGAGGACTGAGCATCGGCAAGCCATCCTTGCAGGGAAGATTGACAAGGCCTTGGCAGACCATCGCCTCCCTGCCGAGAGAAACAAGAAGGGCCCCGGGAAGGTAACCCTTGCCGGGAAAGAAGAGAAGGCCCGAGGAGAGGCGCGGGCCCAAGGCACCTTCGCGTCCTGTCAAAGACTCCACAGACAAACACACCACCGCCGATGCATTGACCATGCATCCACCCACACGCCAGCGCAACACCCCGAAGTTGCCACGTGTGGGTACGTGTCCAACCCCTCGTGATGAGGTCAGGGAAGTCTGTCGAAGCATTTAATGCACCGTAGTAACACTGTGGCTATCGGTCGGCGCTGTTCCACTCGCGAACCACCGTTCACCCACTGAGCCATTGTGGTAACCCCTTCACCTATAAAAGGAGGCTCGAGGCTCAGTAGTAGGGACTTATGGCCTTTTGACCAATCGAAAGGCTGTTAGAGGTACATATCTACAGTAAACTCTCCCCGCCAAACGCGACCCGAACCTGGGTAAAAACGACCTTGCCGGGCCGTGACTGGTGGTTCTGCTCTTGCCGCGACCCCTCTCCCCGCCAAACCAGCAAAAGGGGACCGTAGAGGCCCCCATTGGTGTTGATAATTTCACCGACATCTTTGGCACGCCCGGTAGGGGGATCGCCGGAAGTAGGCCGACGTCAGCGCCGTCCCGATCCAGCGAGCCGTTCGACGACTCCATGGATCTCAGTTCGCCGCCGCATCTTCCCGGAGTGGGCGGAGGCAGTGGTTGCTCTGCCCGCGTGCGAGAGCTCATAGCGCCTCCATAGGGCTATGCGAGCGCGGGTGGAAGGAGCGGAAGCCCCGACCTCTGCATCGCCCAGCCAACACACCTCCTTGGAATGCTCGAGCTGTTGTCGAGTGCGTGACAGGGGGCTTCGGCCAGACCTTCGATGCTTACTCCCACGGTCGCACATCTCCGGAGTGCTGCATGGTCGTCGAGGACGCGTCGAGGCCCCGAACCGCCCCTTTACGCGTGCTCCGGCTCACATTTCTCCTTGGAGTGCTGTGACGCTAGAAAGTTTTGCTCAGGGGCTCCGCCAACAAATCTCTTGCAAAAGATACGAGAAAGTGATGCGCCCTGGCGTGCCTCTTTCCTTCAGAGTGGCCAAAGGCCACCGACGAGAACCTCGTCGGCAAGGAGGTCGCTGGAGGCAACATCAGCTTGCCGGGGGTACGGATATTCCTCCCCGACAGCACCTTCAGACGCCGCGGCTAAGAATGCCGCGACGCGCGAGATAAGTACAGAGACAAACTTTGTGCCACACTCTTGGTAGATTAGTTGCATCCTTTTGAAGCATCGACTTTTGTATGAGAATCCCGCACACAGATGGACCTTGCTAGGATCAGTGCACTCCGATGTCGTTTCGAGCCTGTTCAACGACTTGATCGGCAAAAGAGCGCCCTCATCTCGTTCCAAACTCGTTCAAGATTTAGGATGGCTACGTAGCACCGTATTTCGCCTTGAGCCGCGCTCGACAATTTACATGGTTGCACTGAGTGCAGCAAGGTATCTTGTCGGTGACGACCTCCTCTGTTGAGTTTTCTGAGGATCCGCTCCTCTAAGTACTCGCGGCAGGATAAGTCAAGCCGGCAAGCATCCAGAAAGTGCAAAGGAATAAGCATACAAAACGAAAGTTGAATAAAGGATGCATCTATTCATTCATTTGTCTCGATATATTTGATTCCACTTACAAAGCGTTGTTGTCCTAACATAAAGACTTTGTATTTTAACGAGGATCGACCTACGCGGTGTAATTGGAGTTCATGAAGACAAGACACGGCAAGGCCCGCGGTACATCCATCCTTGCTCCTCCAGGACCAACACTGTGCCAACGACAGCGGGTTCGGCCTCGTCAAGTCACCGGAAGGGGCGACGTTTCCGGTTGAGACCCCCCCTTCAAGGAGGGGAGGGGTGTGACCAGGCTGCGCTAGTGCAGGATGCACTCAATCCGAGCCGGGGGAATGGTCTTCCGATTTAATTCCCCTGGGTAGGAGACTAGGCCCAGCACCGTCACCACTGCCGCCCTCCCCGTCGCTGTTGCTTGAAGCGGAGCATTCAACACCGCTCGAGCCTTCTTCGCAGAAGCCGAGACGCACACCGGAGTGCACGTAGAACTTAACGACGAGCATGCGGGCCTCGGCCAGCTTAAAGCGGAGGACGTAGCTGTCCTCGAGTCCATGAGCACGGGTGAAGGCCTTCCAGCCCCGCCCAAGTAGCATGGAATGGAGCTTCGGATACTCCTCGTGCACCCGCATGGCGCCGTGAGAGCACCCGTGCACTCGCAACAAAAAGAAGGGAGGCCGCTCGACCTCCATCACCATGGCGAGACCACGAGGGAGGTGCAGGTGACCCCGAAGAGGGCTACAAAGCTCTGCGATGAACTCGAATGGCGTCGCCTCCGAGTGGCCACCCGAAGAAGGGGGCACGAGGAGGGAGATCGAATGAGGGCTTCACCTCCCTCGGCCACATCCCCAGCGTCCTCGGCACATCGAACCTCTCCCGCCGCGGTCGACGGGGCTCCCGCTGGGTGCAGCCCCTGAGGCTATGGCATGATCCAAGCAGGATCCCCTTGCCACCCTGGCGGCCAATGGTGGCCGGCCTCGTCCGCTAACCATGGTTAGGGACGGCTGCCACCGGCAAGGCTGAAAGAAACAAGAGAAGACAAGGCAATAGGCATGGAAGGCTTCAAGAGTGAGATGGGTGGGTAAAACCTCTGCGCAAACACCCTAATTTATAGGGCAAAGCTCGGAGGCCACCCTCCTTGCTCCAGAAGCCACCACCCCTCTCGCCTAATCGCCCTCAAGTCACGAGCGGAACATGGAAACGCCCTGATGCGCCAATGCATGCAGGGACGGGACCATCCACGCCTGCAGCTTTTGAGGCCACGATCGGCACTTGCCCGACCGCCCCTGCGCATGGCCTACACGTGGCAGATGCGTTTTCAGGGAATAAAGGGGCCATCACGCGCACGCCGCGCACCCTCCCACTTCGCGCGTTCAATGCGCGACGTGGGGAAATAAAGCCTGTAACGACTCGATTCCGATAAGCCCGGCGCCTGCGAGTCCGCGCACCGCTTAGGGCCTGGCCCAACAACGCCTCACGTGCGTGTGTGGCCCAGGCCCGGGGGCTCCTGTCGGTGCACTAAAGACTGGGGTCTCCAATGCCCCGGACTAGTGCGCAGACACCGGCAGCCCCTTTGCAGCGGCAAGGCGTGTCGCTGGAGCTTAGGGCGGAAGCGAAACTCAGAAGCCGCCAAGTACAGATTGCAAGCCCCCGGCAAGCAATCGCTCGCTGCGAATGAAGAAGAGGCCCCGGCAGGAGCACCCTGCCGGGGGGAGATGGACAATACCAAGGCGAGACCCTCCCGCCAAGGAAGGAGGACTGAGCCCCGACAAGGATCGGTAGGACATCGCCTCCCTGTCGAGAGAAACAAGAAGAGTCCCGACAAGGTAACCCTTGCCGGGAAAGAAGAGAAGGCCCGATGAGAGGCGCGGGCCCATGGCGCCTTCGCGTCCTGTCAACACCTCCACCGACGAACACGCCACCGCCGATGCATGGACCACGCGTCCGCCCACACGCCAGCGCAACACCCCGAAGTTGCCACGTGCGGGTACGTGTCCAACCCCTCCTGACGAGATCAGGGAAGTCTATCGAAGCATTTAATGCACCGCAGTAACACTGTGGCTATCATTCAGCGTTGTTCCACTCGTGAACCACCGTTCACCCACTGAGCCATTGTGGTAATCCCTTCGCCTATAAAAGGAGGCCCGAGGCTCAGTAGTAGGGACTTTTGGCTTTTTGACCAATCGAAATGCTGTAAGAGGGACAGATCTACAGTGAACTAAAAGGGATAGCTAAACACATGCAAGAGTAGGGTTTTACGCACAACGCGGCCCGAACCTGGGTAAAAACAACCTTGCCGTGCCCTGACTATTGGTTCTGCTCTTGCCGTGACCCCTCTCCCCGCTAAACTAGCAAAAGGGGACCGTTGAGGCCCCCATAGGTGTCGATCCTTTCACCGACAGTGGCACACGATGGGTTTTTTTGAGAAGACTTTGTAAACACTCCCTTCATCATCACCATGCATATTCCCTTCACTGTTTGCATAGCAACTACTAGCAACTAACTACATCCCACATGCACAACTCTCATAGGTGGTAAGGTCATTCCCAAATACTGGTTTCAAAGAGGAATTCTTCGGGGACAACCCAACAAGGGGGTCTCCGATCCAACATGAATATATGCATAAGTAAGGTACCATATGACATGCAAGTAAAAGTTTCCTAGGCATGGTTAAAGGGTTGCTTGCCTTGTCCAACAAAGTTTTTGGGGTCTTCGAAGTCTTTGGGTCCAACACCTTCGTCAATCGCATGATCATTGTTAGCTCCGTCGATGGTGAGGGAAGATGAGCACATGAATAGACTCCTCGCACTCCCGCCGTTTGGATGGAGGTCGAGGGAGTGGCTGAGGTTGCCAGAGTCACCGATGACGAGGAGACCACAACAAAGGGTGTCAGGAGGTGGTTGGTGCCAGTTCTAAGCGAAGGGAAAAGGGTGGGAAAGAGGTGGAGGTGAATCTAGGGATTGCCACGGTCGCGATGGAGGTGAAATGGAGGCTGGAGCGGGCCTGTATCTCGAGATGGACGGAGCCCCAACGTGGCGGCGCCTCGGCCGATCTCGAGCATTGGTGCTTGGGGAGCTCAAGTGGGGTGATTGGGCGGTCGATTGAAGGTGAGAGAAGGGTTCTAGAGGGGGGAGAGAGTCCAGGGTGGCCTTTATATAGGCGGGGCTAGGTCCATTGAAAGGTGGTGTGCCGGCGAGGCCGTGGCAACGGCTAGAGCAGGAGAGAAGGATCGGGAATGAGCCCATGGCCTTCGTGGGCGTGGTTTACGTACGAAAAAGGGATTGAGGAGGAGCGGGCTGGCTCTTGGCGCGTCGCGGTGGAAAGCGCCACCTGACAGCTTAGGGCGGGTGCGCTCATGCGTCCCCAATGGCAGGAGAAAGGGAGAGAGGAGGGGCCGGATGCAGTTCTTGCACCGGTCTTCGAGGCAGTTAAGGCTAGACAGCTTGTGGGGGCGAGGCCTAGTCGGGGCTGGCCTCCCTCGATGCGGGCGTGCATTGTGGCGTGTCTACAGCGCATATTTTGCATGCCACGACATGCTGACATGCTCTGGTGTGCCCCTACCATGTCTACTAGTGTCTGGGGGCTTTGGAGATGCCCGTGGGATACTTTGGAGCTGAGGAGAGAAGTCGGGGTCAAGGGAAAAGTGAGAGGCAGTCTCTACCAGGGGTGAACCATAAAAGGAATTGAGGATTTTGTGTTCCTCCCATTGAATTAGAGCTGGTGCTCTCGGCTGCAGATGTGGGGCTGAACCACAGACTTGTGATAAAAGTTTGGAGTGAAGGAAGAGAGTAGAAGGGGTGAAAGTAGTTGTTTTACTAAATCACCACAAGGTGTTGATGTTGGTTTGGGCAAGATAAACCTCACCAAATTTAGTGAGAATTAACAGGATTAAACGATGGGCAAAAATTGTAGGATTTACCAAGTTTGAGCTCATTTGAGCAAGGTTGACAATGTAGACATGGAAAACCCTAGAAATGGATAGAATTAGATTTCTGTGAACCAAGGTGAGTAAACCAACTCCCACAAATGCACAACTTGGTGTGGAACCCTTATTTGGGGGCTAGATCACTCCTGAAAAGTTTGAGAGCAATTGGGAAAACTTGGCAATGTAGAGTTGTTCAAGCTTAGTTCTGGACACGAATGGTTTTGGGTTTATTGGGTGAACCAAATTGACTTGAATGGGGGTGAAACTTTGTAGGGCCACCTCATATACCATGTGGGACATGCTAGAATTTTCCTGAGTTTTATTGAGAATATTTCCATTGGAAATATTTCAAAAGCTTGGAATAGTCAAAAAGGGTTTTGAGGGATTTTGCCCAATATTTTGAACATGACTATGTGTTGAAACTCATTTATATGGAAAATATATGTCCTTTGAGTTACCCAATTTTTTATCAAATATTTTTAAGGTTGGAAAATATTTTTTTCTTTGGAATACAATTTCCGACCATAAAACGGGAGTTTAAATTAAATAGGAAAATAACTTCTGAAATATTTATTTTGTGGTTTTGGGAAGTTATTTTATTAATAGAATCCAAGAAAAACCATTGGGGTAAAACATCTCTCCTAAATTAAGGACTTGTAGTGCAAATCCCAATTCAGGGGTTTTGAAGCTTTAACAATAAATAAATGCCTTTTGTTCAAACAATATTTTATTAAGAATAGTTTATGGTCCTATACACATGGCATGATCATTGGACAAGGGTTAGCGGGCAAGGAGAGGGGTTATTAGAGGGAAGGTAGTTTGGGTGAAGTAAAACACAATCAAGCACACAAGCAAGTTGCTATCAAATCAATCATTGCAAGCGGTCAAAAAGTTTTAATTGTTTCCCAAAGTTTGTAAAACATAACGTGACAAAGTGGTACAAGTATAGGGTGTGACAAAAAGCAAATATCAAAGTAGATATTGCAAATATATGATGTGAAGCAGACCCGGGGGGCGTAGGTTTCACTAGTGGCTTCTCTCGAGAAAAATAGCAAGCGATGTGTAGAAAAATTACTGTTGGTCAATTCATAGGAAATAAAATAATTATGACAATATTCATGACAATGATCATGTATATAGGCACCACATCCAAAATAGGTAGACCGGCTTCTGCTTGCATCTAGTTTTATTAGTCCACACATCGACCGCTATCCACCATGCATCTAGTGTATTGAGTTCATGGAGAAACGGAGTAATGCCGTAAGAACAATGACATAATGAAGACAAGATCTATTCATGTAGGAATAGACCCCATCTTTTTATCCTCAATGCTAAGAATATATGCATGTCGTGTCTCTTTCTGTCATTAAGATTGAGCACCACAAGATCGAATCCATCACAAAGAACCTCTTCCCATTGCAAGATAAAAGATCAAGTTGGCCAGACAAAAACCAAATATCGAAGAAGAAATACAAGGCTATAATAATCAATCATGAATATGTTTTGATAGATCTGATATAAACTCACAATTCATTAGATAGCAATAAACACACTACAAAAGAAAGAGTTGCATTGTATGGATCTCCAAGAGACCATTGTATACAGAAATAAATCGAGATAGAAAGCCATCTAGCTACTTCCTACGGACCCGTAGGTCTGATATGAACTACTCACACATCATGGGAGGAACACCAATAGAGATGGTGAACCCCTCCATGATCGTGTTCTTCTCTCAAAAAGGCTCTAGATTGGTTTTCATGGCTCTGGAACTTGTGGCGGCTCAAATGATTTTTCATCGACTCCCCTAAGGTTTTGTAATATTGGGGTATTTATAAAGATCAGAGGCGGTGCAGAAGCTTCAGGAGGGCCCAATAGACACCAGGCCACTCCAGGGGCCTCTAGCTCGTCGTGGTGTCTAGTGGCGCCCCCCTAGTGTAAGTGCATTCTCCAGCTTAAGTGTTTTGGTGATGATGACAACTCACTATGTTATCTAACCGGGTGCAAGTATGCATGTATCCTATGTAAGACATAAGACGGTTAGGTATTCCTTTCAAAAGGAAAAGATCGAAGATGTGGTCCCTACATGTTTATTCTCTTTGGTCGTAGGGATCCCCTACGATTAAGAGGGAATCCACATTGGAAGTCTATGAGTCAATCAATTCTTCTCACACACTTTTGCACCCACTCATCCATCACATCATTGAGAGAGAGGCCTTTGTTTTCTAACTGACATGTTGTACCGCTGCCATGGGCGGTTGTACCACTCAACACGTGGGCGGTTGTACCGTCCCGACACCGGTCCACAACCGGTCACGGCTATGTTTCATGCAGTTGTTGGGCAGTGGTGGCCCGGTTGTCCCGCTATATTAAATATAGTTGGTACTACTGGTGTTCCAAGCGGTTGTACCGCTTGGGACTTAGCCACGCCAAGCGGCCGTGGGTGGTGGAATGTCAGGTCCAAGTTTCTATTTTGGCCCAGTTGTTGGGCGGTGGGTGGCCGGTTGTTCCACTAATTTAGGGAGACCAGTTGTACCGCCCGGGCAACCAGTTGTACCCAGTGTAAAAAGTGGCTCTAACGGTTAGAAATTGGGGGGGGGGCTATATAAGGAGGGGTTTCTTCCTCCTCCCTCTTATCTCTTACCTCTCTCTCTCCACTATTGAAGCACTCAAGCTTTCTTGCCAGATCTCTCTCCCTAGCCACCCAAACTTGTTGTGTTACTGGCGATTGAAGGAGGAGAGCTAGATCTACACTTCCACCAAAGGAAAATTGATTCCCCCAAGCTCTTGTGTGCATTTTGTTACTCTTGGGTGTCTGATCACCCTAGACGGAAGAGGTCACCTCGGAGCCACATTCCATTATGGTGAAGCTCCGTGGTTTTGTTGGGAGCCTCCAATTGAGTTGTGGAGAGAGCCCCAACCTTGTTGTAAAGGTCTGGTTGCCACCTTCAAGGGCACCACTTAGTGGAATCACAACACTTCGCATTGTGTGAGGGCATGAGGAGAATTCGGTGGCCTTAGTGGCATCTTGGGGAGCATTGTGCCTCCACACCGCTCCAACGGGGACGTACATCCCCTCAAAGGGAAGGTACTTCAGGAAAACATCCTTGTCATCATCGGTTCCACTTGTGGTTATTTCTTACCTTTACTTGTATTTACATATTGCTTATTATTGTTGTTTTTAGCTTCATATAAGTTGCTCACCTAGTTGCATATCTAGACAACCTATTTGTTGCTAAACCTAATTTGTTTAAAGAAAAGTTAAAATTTGTTAGTTGCATATTTACTCCCGCCTCTAGTCAATCATATCGATCCTTTCAATTGGCATCAAAGCCTCATCTCTTTATTAAGGGTTTCACCACCAAAAGAGTATGGTTGGCGACGGGGAATGGGTTGGGGAGGTGCTCGAGGGAGCTGTTGCAAACTCGGTCACCCAAGAGGAATTAAATGAGGTCATGTCCACATTTAAATCCTTAGTGGCTATGAAAGTCGAAAACATGCTTAAGGATTTCCTTGATATTTACAAACCGCCTACAACCCGTTGTTGGTGTCTAATCCCATGACTTCGGATCCGGGGGGCAATTCCGAAAAGGAAAAAAAGCTAGTAGTGAAAAGGATAAAACGCCTCAAGGAACAAGTGGGGCAAATATCTTTGCCTCTATTCCTCCTCCCATGGTCCATGGAGGACCGGTCCACCTACCACATATTATTAGTCTAGGTCCTCCACCAAAGCTTGTTAAGAATAATTTTGCTAACTGGGTTTTTGCATCAAGTCTCATTTGAGCCACAACTCAACACAACTGTGGAGAATCATTGAGCAGGGGTACTACCCACATGATCCAATAAACCTCACGCCAAGAGAAGAGGCCAACAATCAGCTCAATCGCTCCACCTTGTTCATTCTTCTAGGAGCAGTACCTATTGAATACCTTCGTCACTTGCATACCTTCACTCTTGCCCAATATTGTTGGGATCACATCTCCATGTACAAGGAAGCTCAAGGATTCCACGGTCCAACTATGAAGTGGTTCTTGATGAGGCCGATGAATTTTCCATGATCGAGGATGAGTACCATCGTGAACTTTATCGAAGAGTTACAACTCTTGTTGTTGCTATTCACGATCATGGAAGCAAAGATGTGGATGACACTTGGATTAAGCGTAAGTTTCTCAAGGCCATCATGCCTTTCAACAAGTCCATGTCCTCCGTCATCCGTCAAAGGCCGAACTTTCATTCCTTGTCCTCAAGTGATGTGTTGGATGAGTTTATTGCCATGAAGATTTTGAAAAAGACCACTGAGAATGCTCTTGCACGAGTTCAATGGTTAAGAAAAGACACCCCAACCTTAGTTTTAAGGCAACAAGAAAAACTCAAGGCCCGACTTCTCCAAGAACAACTCAAATGGGTCCAAGGGAAAGCAACGCGTGAGAACTTGCTACAATAGTGGCAATGTGAGTCACTTTGTGACAAATTGTCCCTATGAGCAGAGGGAAGACAATGGTGGCAAGCTCATTCGCAAAGACAAGATCAAGTGTTTCCCAAACAAGAACAACTTCCCCAAGAAGATGCCCCCAACACCATAGGAATGGTGAGGATAATGATGATGAGGATGATGATAATGAGACAAGTGGTGAAGCAATGGGAATGGCCACGGTGGCCACTGCATCCTCTTCTCCAAGCAAGGTGTCTCTCTTCAAGGCCCCAAATGAGAACCACATTGCCAAGTTGAAAGCACAATTGCTACCTAGGGTGGTTTTGATAATTGGTCACAACATATGCATCATTGGACTAATATCTTTTCCAAGTGTATTTCAGAAAAGTTCAAAAGATGATATGGCTTAAGGTTTATGTGGAGATGCCCATGGATACAAGAAACGAGTAATATTGGCTCAAGCTTCAATCTAGAAGACTCCTCATTTTATATTTGTGAGAAATCACTTTTGAGTCCATAGGAAAGCGAATAGTATTAAAAGGGGGTGAGGTAGTAAAATGAACTGATTGCTCATATGCTCAAAGTTAGCCACCAAAACATTGAGTTATTTTCCCACATATCCACTCTATCAAGTTCCACATACACAAATTCGGTGTAACCAACATTGCCACTTTGGACCCACCGAGTTTGAACCTCAGACAGAACCCTATCCATTTCCACCAAATCGGTGCAACGGAAACTGCATCGGTGCTACGAGTTCAGTGTGACCAACATTCTGTTGCCAAGATACACAAAATTGGAATTTCCGAGTTTAAGTATCGGTGCCACCGTGTTTGGTCATCTTACCGTTAGTCACCTTTTCGGTGCCATCGAGTTCTATATATCGGTCTCACCGAAATTCAAAGGTCACACTTTTAGTACTAGTCGGTACCACCGAGTTGTCCATTTTGGTGTCATCGAGTTTGCACTTTTGTGAGTAACGGTTGGATTTTGGCTGCTGCCTATATATACCCCTTCACCCACCTCTCTTTAATGGGAGAATCACTCATAACACACACTTCATTTCCAGATCCATTTTCTGAGAGAGAACCACGTACTCATGTGTTGAGACCAAGATATTCCAATCCAATTCTTTGAAACTTGATCTCTAGCCTCCCCAAACAACTTTCCACCAAATCAACCTCTCCTACCCATGCATATTCTGTGAGAGAGTGATTTGTGTTGAGGAGACTATCTTTAGAAGCACAAGAGCAATGAGTTCATTTATCTCCCACATCTATTATCTTTTGGAGGGTGGTGCCTCCTAGATTGGTTGGGTGTCGCTTGGGATCCTCCTACTGTGTGTTGTGGAGTTGAACCAAGATGTTTGTAAGGGCAAGGAGATCGCTTACTTCGTGTAGATCTACCTTGAGTGAGGCTTGTCCTGTGTGGACGTAAGATGTGGTGGAATAGACAAGGCCGCTTCTCTGTGGACCCGTTGTGGGTGGAGCCCTGTTTGGACTCTCGCAACCGTTACCTTCCATGAGTTGAAGTCTCCACTACTATGGGTGTACGATAGCGCCACCTATCGGAACCATGCCAAAAATCACCATGTCAATCTCATGCGTTTTATCTCCCTACCTTACTCCTCTACTTTACACTTGCATGTTTTACTTTCCGCTGCAATACTATTAGAACTGCATGTGTAGGGTGTGCTTGACCTGTTACAACTGTCATAGCTGCCTCTCAAGTAAAATTCAGAAAAGGAATTTTTTTTATCTTGTCAAGTAGAATCACCCCCCTCTAGACATACTTTCGATCCTACACAACTGCGTGATGGCCAAGGCATCCAACAAGGTAACATCTAACGCTCAAACTACCAACATCAAAGCTACCATTTCCGCAACCATGGATAGCAGAGATGAAAAGGAAGATGTAGAAGAGGTAGGGTACTCAGTTTCTCCTTCATGTCCAACTGCTCCTCTCGGTGTCGTAGTCGCCAGCCAGTGTCACCACCACGCCGGTGTGCCTCCGGCACCCCAGATCTCGTGCCTCCCTTTTAATTCACTCTGTGGAGGCCCTTCCTTCCCCGAGCTCCTCCAATGGACACTGGTAATGCCCTCTTCCTCCTTAGTCTTGGATCCTCTTCTTTGGATCCGCTTTTCGTAGGTCATCGCTAGGATCCCGCGTTTTTGGACAAACTATTGGTAGGAGGAGGTCCTATATGTGCTTTCTATAAGATTTGTGGAGTAGTCACTAGAATCGTCGGTGGAGGTCTCAGATCCGGATGCACCGGCCTCCCTAAAGCAGCGGTACAACCACTTGCATCTGCGGTACAACCACTCTGGTGACTGTTACAACCGGCCTGCCTGGTTCCTACGCCACTCCTTCTTAGTTCTTCTCTCCATACCTGATTTATTCCTCGTTTACATACAATCCTCTCATGTTTTCTGGGTTTCTATTTGTGTGCTTCTCCGTTGTGTGTCTGCAGGTGGCTCTGGTTCTCGTTCTACTCCTCGGAAGAACACCAAGAAACGTGCTCACAGGTGTAGGCTCGTTCATGACTCTAAGCACGAGGAAGTTGTGATCCCTACCAATACCTCTCGCCGTGCAAAAGCCTTGGCTGCCAAGAAGATGTTTGCCAAGCGAGTGCACTCATGTAAGCAAGCTGATTGGGAGCATGTTCGTCTTCAGAATCCTTCGGAGGTACCCATTGCTCCCACTTGGACCACTCCTCAGTTCCAGAATGCGCTCCAGATGCGAATTGTGCATGAGCTCTATGATCATCACAAGAACAAGTTTGCCAAGCAATAGACTATTGACATTGAGCACTAGAAGCACAACATGGACTACTTTGGAGAAGCATATACTCTCGGTGATGAATTTGACTTGCTCAAGATCATGACTCTCAACTGTCCCTTCGATGTGTAGCTCATTCACGAGTTCTATGCCACTGTTCACTTTAGCAATGATGCACTCGCACCCTCACCTTACTGTGTTGTGATGAGCCTTTCGCGGTCCCGTGGTGTGCCTTCTGCAATGCTCTTGGGTATGATGATACCGGTCTCACTGGGAAGGGCGACATTCGTCCTCATGATCGGGCTAATTCTATGGATAAGGTGAAGCTTGCCCCCTTGTACACTCTCGGGCGTGGGATTCCTGGCTCTTCTAAGGAGCTCCTGCCGGTATATGACATTCTGCACCGTGTTTTCCAGAATGTTCTCCTTCCCAAGGTTGGCAATCAAGATGAGATTCATGGATACTTTGTTGATCTGCTTGTTGCCATGCGGGATGAGGCTGGCACTGGGGCTATGTTTGATGCTTCCAAATGGTTATGGGAGGAGCTCTACTCCACCGTCTTCTACAAGTTGGTCCCCAAATATGCTCCATTCATTATGTGCTTCCTCAACTCTGTGTGGGAAGTTCATTGGCTCGGCGAGCCTCTCTCTTCTCTTGAGAATCTCACTGAGCATGAGGTCAAGCAACTACGAATAAAGAACCATTCTTCTCCTCGCTTCCTCGAGGACGCACGTCAGGATGTTTTTGCTACTTCGAGTGATAGTGACTTTGAGCTTCCTGCGGTTGCCAAGCCATATTGGGTCTCCAAGTTCTCAGATAAGTTAAATAAGACCTTCTTCCTCCAAGCTCTTCTTCAGAAGAAGCTCTATGAAGCCCATGTCAACGAGAAGCTTGCTAGGCGCAGACAGATTCAGATTATGCAGGATCTCAAGCTTGAGGCAACCAGTGGTTCAGAGAAGTCCATCAACCCTGAGAAGAAGTGGATCTATGGTAATAGCGCTTGGACTGATGATGAGGTCTCGAGTCAGCCTGCTGCCTCCTCTCCTGCTGCTGCTCAGGATGTGTTTGGTAGTGATGATGGTGATGGTGATGATGAGCCTGCTAGCGGTGATTCTGAGGAGTGTGACGGATCTTACGAGATCTACTGGGAACCAGGGCGATAGCATCGCTCTTATCCTTTTTGGTGTCCTGATGCCAAAGGGGGAGAGAGAGATATCATGACGGGATTTGCATGGGGGGCTTTGGCTGTCGTTTCGTCGTATCATTCGTTTTTCTTTCGAGTCGAACTCTTATTTACTTGTTAGTCGGTCTTGACCATATCTTGTGGAGACTATGTGAGTTTCAGTGGAGACTATGTTTATCATTACCCATGTCATTTAAGCTCTACTATTTATTTCGTACATATGGTCCTCTATGTATCATGTGGATGGTATCTAAAACCAATCGGGAGCTCCAATTCCTGTTCATGTCTCATCTGGGGCACACAGTGAGGGGGAGCTCTGCTTTTACTTTAAGACCATATAAGCAAATCGTGTTGTTGTCATTATCCATGAAAAAGGGGGGGGGGTTGTAAGGGCATTCTCCAGCTAAATTGTTTTGGTGATGATGACAACTCACTATGTTATATAACCGGGTGTCAAGTATGCAGGTATCATATGTAAAACACAAGACGGTTAGGTATTCCCTCCAACCGAAAAAGATCAAAGACGTGTTCCCTGTGTGTTTATTCTCTTTGGTCCTAGGGATCTCGTACTATTATGAGGGAATCCACATTGGAAGTCTATGGGTGAATCAATTCTTCTCACACACTTTTGCAGTCATCTCATTCCATCGCATCATTGAGAGAGAGGCCCCTGTTTTCTACCTGACCAGTTGTACCGATGGCATGGGCGGTTGTACCGCTCAACACCTGGGTGGTTGTACCGGCCCGACATCGGTCCACAACGGGTGACAGCTCTGTTTCACTTTGGTTGTTGGGCTATGTTGGCCCAGTTGTACCGCTATATTAAATATAGCCTGTACTACTGGTGTTCCAAGCGCTTGCACTGCTTCGGACTTAGCCACGCCCAGCGGCCGTGGCTGCTGGAACCTTAGGGCCAAGTCTCTATTTTGGCTATTTATTGTGCAGTGGCTGGCCAGTTGTTCCGCTAATTTAGGAAGACCGGTTGTACCGCCCAGGCAACCGGTTGTATCGCCCAGTGTAAAAAGTGGCTATAACGGTTATATGCACTCAAGCTTTTCTCTTACCTCTCTCTCTCCAGCATTGATGCACTCAAGCTTTCTTGCCCGATCTCTCTCCCTAGCCACCCAAACTTGTTGTCTTGCTAGGGATTGAAGGACGAGACCTAGATCTATACTTCCACCAAAGGAAAATTGATTCCCCCAAGTACTTGTGTGGATTTTGTTAATCTTGGGTGTTTGAGCACTCTAGACGGAAGAGGTCACCTCGGATCCACATTCCATTGTGGTGAAGCTCTGTGGTTTTGTTGGGAGCCTCCAATTGAGTTGTGGAGAGAGCCCCAACCTTGTTGTAAATGAACAATTGCCACCTTCAAGGGCACCACTTAGTGGAATCACGGCACTTCGCATTGTGTGAGGGCGTGAGGATAATACGGGGGCCTTGGTGTCATCTTGGGGAGCATTGTGCCTCCACACCACTCCAATGGAGACGTACTTCCCCTCAAAGGGAAGGAACTTCGGGAACACATCCTCGTCTTCATCGGTTCCACTTGTGGATATTTCTTACCTTTACTTGTATTTACTTATTGCTTATTATTGTTGATGTTAGCTTCATATAGGTTGCTCACCTAGTTGCATATCTAGACAACCTATTTGTTGCTAAACCTAACTTCTTTAAAGAAAAGCTTAAACAAATTTAATCGCCTATTCACCCCCTCTAGTCAACCATATTGATCCTTTCACCTTGCCCTTGGCTGCTGCACAATCTTGGCCCCCAAATTTCCTTCTCGTCCAAAACAAATCTTTGTAAAGTTTTGTGGCAATTGGAACTCATCTGAAATGGATTTTCTATGAAGGAAAATAACAGCAAAAAACAACAACTCGGACTAGGCACTAAGTCAATAGGTTAGTCCCAAAAGATGATATAAAATTGCTATAAAATGATTATAAAACATCCAAGAATGATAACATAACAGCATAGAATAATAAAGAATTATAGATACGTTGGAGACATATCAAGCGATAATCCCTAAAATACTCACGTTGATCCAATGTGTATCCCATTATCAAGTTCAATGGGCAATTCTCAGGATTATCAAAGTAGTATATTTAATGTTTTCCACATAACCATCATCGAGGCTTTTGGGAGGTTCCTCATCTCCATGAGTAGAAAGTACAACTATTTTTTTGGTGTTTCTTGTTCCATATCCATAACTAAAGATCTAAAACGACCAATAAAAATAAATCGAATTACTTAGTGATAAAGCAAACAAGCACACATGAGAATATCAACCACTACGCTATTGCTCCTCAGCAACGAAGCGAGAAGAAGTCTTGATAAACCACAAGTGTAGGGGATCGTTTATAGCCTTTTTTGATAAGTAAGAGTGTCGAACCCAATGATGAGCTAAAGGTAGAATCAATATTCTCTCAAGTTCTATCGACCATCGATACAAGTCTACGCATGTTAACAATTACTTTACCTAGAACACGTATGAAACTATTTTGCGGGGAAGAAAGTAGAAGTACTTAGAAGGTGTAATAGATAGGTTTGCAAGATAATAAAGAACAAGTAAATAAAAGTTAGGTGCTGTTTTGCAAGAAAATAATGAGCGTGGAAATAAAATTTAGAGGCTGTTTTAGTAGAATGCTTCTTGTGTAATGCGAGAAAAGGATTCTCCATAGGAAATTGAATATAACATATGATAGATACTTATCATATGCAATAAGGGAGAGGCATACACTAACACACTTTTCGTACTTGGATCATATGCACTTATGACGGGACCTCTAGCAAGCATCTACAACTACTAGAAATCATTAAGGTAAACCCAACCATAGCTTTAAACATCAAGACCTATTTACTCCCATAGGCGCACAACTCCCATACTCAGGTGTAAGTTTCTGTCACTCTCGCCACCCACTATAAATGAATCATGAACATATTCAAACCCTGTAGCGTGTATCCTTCACGCGTGTGCCTCACAGAAGGCACCTTAGGACAACACCATGTCAACACACAACTCATATCAATAACATCATATCACAGTTAACCCGTAGGACAAAAGAAATCTAGAGAAACATCATAGGATAGACACACATCATTGGATAATAATATATAGCATTAAGCACCATGTTCAAGTAGAGATTACAACAGGAAAGAGATGTTTTACACTGCTGCATAGAGGAAGAGAGAGTTAGTGGTGATGGCGGCGAAGTTGTTGGTTTAGATCGTCGTCACGATGGTTGCCCCACCGGCGCTCCGGCGCCACCGGGAGTGAGGGGGAGGGAGCCGCGTGTCTGTGTAAAAACCGGCGGATCTCGGGTAGGGGTCCTGAACTGTGGACCTTAGATCGCTGGCGTGAAGGAGACGAAGGGGACAATGTTTTTCCCAGGTTCGGGCCCTCTTGAGGAGGAAAAACCCTATGTCCTGCTTGATTATATTGATGATGTATGAGGATAGCAGAGTTGATCTACCTCGAGATTGTATGAGCTAAACCATAGATGAATAAACTTGCATACGCAGATGAAACCCTCTGGTTTATATAGACACATGGGGTCCTTAGGTTACATACAAACGACCTTGAGTCGAGAGCACAGGCGCCGACCTAGACTACTAAACTTGGATGATACACAAATCTTCGGAGCTTTCTTTCTTGAACATGAAGTCGTCATACAATCCGGTCTTTGACAATACGGCCCATGTGGTCGACCCATAAGAGACGGGCCGACCATCCGAGGACCCCTTAGTCCACGACGCCCTTAGTAGCCCCCGAACTTGCATCCAACACTGATATATATGGTCTTCGGTAGGTTCTTGCACCTAGATTGATCGGCTTGCAAGGCAAGTTCCTCCATGTCCCCATATTTGCGGAACCACGTTCTAGTCATGGACCAGATGTAACAGTCCGAGACCGAAGCTCTAGAAGATTCCCCTTTTATTTCGTTGCCGCCGTGTGATTATTTTATTTGTCGCATTCATCGTCGCATCATTTCCATCATCCTCATTGCATCGGTACTCCGTTGCCGCTAGTTTTCAAAACGTGCATCCGTTAGTAGTTGCCGGTTCTCTCTGTTTTCGTCGATAACCGTTTCAAGACCAACCACACACGCACGGGCCCGCGCATCGTTAAAACATTTGTTTTAGAAGTGTGTATAAAACATTCTGGATTGGGTTAAAACTTGGTGTCCGGTCTTACTTTAATGTAGGTAGGCCGCCTGCCAAATTTCATTGCAATCGGATGTCGTTTGATACCCGTACTATTTATTATATAGCAGTACTATAGCCAATTTAAATTGTCGGACGTTCCATGTTTAAAAACTCTATCACGGGCCGCACCATTCCCTCTCATCCCTACTTAGCTCAACTACACGACCCACTAGACCCATCTAGCCACTCCCTCCGTTCGTGATCGTCGGATCGCAATCGGACGGACGAGGTACATCCCACCTTAGACCAAACCATATATAAGAGCCACCCCATTGAGAGAGCTCCATCAATCCAGTAGGGTTTCCCCTAGCCAAATTTGCAGCCACCCCCTCAAAAACCCCACCCGCTAGTTCCACCTCCTCTCTCTCCCGAAATCCACCCGAGGTCAAATCTGGACCATTGGATCTCTATCCAAAGGCCCATAATCGCCCAAATCCCCACCTTCCGGACATGTCCGCGGTCAAACCGGACACGTCCAACAACCAAAGACCAGCCAGAGCTCCCGAGATCCTCCCATGGCACCCAAGCAGCCCCATGCCCGCGCTCCACCGTGCCTCCCGCCACCAGAGCCCCGAACCTCGCCGGCCAGAGCCGTTGCCGCGAGCAGCCGCCTCGCCGGCCGAGCCTCGCCGGCCCCAAGTGCCGCTAGACGGAGCTACCTCCATAGCCGAGCCGGCCACCGGGCGAACTATCGAGAGCCGCCGCCCCGCGCGGTCTCCTGCGTCCGCCTCGCCCGATCCCTGCCGGATCTGGCATCCCTCGCCGCCTACCTCGCCTCGCCCGTCCCCGACAACCCTGACCAGAGTCCCAGCTACAGTCACCGGCGTGGTGGCCGCTGCGCCTCGCCCTGTCTCGATCCCGATCCGATCGGGAGAGGTAGCTGCTGGGCCGCCGCATCCAAAGTGGGCCGAAGCCCGGCCCTGCTCTAGCTCCTTCCTCAGCCGGCCCACTTCGCCAGCCCAAGCCGAGCCGACCTGCCTCCTCTCCAAACCGGCCCATGGCCCGTGTGGTGAGCCCGCCCTATCCTGCACCGTGAGCGCTTATTATTTATTGTGCGCCATGCTCTGTTTTCACCCCGTAGCAGTTTTCGGCCCGAATAATTTTTTTTAGGTCATGCGATTTTATCTGTTTACGAGGGATTTCAGAAAATGCATTATTTGAAAATGCTCGTAGCTTTTAAACCATACGTCGGATCGGAACAAGTTATATATGTAAAACATGTAGATTTTCATGTAGATTAATATTTTCCAACTCTCATGTATATTTAAAACTGTTAACCTTGCTGTTTGCCTCGTTTTGCGTGTTGTGTCGTGCTAAAACAGTTTAGTTCATAGTTTATTAATCGTAGATCCGATGGAGACGAGCCATATATGTAAATGGACTAGAACAACGAGTAGAATCACCTGAACCACTTTGTTTTGCCGCTTAACAAACTTAAAATACGTTTAGGACAGATCCAGACAGATTACAAAGTTAATGCGTTGGGTCGTTTCGGAAATGCTATATGTCTTTTCGGGCCTCATTTAAAATGCCTAGATAGGTAGTTTAACTACGCTTCACCCCTTGCCATATTTAACAACATTTAATATTGACGTGTACCTAAACGGGAGTGAACTAAGTAATTAAATGTGGAGTTTCATTGAGTTTCACTTAATGTGTAGTCTTTGATTGTTGTGAATTGCCATGCCGTGCCTGGCATAATTGAAATGGACATGCATCATATTAGGGTGTGCATCATATCGTGCATGTGCCATGGTGAATATCGTGTGTTGATTCTTGTTTCGGTTTGCTTCATTTCGATAGACTTCTGCAAGCATGTAGAAATGTGAGGGTCCGTTCGACTACGTCGGTTCGTGTGCTTCACAGATTATTCTTCTTCCAAGCAGGATCTCAGGCAAGATTATCATTTCCCTAGATACCATTACTATCAATGCCATGCCAGTTGTTTTGTTTCTTTCATTATGTCTCGTTGCCTAGCACCTGTTAAATATCATCTTCTCAACATTGCCATGAAACCTTCAACCTTTCTACAACCTAGCAAACCACTGATTGGCTATGTTACCGCTTGCTTAACCATTGGATAGCGTTGCTAGTTGCAGGGGTAGTTGCTTCCATGTGTTAACATGGGTTCCTTCTTATATCACCATATACTTGCTATTTAATTTAATGCACCAATATACTTGGTAAAAGGTGGAAGGCTCGACTTTGTAGCCTGGTGTTTGGTTCCAACCTTGCCGCCTTAGTTTCGGCTACCGGTGTTATATTCCATTTTGAGCGCTCCTAACACGATCGGTGTTGTTATGGGGACCCCCTTGATAATTCGTTTTAGTTTAAGAATTATCTGGCAAGCCAACTTTGGCACTACATTTGCCTAATAACTAATTAACCACATAGGGAGTAATTAAACCGAGGAAGTTTAATCAACCCCCGGGCTAGTGCTCCTGATGAGTGTTGGTCCAACCCGGAGCAGCTTACTAACGCCCCCTGGGCCAGCCCGATGTTTAGGTGTGGTAACCATCGCTCATCAGTCGTGTCATGAGAACGAGATACCCGAATCCTATCGAGTTCATCGACATGTGGGCGGCCTTGCCGGATTAGTTTTACCTTTGACGAAATATCTTGTGCATCGAGATTCTCGTGATGCTTTGGGCTAACTCAAAGTTGAGGTTTTCCACTAAGGAATCCGAGGAGATCACGGGTTTCGTGATTGAGGTTTTCTATGCGGCTTGTGGTAATTTGTGATGGACTAGTTGGAGCACCCCTGCAGGGTTAAATCTTTTGGAAAGTCTTGCCCACGGTTATGTGGCAATGTGGAAACTTTGTTTAACATCCGATTCTAGACCACTTGGAGTAAACTTAATTAAAACTTGCCAACTCAGTACGTAACTATGACTGTCTCTTTCGTGAGCTCCTTCTCCGATCGTGGACACGATGGGGTTATGTCTGACGCAAGTAGGTGTTCAGGATCATTCATTTGATCATCATTAGTACACGCCCGCTATGCATAGACCAACCCCCTCTTTTATTCATGTACTCGTAAGTTAGCCACCTCAAATAAATGCTTAGTCGCTTGTTGCACGCTCACCACTTAAGCATACCTCGCTCATTAAGTTCTGCTAGTCTTGATACCTTTGGAAATGAGATTGGTGAGTCCCCGTGGCTCACAGATTACTACAACACAAGTTGCAAGTACATGTAAAGTGTTATTATGACGTGAACGCGATGATTGTGCTTTTTGGAGTTTCTTCTTCTTGTTCTTCATCGATCTAGGATGGGTTCCAGGTCGGCAGCCCGGAATAGCAAGGATGGACATCGTTCTTTTATCGTTTGTTTTCGTTCGTAGTCGGATCCTGCTCTTCTCCATGATGACTGTATATTGTTGTATCGATATGAACTTGATGTACCTTGTGGCGAGTGTAAGCCAACTCCTTATACTCATATTTTCAGTACATGTACTTGTAACGATATCCATTCTTGCAAAACGATGAGATGCGTTTCTATCCCTGTCGAGGCCTGTCACACCCTGTTTTTCACCCCAAGTATTCTATGTTGCAAAAATCAGAGCTTGTTAAAACTTTTTCAAATAATGTTGTGAGTGCAATGTAAACTCTTGTTTGAGTGTATGCTTGTCTGTTTGATGACTCAAACCTATGAAAACTTATTATTTTGCTGTCTTCAAAAACCCTTTCTCCTTTATATCAAGATCACCTTCATCATGTTGGGATACACTACTAGCTCATGAAGCCAAGTGGCACTTCCAACCAAAGTTGGTGATCTGATCCAAATATTATTTTTATTAATTGAAAACATTAATTGGTGATTTAAAATATTATTTTCCTATTTTATATCTATGTCTGTTTCTAAGGCCACTAATGATATTCCCACAAGGAAAATTGCTTTCCTGCCTTAGAAAAATCTGAGTAAATTCATGGAAGCTCAGAAGGACATATATTTTCCATATATAAGATTTTAAACCCTATTTTATATTAATATTATTTGAGTAAAACCCTGAAAACCATTTCTGTCTGTTTTAGCTTTTTGAGATGTTTCCAAAGAAAATTATCTCAATAAAATCCCATAAAATTGCACGAGCCCTCCCAAACCATATTAGGTGCTCACCTAAAATCTCACCTTGATCCAAGGTGGGGAAGTGCACCTAAAGAGCCCAAAACCCTCTCTGTCCAGAGTAGAGTTGAAACAACTCTACATTGCAAAGTTTCTCCAATGGAGCTGAAACTTTGCAGAGGTGTTTAACACCCCAAATGAGGACTCCACACCAAAGATGAGATTTGTGAGACTCTGTTTGGCTACACTTCCTTTGTACAGGACAGTACTAGTCATTTTGAGACATTTTCAAGTTTACAAAGCCAAACTTGTTCAATGGATCTCAGATTTGGTGGAACCCCATGTTTTTACCCCAAGACCAAACCTGTTAAGTTTCATTTACAGTGGTGGAGTGGAAGCACCCCAAGTCACTGTCGAACACCTACTGACAGGAAGGTAAAAACCCTCCTAGCCACTGTTTTACCCAATGTCAAGGCCCCAAACTTGGTGGGTTAGAGCACCAAAACACCCTGAGCACCCAGTCAATCAGCCCCTCCCCGACTCCAAGCACAAGTGACAAGAACTCCAATTTGAGATGCAGGGCAGTACTGGCAACACTAGTGTTCCTTGCTCCCTTGACCAGCTCGAGCTCCCACTAAACCTCAATGGCTAGACTCACTTCTAGCAACACGCAGGACATGGAGGACACGTCCCAAGTTCCCCAGAGCGAGCCAGCATGCCGTGGCATGCCAAAACTGCACTCTGGGCGCGCTCCAGAGAGCCGCCAGCAAGGGGCCGACGCTCCGGCCGGTCCCAACCTCCCCAGTTATGTCCAAACGCTCCCCCGACAACCATTCAGTGCAAAGCTACCCCAAGGACCCTCTCCCCCTCGCGCAAGAGCTCAGGCGACGCGTGCCCGTGCGCGCCCGATACAGCCGAGCATGCACGGTCCCTACGGCTCGACCCCACTCGCTTTCCCTCTGCGGTCGTTGCACCAGGAGGTCCTAAACCACGTCCCGAACCCGTGGTTTCGTGGCGAGCACCTCACTGTGCTCGCACGTGCGCCACGGTGAGTCACCGGCGCGCCCGAGTCGGGTCACCGTCGTTGGCCTATAAATAGGTCCCCCCGGCACTCCAGCACCCTCCAAGCAGCTTCAGCACAACCAGTAGACACTCCCTAGCCACCCAATCGAGATCGCAGAGCCCCGGTGCTCGAGATCGACCGAGGCCCCTCCGCCTTGGAGCTCCGGTCGATCTCCGGCTATACGTCGGCTCCTGCGCTGCCCGACCTCCCATTACACTCCCCTTGACACCAGGAACGTTTCCTCTAACTTTCCCGAGCGAATCCATACCCCTAGCCCCTAGTTCAACACCAACCCAAAACCCTTCCGCCACGAGCACCTCGTCGCCGGTGACCCAGACCACCTCCGGTGACGTCCTGACCACGAGCAGGTAGGCGGAGGCACGAGGGACCCATTCCCGTTCCTAGATTGGCCTGAGGACAACGGCAGCCTCGCCGGCGTCCATCTCCACCTCTCTAGCTGGAGGTAGGAGAAGGACCCGACAGGTGGAGCCCACCTGTCAGTGTCCAGGGGCAGCCAGCGCGCGCAGCCGCTGACGCTGACCCCAGGAGCCCGCAGGTCAGGTTTGAACCTGGCCCGCGCGCGCTTGGTGGCCGGGCCTGCTGGCTGGGCCGACTGGGTCCAACCCCTGGCCTTTTCCTTTTATTTTAATCCAGCAAACTAAATGATTTTTATAAAAAGATTTAGCCAGTAGAAAAATATAATTCTAACACCAGTAATTTTCTAAAAATGAGTAGTATTTGATTCTGTAATAGTTGACATTTATCAAAAACAGAAACTATTTTGATATAATAAAATGATATTAAAAAGCACTTGTTTGCTTCTGTTTGCTTTTAAATAAATATGCTTAGCTAATAAAACTATAGGAAACATTTTTCAAAATAATAAACTGAATTTATTTAAGTCTTGCAACATTTTTAAAAGCACTTTGTGATCTATTTTAGTGAGAACTAGTATTTATTTATCCCTTTCTCGACGGTAGAGTTACCGAGTGACGGAGGATCCAGAGCGGAAGACCTCGAAGACCCCGGATACCTAGCTGACCAAGGCAAGCAGCCCTTTTGCCATGACTTAAGTATATAAAATGATGCATGATAGAGTAGCAAGTATTTTCCGTTACATGTGATCACGATGCCGGTTCATCATTAATGTGATGGTAGCGAAGGCTTCTTCGAAGCACTTGCATTGATAGTAATGATATTCACATGACTCCTCGGAGCACAAACATGATGAGCTGACCCTACCATCTACGAGGATCATGCTACTGTCATGTTGTCTAGTAAAGTAGAATCACTGCATTGAGCTTGACCCTACCCCGTGAGGGTCATGTTATTACCATGTTGACAAGTAATGTTAAGGCATATTATCTCAAGCATAATGTTGAGTTAAATAAAGAGTTTATGAAAACCCCGTGGGGTGCCACTAATGCCCGAGGGTGATGATGAGTTGGTGATCACTTTTGGTGAAGTGATGCACCGGTGATTTTGGTGTGAGTATGGTTTCGGAAATGGATTAGATTTATGATGTGTCGACCGTCCCAACCTTACCAGTACGACCACGATACCCCTTTATGGGACGGGGCTTTGTTGATTACTCTGGTCGGTACTAGCAAAGAGCCACATTACTAGTGGCGGGAGTGATCGGTGTCACTCTCGTGATGGGATCGTGCCAGGTAGGACGACTATGCCATTATTATGAGTTCCAGGCACACCATTGGTCCCTGCATGGTTGATACAGTCCAGAGTCGGTGCTCGTAAGACGTACAACATGTGGGCCGGGTACCAATCGAGTGGACCTCTTTGTCTAGTATCGTCACGGGAAAGATGATGATCGGGTATTTACCTCGGGTATATGTGATATACCGCGAGTCGTGGATGACACGGAAGTTTCCCGTTTCTCATGGGTCCAGCGTACTACCTCTGCAGAGTGTAAACCATTCGAATAGCCGTCTCCACGGTCAAGGACAGTTGGGTGGTGCTGCTTAAACTACGTCCTGTGTTTCCGCATAAACCAAGTGTGTGTGCGTGGTGGTAAAAAGGTGTTTTTATGATAATCACAATAATATAACCAAGGTCGGTGACTTGGCATATAGGGTAAACCCGGATGGTTTAGCCCTCATTAATACATTGAGATTATGACAAGTCCGATGACTTGGCATATAGGGTAAACCCGGATGGTTTAGCCCTCATTAATACATTGAGATTATGACAAGTCCGATGACTTGGCATATAGGGTAAACCCGGATGGTTTAGCCCTCATTAATACATTGAGATTATGACAAGTCCGATGACTTGGCATATAGGGTGAACCCGAATGGTTTAACCCTCAGCTGATACATTGAGGTTATGACAAGTCCGATGACTTGGCATATAGGGTGAACCCGGATGGTTCAGCCCTTAGCAGATATGTTGATATCTGTAACCTGTTCTTCAAAGGTAATTCTTTAACTTGTTGCACATACCTGATCATGCCACCACATTGCATTCCATTAAAGAATCATGTTACTGTTATTCCTTACCACATATATTCATATCATGGGCTGTTTACGAGTACATTCAAAGTACTCATTGGCTTGCCACTGGTTATGTTATTGACCAGACATGGAATGACCGGAGTTTGGCGATGAGTACGCTGTCGGAGACGAACCTGAGATCTAGGACGCTTCCAAGTCAGAATGCCTGTCGGTGTAGGCTTGATGGCATGGGCACCGCTTAGCCCTTACGAGTTTCCGCTATTCGATGTATCCGTTTAATTTGGCTTTAGGCCTTGCTCTTGAACCCGACCTTTGGGTCGTTCGATGTAATAAATTCGGTACTTGGATGTAAGACTCTATTATTCAGTATCTGTGTTCAGTGAACATTGATCCTTGGGGTCACTGGGCACGGCGAACTCGACTTGCTAGTCGGGGTCCCCACAAGGCCCTCGCGCCAAAATAATGATACGACCGCATCTTGGGCGTTACAAGTAGGTATAAGAGCAGTACCGACCTAGGAGCCTCCTTGATTGATCGAACTTGGCAAAGTCGAGTCTAGTGAAAATTGCATTGACTCTAGTTATATATCGGAGAGTAGGATTCTTTTTTATCCTCTTCTATGCTCTGGTGAGGAATCTTGATGTGAATAATTTTAATTCTACTCCTCTTCTCACTCAATTTTTTTTAGGATCACGTGGATATTTTTGGAATCTATATGATGTCAATGTGACAGAGTTTTGACTTGATGCCTCCTACTGTGTTGATTTTATTCGGGGGAGTTGAGCTCGAGTTGATTTTTCAGCACATCGTTATCATTCAGATTTCTTAGTGTTTCAGGATGAAGTATGTTCGAAATTGCTTCAATACTAGTAGTGGCGAGATAAACCCGACATCCCTAGTACTGGTGAAGAGAGTTCGGGGGTACCTCCATACTTGGTATCGTTGTGATTACGAGGGTCTGAGATATATGAGTTTCCGAGATCTCTGGTTATGTGTTGACAAATGTGATACACTGGATGGGTTAGTGTTATTGCTAGGAGTTGAGTGATGGATTTTACTCCTTGTATCCCTGGACCCGATTGCATGACCAGAAATTTTGGGAGTTCTTAGGTGGGAATTCAAGTAGTTACTTATAGGACAATCTTCCAATAGATGCATGATGTGAGGTTGGGGTTCGACATCTAGTGGATTCGTTTGTTCATACACGTCTAACAATGGTTCTCGTTGTGTCTTAAAGAGTCCTTGTAGCCTGCTATGACTCGGGGACACTTCGTATGTCGTGTGCGCTGCCTTGTACGTGATGGCTACTGTAGGATAGAGCCCGTGCATCCTATCCACGAAAATATCGAGCGAAATCTCTGTCATGAGTTTCTTTTGGCTTGTGTTGTAAGCCTCATCATTTGTTTTGTTGGAATATAGTAATTTGAGTTGCTTTGATGTCAAGTGGTGATTTCATATCTTTCGAAGAAGTGTTCTCATATTTTTACGGGAAATGCTGATTCTTTTGCTCAGTCAAGTTGTCTTATCAATTCTTTGCAACCGGAGTTGTCATCTTAAATTCCTTTCAACCGGTGTGCTTCTCTTTAAGTGAATTCGATCATCTCCAAAATTTGCAAGGTCAATCTCTCATTTCTTCCGGAGTTCGTCTCATCTCTTCCAAGTTTTCTTGGTTCCCCCGCCCTTTTCTTCAGTGATTAGATTCATCCAAGTGCATTTCAATTAATTGATGCTTCCGCTATCTTTTCATCCGTATTGTATCCAGTGATTCATTGTGAAGATTCTCAGGAGTTTCGTGTTCATCTTTCTTCATTCTTGTTATCTCTCCAATGGATTCAATTCAAGTTATAGGTGTTCATCATATCCTTTTCATCCTTGAAATTCTTTCCAATGTTGGTGATTCTCATCCAAGTATCTCTTGTTTATTCATTTCTCTCTTTTCTATCCGGAGTGCTGAAGATATCTCAGAAGTTTCTTCTTTTCAATCCGTTCAATTATTTTGAGGGTCTCACCTCATCAATTTTGATTTATACCGGTGCAATCTCTCTTTTCTAATCAATTGTTTCAACTGAGTTTTCTTTTGAGTGGGCCCATAACCCACATGGTTTTCCCCAAGATCTTACGTGGCTATTCTAATCTTTTCTGGAGATCTCTCAATCTATTCCAGTGTGACATAAGAATGATTCCATCAATTATATTCCTTCTCCAAGATCAATTTGAATTAATCTTCATCATTGGCTCAACCTTTCCTTATTCATCATTCCGGAGTGTCTCAGTAGTTCATGGTGTTGTTTCACGTCATCCTTATCAGCTTGAAGACCGAAGGAGAGCTTCTCTCAAAATCTTGTCCATTCTCTTGAAGATTCATCATTTCATCTTTGTGTTATCATCTTGAATTGTTTCCAATCATGAGTATTCCCTTTCTTGCTATCCGGTGCATTTCATATTTGTTTTCATTCTCGATCCTCCGAAGGCCATCATTTCAGAACATTTCTTCGTTCTCAGTTTTCAGCATTCATTCTAAAATTCTTCTCAATTGTTGTCTCTTCGTTTGTCTCTAAATTATTCCGGTGCCTTGTTCAAGTGTTGTGTCAGGTGGATTTGATCCCTTCGGTCTCTTGCATCTCAATTCATTCATGGTATTAACGGTAGCTTGTTCAAGCATTCTCTAATCGAATCATGCTATCTTTGTCGTCATGTGGCATAGTTCATTTGTATTATTCTATTGCATTCCAAATTCTTACCAGTGCTTCGTTGAAGACTTTTCAAGTTTGTGCTCACATCTCTCTCTATCCCCAATCTTTTCAAGAAGAATAACTCGTATGCTAAATCCATTGATTCTCATCAATTTCATTCATTCTCAGGTGTTCTTCAAGATTCTTGTAGTAGTACGTCAAGTATTCTTTCTGTGCATTTCAAAGAGCAATTCTTCCTGCCTTATCCTTTGAGGTGGTGTTATAACATTCTTGTTAGTAGAGGAGTCTCGAAGAGAATTTGTTTCAAGAATGAGATATTTAAACCCACCGTTTCTATGATCATGAGATATTTTAAACCCATGATTTCTTCATTGAGCTATCTTGGTTTAGATTTCACCTAAAGCTTTGTCTAAGGATTGTTTCTATTATGGTGATTATCGTTGATCCAAGTTCTCAATGTATCCTTTTGGTTAAAGAAGTTGTGCATGTCTTGTTGCTTCCAATCAATCCTTGTTTCTGTTAGTGGCTGGCTGTCACCTTATTGTTTGGGATGGTTTTCATAAGTCCACTACAAGGTTGTTCTGTCCGTTGTTGGGTTTCCAACAACTCCGTTCAATTCTTCTTGCAAGGAGGCTTGCAAAATTCAATTGTGATTGTAATTATCATTTTCTTCTTAATTCTTTCTTCCCAATGATATACTTTCTATTCTTCATTCCGGAGGCATTGTGATGATGCTCTTTTGAGTCAATCATCTCTTCTTGTCAAGATCACGTTCTGTGCTTGCTTACTCAATTTAGTTAGTTTTGTTGTGAATCTTCTCAAGATCTTTCAATCTTATCAAATTTTGCCTCAATTTCCTACCGAGTTGCAGCTGACATTTCTTGTGAATTCTTGTTTGTTTCTCATATCATTCTTCATCTCTTCCAACCTTCAAGGATCGTTGGTTTCACTCGTTTGTCAAAGAAGCGACTAAGTTTTACCTCTTCCTCTTCCCCTTTTTTTCTTAGATCTCGGGGTGAGATCTATTGTTAGTGTAGGAGAGTTGTAACAGTCTGAGACCAACGCTCCAGAAGATTCCCCTTTTATTCCATTGCTGTCGTTTGATTATTTTATTTGTCGCATTCATCATCGCATCATTCACATCATCCACATTGAATCGACACTCCGTTGCCACCAATTTTCAAAACGTGTATCCGTTAGTAGTTGCATGTTCTCTCCGTTTTCATAGTTGACCATTTCCAGACCAACCACACACGCACGGACCCGCGACATCGTTGAAACATTTGTTTTAAAAGTGTGTATAAAATATTTTCGGATTGGGTTGAAACATGGCGTACGGTCTTATTTTAATGTAGGTAGACTGCTTACGAGATTTCATCGCAATCGGAGCTCGTTCGATACTCGCACCATTTATTATATAGCGGCACTATAGCCGATTTAAATAGTGGGACGTTTGATGTTTTAAAAACTCTGTCATGGGCCGCACCATTCCCTCTCATCTCTACTTAGCCCAACTACACAACCCACTAGAAAATCTAGCCAGTCCCTCCGTTCGTGATCGTCTAATCGCGACCGAACGGGCGAGGTCCATCCCACCTTAGACCAAACCCTATATAAGAGCCACCCCATTGAGAGAGCTCCCTCACTCCACTAGGATTTCCCCTAGACAAATTTGCGGCCACCCCCTCAAAAACTCCACCTCCTAGCTCCAACTCCTCTCTCTCCCGAAATCCATCCCAGGGTTAAATCTGGACCATTGGATCTCCATCCAAAGGCCGAGAATCGCCCAAATCCCCACCTACCGGACATGTCCGGTGACCAAAGAGCAGACAGAGCTCCCGAGCTCCTCCCATGGCAGCCAACAAAGCGCCATGACCGAGCTCCACCGCACCTCCCGCCGCTGGAGCCCAGAAACCTCGCCGTCCGGAGCCGTTGCCGTCAGCAGCCGCCTCGCCGGCCAAGCCTCGCCGGCCCCAAGGCTGCCGTCCGGAGCTGCCGCCCAGCGGATCTGGCCACATGGACAACCGCTGAGAGCCACCACCACGAGCGGCCGCCTACATTTGCCTCGCCCAATCCCAGCCGGATCCGGCATCCCTCGCCGCCTAGCTCGCATCGCCCGTGCTGGCAGCCCTTGCCGGAGTCCCAGCTCCAGCCGCTGGCGTGGTGGCCGCTGCGCCTCGCCCTGCCTCGATCCCGATCCAACTGGGAGAGGTAGCTGTTGCGCCACCGCAGCCGAAGTGGGCCGAAGCGTGGCCCAGCTCCAGCCCTCCCTCAACCGACCCACTTCGCCAGCCCAAGCCGAGCCGGCCTGCCTCCTCTCCAAACCGGTCCAAGGCCCCTCTGGTGAGCCCGCCCTATCCTGTACCTCGAGCGCTTATTAGTTATTGTGCGCCATGCTCTGTTTTTGTCCCATAGTAGTTTTCGGCCTGGATAGGTTGTTTTAGGTCCTGCGAATTTATCTATTTACCAGGGATTTCAGGAAAATCCATCATTTTAAAATGCCCGTAGCTTTTAAACCGTGCGTCGGATCGGAACAAGTTATATTTGTAAAATGTGTAGATTTTTGTGTTGATTAATAATTTCCTACTGTCATGCATATTTAAAACTGTTAACCTTGTTGTTTGCCTCGTTTTGTGTGTCCTGCCGTGCTAAAACGGTTTAGTTCGTAGTTTATTAACCGTAGCTCCATTGGAGATGAGCCATATATGTTAATGGATTAGAACGACGAGTAGAATCACGAGAACCACTTTTTTGCCGTTTAACAAACCTAAAATTCATTTAGGACAGATCTGGAGAGATTACGATGTTAGTCTGTGTGGTCGTTTCGGAAATGCCATGTCTTTTCCGGCCTCATTTAAAATGCCTAGATAGGTAGTTTAATTATGCTTCACCCCTTGCCATGTTTAACAAGATTTAATATTGACATGTACCTAATCGGGAGTGAACTAAGTAATTAAATGTGGAGTTTTGTCAATATGCAACTCGTTACATATTGTGCTTCATTTAATGTGTAGTGTTTGATTGTTGTGAATTGTCATGTCATGCCTTGCATAATTGAAATGGACATCCATCATATTAGGGTGTGCATCATATCGTGCATGTCCCATGTTGAATATCATGTGTTGATTCTTGTTTCGGTTTGCTTCGTCTCGATAGAGTTCCGCAAGCGTGTCAGAATGTGAGGGTCCGTTCGACTACGTCGGTTCGTCTGCTTCACACATCGTTCTTCTTCCATGCAGGATCTCAGGCAAGATGAACGTTTCCCTAGACACCATATACTTGCTATTTAATTTAATGCACCTATATACTTGGTCAAAGGTGGAAGGCTCGGCTTTCTAGCCTGGTGTTTTTTCCACCTTTGTCGCCTTAGTTTCGGCTACCGGTGTTATATTCCATTTTGAGCGCTCCTAACAAGATCTAGATTGTTATGGGGACCGCTTGATAATTTGTTTTAGTTTAAGACTAGTCTGACAAGGCCCAACTTTGGTACTACATTTCCCTAATAACTAATGAACCACATAGGGAGTAATTAACTGAAGGAAATTTAATCAACCCCCAGGCCAGTGCTCCTCACGAGTGTTGGTCCAACCTAGAGCAGCTTATTAACGCCCCTGGTGCAACCCGGTGTTTAGGTGTGGTAACCATCGCTCATCCATCCTGTCCTAAGAACGAGATACGCAGCTCTTATCGGTTCGTCGACACGTCGGGCAGCCTTGCTGGTTTTGTTTTACCTTTGATGAAATATCTTGTCCATCAGGATCCTGGTGATGCTTTGGGCTAAATTAGAGTTGAGGTTTTCCACTATGGAATCCGAGGAGATCACGAGTTTCGTCATTGAGGTTTTCTATGCGGCATGTGGTAATTTGTGATGGACTAGTTGGAGTACCCCTGCAGAGTTAATTCTTTCGGAAAGTCGTGCCCGCGGTTATGTGGCAACATGGAAACTTTGTTTAACATACGGTTCTAGATGACCTGAAGTAAACTTTGTAAGTGCATCTAGTGCCCCTTTGTGATTTTGGTGGTTTGAAGACTTATAGGTTAAGTATCTAATGTGTTCATAAGTGTACACAGGATCTATAAGTCGCTGAGGAGTTTGAAATATTCGATGAATATCGACCCCTAAAAATGTATATCTTCGGCTCAAGAAATTGGTCTGAAGCTGAAGAATTGAATCGCAAAGGAATTGCGATGAAATTGATATTCCTCATGAAGAAATTGAAGATGAGGAATTCGGTGTGTCCTGAAGAAAAACAGGTTGAAGATTTTGAAGCATGAAGGTTTATTCTGTCTGTTTTATTTTGTTCACTTTTGAGTCATAGGAACACCGTACTGTTAAAGGGGGTCAAAGTAACACGTCGGAATGAGTTTCCTCAACATGCTCAACCCAAGCCTAATCCTACCAAAAGCCTCAAGTGAGGAATATGAGAGACATGAGGACTCTCACAGTTGAGGGTCCTGACCGTTACCGCAAGTCACGCCACATCATTGGTCTTATCCACACCAACGGTCATAATATTTAAGGGCATTAATGTCAAATCATGTTAGGATGCTCCCAGGCTATAAATAGTCGTCCCCACAACCATTAGCTGGTTGCCTGCTCCGTTGGAAACTGACACTTGTCATAAGAGCAACCCAAATTCCTTAGAGTCTTCGAGAGTAATTCATTAGTGAGGAAGTACCCCGAACACCAAACCACAAACCAAAAACCAAGTGATTGAGCATCACTGAAGAAGTTGTTCTTGTGTGGGACTGAAGCCTTTTACCTTTGAGGACTGTGCATCCTCCAGACGGTTAGGTGTCATGGTCTAGAGCAATCCAGCAGTCAACTGTGGATCGCCAGGTGACCAAGTTTGTGAGGGTTTGGAAGTCTGCCCTGAAGACATACCACGAGTGTTGGGCAAGGATTGTGTGTTCTTAGCTCAAGGAGAATACGGTAGGGACTGTGTGTCCCGGGACTGTGTGTCTTTTGGTTTCAATACCAAGCCACTCCAAACCAGATGTACAACTGTTACAACAGTTGGAACTCAGTCATCAATCACTGTCTTCGCTGTGAAACGGGTTCTATTTCTTCAACTCTTTACATTCCCCATATTGTATGTTGATGATTTTCACTGTCACTGTTTGAAGAATTTGCTGAAGACTTTCTCTGAAATTCCTCAACCCCAAATTCTTCACGCGAGTTAATCCTCATCTGTTTTCTCCGTGCCTGCATACTGTGCAAACTGTTTTTCATATTCTTCACCCTGAAAACTGCTGTAGTGATACTTGGCACTTCTGATCCTTTGTTGTTTCCGCTGCAAGTTAGTCATCAGTGAGGAATTTCCTCAAAAGGAATTTCCTTAGTGATGAAATTCTAAAAATCTCCTATTCACCCCCTCTAGTCGAAATAACGCACTTTCAATTGGTATCAGAGCAAGGTACTCCCTTGTTCTGTGTGATTTTGGTTTAACCACCTGGAGTTTTAGTTATGCCGACTGCAGGCATGATCAAGGTTACTGGAGGATGTCCTACTTTCGAAGGAAAGCACTTTCCCTTCTGGAAGACCAAGATACAGATGCATCTACAAGCTATTGACAACGATCTCTGGTATATTGTGGAACATAGCGTCCCTATCGTCACTGCTACTGTCTCTGCCACTGATGTGAAGAAATTCAAGCAACTTGACTCTCAAGCAAAGAATATCATCTGTGACCATCTTAGCGAAGGTCAGTATGGCAGAGTGAGTGCTTTGGGCTCAGCAAAACTTATCTGGGAAAGGTTGTCCAAAGTTAATAAGGAATATCAACCCAACGTGATTCTCGTGTTGATGTTCTTCGCAGTCTCTTCAATCGCTTCAAGAGGCTTGACAATGAAAGCTGCCAAGATACCTTTGATCGCCTCACTGACATATCAAATGAACTGCAACCACTGGGAGCTCGAGACATTACTGATCACGAAGTTGTTAAGAAACTGCTAAGATCTTTGGATTCTTCATTTGATACTTTAGTTCTAATGATTCAAGAGAGACCAGACTACAAGATGCTTGATCCAGCTGATATACTTGAAAGACTCAATACTCATGAATTCCAACAAGAAGAAAAGAGAGATCTATATGGACCAAGCTATTCTAGACCACGTGCATTGATGGCCAAAGCAATTTCCTCATCTAAAGAAGAAGACTTGGATGGTAGCATTGGTGATCGTGAAGAATTTGGACAGGAACTTGCGATGCTCGTGAGGAAATTCCAGAAGTTTACATGACGCGGCCAGTTTGGTAAATCTTCAAGAAGAGATATGAGGAAATCAGAATCTTCATCTGAGGACTACATGAAAAGAACCTGCCACAAATGCAAGAAATTAGGTCACTACATTGCTGATTGTCCTCGTTGGGGAAAGGAATCAAAGAAGAAGAAATACAAGGATGAAAGTTCTGATGACTCGAAGAAAAAGAAGAAATCTTCAAAATCCTCATCCTCAAAGTCCTCATCGCACAAGAAGACTATTTTCAGAATGTGGTTGCAAGTGCAAGGAAATGGATTCTGAGGCAGAATCCGAGGAATGTGATGAAGAGGAGGGTTCTAGTGAAGACTCAGAATCTGGAGTGGCTAGCCTTGCACTTGCAACCACATTCGTCAGCAACTCAATCTTCAACCTTGAAGAAAATGATAACACTATCCACACTGATGTCTATGCTGATGACTTCGCTCCAACCTATTGCTTCATGGCAAAAGGTTCGAAGGTACCGAATGATGCTTCCTCGTCTGATTCAAGTGACTGTGAACCTGATGACTATAAAAAAACCCAGTTACATTAAACTTGCTATCATTGCCACTAAACAACAAACTGCCCTCGAAAAGCTTCAGAAACTGCTAGACAGAAGTGATGATCTGTTGAATGATGAAATGAATCTTACCCAAATCCTCATTGAAGATATGAAAAGTCTTCAGTCCAGATTTTATAATCTTCAAGATCGTCATGTTACACTCCTCGCTGATCATGAGAAACTTTCCTATGAATTACTTCAAAGGAAGCTTGATCTTGAGAAGCTGAGGATTTCTCATGATGATCTACGTATGGAAAATGATTCATTACTAGCTCAACAGATCAGCACTGCTCAAGCTGAATTCATTCCTCCATGTCTTAAATGCATCGAACGTGAAACTGCTAATTCTTCACCAGAATCATCATATGCTTCTATTGCTGCAAATTCTTCAACTGTTCCTGTAGTGTCAAATTCCTCACTTGAGGAAACCACAAATGTCACTGATGATAATGCAGGGCTGAAGGAATTGTATGTGACAGGCATATACAAAAGTATCAAAGGACACCAAACCCTTTGTGATGTGCTCAAAAAGCAGATCTTGAACAAGAACCCGAGGAAAGAAGGAATTGCCTTCGAGAGGAAATTAAATGCTAATGGATCATATTGGAAACCTGAGCAGTATCCCAAAACCTCATGGGTTGCTACTAAAGGGCCTCCTTTTGATCCATCCAATCTAACAGGATTTTCATGTGAATTATCCTATTCCTCAAATGAGTCATTTGACTCCAACTATAAACTATTCAAAAATCAATCTGGTGAAGTATTTGCTCGATATGTTGGAACTAATTGCAGGAATGGGCCTCCCATGAGGAAGATCTGGGTTCCCAAAATATGCCTTGAAAAACTTCAGGTGAATGTCCTCATGACACCACCTATGAAGAATTTGAACCCCAGATCAAATTCCTCAGGAGGACCAAAGTCTTCAAGAGGATCAAAATCCTCAACTTGTCAAAACTATGCTCGTACCTATGCTAATGCTTCTAACATGCAGGGAAATTACAAGGAATATGAATATGAGCGTTATTGTTCAAATCATTATGTTCATAAACCCTCAAACAAGTTCTCTGCATATTCATTTGAGTACTTTAACCCCCTACTGTTAAGAGAAGTGCATTAGCTTCAATGCCCCTTTCTCATATAGTGTTCGCATGATGATGAATGCTTTACCACCCCTTCAGATGTGGGTGGTGAAGAAATTGAACTAATCACTTCTACAGGTCAGGTCTCCAGATGAAAATCATCATGTGAAGAATTTGCTGGAGACCTGAGGAAAACACTTGACGGGACGCAAGCTAATATTGATGAAATAGAAATATTTCACATGTCCTTATAATTCTGTTTATGATGAAATTCCTATCTGATGAAATTGATATCATATTCTTCAAGTCTGAAGTATATGAGATGGTAAGCTGTACTAATTCATCTGCAGGATGACAAACCCAAGAGTACTGAGTGGGTTCTTGATAGTGGCTGCACACACCACATGACTGGTGACAAAAGCCTGCTGATGAATACGCCACTAACTCCATCACCCCTGAAGCAAATCACATATGCTGACAAAGGTAAAAGCAAGGTATTGGGACTTGGCAAAGTGGCTATTTCCAAGGATAGGCACATGGACAAAGTAATGCTTGTTGAACCCCTTGGATTTAACCTCATGTCAGTCGCAATGCTTTGTGATCTTGATATGATTGTTACCTTTGGAAGATATATATGTGTTGTCATCATGGAATCTGACAGATCCAAAGTCTTCGAAGGTGTTAGAAGAGGGGATTTGTACATTGTTGATTTCATTTCTCTACAGGTCCTCAACCTGCCACTTGCTTACTAGCAAAAACCTCAGAAGGGTGGCTGTGGCATCGAAGACTTGGTCATGCAGGCATGAGGAATTTGCACACGCTCGTGAAGATGCAGCATGTCATCGGCATCGAATCAGTCAAATTCCTCAAGGACCACCTCTGCGGTGCTTCTGAGTCTGGGAAAATGACCAGATCCAAGCATCCCTCGAAGACCATCATGACCACTACTCGTCCATTTGAATTGCTTCACATGGATCTATTTGGACCTACTCATTATGCCACTCTAACAAATGCATCATCTTTATATGGCTTTGTCATAGTCGATGATTATTCCAGATACACATGGGTGCATATCATTTTATATCAAACTGAAGTGCAGGAAGTCTTCAAACGATTTTCTTCAAGGGCCTCGACAAAATTCGGCGTCAAGATGAAACACATCACAAGTGATAATGGAACAGAGTTCAAAAACACTGGTCTTGATAATTATCTTGATGAACTTGGTATTACTCACAAATTGTCTGCTTCTTATACTCCTCAACAGAATGGTGTCGTCGAAAGGAAGAACATGACTCTGGTTGATATGGCAAGAACCATGCTTGAAGAATATCAGACTCCTCGTCGCTTTTGGCCTGAAGCAATCAACACTGCATGCCATATCATCAACAGGGTATATCTTCACAAATTCCTCAAGAAAACCTGATATGAACTCCTCACAGACAAGAAACCCAATGTAAGTTATTTCAAAGTCTTCGGTGCAAAATGCTGAATTAGAGATCCTCACCATAGCTCAAAGTTTGCACCTAAGGCACATGAGGGATTTATGCTCGGTTATGGAAAGGACTCACACACCTACATAGTCTTCAACAACTATCACAACAAGGTTGTTGAGACTGTAGATGTGCGGTTCGATGAAACTAATGGCTCGCAAAGAGAGCAATTGCCTCCTGATCCAGATAAGCTTTCTCCCGAGGAAGCAATAAAGCTCAAAGCTACTGAAGAGATTGTTCCTACTGAGGAAATTGACGAAGAGATCATTCCTAGCACTGATGAAACTGAAGAAGATGCTCCTGAGGAAATTTCGCCAGAACCAATTCCTCAGCCCAGACGAAATCCTCAACCAGCTCATCCGAGGATTGCAAATGAAGTGGAACTTGACAAAATCCTCAATGACATCAAAGCGCCAGGTCCTCTGACTCGCTCAAAAGCTTCACACTTAGTTAACTTTTGTGGGCATTTCTCCTTTGTGTCTATCACAGAACCTTCAAAAGTTGCTGAGGCTTTCATGGAACCGGAGTGGATCCAAGCCATGCAAGATGAACTTCTTCAATTCAAGTTGAATGACGTATGGAAGCTCGTCAAACGACCAGATACTCGCAAGCAAAATATCATCGACACCAAGTGGATTTTCCGAAACAAGGAAGATGAGGATGGTCCAGTGGTGATGAATAAGGCACGACTTGTAGCCCAAGGCTGAACACAGGTTGAAGGAATAGATTTTGATGAAACTTTTGCACCTGTTGCTAGACTTGAAGCTATTTGAATACTACTTGCTTATGCTAATCATCATAACATCATCTTATATCACATGGATGTCAAAAGTGCATTCCTCAATGGTAAGCTTGAGGAAGAAGTATATGTTGCTCAGCCCCCAGGTTTTGAGGATCCAAAGAATCCAGACAAAGTCTTCAGACTCAAAAAGGCTCTCTATGGTCTCAAGCAAGCCCCTCGGGCATGGTATGATACATTGAAGGAATTCCTCATGAAGGAGCACCTGTTTAAATCCTATGATAATGAACTATTTGTGTGCCAGATATATGTCGATGATATCATATTTGGCTGTACTGACAAACGTTACAGTGATGAATTTGCTTATATGATGAGTGAAGAATATCAGATGTCTATGATGGGGGTGCTGAAATTCTTCTTAGGTCTTCAAATTCGTCAACAACGCAATGGAATCTTCATATCACAGGAGAAATAACTCAAGGATGTTCTGAGGAAATTCGACATGCATGAATGCAAAGGTGCCAAGACTCCAATGCCTAGCAACGGCCACCTCTGGACTGACGAATATGGTAAAGAATTCGATCAACAGATATATCGCTCCATGATTGGCTATTTACTATATTTATGTGCATCTAGGCCCGATATAATGCTTAGTGTTTGCATGTGTGCACGTTTTCAAGCAAAACCGAAGGAATCACACCATAAGGCTGTGAAGCATATTCATCGATACTTAGCTCACACACCAACACTAGGATTATGGTACCCCAAGGGCTCAAATCTTCATCTTGTGGGATGTTCTGATCCTGACTATGCTGTTGACCATGTGGATCGCAAATCAACCTATGGAACATGTCATTTCCTCGAAAGATCACTAGTCTGCTGGTCCTCAAAGAAGCAGAACTGCGTTTCTCTCTCCACTGTTGAAGCTGAGTACATTGTTGCTGGTTCATGTTGTGCTCAATTGCTATGGATTAAGCAAACCATCAAGGACTACGGTATCAACATGAAGAATGTGCATATCTACTGCGACAATGAGAGTGCAATCAAGATTGCATATAACCTAGTACAACACTCGAAGACCAAGCACATCCACATTCGTCATCATTTTCTTCGGGACCATGTCCTCAAGGGCAATATCCTCATTGACCATGTGAAGACTGATGATCAACTGGCAGATATCTTCACTAAGCCATTGGATGAGAAAAGGTTTTGCAAGTTGCGGTGTGAGCTAAATATCTTAGAATCTTCAAATGTTTTGTAAAAACATGCACACATCCTAACACTTATGCCAAATTGATGAATTAGATGTGCAACACACGATGAATCGATTTTCTTCAACCAATGAAGAATATCACTCTTAGTGTGAGGAAATCAACGAAGAAATTGATTCTCAGGGCCCTATGTCAATTGTACGCAGCATCTGAAATCAACATTCTTATATGGTGGGTTACCCCACCACCCAACTTGAAATTCCTCAAGTTGAATTTCTTCAAAGCTGAATTTCTTCAAAAGTTGATTTTCTTCAAAAGAGTTGTTCTTCAAACTTGTTTTTCTTCAAAACTGAAATTCATCATCATGACGCTTTGTCACAAATCCTCAAGTTAATTAAAATCTTCAAAAACACTTGATGTTTTTCGTTTACCTAGATAGACTGTGATGTCAAAGTCCTCAACAACATTCACTTATAGCTATTTCATCAATTTGATATTTCATCTAAGTGAATGTGATCGGACCCTACTTTCCCTCTATGCCACTCTCACCCAGTCTATTCAATTCTTCATATGCGTTCTACTTGAAACTTTGTTCAAAATCCTCACTGCGTCCTTGTCAGTTGATGATTTTGTAACAAAATCCTCAAATCTTGAAAAATATTTTTTTACACAGTAACTGAACCCCACTTTCCCTGTTCGGAGAACCACGATCTCCACCGCTTCGGTCGTGGGCTACACGTGTCTTGCGTAGACATAGAGACACGGGCTATTTGGTCTGATACTTTCGCGCCAACAATTACCACCTGGCTATAAATATGTCCCCATCTCCCTTCGATAAAATCTTCTTCGTCAAATCGCCCTGCTACTACAGCAAAGCTCAAAAGCCCTAGCGCCACTGCTAGAAGTCTCGACGCCGGCGAGGAAAAGCTTGACTTCCTCAACCTCTCCATCGCCAAAATCACGCCGGAACCGGATCATCTTCGTCCGCCGCCGTCGTAGCTGTCCTCTGTTGCCGAGTTAGGGCGCAGTGGACTCGCACCGAAGAACATCTACTGCTACTTCCTTCTCTGTTCTTCGTGCGCTCTATATAGGGTAAATAAAACCCTATTTTTACAGCTCTTTCGATCTACTATTTTACCTTAGATGTGTGAAATATGTTTTTCCTCAAGTATCCATCAGTATCTTTTCCTTAGACACTGCTTATTCCTCAACTATTGATGAATTTCACTAAGCATCTAAAAATCTGCACAAGATTCCTCAACTATGCAAATTTTTGAATCTGTACAACTCTGGAACCCAAGAACAGTGTGCTTAGACGAATTCCTCATCCACTGGTCAAATTCCTCAACTTTTTTTTTCATTTCATCAAATCTGTGAACGCATATCACCTCTCCAAATTCCTCGCAACTATACTCTGTTCACAGGTACGAAAATGTCAGTTGATGAATCTCTAGGTTCTCATCAACTTAACTCATTTGCAGCGTTTCTTGAAGAAAATGTGCAAGTTTCATTAGAATCCTCAAGAGTTCAATTTCCTCAGCAAAAGCCTCAGCTGAAGAAAATGGAAGATGAAAGGAAGCAAAAGGGTGGCAAGAAGCTCGACCAGAACACTGCCATTGATATCCCTGATGATATATACTTGGAATACTGCACGCCTGATGCGCAAGAGACTATGCCCAAGAGGAAGATAAGGCTTCAAAAGATAGAACACTGATGGGCTAAGGAGTGGAAAGAATACAGATTTGTCACTCCCAAGTACGCGAAGAAATTCGCTCTGGAGCCTCCTGGCAAACAGCCTCCTCTTGAGGATTATCAGGATGCACACCCCTCAAGTCTCAAGACAATTGATGACTATCCTGAAGAAAAGTCAAAACATTTGTCAAGGCTTCAGAAGCAAGCAGAAGCCGCCGTGAGGAAATTCAATGAAGAATCTGCTGCTGCTGCAACTGCCGCCGCCTCCTCTGCAGCTGAAACTTCTGGTACGGCCATTCCTCAAATGAAATCTGTGCCACCGAAACCAAAGGCTTCAAAGCCTCGGGAGAAAATGCCTCAGAAAGCTGCACCAGCATCCGCACCAAAACCCTCAGCACCACCAAAGGCTTCAAAGCCTGAACAGAAGCAGATTATGAAGCAACTTCCTACTGTCTCCAGCTCTTATATTCCATCTGCAACAAGCTCCGAGACAAAGTCTTCACAAACTCCAATGAAGACTAAGGTGACTGATGGGAGAGGAACTAGACCAAGCCCTAGCAAAATCATCAAAGTCCCTTCTACATCAGAAGGTAATGATGAATATGATGATGAGACACTGCAAGCCATCATCAAAACACAAGCAGGAGAGGGTTGCATAAGCTTCAGGCATCTCCATTCCTCTGGCCATGGACCCGAAAGTCCTCTTGGATTACATCAACATATGGTATGAGGACCCCAACACTCCTATCGATGATTTGAAGCTTCCCCCAGGCATCAGCCACATGGTGGCCACATTCATCAACGAGGCCAAGTGGAAGGACCAGCAAGCCAAACAAGCTAAGGTTGCGAAGCTCAAAAAGGAGAAATTCCTCAGACATAATCTCCTCAACCTGACGCATGATGCACTTGTGTCCACATAGGCAGAATTGAAGACTTTGACTGACAAGTACACTAAGCTCTCTGATCGTCAAAGTCTCAAGAACAATTTCATCAAACTTGCTAGTAATGCAGTTGATGATTACAACAAGAAGGCTGCCCCTCCAGCAATAACACCTCAGCCTCAGATTGAGGAACCAGCTGATGAAACTGCTCATGCTGAGGAAATCCCTCACAAAAGCCGTGCTGATGAACTGGCTATTGAGGAAATTACCAAGGAAAATCCAGCTGATGACTCTGCTCCAGCTGAAGAAACTGCTTCAGCTGAGGAAACTGCCAGGACAGATGTGTCTCCGCCTCCTGAAGAGAAAACATCTTCACCAAAATCTTCAAAAGTGAAGAAAATGACTCCGTCTGCATCAGACGTGAAGAAGACCAGAGCTGCTGAAAAGGAAGCCAAGAAGAGAAAAGCTTCCTCAGCAGAAGAATCAACTAAGGCCAAGCGCCTCAAATCTCTTGATCAAAATGCACCTCTGGATCCTGTGCCTCTCAACGTTGCTCCATCTTATGAGATGACTCCCTTCGAAAGCGAAGACAAGTAGCACTTGGCTGATGAGGAAATGAAGCATGCTGAGTCTGAGGAACATACTTATGAGGAAATTCGGATTGATGATAGTCCTCAGACCTTCATTCCTCCTAAAGAAACTGCTCAAGGATCAGCTGAACCAGTTGATGAATCTGGCTCCTCCACCAAGAAAACCCCTCAAGCTGAGGAAAAACAAAGCAAAAACCCTCAACCTGAAGAAAATCAAATCCTAAGCAAAATCCTCAACCTGAGGCTCAGGATGAAGCAATTCCTCCTCCTAGGCAGAATTGTCAACCAGGGGCTCCCGTTGATGACGTTCCTCAACCAGAGCAAGCTCCTCATCCTGAAGCACAAGCAGATGAAATTCCTCATCCTGAGGAGCATGCTGAGGAAAATGCCCCTGCACTAAATCCATAAAATGCTCTTGTCGTCATCAATCCAGAAACTGGGATGATTGTCTCTCCTGAAGGGAAGAAGCAAGACCTCTAGCCGATGCAGCGTCAGCCGTTCTCCAAGCGGCCAAAGTTTCAAAAGGAATCCTTGTTTGAAGAACGCATGTACTTCATCGGAGAAAATCCCTATGACAAGCCTCGCATCAGGTATCTGAAGTTTTGGACCAGGACACAACTCAACTACTATGCATCTGGGCTGTGTGGAAGAAACAAGATTTTCCAGCACAGGCATATTCCTCATGTTGAGCTTGAAGAAATTTCGTGCTTTGCTCCAGTCCTCAACGTTCTTCATGAAGAAGAACTGCTCCCCATGTGCTCTGATATCTGCGATTGGAACAACGGCATTGTTTTTCAATTCTATGCAACTGTGCTCATCTCTGGAGATCCAACTGATATCAACACTTGGGTGCTGGATTGGATGACGCAGCACACACACTTCAAGGCTCCTGCCAATGAGCTGTGGCGAGAACTTCCTGTGCCAATTCCCTCAGAGCAGACAGTAAAGTTGTATGATGAACGAAAGCTGCCAAACAAGCTAATGGAAGTCCTCATGAAGCCTTTGGCCAAGGGGCAACCACCAAGAACAATCTTCCTGGTCCATGAGCTGAAGTATGAACCAAGGACGGTTTACAGAATCCTCTGCAGTGTTCTTGCGCCTATCAAGGGTCATGATGCTGAAGAAGACGTCGTAGGCATCATGAAGAATATCCTCTTCAACATCATCCATGGCATTCCCATCAACATCCATGATTTCTTCTTGAGGACTCTGGCAGAAAATGCTATGTCGCCTTTTGACCTGAAGATTTACGCTCCATGGATCATGAGATTCATCAGACGCAGGTCAGGCATCAACTATCACGCTGATTTCAACAATCATCAAGGTTATATGCCTCCTCTAAGGGTCAACAAGAAGACTTTCGAGCCTGTTTAAGGAAAAGTCAAGTCTGTTATTGATGAAGGCAGTCGGCCCCTTGATGGCCAGTTCCGAGAGCCAGATGCATATTCTCATGGGATGACAGTGAAACCCATCCACCAAGTCCTGTTGCTCCAGGGGTGATGAATACCAAAGAGCTTCTTCTCAGTCTTCACCAAAATGTTGATCGGAATCACAAGTGGGTCAAACGCCAGTTCGGTGCCATTGTGAAAACCCTCAATGAAACACAGAATGCCATGAAGCTTAAACATCATTATCTTCATGAGGTTTTTGATCGCACCAGGGCTACATTGGCTCATTTGAAGACTCGAGCAGAACTTAAAGAATTGGAGCTTGCACAGGACTTCGACTGGTCGTGGCCACCAAAGAAGAAATTCAGGCCGATTCCAGTTCCAGACCTTGAGGATAGTTCGTTTTCTTCATTCCGCACTGCTGAATCAGATGAAGACCAACAAGATACTGCCACTGGTCCAAGGAGGAAGTCTGCTCCCAAGAATCCTCACGCGTCTTCCTCAACTGCCATGAAGTAAAAATCTTCCCGGGGCGTTAGTCCTTAGTTTGTCCCTTTTTTGTCACTTGATGACAAAGGGGGAGAAATATGAGAGTTAGTCTTCACGTGGGATATATTTTGGGGTCTTATAGACTTTATTTAAGTTGCAAACTCTTGGCTTTTCTGAAGTGTTTTATGTAATGAGTTGTAACTTAAGCCCGATGGTACTGTGACGCTTTTGAACGTTTTTCTTCACATGCTTATTCCTCAAAATTTTAATGCACGCATGCTGGAATTCGTCCGATACCATTTGTCATCATGCATCCTCAATTTCTTCATACTATATGTCGTATGTATGCATGATTTACAAGACTCAGGGGGAGATCTCCATGATATAAATCATCAATGTGCATTTGCTGTGAAAAGCAAAATCCTCAAGATATGCACATCTTCACGGGGAGTCTCTCTGAATCTTGATTTCAAATTCCTCAAATGAGTATTTACACTTCATACTTTTATCCCCGTTGAAGACTTAACCTAATTGTCATCAACCACCAAAAAGGGGGAGATTATAAGTGCATCTAGTGCCCCTTAGTGATTTTGGAGGTTTGAAGACTTATAGGTTAAGTATCTAATGTGTTCATAAGTGTACACAGGATCTATAAGTCGCTGAGGAGTTTGAAATATTCGATGGATATCGACCGCTAAAAATGTATATCTTCGGCTGAAGAAATTGGTCTGAAGCTGAAGAATTGAGTCGCGAAGGAATTGCGATGAAATTGAAGATGAGGAATTCGGTGTGTCCTGAAGAAAAACAAGCTGAAGATTTTGAAGCATGAAGATTTATTCTATCTGTTTTATTTTCTTCACTTTTGAGTCATAGGAACACCGTACTGTTAAAGGGGGTCAATGTAATACGTCGGAATGAATTTCCTCATGATGCTCAACCCAAGCCTATTCCTACCAAAAGCCTCAAGTGAGGAATATGAGAGACATGAGGACTCTCACAGTTGAGGGTCCCGACCGTTACCGCAAGTCACACCACATTATTGGTCTTATCCACACAAATGGTCATATTATTTAAGGGCATTAATGTCAAATCATGTTGGGATGCTCCCGGGCTATAAATAGCCGCCCCCACAACCATTAGCTGGTTGGCTGCTCCGTTGGAAAGTGACACTTGTCATAAGAGCAAGCCAAATTCCTCAGAGTCTTCAAGAGTAATTCATCAGTGAGAAAATACCCGAAACACCAAACCACAAACCAAAACTTGACATAGTCCTCCGGACGCACATTGCTACACTCGAAATGTTTGTTCATATCACAGATCAAATCTTCTGCATCAAATGGCTGGTCGCAAGAAGTGAACGCCTTTGGTTGATTCCACAGGAACTGGCTCAGATTGGCAAAGTGATTGCCACCCTGCTGGAAATTGCCCTGCTATTGATTGGCTCTCTCCTGGATCAACTGTAACAGCATCTGAGTGTTAGCATTTGTAGCAGCCATGACCGCTTGCCAGGCCTCAGCAGGAGGAGGTGGCGGCGGCGGGTTCTCCGGAGGAGGAGGTGGCGGCGGCACATCCTCACGCCCTAGGTTCTGACGAGTTGGTGGAGCCATCCTGAAGACAGACAACATATTAGTCCACAGAATAAATTGAAGATAATGCTGAATCAAAAGATAGGAATATCTGAACAGAATTTAGCATTGCACTCGAACAACATAGCAAGAGTGCATCCTCAAAGTAACAGACAACAAAATTCCGATAAGGACCACTGCAAACAAGTGTGAGCTAGAATTTCTCGGAACAAACATACGATCGAGATTTCCCCAAACCTCAATCAAGCGTCTGTAGGAAGATAGTCCTATAAGATACTACTTGAAATCCGACCTATGAATTCTCGAAATAATTGGTCATGCAATCTGGTACACGGATACAAGGAGTATTTCACACAACTCCTAAACTAACCCGTGACCTGTATCACATCCTTCGACACACAACCAGCATCTCGGACCTTCATCTACAACAGATCCTCGTGATCACAACGATACCAAGTGTGGTAGTACCCCCGAACAATCTGCACCAGTACTGGGGACATCGAGGTTATCTCACCACTACCAGTATTGAAGCAGTAACGAACACCCTCCGTTCTTAGATACTCAGAAATCTGAATGATGGCGATGTGCGCGGGAATCCCCTGGAGCTCAACTCCACTGAGACTTAGAGCAGATAGGAGGCACCAGGACAGGATTCCGTCACATCGAAATCATATAGATTTCACAAATACCCGCGTGATCCTAAAAAAATTTTGAGCGAGAAAAGGAGTAGAGTTAAAGATTTCCTACGACGGGAACCTCACCAGAGCATAGAAGAGGAGAAAAAAGAATCCTACCCTCCGATATAACTAAGACTCAAAACATTTTCTAGTCTCGACTCTGCCAAGTACGGTCACACAAAGGATCCTATGGTCGTAAGGCTCTGATACCAACTTGTAACGACCAAGATGCGGTCCTTTCCGATCTAGGGATCGAGGCCCCGAATTGGAAAGGAGCGGATCTAAGCGTCTCGCAAACAGGTAACACAACACATACATAATAATAAAGATAGACAATCAGGGATTCAATTTCCTTCTCATAAATATCTCAGAGTACATCACACATACAACCAAGGTAATTCCGCTATGGACTACAGAACATAGAAAGGCTATGCTACCCTGCCTGCAGGCCCACGATCACGACCACGCCTCAATCTTCTGGATAGTTCACGTAAAGGCGGTCTGTCTCCTCGTCGTACTACCACGCCGGCTGAGTGCCGTCGGGATCATCTGTCTCTGGGGTACCTGAACCTGTTGGGATTTTGGAGGAATCCGTGAGCCACGGGGACTCAGCAATCTAAGACCTTGGTGCCAGAACTAGTCAAGTTATTAGGTAGGATAAGGTGAAGTGTTTAAGGTTGCAGCATCCTAAGCTTGATTTAGTGGCTAACTTACGTAGAACATGAATGAGAGTGGACTATACTAGCGGTCGTGAATACTTGATCACTATGTGATCCGGAACACCTACCTACTTCATTCATAACCACACCGTGTTCCCGATCGAAGAGAGATCTTCGAGGGGGCAGTCACGGTTACGCACACACTTGGCAATTTTATTAGCTTAAGTTTAAGTTATCTAATACCGGATGTTAACAAAATATTCCAAGTTGCCACATAACCGCGGGAACGGCTTTCCGAAAGATTAAACCCTGCAGAGGTGCTCCAACTAGTCCATCACAAACGTACACAGGCCGCAAAGTAATCCTCTATCACGAATCTCGTGATCTCGTCGGATTCCTTAGAGGAAAACCTCAACTATGGGGAAAACCAAAGCTTCACTGGGATTCCTATACGCAAGATATATCGCTAAGGTAAGACAAGGCTAGCAAGACCTCCCGGTGTGTCGACGACCCGATAAGAGCCGCGTATCTCAGTCTCAGGACAACACCGTCTATGCAAAGTGGACAAGGACCAAAACTCAAGTTTCCCTGGGGTGGTCTTGTCGACTGCTAGGTGATTGGACCAACACTCATGAGGAGCACTGGCCTGGGTTGTTGATTAAATTCCTCGGGGTAGCTATTCCCTATGCAGGTTATTAAGTGATTAGCAAATAAAACCAACGTTGGGTCCTGCCGGACAAGCCTTAGCACTACGCGATTTATCGAGGGGATCCCCATAACAACCCCGAACGTGTTTGGAGTGATCAATATGGAATCAAACACCGGTAGCCGGTAACTAAGGCGGCAATAACGGAACAAAGCACCCGACAAAAGGCTAGGCCTTCCGTCATTTGCCTAGTATATAGGTGCATTAATTAAATAACAGAATTTAAGATAATGATATCAAGCTTATATTATCACATGAGTCAAAGCACCTGCATGTAGCAACACTAACATTAGTAGCTGAGCAAAGCCTACTTAGCCATTCAAGATTTGCTAGGAAGGGATCAGTGTATGGGTTCATGGCATATCAAGAGGAAATTTAATTCAGTGGTAGGCAGCGAGCAATATGACATGGAAAACGCAAACTAGCATAACAAGTCTAGAGATGGAATCAAGGTCATATCATCTTGCCTGTGATATCCTCAGCTTGGAATGGTTCTTGTTCGTCCTGCACGTACTCTCCCGAATCCACGTACTCGTTCTCCGATCCCGGTGCTACCCAACATAAGAATAACATCCAATGAACAACAGCACCTCAAGATGCAACAAGCACATGATGCATGAGATGAACAATGAGCATGCATCACTATTTCTATCACTAGCACAAGCAAAAGAAGCTAATACAAGTTTCTGGACAGAACTGTACCATAAGCTATTTTGACATGCATGAGAATGACATGATCAGATGCGTCTCGTGAAAGCGATGCAAAACCATATAAATAACATAACAAGCAGAGCTACGGATCAACGGGAATCAACGAAACAAGATATGATGCCCTACGTGTCAAAATCTTCACCACACACTCAAATGGCACAAATCTGGTCTTCCCAGGTTGCCAAGACATATAACAACCCAACATGAATGCATTGGAGCAAGGAAGAACACCACAACATCAACTAAGCCCTCATAATCATCAAAATGGCAAAACTACATAATCTGCCATAAACTGCATCTTAGCACTTTATGAGCTACATGCAACATAGCTACAGCCCTCCAAATGTGACAAATAATATATGTGTCTGTAGCCAACCAAGAATACTACAAGCACAAGCAAGAATCACACAAAAAGGAATTAAACACAGGAAGACACAAGGCTGCAAAATTCCTGCACCTGACTTTCTGTCTTTGTTCTGAAGCTTTTTGGCAGCAGCCAAAACAGAACCTGGAGGACTCCAAATGGGATTAAATTTAACAGGGAGCTTCACAAACATATCAGGTCCAAATTCCTAGCACTAAACTAAGGCTAGATCGCAACACAATGACCAGCACAACCTCATCTACAGGATTAGAAAATAATTCCAGATTCTCACACTTGGGCTCAACCTATTCCAAAAGCTCATGCCCTTGGGCTTAACCTGTTCCATGGAAACAAAGATAAAACTTGCAACATATCTGAATATGTTAACTCCATAAAGTATCCTAATGGTAAAACTAACTTTACCACTGGATTCCTTGGGAGATTCTACCCCAAAATCAAATATAATATGTGGGCACTTACTTGGAACAAGTGACCACAAATTAAGGAAGAGGAAACTACTACAAATCATGCCTAGTGAACAGTGCATCATTTCATGTAGTTTCACTATATCAACTACTACATGGTTGACCTCATGTGCACAATGACAAAGTGACATGGGGGTTTGAACCCCATGTTTGTGTCATGCACATCAACTTCACAACCACTTCTACCAAGCTATCCATACATACAGATCACCATGCCCTCTTAGATATGCACATGAGGAGGAGCACAAGTGTTGCAAAGTGGGGCTATTTTCTCCAATGCATAACATCAACTCATATGCATATCACCTAGAAGAAACCACACCACCTACACATGCTAGCAACACAATAGAATGCTAACACATGCATAAGGCACTTACACACACATGCATACCTACACTAGCAACACCTCATGTGTGTGCAACACTCACACACACATGCACATATCTTGCCACCTATCTAGACACACAAGCAAAAGAACACACACCACCTACACTTGCAACAATTACAATGGAGGCACCACACACACATACCTCTCACAAGAACACATACACGCATCACATCATATGGCCATTCTATAGCAACAAAGAAAAACAATAAAATGCCCTCTGCCATCTAAGTTTAATGCACAAACATCATGCAAGCAAAAGAGAAAAAAGGAAACATAAATAACAGAGAAAAGAAAAGAAAAAAGGGCACCCTGGGGGTTGAACCCCTGTGCCTCTGGTGTGCAACTCTGCAGCACACCACTGGGCTGAGAGGCCCTTGCTCGACAGATAAGGGCAAGGGAGCAGGGTATGCTCTCTGTTGGCTACTGTGCAGGTTAAAAAAATGGCGTCAAGGGGGATCGAACCCGCGTCCTCACCACAGGCACACCACACCACATACCACTGGGCTACGCTACGATGCTTGACGGAACAAGGGTATAAAACAAGGTAACTACGAGGGCACCCTGACCTGCTCTGAACACAGAGACGGCGACGACAGCAAGGTCGCCGTGCTCTCTGCTGCTGCTGTTGCTGCACGAAGAGAGGGAAGTGCCCCTGCTGGTGCTTGACGCTACGCGGGAAGCAAGGCCCTGCTGCTATGCGCATCCACAGCCACTACGTGCCACATCTACTGCACCACTACAACTACTGCTGCTGCCCTGCTACTAAAGAGAAGCACGCGAGCACGTCGTCGGATCCAGGGCGATCTAAGGGGGCAGAAGGTAGGGGAGGTGCACCTCACCTTGGGAAGGAAGGGGGAAGCCGATCGGAGAAGGAATAAGCCCCGGATGATGAAGAAGATGCTGGAGGAGTCCCTGCCCTGTCGAACCGAAGAAGAGGTCGGAGAGACCACCGGGGCCGAGCAGTTGACGAGGTCGAGGCCGTCGGTGCAGTCGTTCCCCTGGGCTCCTAGCGCCGAGAATGGAGCGCAGGAACCTTCCCCGAGCCCCCGGACATGGTCGCCGACGATGCTCGACGGAGATGGCGGGGGTAGACGCGGCGGGGCTGCTCTCTCCTCTCTGCTAACTCCCACAGAGATCTTACGTGACAGAGGAGAGGGGGAGAGAGATGGGGAAAGGAAGGTGGCGGTGGAGGCTGAGGGGGAAAGGGAAACCCTAGGCCGAGGGGGGCACGGACGCCAATGCTTTAAGGGCCCCCTCGACGTTAGTGAAACGGCGGCTGCGCGTTCTCTTTGCTAAGCCTGACGGAAGGAGCGGAGGGGGAGAGAGTAGACGACGTCAGGTAGGAGAGGTAAGCGTGGGACTGGGCTTAGCGCGGGGAGAGGGGTACTGGGCCGCCAGGGGGGAGTGAGCCCACCTGGGGCGGCACTTAAGAGAGAAGAAAAACCCTGGTGTTTTTATTTTAACAGAAAAACCAGAGATCAAAGAAATGCACAGGGAAAACTACTGGGGATAAAAATACAACAAAAATGCCCCTGTGCTTGGAAAAATCTAACCTATTTGAATAAAATGCAAAATAATATTAGGGGCAAATGAATATTTACAAAACAGCAATATGTGGGTTGTTTTGTAATTATTTTACACCTTTTTAATCCGCTTTTAAAACAACAACTCCACATCTTCATATCCACCACAAAACATTCTAAAACACGGGCATTTTTGAATCAAGGATGGGACAAGTAAATATTTCACTAGGGAATAAGAGAGAGGAGGGGTTTGCAACCAAAGGGTTTTGCAAAGAGCACCACCACACTACCACTTCTACCTATCACCACAACCATATATGCACCCACATCACAAGAACACACAAGACCCCACATCATCACTACCACCTTGCAATCACAAGACACAATGAAACATGGAAGAGATGATATGACATGCATGCATGCAAGGAAGAAAAATACAAGGGACATCACATGAAGTCATGGCACGAAAAATGATATCATCACATCTCTGACAAGGTGGACCCACTTGCAATAGGTTCCAAATAGGGAAGGTTTACACTTGGGGCACTACAAACTCTCCCACACTACAAAGAAGATCTCGTCGTCGAGATCTAAGACTGAAAGAAATCGGGAAATTCAGAACGGAGGTGATCCTCGCGTTCCCACGTAGCCTCTTTATCGGAATGGTGTGACCACTGCACTTTGAGAAATCTGACAGTCTTGTTACGGTTCTTGCGCTCAGTCGCCTCGAGAACTGCAACTGGATGCTCACGATAAGAAAGGTCAGGCTGAAGGTCGATATCTTGAATATGCACAGTGCGTTCGGGGGTCTTGAAACACCTCCGAAGCTGAGAAACATGGAACACATCATGGACGTTTGCAAAGGTTGATGGAAGCTCGAGCTAGTACGCAAGGTCACCTCTCTTGCCAACCACTCTGAATGGACACAAAGCGAGGCGCAAGCTTGCCTTTGATGCCAAAGCGTTGCATACCCTTCATAGGCGACACCTTGAGATAGAGAAAGTCATCAAGCTCATAAGACATGTCATGGTGCTTGCTATCATAATAGCTCTTCTGACGGGACTGAGCTGCTCCGAGGTTGTCGTGAATGATCCGACACATCTCCTCAGGTTCTTCTATCATATCATTCCCAAGGATCTGACGCTCGCCAGTCTCGGACCAGTTGAGCGGAGTACGACACTTCCTGCCATAGAGAATTTCAAATGGAGCCTTGGAACAACTAGCTTGATAACTGTTGTTATACGAGAACTCCGCGAAAGGCAACCAATCTTTCCACTTCATGCCAAAAGAGATAACACAGGCTCTCAGCATATCCTCAAGAACTTGATTCACTCTGTCCACTTGACCAGTAGTCCGAGGATAGAATGCTGTGCTGAAGTGGATCTTCGTACCCATAGCAGACTTAAAGGAGTCCCAGAACTTGGAAGTGAAGATACTTCCGCGATCTGAAGAGATCATCATAGGTACGTCGTGCAGAGAGACAGTCCTGGAGGTGTACAACTCTGCTAGCTGAGCTGCTGAAATGGACTCCTTGACTGGAAGAAAATGAGCCACTTTACTCAACTTGTCGATGACGATGAAGATAGCATCATTGCCCTTCTTGGACTTCGGAAACCCAGTGACGAAATCCATCTCAATGTGATCAAACTTCAACTCGGGAATCGGCAAAGGCTGCAAGACGCCTGCTGGGCGTTGATGTTCTTCTTTCACTCTTCGACATACATCACACTCGTTTACGAACTCAACAATCTCACGTTTCATACGAGTCGACCAGAATGTCTGCTTCATGTCATGGTACATTTTGGAGCTCCCAGGATGAATAGAGAGCAGAGAGTTATGAGCTTCTTCCATAATCTCCTTCCTGAGATCACCTTTCGGGACGACAAGGCGATCCTCGAAAAACAACGTGTCCCTCGCATCAAAAGTGAAGCACTAATACTTGGGGAGACTCTTTCTCACGCCAATCTTGACCTTCTTCACCATAGCGTCAAGAAGCTGAGCAGCTCTGACCTGATCTTCCAAGGTAGGAGAGATCTGAAGGTTCGCAAGAGATCCCTGAGGTACTAGCTGAAGATTGAGCTTCCTCAAAGACTCACAAAGACCCGGCTCGAGAGGTTGCAGAATCAGACTGTTGCAATATGCCTTCCTGCTCAGAGCATCCGCCACAACATTTGCCTTGCCTCGCGTGTACTCAACACTCGGATTAAAATCCTGGAGCATTTCCACCCAACGTGTTTGCCGAAGATTCAAGTTAGGCTGAGTGAAGATGTACTTGAGACTCTTGTGATCGGTGAAAACTTCAACCTTACGTTCCAACAAGAGATGTCTCCAAGTTATCAAGGCGTGTACCACAGCCTCTAGCTTGAGATCATGCACAAGATAGTTCTTCTCCGCATGCTTCAACTGCCTGGAGGTATAAGCAACCACCTTTTTATCTTGCATCAAAACTGCACCAAGACCCTGAAGAGAAGCGTCGCAATAGACCTGATACGGCTTGGAATCATCCGTAGGGGCCAAGACCGGAGTAGAGTTAAGCTTCTCTTTGAGTGTATCGAAAGCCAGTTGACACTCTGGAGACCAAGCATACTTAACACCCTTCTGAAGAAGACTAGAGAGCGGCTTGGCGATCTTGGAGAAGTTCTCAATGAATCTTCTGCAATATCCAGCAAGTCCGAGAAAGCTTCGAAGCTGCTTCACATTCTGCGGAGGCTCCCATTCAACAATGGCTTGAAACTTGGACGGATCAACCTTAATGCCCTCAGCAGATATAATATGCCCAAGATAAACCACTTCTTTCAGCCAGAACTCGCACTTGGAAAACTTGGCATGCAACTTGCACTCTCTCAGCTTATCAAGCACCAATCTGAGATGTACTTCATGATCTTCCCCAGTCTCGGAAAAGACCAGAATGTCGTCGAGATAGAGCAAGAGAAATTCATTCTTGTATGGGGAGAAAATATAGTTCATCAATCGACAAAATGTCAGAGGAGCATTTGCCAGACCAAAAGACATGACCGTATACTCATATGAGCCAAAACTAGTCCTGAAGGCCGTCTTCGGAATGTCTTCGTCGCGCGTGCGAATTTGATGATAGCCCATTCTGAGATAAAGCTTGGAGAATACTTTAGCACCTCTCAACTGTTCGAACAACTCAGTTATGTTCGGAAGTGGATATTTCTTCTTGATTGTCTTCTTGTTCAATGGACGGTAATCGACACACAGCCGGTTCGTGCAATCCTTCTTCTTGACAAACAGAACACCACAGCCCCACGAAGACGAGCTCGGTCTGATCAAACCCACACGCTCCTGCTCATCGAGTTGCCTCTTAAGTTCCTTCAATTCTTCTGGACCCAGCTTGTACGGCCGTTTGCACACTTGCTCTGTGCCTGGCTCAAGCTCAATGAAAAACTCAACTTCACGGTGCGGAGGCATGACTGGCAGCTCTTTAGGAAACACATCTTGATATTTGCAGAACACTGGGACTTGCTCAATAGGATTGATCTCACCCTTTTCATTCAAGGAGAACATACAGATTGTATCATAATCGTGCGCCGCGAATATAATCACATCCTTCGAAGAGTGGGTAAGATTCACTTCTTTAGCTTCACAATCAATTGACGCCTTGTTCATGGCCAAACAGTCCATACCAAGAATCAAGTCGATGTCGGAATTGCCCAAGACAATAAGAGAAACCAGAAAAGCATAAGCACCCATCTTGACAGAAACGTCCGGAACCACCATGTGAGAATTCAAGATCTTACCCGGAGACACAATTGAAAGAGGCTTAAGAAAATCACGAGTAGGGAACCCATGCTTAAATGAGAATGGCCTTGAGATAAACGAATGCGATGCACCAGAATCAAATAACACTTTAGCAGGAATATGATTAACGAGGAGGTTACCCATGATCACATCAGAGGAGTTGTCTGCTTCAGCTGCGTTCACCATGTTGACTCGAGCTGATCTGGGGTTGAATTTGACAAGAGCGTTGCTTGGAGGTTTGCCTGGAGGAGGAGGCGGCAGACCGAGCTGAGAAGTACATTTGTTGACATAGTGACCCTTCTGCCCGCACTTGTGACAAGTGACATCTGCTGGCTGCCGGTACTAAGTCTGAGGAGGCCCTTGCTTCTGATGCTGGTATCTCTGCTGGAAGCTAGGGTTGGGTGGGTGGGAAGAACCACGACCACCTGAGTGCTTCAGCTGCTGTGAGTGTCGAGGAGGAGGAGGAGAAACCCAAAACCTCTTTTGCTTCTGAACCACCTGAGTTGAGGAAGAGCTGGAATCTCTGAAGCGCTTCTTGGAATTTTCCACCCTGAGCAAGACTGCCTCTGCTCTGAGAGCTAGGTTGTAGAACTTGTCAAACTCCTCAGGATCGTGCAAGGCAAGAGCTAACTACAAGTCTTCCTTCAAGCCACCCCTGAACTGGTAGATCTTGCTCTTCTGATCCGGGATATCCTGCAGCGCGTAACGGGCCAGCTCGTGGAACTCGACATTGTACTTGTACACGGAATTGCCGCCCTGCTTCAAACGCCTGAACTTCTCACGCATCTCCTCTACAAAACTGGAAGGGATGTAGTGGGACCTGAAGTCCCGACAAAACTTGTCCCAAGACATCACCCTGGCGCCTCTGGAGTCCTTGAGCTGCTGCCACAATATAGAAGCCTGTCCCTTCAACTGAAATGTTGCAATCTTGACATAGTCCTCCGGTCGCACATTGCTACACTCGAAATGTTTGTTCATATCACGGATCCAATCTTCTGCATCAAATGGCTGGTCGCAAGAAGTGAACGTCTTTGGTTGATTCGACAGGAACTGACTCAGATTGGCAAAGTGATTGCCACCCTGCTGGAAATTGCCCTGCTGTTGATTGGCTCTCTCCTAGATCAACTGTAACAGCATCTGAGTGTTTGCATTAGTAGCAGCCATGACCGCTTGCCAGGCCTCAGCAGGAGGAGGTGGCGGCGGCGGGTTCTCCGGAGGAGGAGGTGGCGGCGGCACATCCTCACGCCCTAGGTTCTGATGAGTTGGTGGAGCCATCCTGAAGACGGACAACATATTAGTCCACAAAATAAATTGAATATATTGCTGAATCAAAAGACAGGAATATATGAACAGAATTTGGCATTGCACTCGAACAACATAGCAAGAGTGCATCCTCAAAGTAACAGACGACAAAATTCCAATAAGGACCACTGCAAACAATTGTGAGCTAGATTTGCTCGGAACAATCATACGATCGGGATTTCCCCAAACCTCAATCAAGCGTCTCTAGGAAGATAGTCCTATAAGATACTACTTGAAATCCCACCTATAAATTCCCGAAATAACTGGTCATGCAATCTGGTACACGGATACAAGGAGTATTTAACACAACTCCTAAACTAACCCGTCACCTGTATCACATCCTTCAACACACAACCAGCATCTCGGACCTTCATCTAAAACAGATCCTCGTGATCACAACGATTCCAAGTGTGGTAGTACCCCCGAACAATCTGCACCAGTACTGGGGACATCGAGGTTATCTCACCACTACCAGTATTGAAGCAGTAACTAACACCCTCCGTTCTTAGATACTCAGAAATCTGAATGATGGCGATGTGCGCGGGAATCCCCTGGAGCTCAACTCCCCTGAGACTTAGAGCATATAGGAGGCACCAGGACAGGATTCCGTCACATCGAAATCATATAGATTTCACAAATACCCGCGTGATCCTAAAAAAAATTTGAGCGAGAAAAGGAGTAGAGTTAAATATTTCCTAAGACCGGAACCTCACAAGAGCATAGAAGAGGAGAAAAAAGAATCCTACCCTCCGATATAACTAAGACTCAAAACATTTTCTAGACTCGACTCGGCCAAGTACGATCACACAAAGACTCCTATGGTCGTAAGGCTTTGATACCAACTTGTAACGACCAAGATGCGGTCCTTTCCGATCTGGGGATCGAGGCCCCGAATTGGAAAGGAGCGCATCTAAGCGTCTCGCAAACAGGTAACACAGCACATACATAATAATAAAGATAGACAATCAGGGATTCAATTTCCTTCTCATAAAAATCTCAGAGTACATCACACATACAACCAAGGTAGTTCCGCTACGGACTACAAAACATAGAAAGGCTATGCTACCCTGCCTGCAGGCCCACGATCACGACCACGCCTCAATCTTCTGGATAGTTCACGTAAAGGCGGTCTGTCTCCTCGTCGTACTGCCACGCCGGCTGAGTGCCGTCGGGATCATCTGTCTCTGGGGTACCTGAACCTGTTGGGATTTTGGAGGAATCCGTGAGCCACGGGGACTCAGCAATCTAAGACCTTGGTGCCAGAACTAGTCAAGTTATTAGGTAGGATAAGGTGAAGTGTTTAAGGTTGCAGCATCCTAAGCTTGATTTAGTGGCTAACTTACGTAGAACATGAATGAGAGTGGACTATACTAGCGGTCGTGAATACTTGATCACTATGTGATCCGGAACACCTACCTACTTCATTCATAACCACACCGTGTTCCCGATCGAAGAGAGATCTTCGAGGGGGCAGTCACGGTTACGCACACACTTGGCAATTTTATTAGCTTAAGTTTAAGTTATCTAATACCGGATGTTAACAAAATATTCCAAGTTGCCACATAACCGCGGGCACGGCTTTCCGAAAGATTAAACCCTGCAGGGGTGCTCCAACTAGTCCATCACAAACGTACACAGGCCGCAAAGTAATCCTCTATCACGAATGTCGTGATCTCATCGGATTCCTTAGAGGAAAACCTCAACTCTAGGGAAAACCAAAGGTTCACTGGGATTCCTATACGCAAGATATATAGCTAAGGTAAGACAAGGCTAGCAGGACCTCCCGGTGTGTCGACGACCCGATAAGAGCCGCGTATCTCAGTCTCAGGACCACAACGTCTATGCAAAGTGGACAAGGACCAAAACTCAAGTTTCCCTGGGGTGGTCTTGCCGACTGCTAGGTGATTGGACCAACACTCATGAGGAGCACTGGTCCGGATTGTTGATTAAATTCCTCGGGGTAGCTATTCTCTATGCAGGTTATTAAGTGATTAGCAAATAAAACCAATGTTGGGTCCTGCCGGAGAAGCCTTAGCACTACGCGATTTATCGAGGGGGTCCCCATAACAACCCCGAACGTGTTAGGAGCGATCAATATGGAATCAAACACCGGTAGCCGGTAACTAAGGCGGCAATAACGGAACAAAGCACCCGACAAAAGGCTAGGCCTTCCCTCATCTGCCCAGTATATAGCTGCATTAATTAAATAACAGAATTTAAGATAATGGTATCAATTTCATGTTATCACATGAGTCAAAGCACCTGCATCTAGCAACGCTAACATTAGTAGCTGAGCAAAGCCTACTTAGCCATTCACGTTTTGCTAGGAAGGGATCAATATATGGGTTCATGGCATATCAAGAGGCAATTTAATTCAGCGGTAGGCAGCGAGCAATATGACATGGAAAATGCAAACTAGCATAACAAGTCTAGAGATGGAATCAAGGTCATATCATCTTGCCTGTGATATCCTCAGCTTGGACTGGTTCTTTTTCGTCCTGCACGTACTCTCCCGAATCCACGTACTCGTTCTCCGATCCCGGTGCTACCCAACATAAGAATAACATCCAATGAACAACAGCACCTCAAGATGCAACAAACACATGATGCATGAGATGAACAATGACATGCATCACTATTTCTATCACTAGCACAAGCAAAAGAAGCTAATACAAGTTTCTGGACAGAACTGTACCCTAAGCTATTTTTACATGCATGAGAATGACATTATCAGATGTGTCTCGCGAAAACGATGCAAAACCATATAAAGAACATTACAAGCGGAGCTACGGATCAACGGGAATCAACGAAACAAGATATGAAGCCCTACGTGTCAAAATCTTCACCACACACTCAAATGGCACAAATATGGTCTTCCCAGGTTGCCAAGACATATAACAACGCAGCATGAATGGATTGGAGCAAGTAAGAACACCACAACATCAACTAAGGCCCCATAATCATGAAAATGGCAAAACTACATAATCTGCCATAAACTTCAGCTTAGCACTTTGTGAGCTACATGCAACATAGCCACAACCCTCCAAATGTGACAAATAATATATGTAGCTGTAGCCAACCAAGAATACTACAAGCACAAGAAAGAATCACACCAAAAGGAATTAAACACAGGAAGACACAAGGCTGCAAACTTTCCCAAAACCATCAGATCTCAGGGACTTTGTGAAAATTCCTGCACCTGACTTTCTGTCTTTGTTCTGGAGCTTTATGACAGCAGCCAAAACATAAACTACACGACTTAAAATGGGATGAAATTTAACAGGGAGCTTCACAAACATATCAGGTCCAAATTCCTAGCACTAAACTATGGCTAGATCACAACACAATGACCAGCACAACCTCATCTACGGGAGAAGAAAATAATTCCAGATTCTCAGACTTAGTGAAAATTCCAGATTTTCACTAAGTTGGAATTTCAGCCACATGCCCACTTTGTCTAGGCATAACTTGCACACAAGTAACACCAAGATATAAATTACACCACTATGGTGTAGAGAAAAACCCCTACCTACTACCACACAAAAGCTCATGCACTTGGGCTCAACCTATTCCATGGAAACAAAGAGCAAACTTCCAACACATCTGAATATGTTAGCTCCAGAAAGTATCCTAATGGTAAAACTAACTTCACCACTGGATTCCTTGGGATATTCTACCCCAAAATCATATATAATATGTGGGCACTTACTTGGAAGAAGTGACCACAAATTAAGGAAGAGGAAACTACTCCAAATCATGCCTAGTGAATGGTGCATCATTTCATGTAGTTTCACTATATCAACTACTACATGGTTGAGCTCATGTGCACAATGACAAAGTGACATGGGGGTTTGAACCCCATGTTTTTGTCATGCACATCAACTTCACAACCACTTTTACCAAGCCATCCACACATACAAATCACCATGCCCTCTCACATATGCACATGAGGAGGAGCACAAGTGTTGCAAAGTGGGGCTGTTTTCTCCAATGCATAACATCAACTCATATGCATATCACCTAGAAGAAACCTCACCACCTACACATGCTAGCAACACAATAGAATGCTAACACATGCATAAGGCACTTACACACACATGCATACCTACACTAGCAACACCTCATGTGTGTGCAACACTCACACACACATGCACATATCTTGCCACCTATCTAGACACACAAGCAGAAGAACACACACCACCTACACTTGCAACAATTACAATGGAGGCACCACACACACACATGCACATTTGGCAAGCATCAAGTGTGTGCACACACACACAAACATACCTCTCACAAGAACACATACACACATCACATCATCTGGCCATTCTATAGCAGCAAAGAAAAACAATAAAATGCCCTCTCCCATCTAAGTTTAATGCACAAACATCAAGCAAGCAAAAGAGAAAAAAGGAAAAATAAATAATAGAGAAAAGAAAATAAAAAAAGGGCACCCTGGGGTTGAACCCCTGTGCCTCTGGTGTACAACTCTGCAGCACACCACTGGGCCGAGAGGCCCTTGATCGACAGATAAGGGCAAGGGAGCAGGGTATGCTCTCTGCTGGCTACTGTGCAGGTTAAAAAAATCAGGAACAAAAAAATAGCGCCGAGGGGGATTGAACCCGTGCCCTCACCACAGGCACACCACACCACATACCACTGGGCTACGCTACGATGCTTGACAGAACAAGGGTATAAAACAAGGTAACTACGAGGGCACCCTGACCTGCTCTGAACACTGAGACGACGATGACAACAAGGTCGCTGTGCTCTCTGCTGCTGCTGTTGCTACACGAAGAGAGGGAAACGCCCCTGCTGGTGCTTGACGCTACTCGGGGAAGAAAGGCCATGTTGCTATGCGCATCCACAGCCACTACGTGCCACATCTACTGCACCACTACAACTACTGCTGCCCTGCTACTACAGAGAAGCACGCGAGCACCTCGCCGGATCCAGGGCGATCTAAGGGGGAAGAAGGTAGGGGGAGGTGCACCTCACCTTGGGAAGGAAGGGGGAAGCCGATCGGAGAAGGAAGAAGCGCCGGATGATGAAGAAGATGCTAGAGGCGTCCCTGCCCTGTCGAACCGAAGAAGAGGACGGAGAGACCAACGGGTCCAAGCCGTTGACGAGGTCAAGGCCGTCGGCGCAGTCGTTCCCCGGGGCTCCTAGCGCCGAGAATGGAGCGCGGGCACCTTCCCCTAGCCCCCGGACATGGTCGCCGGCGATGCTCGACGGAGATGGCGGGGGTAGACGCGGCGGGGCTGCTCTCTCCTCTCTGCTAACTCCCACAAAGTTCTTACCTGACAGAGGAGAGGGGGAGAGAGATGGGGAAAGGAAGGTGGCGGCGGCAGCCGAGGGGGAAAGGGAAACCCTAGGACGAGGGGGCACGGATGCCAATGCTTTAAGGGCCCCCTCGACGTTAGTGCAACGGCGGCTGCGCGTTCTCTCTGCTAAGCCTGACGGAAGGAGCAGAGGGGGAGATAGTAGACGGCCTCAGGTAGGAGAGGTAAGTGTGGGACTGGGCTAAGCGCGGGGAGAGGGGTACTCGGCCGCCAGGGGGGAGTGAGCCCACCTGAGGCAGCACTTCAGAGAGAAGAAAAACCCTGGTGTTTTTCTTTTAATAGAAAAACCAGAGATCAAAGAAATGCACAGGGAAAACTACTTGGGATAAAATACAACAAAAATGCCCCTGTGCTTGGAAAAATCTAACCTATTTGAATAAAATGCAAAAGAATATTAGGGGCAAATGAATATTTACAAAACAGCAATATGTGGGCTGTTTTGTAATTATTTTGCACCTTTTAAAACCCCTTTTAAAACAGCAAGTCCACATCTTCATATCCACCACAAAGCATTCTAAAACATGGGCATTTTTGAATCAAGGATGGGACAAGTAAATATTTCACTAGGGAATTAGAGAGAGGAGGGGTTTGCAACCAATGGGTTTTGCAAAGAGCACCACCACACTACCACTTCGACCTATCACCACAACCATATATGCACCCACATCACAAGAACACACAAGACCCCACATCATCACTACCACCTTGCAATCACAAGACACAATGAAACATGGAAGAGATGATATGACATGCATGCATGCAAGGAAGAAAAATACAAGGGACATCACATGAAGTCATGGCACGAAAAATGATATCATCACATCTCTGACAAGGTGGACCCACTTGCAATAGGTTCCAAATAGGGAAGGTTTACACTTGGGGCACTACAAGATGGTTTGGTCTAGAGCAATCCAACAGTCAATTGTGGATCGCCAAGTGACCAAGTTTGTGAGGGTTTGGAAGTCTGCCTTGAAGACTTACCACGAGTGTTAGGCAAGGACTGTGTGTTCTTAGCTCAAGGAGAATACGGTAGGGACTGTGTATCCCGGGACTGTGTGTCTTTTGGTTTCAATACCAAGCCGCTCCAAACCAGATGTACGACTGTCACAATAGTTGGAACTGGGTCATCAACCACTATCTTCAGTGTGAAAAAGGTTCTATTTCTTCAACTCTTTATATTCCTCAGATTTTATGTTGATGATTTTCACTGTCACTGTTTGAAGAATTTGCTGAAGACTTTCTCTGAAATTCCTCAACCCCAAATTCTTCACGCGAGTTAATCCTCATGTGTTTTCTCCAGGCCTACATACTATGCAAACTGTATTGCATATTCTTCACCCTGAAAACTGCTGTAGTGATACTTTGCATTCCTGATCCTTTGCTGTTTCTGCTGCAAGTTAGTCATCAGTGAGGAATTTCCTCAAAAGGAATTTCCTCGGTGACGAAATTCTAAAAATCTCCTATTCACCCCCCTCTAGTCGATATAACGCACTTTCAAACTTAATTAAAACCTGCCAACTGAGTGCGTAACCGTGACTTTCTCTTTCGTGAGCTCCTTCTCTGATCGAGGACACAGTGGGGTTATATGTGACGTAAGAAGGTGTGCAGGATCATTCATTTGATCATCAGTAGTACACGTCTGCTATGCGTAGACCATCCCCCTCTTTTATTCTTGTAATCATAAGTTAGCCACCTCAAATAAATGCTTAGTCGCTTGCTGTAGCCTCACCACTTAACCATACCTCACCCATTAAGTTTTGCTAGTCTTGATAAGTTTGGAAATGAGATTGCTGAGTCCATGTGGCTCACAGATTACTACAACACCAGTTGTAGGTAGAAGTAAAGTGTTATTATGACGTGAGTATGATGATTGTGCTTTTTGGAGTTTCTTCTTCTTCTTCTTCGATCTAGGATGGGTTCCAGGTCGGCAGCCTGGGATAGCAAGGATGGACGTCGTTCTTTTATCGTTTGTTTTCATCCATAGTCAGTTCCTGCTCTTCTCCATGATGACTGTATATTGTTGTATTGATGTGAACTTGATGTAGCTTGTGGCGAGTGTAAGGCAACTCCTTATTCTCATCTTTTCAGTACATGTACTTGTAACAATATCCATTCTTGCAAAACGACGAGATGCGTTTCTATCCCTGTCGAGGCCCTCATGCCAAAACTAGGATAGGAATGCAGCTTGGGCGTTACACCAGATCTCAATTACCGAAGCATCACAGGGCCCACGGCATCCAAACTTTCCACTCAAGAACCGATAGCAGCACTCGATTCATGTGCCATTCAATGAAGACAAGCAATCTAGCAGCACCACTCGGATCAAATCTATTCTTGGGTGATCATCAACCCTCAAGCACCACCAAGAAATAAAAACTCTAGAGCTCCAACTCCCAGAGCTATGGCGGGTTCCTCCTCGCGTCCCTTCGCCCCCTCCTAGGAGATTGGGCAAGTTGTTCTGTCTCTGTGCTTGAGTTGCACAACCTTGAAGTACAAGGATACCTTCCCACTTCGGATCTCGCACCCACCCGTGTTGGACTGACCGCCGCCAACGGCGAGGCCCTCGCCGAGAATTTGCCTACCCCACAAAAGGGTGAAGTGATCTTATTTGTTTTTTCCTTCTGCGGGATCCGGGCTTTCCGATCCACACCTTCCTCGGGGGCTTACTGGAGTTCTACGGACTCCAGCTCCATAACCTTACCCTAGTTTAATCCTTCACATCTTAGGCTTTGTTTCCTTATGAGAGATGTTCTTGGGATGCGAGCCCCACTTCGAACTATGGAGAAAGTACTTCTACCTCGTTCCCGGAACTAGGGGAACGTCAATTCGGGAAGTGGGTGGAGCCCAAGTGTGGCGTATAGCCGGAACCGGATACACGGTCGGGACTCCAAAAAGGGAAACCAATGAGTGGTCTTCAGAATGGTTTTATATCGAAGATATTCCCTTATTCGACCCAGTTCGGAGGGGTCTTCCCGAATACTCTGAGGCTTCCTTGAAGAAGTGGTTCAGCTGCCACTCTCAGGAAGAGAGCCCCGAAGTACAATGACTAGCTGCCAAGGTGAGGTTACTTGCTCACAATGGACTGACCATCGTCGAGGTGATGGCCGAAGCAATTACACGGTGTGTCCAGCCACTCCAACAGTGCACGCACCCCTTGTGGAGATACAATAGGACAAGTGAAACCACCCATTTCAGGCGACAGGGAGCGGATAATCAAGAGGCCTTGGCGGCTATTTTGGCCGACCTCTTTAAGAGCGAGAAAGATAATTTCGCCCACCTTACTCTTTGGGATGGCTACTCGGCATATAATCCCGTTGAATGGGTAAGTGTGATCATAGTCCAGTAGTTCGGACACTTATGCTTGATTTTACTTATCAATAACCTCTTGCTTTTATTAACAACCTTGGAGGTGTTGGATTGAGAAGGTCAACTGTCCCGCTCCACAACCCGAAGACTACTCCTGTGACGACTACCCCAAATTCCATGAGGATCCGAAGCTTTCAATTGATTTCGAGGACAGAGTATTTTACCAGGAAAGCATCGACGAGGTCAAGGTGGCGCTCGAGACTAACAACCCTGGGCCTCTTCCATCCTCCACCGCAAACAAGAGGAAACCCCGTACTCGGAAAGGAGTTGTACCTCCCGTCAATCCAACCGCTCCTAGCTCCAACCCTAAAGGTCGGCGGTCCATGCGCCAAACTGCGCGCCGAGCTACACCTTCTGGGGCTGCATTGACCGAGCATAGGATTGCCGGGCAAGGGGGAACGGAAGAAAACATATCGGACGCCCTTCAACCAAGAGGTATATATATCGATCGTTCCTTTTTCCACAGTAACGACTGACTTGACCGTTCCTGGCCCTTAGCCAAATTATTCAGGATACGTACACAACCGTCTTTACCCGAAGAGGCTGCCAAAGTGTCTGCCAGTCATCAAAATCCAAGGTCCTCTGCTAACACACAAGTTCTGAATATGGACTTACTTCCTGACGACCCCGAGAAGTTTTCGGCAAGTCATCCCAAAGCCAAAAGCTTGATGAATCACCGGTGGCAAAACGAGTCCTTACGTCATGTTTTTTTGGAGCAGGAGCTTAATGCATTTAAATTCACAGATGCATGCCTTGGGTCTGTGAGAGGAGGACTCGAAGAAGAGGCCAAGCTAATGTCTTCCCACCTACACGTAAGTCATTGGTTGTTTGGTAACCGGATATAACTTCGGACCCAATTGCCCCCAAGCCTTAGTTTCGTCAGTATGGCCGAATTCAGGGTTGACTTAGTTTTTTACCATCATGCAGGCTGGATGATGATGAGTCCCCTCCGATGAGAGGAGTGTTTTTGATGACGATGGCGACGATTTCCCCCTCTGTGAGGGAAGTTTCCCCGGCAGGATGGTCCTGCCGGAGCTCTAGATTGGTTTTGCTCAAGTTCTGCCTCGTGGCGGCGGCGAATCCACTAAAAAGCTTGCTCTTGATTTTTTTCCGGACGAAACCCTTCATATAGCAGAAGAGGGGGGCCAGAGGGCCAGCAGGGTGCCCACAAGCCCCCTAGGCGCGGCCAGGGGATGGCCGCACCTAGTAGGCTTGTGGCCACCTGCTGGCGCCCCTCTGGCACTTCTTCGGCCCAGTATTTTTTATAAATCCAGAAAAAATCATCGTTGATTTTGACGGCGTTTGGAGTTGCGCAGAATAGGTATGTCAAACTTGCTCCACTTTCAGGCCAGAATTCCAGTTGCCAAAATTCTCCCTCTTCATGTAAACCTTGCAAAATAAGAGAGAAAAGGCATAAGTATTGTACCGTGAAGTGAAATAACAGCCCAAAAAGCGATAAATATCAACATGAAAATATGATGCAAAATGGACGTATCAACTCCCCCAAGCTTAGACCTCGCTTGTCCTCAAGCGAAAGGCTAGCTCAATAAATATGTCCACATGTTTAGGGAGAGAGGTGTCGACAAAACAAGATACGAACATGCAGTCATCATGATCAATATCAGAACAACAATACCAACATATAATCTCTCATGCTAAAGTGATAAACCCTTCACAAAGTAAAGCATGGGTCAAGAACCTTACTGAGAAGTAACATCCGATAGCCTTTAGTCATTGAAGCAATTGCAATTTATCACAACATCAGAAAGAGTCAAATAAGAGCTTGTAAAGGAAATCCACATACTCAATCATCCTTTCGTTCTCTACAATTGCTACAACTCACATATTACTCATGAGATCAAAGTTTCAGCTGGACACAGAGAAAGATAGGGGCTTATAGTTTTGCCTCCCAACTGCTTACCTCAAGGGTAATGTCAACAATAATAATTCATGAATACTTACTTCCAAGTTGACATATGAATATAGATCTTTCCCAAGCATATGACGTTAGCCAAGATAAAGGCGAAACAAGGAATTGGTGAAGATCACCATGACTCTTTCAAGGGCAAAAAGTAAAAGTACAAGATAGGCCCTTCGGAGAGGGAAGCAGAGGTTGTCATGTGCTTAGGAGGTTTGGATGCGTGTCCTCTTAGTGCGGAGGAACATCACTTTATATTGCCTCCTGTGATAAAGAACTATTTTATGGAGTCTGTCGCTTTTATGTCTTCCTCATCACAGGTTCGTACAAAGCTTATTTTCCATACACTAATAGATCATACATATTAGAGAGCAATTTTTATTGCTTGCACCGATGACAACTTACTTGAGGGATCTTATTCAATCCATAGGTAGGTATGGTGGACTCTCATGGAAAAATTGGGTTGAAGGTTTATGGATGCACAAGTAGTATCTCTACTTGGTGCGGGAGTTTTGGCTAATATGGGGTGGAAGCAATCGTCACATGCTAAGGGATCTCTAGTCATATAACATTGTTCGGAACCAAGCAAACACAATTCATTATGTTGTCTTCCTTGTCGGACATCTACTTCTAGGCATGTAATAGTTTAGTGAGTGGTCACAATCATAGATGGTGTCAAAGATGATATATTTATATGTGAACCTCTCCTTCCTTATCATTTCCTATTAATTGAAACAATGACCAAGGTCTACGTTTGTCTACCCTCAACAAGTTTCAATCATCATTCTCCTTATATGTGAAGCCATCACTCCCCATAAGATCATTACATGATCTTTCATGATTTTGTTCTTTTCTCACTCTATTGATCATGGCAAGAGGCAAAGCCCTTCAACTAAGACACTCTTTATTATAAAGCTCACGAGCTCAAATACATCGCGGGTGACACAAAGCAAAACTCGGGACTAAAACACTAAGAGTTCTAATCTACTAGAGAAAGAGAAAACCGAAAACGAAAACTAAAACAAAGGTAAAGGCAAAAGATGTGATGGTGATACGATACCGGGGCAACTCCCCCAAGCTTGGCACAAGCCAAGGGGATTGCCCATACCCATGCTCAGTTGTATTCCTTTGGTGGTGATTTTGGTGCAGTTGTTGCAACATGGGAAGATGAACGAGTCTCCGGAATCCTCAAATCTGCAGCCAACCTTATTGATTTAAATCTATACTCATACTCACAGTTTTGGTTCTGTAGGTCATAGATCTGGGCCTCGAGTTGATCAATCCTGTCATAGAGCCTGGAGAGGTGCTTCCCAATGTCATTGGCATCAATCCTGTGCTTGCTGGTGAACTCCGTGATCATCATGTGGTTGGCGTTGAGTCCACGCTCCACCATCCCTTGGCACTTGAAGGCTTGTTGCTCCATTGCTTCGAGCCTCGCCTCCACGCTTCCGGTCTTCTTGGGCCCCTCAACATCATGGATGTGCAACATCCCCTCATGCATCTCAATAGATTGAGGGTGTTGCAGCACTCTCGAGAGGTAGGGATTGATGACCTTCTCAAAGATCTTGTCCTTCGGAGCTTTTGGGGACGTCATAGCGATCTAGATCTGCAACAGAAATAGGCTCGAAACAAAAACACAGAGAACCTGCATGATACGAGGATCAGACCATACGAGAGAATATATATTGATTTTTTCAGACCAGAAGGAGTACTCCGCACGAAAACGGAGTCCGGGAGGCGTACGAGGTGGCCACAAGCCCCCCAGGCGCGACCAGTGGGTGGGCCCGCGCCTGGCAGGCTTGTCGTCTCTCGCGTGCTTTACGGACTACTTCCAATTTTTATATTTTTTCAAATATTCCAAAACGGAGAAAATTTCCTACTGGAAAAGTTTTGGAGTCTGTTTACTTACCGAAACAAATACCTCTTCGTTTTCGGAGTCTGAAACAGGCTGATAAATATCCCTTAGGTATTCTTCCGGAGTTATGGTATTGATAATATTGCTTTCAACATTTATGGGAGTACCTGAGATATAATGCTTAATTCTCTACCCATTTACCACTCTCAGACAATTACCTTCCGTGTTGTTGATCTTGATAGTACCGAAACGATATACTTCCTCAACAACATAGGGATCTTCCCATTTAGAGAGAAGCTTGCGTGCAAAGAATCTTAAACGAGAGTTATATAGCAAGACATAATCACCTACATTGAACTCACGCTTTTGTATCCTCTTATCATGCCACCTCTTAACCTTCTCTTTGAACAACTTGGCATTCTCATATGCCTGAGTTCTCCATTCATCAAGCGAGCTAATGTCAAATAACCTCTTCTCACCAGCAAGTTTGAAATCAAAGTTGAGCTCTTTGATTGCCCAATAAGCTTTATGCTCTAGCTCAAGAGGTAGATGACATGCTTTACCGTACACCATTTTGTACGGATACATGCCCATGGGATTCTTATAGGCAGTTCTATAAGCCCACAGTGCATCATCGAGTTTCTTAGACCAATTCTTTCTAGACCAGATGACAGTCTTTTGCAGAATTAGTTTAATCTCTCTATTGCCTAGCTGTACTTGACCACTGGACTGAGGGTGATATGGAGACGCAATTCTATGGTTGACATCGTACTTAGCAAGCGTTTTACGGGAAGCACCATGAATGAAATGTGAGCCACCGTCGGTCATTAGATATCTAGGGACTCCAAATATAGGGAAAATAACTTCTTTAAGCATCTTGATAGATGTGTTGTGATCAGCACTACTAGTGGGGATAGCTTCTACCCACTTAGTGACGTAATCAACAACAACTAGGATATGAGTATACCCGTTGGATTTTGGAAAAGGTTCCATGTAATCAAAGCCCAAAACATCAAATGGTTCAATGACAAGTGAATAGTTCATAGGCATTTCCTGACGTTTACCGATATTACCTATTCTTTGACATTTGTCACAAGACAAGACAAACTTACGGCCATCCTTGAAGAGAGTGGGCCAATAGAAACCTAATTGCAATACCTTGTGTGTAGTTCTATCTCCCACATGGTGTCCTCCGTAGGCCTCGGAGTGACACTTCTGTAGGATCTGTCCCTGTTCATGTTCAGGTACACAACGTCTAATAACACCATCTACTCCTTCCTTATAAAGGTGAGGATCATCCCAAAAGTAATATCTCAAGTCAAAGAAGAATTTCTTCTTTTGTTGGTATGTGAAACTAGGTGGTATATATTTAGCAACAATATAGTTTGCATAATCAGCATACCACGGTGCACTACGTGAAGCATTGATGACATTCAATTGCTCAACGGGAAAGCTATCATCAATAGGTTGTGGGTCATCAAGAACATTCTCCAACCTATACAAGTTATGTGCTACTGGGTTATCAACACCCTTTCTGTCAACAACGTGCAAATCAAATTCTTGTAGCAAGAGAACCCATCTCATAAGTCTAGGTTTAGCGTCTTTCTTCTCCATGAGGTACTTAATAGCAGCATGATCAGTATGAATAGTGACTTTGGAATCAACTATGTAAGACCTGAACTTTTCACATGCAAACACAACTGCTAAATATTCCTTTTCAGTAGTAGCATAGTTTCTTTGGGGACTGTCTAGAGTTCTACTAGCATAGTGAATGACATTCAACTTCTTATCAACTCTTTGCCCTAGAACAGCACCAACAACATAATCGCTAGCATCACACATGATTTCAAAAGGTAAGTTCCAATCAGGTGGTTGAACAATAGGTGCAGTTATCAAAGCCTTCTTAAGCATTTCGAAGGATTCCTCACAATCATCGTAAAAAAAAGGAATATCCTTTTGCAAGAGATTGGTAAGAGGCCTAGAAATCTTAGAGAAGTCTTTAGTGAATCTTCTATAGAAACCAGCATGCCCAAGGAAACTTCTTATACCTTTGATATCTGTGGGGTATGGCATTTTCTCGATTGCATCAACCTTAGCCTTATCGACTTCAATACCTCTTTCAGAAATTTTATGTCCTAAGACGATGCCTTCATTAACCATAAAGTGTCAGTTCTCCCAATTCAAGACAAGATTGGTGTATTTATATCTCTGCAAGACCCGATCAAGGTTGCTGTGGCAATCATCAAAACAAGACCCGTAAACGGAGAAGTCATCCATGAAAACCTCAACAATCTTTTCACAAAAGTCAGAGGATATAGCCATCATACATCTTTGAAAGGTGGCAGGTGCATTACACAAGCCAAAAGGCATACGCCTATAAGAAAAGGTACTGAAAGGGCAGGTGAAAGTGGTTTTTTCCTGATCATATTGTGCAACTGGTATTTGGGAGAAACCAGAATAACTGTCTAGCAGAAGTGTGTGTGTTTAGACAGTCTTTCTAGCATTTGGTCGATAAAAGGCAAAGGGTAATGATATTTCCTAGTGGCTTTATTCAATTTCCTAAAATCGATCACCATCCTATAGCCAGTAATAATCCTTTGTGGGATCAATTCATCCTTATCATTAGGGACAACGGTGATACCTCCCTTCTTAGGGACGCAATGCACCGGACTTAGCCAATCACTATTTGCAACAGGATAGATAATACCTGCTTCCAGGAGCTTTAGTATTTCTCTTCTTACTACCTCTTTCATCTTAGGATTTAGTCTCCTTTGATAATCAGCAACTGGTTTGAAATCAGGATCAGTTTTAATCTTATGCTGGCATAGAGTGGGACTAATGCCCTTAAGATCATCAAGAGTATATCCAATAGCAGCACGGTGCTTCCTCAGAGTTTTTAGTAACTTCTTTTCTTCATGCTCTGAGAGGCTAGCACTAATTATAACAGGATATATCTCTTTTTCATCAACATAAGCATACTTAAGAGTATCTGGCAACTATTTAAGCTCAAACACAGGATCACCCTTTGGTGGGGGTGGATCCCCAAGTAGTTCAACAGACAGATTATTCTTAAGGATAGGATATTGTTCTAAGACAACTCTATCTATCTCATCTCTTTCATCCATATGCATATCATTTTCATGCTCAAGCAAGTATTGCTCTAAGGGATCAGTAGGAGGAACGGCAATAGAAGCTAACGCAATAGTTTCATCCTTTCTAGGCAACTCTTTTTCATGAGGTTGTCTACCAAACTTGGAGAAATTGAACTCATGTGACACACCTTCAAAACCAACAGTAACAATTTGCTTCTTATAGTCAATATGAGCATTGACGGTATTGAGGAAGGATCTGCCAAATATGATGGGACAAAATCTATCTTGAGCGGTAGCAAGAACAAGGAAATCAGCAGGATACTTCGTTTTACCACACAAGACTTCAACATCCCTAACAATTCCCACAGGGCAGATAGTATCTCTATTGGCAAGATGAATAGTGACATCAATAGGTTCTATCTCAATAGGTGCAATCTCGTCTTTGATTTCATCATATAAGGATTGAGGTATTGCACTAACACTAGCACCCACATCACATAAACCATGATAACAATGATCTCCTATCTTAACAGAAACAACAGGCGTGAAAACAACAAGCCTATGTTTGTCTCTAGCGTGAGGTTTAGCAATTCTAGCAGCATCTTCACAGAAGTGAATATTATGTCCCTCAACATCGTCGGACAAAAGATCTTTGATAATAGCAATGCTAGGTTCAACTCTAATTTGCTCAGGTGGTGTAGGTGTCCTAATGTAGCATCTACGTATCACAGTTGAAGCTTTAGAATGATCCTTCATCCTAACAGGGAAAGGTGGTTTCTCAATGTAAGCATTGGGAACAATAGGATCATTATAGGCAATGACTTTCTCTTCAACCGGAGTGGGTTTAACTACATTGACTTCTAAAGGAGGATGATATTTAAACCACTTCTCTTTGGGGAGATCAATATGAGCAGCAAAGCATTCTCACAGTGAAGCTACTATCTCAGAGTCAAGTCCATACTTAGCGCTAAAGTCACAAAAAGTATTTGTTTCAACAAAGGATTTAACGCAATAAAACGTGAAAGTCATACCTGACTACTTACCTTCTTCAAGCTCCCAATCTAGAGAGTTACGTTTAATTCTCTCCAATAAATTCCAACTGAAGTCAATATCTCTCTTCATAAAAGAACCGGTACAAGAAGTGTCAAGCATGGTGCGATCATCATGAGAAAGCCGAGCATAGAAGTTCTGAATGATAATTTCTCTCGAGAGATCATGATTGGGCATGAATATAACATTGATTTAAGCCTCCCCCAAGCTTGAGCGATGCTTTCTCTGTCACGAGGCCAAAAATTATAAATATAATTCCGATCACGATGTACTAAATGCATAGGATAAAACTTTTGATGAAATTCCAATTTCAACCGATTGTAGTACCATGATCCAGTATCATAACATAGCCTATACCATGTCAACGCCTTATCCTTCAAAGATACAGGAAAGACCTTCTTCTTGACCTCATCCTCGGGCAAACCTGCAAGCTTAAATAAACCACAAACTTCATCTACATAGATTAGATGCAAGTCTGGATGTGATGTTCCATCTCTTGTTAAAGGATTAGCCAGCAGTTTATCAAGCATACCCGAAGGAAATTCAAAGCAAATATTTTCAGTAGGTGCAGCAGGTTGAGGAGAAACTCTTTGTGCTTCCGTTCGAGGTGAAGATACCCCGAACAAGCCCCTCAAAGCATTAGTATCCATAGTGACAAGTGACAATAAATTTCAGCACACTATATGAATGTTTCCTTACCAAGTTCCACTTACCAAAGGCGCTTCACTCCCCGGCAACGGTGCCAGAAAAGATTCTTTATGACCCACAAGTATAGGGGATCAATTGTAGTCCTTTCGATAAGTAAGAGTGTCGAACCCAACGAGGAGCAGAAGGATCTAACAAGTGGTTTTCAGCAAGGTAAAATCTGCAAGTACTGAAATTATCGCTAACAAATGATTGTGTGGTGAGATGATTCGTAGCAAGCAACAAGTAAGAAAATTAGCAACAATGCAGAAAAGTGGCCCAATCCCTTTTGTAGCAAGGGACAAGCCTGGACAAAGTCTTATAGGAGGAAAAACGCTCTCGAGGACACACGGGAATTTCTGTCATTCTAGTTTTCATCATGTTCATATGATTCACGTTCCTTACTTTGATAGTTTGATATGTGGGTGGACCGGCGCTTGGGTACTGCCCTTACTTGGACAAGCATCTCACTTATGATTAACCCCTCTCGAAAGCATCCGCAACTACGAAATAAGAATTAAGACAAAGTCTAACCATAGCATTAAACTAGTGGATCCAAATCAGCCCCTTATGAAGCAACGCATAAACTATGTTTAAGCTTTTGTCACTCTAGCAACCCATCATCTACTTGCTACTTCCCAATGCCTTCCTCTAGGCCCAAATAATGGTGAAGTGTTATGTAGTCGATGTTCACATAACACCACTAGAGGAAAAACAACATACAACACATCAAATTACCAAACGAGTAACAAATTCACATGACTACTATTAGCATGACTTATCTCATGTCCTCAGGAACAAAAGTAACTACTCACAAAGCATAATCATATTCATGACCAGAGAGGTAATGAGTAGCATCAAGGATCTGAACATAAACTCTTCCACCAAGGAATCCAACTAGCATCAACTACAAAGAGTAATTAACACTACTAGCAACCTTACAAGTACCAATCAGAGTCGCGAGATGGAGATTGGTTACAAGAGATGAACTAGGGTTTGGAGATGAGATGGTGCTGATGAAGATGTTGATGATGATGAGTCCCCTCCGATGAGAGGAGTGTTGATGATGACGATAGCGATGATTTTTCCCTTCGGGAGGGAAGTTTCCCCGGCAGGATCGTCGTGCCGGAGCTCTAGATTGGTTCTGCTCAAGTTCCGCCTCGTGGCGGCGGCGAATCCATGAAAAAGCCTCCTCTTGATTTTTTTTCCGGACAAAACCCTTCATATAGCAGAACAGGGGGGCCAGAGGGCCAGCAGGGTGCCCACAAGCCCCCTAGGAGCGGCCCGGGGGGGGGGGGGGTGTCCGCGCCTAGCAGGCTTGTGGCCACCTGCTGGCACCCCTCTGGCACTTCTTCGGCCCAGTATTTGTTATAAATCCAGAAAAAATCATCGTTGATTTTTACGGCGTTTGGAGTTGCGTAGAATAGGTATCTCAAACTTGCTCCACTTTCAGGTTAGAATTCCAGTTGCCGGCGTACTCCCTCTTCATGTAAACCTTGCAAAATAAGAGAGAAAAGCCATAAGTATTGTACCGTGAATTGAAATAACAGCCCAAAAAGCGATAAATATCAACATGAAAACATGATGCAAAATGGACGTATCAAGGCTCCAAAGAAATAGAACAAGAAACTTACCAAGGATTTCGAGCTAAGCCAGGCCGAGTTGCAAGATAGCAATGTCGAACTAGAATGCGTGAAGAAGTTCATCGCAGAAGCACATAGTGAGTAAAATTATTTTGCTGTATCCAGGATTTCCATGGGATTACCTTTATAACCAAAAAAATTGTCGTGACAGGTGAATCTATACGCCAATTACAAAAATACCTCGACGCATTGCGAGAGTCTCAAAGGTATGGTGAATCCCACCTTGAAGCTGGTCATCGTGTATTAAAGCGATGTCATGAAGAAAATCACCAACTCAAAGAGGATAATAAGCGGCAAGCTGAAGAGATTGAGAATTTGAAATCTCAACCGATGCAAAACCATGAAGAGAATCAGAAATTTAAGGGCACTCTATTCTGTAAGTAAAATCCAAAACCTGGAATGTGATAATTCACTTTTTATTGCATTGTTTGTAAAGGTGAGCACTTCCTTTTGACCAGCTCTTTTAACTAGTTGTCTCGAGGAAGAGGCGAGCTCTTTCGGGGCGGACATGTTAAAGGAGCTATCAAATGTACATGAGAGAGCTCGAAAATCTATGTGGAGTATGGTCAAATCGCTATGGCCGAATAACAGTCCTGCGCAAGGGATGTCCGAGCTTGCCGAGCGTTTCCGAGGAGCCCGGAGTCGCTTCGAGCTGTGGAAGAGTTCGACCTGCTGTGAAGGAGCTTGGGAGGCTTGGGCTATGGTGATGACCCGCTTTACCCAACTGAATCTAGAGCACAAGTCCTGGGTTGGGTCGCAGGGCCGGATGGCAAGGTGATTCTACTTCATCTGGTTTAGGACCATGTGATGCCCGCTGCCCGTGTTTCACAAGAAGAATGCGCCTTAGATGCTGTAATAGATCATCTCGACCACTCGCCTAACGCATGATGATACATAATTTTTACTTCCATCCGTGTTTGAATATCCTATCATTAACCGGCCATCGGCTTCTACCTCCCGTATCAATAATTGCACAATGTTTCGTACTGTGTATCCTGTGGTAACATGAACTAATTTCCGAGAACTAAGCAATTCGGCCATATGGTGCGAACAGACAGATAGCGCACGGTAGGATTATGTTATATTATGATAAGATGTAAGAAACATCTTCCAAAGAAAATAGTTCCTTTATGGGTTCCTTTCTTCGGGGTGCTACAAAAAATGTAGGTGTTAGAGCTATGTGTCATTGTAATGCGGATAGTTGGTATTTCGGGATGAATAATCCCCTTTTGTGGCAAAGATTGCCGACTATATGAACCTCATTCATGGCCGACCAAGTTGTATCTTAAGAAATGCTAGATTTTGGCTTCACCTGTCTAAGGTACGTATCCGGGTGAACCGGTCGTAACAATCGCAGAGGTGCTCTTGTTACCATCTATCCGAACAGTCGAATACGTAGGGGATAAGCATAGCAGCAAGGCAACCAAGCTTTGCAAGGATCTTAAGTCCAATTGATGCATATAGTGGCATAAATCAATATTCAGACGAGGCATATAGTACAAACATATGTAGGAGAAATAAATACTTTGACGGCTTCGCTATAGAAGCCCCCACGTAAAATCAGGGGAGACACTCTATTTATCATGAATGTATTTCGATAAGTGCTTGAAGTAGTTCGGTTTATCAGAACATATCATGAGAAAATTGAAGTGGTCCTACGAAAAGTAAAACAAGAAAAATCTTGAAGAAAGAAGAAGTGTAAGGTTATGAAGAAGGGAGCAACGTCGGTCTAGTTGTAGAAACATCGAAGACGAGCTGTATTCCATGGGTTTGGCTCGAGGCGATTATCCTCTCGGTTGCGCATGCGATAAGCCCGTCCTGTCAGGACTTCGGCAATTATGAAAGGGCCCTCCCATTTAGGGTTAAGTTTATGCTTCTACTTCTCTAGGAGGCGTAGGACCAGTTCGCCCATGTTGTATGCATTTGCCCAGACTTCCCTGCTTTGATAGCGCCGAGCATGCTGTTGATAAAAAGTAGAACAGGCCTGAGCTAAATTGCGCTCGCCTTCTAGTGCATCCAAGTCGTCTTGCCGATGTAACTCGACCTCTCCTTCCTCATACATGTGCACCCGATGTGCATCATGGGTGATATTGCAAGGTAGTACCGCTTCGACCCCATACACCATAATAAATGGTGTGTATCGTGTTGAGCGATTCGCGGTGGTGCGCAGGACCCATAGCACGGAGTCTAGATCCTCCCCCAATGGTAGTCGGATTTTATGAGAGATCGGACCAGCCGAGGTTTGATACCACTCATAATGAGCCCATTGGATCGTTCTACTTGGCCGTTTGTTTGGGGGTGATATACCGAGGCATAACCGAGCTTTAATGCCCAAGTTTGCGCACCAATCTTTGACCTCCTGGGTGATAAAGTTGGATCCATTGTCCGTTATTATGCTATGTGGGAGACCATAATGGTGTACGGCGCTGGATATGAATTCAATCACCGGCTTTGCTTTGGCAGCGCTTACGGGCTTGTCTTCGATCCACTTAGTGAACTTGTCCACCATAACCAGGAGGTATTTCTTTTTATTGGTCCCCCTTTAAGTGGTCCGACCATGTCCAGCCCGCAGATCGCAAAAGGCTAGGTAATCAGAATTGTCCGAAGAGCCGTTGGGGCATGTGGCTTTGATTTGCAAAGAGTTTACACCCTACACAATGCCCTACGAGTGTGTGGGCGTCTTCTCGGGCTGTGCGCGACAAGGAACCGGCTTTAAAGGCCTTGCTGACCATGGCCCATGCAGCTGCATGGTGGCCGCCCATACATGCATGTACTTCGGACAAGTACTCTCGTGGTGCTTTTATTATATAACTCACCCTCATGGACCTTGTAGGCCTTTGATTGGTGGATGATACATCTCGCCTCGGCCTGGTCGTCGGGGTGCTCTTTGCGAGGAAGGTAAGCAAGGGAGGGCACACTCTAGCGCATGATCACTGCCATGACCTCGTGAGTAGAAGATGTTTATTCGATTGTGGATCCGCCGATGATCTGGTTGTCCGACTCGGGTATGGGGGCTGTAGCCTTTGCCACACCATCAGTTGTCGTGCTGGTGTCCTCGTCTTGCCATACCAAGGATGGCTTGAAAAGCCTCTCTATGAAGGTGTTTTGGGGTATGGGATCATGCTTTCCGCCTAAGCGGGCGAGGATATCTGCGGTTTGGTTGTTATCCCTCGAGACGTGATGAAACTCGAATCCCTCAAACCGTGCTGATATCTTGAGGATGACGTTTCTGTATGCTGCCATTTTTGGATTTTTTTTGCATCGAATGCGCTATATATTTTTGAGATGGCGACGTTGGAGTCCCCCCGCACCTCGAGTCGTTGTATCCCCATTGAGGTTGCCATCCGAAGACCGTGTAGTAGTGCTCCATATGCTGCCACATTATTCGATTCCGCATACAAGATCTGTAGCACATATCGGACGTTATCCCTGGTAGGGGATGTGAGGATTACACGAGCCCCCTAGTCGGGCGAGAGTTTTGGACCCGTCGAAGTACATGGTCCAATGAGCATAAATGTTGCACTCTGTGGGTAACTCTGTCTCTGTCCATTTGGCAACGAAGTCGACAAGCACTTGAGATTTGATGGCTTGTCATGGCTCGTAGGTAATCTCGAATGACAGGAGTTCAATAGCCCATTTAGCTATTCGTCCAGTGGCGTTCTTGTTGGTAATGATGTCATTCAGGGGGACCTCGGATGTTACCGTGACCGCGCACTCTTGGAAGTAGTGCATGAGCTTACGTGATGCCATAAACTGTGTGTAGGCGATCTTCTACTAGTGTGTGTATTTGGTTTTGCATGGGGTAAGCACTTCAGACACATAATAGACCGGCCTTTTTATCCATAGTTTGTGCCCCCTCGGCCTCCCGTTCTACGACGAGGACTGTGCTGACCACCTGATTAGTGGCCGAGATGTATAACAACATCGGTTCTCCGAAGCAAGGTGCTGCTAGGATGGGATTGCTCGCGAGTAGCATTTTGATTTCCTCCAAAGCAGCCGCATCTTCGTCGGTCCACTCAAAGTTATCGGTCTTTTTGAGCAACCTATAAAGTGGGAGTGCTTTCTTGCCGAGGCGAGAGATAAACCAGCTTAATTCCACCACACATCCTTCCAATTTTTGGACATGTTTTAGCTTTGTAGGAACCACGAGTTGTGACAGAACTCGGATCCTGGACGAACTGGCCTCTATCCCTCTTTGTAGTACAATGAATCCGAGAAGTTTGTCGGTTGGGACTCCAAAGACACACTTGTCCGAGTTAAGTCGTATATCGTATTCTCGTAGTCTGGCAAAGGTATGCTTGTGGTCATCTACTAGCTGGTCCACGTGCTTAGTCTTGACGACCACGTCATCCACGTATGCCTCTATTGTTTTTCCGATTTGTTTCTCCAAACGTCATCCATCTGGTCCACGTGTTTGGATCATGCGCTGGTAAGTGGCGCCCGCTTTCTTTAATAGAAAAGCCATAGTGTTAAAGCAGAATGGTCCATAGGGGGTTATGAAGGCGGTTGCGGCCTGATCAGATTCCTTCATTTTAATTTGATAGTATCCGGAGTAGGCATCAAGTAAACACAAGAGTCGTGTCCTACTGTTGCATTGATGATTTGCACTATTTGGGGTAAGGGGAAAGGATCGTTGGGGCATGCCTTATTGAGGTCTTTGAAATCGACACATAGCCGCCAAGATTTGTCCTTCTTTCGTACCATGGTCAGATTTGCCAACCAGTCGAGATGTTTGATTTCCTGGATGAACCCGTCTTCTAGTAGTTTGGCTAGCTCCTCGCCCATGGCTTGACGCTTTGGTTTGGAGAATCGGCACAAGGCCTGATTGACATGTTGGAAGCCTGCTATTATATTCAGGCTGTGTTCGGCCAGGCTCCAAGGGATTCCTAGCATGTCTGAGGGGTTCTAGGAGAAGATGTCCCAATTTTCGAGCAAAAAACTACGCAATGCCTCATCGATTGTGGGGTCCAGATGAGCTCCGATGGACGCCATTTTGTTGGGGTCCGTTGGATGTACCTAAAATTTGATGATCTCGTGCCCTGGTTTAAAGGATGTGCACTTGGGCCGTTTGCCTAGGATCATGTCGTCCTTGTCCACTATGGAGCGGAGTGTGGTGATCTCTTTCGCGGTGACGGTTTTCGCTAGAACCTCAAGGGCTAGGTATGCCATTTTGTTTTCACCTCGAAGGGCTCTGTTGGGGTCACTTATGACTGTGATCACATTGTTCGGCTATGGCATTTTGAGCTTCATGTATCCATAGTGTGGTATGGCCTGGAATCTTGTGAATGCTTCACGTCGTAACATGGTATGGTAACCACTATGAAAGGGCACGATATGGAAAACAAGTTCTTCGGATCGGTAGTTCTCAGGTGCACCGGATACTACGAAGAGTGTTACTCGTCCGGTACAATGTGCTTCTTTCCCGGGGACGATGTGTCGGAAGGTGGTATTCCTACGTTCGATTCGAGATCTATTGAACTGCAATTTTTGCATTGTGTCCTCGTAAATGAGGTTTAGACCACTACCACCGTCCATTAGCCCCTTATCTAGTCGAAAGCCATTGACTATGGGGTTTAGGACTAGGGCGACAGGTGCTCGACTCATACTGGTGATCTGCTGGTTGTCCTTTGTCAAAAGTAATTGGTGTGTCCGACCATGGACTCACCATCGCGACGTGGTGAGTATGAAGGAACTCTCAAAGAGCTCTCTTAATTTGATATTTTGAGGAAAATGTTTTGTAGATCGTTAAGATCTTCGCGTTGCTTATCAATGGCAGTCTCGACCTTTCCTCCGCAAGGGGAGCCTTTAAGATGACTTCTCCAATTTTTGAAACTTGCATGGCAACCCAACATGCTCAAAGGTTGTGGGTGGAGCTTGTATTAGGTGGGGCAAGGCTCGTCCAGTAATGTGTCGAGGACCGATCTGGTCCGTGTTTTGTTCCTCTTATCTGCTGGCCCGGGTGTATACGACCCCGAGAATGGGGGGCACGCCTTCTTCGGGTTCCTCTGGCTTGCTCGATGTGTCTTGGCTCTGTTCGCATTAGCTGCATTTTCCAAGTTTTTTCCATGGCGCAATGTTGGAGCACCAAGTTTGACGGCTCGGTGAAGGTTTGGACTTGGCGACAAGCGAGGGGGTTGAGGATGCCCTCTTCATGTAAGCTATGTTGGAAGGAGTTGATCACCTCCTGATCGCCAGGGCATTCTTCCATACCATTGTTGAGAAGGAATCTAGCCCAAAAGTGGTGTATTGATTTCCCTGGCCGCTGTTTGACCTTGTGTGGGTGCAGTAGATCGAACTCTACTGCTTTTTCCAAGGGATGCTCGAGTTGGGTGGTGGGTGGGTTAAAATTTTGTGTTCCCATGATGTACGAGTCCGAGACTTCGGTGACCGCGCCCCGCACTTTTGCATGGTTTGGTATGGCAGGATCAGAATCGACGATTGTGACGAGATCCTACTGCACTGGTTCTGGGTCATGTGCATGACCAGCCCCTGGTCCTGTGTTTATGTTGGGACGAGGGCCGAGTTCTCAATTATCGGAGGAGTCCGGATGTTCAACAAACGAGACGTAGATCGTCCTTACTTATTACAGCTAACGTGGGGAGCCTTTAGCCGGACACTCGATGGTAGTGACCAAATACGTGATGGGTGGAACATGAAATTTCTGTCGTCGGGCCTAAGCCCGACTCAATTATAGATCGGAGATTGGTTGCCGATCAAGGCCATAGATTGGATCCGTCGAGTAACTCATGTCTCGGTGGAGCTCGTATTGTTCTAGTGCTCGGGATCGGACCGCAGTGCTGATCCCTTGGGGTCGTTTGAGGATGCTCCCGCGGCATGTTCGGCAGAGCAAAATCCAGGCATATGAACTACGTCGGGCTCTAAGGCTAGGCTAAGGGTTAAAGTAGCCCCGATAGTGGGATCCATGGCTTCCGAAGTCGAGGCATCGGAACTCGTGGCTCCTCGAAAGGAGCTAAGAGCCTTGTTAACACAAGATCTCCCTGAGGGTCGGTGGTGAATTCTAGGCTCCAGAACCTTACTTCCTCCATGGGGGTGAAGCTTCCCACCTGGCTAAGGTGGTCGGCCAGATCGACATGCAGAACGGTGCTTCCGAACGCGAAGATCTTCTCACGGACAAAGATGTCCTTGCTGCGGATCTCTTCGTGGATGACTAGTCGTGCCATCAATCCTTCCTATGATCCTAAATAAAAACTCTCAATGAAAACACCAATGTTGTTGTCAAAAACGTCGGATCTCGGATAGGGGATCCCGAACTGTGGACCTTGGATCATTCAGTTGCAGGAGGCGAAGAGGGCAGTGTTTTACCTAGGTTCGGGCCCTCTTGAGGAGGTAAAACCCCACGTCTTGCTTGATTAAATTGATGAAGTATGAGGATTATAAATTTGATCTACCTCGAGATCGTATGAGCTAAACCCGAGATGAATCAACTTGTCTATGAGGATGAAACCCTATGGTTTATTTAGACACCAGGGGTCCCTAGGGTTACATACAACTGACCTTCAGTCAAGAGCACAAGCGCCGACCTAGACTACTAAACTTGGATGATACGCCAATCTTCAGAGCTTTCCTTCTTGAACACGAAGTCTTCATACAGTCCGGTCTTTGACAATACATCCCATGTCTTCGACCAATAAGAGATGGGCCGACCATCGGAGGACCGCTTAGTCCAGGACTCCCTCACCCCCTTCTTCTTCTTCTTCTTTGGCCTCCTCCCTAGGTCGGAGGAGGGTTCCTTCTGTGGTCCATGGCCGCCATGGCACCCGAAGGGTAGTAGCCCCTCCGGGATTGGATCTCTCTCTCTCTCTCTCTCTCTCTTTCTCTCTCTCTCTCTGTTTCTCTTGTGTTCTCGCGACCTGTTTTCTAGCCCTTCACCATTTCTTAAATATCTAGAGATTTGTAACTCTGACTGGGATAAAATTTTGATGGGATTTTTAAGAGATAATTATCTTTCCTGCTGCCAAAGTATAGATCCAATGGACCTAAGGACTGGCCACAAGCTATTAGGGCGCGACCTCACTCCCTCGTCGCGCCCTGTTAGCTTGTGGGGCCCTCGGGCACCATCTTGTGCTGATTACGACTCCCAAAATTTACATATATTCCAGAACAATCTTCATAAATTTTTATTGTGTTTGGATTGTGTTTGATATGGATTTTCCGTGAAACAAAAAACACTCAAAAACAGGAACTGGTAGTGGGCACTGAGTTAATAGGTTATTGCTCAAAAATAATATAAATGTGTAAATATTTAATCAAAAATTATCCTATAATGATAATATAATAGCATGACACAATAAAAAATTATAGATACGTTGGAGACATATCACGTGGTCATTAAAACCAAACACGTCAGCCAAATGGTGGACGACCTTCGACAAACATTCGATAATCTGCGGGAGTATGACATACGACTCAATCGGGACAAATGTGTATTCACAGTTCCCGCGGGTAAACTACTCGGATTCATCGTCTCCCACAAAGGAATAGAGGCTAATCCGACTAAAATCCGAGCGCTATCCCAGCTAGCGATCCTGACGGAATTGAAGCATGTGCAAGAAATGGCACGTTGTGTGGCGGCTTTAAGCTGTTTCATCTATTACCTCGGCGAAAAGTCACTACCGCTCTACAGACTGCTCAAACGGACGAAAAACTTTGAGTGGACTGATGAGGCAACAAACACACTAAATGAAATTAAAACACTGTTAGCCAGTAATCCTATACTGTCAGCACCTACTACATGTGAACCGATGTCGTTGTACATCTCTGCCACCCATCACGTGGTTAGTGCAGTCCTCGTTGTCGCACGAGAGGTTGAAGGCCACAAGCTCCGGGTGCAAAAGTGACACGCCCAAGATGCGACCTTATCCTCAATTTGGCACGAGGGCCTTGTCAGGGATAGAAGCGCATCTCGTCGTGTTGCAAGAATGGATATCGTTACAAGTACATGTACTGAAAAGAATATATATATATATATATATATATATATATATAGAATTGGCTTACACTCGCCACTAGCTACATCAGAGTCACATCAGTATAATACATCAACATCATGAATAAGAGCAGGGTCCGACTACGGACGAAAAGAAACGAGAAAATAAGAACGACGTCCATCCTTGCTATCCCGGGCTACCAGCCAGGAACCCATCCTAGATCGATGAAGAAGAAGAAGAAGAAGCAACCCCAAATGAACAATCAACACGCTCGCGTCAAGTAACCTTTACATGTACCTGCAACTGGTGTTGTAGTAATCTGTGAGCCACAGGGGACTGAGCAATCTCATTTCCAAAGGTATCAAGACTAGCAAAGCTTAATGGGTGAGGTAAGGTTAAGTGGTGAGGTTGCAGCAGCGGCTAAGCATATATATATGGTGGCTAACTTATGAGTACAAGAAATAAGAGGGGGAAGATCTACGCATAACGGACGTGAACTACTCATGATCAAATGAATGATCCTGAACACCTACCTACGTCAGACATAACCCCACCGTGTCCCCGATCGGAGAAGGAAGTCACGAAAGAGACAGTCACGGTTACGCACACAGTTGGCATATTTTAATTAAGTTAACTTCTAGTTATCTAGAACCAGTGTTAAACAAAGTTTCCACGTTGCCACATAACCGCGGGCAAGAATTTTCGAAAGATTTAACCCTGCAGGGGTGCTCCAACTAGTCCATCACAAATTACCACAAGCCGCATAGAAATCCTCGATCACGAAGCTCACGATCTCGTCGGACTCCTTAGTGGAAAACCTCAACTCTGAGATTACCCAAAGCATCACCGGAATCCCGATGCACAAGATATCTCGTCAAAGGTAAAACTAATCCGGCAAGGCCGCCCGACGTGTCGACGATCCCGATAGGAGCCGCGTATCTCGTTCTCAGGACACGACGGATAAGCACAACGTATGATAGCCTGATAGAAATCGCCCGAGTTACCTCGGGTTGGCCCCGCAAACGGCTCTAGTCTTGGACCATCACCATCAGCACTGCCCCCTGTATTATGTAACATTACTCCTCGGGTTCATGACCAATTATGGTGCATAAGCAATTATGGTGCATGATCAGTTCAATGATTCAAGGAATGGCATGGCAATTCACCTCACGCAAACTCTACACATTAAGTGAAGCTCGATTTGCAACGAGTTGTGTATCGATGAAACTCCACGTTTAATTATTTAGTTCACTCCCGATTATTTACACGGCAATATTAAACTGTTGTTATCATGGCAACGGGTGAAGAGATGATCCTACATGACATCCTAGTCGGGGAACACGTGAAACATAGATCGGAGCTATGTTACAAGAGACATGCAACACAAGATATCATGCCATGAATGCGTCATGCATGCAAGTTCAAACATCGCTGGCAAGAAGAGAAAGAAAAAGGTGTCGCCACGGCGAGCGATAAGGGAGCCATGGCGGCAAAATGGAAATGATGCCACGGCAACGTTCCTATCCTGATAACTCGTCGAGATATCGGTGCCAATGAATAGGGCACGCGTGCGGGACAAGCCAAATAAAGATGGGGTGATCCCGGTTAACGGGTTCCCATGTGTCGAGGGCGCGACGAAAGAGACAACGCGCAACAGGCAAACATATGGCGTAAACATACGATACATCACATACATCTCATGTGTTCGGTATACCTTCGAAGCGTGCATATCGGAGCGGATCGGTTCGTAGCGGACGTCGTGGAAGTAGTTGTACACGGTCTCGTCGACGGTAGTCGTTCGCTTCACGTTGCGGTTCACGGTCTTCGGCGTCGGTAGTCGAACATGTTTCCGGGGGTCGTCGAGGATGACGTGGTGCTCGGAGAATTTTTCGATTCCACGGTGGCGGGGATGGTACACACGGTCTTCGTTGACGTAACCAGTGACAACAAACAGCAACGCGAGGCAAGCAGCAAAGCGGCATTAGGCAATCAACAGCAGCGGCAAAACAGAGCAAGCTAGCAAAGCAAGCTAGCATCATCTAGCCTCGGCTAGCAGCAAAGTAGGGCAGGCAGCGAGCATGGCACGGCAGGCAAGCAAGCACAGGCAGCAGCTCGCATCTACGCAACAACAGCAACATACATCAACCGGCCAACAACGTCTGCAACTAGCATCCGCACGCAAGCATCAGGGAACAGCAGCAACTACAGGCACAACAACAGCTGCGGCAGCTTAGCAACTATCGTGACAGCAACAGCAACAGCTCGCAGCGGCAAACACAGCAGCAGCTGCATCACAGGCAGGTCGGCGCTGGCGAGGAACGCGGCGACCTGCTGGCGGCAGGCACGCGGCGAGGAGGAGGAGGTCGGGGCGAGGCATGCTCGAGGCGAGGAACAGCCACGGCGGGGCGGCAAGGACCGGACGAGGTCGGCACCGCGCAGGAGCATGCGAGGCGGCGCGGCGAACGGAGCAACTCGGGAGACGGAAGGTCAGGGCGACGGGGACTGAAGAGGTCGGGCCCTGGAGGGCTGCTGGCGGCGGGGAGAGAACCGGCGGGGGAGGAGGCTGCCCGGGAGGCGCGGGGCACCTGGCGCAGGCGGCGGCGGCACCACGGGCAAGGGCTGGCGAGCACGCAGGACAAGGAAGGGGCTAATCGCGGCGGGGTGCGGGAGGCCAGGGGTATTGCGAGGCTGGGGCAGCTCGGGAGAGGGAGGAGGAATCGATCGAGGAGGAAGAACAGAGGGGATCAGGCATGGGGAAGAGATGACGGCGCACGGAGGACGAGAGGGATCGGGAGGATCCCTCCCCTGTCGCTAGGGCAGCAGGGGCCTGCTGGGCCTGGGCCAGCTCGGGCAGGGGCTGGGGTCTTCCTCTCTCCCTCTATCTTGTTTTCTCTTATTTTAAAAACAGAAAACATTAACAAAAGAAAAGGTTTTTAACAAGATAAACAAATGCTTTTGGCTCCTTTGAAAAACATACCCCAGCTATAAAAATAGCTTGGGCATCTTTTATTTAAAAGAAAAAAAAATGAAACTTTTTTTAAAGAATAAAACAAAACCTCTTTTATAAACAAAATGAGACTCTAGTTTTAAAATAAAACACGAGGAGAAAATAAAGAAAACCCAAGGGGTTGCCCCACATTTAATAAAAGGATTTAAAAGGAAGACGAACTTTTAAAAGCGGGTTGAAACTGAAATCTTTTACGCAAACACAAAATGAAATAAGAGGGGAGAGGATGGGAGTTACTATCGCACTAAGACTCGGTGAGCACTCGAAGCACACACACTCAAAACACCACACGCGATAGACGATGCAAGATGCCATGCATGATGCGACGATGCAAACTAAATGATGAAGCAACAAATAAAATAACACACGACGGAAACGGTATAGAAGGGCGAATCTTCTGGAACGTCGGCATCGGGCTGTCACAACTCTCCTACACTACAAGAGGATCTCGCCCCGAGATCCAAGAATGAAAGTGGGGAGAGGATGAGAAAGACCAAGAGGTAAAAACTTAGTCGCTTCTTTGACAAACGAGTGGCACCAACAATCCTTGAAAGTTGCAAAGAGATGAGGAATGATATGAGAAACAAGCAAGAGTTCACAGAAAATTTCAGCAGCACTTCGGTTGGAAAATGGGACAAAAAAATTCGATAAGATGGAAGAAATAGACAATATTCACAACAAACAGCTAAGTAGAACAAGGGAACACCATGATCTTGATAGAACAACATGATTGACCCAAAAGAACAACATCACAATGCCTCCGGAACAAGAGAATAAAAACTAGAGCATTGGGATCAAAGAATGAATAAGAGAATGACAACTACTATCACAATAGAATTGAAGAGCCTCTGGACAAGAAGAATTGACGTAGTAGTTGGAAAACCAACAACGAAAATAACAAGATAGTAGCGGGCTTATGAAAATCATCTCAACAAATGTGAGGTGACAACCAACCACTAAAGAAACAAGGATAGTTGAGAGCAAATATATCAAAACTTCTTACACCAAAAGGGTGCATTGTGAACTAGGATTAATGACAAGCACCATGATAGCAACAATCCATAGGAAAAGCTTTAGGTGAAATCCAAACCACAATAGCTCAATGAAGGAATCATGGGTTGAAATATCTCATGATCAAGAATTGGTGGATTTAATTATCTCACACTTGAAAAGAAAACTCTCCGAGGCTCCTACACTAACAAGAAGGCTATAATACCACCTCAAAGGATAAAGCTAGAACAAATGCACTGGAGATGCAAGAGAAAGAACACTTGAGGTACTCCAACAGGAATGTTGAAGAAAACTTGAGAATGAATCACATCCTTGTAGAACCACAATGACGAGCCTCCGTATCAAAAGGATGATGCAAGATATGAAGGATGAAAGAATAAGATTTAAGCCTTGCAAAGACTTTGATGAAGCTTCACAAAGAGATACTTGAGAAAACTTGGAACTCCGGAAAAGAAAAGATAAGAACACTTGAGAAAAAGGAATTGATATTGTGAGCCACTCCGAAAGAAGAATTTAAAACATTATGAAACATGAATAAGAATTATGTTATGCTTATCCTTCATCAAGTTTAATTGATGACAAGCAACGAATTAAGCATGCAACTTATTCTTCAAGAAATGATTGAGGAGAGAGATAGGTAAGCACCACTTGAAGCATGATTGAAGGATGCACTGGAAAGAATTCACAACTGAATGGGAACACCACGAATTAATGGAGAACCAAGAGAATGAAGTGATCATGAGCCACCTGAGAGAAAACTAGAGCAAGGCACCGGGTAAACGGGAGACGAACGAAGAGACAACAATTGAGAAGAATTGAGGATGAAAGCTGAAAGCTGAGAATGAAGAATCTTCTAAAATGGTGGCCTTCGGAGGATCGAGAAATAAAACAACTCAGAAATGCACCGGATAGGAAGAAAAGAATTACTCATGACTGGGAATAATTCAAGAAGATGCGACAAAGCTAAAATGACGAATATCCAAGAGAACGGACCAAAATTCGATAGAAACCTCCTTCGAATTTGCAAGCTGAGAATGATGACGAGAAATAACAGCACGAATTAATGAGACTCCAGAATAAAGAAGAATGAAAGGTTGAGCCAAATATGAGAATTAATACAAATAGCTCTTGAAGAAGGAATATGACTGATGAAATCCATACTTACATCATAGTTGAAAAGATTTAGAGATCTCCGAAAAATGATTAAAAGAGCCAGGAGAGATCCTGGGAAAGAACCTGTGGGTTATGGGCCCACTCAAGGAAACCACCGTTAGAAAGATTGCTAGAAAGATTGATATTGCACCGGTACAAATGAAGACTAGATGAGGTTAGCACCTCGAAATAATTGAAAAGATTGGAAACAAGAACTACTGAGATAACTTCAACACTCCGGATAGAAAAAAGAGGAACGAATAGCAAGATGGGCTCATGAGAATTCCCAACATAGGGAAGAATTACAAGGATGATTAGGATATAATGAACACGGATAGCTGAATTGAATTCACCAGAAAAGATGACAAGAATGAATAAATATGAACACGAAGCTCCTGAGAATCTTCACAATGAATCATCGGGTAAGAGAGAAAGAACAGACAACGGAAGCACAATGAAAAGAAAACTCTTGGATGAAAATTGAATCACTGAAGAAAAGGGTGGGAGGGCGGGGGAAAACACACACAACTTGAGACAGATGAGACAAACTCCGGAATAAAAGAGAGAATGATCTTATAAAATTAGATAAGATTGAATTCAGTTGAAGAGAAACACACCGGTTGAAAAGAATTAACATGACGGCTCCGGTTGACAAGAATTGATATGACAACCTGATTGGACAAAGGAATTTGCATTCACCTAAAAATTATGAGAACACCTCTTGGAAAGATCCGAAATCACCACTTGACATCGAGGAAACTTGAATTACCATATTCAACAAAACAAAGGGATGAGGCTTATGAAACAAGCCAGAACAAACTCATGAGAAAGATTTCGTCCGATATTTTCGTGGACAGGATTGCACGGGCTCGAACCTTACAGTAGACATCAAGTGCAAGGCAGTGCACTCGACATATGAAGCGTCCCCGAGTCGTAGCAAGCTACAAGGACTCTTTAAGACACAACGAGAACCGCTGTAAATCGACAGTCAACAAATGACTCCACTAGATGTCGAACCCCAACCTAACATCATGTATTTGTTGGAAGATTGTCCTATAAGTAACTACTTGAATTCCCACCTAAGAATTCCCGAAATATCTGGTCATGCAATCTGGTACACGGATACAAGGAGTAATATCACACAACTCCTATACTAACCCGTCACCTGTATCACATCCGTCAACACACAACCAAAATTTCGGACCTTCATCTACAACAGACCCTCGTGATCACAACGATACAAAGTATGGCAGTACTCCCGAACAATCTGCACCAGTACTGGGGACATCGGGGTTATCTCGCCACTACTAGTATTGAAGCAATTACGAACATCCTTCGTTCTGAGGTACTAAGAAATCTGAATGATAACGATGTGCTCGAGAATCCCCTGGAGCTCAACTCCCTGGAAGAAAATCAAATCAGACAGGAGGTACCAAGACAGAACTCGGTCACATCGGCATCATATAGATCCCAAAAATATACGCGTGATCCTAATTTTTTTTTGAGTGAGAAGAGGAGTAGAATTAAAATATTACGTCAGGATTCCTCACCAGAGCATAGAAGAGGAGAAAAAAGAATCCTACTCTCCGATATATAACTAGACTCAAAGTAGTTTTCACTAGATTCGACTCGGACAAGTTCGATCAATCAAGGGGGCTCCTAGGTCGGTACTGCTCTGATACCAACTTGTCATGCCCAAGATGCGACCCTATCCACAGTTTTTCATGAGGGCCTCGTCAGGGATAGAAGCGCATTTCGTCGTGTCGCAAGAATGGATATCGTTACAAGTACATGTATTGAAAAGAAGATATATATATATATAGAATTGGCTTACACTCCCCACAAGCTACATCAGAGTCACATCAGTACAATACATCAACATCATGAATAAGAGCAGGGTCCGACTACGGATGAAAACAAACGAGAAAATAAGAACGACGTCCATCCTTGCTATCCCAGGCTGTCGACCGGGAACCCATCCTAGATCGATGATGATGAAGAAGAAGCAACCCCAAATGAACAATCAACGCGCTCGCGTCAAGTAACCTTTAACTGTACCTGCAACTGGTGTTGTAGTAATCTGTGAGCCACATGGGACTCAGCAATCTCATTTCCAAAGGTATCAATACTAGCAAAGCTTAATGGGTGAGGTAAGGTTAAGTGGTGAGGTTGCAACAACGGCTAAGCATATATATATGGTGGCTAACTTACGAGTACAAAAATAAGAGGGGGAAGATCTACGCATAACGGACATGAACTACTCATGATCAAATGAATAATCCTGAACACCTACCTACGTCAGACATAACCCCACCGTGTCCTCGATCGACGAAGGAACAAATGAAAGAGACAGTCACGGTTACACACACAGTTGGCATATTTTAATTAAGTTAACTTCTAGTTATCTAGAACCTGTGTTAAACAAAGTTTCCACATTGCCACATAACCGCGGGCACGGCTTTCCGAAAGATTTAATCCTGCCGGGATGCTCCAACTAGTCCATCACAAATTACCACAAGCCGCATAGAAATCCTCGATAACGAAGCTCGCGATCTCGTCGGACTCCTTAGTGGAAAACCTCAACTCTGAGATTACCCAAAGCATCACCGGAATCCCGATGCACAAGATATCTCGTCAAAGGTAAAACTAATCTAGCAAGGCCGCCCACGTGTCGACGATCCCGATAAGAGCCGCGTATCTCGTTCTCAGGACACGGCGGATAAGCACAGCGTATGGTGGCCTCATAGAAATCTCCCGAGTTGCCTCGGGTTGGCCCCTCAAATGGCTCTAGTGTTGGACCAGCACCATGAGCACTAGCCCCCCTGTATTATGTAAAATTACTCCTCGGGTTCATGACGCCCTATGCTTTCAGTATTAACAAAATTATTATGTTGGGCAAATAGTACCAATGTTGGGCCTTGCCAGACCAGCTTTAATCTAAAACGAATTATCAAGGGGGTCCCCATAACAACCCCGATCGTGTTAGGAGCGCTCGTTTATGGAACATAACACCGATAGCCGAAACTAAGGGGGGAAAGGTGGAACAAAACACCAGGCTAGAAAGACCGAGCCTTCTACCTTTTACCAAGTATATAGGTGCATTAAAATAGATAGCATTTAATATGGTGATATAACAAGGAACCCATCTAATCACATGGAAGCAACTACACCTGCAACTAGCAATGCTAACACAAGGTTAAGCAAGCGGTAACATAGCCAATCAGTGGTTTGCTAGGTCGAACATGTTGAAGGTTTCATGGCAATTGATGAGAGGCTGGAATTTAACATGTGGTGGCCAACGAGACATAAACGATAGAAGCGATAAAACTAGCATGGCAATGATAGTAATGGTATCTGGGGAAATGGTCATCTTGCCTCAGATCCCGCTTGGTAGAAGAACAAGTCTGAGAAGTCGGCGAACCAACGTAGTCGAACGGGTCCTGACTTTCCGACACGCTTGCGGAACTCTATCGAGACGGAGCAAACCGGAAACAAACATCAACACAAATATTCACCACACAATGCAAAACATGATGCATAACCTACTATGGTGCATGATCACTTCAATGATGCAAGGGATGGCATGGCAATTCAACTCACGCAAACTCAACACATTAAGTGAAGCTCGATTTGCAACGAGTTGCATATCGATGAAACTCCACATTTAATTATTTAGTTCACTCCCGATTATTTACATGATAATATTAAACTCTTATTATCATGGCAAGGGGTGAAGCGATGATCCTACATGACATCCTAGTCGGGTAACACGCGAAACATAGATCGGAGGTACGTTACAAGAGACATGCAACACAAGATATCATGCCATGAATTTGTCATGCATGCAAGTTCAAACATCACGGGAAATACGAGAAAGAAACAGGTGTCGCCACGGGGAGGGATAAGGGAGCCATGGCGGCAAAACGGAAACAATGCCACGGCAATGTTCCTATCCCGATAACTCGTCGAGATATCGGTGCCAACGAATAGGGCGCGCGTGCGGGACAAGCCAATTTAAGATGGGGTGATCCCGGTTACCGGGTTCCCATGTGTTGAGGGCGCGACGAAAGAGACAACATGCAACGGGCAAACATACGATACATCTCATATATCTCATGCGTTCGGTTCACGACAACGTCTCATCGGTATACCTTCGAAGCGTGCATATCGGAGCGGATCGGTTCGTAGCGGACGTCGTGTAAGTAGTTGTACACGGTCTCGTTGACGGTAGACGTTCGCTTAGCATTGTGGTTCACGGTCTTCGGCGTCGGTAGTCGAACACGTTTCCGGGGGTCGTCGAGGAAGACGTGGTGCTCGACGAATTTGTCAATTCCACGGCGGCGGGGATGGTACACACGGTCTTCGGTGACGTAACCAGCGACAGCAAACAACAACGCGAGGCAAGCAGCAAAGCGGCATTAGGCAATCAACAGCAGCGGGAAAACAGAGCAAGCTACAGCAAGCAGCAAAGCAAGCTAGCCTCGGCTAGCAGCAAAGCAGGGCAGGCAGCGAGCATGGCACGGCAGGCAAGCAAGCACAGGCAGCAGCTAGCATCTACGCAACAACAGCAACATACATCAACCAGCCAGTAGCATCTGCAACTAGCATCGTCCGGCAAGCATCGGGCAACAGCAGCAGCTACATGCACAGCAACAGCTGTGGCAGCTTAGCAGCTATCGTGACAGCAACAGCAACCGCTCGCAGCGGCAAACACAACAGCAGCTGCATCATAGGCAGGTCGGCGCCGGCGAGGAACACGACGAGCTGCTGGAGGCAGGCACGCGGAAAGGAGGAGGAGGTCGGGGCGAGGCATGCTCGAGGCGAGGAACGGCGGTGAGGACCGGACGAGGTCGGCACCGCGCAGGAGCTTGCAAGGCGGGACGGCGAAAGGAGCAGCTCGGGAGACGGGAGGTCAGGGCGACGGGGACTGAAGAGGTCGGGCCCTGGAGGGCTGCTGGCGGCGGGGAGAGAACCGGCGGGGGAGGAGGCCGCCGGGGACGCACCGGGCGCCGGGCGCAGGCAACGGCGGCACCACGGGTAGGGGCTGGCGAGCATGCAGGACAAGGGAGGGGCTGAGCGCGGCGGGGTGCGGGAGGCCAGGGGCATGGCGAGGCTGGGGCAGCTCGGGAGAGGAAGGAGGAATCGATCGAGGAGGAAGAACAGAGGGGATCGGGCATGGGGAAGTGATGACGGGGCAGGGATGACGAGAGGGATCGGGAGGATCCCTCCCCTGTCGCTAGGGCAGCAGGGGCCTGCTGGGCCTGGGCCACCTCGGGCAAGGGCTGGGGTCTTCCTCTCTCCCTCTATCTTGTTTTCTCTTATTTTAAAAACAGAAAACTTTAACAAAAGAAAAGGGTTTTAACAAAATAAACAAATTCTTTTGGCTCCTTTGAAAAACATACCCCAGCTATAAAAATAGCTTGGGCAGATTTTATTTAGAAGAAACAAAATGATTTTTTTAAGAATAAAACAAAACCTCTTCTATAAACAAAATGAGACTCTAGTTTTAAAATAAAACAAGAGGAGAAAATAAAGAAAACCCAAGGGGTTGCCCCCACATTTAATAAAAGGATTTAAAAGTAAGACAAACTTTTAAAAGGGGGTTGAAACTAAAATCTTTTACGCAACCACAAAATGAAATAAGAGGGGAGAGGAGGGGAGTTACTATCGCACTAAGACTCGATGAGCACTCGAAGCACACATACTCAAAACACCACATGCGACAAACGATGCAAGATGCCATGCATGATGTGACGGTGCAAACTAAATGATGAAGTAACAAATAAAATAACACACGACAGAAACGGTATAGAAGGGGGTTCTTCTGGAACGCCGGCATCGGGCTGTCACAAAAAGCTAGTCTACTATGTATCCGAAGTACTCATTCCGTGCAAATCTCGGTATCCGCACTACTAGAAGATAGCATATACAGTTTTTATGGCATCTCGCAAGCTCCAACACTACTTTCAAGACTGGATACCATGGGCCGCATAGCCAAATGGGCCATTGAGCTACTACCTTTTGAAATCGTGTACAAGCCACATCAAGGTATTAAAACTCACGTGTTGGTTGATTTTCCCACCAAATGGACGGAGGCCGAGCTCCCTAAAGAGTACAGTCCATACTCCCATTGGACGATGTACTTCAACGACCCCAAGATGCTTGTCGGACTGGGGGTTGGTGTTGTAATCACATCCCCCACTGGCGCCAACATACTGTATGTGCTACATACCATGCACATCGATTCCAACAATGCGGCTGAATACGAGGCTCTGCTGCATGGACTTCAAATGGCAACTTCAATGGGCGTACAACGGCTCGAGGTATGAGGATACTCTAACCTTGCCATCTCCCAAATCAACGACGAATTTGATGCTCAAAATCTAAAAATGGCGGCATAGAGGAATGTTGTTCTCAAAATATCATCATGGTTTGAAGGCATCAAATTCCACCATGTCTCTAGAGACGACAATCAAGTTGCTAATGTTCTTGCTCGTATCAGCGCCAAACACGACCTTGTTCCTAAGAATACCTTTTTTGAATGGCTATTTAAGCCATCCATGGTATGATAGAACAAGGACAATGACATGAGAGCTAGTGGTCAGGAACAGGTCACCCCTCATGTAATCGAACCAGATGAACAAGTCATTGGCGGCTCTGCGTTTAAAGAAATGGCTTCGGCTCGCGAAGTAATGGTAGTAATCGCACCATGGACCGAGCCTTTTCTCTCCTATCTTCTCTACCAAGAGCTCCGTGATGACCAAACTAAGGCAAGACAAATAATTCGGCAATCCAAGGCCTACAAGGTCCTTGAGGGGGAGCTATATAAGAAAAGCACCACCGGAGTCATTCGGCGGTGTATATGCGAAGAAGAGGGTAAACAACTCTTAGCTGAAATACACGTGGGTATGGGTGTCCATCATGTAGCAGCTCGGGCCCTGGTAAGAAAGGCTTTCCGGGCTGGCTTCTTTTGGCCCAGGCTTGCCCAGACGCTCACACACTCGTCTAACATTATGTTGGTTGTCAGCTCTTTGCAAATCAAATCCACATGCCCCCAACGGCTCTTCGGACGATGGTGATCACCTGGCCTTTTGTGATCTCGGGAATGGACATGGTCGAACCACTTAAAGGAGGGACCAAGAGAAAGAAATACTTAGTGGTTATGGTCGATAAGTTCCCCAATTGGATTAAAGCCAAACCAGCAACTTCTTCTAAGTCCGGGCCAGTTATCAATTTTATATCCGACGTGGTTTACCATTATGGTTTCCTCCATAGTATAATAACAGACAATGGATCCAATTTCACACCTCACGAAGTGAAGGATTGGTGCACTAACTTGGGCATCAAGCTTGATTATGCCTCCATATATCACCCACAAATCAATGGACAACTTGAACAGGTGATACGTCCCACACGTATCTATAATTTCTGCTTGTTCCATGATCTTTTGGGTGACAATGTTATATGTTTTGCTACACTTATATATCATTTTACACATATTTGGACTAACCTACTAACTCAGTGCACCCACTGCTAGTTCCTGTCTATTGATGTCTTTTTTGCACGGGCTTTTACCCAATTTTCCGAAGCCCGAAAAATCCCGAGAAAAATATATAAAAAATCAGCATACCGGAAGCTTCCAGATCACCGAAGATGGGCCAGAGGGGGGCCAGGGGCCTCCAAGGCGACCTATTGGCGCGGCCCACCCCTAGGCCGTGCTGGGAGGCCGCCTGGGTGGGTCCCACATCCTCCTATGCCCTCCTTTGGCCTATATTTATTCCTCCACAAGAAAACCCTTCCATAACATCCAAAATCGCGAATTTCTCCACCATTCCACTGCTGCAACGCTTTCGAGATCGGGAGCGTCAGGAGACCTCTTCCCGGCACCCTGCCGGAGGGAGGATTGACCTCCGAGATCTTCTCCACCGCAATGGATGCTTCCCGGACCTGCCGTGAGTAGTTCTCCTTGGACCATGGGTCCATGACCAGTAGCTATGTGATATCTTCTCTCCAATCTTGTGCTTCAATAGTTAGTCCATGTGAGCTACCCTACATGATCAAGGCATCTATGTAATTCTCTTACTATTGCTATGCTCGGTTTGTTGGGATCCGATGAATTATGAGATTATGTTTAGATTGTTATGATTTATATATTTGATTATCCTTTTATATTATGTTCCTTAGTGATTCATGCATGTTCTCTGTTGCTATTTATTGCTTTCGCTGAGTAGTAGATTTTAACTCCAACAGGGAGCGTTATGCATGATTGTGGGTTCATGCCCCACGATGTCTAGCTTGAGTGGCAAAAACATGAGACTAGGGGATGTGTTGTTGCCACCAGGGAGAAAACAACGATGCTTGTGACCATACTTTACCTTACGCGTAGTTCGTTAATGCAGTTGTCCGTTGCTTTGAGTTTACCCTTTGGGTGGGGCTCGCAACTTAATACCGGCGAGATGTTCTGGATAGATATCTCAAGGTGAATGATTAGTAAGTATATGATGATGAATAAACGGTCTACTTTCCTTGGCGTACTGCTCATTACTATTGAACCACTAACTATCAAGTAGCAAAATTAGCATTGCGATGCGTTCATAATTCTGCCAATTGGCCAACTGTGATTTGTTTACCCAAGCATAGTTGTTTATCGTCTTTTGGGAGAGAGACATCACTAGTGAACATGATGCGACTCCGGTCCGTATCACCATCATTGTTTACACCTTCATCATTTACCATTTTCATTTACTTTTCTGTTGCAATTACTATTACTTTTCCTGCTTGTGTTTTGCTCATTTGCAAACTACAAGGCCGGAGAGATTGACAACCTCTCAGTACTCGTTGGGAGAAAAGTTATTTGTTGTGTGTGCAGGTCCATGTCTTCTGCTAGCGCCATGGTGGAAGACACCTACTTGTTGGTCCTTGGATTCCTCCTGGTTCGATAAACCTTACTGTCTCCGTGTAAGGGCAAACTTTGTGCTGACTACATCTCAACCTTCCACTTGGGGTAACCAACAAGGAGCGAGAAGTATATACATCATCTCGTCATGAAGCAAAGTTTTCTGGCGCCGTTGCTGGGGACTCCAGCCTTCAAGATAGGGGAGTTGCATGCTATCCTTTACCTTTGCTTTTTAGTCTTGTTAGTTTGCTATTTATTTTTTGCTTTAGAGTCTTATACCAAAAACCACAAAAAATTAGTTACTTTGCTTTTAGTTGTCAAGCATGTTAGGATTAGGTGCTTTGAGGGAATCTGAGGTCCTAGATTTCCATCAAAGGGTCGTAGAAGATGTGAAGAAAGCTTGGGATAGAGTTTCTGAAGCAGATAAAAGAATTATGCCTTGGATCCCTATCAAAATTGTGCTTAGAAATTTTTATCATGGTCTTTTTAGGTGGTGTCAACACTCTCATGATATTAAAGTTGAAGGAAAAAATTTAGAGTGTGATGAGGCTAGAGCTCTTGATATTATACATGGTCTACCCAATTACTTTGTTTATGGTCATGGATTTGACACTATTATAGATAAACTTGCTATCATTGAAAGAAGTATAGATGCTCTATACTTAAGAGAAAGAGAAAAACACATGGTTGATAAGGAAATCATTTTTAAAATAGATGATGACTGGGATATCATCCATGATGCACCTAGAGTGCGCTTGTACGAGGGAAAAGAAGCCGAGCTAGATTGACGTGATGACTTAGACGGCTTAGAAGAAGAGTGCGATATATCTCGTGAACGTTCTACCTTTTATCAATGGTAGGCTCGGCTCTACCAGAGCAGGGAAGTTCGAGCAAAAGCACATAATGTACGCGAGCTTGTGCTATGCCTCCTGAAGAAGAAGAAACATAAACTTGCACTTAAATGGGAGGGCCCTTTCATAATTGATGAAGTACTTCCAGGAGGATCATATCGCCTCCACAACTCATCAAATAATCGCCTTGAAGTGAGCCCATGCAACGCAACTCGTGTTTGGCGCTTCTACGGCTAGATTGGTGTCGTTAGCTTAACTAGTTTTTATTTTCTCTTTTAAATATCTGTGTATTTTTTTTCTTTTAGATTTCTTAGCATATCCTAGGTTATGTTCCTCTAAACCAAGCTATAATCATGAATTCTTTGGCACTTACCTTTAAATGTATTTTTTGTAACACGTGCGCGCTTCTTAATAAAAGCTGATCAACATATCTTTGTGCATCGTCTTTTGCCTTTATGATGTATGCATACTTGTTATATTGTTTTAAAACCATGATATGCATCAATTTGCCTTAAGATTTAGCCAAGGTGGGTTTCCTTGCTCCTGTGCTTACCCTCTACATTCCCGATTGTTTGGCTAGAGGGTAAATGGAGCACCTTTGTGATTCTTACGACCGGGTCACCCGGATACGTATCTCAGATGGGTGACGCCAAAAACTAGGGTTCCTAAGAAAGCAATTGATCGGCTACAAAAGAAGTGAAAATAATTTGGTGATCATCACCAAAACCAGGTGTTATTTTCCTAAACTAACCAACACCCGCATACTATGGATATTTGGTTATCACGTCTACATTATTATAGCAACTTGTAGGATCGAAAGTACGTATAGAGGGGGGGGGTGATTAGACTACTTGACAAGATAATTTTTTTTGCCTTTTCCCGACTTTCCATGAGAGGCAGCTACGACAGTTATAACAAGTCAAGTACACCCTACACATGCAGTTCTAATAGTATAGAAGTGGAAAGTAAACATGCAAGTGTAAATAGAGTAAGGTAGGGATATCAAACGGATGAGGCTGACACGACGATTTTTGGCATGGTTCCGATTGGTGGCGCTATTGTACGTCCATGTTAGTGGAGACTTCAACCCACGGAGGATGATGAATTCGAGAGTCCACGGAGGGCTCCACCCACGGAGGGTCCTCAAAGAAGCGGACTTGTCTATCCCACCACGACTTCCGTCCACGGAGGACTAACCTTACTCATGGTAGATCTTCACGAAGTAGGAGATCTCCTTGCCCTTACAAACATGTTGGTTGAACTCCACAACACGAAGTAGGAAGCTCCCAAGCGAAACATAACCAATCTAGGAGGCACCACCCTCCAAAAGGTAATAGATGGGGTAGATCAATGAACTCCTTGCTCGTGTGCTTCTAAAGATAGTCTCCTCAACACAAATCGTTCTCTCGTAGAATATGAATGGGTAGGAGAAGTTGATTTGGTGGAAAGCAGTTTGTAGAGGCTAGAGATAAAGTTTATAATGATTGGATTGGAATATCTTGGTCTCAACACATGAGTAGGTGGTTCTCTCTTAGAAAATGGATCTGGAAATGAAGTGTGTGCTCTGAGTACTTTTCCCACGAATGAGAGGTGGGTGAAGGGGTATATATAGGCAGCAACCAAAATCCAACCGTTATACACAAAAGAGCAAACTCGGTGACACCAAAGTGGACAACTCGGTGGTACCGACTAGTACTAAAAGTGTGAACTTTTGAATCTCGGTGAGACCGATGTGTAGAACTCGGTGGTACCAAAAAGGTGACTAACGGTCATATGACTAGACTAGGTGGCACCGATACTCAAACTCAGAAATTCTGATTTTCTGTATCTTGGCAACAAAATGTTGGTCACACTGAACTCGGTAGCACCGATGCAATTTTGGTTGCACCGATTTGGTGGGAACGGCTAGGGTTTTGTCTGAGGTTCAAACTCGATGGGTCCGATGTGGAAATGTTGGTGACACCGAATCTGTGAATGTGGAACTTGACAGAGTGGATATGTGGGAAAAATGATTGAGTGGTTTGGTGGCTAACTTTGAGCATTTGAGCAATTAGTTCATTTTACTACCTCACCCCCTTTTAATAGTATTGGCTTTCCTATGGACTCAAAAGTGATTTCTCACAAATATAAAATGAAGAGTCTTCTAGCTTGAAGCTTGAGCCAATATTGTTCCTTTCTTGCATCAAGGAATATCTCCACATAAACCTTAAGGCATAGCATCTTTTGAACTTTTGTGAAATATACTTGCAAAACACATTAGTCCAATGATGCATATGTGGTGATCAATTATCAAAACCACTATAAGGAGAAATTATGCTTTCAATCTCCCCCTTTTTCGTAATTGATGACAACATATAGATCAAAGCTTCAACAAAAGATATAATAAGTGATTAGCATCGATGCTTTGAGAAGATGTGAAAAGCAAGAGCTCCCCCTAAATGTGTGCATTATTTAAAATTTGCGTTTGAATGCAAATGCACAATCGATTAGGACGAAGTGTTACTGTTCATGTCACATACGTCTTGGTGGTGCGTAAAAATAATAGCAATGTACATGACACCAACAAGATAGGCGAGCGAACATCAAAAGGATAGCTAAAAGATGATATTGTAGCATCACACAAGATAAAGCGTATGATCAATCACACTGATAGGATAAAGTCATCCAAAAGCCAAAGTTTTTAAAACTAAACAAGAGCAAATAAAGTCAAAAGCTCTCTCTCACACGAAATCTATGATCTATACATTTCTCCCCCTTTGGCAACACGTTACCAAAAAGTTCAAAAGTATAGAACTACTCGTCTCTCTGGGCAGCTAATGATGGACACATTAGAACTACTCGGCGAAGGCTTGTGCTGAATGTACTGAAGTTGATACTGAAGGAGCTTGAGCTGGAGCTGGTGCTGAAGGTACTGAAGATGTCTGTCTTGTCTCCTGAGCAGGCACAACAACTGACCGAGGCTTGGTGCTAAACCTAGTGGTAGTGGGAGGAGGAGACTCATCCTCGTCATCATCATCATCTTCACCTTTATCTTCATCCCCTCAGCGTGGAATCTCCATAGAGTCAACTTCATCTTGAAGTTGTCTGACAATGGTGGTCAGCTCAGTTACCTTCACATCCATGTTGTAGAATTTTGTCTTCACAACTCTCTCAAGACTCTTTTGATTTTGCATGATCTCTTGGATGTTATTCTCTATGACTTGGACAGTACTCACTAGAAATGCCATTTTCTCACCTTGAGTTTTAAGCTGTGGAACTGGAGGTGGCCTATTTCTAGCAGCTTCAGCCTCTCCTGCCTTTGCTGCCATTCTTGCTGCAGCTGAGTTGGGATTATTTTCATCCATCACAACCTCATTATTTTAAAATTCATGCTAAAGAGGTAGATGGGGACGATCAAGTAGATATGCATGCTTGCCTAGCTTGGCATCGATGAGCATCTGAATGTAAGGTGCATATCCACATGATTTCTTCTGATCCACAGCAGTCCCTCAGATAGTCTCAACTATCAAATCCATCACTCTAAATCTGGTATGGGTATCAAGCAAGTCAACAGGTTGTAATAATATCCTCTAATCATCTTCTCATCACCTGACTTAGGCATGAGGTGCATCGCAGTATAGTGTTCGTCGTAGGAATGCCAGCTTGCAAAAAATATAGTGAACCAAACTTGTGACTGGTCAAGTACTGATGTGGAATGGTCTTATACATATTACCCATGGAGATATGATTCTGCTTAGTTTCTGCATACACATCTACATCTGCTTCTTCGTGCTTGGGGACACTAATGATAACATCCCATTCAGCAATTGTGGCTTCATACTTGTGACCATCAGTCATCCAAACTAAAGAGTCGTCATAGAAGTGAACAGTTGCATAGAATTTCATGATTAGCTCGTCATTCCATGGGGTCATCTCCTTCCCAAAAAAATCTTCTATATCAACTAGCCTGAAGTTGTCTCGAACATGTGGAAAGAAATTCTCATTTTCCTTGATGTATGCCCAGTAGACATACCTCATATCACTGACTGCAGCACACTTGTCATACATGATAGTCTCATAAAAATATAGTTGTTCCTTGGTGTGAAACCTTGGATCAACAACAATTCTTCTTCTGATACCATATAGATCAATAGCTCTCTACTTTCTTAGTCTGGCATCCTTTCTCTTCTTCATATAATCTGCTATAGGATGAGCATCATTTTGGAGTGGAAGGAATGGTCTGAGCTTCCTCAGAACTTGAGCATTCTCATCTTCTTCCTCTTCTTCAGCATGGGCACCGGATGCAGGGCTTTTGCTCTTAGCAGCTGCAGGTATATCTTTGGTAGTCTTCCTTGAAGCTACAACCTTCTTTACTTTAGCAGCAGGGTTAGGAGCAGACTTCAATGCATCAACCATCAATTTCTTCTTCTTGGGAGGAACTGGGATCTCCTCACGAGCTTCTTCCTCACCTTCTTCTGGGTCTTCAAACATAGAAGTCTTTCTGCCAACAAGATGGATAGTTCTCTTCCTGGGCCTATTCATACCAGCCTTATTTGCTGGTGCATCCTTGGAAAGTGATTTGCCCTTCTTGGCATATTCAGGTGCTCTCAGATCAGCAGCACTAGGAGATATCTTCCTCACAACTTTCCTTGGAGGATCCTTAGGAGGGGATGAAGTTTCTTCTAGCAAAAAGTCTGAGTCTTCCTCATCAAAAACTATCTTCCTCCTTTGCCTGGTGGCTACCTTTGGCAAGCCATGAGAACTGGGAGAACTTGGGTCTGAAGAAGTCTTCTCTGGACTAGTGCCAGAGTCCATCTCGACACTCTTCTCTCTGAAGTCATTCTGACTATCATCTGCACCTGGCATACTGACAGACACGCTTAACAGCAAACATCCGAACCTGTGAACTGGATTTAGGAAAGACAGAATGGATGAGCATCACAAAATTTAGATGTTTATGAAAATATGAAGTTTGAAATTGAGGGTATGATCTTTTGCAGGATCTAAATCGGTGGCACCGAGTTGGCATTTTTGGAGTCACCAAGAAGGCTTACTTACTTAACAGAGACTTGGCAGTCATTTTCGGTGGCATCAAAAAGAGCTGCTCGGTCTCACCGAGTTGCTTCTCTGGTACCCTAAAGCAAGAATCAGTGGAACCGATTTTGCAAACTCGGTCTCACCGAGTTGCATGCTACGGCAGATCAGATCCAAAATTTCTACTTCTTCTACACTACGAGATTCATCTTATGGAAGGAAGGGGTTTCACATGGTGGCTCGAAGAAAAACATTCCGAATGCGTAAGAATCAGATGGGGAACGCAAAGGAAATCGGATCCGTACCCTAACTTGGTGGTGATCTGGCTACGGTGACGACAACAGAGAAGATTGCATCGACGGCGGTGATTTCCAGAGGTGGCGGTGCTCGGGGAGACAAAGGCGATGACCTGGGATCTCGGGGGCAACGAGGGTTTGGCGAACGAAACAGTTTTGACGAAGTGAAGTCGAAAGATTTGGTCTGCGGATATATATACCCGTGCGCTGTCGGTGTCACCGAGATGGCAAAATCGGTGTTATCGAGTTCCTCAACTATCAGTAGACACGTAAACTCGGTGTAACCGAGTTGGCGATTTTGGTGGTACCGATATTGGAAAACCCGATCAACTTTAAAAAATCGGTGGCGTCGAGTTTGTGGAGTTGGGCACACCGAGTTTTTCAAAGAGGTTTTGGAAGGCAGCCTTTGATGATACGGAACTCCGAGTGCACCTTCACACAGAGGGATCGACAAGTGCTTGTTCAAGTTTTGTGATGGAGCATGAATAGAACTTGAGATGAGATGACATAGATAGCTAGAAAAGGGTCCTAGGCATTCTTGTCCATCCAATTGGCAAAAGATAAATCAAAAGCCAAATAACAACAATTGGATGTCCTCTAATGATCAAACACATGCAGACCAACATGCTCAAACAATAAGAATGATGAATCAAACATGGTGAACATGCACAAACATCCTAGTAGCTATCAAGCACTTGGGTGATGACAAAGTCATCTATATATGAGTATATTGACATAGGAGCCAAGTAAGAATACTTGATCATAGTTCATACTCATCGTTTAGCACAAGTGGGGTTACGAGTTTTACATAAGCATTAATGTGTTCATATCCTTAGGAGATGCTTATACTCAAGTCTTAGAGTAAAGCTCCCCCTTGATATGATATCCCCACTAAGAGGGATCAACTAACATTGGGTTTTTTCGTAGAATACTTCAAGTAGGTGAAGTAGTGGTGGAAGCTTAATGTTGACGAAGATCATCTTGAGTTAGGAGCAATCCTTGTTGTTTTCATACTCTTATCACCTACATGGGTTAGTCCAAAGAAAAAGGAACATATGCAAGAACATCTATGGACATGGAGTGAAGCACACATGGGATATTGTCCAAAGATGCATTAATTACCTTGTTCCTTGCTTACCTTTGAGGGAATGTGTGACTCATCGAAGTAATGCATATGGTTGAGGTTGATTGCGTATAGTTCTTGACGAAATGAATAAGAGTGCATTTCATTGGCAGAGTCACCCCTCAAGAACTTCTAGTTCTTCCTCTTGGGAATCCACACCAAATTGATGGGGATCTTTGGAGTTGTGGTAGCACTTGTTGAGGTAGAGCTAATAGTATACTTGGGAATCCACTTGACCTTAGCTTGGGTTCTTCTTCAAATAGGTTAATGTCATCGTGAAGCTTTCCTTTGCCTTTGTGGTCTTGTGGTAGAAGGCCATATTGTGAGCTTGTTCCTGCGGAGGAAGTGGAGTTCCCCTCTTGGGGAACAAACTTGGGAGTTGGACATGGATCATCTTCCCAAATATCTCCATTGACGTTGAAGTAGCCAACACCTTGTTTCTTCCGATGTCCTCCTTGCTTGTGCACAATTTCCTCAAATTGCTTACTTTCGGCAAGACTCTTGAAGACACCTCTATCTATAATCCCTTTCAATAGATCATTTTCTTGCTCAATTGTAACTTTGTTAAGAGAATCGTTAGTGGAATCAATAGAGCTACTAGCAACAACATTATTGGATTTAGCTTTAGCATTGTTTTTACTAGATGAAGAAACCTTCTTGCCTTTGTTGCTAGTGTTCCTAGGTTTAACTTGTGGAACAAAGTTAGACAAGATTAATCGTTTGGCTAGATAAGAAGAACCCATGTTCCGAAGATCATCATTGATTGCTTTTAAGAACTAATGCTCTTGCTCCAAGTTGAGCTTGTCAAAGCGTCGCTTCTCATGGGTTCTTGCAAGATATCTATGATCTTCTAGAGTAGTCTCATGAGCTAACTTAAGAGTTTTTAATTCTTGAGTTAGTCGTTCAGTTTCTTTCTTATCATCATCATTCGATTTCTCTTGACTAGCATGATAAATAGCAAGTTCATTTTCATTGAATTCACTAGTTTTATCTAGAAGCAAGTCATCTTCTCCTAACAAGTCATCCTCATCACTATTGAAATCAAGATACTGAGGATGTGATACCTTGGGGCCTTTATCCATGAAGCAGTTTCCGACTTCCTCATTTGGTGAATCAAATAAGTCGTAGGAGTTGGTGGAAACAAGCACAATCTCGGCAACACCTTCATCTTGACTATAGTCGGAGTTGGAGTGATAGCTTCTCTTGGAGTGGTGATCAGACTCGGAGCCAGAGATCCATTTCCCAACATGAGCTTGATGTCTTCTTCTTGAACTGCTCTTGGTGTATTTGTCCTTCTTCTCTGATTCCTTGCCTCTTCGTGAGTGTCTTCGTTCATACTCCTTCTCTCTCTCTACAAGTTGACTCATCTCTTGAGCTTCGTCTTCGAGGTGACTCTTCTCTTCTTTTGTAGGGAGCCGAGAACTCATTTGAGTAGTGTCCGGGATTCCCACAATTGTAGCAATTTGGGTCACGACTGGACGAACACTTCTCATCATGTCTTGAACTTGAGATTCTATCTTTGTCTCTACTCTTGTAGAATTTATTGAATTTTCTGACGATGAGGCTTATCTCTTCATCAGTGACAAGATTGTATTTCGAAGTAGCAGGAGCATCACATGAAGCTTCATAATCACCACTTGACTTGTTGTGCAGCTCATCTTTGTCCTTGAGTGACATCTCATGAGCAACAATCCTAGCACTGACTTTAGCTGGCTTGCGATCTTTGTAATTTGGCATCATTTGGATCAATGTGCACACTGTGTCATACTTGCCATCAAGAGCTCTAAGTATCTTCTTGATGATGAATTTGTGGGCCATCTCTTCACTTCCTAAGCCGGCAATCTCATTGGTGATGAGAGCTAGCCTAGAGTACATTTCAGCGACTCCTTCACCATCCTTCATCTTGAACTTGTCAAGTTGACTTCAAAGCACATCCAACTTAGATTCTCTGACAGAATCAGTACCTTCCTGCATATCAACCAAAGTATCCCAAATTTCTTTTGCATTCTCAAGATGACTGATTTTGTTGATTTCTTTGGGGCAAAGGCAGTTGAAGATGATATCACACACTTGAGCATTGAGTTGCAACATCTTCAGTTCATCAGCTGTTGCATCACGATCTAGTTCATGCCCTTCTCCAAAGAAGTTACCTTGCACGCCAACATGAATAACAACCCAAACATGAGGATTAAAGCCAAGTATATGCATTTTCAATTTATGCTTCCAACTAGCAAAAATAGTGCCATTCAAGTAAGGACCTCTACGATGATAATTTCCCTCACTAGATGCCATACTCTCCTAGGTGCTAAACCAATGAAATGGAGACCAATGCTCTAATACCACTTGCAGGATCGAAAGTATGTCGAGAGGGGGGGGCGTGATTAGACTACTTGACAAGATAAGTTTTTTGCCTTTTCCCAACTTTACTTGAGAGGTACCTACGACAGTTATAACAAGTCTAGTACACACTATACATGAAGTTCTACCTACAATGTGCATGTACGAGGGAAAAGAAGCCGAGCTAGATTGACATGATGACTTAGACGCCTTAGAAGAAGAGTGCGATAAACCTCTCGCACGTTCCACCGTTTATCAATGACATGCAAGGCGCTAGCAGTGCAGCTAAGCTTGAGAAAAAGCACATAATGTGGGCAAGCTTGTGCTACGCCTCCCAAAAAAGAAGAAACATAAACTTGCACTTAAATGGGAGGGCCCTTTCATAATTGATGAAGTACTTGCAGGATTATCATATCACCTCCGCAACTCATCAAATAATCGCCTTGAAGTGATCCCATGGAACGCAACTTGTGTTTGGCGCTTCTACGACTAGACTGGGTTCGTTAACTTAACTTGTTTTTCTTTTCTCTTTTAAATCTCTCTGTATTTTTTCTTTTAGGTTGATTATATCCTAGGATATGTTCATCTGAACCAAGCTATGATGAGGAATTGTTCAGCACTTACCTTTAAATGTATTTTTCGGTAACACGTGGGGGCTTCTTAATAAAAGTTGATGAACATATCTTTGTGCATGTTTTTTGCCTTTATGATGTATGCATCCTTGCTATATTGTTTTAAAGCCATCATATGCATCAATTTTCCTTAAGATTTGGCCAAGGTGGGTTGCCTTGCTCCCGTTCTTACCCTCTACGTTCCCGATTGTTTGGCTAGAGGGTAAATGGAGCACCTTTGTGATTGTTACGACCGGGTCACCCGGATACGTACCTCAAATGGGTGACGCCGAAAACTAGGGTTCTTAAGAAAACAATTGACCGGCTACAAAAGAAGTGAAAATCATTGGGTGATCAGCACCAAAACCAGGTGTTATATTCCTAAAGTAACCATCACCCGCATACTAGGGATATTCGGTTATCACGTCTACATTAGCATATCAACTTGTAGGATCGAGAGTATGTATAGAGGGGGGTGATTAGACTACTTGACAAGATATTTCTTTTGTCTTTTCCCAATTTTACTTGAGAGGCAACTATGGCAGTTTTAACATGTCAAGTACACCCTACACATGCAGTTCTAATAGTATAGCAGCGGAAAGTAAACATGCAAGTGTAAATAGAGGAGTAAGGTAGGGAGATCAAACGCATGAGGTTGGCACGGTGATTTTTGGCTTGGTTCCGATAGGTGGCGCTATTGTACACCCATGTTAGTGGAGAATTCATTCCATGAAGGGTAACGGCTGCGAGAGTCCACAGAGGGCTCCACCCACAGAGGGTCCACAAAGAAGCGGCCTTGTCAATCCCACCACGGATTCCGTCCAGGGAGGACATGTGGGGACCCCGACTTACGAGTCGAGATCACCGAATGAATGTGCCCACTGATCCCAGAGATCAATGCTCACCGAACACACAAATACTGAATATCAAGAGTCTTACATCCATACATACCGTTTGATACAACAAATGACCATTGCGGTCAAGTCTTACATATAGAGGGCCTTGAGCCCCAACACACCAAACTGGACCAATAGCGGGAATATTGGTCGAAAGCGTGAACCCATGCCATCAGCCTTAACCTACAGGCATTCTGACTGGGAAGCGTCCTAGCTCGCAAGAACGTCACCGAGTTACTCTTCACCATATCCTGCTCTTTCATACCTGGTCAATGAAATGACCAGTGGCAAGCCAATTAGTACTTTTGATTGTACTTGCAAACAACCCATGATATGAACAATGCTAGTGAAGGATAACAATAACATGCTTCTTTGGTGGATATCTCTTGGTGGTAAATAAACATGATCACAGGTATGCATCATAAGTTAAGAACTACTTTTGAAGAACATGTTACATATATCATTATAGCTGTCTAGGGCTGAACCATCCGGGTTCACCCTATATGCCAAGTCACCGAACTTGGTTATATCATCACTTTTATATTAACTCCAATTATCACAACTCACACACACACTTGGTTTATGCGGAAACAACTGGATTTAGTTTAAGCAGCACCACCCAACTGTCCTTGACCGTGGACACGGCTATTCGAATAGTTTTACACTTTGCAGAGGTAGTACGCTAGACCCACTAGATCCGGGAAACTTCCGTGTCATCCACGACTCGCGGTATATAACATACCCGAGGTAAGTACCCGATCAGTGCCTTTCCCCTGACCATACTAGACAAAGAGGTCCACTCGATTGGTACCCAGTCCACATGTTGTACGTCTTACGAGCAACGACGCTGGACAGTATCAACCATGCGGGGACCAACAGTGTGCCTGGAACACATAAACATGGCATAGTCGCCCTACCTGGCACGACCCCATCACGAGAGTGACCAAACATCACTCCCGCCACTAGTAACGTGGCTCTTTGCTAGGACGGACCAGAGTAATCAACACAGCCCCGTACCATAAGGGGTTACGTGGTCGTACATGTAAGGTTGGGACGGTCGACACATCATAATTCTAATCCCATTTCCGAAACCATGCTCAAACCAATACCCGGTGCACCACTTCACCAAAAGTGGCCACCTAACTCATCATCACCCTCGGGCATCAGTGGCACCCGACGGGGTTTTCATAACCTTTGATATATACCAATAGATGCTCATGCTACTGTTACTCTAGCTTTACTTGTCAACATGAGACTAGCATGATCCTCATAGGTGGTAGGATCAAGCTTGATGCATGTGCTCCGGAGGAGCCATCGGTAACATCACTTCAATGATTTACCGACACTTATGATCGTATGCAACGGAAATATTTGCTACACTAGCATGCAATATAGCATATGCTCTGTCATGGTCAAAGGGTTGCTTGCCTTCGCTCACATGTGTCCTCGGGGTCTTCGATGTCTTCCTCTCCAACTTTGAGTACTCCGTCTACCCGTTAACTATCGTCGGAAGCAACCACGGTAAGCCACACAGCAGGAAAAAATAAAAGTGCTACATAAATTGAAGTTATATTTTTCTTGGACCTCTCTGGTCATAAGAAAAATACCCGAAGCTTTTCATAGGTGGTTTGGATCATCTGGGATTTCTGAATGGAGGAAAGGAGGAGTAGGGGATTCTTTATGAAGCCGACAGAAATTATTATGATAAAAAGAGTGGAGGCACTCATTTAATAGAGAACAATTTTAGAAATATTTAGGAAGTTGTTTCACTGGATTTGGAGTTGAAATGAATATTCTAGGAATTTTCTAATATGGAATAAATAGCAATAGGAAGCTATTTATTTAATACAACATAATAAAGCCTGATAAAAATGTTGACCAAGGCTTCAAAAATAGGGCATGATATAATAAGTCTCTGGAAATTGGAATCACTCCAATTGGAGTTGATTTGAGTCCTCTAGGATTTTCACAAAGTGGGGTTGAATATATCCACATTTGTATTTTAATAAATACACCATAGAAAGTTGCTATATAAAAATGTGCAAAGCACATATTTGGATATCTCTGAATTTTAGGAACCTGCTAGAGTTTGAATCAAACAATTTGGAGTTAGAATGATTTTTGAATGGATTTTTGAAGTTATGCAAAAATAGGAAAATTAGAAAAAGGGGCTAAGCCTCGGGGGTTATCTTGCGCCCCGGGCATTAGATAGGCCTTCGGGCCAGCACAACTGAGCGCTGGAGCGTGCGAGGGCCACGCCGGAGGCTTAATCGCCCGAGTGCGTCTTCGCTGCACGGAGGTGATATGTCTCCAACGTACCTATAATTTTTGATGGTTCCATGCTATTATCTTGGCAAACTTTGGATGTTTTTATGCCTTCTATATCTCTTTTTAGACTAACTTATTAACTCAGTGCCAAGTGCGAGTTCATGTTTTTTTCCGTGTTTTTGACCCTTTTCAGAGGAGAATATTAAACGGAGTACAAACGGAATAAAACCTCCGAAAAGTTTTTTCCGGAACAGAAGATACGCACGGAGCGTGAGAACCGAGGCACAGGCACGAGGTGAGGCCACAAGCCCCCTAGGCGCGGCCAGGTGGGCCCGCGCCTAGCAGGCTTGTGGGCCCCTTGTGGCTCCTCCGCCCTACTTCTTCCGACTATAAATCCCCAAAAAATCCAAAACCACGAGAGAGATCCTCGAAAATACTTTTCCGCAGCCGCAAACTTCTGTCTCCGCAAGATCCCATCTGGGGCACGTTCTGGTGCCCTGTCGGAGGGGGGTTCGGATATGGAGGGCTTCTTCATCAATACCATTTCCTCTCCGATGATGCGTGAGTAGTTCACCATAAACCTTCGGGTCCATAGCTAGTAGCGAGATGGCTTCTTCTCTCTCTTGGATCTTCAATACAAAGTTCTCCATGATCTTCATGGACATCTATCCGATGTAATCTTCTTTTGCGGTGTGTTTGTCCAGATCTGATGAATTGTGGATTTATGATCAGATAATCTATGAATCTTATTTGAGTTTCTTCTGATCTCTTATATGCATGATTTCATATCCTTCTAATTCTCTTCGAGTTGTGGGTTTTGTTTGGCCAACTTGATCTATGATTCTTGCAATGGGAGAAGTGCTTGGTTTTGGGTTCATACCGTGCGCTGACCTCACCCAGTGACAGAAGGGGTAGCGAGGCACGCATCATGTTGTTGCCATCACGGGTAAAAAGATGGGGTTTATATCTATTGCATGAATTTATCAATCTACATCATGTCATCTTGCTTAATGCGTTACTCTGTTTGTCATGAACTCAATACACTAGATGCATGCTGGATAGCGGTCGATGTGTGGAGTAATAGTAATAGATGCAGAAAGTATCGTTCTACTTGTCTCGGACGTGATGCCTATATGTATGATCATTGCCTTAGATATTGTCATGACTTTGCGCGGTTCTATCAATTGCTCGACAGTAATTCGTTCACCCACCGTAATATTTGCTATCTTGAGAGAAGCCTCTAGTGAACACTATGCCCCCCCGAGTCTACTTCACATCATATTTTCAGCCCTACACTGGGTGCAAGTTTGCTGTTTTTGCGCAGGTACATCGGTGCTTCATCTTGATACTCCTACTGGATTGATACCTTCGTTCTCAAACTGAGGGAAATACTTACTGCTACTCTGCTGCATCACCCTTTCCTCTTCAAGGAAAATATCCAACACAAGCTCAAGAGGTAGCAAGAAGAATTTCTCGCGCCGTTGCCGGGGAGCATCAAGTGAAGCTTATCCAAGTAAGTGTCGCAAACTCATCTCTTGCATTTACTTTTTTTTGCATCTCGTTTTCCTCTCCCCCACTTCTGAAAAACAAAAATTTACAAAAATATTTGTCTTTTTCGTTCGCCCTTTTCTTTCGCTTGCTTGTGTGTTTGTGTGCTTACTGAAGTCACCATGACTGAAAACACCAAACTTTGTGACTTCTCGAATACTAATAATAATGATTTTATTAGTACTCCGATTTCTCCCGCCACTAGTGCGGAATCATATGAAATCAATGCTGCTTTGCTGAATCTTGTTATGAAAGAGCAATTCTCCGGCCTTCCTAGTGAAGATGTCGCATGCCAGCTTAATACCTTCATTGAGTTATGGATAATGATGTGATTAAATTGAAGCTATTTCCGTTCTCAATGTGAGATCGAGAAAAAACTTGGATTTCACCTTTCCCAAAAATAGTATTGATTCTTGGAAAAAGTGCAAAGATGCTTATATATCCAAGTATTTTCCACCAGCTAAGATTATCTCTCTCCATCACGATATCATGAATTATAAGCAACTTGATCATGAACATGTTGCACAATCTTGGGAGAGAATGAAATTGATGATTAGAAATTGTCCCCCTCATGGCTTGAGTCTTTGGATGGTTATACAAATCTTCTACGATGGTTTGAGTTTTACTTCTAGAAATATCTTGGACTCCGCCTCCGGTTGAACCTTCATGGAAATCACATTAGGAGAAGCAACAAAACTCCTAGACAATATCATGACAAACTTTTCTCACTCGCACACTGAAAGTCACCTACTAGTAAAAAGGTACACGCTATAGAAGAAATTAACTCGTTGAGTGCTAAGATGGATGAGTTAATGAAATTGTTTGCTAGTAAAGGTGCTCCTTTAGATCCAAATGATATGCCCTTGTCTTCCTTGATTGATAGTAGCAATGAAAGATTGGATGTTAATTTTGTTGGTAGGAATAATTTTGGCAACAACAATGCTTTTAGAGGAAACTATATTGCTAGGCCTTTTCCTAGTAATCCCTCTAATAACTTTGGCAACTCCTAAAACAATGCTCATGGAAATTACAATAAATTATCCTCTAATCTAGAGAGTAATATTAAAGAGTTTACCAACTCGCATAAGATTTTCAATGCGTCCATAGAAGAAAAACTACTCAAAATTGATGATTTGGCTAGGAGCGTTGATAGAATATCTCTTGATATTGATGCTTTGAAAGTTAGATCTGCTCCTCCCAAGATCAATATGGATGAAACTTTGAAATCTATGCGTGTTTCCATGAATGAGAGTAAAGAAAGAACCGCCCAAATTCGTGCTAGACATGAATGGCTTAAACAGACGTGTTCTCGTGATGAGAATCACGAAGATCTTAAAATGCTTGGTGTGACTCCCATTGAATCCTTGTTTTCTAGTGACAAACCTAATGATGATGGGTCTGGATATGAATCCACTTTGGTTGAAAAGCGCCCCAATGATTCGGAGTCTATCTATCTTGATGCTAAAAGCATTGAAAGTGGGAGTAGAGGATATCAAAACTTTGAGTAGTAATGAAACTACTACTTTGGATTTCAAGGAATTCAATTATGATAGTTTCTCTTTGATTGAATGTATTTCCTTGATGTAATCCATGCTAAGCTCTCCACACGCTTATAGCCAAAACATGGCCTTTACCGATCATATCGTCGATGCTATGATGAAATCTCTTGAAGAGAAACTTGAATTGGAAGTTTCTATTCCTAGGAAACTTCATGATGAGTGGGAACCTACTATCAAAATCAAGATCAAAAATTATGAATGCAATGCTTTGTGTGATTTGGGTGCTAGTGTTTCCGCGATTCCAAAGTCTTTATGTGATGTTCTAGGGTTCAATGAGATTGATGAGTGCTCTCTTAATTTGCATCTTGCGGATTCTACTGTTAAGAAACCCAGGGGAAGGATCAATGATGTTCTTATTATTGCAAATAGGAACTATGTACCCGTGGATTTCATTGTGCTTGATATTGATTGCAATCCTACATGTCCTGTCATTCTTGGTAGACCTTTCCTAAGGACTATTGGTGCTGTCATCGATATGAAGGAAGGGAATATTAGGTTTCAATTTCCTTTAAAGAAGGGCATGGAACTTTTTCCTAGAAAGAAAATAATATTGCCTTATGAATCCATGATGAGGGCTACTTATGGTTTGAGTACGAAATACGACGATACGTGATTCTATCACCTTATGCCTAGCTAAGGGCGTTAAACAATTGTGCTTGTTGGGAGGCAACCAAATGAATTTATCTTTGCTTTTTTGCTTTCAGTTTTGTTGCATAAACAACATCATAATTCTTTTATGATTGTTTCTTTTGTGTTTCTTTTTGTGTTGGGGCCAAGTAAAACATATATGACTAGTTTGGTGATGGTTTTTCGATCCTGCTGGAAAAAGACAGAAACTTTCCACTCACGAAATTATTTATCATTTTTATCGAGAGAGAGATTTTGAGTTGATTCTTTTTGCTGCTGGTTGATATGGCAATTTCCCAAATTGTCGTAATGTTTCAGAATTTTTGAGATACCAGAAGTATACGAAGTATACAGATTGCTAGAGGCTGGTCTGTTTTTGACAGATTCTGTTTTTGTTGTGTTGGTTGCTTATTTTGATGAAACTATGGATAGTATCGGCGGGTACTAGCCATGGAAAATTGATAGTACAGTAATCTAACACCAATATAAATAGAAATCAAGTTTTCTACAATACCTAAAGAGGTGGTAGTTTGTTTTCTTGTACAAATGATATCACGAGTTTCTGTTTAAGTTTTGTGTTGTGAAGTTTTCAAGTTTTGGGTGATGTTCTCATGGACAAAGGGATAAAGAGTGGAAGGAGCTCAAGCTTGGGGATGCCCAAGGCATACCATGCAAAATTCAAGGACATCAAAAATCCTGAGCTTCGGGTTGCCCCGGGAAGGCATCCCCTGTTTTGTCTCCAATCCATCGGTACCATTACTTGGAGCTATATTTTTATTCACCACATGATATGTGTTTTGCTTGGAGCGTCTTGTATCGTAGGAGTCTTTTCTTTTTGTTGTGTCACAATAATCCTTTCTGCACACCTTTTGAGAGAGACAACCACTCATCGTGAATTTTCTAGAATACTCGTTGAGCTTCGCTTATATCTTTTGACTTAGGCAATTTAGCTCCCATGTGCTTCACTTATATCTTTTGAGCTAGATAACTTTGCTCTATGTGCTTCACTTAGATCTTTTAGAGCACGGCGGTGTCTTATCTTGGAGAAATAATAACTCTCGATCTTCACTTATATCTTTTTGAGAGTGCTCTCTCTGAGTAACTTGGTAGTTGGTCGTGCTATGAAAGTAGTCCCAAAGATGATAGGAGCCAATAGAGGATACAATAAAACTTCCAATTTCTTGTGCATTGATTAGAAAGAGAAGTTTGATTCCTCTCAATTAGTTTTGAGACATGGATTTGGTAATATTAAGAGTAATATTAGTAGGGTGTTGTGAATCTAGAAATACTTGTGTTGAAGTTAGTGATTCCCGTAACATGCTCGTATGGTGAACCGCTATGTTAGGAAGTCGGAGCATAATTGATTTATTGATTGTCATCCATTGTGTTGCGTTCGGGATCGCGCGATGGTTAACACCTACCAACCCTTCCCCTATGAGTATGCATTTAGCACTTTGTTTTGATTACTAATAAAAACTTTCGCAATAAGTATGTGAGTTCTTCATGACTAATGTGAGTCCATGGTATAGATGCACTTTCACCTTCCACCATTGCTAGCCTCTCTAGTGCCGCGCAACTTTCGCCGGTGCACAAACCCACCATATACCTTCCTCAAAACAGCCACCATACCTACCTATTATGGCATTTTCATAGCCATTCTGAGATATATTGCCATGCAACTCCCACCGTTCTGTCTCATGACTTGTGCCGTCACTTTCACATTGCCATTGCATGATCGTAAGATAGCTAGTGAGATGTTTCAACATCATACGCTAAGCTAGATTATTGCACATCCCGGTAGACTGCCGGAGGCATTTCCTACAGAGTCATCATTGTTCTAAGCCTTGAGCTGTGAGTAAATAAAAGAGGCCAAAGTTGCCCACAAAAAAGAAAAAAAAATATATGGAAAGAGGCCAAAGAGCCGAAACAAAAAAAAGAGAGAAAAAGCGAGAAGGGACAATGCTACTATCTTTGTCCGCACTTGTGCTTCATAATAGCACCATGTTCTTCATGATTGAGAGTCTCTTGTTTTGTCACCACCATATGCTAGTGGGAATCTTCATTATATAACTTGGCTTGTATATTCCAATTATGGCCTTCCTTAAAATTGCCCTAGGTCTTAGTGAGCAAGAAAGTTGGATGCACACCCACTAGTTCTCCTTTTGAGCTTTCACATACTTATAGCTCTAAGTGCATCCATTGCATGGTAATCTGTCACGCCCAAGATGCGACCCTATCCTCAATTTGGCACGAAGGACTCGTCAGGGATAGAAGCGCATCTCGTCGTGTCACAAGAATGGATATCGTTACAAGTACATGTACTAAAAAGAAGAGATATATATACAGAGTTGGCTTACACTCGCCAGAAGCTACATCCGAGTCACATCAGTACATTACATAATCATCAAGAGTAAGAGCAGGGTCCGACTATGGACGAAAACAAACGAGAAAAATAAGAACGACGTACATCCTTGCTATCCCAGGCTGCCGGCCTGGAACCCATCCTAGGTCGATGAAGAAGAAGAAGAAGCAACTCCAAATGAAAAATCAATGCACTCGCGTCAAGTAACCTTTACATGTACCTGCAACTGGTGTTGTAGTAATCTGTGAGCCACAGGGGACTCAACGATCTCATTTCCAAAGGTATCAAGACTAGCAAAGCTTAATGGGTGAGGTAAGGTTAAGTGGTGAGGTTGCAGCAGCTGCTAAGCATATATATATGGTGGCTAACTTACGAGTACAAGAAATAAGAGGGGGAAGATCTACGCATAACGGACGTGACTACTGATGATCAAATGAATGATCCTGAACACCTACATACGTCAGACATAACCCCACCGTGTCCTCGATTGGAGAAGGAACTCACGAAAGTGACAGTCACGGTTACGCACACAGTTGGTATATTTTAATTAAGTCAACTTCAAGTTATCTAGAACCATTGTTAAACAAAGCTTCCACGTTGCCACATAACCGCGGGCACGACTTTCCGAAAAGATTTAACCCTACAGGTGTGCTCCAACTAGTCCATCACAAATTACCACAAGCCGCATAGAAATCCTCAATCACGAAGCTCGCGATCTCGTCGGATTCCCTTGTGGAAAACCTCAACTCTGAGATTACCCAAAGCATCACCGAAATCCCGATGCACAAGATATTTCGTCAAAGGTAAAACTAATCCAGCAAGGCCACCCGGTGTGTCGACGAACCCGATAGGAGCCGCGTATCTCGTTCTCAGGACACACCGTCTATGGGTAGCCAAACCTCGAGTTGCCCCGAGGTGGCACCGCCGACTGCTAGGTGGGTGGACCAACACTCATGCGGAGCACTCGCCCGGGGGGTTGATTAAATTATCCTCGGGGTCCGGAAAGTCCATATGCAATTTTATTAGGTTATTAGGCAAATGTAGTACCAATGTTGGGCCTTGCTAGACCAGCTTTAATCTAAAACAAATTATCAAGGGGGTCCCCATAACAACCCCGATCGTGTTAGGAGCGCTCAATTATGGAACATAACACCGGTAGACGAAACTAAGGGGGCAAAGGTGGAACAAAACACCAGGCTAGAAAGGCCGAGCCTTCCACCTTTTACCAAGTCTATAGGTCCATTAAGTTAAATAGCATTAATATTGTGATATAACAAGGAACCCATGCTTTCGCATGGAAGCATCTGCACCTGCAACTAGCAACGCTATCAACAAGGTTAAGCAAGCAGTAACATAGCCAATTAGTGGTTTGCTAGGTCGAACAGGTTGAAGGTTATCATGGCATTGTTGAGAAGGCTGGTATTTAACATGTGGTAGGCAACGAGACATAATCGATAGAAGCGATTAAACTAGCATGACAATGATAGTAATGGTATCTGGGGAAATGGTCATCTTGCCTGAGATCCCGCTTGGAAGAAGAATGCCTCCGTGAAGCAGACGAACCGACGTCGTCGAACGGGTCCTCACAATCCGACACGCTTGCGGAACTCTAACGAGACGGGGTAAACTGGAAACAAAAATCAACACTCGGATTCACCACACGATGCAAAACACAAATGATGCATGAGCATCTGAATACATGCAAGTCACGGTATGGCAAATCACACAATCAAACACAACACATCAAGTGAAGTTCAATATGCAACGAGTTGCATATTGACGAAACTCCACGTTAATTTATTTAGTTCTATCCCGATTAGGTACTTGGCAATATTAAATGTAGTTAAACATGGCAAGAGGTGAAGCGTAATTAATCTACCTATCTAGGCATTTTAAATGAGGTCGGAAATGACATATAACACCTCCGAGACGACCTCACAAGTTAATTTACAATTCTTTCCAGATCTGAACTAACACATTTAATTAGTTGTTAAACAGCAAAAAACATAGGTTCACGTGATTCTACGTGTCATTTCAAGCAATCTACACATAGAGATCATCTCCAACGGAGCTACGGATCAAAAGTTACAAGCACCGCAAGATATGATGGCATGAATGCAATATGTGTGCAACGACGGTCACGAGCACTTCAAAACATACAACCAGCAAGAGAAAATGAAACTACATGAGACTCTAAGCAAGTTTCATGTAGGACTCGATCAAAATGGAGCTACGGTTCAAAAGATACGAGCAAAACAAGAAATCACTACAATCTGCCAAAATCAGCCACATAGCATTTTCTACGCCCCACAACTGCGAGCTACACTACTCCGATAAACTCAAGCAAGGCATGACACAAAAGATGGCAAGGAGCACTACTACAAACAACTAACAACAACTAGCATGTCATCAAGGATCACTAGGGAAAGAAGACACAAAATGGCATCTCACACACTATTTCAGACTTGGTGAAAATTACACCTCATGAAAGTGCAGTTTTCGATCTGAAGCAATATTGACAGCAGCAAAACCTATAGCTACAGGACTCCAAATGGCATGAAACTTCACAGCATGCTAGATAAACACAAGGGGTACAACTAACTCCATTGGACCAACCTCAAAAGAGCTACAGATCACAAGATGCAAGCAAGACAAGACAACAACAAAATATAACAGATTCCAGACTTCGAAATATTTCACCTCCTCAAAATCAGCACTATTTCTAGCAACTTGAGGGCAATCAAACCACACCCAAACATGATTTTCTATTGCAACTAAAAATACCAGGGGCTAGACAAAACATCAAAGAACAAGTCTCTAGTTGACAACTTAATCAAACGGAGCACGGAATAAATCCTACGAATTAAACAAAAGGGCATCACGGCAAAATATCGCGCGAACTAACTTGCTCAAAAGCTAAAAACTAATTACACAGAAAAATCCATGGGATTTTTCTACCCCGAAAACATATATAAATATGTGGGGTTGCACAACAAAATAAAGCCACACATAAATGCGGGAAAATAACCTAGATACGGGAAAATAAACTACCGGCAAACCATACACGCAAAAATACCAATGACCGCTCTAAAATACATGCAAAAATGATTCCTAAAACATGGACATTTTATCTAAGGCATTCGAGCAATCCGGTCTTGCGCGAAATATATATACGGGACAGGAACCTATTAGGGTAGCACACATATCTAGGCAAACAGTGGGTCAAACCACATCAAACATTCATGCAAGTTGCAAAAACGGATACTACGCGAAAAGTTACACGAGATACATATCTAAATCTTCGCGATCCGACTTACGGGTAAAAACTTACGGGCATTTTAAATACCTAATAATTCCAGAGATAGAATTAAATTCTAAACCTAAAAACCACTAACGGGCCGAGCTAACTCGGCGCAGCATACCAATCATGCACATGGGATGAGAAATAGTGGCTCGGGGGGGGGGGGGGCTCTCACCTTGTGGGCTTCGGGCCCAAGAGGGGAGGCAACCGGGGGAGCTGGGCCGGCCTGGGCGGCGCGGTGAGGCGGCCCAATGGCCCCAAGCGACAGCGCGAGCGAGGCTGGCCGTTCCTGTCGGTTCCTCCCAAGCGGGAGCCGAAGGCGGCGGCGGCGCCGGTTGCCAGCGACGGCACGGCGGGGATGGGACCCGGGAGGCGGCGAGGACGGCACCTCCAGCCTGATCCGACGCAGTACGGGGGAACGTCGGTGGCGCTTGGCAGCATGGAGCCCGAAGGCCGAAGTGGCGGGGAGATCTGGCGCGGCTAGTTCCGGCGAGGAGAGGCAAGGCAGCCGAGGAAGGAGCTGCGGCTCCGGCGGGATGCGGCGGAGCCGGCTGCCGGATGCGGCACGGGTGGCTCCGGGGCGCAGGCGGCCCGTTCCGGCGGGGCTGGCCGGCGGCGTGGGGCGCGGGAGGCGCGCGCGGTGGCTGGCGGCGGCGCGAGGGGAGCACGGGGCACGGGAGGCGGCGGCGGTGGCGGATGGGCCTCGCCCGGGCCCGATCTGGGCTCGGCGGGCCCGACGGCTCGTGAAAGGCTGAGGGGAGAGAGAGGGGGTGGAAGGCGGCTAGGGTTTGCACATATTACGAGGTGGAGGGGTGGCTGTCTAAAAAATATGATGGAGGGGGTGTTTATAGAGAAAAGAGGGGCCCGGTTAATCGGAATCGAGTTCCGGATCCAACCGTGCGGTCGGATTCGGACGATTCAGCACGCGGGAATGGGTACGTGGCCGTGTAGGGGGATATCCGGGGACGAGAGGGAGAACGGCGGCGCGGCAACGAATTTTAAAACACCGATAACTGTCCGACGGTAGACCGAATACGGTGCCGCTACGGTCGACCGTTCGGGTACCAGACGGTCTCCGATCGCGGCGAAATTCGACACGCAGCCTAGCTATATTAAAATAAGACCGCACGTCAAATCTCAACCCGATCAGAGAAAGTTTTACGCACACTTTTAAAACAGGGTTTCGAACGATGCCGCGGGCGCGTGCGAGTGCGGTCGGGCTCAGAACGGACAACGACGAGAACCGGCAACTAGCAACGGATGGAAGTTTTGAAAACTGGCGGCAACGAAGATGCCGATGCAATGCAGATGATGCGAATGATGCGATGATGATGCAACAAAATAAAACAGACACACGACAAAAATGGAAAGGAAAGGGAATCTTGTGGAACGTCGGCATCGGGCTGTCACAACTCTCCTACACTACAAGAGGATCTCGCCCCGAGATCCAAGAATGAAAGGGGGAAGAGGACGAGAAAGAACAAGAGGTAAAATTTAGTCGCTTCTTTGACAAACGAGTGAAACCAACAATCCTTGAAGGTTGCAAAGAGATGAGGACAGATATGAGAAACAAGCAAGAATTCACGGAAAATTTCGGCAGCACTTCGATAGGAAAATGGGACAAAAAATTCGAAAAGGTGGAAGAAATAGACAATATTCATAACAAACAACTAAATAGAGCAAGGAAACACCATGATCTTGATAGAACAACATAATAGACCCAAAAGAGCAACATCACAATGCCTCCGGAACAAGAGAATAGGAACTAGCTCAAGCGGAAGAAGAGAATGAAGAAAAGAATGACAACTACCATCACAATAGAATTGAAGAGCCTCCACACTCTATTCCACCTATAGTGCTATATCCATAGCTCACGCTCATGTATTGCGTCAGAGTTGAAAAAGGTTTGAGAAAGTAAGAGTGCGAAAACAATTACTTGGCCAATACCAGGGTTGTCCATGATTTAAATTCGTTGTGTGGGGATGATGGAGCATAGCCAGACTATATGATTTTGTAGGGATACTTTTCTTTGGCCTTGTTATTTTGAAAGTTCATGATTACCTTGCTAGTTTGCTTGAAGTATTATTTTTTTCATGTCAATAGAAAACTATTGTTTTGAATCTTACGGATCTGAACATTCATGTCACATGCAGAACTTACAAAGGAAAAATAAGCTAGGTAGGATTCCACATCAAAAATTCAGTCTTTATCACTTCCCTACTCGAGGACGAGCATGAGTTAAGCTTGGGGATGCTTGATACGTCTCCAACGTATCTATAATTTTGTATGGTTCCATGCTATTATCTTGTCAAACTTTGGATGTTTTGTATGCCTTTTATATCTTTTTTTAGACTAACTTATTAACTCAGTGCCAAGTGCCAGTTCCTGTTTTTCCGTGTTTTTTGACCCTTTTCAGAGGAGAATATTAAACGGAGTCCAAACGGAATGAAACCACCGAAAAGATTTTTTCCGGAACTGGAGATACGCAGGGAGCGTGAGAACCAAGGCAGAGGCCACCAGGGTAGGCCACAAGCCCCCTAGGCGCGGCCAGGGGCGGCTAGCAGGCTTGTGGGGCCCGTGTGTGGCTCCTCTTCCCTACTTCTTCCACCTATAAATCCTCAAAAAATCCAAAACCACGAGAGAGATCCTCGAAAATACTTTTCCGCAGCCGCAAACTTCTGTCTCCGCAAGATCCCATCTGGGGCACGTTCTGGTGCCCTGTCGGAGGGGGGTTCGGATATGGAGGGCTTCTTCATCAATGCCATTTCCTCTCCGATGATGCGTGAGTAGTTCACCATAAACCTTCGGGTCCATAGCTAGTAGCGAGATGGCTTCTTCTCTCTCTTGGATCTTCAATACAAAGTTCTCCATGATCTTCATGGACTTCTATCCGATGTAATCTTCTTTTGCGGTGTGTTTGTCCAGATCTGATGAATTGTGGATTTATGATCAGATAATCTATGAATCTTATTTGAGTTTCTTCTGATCTCTTATATGCATGATTTCATATCCTTCTAATTCTCTTCGAGTTGTGGGTTTTGTTTGGCCAACTTGATCTATGATTCTTGCAATGGGAGAAGTGCTTGGTTTTGGATTCATACCATGCGGTGACCTCACCCAATGACGGAAGGGGCAGCGAGGCACACATCGTGTTGTTGCCATCAAGGGTAAAAAGATGGGGTTTATATCTATTGCATGAATTTATCCCTCTACATCATGTCATCTTTCTTAAGGCGTTACTCTGTTTGTCATGAACTCAATACACTAGATGCATGCTGGCTAGCGGTCGATGTGTGGAGTAATAGTAGTAGATGCAAAAAGTATCGGTCTACTTGTCTCGGACGTGATGCCTATATGTATGATCATTGCCTTAGATATCGTCATGACTTTGCGCGGTTCTATCAATTGCTCGATGGCAATTCATTCACCCACCGTAATATTTGCTATCTTGAGAGAAGCCTCTAGTGAACTCTATGGCCCCCGGGTCTACTTCACATCATATTTTCAGCCCTACACTTTTACTTTGTCGCACTTTCCGCCTTCAGATCTCACCTTGCAATCAATCGTGAAGGGATTGACAACCCCTTTGTAGCGTTGGGTGCAAGTTTGCTATTTTTGCGCAGGTACATCGGTGCTTCATCTTGATACTCCTACTGGATTGATACCTTCATTCTCAAACTGAGGGAAATACTTACTGCTATTGTGCTGCATCACCCTTTCCTCTTCATGGGAAAAATCCAACGCAAGCAAAAGAAGGTAGCAAGAAGATTTTCTGGCGCCGTTGCCGGGGAGCATCAAGTGAAGCTTATCCAAGTAAGTGTCGCAAACTCATCTCTTGCATTTACTTTTTTTGCCGCTCGTTTTCCTCTCCCCCACTTCTGAAAAACAAAAATTTACAAAAATATTTGCCTTTTTCGTTCGCCCTTTTCTTTCGCTTGCTTTGTGTTCGCTTGTGTGCTTGTCTACTTGCTGAAGTCACCATGACTGAAAACACCAAACTTTGTGACTTCTCGAATACTAATAATAATGATTTTATTAGTACTCCGATTGCTCCCGCCACTAGTGCGGCATCATATGAAATCAATGTTGTTTTGCTGAATCTTGTTATGAAAGAGCAATTCTCCAGCCTTCCTAGTGAAGATGACGAATCCCATCTTAATACCTTCATTGAGTTATGTGATATGCAAAAGAAGAAAGATGTGGATAATTATGTGATTGAATTGAAGCTATTTCCATTCTCATTGCGAGGTCGAGCAAAAACTTAGTTTTCATCTTTGCCCAAAAATAGTATTGATTCTTGGAACAAGTGCAAAGATGCATATATATCCAAGTATTTTCCGCGAGCTAAGATTATCTCTCTCCGTAATGATGTCATGAATTTTAAGCAACTTGATCATGAACATGTTGCACAATCTTGGGATAGAATGAAATTTATGATTAGAAATTATCTCGCTCATGGCTTGAGTCTTTGGATGATTATACAAATCTTCTACGCTGGTTTGAATTTTTCTTCTAGAAATATCTTGGACTCCGCCTCCGGTGGAACCTTCATGGAAATCACATTAGGAGAAGCCACAAAACTCCTAGACAATATCATGACAAACTATTCTCAGTGGCACACTGTAAGGTCACCTACTAGTAAAAAGGTACACGCTATAGAAGAAATTAACTCGTTCAGTGCTAAGATGGATGAGTTAATGAAATTGTTTGCTAGTAAAGGTGCTCCTTTAGATCCAAATAATATGCCCTTGTCTTCCTTGATTGAGAGTAGCAATGAAAACTTGGATCTTAATTTTGTTGGTAGGAATAATTTTGGCAACAACAATGCTTTTAGAGGAAACTATATTCCTAGGCCTTTTCCTAGTAATCCCTCTAATAACTTTGGCAACTCCTACAGCAATGCTCATGGAAATTACAATAAATTACCCTCTGATCTTGAGAGTAATATTAAAGTGTTTATCAACTCGCAAAAGATTTTCATTGCGTCCATAGAAGAAAAACTACTCAAAATTGATGATTTGGCTAGGAGCGTCGATAGAATGTCTCTTGATATTGTTGCATTACAAGTTAGATGTGCTCCTCCCAAGATCAATATGGATGAAACTTTGAAAGCTATGCGTGTTTCCATGAATGATAGCAAAGGAAGAACTGCCCAAATTCGTGCTAGACATTAATGGCTTAAAAAGGCGTGTTCTCGTGATGAGAATCATGAAGGTCTTAAAGTGTTTGGTGTGACTCCCATTGAATCCTTGTTTTCTAGTGTCAAACCTAATGATGATGGGGCTGGATATGAATCCACTTTGGTTGAAAAGTGCCCCAATTATTTGGAGTCTATCTAGCTTGATGCTAAAAGCATTGAAAGTGGAGTAGAGGATATCGTAATGACTTTGTCTGGTTCTATCAATTGCTCGACAGTAATCCGTTCACCCACCGTAATATTTGCTATCTTGAGAGAAGCCTCTAGTGAACACTATGGCCCCCGAGTCTACTTCACATCATATTTTCAGCCCTACACTTTCACTTTGTTGCACTTTACGCCTTCAGATCTCACTTGCAATCAATCGTGAAGGGATTGACGACCCCTTTGTAGCGTTGGGTGCAAGTTTGTTGTTTTTGTGCATGTACATCGGTGCTTCATCTTGATACTCCTACTGGATTGATACCTTGGTTCTCAAACTGAGGGAAATACTTACTGCTACTGTGCTGCATCACCCTTTCCTCTTCAAGAGAAAAATCCAACGCAAGCTCAAGAGGTAGCAGGAGGCGACAAAGGCGGAGGCGCTGCCACTTAAGTTGCGCGGCCCACCTGGCGGCCTCACCAGCCAGCTGACGCACGGGCCCGCTGGCCTTTTCAACCTCCCACCGGTGCAGGCAGGAGTGGAGGAACTCCCTTCGTCGGTGGCCCACGCTACCGGCCATCGTTCCCCGCGGTCCACCCGCCGGAGGGCATCGGGGCTCGAGCCGCACCCAGCTAGGTGGCTCCTACCGGCCGCAGAAGGCCCGCGCGGCGCTGGCTCCTGTGGCAGTGGGGGTGGCCGCAGCCTCCTCTGGACTCGGGTCCTTGGCGCCAGGAGAAGGACCAGAGGAAGGGGAACGGCTCGCCCCGGCTAGGGGTGCCCGTAGGAGAGGCTAGGGGCGAGGGAAGTCTCGGCCCTGGCCGAATTTGGAAGGAACGCCGCCGGGGAGTTTCGGCCATGGAAGGGGGAAACAGAGCACATGGGCATTCCGGGAAGAGAGGAGGGTTTGGGGGAGCCAGACAGGGCTCAGGGAAGAGGAAATAAGAGGGGGAGAGAAGATAGAGCTCGGGAGCTCTTCGAGCTTCCTGGTGCATGGATGGCACGTGTGCCTGAGGAAGCTTGGAAGCTTTCTGTTGATGGGGAGTGGTTTGAACGGTCAGAAGAAGGGTCTGAAACATACTAAGACATCTTGGACCAGTTAGAAATGGACTGGAGGGAGGAGACTAAGTGCAGAGCAGCATTTCTGCACTCCAGGGTGGTGGTCACCACCCCACTTGGTGTCCCGGCCACCCTTTGGCCAGGCCAAGGTGTCAAATATGCAAGGCTTGCAGGCCACAGGGTACAGGTGAAGTTTGGCCCCAAGTGGAGCTGGTTTGAATTGGTTTGAACACTAATTAAGTTTGTAGCAGCAAACTTTGGGCTGGACTAAATGGTTTTCACAGGAAGGGATGGGAGGTGAAACCATGTCCGAGAGCATCAGGTATGGAAAGACTACAACAATGCCAAGTTTAAGATTAGGCAGAGGTGTGTAGCTAGTACTTGCTGTACAAAGCTACATTTCTGCCATAAATCAACTTGTAGATCTAATGCTCATTTTTCCTATATGAGCATGCCTTCTATTGATTTTAAATGATGCCTCGGGATGCTAGGGGTCCTTTGGAAAGAGATGTAAGCTTTGGATTAAGCAGAAGTGGGGCAAGAGGGTAAAATGGTGATTCCAAGGGTAAAATGAGGAATAGTTACATGGAGCCTCTCCAATAATTGACCATTGACCATGGAAATATTACTCGAGGAAAAATGTAACTATATGAAGCTGTGGTAGAAAGTTGAGCTCAAGGGTTAAAGTGGAAGGGGCCAAAGTAGCCAATAAAGTGAATGCACACAAGGTATTTGATGAGTGGCAGAGCAACCAGATGGACTTCACTAGATATGAAACTTAATAGGATCAAATAATAGATAAAAATAAGCTTGGACACCAAATCTGGGATTTGGTGGAGAAGGTTTCCAATATAGACTTGGAAAACCCATGAGATGGGCAGAGATGGCTTTCTGCTTACAATTCTATTCAAATCAATTCCCACAAATCCAATGTTTGGTGTGGGGGCATTATTTGAGCATTAAGGCATGCACAAAAAGTTTCGTGTCAATTGGATAAACTTTATTATGTGAAGTTTCCCAAAGTCGAAAATCAACAAAGAGGGTTTTGAGGGGCTTGGGACAAGTTCTTCTATTCTCCTTGATGCACCACTTGGTGTGGATGCATTATTGGAGTATTAGAACATGTCCACCAAATTTGAGCACAATTGGAGACATTAGACAATGTAGAGTTGTTCAAATTTGAATCTGGACAGATAGGGTTTTAGAATAATTAGGGGAGTCAAATCAACTTGGATTGAGATGAAACTTGGCAAGATCATCAAACATTTCATAGGTGATATGCTGGAATTTTAGTGTAATTTATTGAGAATATTTCTTATAGAAATATCTCAAAAGCTCGAAATTGGAAGGAATGGTTTTGGAGGGGTTTGCCCAATAATATGAACATGACCATGTGTTGAAACTCATATACACGGAATATATATGCTCACTGAGTTTCCCTAAATTTTCTCAAATATTTTGAAAGCAATAAAATAGCTTTCCTTCATAAGAGATCATTTCTGGCCTCAGAGAAAGGCATTTAAATAAAATTATAAAATAACTTTTAAAATATTAATATTGTGGTTTTTGTAAGACATTTTGATAATAGGTTTTAATTAAAATAACTGGTGCGAAATAAATTCCCTAATTTGAGGTCTTGCAGTACAAACCTTATCTTAGGGGTTTTGAAGGCTTAATTCAAAGTAATGCATTTTGCTAAAAATATTATTTGGTAAAAATAGCTTCTCGTCCTAAACACATGGCATGACCATTCGGCACGGGAAAATGGGCTAAGGAGGTGAGTTGGCGAATAACAAGAATTATTGGGAACCAACACAAGCATACCAGCAAGCAAGCAAACAACAGTCACTTCAAGAATCACAAGCTTTCACAATTTTTTTAAATTGGTCCTAATTTTTGAAATAAGTTAGGTAGTCAGGAAAGCTAAACATAGGGTGTTACAGACCTTACCCCCTTAAGAAAATCTCGTCCCCAAGATTTGTTAAGTTGAAAACAAAGGTCTGCTCCTGTTATGCTACTGGACACATCGATATCAATATTCTAAACATGCAGTCCAGCATCGTCACCTCAAGAATGCCACTTATTGGTGTATCTGCGTCCTACAAAGATGTTGGAGGAAGGAAAATTTCTATACCTGGTTGCTAGTCGTACCTGGTGCTTGGCACCCACTCCGGCTGACAGGTGGGCTCAGGGACCGCCGTCAGCCTCTTCTTCCTCCTCTGATTCTTCTTTCCTGGGTGAGTCCCATGTGCTGTCTCCACTTGCGGTGCCTAGGGCGTAGGGTGTCCGGGGCCACCTTGCGATGGTGCGCGGTGAGGCAACTTCCGACGCAGCGAGCACTCACCTCGCGGGCCTGGGCATGTCGGCACTGCTCTGGGATTCCCAGCGAGCACCGACGGCCGAGCGGCAAACATGGCTGGTGGCCTTGCTAGTGGCTCTCCGAGCCTGGGTGTAAATTCGCTTGGGAGTCCTTCTCGTTCTCCCACCCGGCCTCGTTCCTTGCTGCTGCTCCGGTCCTCTTCCTCCTCCTTCTTGTTCTTCTTGAAGGTGCTCGAGGAGGGATGCCAATGGCGGACGAAACCCTGGGGTGGCTCATAATCCTTTTGTCCGGAATGGTGGCGTTGCTGGTCGGGGTCTCGACGTTGTACTGCGCGATCATCCATGATGATCGTCATGATGCTGTCGCCCGCACGGCGGCTCTCCGTGGTGGAACGGTTCATGACGATTAGGCATCTGCTCAGTGTACGTGTGGTGTTAGTGTGTTAGTGGTGTCTCCGCGAGTAAATACATGTGCGGTTTCTTCTTACGAAGGAACTGAGGTGTGTCATTGTGGCTAGTGGTTAGGTGTTGCTGTGCGTGTGGTTGTGTACACAGTCGTGGTGCGGGTGGAGGTTGCTCCCGGGGCGTCTGTTCTTGCTGGTCTTATTGTCTTGCATGTCGTGGTCGGCGTAGTTGACGTAGGAGCTGCAATAAAACTTGTTGTTTCTTCTCCATTGCTGTGGCTCCTTGATCATGTTGATGCTTCATAATGCTTGCGGGAAATTGTCTTCGGTTGCGGGAGGGTTACATTCTGCGGAGTTTGTGGCTCGTCTAAACAAGACTGAGGTGTTCATCATCTTACTGGCGAATGAGCATGTCATTCGCGAGGACATCAACATATCTTTCCCAAGCATCACATAAGCGCAGTGCTCATGAGATAGGTGAGGGAAATGGGATCTTGCTATGGGCTGGGTACTGGCCATATTCCAACGACTTAGATTCGTTTTCTATGGTCGTAATCAATCCATCTCGTGGTTCGGTGAAGCTTAGGGTCTCAAGGAACTTAGGATGTCGGTGAACAGTTATTATCTTATCTCTAAGCACATTCCTTAGATGCCAATATTTCAACCTCTAAATCGGGACGACATCATCCTATTTCATCAAAGTTACCATCTCACATGGGTCATCCCCACACTGCTCATGCTAGTCAACTCCGGGGTTGAGGGGAGAACTTAACTCGAACACTACAAGTATGGTGTAGCTACAATGCACATGCACTCCTATGCAAGAACCTCGGGGAGGCGCACAAGCTCCTAAGCTTGAATTTAAGAGACAACAATCCAAATGTCAAGCTAGATCATCCAACTGACACGGTACTGCATTACCATATCAGGAACACATAGTATACCAATCCAATACCTTGTTTCCTTTCTACGAATCCGATTAATCATTTCTCGACCCATCACTCCTACAAATCCAATATTGATGGGGTTCTACATAATCTCTTAGAGTCCTCATAATTCACATATTACTGCAAGGTTTACGTCACAATATATCCACCAACTTCCAATATCATGACCATCTAATCTCCAAGGCCAGTTCACATAGGTTCGTAAATCAATTCGACAACCCCAAGTATACGCACTCATTGTACACCGAGAAACATGGTATCACGATTAAGATCATCATGCTAAATCCAATTCACTCCAAACCATCTGGCCTCATGTATCATTAATAGTCTGTTGGATCTACCTATTTAAATCCAAACTCAAGTCCAATAAGAACTTTTGCTTGATACTCCAAGTCATTTGGTAAAAGCAGCAAATCATGCCAACTACTTTCTAAAGTCATGTATACCACCAAGAATTATTTCTCGCGATCATAATCGTCCTACTGAATCCAAACATACTTCAGGAACATGTAGGTTATGCTACTACATCAAGTTGTTCCACCTAATTCACCTACTCTATAAGGGTATTGCGGTACACCAAGATAGTCTGGCTATATCCTCAAGACACATATCATCAACACAAAAATCTTTAGCCTAATACTCTTATATCAGAGAACGGTCCTCTTATGGCATCAGGGTGATGGTGCTAGATTGAGAATGAGGGATACTCGTTCACCGTGATCACTTGTTCCATAAAGAACCCGGTGCTACGTGGAGTTTATCGGGGATCTAGATGTGTTCCCACAAGTCCGTGTACTAGACATGTGACAAGAAAATTTGAGCCGTAAAGGCTTGTAGTAGGTTAGTCTGGTCTAGAGAGGGTTTCCGATCTTGAGTGGAAAAGCATAACTCCTAAGGTTTGCGTGTGTTTAAGCATAGTACAGTCAGTGTCTTCAATGTTAGTCATCCTTCGAAGTGGATCCTTGGTGCATCTTGTCTTGTTGGTCTTCAGTTGTCGAGAGGGGTGAAAGAGAGAGGGAGTAGCACAAAGGGGAGTGCCTAAGGGTCTTACTGCAATCAAACAAGCGTTGGAAAGTAAACTCAAACAAGTGCCAAAAATCCTTTAAAACATCAAAATAAGACAGGTGATATAACCGCATGCTTGTGTCTTAAGCAAAAATGCGACTTATATCAAAGCACAACAACAAATATACCAACACTCAACATGGTCCATCCGAACCATCTCACGGACTCGACTTCGCATAGGGGATTTACGACTCATCCTACCCTAGGGTTCTCGGACTCGACAGTCGTGCTTGCTTCATGCTCCGAAGAGGAGTCTGCCAAGTCTCCTGGACCTTCTCATGGTGTTACCACGTCTCTTGTTGTTGCTCGCCGAACGTCTCGGGTTGAGTTGAAAGAATCCTTGACGACTTCCTGTCTGGGGAGTTGCTGGTGAAGGTGGTTCTTCATGGCTGTCATTGATAGGGTCTCCTGTTGTTTTATAATATTGTCGTAGTCTCCTTGTCTTATGAGGATGTGAGAGTTCCAAGTGGATAGCTTTATGCAATGATGTCAGCAAGGCATGATAGAGTTCCGACCTGTCAGTCATACTGATCGCGTTATCGGAACCTAGAGCGGGAGATGAAGAGAACCGTTTTGCTTCTCACTAAGGTGAGGCGGACCAAATGGCGAGGTTCTGATCCACCAGTGGTGGTCGACACAACCTTAACATTGACAGGGTCGCTCTTTTAGCGATGCAGATCATGGCTTGCATATATTACATCCAGATTATAGTAGGTGTGAGTGGCATCTCTCTGGAACAGTGCCGAGGGTGTTGCCATCTTCTAAGCCTCGATGTCCTTGTTCCTCTTGGAGGTGCTTTTGTTAGTGTCGTCTTGTCGTAGAGTTGTCTTCTTTGTCCTTCAGCACATGGCGTCACTTGGAAAGATTTGTTCCTTCCGAGTCGTCCAAGAGGATTTTAAGTAATTCCATGGTCAGGAATAAGGGTGCTAGTGGCTATTTGCAAGTTTTGAAGATGCAAACGAGGGATGTAACGAAAATAAGAGTGGAAGTGCTAAGGCAAAACTATGCTTCTTTTGAAAATTTAGGAGAGGTGAGAAAGATACAGGTTTGTTAATACTTTTGAAGAGTCTGGAAAGCAGTTTTATCCTAATTAACGTCCATGCTAACTAAGGCTTCCGACAGTCAGGATGGCTCTGTTACCAGCTGTGTGGGGACCCCGACTTACGAGTTGAGATCACCGAATGAACGTGCCCAGTGATCCCATAGATCAATGCTCACCAGACACACATATACTGAATATTAAGAGTCTTACATCCATACATACCGTTTGATAAAACAAATGACCATTGCGGTCAAGTCTTACATATAGAGGGCCTTGAGGCCCAACACACCAAACTAGACCGATAGCGGGAATATTGGTCGAAAGTGTGAACCCATGCCATCAGCCTTAACCTACAGGCATTCTGACTGGGAAGCATCCTAGCTCGCAAGAACGTCACCGAGTTACTCTTCACCATATCCTGCTCTTTCATACTTGGTCAATGAAATAACCAGTGGCAAGCAAATGAGTACTTTTGATTGTACTCGCAAACAGCCCATGATATGAACAATGCTAGTGCAGGATAACAATAACATGCTTCTTTGGTGGATATCTCTTGGTGGTAAATAAACATGATCACAGGTATGCATCAGAAGTTAAGAACTACTTTTGAAGAACAGGTTACAGATATCATTATATCTGTGGAGGGCTGAACCATCCGGGTTCACCCTATATGCCAAGTCACCGAACTTGGTCATATAATCAATTTTATATTAACTCCAATTATCACAACTCACACACACACTTCACTACAGGAATCAACTTCTTTGCCCTTTGCCATCACAGACGGCAAAGAGTAAATCCTGGACGACAAAGAGAATATCACAGACGACAAAGAATCTCACGGCCGGCAAAATTTTTGCGTCAGCCTACGACCGCATCGTACCTTCTTTGCCGTTTGTCTCCCCAAAGCGGACGGCAAAGAGCTTTGCCGTCAGCTTTTCATAGGTGTAGTCGGCAAAGTAATCGAGACGGCAGCCGACAGGCGTTGCCTTCGTTAGGGGCTAACGGAGGCTTTGCCGTCTGCCTCCCCCTCTTCTTTGACGTCTGCCTCCCCCCCCTCTTCGTTGTCGTCTGCCTCCCCCCTCTTCTTTGTCGTCTGCATCCTCCTCCTCCCCCCTCTTCTTTGCCGTCTGCCTCCCCCTTTGCCGTCTGCCTCCCCCCTCTTCTTTGTCGTCTGCATCCTCCTCCTCCCCCCTCCACTCTTTGCCGTCTGCCTACCCCTCCCCCCCCTCCTCTGTGGCCTCTTCTTTGCCGTCTGCCCCCCTGGAAGCAGACGGCAAAGATACTATATGGCCAGCTGCTACTGCCCACGTTGCATAGTTGGGCGCCACGTGGCACCTTTGCTCTCGGCCAGCTGACGGCAAAGGCCTTTGCCATCAGCTGGCAGATGGCAAAGAGCCTATATTGTCACATTTTTGTGTATTTTTTCTAGTTCACAGCACATATACATATAATTCATAGCACATATATGATATACATATAAAGCTCATCAATGCCATTTGTCCATCAACGTACATCCCATATATCAAAAGAACCAACACATACAAAGTTTCATCCATATATACATACATATAGTTGTACATATATTGTTCATCCATATATACATATACATATAGTTCCACATTGTTCATCAACTCAAATAAAAATGGAAACTAAAGCACTCCAATGCCAGCTTCCATGCATGTAGTACATCCAATCTGCAAAATGGGAATAAGAAAGTCAGAAGAAGAAGAACAACAACATATATATGACAAATAAGCTAAATTTAAGAAGAAAGAGAAGAAGGAAGAAGAGAACAAGGAGAAGAAAAACAAGAAGGAGGAGGCGGAGGAGGAGGAGGAGGAGGGGAAGACGAAGGAGAAGGAGAAGGAGGAGGAGAAGAAGAAAAAAGAAGAGAAGGAGAAGGAGAAGAAGGAGGAGAAGGAGGAGGAGAGAAGAAGAAGGAGAAGAACGACGGCTCCTTCTCCTTCTTCTCCTCCTTCTCGTTCTTCTTCTCTTCTTCTCCTCCTCCTTCTTCTTCTTCTCCTTCTCATTCTCCTTCTCCTTCTCCTTCTCGTATTCTCTTCTTCTTCTTCTTCTTCCTTCTTTTCATTTCTCCTCTTCTCCTCTTCTTGGAGCTAAATTAGCTAACTATGTATTTTTGGAGCTAAATGGGCTAATTATGTCATTATAGAGGAAAACAAGCTAAGTATATATTATTAATGAGCTCACCAAGGTTCTTATGCCATTTTGAGCTTATAATGTCTTTTAGGAGATAAATTGGCTAATTATATCATTGTTGGGGAAAGTAAGGCAAGGAGAATATGAAAGAGGAGAAGAAAGAGGATGAGGAGGAGAAGAACAATAAATAAAGAATAAGGAGGAGAAGGAGGAGGAGGAGAAGGACTAGAAGGTCCTTGGCCTTGTCCTCCTTCTCCTCCTCCTCCTCCTCCTCCTTCTTCTCCTCTTCTTCTTCTTCTTCTTATTTCTTTTCATTTTTCCTATTTCTTCTCCTCTTCTCCTCTTCTTGGAGCTAAATTAGCTAACTATGTCTTTTCGGAGCTAAATGCGCTAATTATACCATTTTAGAGGAAAACAAGCTAAGTATATAATATTAATGAGCTAACAAAGGTTCTTATGCCATTTTGAGGTTATTATGGCATTTAGGAGCTAAATGGGCTAATTATGTCATTGTTGGGGAAATTAAGGCAAGGAGAATATGAAATAGGCGAAGAAAGAGGAGGAGAAGAAGAAGAAGAAGAAATAAAGAAGAAGGAGGAGAAGGAGGAGAAGGACTAGAAGGTCCTTGGCCTACTCCTCCTTCTCCTCCTCCTCCTCCTTCTCCTTCTTCTCTTCTTCTAATTCTTCTTTCTTTTCATTTTTCCTATTTATTCTCCTCTTCTCCTCTTCTTGGAGCTAAATTAGCTAACTATGTCTTTTTGCAGCTAAATGGGCTAATTATCTCATTTTAGAGGAAAACAAGCTAAGTATATAATATTAATGAGCTAACCAAGGTTCTTATGCCATTTTGAGCTTATTATGGCATTTTGGAGCTAAATGGGCTAATTATGTCTTTTTGGGGGAATTAGTGCAAAGGGGAATATGAAAGAGGAGAAGAAAGCGGAGGAGGAGGAGAAGAAGAAGAAATAAAGAAGAAGGAGGAGAAGGAGAAGGAGGAGTAGCGAAGAAGGAGGAGAAGGAGAAGGATGAGGAGTTTCTTTCCTAGCCATTTCCGAATGCGGCTTTCACAAATTCCTTTGTTTTTACAAACCATTCTTTCGTCATCTCTTTCTGACTAGGGTGACCGGTATACATCCACGCACGATCACTCATCTTGCGTAGCTACTAAAGACAGAAGAAATATATTTATATATAATTTAGCATTTATATTCATCGGTTAATCAGGTTCGCCATTTTTATTACGTTGAGGCAACCTACACGCTAATAGGTAAAGATAGGTCCTAATCCCACGCGAGTATGTGTAGATTGGGTTCGTTTTCCCATGCTCTGCTCCGGATCCAACGCAAAATTTTGGCAGCACTTCCCCGTTGTTCTCCCGATACACGTCTCCGCAATAAACAGAGAGGATGTGCATAAGGAGAACAACAGGGAGGCACTAACGAAATTCCGCATCGGATCCAGAGCACAGCATACGGGAAAACGAACCCAATCTACACATACTCGGGTTGTCCATGGATAATGTTGGACAATTCGAAAGGATGGCGGTTATAAATATGCAAAGACATGCATATTTATAGATGTCACCCTTTCGAACGGGAGACGCATACTCGTCACGCATACTGATAAATTAATTTAATTACCTAAATCTAGAAAGTTTCATCTGGAAACCGAGCCACAGTAAATGAAGGGGCGGGGAGGAGATGAAATTTGTATTGACCCACGAATGCAGGGGCGGAGCTCGTACAACGCACGGGCAGGTCTTCACACAGCAGACCTCACAGCGACGAGACAACTATCACATGTAAATCCACCCGATCAACACAAATATTCTAATTATGTCATTTTAGAGGAAAACAAGTTAAGAATATAATATTCATGAGCTAACCAAGGTTATTATGCCATTTTGTAGCTAAATGGGCTAATTATCTCATTGTTGGGGGAAATCAGGTCAGGAGAATAAGATAGAGGAGAAGAAAGAGGAGGAAGAGAAGAAGAAGAATAAATCAAGAAGGAGAAGGAGGAGGAGGAGAAGAAGGAGGAGAAGAAGGAGGACGAGAAGGTATTCTTCTTCTCTTCTTCTCTTCTACTTCTCTTCTTCTTTTCTTCTTCTCCTTCTTATTTTTGTCTTCTCCTCCTCCTCCTCTTCTTCTTCTTCTTCTTCTCCTCCTCCCCCTCTTCTCCTCTTCTCCTCCTCCTCCTCTTCTTCTTCTCCCTATTCTTTCTATTAAGGTAACTAACTAACTAACCTAACTAACCTAGCTAACTAAACATATCGCTAAACCTAGATAGCACTAAACAGCAAAAAAAAGAATCTACCACTAAGTAACTAAAAAAGAATCTAGCTATCACTAAATACCAAACAATAAAAAGTCAACTTCTTCTTTTTTCTCTTCTTCTCCTTCTTATTTGTTTCTTCTTCTCTTCTTCTCTTCTTCTTTACTTCTTCTCCTTCTTATTTTTTCTTCTCTTCTTCTATTTCTTCTTCTTCTCCTTCTTATTTTTTTCTTCTCCTCTTCTTCTTCTTCTTCTTCTTCTTTTTCTTCTCCTCCTCCTCCTCCTCCTACTGCTCTTCTTCTTCTCCTCTTCTCGTCCTCCTCCTCCTCCTCTTCTCATATTCTCGTCCTCCACCTAACTAACCAAACTAACTAACTAACCTAACTAAATCTACCACTAAAACTACTAACAATAATCTAGCTACCACTAATTAACAAAACAAAACTAAATCTTTAAATTAGCAAAAAATATGAATCACCGGAGGCGGGCGGCCGGGGAGGAGGAGGGTGCGGCGGTGGAGGAGACGGCGGTGGTGGCGGAGGGGGTGGTGGTGGAGAAGGGGCGAGCTCCGACGGCAATGGTGGAGGAGGAGGTCTCGGGGAGGAGGAGGGGGCATGGTGAAGGAGGGGCGCAGGGAGGAGGGTGTGCAGGGAGGCCGGAGGAGGCCGCGAGGAGGCCAGAGGAGGAGGGGCGGCGGCGCAAGGAGGCCGGAGGCCGGAGGAGGGAGGAGGAGGGGGCACAGGGAGGCCGGAGGAGGAGGGGGCGCAGGGAGGCCAGAGGAGGAGGGGGGCAGGGAGGCCAGAGGAGGAGGGGCGGCGGCGTAGGGAGGCCGGAGGAGGGTGCGGCGGCGGTGGTGGTGTCGGGGGTGAGAGAGAGGGGTGTCGGGGTGGCTGTTAGGGGTGAGAGAGAGGCGCGTGGGGGTGGGGCTAATTGCCGTTAGGGGGGCACCCTCTTTGCCGTCCGCCTCCCGACGGAACAGAGGAGAAAAGCGGACGATAAAGAGAGAGGCCGTTAGGGGGGAGAGAGGGGCTGCGGGGTGGGCCGCCCATGCTCTTTGTCGTCTGCCTGAATGCTCTTTGTCGTGAGCTGGCAAACTGCAAAGAGCTGGCTGATGGCAAATAGTATCTTTGGCATCAGCCTGCTCTTTGTTGTCTGGTTTTTGGTAGCTGATGGCAAAGAGGGTCTTTGCCATGAGCCAGCAGACGGCAAAGATGCAGCAGATGGCAAAATCTCTGATTTCAGTAGTGCTTGGTTTATGCGGAAACAACTGGACGTAGTTTAAGCAGCACCACCATACTGTCCTTGACCGTGGACACGGCTATTCGAATAGTTTTACACTCTCCAGAGGTAGTACGCTGGACCCACGAGATTCGGGGAACTTTCATGTCATCCACGACTCGCGGTATATAACATACCTGAGGTAAGTACCCGATCAGTGCCTTTCCCCTGACGATACTAGACAGATAGGTCCACTCGATTGGTACCCAACCCACATGTTGTACGTCTTATGAGCACCGACTCTGGACAGTATCAACCATGCGGGGACCAACGGTGTGCCTGGAACACATAAAAATGGCATAGTCGCCCTACCTAGCACGACCCCATCACGAGAGTGACCACACATCACTCCCGCCACTAGTAATGTGGCTCTTTGCTAGGACCGACCAGAGTAATCAACACAGCCCCGTCCCATAAGGGGTAACGTGGTCATACATGTAAGGTTGGGACGGTCGATAGATCATAAATCTAATCCCATTTCCGAAACCATACTCACACCAATATCCGGTGCACCACTTCACCAAAAGTGGCCACCTAACTCATCATCACCCACGGGCATTAGTGGCACCCGACGAGGTTTTCATAACCTTTCGTTTATACCAACACATGCTCATCTACTGTTACTCTAGCTTTACTTCTCAACATGAGACTAGCATGACCCTCATAGGTGGTAGGATCAAGCTTAATGCATGTGCTCCGGAGGAGCCATCGGTAACATCACATCAATGATTTACCGACACTTATGATCATATGCAACGTAAATATTTGCTACACTAGCAAGCAATATAACATATCCTCAGTCATGGTCAAAGGGCTGCTTGACTTTGCTCACATGTGTCCCCGGGGTATTCGAGGTCTTTTGCTCCAACTCCGAGTACTCCGTCTACCCGTTAACTATCGTCGGAAGCAACCACGGTAAGCCACACAGTAGACAGAAATAAAAGTGCTACATAAATTGAAGTTATATTTTTCTTGGACCTCTGTGGTCATAAGAAAAATACCTGAAGCTTGTCATAGGAGGTTTGGATCATCAGGGATTACTGAATGGAGGAAAGGAGGAGTAGGGGATTCTTTATGAAGCCCACATAAATTATTATGATAAAAACGAGTGGAGGCACTCATTTAACAAAGAACAATTTTAGAAATATTTAGGAAGTTGTATCACTCGATTTGGAGTTGAAATGAATATTCTAGGAATTTTCTAATATGGAATAAATAGCAATAGGAAGCTATTTATTTAATACAACGGAATAAAGTTTGAATAAAAATGTTGACCAAGGCTTCCAAAATAGGGCTTGATATAATAAGTCTCTGGAAATTGGAATCACTCCAATGGGAGTTGATTTGAGTCCTCTAGGATTTTCACAAAGTGGGGATGAATATATCCCGATTTGTATTTTAATAAATACACAACAGAAACTTTCTCTGAAAAAATGTGCAAAGCACATATTTGGATAGCCCTGAAATTTAGGAACCTGCAGGAGTTTGAATCAAACAATTTGGAGTTAAAATGATTTTTCAATGGATTTTTGAAGTTATGCAAAAATAGGAAAATCAGAAAAAGGGGCTCAGCCCGAGGGGTTATCTTGCGCCCCGGGCGTTAGATAGGCCTTCGGGCCTGCCCAACTGAGCGCTGGAGCGCGCGAGGGCCACGCCGGAGGCGTATTCGCCCGAGTGCATCTTCGCTGCAGGGAGGCGGCAAAGGTGGAGGCGCTGCCACTTAAGTGGCACGACCCACCTCGCGGTCTCACCAGCGAGCTGACGTGTGGGCCCGCGTGCCTTCTTCAACCTCCCGCCGGAGCAGGCAGTAGTGGAGGAACTCCCGTCGCCGGTGGCCCATGCTACCGGCCACCATTCCCCACGGTCGAGCCGCTGGAGGGCATCGGGGCGCGAGCCGCACCCAGTGGGGTGGCTCCTACTGGCCGGAGAAGGCCCGAGCGGCGCCGGCTCCTGTGGCAGTGGGGGTGGCCGGAGCCCCCTCTGGACTCGAGTCCTTGGCGCCAGGAGAAGGACCAGAGGAAGGGGAATGGCTCGCCCCGTCTAGGGGTGCCCGCAAGAGAGGCTAGGGGCAAGGGAAGTATTGGCCCTGTCCGAACTTGGAACGGACGCCGCCGGCAAGTTTAGGCCATGGAAGGGGAAACAGAGCACGGGAGCGAGATTAGGGGCACATAGGCATTCGGGGAAGAGAGGAGGGTTTTGTGGGAGCCAGAGAGGGCTTAGCGAAGAGGAAATAATAGGGGGAAAGAAGAGAGAGCTCGGGTGCTCTTGGAGCTTCGTGGTGCATGGATGACACGCGTGCGTGAGCGAGCTTGGAAGCTTGCTGATGATGGGGAGTGGTTTGAACGGTCAAAAGAAGGCTCTAAGACATATTGAGACTTCTTGGACCAGCTAGAATTGGAGTGGAGGGAGGAGACAAAGTGTAGAGCACCATTTCTGCACTCTAGGGTGGTGGTCACCACCCCACTTGGTGTCCTGGGCCACCCTTTGGCTAGGCCAAGATGTCAAACATGCAAGGCATGCAGGCCACAGGGTACTGGTGAAGTTTGGCCCCTAGTCGAGCTGGATTGAATTGGTTTGAACACTGATTAAGTTTGCAGTAGCAAATTTGGGGCTGACATAAGTGGTTTCACAGGAAGGGATGGGAGGTGAAACCATGTCCTGGAGCATCAGGTATGGAAAGACTACAACAATGCCAAGTTTAAGATCACGTAGAGGTGTGTAGCAAGTACTTGCTGTACAAAGCTACATTTTTGCTATAAATAAACTTGTAGATGTGTTGCTCATTTTTCCTATATGAGCATGCCATCTATTGGTTTTAAATGATGCCTTGGGATGCTAGGAGTCCTTTGGAAAGAGCTGGAAGCTTTGCCTTAAGTAAAAGTGGGGCAAGAGGGTAAAATGGTGATTCCAAGGGTAAAATGAGGAATAGTTACATGGAGCCTCTCTCCAATAATTGACCAGTGGCCATGGAAATGTTACTGGAGGTAAAATGTACCTATATGAAGCTGTGGTAGAAAGTTGAGCTCAATGGTTAAAGTGGAAGGGGCCAAAGTAGCCAATAAAGTAAATGCACACAAGGTGTTTGTTGAGTGGCAGAGCAACCAGATGGACTTCAATAGATATGAAACTTAACAGGATCAAATAATAGATAAAAATAAGCTTGGACACCAAATTTGGGATTTGGTGGAGAAGGTTTCCAATGTAGACTTGGAAAAACCATGAGATGCTCAGAGATGGCATTCTGCTTACAATTCTATTCAAATTAATTCCCACAAATCCAATATTTGGTGTGGGCGCATTATTTGGGCATTAAGGCATGCACAAAAAGTTTGGGGTCAATTGGAAAAACTTTATAATGTGAAGTTTCCCAAAGTCAAAAATCAACACAAAGGGTTTTGAGGGGCTTGGGACAAGTTCTTCTATTCTCCTTGATGCACCACTTGGTGTGGATGCATTATTGGAGTATTAGAACATGTCCACCAAATTTGAGCACAATTGGAGACATTAGACAATGTAGAGTTGTTCAATTTTAATCTGGACAGATAGGGTTTTAGAATAATTAGGGGAGTCAAATCAACTTGGATTGAGATGAAACTTGGCAAGATCATCAAACATATAATAGGTGATATGTTGGAATTTTACTAGAATTTATTGAGAATATTTCTTATATAAATATCTCAAAAGCTTGAAATAGGCAGAAAGGGTTTTGGAGGAGTTTGCCCAACAATTTGAACATGACCATGTGTTGAAACTCATATATATGGAATATATATGCTTACTAAGTTTCCCTAAATTTTCTCAAATATTTTGAAAGCAATAAAATAACATTCCTTTATAAGAGACCATTTCTGGCCTCACAGAAAGGCATTTAAATAAAACAATACAAATAACTTTTAAAATATTAATATTGTGGTTTTTGGAAGATATTTTGATAATAGGTTTTAAATTAAATATTTGATGCAAAATAAATTCCCTAATTTGAGGTCTTGCAGTACAAACCTCATCTTAGGGGTTTTGAAGGCTTAACTCAAAGAAATGCATTTTGCTGAAAATAATATTTGGTAAAAATAGTTTATGGTCCTAAACACATGGGATGACCATTGGGCAGGGGAACATGGGCTAAGGAGGTTAGTTGGAGAATAAAAAGAATTATTGAGAGCCGACACAAGCATACCAGCAAGCAAGCAAACAACAGTCACTTCAAGCATCACAAGCTTTCACAATTTTTTTAAATTGGTCCTAGTTTTTGAAATAAGTTAGGTAGTCAGGAAAGCTAAACACAGGGTGTTACAGGACTAGCCTTACTCACCATAGATCTTCACGAAATAGGCGATCTCCTTGCTCTTACAAACATCTTGGTTCAACTCCACAAGACGAAGTAGGAGGCTCCCAAGTAACACCTAACCAATCTAGGAGGTGCCACCCTCCAAAAGGTAATAGATGGGGTGGATCAATGAACTCCTTGCTCTTGTGCTTCTGAAGATAGTCTCCTCAACACAAATCACTCTCTCACAGAATATAAATGAGTAGGAGAGGTTTATTTGGTGGAAAGTAGTTTGGGGAGGCTAGAGGTCAAGTTTCAAATGATTGGATTGGAATATATTTGTCTCAACACATGTGTAGGTGGTTCTCTCCCAGAAAATGGATCTGGAAATGATGTGTATGTTCTGAGTGCTTCTCCCATGAATGAGAGGTGGGTGAAGGGGCATATATAGGCGAAAGCCAAAATCCAACTATTACACACAAAAGAGCAAACTCGATGACACCGAAGTGGACAACTCAACGGTACCGACTAGTACTAAAAGTGTGAACTTTTGAATCTCGTTGAGACCGATATAGAGAACTCGGTGGCACCGAAAAGGTGAATAACAACGAGATGACCATACTCGGTGGCACCAATACTTAAACTCAGAAATTTTGATTTTTTGTATCTTGGCAACAAAATGTTGGTCACACTAAACTCGGTAGCACCAATCCAGTTTCGGTTGCACCGATTTGGTGTGAATGGCGCGGGTTGTGTGTGAGGTTCAAACTCGGTGGGTCCGATGTGGAAATGTTGGTGACACCGAATTTGTGAATGTGGAACTTGATAGAGCGGATATGTGGGAAAATGACTGAGTCTTTTGGTGGCTAACTTAGAGCATTTGAACAATCAGTTCATTTTACTACCTCACCCCCTTTTAATAGTATTAGCTTTCCTATGGACTCAAAAGTGATTTATCACAAATATAAAATGAAGAGTCTTCTAGCTTGAAGCTTGAGCCAATATTGTTCCTTTCTTGCATCAAGGGGTATCTCCAGATAAAACTTAAGCCATAGCATCTTTTGAACTTTTGTGAAATATACTTGGAAAATACATTAGTCCGATTATGCATATGTTGTGATCAATTATCAAAACCACCCTTGGGAGCAATTGTGCTTTCACAACTCGAAGAAAGTAACCCATAGAGGAACTATTTTCTTCGGTATATGTTTCTTACGTTAAAAAGTAATATAACGTAACTCCATGATCATGTTCTATCTATAAGCACCATATGTCCGGATTCCCTGGTTCTCCAAAATGCTTTCTTTATCACAGGTTATATAGTACGGAACACTCTTTGACCACTTTCAGGGGAGGTAGAAGTCGAAGGCCGGTTAAGACAAAATTTGTAGTTTGGATGGAGGAACATTTCATCTAAAGTACATAGTTACATAGAATTAAACATGTGGCTGCTGATCGAGATTATCTATTATCGCATCCAGACGACAGTCTTGTTATGAGATATGCGCGTGAGGCATGAGTTGGTCATATGCCAAATGGAGAGGCACCTCTTGACTATCTCGCCCTATCGGACCAACTCGAGACAAACGCTTTGGGTCAAGTTCGGTGAATTTGGTCTTCACCATTGACCATGCCTCCCGTGCACCTTCTTGGCAGACTAGCGTTTTCCATAATTCAAATCGATGTCGAGCTCCTTCAAAACGCTCTGCCAATTCGGCTATCTCATCCCGGGGCTTGTCGGCCTACCATAGAGCCTTGATCATGCTCTTCATCGCCTTTCTCCCTTGCGCATGCATTATGGATAGTTCCATTAAATGGTTCCCTCCAAACGAGCTGGCCTCTTCTTCAGGGCACCCAGTTACGAGAGCTACAAAGAAACATGGTATGCTTGTTAGTTCAGAATGGTATATATATGGAAAGACAAGCTCAGAATTACACTTACCAAACATGCCACCTTTCAATCTCTAGTTCTCTTCACGACAGTGTGCTAGTTGAGTTTTTAAACTATGAATTTCCCCCATTTGTCATTGGTTTTCCGCCTCAAGTTTTTTCTTTTTGTCCAGATTCTAGGATAATACCTGATGACCAGCCTCATGCTGCGATTCGGCATATCTTTTTGCTTCTTTGGCTGCATCTAGATCTTTTTGCAAGTGACATATGGACTTAGCTGCTACGAAGTAAACTTACATTAGAAAAGAGTAAATGGCGCAATTCTGAATTATTAGAAGTAATTAATCACCATGTGTTTCTCTTGTGAATTTCGTTACTTCCTCCAATTCAGCCTTCGCAACTTCCAGATGTGTTCCGTTGATCTCAAGGTCCTAGGACAATTTCTTGTTTTGATCCCTTGAGGCCTATAAAATGTCGCAACAAGACTATTTAGACCCTTAACTTGACCGCCTCTACCAAATTAAGGCTTGGGGGCTACCAAGTTAGGATTTGTGTTGGTTGTTAAAATCAAACACTTACCTTAGGACTGGTTGACATACGAGTGGCGACTCCTTCAAGTCCTTCTCGAGTATCTCCGAGGTATGCATCCACCAAATTAAGAGCATTAAACTCATGTTAGGAAAATTCAGGGTGATGTAGTGACTCTTTTCGTTGATGGTGATTCATCACACTTTCAACTTCGGAATTAGTGACCAAAACTTCCTTGGGATCCTTTGGAAGTTGGTTTGCAACAAGAACCTCTTGTTACCTCCTGTTGTTGCTAAATGCCTTTGTCTGGGGTCGCCACCTTGGACGCTGTCGACGTCTTTGGACGGATGTGGATGTGTCCGGTTCCTGCAAAGTTCGGTAAAAAATATGAATACTCACAAATGGTCATAAACAGTACCATAATTATTAGTACTATTCATTAGCTCTTGGATGGAGGTGCGGGCGAGGTAGTCCATGTGGCTGCTCCATGCTTAGAGGCCCTACCATTGTTTGGCGCGGGCTCGGCCAACACAGTTCTTGCTGGTGTTCGACGTGTGGAGCGACGACCCTTGCAAGTAGAAGTCGGCACAGCAGGGGACGAGCCCCCTTTTTGGGAAGGGGCCTTCTTTTTAACCCCCGTAGAGGAAGGGAGTATCCCAGGATGATCGGTTGTAAGAGGAACTTCATAGCCATCAATGCTCTCTTGGAATAAGACCCCATCCTCAAAAATAATCAATGTATCTGGGTCATCATGGAACCGCGGGTCATTATCATGGGAGTAATTCTATCATTGCGGAGGAGGACAGTTAACTTTCTTGATCCAGCGCCTCCAATCCTGTTCGGAGAATCCCAAAGGTTAAATTAGCCAAAACTACTATAACATCCGGATTATGAAAATAGGATTATACTCACCCATTCGATAGGATTATGATTCGAGTAGCCTTCTGTGATAGCCTCGCTTATTAGGGATCATAGAATACTCATATAAATAGGGAATTCCTTCTTCTCTGGGAGCCCATTCGAACAGAACTCCCAGGTTAGGTGTGCTCGACTTGGAGTAGTTCTAGGATGGGCGACCGACCGGGAAATTGATCCCGGGTGCGCATGAGTGACGACAAAGTGCGTAGAAAAGACTAGTATTGATACGTGGGGCCATTCTAGATCCCGCGAGGAGTAACGACCGTCGACCAGTGTGTCCTAGGTGTTACAAGTTAGTATCAGAGCCGATTCTTGCGGTTACACGGATGTTTGTGGACATGTGTGCGCTGATATTGTTCATGAAGTTTGTGACCCGTCGTGGCACACTGCATGACACATGTAGTGGACTAGATGCACAGACGTTTGTGCCTAGAGGGAACACTCCTGTGGCCCGACGAGGACGCCGGTTCCTCTAAGTTGTGGGTGGTGTATGTAATAGCCTCGCTTATTGGGGATGATAGACTACTCATATCAATAAGGAATTATTTCGTTTCCTTGAGCCCATTCGAACAGAACTCCCATGTTAAGCATGCTTGGCTTGGAGTAGTTCTAGGATGGGTGACTGATACGTCCCAAACTTATCTATAATTTCTGCTTGTTCCATGATATTTTGGGTGACATTGCTATATGTTTTGCTACACTTTTATATCATTTTACACATATTTGGACTAACCTACTAACTCAGTGCACCCAGTGCCAGTTTCTGTCTGTTCATGTCTATTTTGCAGAGGCTTTTACCCAATTTTCAAAGCCCAAGAAAAATCCAGAAAAAATATATTAAAAAAATCTGCAAAACAGAAGCTTCCGGATCACCGAAGGAGGGCTAGAGGCCTCGTAGGCGGCCTGCTAGTGCGGCTAGGCCCTAGGCCGCGCTAGCAAGTCGCGTGGGTGGGTCCCACCTCCCGCGGTGCCCTCCATTGGCCTATACTTAGAGTCCCAAGAGGAAACCCTCGCAGACTTTCTAGAATCGCGAATTTCTCCATTGTTTCGCCACCGTAGCGCTTCCAAGATCGGGAGCGTTAGGAAACCTATTCCCGGCACCCTACCGAAGGGAGGATTGACCTCCGGGAGCTTCCCCACCACCATGGACGCTTCCCGGACGTGCCGTGAGTAGTCCTCCTTGGACCATTAGTCCATGACCAGTAGCTATGTGATGTCTTCTCTCCAATCTTCTGCTTCAATGGTTAGTCCTTGTGAGCTGCCCTACATGATCAAGGCATTTATGTAATTCTCTTGCTATTGCTATGCTCGGTTTGTTGGGATCCGATGGATTATGAGATCATGTTCAGATTGTTATGAAATATATATTTCATTATCCTTAGTGATTCTTGCATGTTATCCTTTGCTATTTATTGCTTTGGCCAAGTAGTAGATTGTAACTCCAAGAGGGAGCGTTATGCATGATTGTGGGTTCAGGCCCCTCGATGTCTAGCTTGAGTGATAGAAACATGAGAATAGGGGATGTGCTTGTTGCCACCAGGGGAAAACAACGGTGCTTGTGACCTGATACATCTCCATCGTATCTACTTTTCCAAACTCTTTTGCCCTTGTTTTGGACTCTAATTTGCATGATTTGAATGGAACTAACCTGGACTGACGTTGTTTTCAGCAGAATTGCTTTGGTGTTATTTTTGTGCAGAAATCAAAGTTCTCCAAACGTCCTAAAAATTTACGGGGAGCAGTTTTGGAAAATAAGAAAAATTTGTGCGCCAAGTTCCACCTCATGGGGTGGCCCAGTGGGCCACAAGCCCTGGCTCCGCCACCACCCCCCTGGTAGCGGTGTGCAGGCTTTTGGTGCCCAGACTGCTCTGCCGCCCCCAATCTCAGGTCTATAAGATCCTTTTCGTCCCAGAAAAAATAAAAAGAGAAGTTTTCGTCGCGTTTTCAATACGGAGGCACCGCCACCACGTGTTCTTCATCTGGAGGGCAAATCTGGAGTCCGTCTTGGGCTCCGGAGAGGGGAAATCCTCGCCATCGTCATCATCAACCTTCTTCCCTCTCCAATTCCATGAAGCTCTTTGTCGTTCGTGAGTAATCTATTCGTAGGCTCGCTCGGCGGTGATGAGTAGGATGAGATCTATCACAAATCGAGTTAGTTTTGATGGGGATTGATCCCTAGTATCCACTATGTTCTGAGATTTGATGTTGCTACTACTTTGCCATGCTTAATGCTTGTCACTAGGGCCCGAGTGCCATGATTTCAGATCTGAAATTATTATGTTGTCACGAGTATATGGGTGTTTTAGATCCGATCTTGCAAGTTGTAGTTACCTACTATCTGTTATGATCCAGCAACCCCGAAGTGACAATAATCGGAACCACTCCCGGTGATGACCATAGTTTGAGGAGTTCATGTGTTCACCAAGTGCTAATGTGTGGGTATGGTTCTTTATTAAAAGGAGAACCTTAATATCTCGTAGTTTTCTTTTGGACCCCGCTGCCACGGGAGGGATGGACAATAGATGTCATGCAAGTTCTTTTCCCTAAGCACGTATGACGACACACGGAATGCATGCCTACATCACGTTGACGAACGAGGGCTAGGCACATATCTCTCCATGTTATAGCTGTTGCATGATGAATATCATCCAAACAAATCAACGACCCATTGCCTACGACTTTGTCCTACTGCTGATACTTGTCTTGCTCTGCTGCTCCTGCTACTACTGTTGCTACTGATGTTACTTGTTTTGCTCTGCTGCTGCTGCTACTACTGTTGCTATTACTGTCGCTTGCTACTGTTGCTACTTGCTACTGCTGTCACTACTGCTGTTCCTTGCCACTCCTATTACTCGTTACACTGTTGTTACCTGCTACAATTTTGGTTCACTGGACGTTGACGGGAACTGACAACTTCGTCAACGCGGCAACTTGGCGCCATTGATACAATCGTTAGGAATAGTCTGCCGTCAACATATCATTTCCGACACCGTTGTTATCATATTACTTTGCTGTTACTACTATGCTTGCAGATACTAATCTTTCAGGTGTGGTTGAATCTGACAAATTCAGCTGCTAATACTCGGGAGTATTCTCTCACCTCCTGCCTGGCATACCAACAAATTTGGGTTGAATACTCTACCCTCGAAAACTGCTACGAACCCACGCGCTGGTGGGCCATCAACAACATTCTTCTAGTTTCGTTCCCGGGGAGTGCTAGCAGCATCCTTCTGGTGCCGTTGCCGGGGAAGGTTTGTTGTCATCAGCATTCGTCTAGCCATTGCCAGTGATTGCAATCAGCATTTTTCTGGCACCGTTGCCGGGGAGGTATTTCTATATTCTCCGAGTCACTTGGGATTTATATCTGCCGATCACTATGAAGAATCTGAAGGATCCGAAGACCGAAGTTTTGCCCTCAACTACGAGGGGGGGTAAGGAATTGCCATCTAGCTCTGCACTTGATTCACCTTCAGTTATGAGTAAGTTGGCGACATCACCTCCTGCTAGAAATCTTGATATGTCGCCTGTGCTTGACGATGCTTTGCCTTATATGCTAGAGATGCTATTCTTGATACTGCTTTGCCTGATGATACTATGCTTGATACTATGCCTGATACTGCTAGAGATCCTATGCTGGATACTGCTTTGCCTGATGATGATAGAGATGCTATTTTTCCTCATGATGTTATGCTTGATACTGCTAGAGATACTCCTTTGCCTGTTGTTCCACTAGGAGTGTTCCTTGATGCTCATATTGCTAGAGTTACTGCCAATGCTCGTGACGCTTCTCAAACTGCCGATACTATTGAGATAGAACCTACTTTTGCTCCTGCTAGATCTAGCTCTCCTAGATATCAATTGCCTGATATACCTGAGGGTTACGTTATGGAGGGAGAGATAGGTGAGGATTTTCTTGCATGTAAGGATGCCTATGACGCTGAGAAATTACTTCTCAAGTGGAAGGAAGAATCTCGGGAAGCTAGGATGAAAAGTGACCCGAAGTTTGCCACTTCGCCTATCTTTGTCACCGATAAGGATTATGAATTCTCTATCGACCCTGAGATAATCTCTCTAGTCGAATCTGATCCTTTTCACGGTTATGAGTCTGAGACGGTCATAGCCCATCTTGCCAAACTATCCGATATAGCCAACCTCTTCACTAATTAGGAGAAGATTCGCCACTACTATATCCTTAAGTTGTTTCCTTTCTCTCTAAAGGATGATGCTAAAGCCTGGTTCACCTCTCTTGCTCCTGGATGTGTGCGTAGTCCCCAGGAGATGGTCTATTACTTCTGTGAGAAATATTTCCCTGCCCATAAGAAGCAAGCTGCCTTGCAGGAAATATACAACTTTGCTCAACTCCAAGAAGAGAGTCTTCCACAAGCTTGGGGGAGGCTCGTCCAGCTACAAAATGCTTTGCATGATCACCCTCTTAAGAAGAACGAGATACTTGATATCCTCTATAACGGACTTACCGATGCCTCTAGAGACTACCTAGATAGTTGTGCCGGTTGTGTTTTTAAGGAACGAACTGTAGAACAAGCTGAGACCCTAATGAATAACATCTTGATCAACGATAATGCTTGGACTATTCCCGAACCACCTCCTAAGCCAACCCCTACGAAAAGAGGTATTCTATTCCTCAGTCCCGAAGATATGCAAGAAGCCAAGAAATCTATGCAAGAGAAAGGCATTAGATCTGAAGATGTCAAAAATCTACCACCTATTGAAGAGATCCATGGTCTCGATAACCCGATACAGGTAGTAGAAGTTAATTCTCTACGTAGGTTTGATGAGAGTGATATTCCTTTTGATAAACCTGCTAGCCTATGCTTTGATGAATTTGACAACTTTGTTGCCAAACAACAGAGTTTCAATGATTATGTTAGCAGACATTTGGAACAAAGTACTCGTATGCTTAGCCATTTAAGTGCTTGTGTAGACAGAAATGTCAATGATCTGAAGCTTCTGAGTAAACATGCCTCTATGATTACTACTCAAGTAGAACAAGTACTTAAAGCTCAGAATGACCTGCTCAATGAATTAAATGACAACTCTGTCAGAGTCATTACTAGAGGAGGCAAAATGACTCAGGAACCTTTGTATCCCGAAGGTCATCCTAAGATAATTGATCAAGATTCTCAAGGAATCAATGCTGATACACCTAGTCATCCTAAGGAGAAGAAGAAGGATGATAGAAACCTACACGCCAGTTCACCAAATACTGTCACACCTGAAGAACCTAATGATATCTCTACGTCTGATGCAGAAACACAATCTGGTGATGAACATGAACCTGGTGACAATATGGACAATGATGTTCATAAGAATGCTCAACCTAGCAATGATGAGGATGTGGAGATTGAACCTAAGGAGAAGTATGATAAGAATGACTTCACTGCTAGGAAGCATGGTAAAGAGAGGGAGCCATGGGTTCAGAGACCTATGCCTTTCCTCCTAAGCCATCCAAGAAAAAGGATGATGAGGATTTTGAGCGCTTCATTGAGATGATAAGACCCGTCTTTCTGCAGATGCGGTTAACTGATATGCTCAAGATGTCTCCGTATGCCAAGTACATGAAAGATATCGTGACTAATAAACGGAAGATACCAGATCTTGAGATCTCCACCATGCTTGCCAACTACACTTTCAAAGGTGGAACTCCTAAGAAACTTGGTGATCCCGGAGTGCCCACTATACCTTGCTCCATTAAAGGAAACTACGTAAGAACTTCCTTATGTGACCTTGGAGCCGGTGTTAGTGTTATGCCGCTCTCTCTTTATCATAGACTTGAGTTGGATAAGTTGATACCCACTGAAATTTCTGTGCAAATGGCCGACAAATCAACTGCTTTACCTATCGGCGTTTGCGAGGATGTGCCTGTTGTGGTTGCTAATACCACTATCTTAACAGACTTTGTTATCTTGGATATTCCCGAGGACAATGCCATGGCTATCATCCTCGGAAGACCCTTTTTAAACACTCTAGGGGCTGTTATAGATTGCAACAAAGGCAATGTCACTTTCCATGTCAACGGTAGTGAGCACACAATGCACTTTTCGAAGAAACTATATCCATTACATTGCATCAGTGCTATCAAAAAGACTTCATCGATTCTTATTGGGAGCTTTGAATGCCCTATTCCACATGTCAAGATGAAGTATGATTTGCTTGTTGGGGAGATACATATCCCCATTGAGGTGACTTAGTGGCTATTCGAAAATTCTCCGTTCTCTCTTGCGATTCGAGAAGGTTTTGTCATAAGGACTTGATCAATCCCATTGATGGATTTCTTTCGAGGACCATGAAATGGATGAATCAAAGAGTCACATACCTCTATTTTAACTTTTCCTTTTCTGTTGCTTAGAAGAAAAATGATAGAATTAGTTTAGTTTTTCCTGTTTTCTGTTTTAGCGTCCCGGAGAAAAATACCTCGAAAAGAAAAGTTGTCCGATGGTCCTGAAAATTTAGTTTGATTTTTCTGGAATTTTTTAAAATTTCTGGGCCTGAGAGCTGATCTGGGCCCCTGACTAGTGGGCCACAAGCCCTTCCACCGCTACATACCCCCTGGTGGTGGGGTGCAAGCTTGTGGGGCCCACAGGCACCCCTCCACTCATTCCAGCTCTCAGCCTCTTCTTCCACCTCCAGAAAAAATTGTTTCGCAGCTCAAACCCGTGTTCTTGCTCATTTGGCTGTGATTTTCGATCTCCTTGCTCAAAGCACCATTCTACGAACCGTTTTGGGGAAATTACTCCTTGGTAAGTGACTCCTCCATTGGTCCAATTAGTTTTTTCTCTAGTGCTTTATCCTTCGCGTATTCTTGCTACCTTGGTGACCTTGTTCTTGAGGTAGAAATGCTGATTTTAGCTGGTCCCAAGTAGTTTTAGCGTGTGATACGGTCTCTAGGCACTAGTAGGAGTAGTTGCTACAAGGTGTGGTGGGTCTTTATTCACTTTTCTCTTGAACTTCTAAAATTTCAGCATAAGGAAATTATGTTCAGGAGGAAGTTTCATGGTGGTTCCTCAAGTAAGAAGGGTCCTCGTCTCTCCTTTCGGGAGCCCGAACCTTTTCAACTAAGGGACGCATCGGTACAACCATGTGAATGGCCTTCCGATGAGTTCATGATCGAAGCAGGTTTCAAGGATGAGTTTGATGCACTTGTCCGCAATGCCGGGTTAGAAGAATTCCTCTCAGATAAATGTGAACAGTATGCTATGCTCACTGCCTCTTTCGTGCCTAGATTTAAATTCTTAGTTGGCCGTGACTCATCCATACTGTTTGATCTATACGATAAATTTTCCTATACTGTGGATCTGGAGGATTTCAATAGGATTTGCAAGATACCCGATTGGGGTAGTGTTAATGATCCTCCTAAGTCTTCGGTCAGAGACTATGTCTCTAGTATACCTGTTGGAGAAACCAGAGATATCACGCAAGCCACCATAGGAAGCATTCATTTCCCTGCCTTGCACTACCTTGCCCTCTTCATAGGTAGGTGCATTAACGGCAAGGGTGCACATTGTCACCTATGCGCTTCCGACCTTACTATCCTTAAAAGCGTAGTAACAGGTGACATGAGTTTCAATATGGGAGCTATAATAGCAAGGAGGCTGAATAAAAATGCCAGTGAGGGGGATTTCTTTGGTGGAGTTTATGCTACACGCTTAGCAAGTTTTCTTGGAGTATCCATCCGTCCAGAAGACCCTCCTCTCCGTACAGCCTACCTTGATCGTGTCGCTCTATCACGCTACCAGCTCCTTGAGAGAGATCATGGATCCCTCCTATACAGCTTGATATTTAACCGACAGCGTGTTTTCCATATTACCCTTCCTGCTCCTGCTTTCTTTGATTTTCAGGTTAAACGAAGATACTACATAACCATAGGAGAGGCAGAGGAGTATGAGAGCGAGGCGACGGCTGCTCGACTTCGTGAGGCAGCTATTCAGGCAGTGGCTGCAGCACTCCCGTATAACACCCATTATGACTTTGGGTTTCGCCAGGATCATCCATGGGAGTAGAACAAGTTAGGCCAAAAGCCTAATCTTGGGGGAGTACGTGTTCTCACCGACGTTACATTCATGCTTATGCTTTCACTTTGTTAGCTGGTGTTTACATTTTGCCACTGTATTATCCATGCTAGTTTATTTTCGTTTTCTTGTTTTCTTGTTTTGTGTCCTTTTGAGAAAACCCAAAAAGATTTTTCTTTCTTCTTTTGCTTGTTGGGAGCTTTCCCGTGTAAATAGTTTTCTTTTTGTTTGTGTCAAGGTAGAAGATATTGGTTACAATGTCTATTGGTTCTTGCATGCTTACCCGTTTAGCTTTCAAAAGAGCCATATTACTTTGTCTTCTCCTTTGTGTTTGCCTGCAGATTCAACTTAGTCCGATGCGCTTATTATTGTTCACATCGTTCGATCGTGCAAATGAAAGGCAACAATGATGATATATGATGAAGTGACTGAGACTGGAAAGCTGGTATGAACTCTATCTATTTAGTTTTTGTAAATATGACTAGCTAGTCAACTTAGATTTAGCTTTGTTGTGAGACAACCATGTTTGCAATAACAACTTAGAGATCATAGTTTCTGATGCCATGCTTATTTAGCTGAGAGCTTATAATGGTTTGTCTTGAATGCCAACATAGATTTTGAGATGACTATGATGTAGTATGATAGGATGGTATTCTCCTTTGAATGTTTCAAGTGGCTTGACTTGGCGCATGTTCATGCATGTAGTTGAAACAAAATCAACATAGCCTCTATGATGTTCGTGTTCATGCTTGCATTCAATGTTAGTCAAACTCATTACATCTTGATGACTGTTGTCGCTCTCTAGTTGGTCGTTTCCTAGTCTTTTGCTAGCCTTCACTTGTACTAAGCGGAATACTGCTTGTGCATCCACTTCCATAAACCCAAAAGTTTTTCCATGAGAGTCCACCATACCTACCTATTTGCGGTATCTACCTGCTGTTCCAAGTAAATTTGCATGTGCCACTCTCTAAACCTTCAAGAAATAATCTCTTTTGCATGCCCAAACTGCTCATGTGGTGACAGGGGGCTATTGGTATCTTCCATGCTAGGAGTGTTATCCTCGACATGTGTTTATTCACAGTCGTTCATGAGAAAGGGGCCGGTATTTGGAATGCCCAGTTCCATGCTTAAATCAAAAACTTAACTGTAAAACAAGACTCCCCCCGGATTGATGTTAGTATGGACGGTACCCGAGGATTCGGCTAGCCGTGGAGTGTGATTGATTGGTGGTGGGGGAGTTAAAGCTTTACTTTTCTGTTTGGGAACCGCCTATAGCATGAGTAGCATGGAAGATATTGAGAACTCTTGGTCATTGCATTGACAATGAAAGCATACCACCCAAAATTATTATCTCTGTTTTCAAAGCTTGAGCCCTGGCTCCTCTGCAAATCAATGCTTCCCTCTGCGAAGGGCCTGTCTATTTATTTTCTTGTTGAGTCATTGTCCTCTTATATAAGCACCAATTAGAGAGCACCTCTGTCATTTTATGCCTTTCTTTTGATTGATATTGAGTATGACTATGACTGGATCTTCGTTGCTATATATTACAATGTTTAGTCATCCCTTGATCTTTGAAAGTGCTCTGCATTTATGTTTTGCGGTCTCACAAAGAGCTAGCGAGATACCACCTATTCATATTGCTTCATGCTTATTTTGATTGAAGTGTTGGTATTTGAAACTCATTATTATTTGCTCATTAGCTGATTATGCCATTGATATTAGTTGACCGTGAGACCTTTGTGTCATTTGCTTATGTGGTTAACTTGTGATCTTGCTGAAATTCTGGTTATGAGTTAGGCATAGTTGCAACAACAAGATCAAACAGAGTTTGTCCAAGATTTTCTTTCTCTCTCAGTTTTTCAACTGAGTTGCTTGAGGACAGGCAAGGTTTTAAGCTTGGGGGAGTTGATACGTCTCCATCGTATCTACTTTTCCAAACTCTTTTGCCTTTGTTTTGGACTCTAATTTGCATGATTTGAATGGAACTAACCTGGACTGACGCTATTTTCAGCAGAATTGCCTTGGTGTTATTTTTGCGCAGAAATCAAAGTTCTACAAAAGTCATGAAAATTTATGGGGAGCAGTTTTGGAAAATAAGCAAAATATCTGCGCCGAGTTCCGCCTCAGGGGGTGGGCCAGTGGGCCACAAGCCCTGGCTCCGCCACCACCACCCTGGTGGCGGTGGGCAGGCTTGTGGGGCCCACATCGCTCTGCCGCCCCCAATCTCAGGTCTATAAGATCCCTTTTGTCCTAGAATAAATAAAAAGAGAAGTTTTCGTCGCGTTTTCGATACGGAGGCGCCGCCACCACCTGTTCTTCATCTGGAGAGCAGATCTAGAGTCCGTCTTGGGCTTCGGAGAGGGGAAATCGTCGCCATTGTCATCATCAACCTTCTTCCCTATCCAATTCCATGAAGATCTTCGTCGTTCGTGAGTAATCTATTCGTAGGCTCGCTGAGCGGTGATGAGTAGGATGAGATCTATCATGTAATCGAGTTAGTTTCGATGGGGATTGATCCCTAGTATCCACTATGTTCTGAGATTTGATGTTGCTACTACTTTGCCATGCTTAATGCTTGTCACTAGGGCCCTAGTGCCATGATTTCAGATTTGAAATTATTATGTTGTCACCAATATATTTGTGTTTTAGATCCGATCTTGCAAGTTGTAGTTACCTACTATCTGTTATGATCCGGCAACCCCGGAGTGACAATAACCGGAACCATTCCCGGTGATGACCAAAGTTTGAGGAGTTCATGTGTTCACCAAGTGCTAATGCGTTAGTCTGGTTCTTTATTAAAAGGAGAACCTTAATATCCCGTAGTTTCCTTTTGGACCCCGCTGCCACGGGAGGGATGAACAATAGATGTCATGCAAGTTCTTTTCCCTAAGCACGTATGACGACACACGGAATGCATGCCTACATCACATTGACGAACGGGAGCTAGCCACATATCTATCCCTGTTATAGGTGTTGCATGATGAATATCATCCAAACAAATCACTGACCCATTGCCTACGAGTTTGTCCTACTGTTGTTACTTGGCTTTCTCTGCTGCTGCTACTACTGTTGCTACTGCTGTTACTTGTTTTGCTCTGCTGCTGCTAGTACTATTGTTGTGATTACTGTCGCTTGCTACTGTTGCTACTTGCTACTGCTGTCACTACTGTTGTTCGTTGCCGCTGCTATTACTCGTTACACTGCTGCTACCTGCTACAATTTTGGTTCACTGGACGTTGACGGGAACTGACAACTTCCATCAACGCGGCAACTTGGCGCCATTGATACAATCGTTAGGAACAGTCTACCGTCAACAGATCGTTTCTGACACCGTTGTTATCAGATTACTTTGCTGTTACTACTGTGCTTGCAGATACTAATCTTTCAGGTGTGGTTGAATCTGAGAAATTCAGCTGCTAATACTCGGGAGTATTCTCTCACCTCCTACCTAGTGTACCAACAAATTTGGGTTGAATAGTCTCCCTCGAAAACTGATGCGAACCCACGCGCTCGTGGGCCATCAACAACATTTTTCTAGTTTCGTTGCTGGGGAGTGCTAGAAGCATCCTTCTGGTGTCGTTGCCGGAGAAGGTCTGTTGTCATCAGCATTCGTCTAGCCATCACCAAAGATTGCAATCATGACCACGGTTGCAAGGATTGTTTATTTTACACATAGTTCGTTAATGAAGTTGTCCTTTGCTTTGAATTTACACTTTGGGTGGGGCTCGCCACTTAATACCGGAGAGATGTTCTGGATAGATATCTCAAGGTGGATGATTCGTAAGTAGATGCTGATGAATAAATGGTCTACTTGTCTTAGCGTCTGCCCATTACTATTGAACCTCTAACTATCAAGGAGCATAATTAGCATTGTGGTGCGATCATAATTCCGTCAACTGCCCAACTATTATTTGTTTACCCTAGCATAGTTGTTTATCGTATTTTGGGAGAGAGACATCACTAGTGAACATCATGTGACTCCAGTCCATATCACCATCATTGTTTACACCTCCATCATTTACCACTTTCATTTACTTTCCTATTGCAATCACTATTACCTTCCCGCTTGTGTTTTGATCCTTTGCAAACTACAAGGCCGGAGATATTAACAACCTCTCTGTACTCGTTGGGAGCAAAGTTATTTGCTGTGTGTGCGGGTCCACGTCCTCTGCTTGACATGGGTGGGAGACACCTACTTGTTGATCCTAGAGGTCCTACTGGTTTGATAAACCTTACAGTCTCTGTGTGAGGGAAATTTACTACTGACTACATCTCCACCTTCCACTTGGGGTAACCAACGAGGGGCGGGAAGTATATACATCATCTCGTCATCAGTGACCGACCGGGAAGTTGTTCCCGGGTGCGCATGAGTGAGGACAAAGTGCGCAGAAAAGACTAGTACTGATATGTGGGGTCAGTCTAGATCCCGCCAGGAGTAACAACCGCCGGTGGGTGTGTCCGGGCCGTTACACTTGGTGCTCAGGCGGGTGAACTAATCTTTTTCTCCTTTAGAGAAATCGTCCAGTATAGCAGCCATCGCTGCTTGGTTGGCGGGGCCTTCCCATTTATAGTGCATCGTGTCGTTTAGACCATCATAACCCCATAAGGGATGTGTTCTTTGTTGAAGAGGTTGGATGCATTGACTGATGACCGTGGCAATCACGTCGATGATAGTTAGCTTATAGTGAGCTAACAATCTTACTTTGGCAACCAACTATTTCACTTTCGAACTATCCTCCTAGGAAGGGCTCTTCGGATGCGAGTTTGAACCGTTTCTCTAGTGGAGCGATTGAGAATTTAGGAATACCCCTCTGAGTTGGAACAAACAAGGGGACGTCCACGATATAAAACCCTTCAGAGGTCCACCGTTCGGAGTCCTTCTTTGGGGTCCCCATGGGGTATCCCGTCCCGACTATACGCCATACTTCGGCTCCGCTGACCTCAAAAATCATCCCGCCTTGTGTGCGGGCGATGAGGTAGAAAATTTTCCTCTACATATCAAAATGGGCTTCATAGCCCAGAAACATCTCACAAAGGGCAACGAAGCCCGAGATGTGAATAATGGATCCGGCGGTGTGATGGTGGCGCTGAATCCCGTAAAATTCTAATAAACCCCTTAAAAAGGGTAAATGGGAAAACACAAGCCTCGTAAGAGGAAGGGAACGAAGCATACCCTCTCTTCCTTGAGTGGAGTAGGGAATTTCTCCGCAAAGGCCTTACCGGTTGTAGAAGTTAATCCGGAATGGGAGGCACTAGATCTTAGGAAGGAAGGTATGCTTGCACCTCTAGATCGCGCAGATGAAGACGATAAATGGAGCGGCTTGCCCAGGCGCCTCAAGAGGTCCATGAGGGCACGAGGAGAAGCTTGGAGCGCTTGCCATGTCTCTAGGATCTCTGATGTTCTTCTCGATGGTTAGAGAATAGGGTGTGTTGCTTGAAGCATGCCCGACTTATTTAGTAGGTGGTTTCCCCCTCACACCGGAAGGCCTATCTCCTATTGGTGCACAGGAATTGAGGGGTGTCATCAACCTTGTAGCGGAAAAGTTAATTTTGTGGGCCATGCGTTGATTTGACAATCGGGAATGCGCCGCAAGCCGAACTGGAATGAACGGAACATTGGTGAAGAGGGGAACTCGCCCGCAAGCCAAATACTTTGGACGTGTGAAGATGCTAGATCAGGACTACAACATTGGAGGATAGTTTGGGGCCTACTCAGGGAATCCGGAATTAAGGGTCCTCGGGCCGCTGACATATCTCTAAGGGCCACACAGGTGGGCCGCTCTATGACCATCACTGAGATACCGAAGATTGGGATGACATCGTGTCCAAGATGGAGACCTCCTAAGCCTTGGCGTACGCTCTAAGTCAAGATGGTAGTTTCGATGTGTTTACCCCTTGGTCTAACTGACATTCTGTAGCCCTAGTACCGTTGGTACCCATATAAACCAGAGGGTTTTGGTCTGTAGGGCATATTAAGATTATTACTGCTAGGGTTTTAGACCACAACATACAATCTCGAGGTAGATCAACTCTGTATTCGATACTCCATTGTCAATACAAACAAGAGCAGAACATAAGGTATTACCTCCATCAAGAGGGCCCGAACCTAGGTAAATATCGTCTCCCTTGTCTCGTGTTTCCCATTGATCCAAGACCCATAGTTCCGGACCCCCTACTAGATATTCGCCAGTTTTGACACCGAAAGTGCTTGGTCGAGTTTCCTTCTTTCGTAAGTTATCCATTTTAAAGTAAAATGGTTTCCAAACACACTTCTCCCGCCACTCCCCCAATCGTTCTCCTACCACTCTGCTAATCAGGTTCGTTCCAAAGCACCGGCCCCATCATCAACCTCCTTGATGAGGAGAAAGAGATGAAGCAGGCCGGAGAGAAAGAACAACATCATGCCATCGAGTATGAGCGAGATGTCATCATTAGTCCATGCAGGCGTCGGCAGCGACGCCATGGCACATCACACACGGTCTCTAGTACTACATGAAGCACCTGCGATACATTGTTGGTCCCAGGAGGTGCCCATCAGGGGACTCCTTATAAATGCTAGGACACAAGCCTTATCAGCAAGCTGCAGCTTCCCAACCCCTAACATATTGGAACGGAACTCGAAAGTTAAGTGTGGCGTGTGTGTAATAGTCCAAGGATGGGTGACTGCTTGGGAAGTTGCTAGATCTGAGTGTTCATTTAGGTGGTATAATACGATCACTACATGCATTTAGGAGTAAATGTCTGTAGTGATATGTCAATCCGAGTAAATAAATCTTGAGATCCTTGTTTTTAAAATATTTAGAGTGATTTTCTTATGTTGTTTTGTGTGTGTGTGGACCATGCCTCCATTATGCGGTTTTGATGACACCTATCAACGGGCTGTTGGGTGTGTCATCCCTTTGATTGACAACGAAGGACCTTGTTTTGAAAATATTTAGAGTGATTTTCTTTTGTTGTTTGTGTGTGTGTGTGGGCCATGCCTCCGTTGTGCGATTTCCGATGACACCTATCGATGAGCCCTAGGCCGTGTCATCCCTTTGACTGACAACATAGGAACGCCAAGGCTGGGTGATGTGTGTATGCGTGTGTGTGTGTGTGTGTGTGCGTGTGTGGACCATGTTCTATCATGTCTCTTTGACTGACAATGTTGGAACGCCAATGATAGGTGACGTGTGTGTGTGTGCACATGTGTGGACCATGACTCTGTTGTGTAGTTTTCGATTTCACACCTATCGGTGGCCCCACAGGGTGTGTCATGTCCCTTTGACTAACAATGCTGGAACACAAATGATGGATCACGTGTGTGTGTGTGTGTGTAGTGATATGTTAATCCGGATAAATAAATCTTGAGATCCTTGTTTTGAAAATATTTAGAGTGATTTTCTTTTGATGTTCTTGTGTGTGTGTGTGTGTGTTTGTGTGGACTATGCCTCCGTTGTGCGGTTTTTGACGACACCTATCGATTATCCCTAGGGTGTGTCATCCCTTTGACCGACAATGCAGGAAAGCGAAGGATGGGTGATAGGTGCGTGTGTTTGTGTACGTGTGTGTGTATCAACCCTTGCTTGTGCGTGTATGGACCATGACTCCGTTTGTGCGGTTTTCGATGACACTCCTATCGGTAGCCTCTAGGGTGTGTCATATCCCTTTGATCGACAATGCTGGAACACCAAGGACGGGTGACCCGCGCGGGTATGTCTAGTTTTGTGAGCCAGGTGCATGCATGCCACATCATAGTGTTGTGCATTGTGTATTTAAACACTGGACCACACCCTTTTTCTATGGCCCCGCTCATCTGATCTTGAACGATGCTCCAACTCATGGGACCGCGTAGTCTATATATCCCTCTTGATTGACGACAAAATGTGATGATTTGGCCAAATTAAGGTATAAATTCTCTTGGTTTTCTTATGACAAGCCAAGCATGGCTAAATGTGTCATAAGGTTTGAGATAGGTCATGTGTTCATGGGATCCCCTCCTCTGACACATAGTGTATGGACCAACACCCTACGTTTATGTCATGAACCCTTTTCTATGATACACATGCATCATGTGCCATATCAAAGTTGTGCATTGGGAATTCGAACACGACAACACCCTATTCGCACATATATATACTTCATCCATTCCTAAATACAAGTCTTTTAGAGATTTCACTACGAAGTACATACATATGTATATATATCCATATTGTAAAGTGTAGATTCACCTATTTTCCTCCGTATGTAGTCTATAGTGGAATATCATATATATAGGAACAGAGGGAGTATATATTTGGGCCACTAGCGGGTGTGGTTGTGTTTTGACCCTATCTCACGTTTTTTTGCCATTTGCCCCAAAATATGCTATTATCTAAAATAGCCAACGAATATGGCAAAACAATCATACGTGATTGTACCCCAACAGACAGGAGTTTTCTACTCTAACCGTGTGTGATGCCCGGAAAGCCTCAAACTTCAGCCAGTGCAAAGGGGTAATATGCACAGTAAAAAACTCAAACCCGATAGAAACCTATAATATATCCTGCCACCGAGGGCTAACAGTTAAATTTTTCCACCGATGGCTCGCCACCACCATACGCACACACAAAATGCAACCAATGCTCAACCATGGGGATGTGTATGGCGCCGTCCTGATAGTGTTGAACGATGAAGTGATAGAGGATTACGATGCGTTAGCCGCCGTGGTGGGCAATGACAAACAAACAACTATCATGGCCAACAACGACGAGATACATGATTTTGACGCACTTGCCTCCATGTCGGTCAATGGTTAACCGCCATCTGTCGTGGCCGCCACTGATGACGACCCAAGTTTCAGCTTCGGATGCAGACGACCATCGCTCGGTCTGTCCAGGAATTAGGCTTTGATGCATTCCCGGGTGACGTGGATAAACGCTGTCACACCATCGGTGTGAAACAATCTATTGCATCTGCGGTTGCCATCCACATAGGCCCCTACATCCGCAACGCAGCTAGGGATTTGAAGGTGTAGAAATGGCGTGAGAGTGTAAAGAGAAAGTGGCTGTGGAAGAACTCAGATGTCAATGCAGCAGGAAAAAAGAGGTGGGAGCAGGACCAGAAGGCGGTGGAGCAGGCCGCGACTTGCCTCTCAGTTGTGTTGGAGGCTAGTGCAGGCCTTGCAGCAGCGGCAAGTCATGGCAACAACGCCCATGATGACCAGGGATGCAAGTCTTTTGAGAGCGGCGCCCGTTTGTATCTCGATGGCCCATGTGGACTCCATGACAGCTTCATCGACGATGATGGCTGTCCTGGGGAATGCCGCCACGATGAAGGTAGGTTCATCGACAACAATAGACCTGGCAAGAGGCGTCGCGGTCGCTCGGGCCATGGTAGCCCCTTCGGTCGCTGCTGTGGTACCAGTGGAGGTCGTCGACTTGATGAGCTCGTGTAAAAACTCGTTTGAACCAAGGAAGGTCATGACGATGGTGGAGGCACGACATTTGTATGTATTCATGGCGTAGTGAATATTTTATGCAGTTCATCTTCATGTAAATTGACGAACTGTTTGTAAATTAGTGAATGTATGAACTAATGTCAACTAATCCACCGCAAAATAAGACATTTTATGGTGAAAATTAGCCAAATGTTTGTGGGCATGTGGAAATTTAGGACGAATTTCACATCTGCGTCTGGAAATGAGGATGAATTGTGTGAGATGAACCCGCCTTGAGAGCTCTCAGAAAAAGCTACATGCCTTGAGCGATGCAAAAATTCGTTGTTTTCGCGGCATTTCGATACATTGTACACACTTTATTATGTTTGGACTTTCGACCGTGTGACATCTTAGTTGCTCTTGCCCCGCTTCAGTTCCTTTACCAAAATTTGAATGGGAGCGCTATTTCAACTGATGCCCTCCCTCATCCTCCACCAACCCTATAGTAAAATTTGAGACGCCGAGGCATTTGAACCGTCGCCATCCCTCGTTCAACACCATCTCCACCCACACCATTACTACTAAAAAAATTTAGTAGCAGCGACACATTGGAAAAAAACCCCTGATGACCCACAAGTATAGGGTATCAATCGTAGTCCTTTCGATAAGTAAGAGTGTCGAACCCAACAAGGAGCAGAAGGATCTGACAAGTGGTTTTTAGCAAGGTAAAATCTGCACGCACTGAAATTGTCGGTAACAAGTGATTGTGTGGTGAGATGATTCGTAGCAAGCAACAAGTAACAAAAGTAGCAACGGTGCAGCAAAGTGGCCCAATCCCTTTTGTAGCAAGGGACAAGCCTGGACAAAGTCTTATAGGAGGAAAAACGCTCCCGAGGACACATGGGAATTTCTGTCATTCTAGATTTCATCATGTTCATATGATTCGCGTTCGTTACTTTAATAGTTTGATATGTGGGTGGACCGGCGCTTGGGTACTTCCCTTACTTAGACAAGCATCCCACTTATGATTAACCCCTCTCGCAAGCATCCGCAACTATGAAAGAAGAATTAAGACAAAGTCTAACCATAGCATTAAACTAGTGGATCCAAATCAGCCCCTTACGAAGTAACGCATAAACTAGGGTTTAAGCTTCTGTCACTCTAGCAAACCATCATCTACTTACTACTTCCCAATGCCTTCCTCTAGGCCCAAATAATGGTGAAGTGTTATGTAGTCGACGTTCACATAACACCACTAGAGGAAAAACAACATACAACACATCAAAATACCGAACGAATACCAAATTCACATGACTACTATTAGCATGACTTATCCCATGTCCTCAGGAACAAAAGTAACTACTCACAAAGCATAATCATATTCATGACCAGAGAGGTAATGAGTAGCATTAAGGATATGAACATAAACTCTTCCACCAAATAATCCAACTAGCATCAACTACAAAGAGTAATCAACACTACTAGCAACCTTACAAGTACCAATCGGAGTCGCGAGACGGAGATTGGTTACAAGTGATGAACTAGGGTTTGGAGATGAGATGGTGCTGATGAAGATGTTGATGGTGACAAGTCCCCTCCAATGAGAGGAGTGTTGGTGATGACGATGGCGATGATTTCCCCCTCCGGGAGGGAAGTTTCCCCGGCAGGATCGTCCTGCCAGAGCTCTAGATTGGTTCTGCTCAAGTTCCAACTCGTGGCGGCGGCGAAACCACGAAAAAGCTCCTCTCTGATTTTTTTTTCCTGGACGAAACCCTCCATATAGCAAAAGAGGGGGGCAAGTGGGCCAGCAGGGTGCCCACAAGCCCCCATGGCGTGGCCTGGGAGGGTGGCCGCGTCATGCAGGCTTGTGGCCACCACCTGGCGCCCCTATGGCACTTCTTCGGCCCAGTATTTTTGATAAATCAGAAAAAAAAAATCCTCGTTAATTTTTACGGCGTTTGGTGTTGCGCAGAACAGGTATCTCAACTTTGCTCCACTTTCAGGCCAGAATTCTAGTTGCCGGCATTCTCCCTCTTCATGTAAACCTTGCAAAATAAGAGAGAAATGGCATAAGAATTGTACCTTAAAGTGAAATAACAGACCAAGAAGCGATAAATATCGACATGAAAACATGATGCAAAATGGACGTATCACCCCCCAGTCCACACAACACCAACCCCCTCCCCCCTCCTCCCCCGCTTGAAACCTAGCTCGCCCCCACCGCTGCCATCCACCACCAACCTCAACCGGTCTACCCATTCCTCCTAGATAAATAAGTCCAGGTTACCCATCGATCCATACACCCCATCGCTGCCCTATGTTTTTAGATGAGGTTGGCAATGTCCCATTCCCCCAGATCTCCATCCCGTACTCTAGAGAGTTGCATCCTAGTTAGTTCGACCACATATCCCATGGAGCTCGAGGGGAGTATCCTATCCTAAGCACGCTGGTGAGGTGGGCCTCATTCGTGCCTATCATTCGACCCCAGAGGAACACCTCATCGCGGAAGCCGGTGAGGAAATTGACTATGTTGCCATGCCGAAGGCTTCAAGTCTGCGGGCACGCGTATTCTTGTATCTCAGGAGAGCCAGCTATGACATCAAGCTCGTCAACATCAATGGCTTTACTCGGGCCATGCCAGAAGTTAAGCGATCCACCGACAACGCCTCCGGTTCAACCGTCGTCGATCTCTTCAAAGGCCCCGCCACGGATCTCCTCTGCCTTGCGGTCATGGATTTGCGATCATTTTACACCATTGAGCCCCTTTTGCCATTTTTAAGGAAACATTTTACGACGGTGGCTTGGGATCCTTAGCTCCAAAGTCAGATCTCATTGACCAAGAGAAGAGCCCACTTTACGACTATTACACGGGGAAAGATCCCATCTGTGACATCAGGAAGCGCACCGTGGGCATCACAAATTTCAAGTGTAAGGAACCCATCCATGACAAGTGCGGCAACATTCCGTGAGCAAATCATACTTTTTATAGCTATCCCTCTCGTACCCGTTGTTGTAGTAGCTTTTTCAATGCGATAATAATGCAGTGTTAAATTGAGCATTTGTCTAGTTTTCAAGCAGATGCCTTGCTTTTCTGTATTTGGTTGTTAGGTTGGTGGCATTGAGTATTTGTCTAGTTTTCAATGGCTATATTTGGTTTTTACAGTGAACATATATGCCTTGTTTCTTTCAGTTATTCAGAGTGTGATGTTCATTATGTGCAAGTATGAACTACGCAGTTCAATTTCATCAATACCACATGTTATGCCTGGTGTTGTTAACGAGTGCCCTTAACTCCCGCTTCAAACATTCATGCATTGTTTGTGTGAGTTTGGTCGTTAGGTTAGTTGAAGTGAGCATTTGTCTAGTTTTCAAGAAGATGCCTTTCTTCTCTATATCTGGTTGTTAGGTTGATTGTAGTGATCATTTGTCATGTTTTCAAGCACATGAATTGCTTTTCTATATCTGGTTGTTAGATTGATTGCATCGAACATTTGTCCAGTTTCCAATGGCTATATTTGGTTGTTGTAGTGAGCATATATGCCTTGTTTATTTCAAGGAGATACCTTGTATATTTGGTTGATGTTAAGCTTGTCGTACCTATCATGACTTTCCATGTACTTGCACAGGACAACAATGGGAGTGGCCGACATTTTCCACCAAGTTTTTTTTCATCCCTCCGCATATACTGCACTCATTCCATAATTTAGTGGATATACCCCCCCCCCATTCCTAAATATATATCTTTTAGAGAATCCACTATTGGACTACATACGAATGTATATAGACATATTCTTAAGTGTAGATTCACTCATTTTGCTCCGTATATGGTATTCTTTTGGAATTTCTAAAAAGTCCTATATTTAGGAACAGAGGGAGTAGATTTTTTTGAATAGTTAAACTTTGCAAACCGTGAACACATTTACCGAGTATAGTATTTATATATACCACACTAAGATGTATACATTATGAAAGTAAATTTTGTGATGTATCTAATGAAATGGAATTGGAATTCCAGATGTATATGTTTTTCTCTAAAAACTTGGTTAAAGTTAGTAAATGTTGACTTCACAAAATGTTGTACGCAACCCGCTGTGGAATTGATGGACTAATATATTACAACATTCTGTAACTAAATTTTAGCTTCTAATATTGGCTTGTTGCTTGTAGGTACAAATTTCCTTGGTAAAGATCCATGCGTGAACCCTTTTTGCGTGTGGGGTAATGAAATATTCATGAACCAGCATCAAGTGTGGAAACTGATAAGGTTTGTTAGGAAAAAAAGATGAACGATGCGAGTCAGACTATTTGTTTACGCTCTATCCAACACAAAAGTGAGCTTTGGGATGGTAACTACAAACTCCGTAGCCTTATATTAGTACTTCCCATAATTAATTGTCACACAACAATATCTGAATCTTTTTATTTTGTAGTGTTTCCCAAAGCAGTTTACTCGAGATTACCTTGCAAAGTACATGATTGGTGGACATGCAATGAAGGTTAAAGTATATCATCAAGACCACAGTGAGTATTTAAAAATCATAATGAAGACAGTGAAGGTTGGGTGGGCGTCCATCACTAGGGGCTGACCTAGAGTCGTTCATGCGTTAGGAATGGAGGAGGGAACAATATGGGCATTCCGCTTCACCTTCTCGAGCAACGAAAATGTCTTTTGGATCTTTCTTTGTCGTCTTTAATACAATCATGGTTCCATCATTATTTATTTGTCCCTTGTGTGGTTTTCCTTTTTTTGTGACTTGATGCTTATGTAGTTCTTGAGTATATGTACATGTGAATGTAATTATGATTTCATTCTTCAACCAATATTTAAACATGACTCGATATGAAATACATGACTTCCTACTTACAAATTTAGATTATGTGAATTATGAACTCATGTATTAAATTAGGGGTTAATTATGCTCTGCAAGCCATTACAATGCACACAGTTTGAGAAACGAAAATGCCGGTGATCAGCTTCAAGATCACACACCTTTCTCCACTCGTAGCGTGTCCGATGAATCTCTGCTATGCACACGGTCAGTCGAGAAATAACATGTGATATTAACAACACAAACACACACAGTTACTTATCATGAAGTGTTTGTGATAGTCTCCATGGGCCACATGATTTTCTATCATGAAATGTTTATAATATCGTTCCCATTGTAAATGTTGGTCAAAGAGGACCTTGCGCTATCGGCCTTCATCCGACACAGGTAGTCTGAATGACACGTTTGGGAAGTATGGGTGACACGTTTGGTATATTTTATAAATCACAAACTTATTAGAAGCGCCACATGTGGGATGGATTCTACCTTTGCATACAATTTTATAAGGATAAACATATGCACTCTTATATCCTATCACAAACGGTTATAGTGGAACTAAATGTGTGATAGTCTCCTTATCTTACTTGGTTTATAGTTAGGAACCATTTGTGATGCAACACACATCATAAATGGTGCACTAGAGAGTAGCATGTGCGATGGTAATGGGATCTCACACAAGTAGCAAAGATGGCTCATATGGGAAATATGACATATCTCAAACGGTTTTGAGATAACTCTCGTTTGTGACAGATGCGAACATCCCATATGCTTAGTTTTGCCAGATGTTTGTGTTCATCGGTCACCATAACTGATCATTTTTCCGTGTCCTGTGGGATAGAACCCCCTATCATTCAGACGGGCAAGGCGACGGTTTAAAACTATGTCACGGAAAGGGGTTAAAACCATTTTTATAGCACGTCGATGCACTAGTGAAGACTGCAACATATATACACCATCTATTAGCATTTGGAGAGTGGTGTCTCCTAGATTGGTTAGGTGTCGCCTGGGAGCTTCCATATGTTGTGGACTTGAACCAAGAAGTTTGTAAGGGCAAGGAGATAACCTACTTTGTGAAGCTCTATCTCGAGTGAGGCTAATCCTTCGTGGACATAAGCCGTGGTGGAATTGACAAGGTTGCTTCTTCGTGGACCCTTCATGGGTGGAGCCGTCCGCGGACTCGCGCAATTCTTACCTTCTGTGGGTTGAAGTCTCCATCAACATGGACGTACAATAGCACCACCTATTGGAACCACGCCAAAAATCATCGTCTGTTCGTTACGTTTGATCTTCCTAACCCTCCTTTACTTACACTTGCAATGTCATTGTTCTTCACTGCAGAACTCGTAGGCTTGCATGTGTAGGGTGTGCGGGACTTGGTAGAAATCTCGAAAACTTTCCAATCAATAATATTGGTAAAAGTTTAAGTTTTAATTTGGTCAAGTAGTGTAATAGCGCCCCCTCCACACATACTTTTGATCCTAGAAGTAGTATCAGAGCTTTGGTCTCCATTGCATTGGTTTCACAAGCTAGGAGAGTATGGCATGTAGTGAGCTAAACTACCATCATAGAGGTCCATATTTTTATGGTACAAAATTTGCTAGTTGGAAGCATGAAATATAATATTCTTGGACATAACCCTGTCATTTGGGCTATTTTTCGTGTTGGCTTACAAGGCGAATTCTTTGGAGATGGAAAGGAACCGGATCGGGAAGAGATCATGGAAGAATTGAAGATGTTGCAATACAATACTCAAGCATGTGACATTCTATTCAACTGCCTACCCGCCAAATAATTCAACAAGATAAGTCTCCTTAAAAATGACAAGGAAATTTGGGGTATTTTGGTTGATATGCACGAAGGAATCGAATCCACCAGGGAATCTAAGTTGGATGTGGCACAAAGTTAACTTGACAAGTTCAAGATGAACGATGGTGAAGGAGCCGCGAAAATGTACTCTAGGCCTGCTCTCATCACCAATGAGATTGTCGGCTTAGTAAGTGAGGAGATGACCAAAAAGTTCATCATCAAGAATATTCTTAGAGCCTTGGATGGAAAGTACCACAGCGTGTGCACATTAATCCAAATGAAGTCATTGGTAGTATTGTTGCTCATGAAATGTCACTCAAGCACAACAAGTCAAGCGGTGCTTACAATGCCACAAGTGATACTCCCACAACTTCAACAGATAACCTTGTTACCGATGAAGAGATAAGCCTCACGGTGAAGAAATTCAACAAGTTCTGCTAGAACAAAGGCAAGGAAAAAGCTGTGACTCAAGATACGATGATAAACATTCTTCTAGTCATGACCGAAATTGTTACAATTGTACTAGACCCGGACACCTCTCAAAGAGTGTCACATCCCTGGAATCCATAATATAGTTAGCAAGATTGTGCTCATGTCTTATTCATTGCATCCAAAGAAATGCATAAATTCAAAAGAAAGAAATGAAAACAAAAGCAAACCCTAGCAACTATAATTTCAAAACAATTCAAACTTGGTGACAAATCAATGAACCGAAAACGGCTATCATAAAAGTTCATCTTCTCTGATAATTCTTGGAAACAAAATATCAAGGGTGAAATATATTTTCAAAATGCTTTTGGCATTTTATTTTAAATATAAAAGTCACTCAAATAAATCATATATTAATTTCAAATATTTGAGATTCTCATAAAATGTTGAAAACTTTATCTAGGTTTGGAAATATTCCAAGTAACATCCCAATATTGTTCAAACTATTTTTGAAATAGTTTGGAGCCAGAAATAAAATAAAACAAAGTCAGAATTGCTTTAACAGAAAATAGAAAAAGGAAAAGAAAGGAGAAAATATTACCTCACGCCCAGACTCAACCCAACTCCTCCCCTCCTGTCGTCTACCTCCTGCCAGTCGGCAGCAGGAGGTGGCCGCCACTCCCTCCGGCGCGGCCACGCACCTGCGTGCCTTCCTGGCCGCCGCATAGCGCTGGCGTGGAGGAGATAAGCCTCCCACAGCCTCCCCCGTGCTCATCCTCTCCAATTCGCCCCCTTGCTCTCTCCCCTCTCGGCCGCCATTAGAACCCGAGCCGAGCTCAAGCTCGCCGTCGCTCCAGCCTCTCTCACTCTTCCCTGGGCCGCGTAGAAGAATCGCCTCGACCTCCTGTAGCTCCCAAGCTTGCCACACGACGCCAGGAGCCCCCTGAGTCACTGGATCACCGTCGTCTTCCTCCTCGGGCCGTCGTTGATCGCCGTCATCGTCCTCCCTCCTCAAGCCATCCCCGAGCACGTTTTCGACGTCCCTGCACTCCCAGTGAGCTCAGGATGCTTCTCCCCCTCTTTTCCCCATCGATCCCGTGCCCTAGCACCTGATTTCACCGGAGCTCGACGAGATCCGCCGTGGGAGCTCATCGCCGGTAGATCTTTGGTGATCGGCTGGTCGTTCTGAGGCCATCGTTAGCTTCGGTGTGTCGTGTAGATGCGATAGGAGCTAAGCCCCGTCCCTTTTGGCATGTGAATCAATGATCACGATGATGCCCGAGCTCCAGTAGCCGCCGAGCTCGTCGCCGGCTCATCCCCGGCCATCTCAGCCCCTGCTCTACGCAAAAATGGATCGATGATCCACTGCCCGATCGTCTGGTGCCCTCCGTCGTCCATTTGGTCGCCGGAAATGCAAACCTGAGGCCCTCCGCCGCTCCGGTGGTCGCCGGAGCCTCGTCGCCGGTGGGTTTGACCCCATCGCTGGTGGGGTTGACTCCCCTGAGTGAATAGCAAGTGGGGCCAGCCCCTGGCTAATTAAGTTTAGTCAAAATAAAAAATAATAATTATATTAAAAGTTAAGCAGACACTGACATGTGTGTCCAACCCTGTTAAATACCTTATTAGTTTAAAACTTAAATAATTTCTGGCCAGAGTCACTGACCAATGGGTCCCACTGGTCAGGTTTGACTTTCAAACGGCCAGCTGACCTGCTGATGTCATGCTGGTGCAATAAATTTAATTCTGCTTTTAAATTAATTCCAGAATAAGTGCAAACTTTAGAAATTCATAGAAAATTGATTATAACTCCAAATTTGACAAATAATATATGCAAATTGATCAGGAAAATTCAATGAACACAATGGTGCTAAATTCATGCATGAAAAACAAAGTTATGAAACAGCATCAGGTCAAATCAATTAAATGATTAAGATAGATATGCTATTTCAAATGATATTTGAATTTGGATTTCAAACGAGATGCAAACTAAGGTTTTACCAACCACACTGAATCATATCACTCTTCATTTCATGCCATGATCATGCATCATGATTTTTGCATATGATTGCTATTAATTGAATGTTATTATTTCGGTAGGCCCTGCCCCTCCCGATACGTATGAATATCCGACTGACGGATATTACCCCTGTGCTGAGCAAGAAGGAAAGCACCCTTTTGATCACCCCGATATCATCCCATGTTCTTGCTCCTACTCCCACTTATTGCATTAGGACAAAAAATTTCAAATGATTTACTTCGGTAGCTGAACATATTCCTTTGCATGACCTATCATTGTCACAGTAAATAGCCAAACCATGCAACCTAGCATACCTGGTAGATGCTTGAGATGTAATGTGTTTATTCTTGCTATGCTTGCTATGCCTAGAGTTGAGTCAGGTCTTTTTCTTCTGTGTGATGAACAAGAATGGATGAATGTGTTCTAGTGACAAGGAATAAGTGTGTAACCTGATTTGGTAAAGGTACCGATGAAAGGCTATGTAGGAGTACATGGCGGGTTGTTTCATTGGAACCGTCCTTAGGAACTGAGTTCCGTGTATGTAATCCAAGACGAGATACTACCACATGCTGGGCCCTGAAATATGACCTCGCTCGACTTATTAATCGATTAGTACTCGATTCAGGAGTCGCAAGTAGTTTCTGGTGTTTACAGTCATGCTGGAGGCCGTGCATAGTGCTGACCTTAGAGGTGGGCTATGATGCGGTAGGTAGTGGCACGGTGTACCAAGTGGCACCCGGATGGTGGGCTTGGGAACCCTGCGCACATCGTTTGGGGTCGTGGCAGAAACCTCGTCCGGGCTTCCGTGCGGGTTACTCCCAAATAGGCGATAAACCTGGACTAGGTACTTATGTGGTTAACGGTCGTGGCCGACTCCCTCGTTGGGCCTCCGCTTGAAGGTTGTCGAGGTGCATGACATGCACATAGCGGTAAGTGGCGAGAGCGTGTGTGAAGAAGTACACCCCTGCAGGGTTATGATCTATTCGATTAGCCGCGTCTGTGGATATGGACTACTTGGAGACATATGTTGTTCATAGGTAACTTTGATGGCTACTCATAAAAGTATCAAGATAAGTGTGAGTGTCATGGATGGCATTATCGTAGGAAGATGGGAATGATTCCTTGATGGTGTATTGTTGTGGACTTAGTGGACTCGTGTGCGAGAAATCAAAGTTGTTAAAACTATTTACAAATGTAGTTTGTCTAGCCAAGAGTCAAAGCTGGCTTGCTGCATGAAACACCACACTATGGACCTCTATGATGGTAGATCTGTTCTAAAGTCTTACCGAGTATTCTTTTACTCATGTTTGCTTAATAATTGTTGCAGAGGATACCCACGAGCCAACAGGTGGGTTCTTTCTAGACATCGATGATGATGAGTAGCTGGTGTCCCAACTACGACCTGACCCCTTTCAGAAGGGATCTGTAGATAGTCAAGCTTTATGCCTTATCCTTTCAACTATCTGTACTCAGACAACTTTCATGCTTTCTTTGGTTTGTATGACTTTGAGTGTGGGGTCATGTGACCCCCTGCTTGTATGAACATATTATGCAAGACTCTTCCGAGTCTTCTAAATAAATGTCGTGATGTTGTATGGTTATTTGGTGATGCCATTGTTGTATCTATGCATATATGGTATGTCATGCGTACGTGTGATGCACTGTGATATGTATGGGATTCGACACCTAGTTGTATGCCCTTAGTAGCTCTCTACACAGAGAAATTCCCCTTTGTGATTCCACTGAGCCTTGGTAGTTCGCTACTTCTCCGGACACATTGGTTGACCGGCATGTATCCTTCTTAGTTGTTGTGTCTGTCCCTTCGGGGAAATGTCATGCGGTGTAATGGAGTCCTTGTAGCTTGCTACAACTAGTCTACACTCGTTGTTGACCGACACCTGCTTTGCTGGGTTATGTATGCCTGTCTCTGTATAGTCGAGCCACTTGAGTTTATGACTAGATATGTCGACCCGGGTTCTTTGACATTGGAATGATAGCGACACTAATGCATACGTGAGTTAAAAGGCGCAAACGGTCCCGGCTAAGGTAAGGTGGAAGCCATGGGGATAACCGTGTGTGAGACCGCAAAGGGATGCAATGTGTTAAAGGCTGGATTCCTATGGCTTAGGATCGGGGTCCCGACACCGTTGGTATCAAAGCCTGACTGACTGTAGGATTACCAAGCCAAACTGGTCGAAGTTGAATCTAGAATTGCTTTAGGTATATAAGGGAATTGTTTGTGGAAGGGAACGTAAGATTCTTGCTTCTCTTCTCAAGTCATTCTATTCTGGTTATCCTCGTCTTTTCTGCGAGGATTAAGAACTAGGTTACCTATCTTTCTCTCAGGATCGTGTATTACTAATCGGTAGATTGTAGGAAAACGAGTCGAGAGTTACACCGAGTTTCTTTTGTTCCTAGGAAACGAAAATAAGTTTTCATGACCATGGAGTTGAACTTGATAGTTGAGTGGTTATGCTATCCTATCTTCTGTGGGTTGTCTCAAATTGTTTTTGAGCATTTACAGCCGTTATGCTGCCCAATTATGTCTCCAGAGCTCTAATGCCTTTTGCATTACTCTCTATTTTCAGATGCCCGGTCGTCCTTCCCGTCAGGTGGTCCGTCTGACTAGGTGCATAGATGTGCCGGGTCACACGGCCATGCTCGTCAGGATGATGTCAGTAACCGGTTACCGCTGGTACCCAGAGTATATAGTGGAGGAGTAGTACCGGGATTTCAACCAGAGTCAGCTATGCACAGTTAGGGTATTCCCATATTACCCTGGAGCCGAGGAGTCGATCCATTGGTCTTATGGATTGGGGGTTACTGTTTACATGGCAGTACAAGATGCTGCCTATTCAATGTTGACCATCATGAGAGCTAGACATGCACTGCTGCAGAATTCATAGTTCTGCTATGTTCCCGCCTCTCAGCCAGGAGAAGAAGGATACCTCGGTGGTGTCTACTTTGATTCCTCTACGGAGGATCCGCTACTGCAGTCCACCACAGAGATGTTAGAGAATAGAGACAGGGATGCTCGTGCCCTTCGTATGGAGCTCTATGCTACACGTGCCCGTCTGTGGACGGCTTTGACACAGCTGGTACCTGTAATTCAGACAGGGTATGGAGATTTGGAGAAGTTGAACCCTGTTAGGACCCATCTTTCAGCTCATGTTGACTGGCCTGCTATAGGAGGAGTCACCTCTGTTCGGGGACCTCTACTACGACCAGTCAGGGGACCAAGATCACACGTGTGTCCTTACGGTTCCCAGGGGTCTCAGGCTTGAGTATTTCCTGATCCGCAGGTTGAGCTCCCATGCCATGGAGGCAACCTTTATGAGATGTTTTATGCGGATGCTTGAACCCGTGAGTGGAATAGTAGTATGGTAGTAGCTGTACTTCCACAGTCTTGTGTGTCTTGTGGATTATGCTTATGTCGTGAGATGAGTTCCGGAGGCATAGATAAATAATGTATAGGAAGCTTGGAAAGCCTCTGATGAGTAATATCATCTTTTCAGTAGTTTGCTCTTCGGTTGAGGTTGTACTGAACTATGTAATGGTGTGTATGAACCATGGTGTATATAGCAGTTGCTTGTTACCATGTTGTTCGGATGTTTATTTCTGCATTCCATGTGTTAAGTGCATTCTTAATCCATAGCTAGTATTGATGTTGATATTAGTCTAAGCTGTGAGTTTGTTTGCCAGGATGGTGTTCACCAGGCTAAACCGTGCCCTTGCCCATGAGGAGGGAGAAGGTAGTCAGGCAGCACAGGAGGAATTGCCTCACCCGCCTTCTGTGGTGGAAGTTATGCTTGAGGCAGAAAGAAACAAAAGAGACACCAACCGTTTGCTAGAGCGTATTGAGCAAAATACGGCTCGTCAGCCGCGGAATGATGTAGTGTCACTCAACGACTTTGTGAAGCTGAATCCCCCGAAGTTTCATCACTCGATCGATCCTCTCGACGCTGATGACTGGTTGTGCAGCATATCGCGCAAGATTCGTTGTCCCAATTTTTCTGAGGCAGATAAGGTGACCTTTGCCGTATACTTTCTGGAAGGACCCGCAAATCTGTGGTGGGAGAATTTTGAAGCTATGCATCCTGCCGGACCAGCAGCCACATGGGCAGACTTTAGTGCAGCCTTCCGTCTGCACCACATTCCAGAGGGTCTGATAGACCGTAAGAGAGAGGAATTATGTGCCTTCACCCAGGGAAAGTTGACCGTGGATGCTTATAGCCGCGAGTTCGATAATCTCGCTCGCTAAGCGACTGAAGAAGTGTCAACTGATGCTAAGAAGCAAGCAAGATTCCGCAAGGATCTGAGCCGTGAACTTTGTGGTGACCTGCACCTCCATGAATGTACAAGCTTTCAAGCTCTTGTCAACAAGGTGATCAGTGCCGAGACTGGTCATACTGATTACGAAGCCACGGAGAAGCACTCTTGTGATTCGGGCTCTTCATCAGGTTCCGCGTTTCCAAAGCGCACGCTATGGGTCCCGAATAGCTCTCTGCCACCAAGATATACCCCGAGGCCATCCTATGTGGCTCCTCAGGCGAACCAGACCAACCCTCCAGCAAAGACCTATGGTGGTCTAGCTAGCAATGCTGCACCACGCGCCAATCAGGTGATTTGTTACAATTGTGGAGAACCAGGGCACTACTCACGAGAGGGTCCCCAGAATTTAGGTGCCAAGCAACCTGGAAAGTCCGTTGGGCAAGGCAAGTCGGGCAAAGCTTACTATGTGAAGCCAACTCCTGCATGTGGCCGCGTGAATTATGTTTCAGCAGAAGAAGCTGCAGAGGATCCCGACGTCATTTTGGGTACGCTCCTTGTCAATCATCACCCTGTGTCTGTCCTTTTCGACACTGGGTCATCCCATTCTTTCATTTCCAAAAGTTACGCACAGTTTCATAACATGTCCTTTTGTGATATGCCAATCCCATTAGTTGTTCAAACCCCAGGTAGTAAGTGGCAAACCTCCAGGATTACCTATGACCCTGAAATCCTAGTAGACAGGCTAGTTTTTCTAGCATCTTTGATAGCCCTGAACTCTTCGGATATCAATATAATCTTGGGTATGGACTGGATGTTAGCTCATTATGCCAAGATTGATACTCATTCTAGAAATGTTCAGTTTACCCATCCCTTGGGTGAGATAGTTAATGTCTCTACTCGAGTTGCCAAATGCCAACTCTATTCCCTCAATGCCAATCCTCTTCCAGAACTTCAAGACATTCCGGTAGTCCGTGACTTCTCGGATGTTTTTCCAGAAGAACTGCCAAGAATTCCACCTGACAGGGATGTGGAGTTTGTGATAGACCTTGTCTCAGGAACCGTCCCAATAGGCAGAAGACCTTATAAGATGGCACCCCTGGAGCTAGTCGATCTTAAGAAGCAACTACTTGAGGCTTTGAATAAAGGTTTCATTCATCCTAGCTCTTCTCCTTGGGCTTATCCCGTCCTATTCGTCAAGAAGAAGGATGGAACGGACCGGATGGTTGTAGATTATCGACCAGTTAACCTGGTCAGCATAAAGAACAAGTATCGGCTCCCCAGCATCAACGATCTGTATGATCAGCTCACTGGATCCTTCGTCTTCTCCAAAATGGATTTGAGGTTGGGTTACCATCAAATCAAGATCAAGAACGGGGACATTCCAAAAACGGCATTTGTCACTCGTTATGGCCAATACGAGTACACCGTCATGTCCTTCGGTTTAACCAATGCCCCAGCCACCTTCTCTCGCTTGATGAATTCAATCTTCATGGAGTATTTGGATAAATTCGTCGTGGTATGCCTCGATGATATTCTCATCTACTCGAAGAACGAACAAGAAGATGCCGAGCATCTAAGGCTGGTATTGATGAAAATTCGAGAGCATCGCCTTTATGCCATGTTTTCAAAATATGAATTTTGGTTACCAGAAGTGACCTATCTAGACCATGTAATATCTTGTAAGGGTATTGCTGTCAATCCCGAGAGAGTTCAAGCCATCCTTGATTGGACTCAACCTGAATCGGTTAAGCAAGTTAGGAGTTTTCTTGGTCTAGCGAGCTATAGTCGCCGCTTTGTCGAGAATTTCTCCAAGGTTGCAAAGCCTCTAACTGAACTCCTCAAGACAGATAAAAAGTTCGAGTGGACACCACAGTGTGAGCATAGTTTTCAGGAACTGAAAAGACGCCTGACTTCCGCACATGTGTTGCTACCACCAGATTTTTCTAAGGACTTTGTTATCTATTGCGACGCCTCGCGACAAGGATTAGGTTGCATCCTGCATCCTCATGCAGGATCGTCATGTGATTGCATACGCATCTCGACAGTTGCGTCCACATGAGGATAATTATCCCAGACATGATCTTGAGCTTGCAGCTGTAGTCCATGCACTTAAAACCTGGCGACATTACCTTCTTGGTAATCGTTTCGAAATATTCACTGATCACCAAAGTCTGAAATATATCTTCACCCAGCCGGATTCGAATCTCAGGCAAAGATGGTGGGTTGAGTTGATCACAGATTACGACTTAGGGATAACTTACACCCTGGGGAAGGCCAATGTTATGGCTGATGCACTAAGTCGCAAGTCTTATTGTAACAATCTGATGCTACATCGAGGTCAACCACATATCTATGAGGAATTTCGGAAATTAAACCTCCACATTGTTCCTCAACGATTCCTTTCTACCCTGGTGGCGAAGCCTACTCTTAGGGATCAAATCATAGCTGGCCAAAGGCGTGATAAGGGTATATCACGGATCAAAGAGAATATTATTAGCGGAAACGCTAAGGAATTCTCCATGAATGATCAAGATGTTATGTTTTTCCAGAACCGTCTAGTGGTTCCTAAGAATCCACATCTAAGGCAGTTCATCCTTAAGGAGGCTCATGATTCTGCTTTCACTATTCATCCTGGTAGTACTAAGATGTATCAGGACCTACGCCAGAGATTTTGGTGGACTAGGATGAAGAGAGAAATTGCTGAGTTCATTGCTACCTGCAACGTTTGTCGTCGAGTTAAAGTGGAACATCAAAGGCCTGTTGGCACCCTTCAACCTTTAGCTATTCCTGAATGGAAATGGGATAAAGTCAGTATGGATTTCATCATTGGATTTCCCAAGACCAAGAAAGGAAATAATGCTATCTTTGTGGTCATTGACCGTCTTTCAAAAGTAGCTCATTTTCTTCCAGTCCGTGAGAGTATAACAGCTAGCCAGCTAGCAGAGTTATATATCTCTCGAATAGGGTCTCTTCATGGTGTTCCTCTGGAGATTAACTCAGATCGTGGGAGTATTTTTACTTCATGCTTCTGGGAAAGTTTTCAGAATGCCATGGGGACTCACCTATCTTTTAGCACTGCTTTCCATTCTCAGTCAAGTGGTCAAGTAGAAAGAGAGAATCAAATCCTAGAAGATATGCTCGGAGCTTGTGTTATATCGTTCCGCATGAATTGGGAGAAGTGCCTTCCATTCGCCGAATTTGCTTATAACAATAGTTATCAATCAAGCTTGGGCAAAGCCCCTTTTGAAGTTCTCTATGGACGAAGATGTCGAACAGCTCTTAATTGGTCCGAAACCGTAGAAAGGCAATTCTTTGGTTCGGATATGATCCAGGAAGTAGAAGAGCAAGTTCGCATTATTCGTGAAAAGTTGAAAACAGCCCAGTCTCGTCAAAAGAGCCAATATGATCGTCATCATAAGGCTGTGACCTTTGAAGTTGACGAGAAGGCTTACCTTCGGGTTACACCTCTGAAGGGTACCCATCGTTTCTGCATCAAAGGCAAGTTGGCTCCTCATTACATCGGTCCTTTTCGCATTCTTGCCAAACGAGGAGAAGTTGCCTACCAATTGGAACTTCCTCAGCATCTATCCAAGGTTCATGATGTTCTCCACGTCTCGCAACTCGGGCGTTGCTTTTCGTATTCTTGATCAAGTTGAGCGTACCACTCGATGTCGAAACCTCAAGTTTCTCAAAGTTCAATGGTCAAATCATTCTGAAAAAGAGGCAACATGGAAAAGAGAGGATCGTCTTCAACTTGAGTATCCTGCGCTATTCCCGACGACTTCCAAATCTCGAGATGAGATTCTTTTGAGTGGGGGTGAGTTGTCACATCCCTAGAATCCATAATAGAGTTAGCAAGATTGTGCTCATGTCTTGTTCATTGCATCCAAAGTAATGGAATAAATTCAAAAGAAAGAAATGAAAACAAAAGCAAACCCTAGCAACTCTATTTTCAAAACAATTCAAACATGGTGACAAATCAATGAACCCAAAATGGCCATCGTAAAAGTTCATCTTTTCTGATAATTCTTGGAAACAAAATATCAAGGGTGAAATATATTTTGAAAATTCTTTTGGCAATTTATTTTAAATATAAAAGCCACTGAAATCAATCATATATTTGATTTCAAATATTTCAGATTCTCATAAAATGTTGAAAACTTTATCTAGGTTTGAAAATGTTCCAAATAACATCCCAGTATCATTCAAACTATTTTTGAAATAGTTTGGAGCCAAAAATATAATAAAACAAAGTCAGAATTGCTTTAACAGAAAAGAGAAAAAGGAAAAGAAAGGAGAAAAGATTACCTCATGCTCAGGCCCAGCCTAGCTCCTCCCCTCCTGTCGTCTACCTCGTGCCAGTCGGCAGCAGGAGGTGGCCGCCGCTCCCTCCGGCGCGGCCACGCACCTGCGTGCCTGCATGACTGCCACATCGCGCTGGCATGGAGGAGATAAACCTCCCGCAGCCTCCCCCATGCTCATGCTCTCCCATTCGCCCCCCTGCTCTCTCCCCTCTCAGCCGCCATTAGAGCCCGAGCCGAGCTCTAGCTCACCGTCGCTCCAGCCTCTCTCCCTCTTCCCTGAGCCGCGTAGAAGAACCGCCTAGACCTCCTGAAGCTCCCAAGCTAGCCACACGATGCCAAGAGCCCCTGAGTCACCGGACCGCCGTCGTCTTCCTCCACGGGCCGCCGTTGATCGCCGTCGTTGTCCTACCTCCTCAGGCCATCCCCGAGCACGTTTTCGACGTCCCTGCACTCCCCGTGAGCTTAGGATGCTTGTCCCCCTCTTTTCCCCATCGATCCCATGCCCTAGCACCTGATTTCACCGGAGCCCGACGAGATCCGCCGCGGGAGCTCGTCGCCGGTAGCTCTCCGGTGATCGGCTGGTTGTTCCGAGGCCACCGTTAGCTTCGGTGTGTCACGTAGATGCGATAGGAGCTAAGCCCCGTCCCTTTTCGCCTCTGAATCAATGATCCCGATGATGCCCGAGCTCAGGCAGCCGCGGAACTCATCGCCGGCGTCATCCCCGTCCATCTTAGCCCCTGCTCTGCGCAAAAATGGATCCACGATCGACTGCCTTGATCGTCTGGTGCTCTCCGTCGTCCATTTGGTCGCCGGAAATGCAAACCCGAGTCCCTCCGCCATTCTGGTGGTCACCGGAGCCTCGTCGCCGGTGGGTTTGACCTGCACGCCAGTGGGGTTGACTCCCGTGAGTCACTCGGAAGTGGGGCCATCCCCCTGGCTAATTAAGTTTCGTCAAAATAAAAAATAATAATTATATTAAAAGTTAAACAGACACTGACATGTGGGTCCAGCAATGTTAAATACCTAATTAGTTTAAAACTTAACTAATTTCTGGGCAGAGTCATTGACCAGTGGGTCCCACTGGTCAGGTTTGACTTTCAAACGGCCAGCTGACCTGCTTATGTCATGCTGATACAATAAATTCAATTCTGGTTTTAAAATAATTCCAGAATAAGTCCAAACTTTGAAAATTCATACAAAATTGATTATTACTCCAAATTTGACAAATAATATATGCAAATTTATCAGAAAAATTCAATGAACACAATGGTGCTACTTTCATGCATGAAAAACAAAGTTATGAAACAACATCAGGTATTACACCTCTACTGAGCAACAAGGCAAGCACCCTTTTGATATGATTGCTATTCAAAATAAAGTAAAGGTAGGCGGGGAATAAACTTATTTATGACAAGTTTCAAATTGAATATTATTATTTCGGTAGGCTCTGCCCCTGCAGATACGTCTGAATATCCGACTGACGGATATTACCCCTCTGCTGAGAAACAAGGAAAGCACCCTTTTGATCATCCCGATATCATCCCATGTTCTTGCTCCCGCTCCCACTTATTGCATTAGGAAAAAATATTTCAAATGCTTCACTTCGGTAGCTGAACCTATTCCTTTGCATGACCTGTCATTGTCACAGTAAATAGCCAAACCATGCAACCTAGCATACCTGGTAGATGCTTGAGCTCTGATGTGTTTATTCCTGCTATGCTTGCTATGCCTAGAGTTGAGTCAGGTCTGTTTCATCTGGGTGATGAACATAAATGGATGAATGTGTTCTAGTGACAAGGAATAAGTGTGGAACCTGATTTGGTAAAGGTACCGATGAAAGGCTATGTTGGATTACATGGCGGGTTGTTTCATTGGAACCGTCCTTAGGAACTGAGTTCCGTGTATGTAATCCAAGACGAGATACTACCACATGTTGGGCCCTGAAATATGATCCCGCTCGACTTATTCATCGCCTAGTACTCGATCCAGGAGTCGCAAGTAGTTTCTGGTGTTTATAGTCATGCCGGAGGCAGTGCATAGTGCAGACCTTAGAGGTGGGCTATGATGTGGTAGGCAGTGGCACGGTGTACCGAGTGGCAACCGGATGGTGGGCTTGGTAACACTGCGCACATAATTTGGGGCCGTGGCGGAAACCTCGGCCGGACTTCCGTGCGGGTTACTCTCAAATAGGCGATAAACCTGGACTAGGTACTAATGTGGTTAACGGTCGTGGCCGACTCCCTCGCTGGGCCTCCGCTTGAAGGTTGCCGAGGTGCATGACGTGCACATAGCGATAAGTGGCGAGAGCGTGTGTGAAGAAGTATACCCCTGCAGGGTTATGATCTATTCGAATAGCCGCGTCCTCGGATATGGGCTACTTGGAGACATATGTTGTTCATAGATAACTTTAATGGCTACTCATAAAAGTATAAAGATCAGTGTGAGTGTCATGGATGGCATTTTCATAGGAAGACGGGAATGATTCCATGATGGTGTATTGTTGTGGACTTAGTGGACTCGTGTGCGAGTAATCAAAGTTGTTAAAACTATTTACAAATGTAGTTTGTCTACCAAGAGTCAAAGCTGGCTTGCTGCATGAAACACCACAACCCCCTTTATTGATACATGAGCATGAGTAGATAGATCTGTTCTAAAGTCTTGCTGAGTACTCTTGTAGTCATGTTTGCTTAATAATTGTCCTGGAGGATACCCACGAGCCAACAGGTGGGTTCTTTCTAGACATCATTGATGACGAGTAGTTGGTGTCCCATCTACGACCTGGCCCCTTTCAGAAGGGATCTATAGATAGTCAGGCTTTATGGCTTATCCTTTCAACTGTCTGTACTCAGATAGCTTTTATGCTTCCGTTGGTTTGTATGACTTTGAGTGTGGGGTCATGTGACCCCCTACTTGTATGAACATATTATGCAAGACTCTTCCGAGTCTTCTAAATAAATGTCGTGATGTTGTATGGTTATGTTGTGATGCCATTGTTGTATCTATGCATATATGGTATGCCATGCGTACGTGTGATGTACTATGATATGTATGGGATTCGACACCTAGTCGTATGCCCTTAGTAGCTCTCTATACAGAGAAATGCCCCTTTGTGATTCCACCAAGCCTTGGTAGTTCGCTACTGCTCCGGACACATTGGTTGACCGGCATGTATCCTTTTTAGCTGTTGTGTCTGTCCCTTCGAAGAAATATCACACGATGTAATGGAGTCCTTGTAGCTTGCTACGACTCGTCTACACTCGCTGTTGACCGACACCTGCTTTGCTGGGTTATGTATGCATGTCTCTGTACAGTCGAGCCACTTGAGTTTATGACTAGATATGTCGACCCGGGTTCTTGGACATTGGAATGCTAGCAACACTAATGCATACGTAAGTCAAAAGGCGCAAACGGTCCCGGCTAAGGTAAGGTGGCAGCCGTGGGGATAACCGTGCGTGAGAAAGAAAAGGGATGCAATGTGTTACAGGCTGGATTTCTATGGCTTAGGATCGGGGTCCCAACAGTGTTGGTAGCAGAGCCTGACTGACTGCAGGATTACCAAGCCAAACTGGTGGAAGTTGAGTCTAGAATTGCTTTAGTTATATATAAGGGAATTGTTTGTGGAAGGGAACGTAAGATTCTTTCTTCTCTTCTCAAGTCATTCTATTCTGGTCATCCTCGTCTTTTCTGCGGGGATTAAGAACTAGGTTACCTATCTTTCTCTCACGATCGTGTATTACTAATCAGTAGATTATAGGAAAACGAGTCTAGAGTTACTCCAAGTTTCTTTTGTTCCAAGGAAAAGAAAATAAGTTTTGATGACCATGGAGTTGAACTTGATAGTTGAGTGGTTATGCTATCCTATCTTTTGTGGGTTGTCTCATTGTTTTTTGAGAATTTACAGCCATTATGCTGCCCAATTCTGTATCCAGAGGTCTAATGCCTTTTGCATTAATCTCTATTTTCAGATGCCTGGCCGTCCTTTCCGTCAGGTGATCCGTCTGACTAGGTCCATTGATGTGCCGGGTCACACGGCCATGCTGGTCAGGATGATGTGAGTAGGCAGGTACCCAGAGTATACAGTGGAGGAGCAATACCGGGATTTCAACCAGAGTCAGTACCTGTGCACTGTTAGGGTATTCCGAGATTACCCTGGAGCCGAGGAGCTGATCCATTGGTCTTATGGTTTGGGGGTTACTGTTGACATGGCAGTACAAGATGCTGCTTATTCAATGTTGACCATCATGAGAGCCAGACATGCACTGCTGCAGAATTCAGAGTTCTGCTATGTTCCCGCCTCTCAGCCAGGAGAAGAAGGATACCTTAGTGGGCTCTACTTTGATTCCTCTATGGAGGATCCGCTGCTGTAGTCCACCGCTGAGATGTTAGATAATAGAGACAGGGATGCTCATGCCCTTCATATGGAGCACTATGCTACACGTGCCCGTCTATGGACAGCTTTGACACAGCTGGCACCTGTAGTTCAGACAGGGTATGGAGATTTGGAGATGGTGAGCCCTGTTAGGACCCATCTTTCAGCTCATGTTGACTGGCCTGCTATAGGAAGAGTTGATAACCCACAGGTATAGGGGATCGCAACAGTTTTCGAGGGTAGAGTATTCAACCCAAATTTGTTGATTCGACACAAGGGGAAGCCAAAGAATATTCTCGAGTATTAGCAGTTGAGTTGTCAATTCAACCACACCTGAATGACTTAGTATCTGCAGGAAAGTATCAGTAGCAAAGTGGTGTGATAGTAACAGTAGCAACGGTCATAGTAGCAGCAGTGACAGCAATAGCGACAGAGTAACAGTAGCAGTAGTGACAGCAGCAGCGGCAAAGTAACGTAGCAAGGACCGGTAGGAAAAACTCGTAGGCATTGGATCGGTGATGGATAATTATGCCGGATGATATTCATCATGCAACGGTTATAAAACGGAGAGATATGTAACTAGCTCGAGTTTGTCAATGTAATGTAGGCATGTATTCCGTATGTAGTCATACGTGCTTAGGGAAAATAACTTGCATGACATCTATTGTCTATCCCTCCCGTTGCAGCGGGGTCCAAATGGAAACTACGGGATATTAAGGTTCTCCTTTTAATAAAGAACCGGAACAAAGCATTAGCACTCAGTGAATACATGAACTCTTCATAGTATGGTCATCTCCGGGCGTGGTTCCGGCTATTGTCACTCCGGGGTTGCCGGATGATAACACATAGTAGGTGACTACAACTTGCAAGATAGGATCAAGAAGACACATATATTGACGAGAACATAATAGGTTCAGATCTGAAATCATGGCACTCGGGCCCTAGTGACAAGCATTAAGCATGGCAAAGTAGTAGCAACATCAATCTCAGAACATAGTGGATACTAGGGATCAATCCCCGTCAAAACTAACTCGATTACATGATAGATCTCATCCAACTCATCAATGTCCACCAAGCCTACGATGAGATTACTCACGAACGATGAAGAGCATCATGGAATTGGCGATGAAGGAAGGTTGGTGATGACGATGGCGACGATCTCCCCTCTTCGGAGCCGAGAACGGACTCCAGATCGGCCCTCCACAGGAAGAACAGGTGGTGGCGGTGCCTCCGTATCGTAAAACGCGATGCACTCTCCTCCTTGATTTTTTTCCAGACAAAAGGGACTAAATAGAGCTGGAGTTGGAGGCGGTGGAGCGCTGAGGGCCCCACAAGCCTGCTTGGCGCGGCCAGGGGGGCCCGCACCTGGTGGGCTTGTGGGTTCCTCACTCCACCCCTTCGTTGATTCTTGTGTCAATATTTTTTATATATTCCACAAAAAATCCTCGTAAATTTCCAGGTCATTCTGAGAACTTTTATTTCTGCGCAAAAACTACACCATGGAAATGCTGCTGAAAACAGCGTCAGTCCGGGTTAGTTCCATACAAATCATGCAAATTAGAGTCCAAAACAAGGGCAAAAGAGTTTGGAAAAGTAAATACAACGGAGACGTATCAACGTCCTCAAGTAATTCAGTTGACAAACTGAAAGATACAAAAGAAAAAGTTTTACGAACTCTGTTTGATCTTGTTGTTGCAATTATGTCTAACTCATATTCATATTTTCCGCAAGATCACAAGATAACCACATAAGCAATGACATTTAGGTCTCAAGAGGAACTCATATCAATGGCATAATCAACTAGCGAGCAATAATAATAAGTTTCAAACGTCAACACTTCAATCAAAACAATCATGAAACAATATGAATAGATGGTATCTCACTAGCTCTTTCTGAGACTGCAAAACATAAATGTAGAGCACCTTCAAAGACCAAGGGCTGACTGAACATTGTAATTCATGGCAAAGAAGATCCAGTCACAGTCCTACTCAATATCAGTCAAAAGCAAAGCATAAAATGACGGAGGTGCTCTCTAAATGGTGCATTTATAAGAAGAGGATGACTCAACAGAAACATAAATAGATAGGCCCTTCGCAAAGGGAAGCTTTGATTTGCAGAGGTGCCAGAGCTCAAGATTTGAAGACGGAGATAAATAATTTTGGGTGGCATGATTTCATTGTCAACACAATGACCAAGAGTTTTCACCATCTTCCATGCTACACATACTATAGGCGGTTCCCAAACAGAAAAGTAAAGTTATGACTCCCCCACCATCCATCAATCACACTCCACGACTAGCCGAATACTTGGGTGTCATCCATACCAACAACAATCCAGCGGGAGTTTTGTTTGCAATTATCTTTTCAATTTGAGCATGGAACTGGGCATTCCACTTACCGACCGCTTTCTCGTGAATGACAGTGAATAAACACATATCGAGGATAACACGCCTAGCATGGAAGATACCGATCGCCCCTTGTCACCACATGAGCGGTTTGGGCATGCAAAACAGATTATTTCTTGAAGGTTTTGAGAGTGGCACATGCAAATTTACTTGGAACGGCAGGTATATACCGTATATAGGTAGGTATGGTGGACTCATATGGAACAACTTTGGGTTTATGGGAGTGGATGCACAAGCAGTATTCCCTCTTAGTACAAGTGAAGGCTAGCAAAAGACTGGGAAGCGACCAACTAGAGAGCGACAACAGTCATCAAAATACATTGAGATTAACCAACATTGAGTGCAAGCATGAGTAGGACATAATTCACCATAAACATGAATATTATAGAGGCTATGTTGATTTTGTTTCAACTACATGCGTAAACATGCGCCAAGTCAAGCCACTTGAATCATTCAAAGGAGGATACCATCCTATCACACTACATCATAATCATCTCAAAATTCATGTTGGCATCTAAGACAAACCATTATAAGCTCCTAGCTTATTAAGCATGGCATCAGAAACTATGATCTCTAAGTTGTCATTGCAAACATGTTTCTCTCAAAACAAAGCTGAATCAGGAACGATGAGCTAGTCATATTTACAAAAACAAAATAGATCGAGTTCATACCAGCTTTTCCAGGCTCAGTCACTTCATTATATATCGTCATTATTGCCTTTAACTTGCACGATCGAATGATGTGAACAGTAATAAGAGTGCTCGTGCATTGGACTAAGCTGGAATCTGCAAGCAAACACAAAGGAGAAGACAAAGTAATATGGCTCTTTGACAGATAAACAGATATGCATGCAAGAGCCACTAAACATTGTAACCATGGTCTTCTACCTTGACCCAAAGAAAAAGAAAACTATTTACACGGGAAAGCTCCCAACAAGCAAAAGAAGAACGGGAAATATTTTTGGGTTTTCTCAAACTAGACAAACACACAAGAAGAAAACAAGAAAAAGAAATAAACTAGCATGGATGATACAGTAGCAAAGTGTGAACACCGACTATGAAAGCGTAAGCATGAATATAAAGTCGGTGAGAAACACGTGCTCCCCCAAGATTAGGCTTTTGGCCCAAGGAGGGAAATAACCGTCTCCGGGGTACTCCGGAGTGTACTGAGGGTGCCACTGCTGTGTGAGCTCCTCTGTCTCCCACTGATAAACTAGCGTCTGGTACTCGACTGGTAGCTCGGGCACGGGTGCGTGTGGTGGTGCTATGCCCAAATATCGTAGATGTCCGAGGGCATAATAATGTACCTGCCGAGATGAAGATTGAACAAAGAAAGAGCAGGCAAAGTAATAGTCGCACGAGTACCCTACCTAAATACCAGGTTATAAATCATCCGGTTATTTATATCTTTATCAAGAAAGTCATGGCGAACCATGCTATCATAATCTAGATATCTCTCAGGAAGAAGAATCTCTTTTTCCTCGTGCAGTCTAATATGTATCTCAAAATGTCTAGCAAGACGGGTAGCATAGATACCTCCATAAACAACGCCTTTAGAACGGTTCGTGTTCAACCGTTGAGCTAGTATAGCGCCCAAGCTATAAGTTTTATCATTATAAAGGGCTTCGCGAAAACTGCAAGATCTGGGGAGCTAAGGGCCCCAGCTTTCCCATGGACAATCAAACATTTTCCGACGAATAATGAGAAGTACCGAAGCACAGGAAATGTATGCTAGCAGCTCTAGCACAAGACACTCCTCTCTCCTCTCCTACAACAATAGTATTTATGAAAGACTCCTAGTCCCATGGACGAGGTTCATGAATATCCCCAACATAAGGTAATTTGCAAACATTGCAAAAATCCTTAAGTGACATGCGCTGGGGGATATCATATAACTTGAACTCAACCATAGGAGGACTCTTCCTTGGATAGAAATTAAAGTTTTGCATGAAAATATTAGTGACGAGGAGGTATTGCGGACCCTTATCTTCAACGAAGGCGGTAAGGCCTGCGTTCTCCACCAAGTAGTAAAAGTCCTCATAAAGTCCGGCGGCGCGTAAGAACACATCGCTTGGCCACTCGCACGCTCGAACTTATGCAACTCGGGGGACCGGATACTTGGGTATCTTCTTCTGATGTTCCTCATCCTTAGGGTCACGGCTTGAAGAGCCTCTTAAGAACCTCCTCATCTTTTCTTTTTTCTAACTCTGAAAATTTCTGAAATTTTTAGTGACTCAAAGGAAAAGTGAACAAGGCTCAACAAAACTCATAGCAACTACTCCAACAAGTGCCTAGAGGCCATATCACACATCAAAACTACTTGGGACCAGCTAAAATTAGCATGCAAAGCTCAAGAACAGGGTCACCAAGGCAGCAAAAATACGCGACGTATAAGGCACTAGAGAAAAAACTAATTGGACCAATGGAGGAGTCACATACCAAGGAGCAATTTCCCCAAAACATTTTGATGAATGGGGCTTTGCACAAGGAGATCGAAAATCGCAGCAAGAAGAGCAAGAACACGGGTTTGAGCTGTGAAATGATTTTTTTCTGGAGGTAGGAGAAGGAGATGGGAGCTGGAATAAGTGGAGGGGGACACGTGGGCCCCACAAGCCTAGTAGGCGCGGCCAGGGGGGTGCCCGCGCCTCTAGGGCTTGTGGCCCACAGGTGCATCCCGCTGACCAACTCTCCGTCTCAGAATTTTTCAAAAATTCTAGAAAATCATACTTGACTTTCACGACAATCAGAGAACTTTTATTTTCGGGACACTTTTCTACGGGACCCAAAAAGCAGAAAACAGGAAAAACTAAAGCTAAATCTATCATTTTTCTTCTAAGCAACCGAAGGTAAAGGTTTGGAACCGGGGGCTGTGACTGTGAGATTCATCCATCATGGTCATCAAAAGAAATCCGTCAATGAGGTTGATCAAGTCTCCTTAACAAACCTTTTTTTAAACACGTAAAAACAGAGAATTTTTGAATAGTCACTAGATTACCTCAATGGGAATGTGCATATCCCCAACAAGCAAATCATACTTCATCTTAACAGTAGGTCTAGGGCATTCAAAGCTCCCAAGAAGAATCGATGAAGGGTTTTCAATAGCATTGATGCAATGTACTCGATATTGTTTCTTCGGAAAGTGCACCGTATGCTCATTACCGTTGACATGGAAAGTGACATTGCCTTTGTTGCAATCAATAACAGCCCTTGCAGTGTTTAAAAAGGGTCTTCCAAGGATGACCGCCATGGCATCATCCTCGGGAATATCCAGAATAACAAAGTCTGTTAAGATAGTGACGTCCGCAACCACAACAGGCACATCCTCGCAAATGCCGATAGGGAAAGCAGTTGATTTGTCGGCCATTTACAGAGAGATTTCAGTGGGTGTCAACTTATCCAGTTCGAGTCTACAATAAAGAAAGAGAGGCATAACATTAACACCGGCTCCAAGGTCGCATAAAGTAGTTCTAACGTAGTTTCCTTTAATGGAGCAAGGTATAGTGGGCACTCCGGGATCACCTAGTTTCTTAGGAGTTTCACCCTTGAAGGTATAATTAGCGAGCATGGTGGAAATCTCAACCTCAGGTATCCTCCTCTTATTAGTCACAATATCCTTCATGTACTTAGCATACAGAGACATTTTGAGCATATCTGTCAAACGCATTTGCAGAAAGACAGGTCTAATCATTTCAACAAATCGCTAAAAATCCTCATCATCCTTTTTCTTGCATGGTTTGGGAGGAAAGGGCATGGGTTTCTGAACCCATGGTACCCTTTCTTTACCATGCTTCCTACCAGCGAAGTCGTTCTTATCGTATCTCCTATTCTTAGGCTGTGGGTTATCAAGATCATCAGGTTCAATCTCCACATCCTTATCATTGCTAGGTTGAGCATCAACATGAACATCACTATCGATATTATCATTAGGCTCATGTTCATCACCAGATTGTGTTTCGGCATCAGAAACAGAGACATCGTTTGGATTCTCAGGTGTAGCAGCAACAGGGTTGCTAGCGTGCAAATTCCTATTATCTTTCTTCTTCTTCCTAGGATGACTAGGTGCATCAGTGCTAACTCCTTGAGAATCTAGTTCAATTCTCTTAGGATGACCCTTAGGATGCAAAGGTTCCTGGGTCATTCTACCGCCTCTAGTGACGACTCTGACAGAATTGTCATTCAACTCATTGAGCAAGTCATTTTGAGCCTTAAGTACTTGTTCTACTTAAGTAGTAACCGTAGATGCATGTTTACTCAACAGCTTAAGATCATTGACGTTTCTGTCCACACAAGCACTTAAATGACTATGCATACGAGCATTCTGTTCCTATTGTCTGCTAACATAATCATTGAAACTCTGTTGTTTGGCAACAAAGTTGTCAAATTCATCCAGGCATAAGCTAGCAGGTTTATCAAAAGGAATATCACTCTCATTGAATCCACGAAGAGAATTTACCTCTACTACCTGTATCGGGTTATCAAGACCATGGATCTCTTCGATAGGTGGTAGATTTTTGACATCTTCAGATTTAATGCCTTTCTCTTTCATAGATTTCTTAGCTTCTTGCATATCTTCGGGACTGAGGAATAGAATACCTCTTTTCTTCGGTGTTGGCTTCGGAGGTGGTTCGGGAATAGTCCAAGCATTCTCATTGCACAAGATATTATTCAATAGGATCTCAGCTTGTTTTACAGTTCGTTCCCTAAAAACACAACCGGTACAAGCATCGGTTAGTCCATTATAGAAGATATCAAGTATTTCATTCTTCTCAAGAGGGTGATCAGGCAAAGCATTCAGTAGCTGGAAAAACCTCCCCCAAGCTTGTGGGAGACTCTCTTCTTCAACTTGCACAAAGTTGTATATTTCCTGCAAGGCAGCTTGCTTCTTATGGGCAGGGAAATATTTTTCAGAGAAGTAGTAGATCATATCTTGGGGGCTACGCACACAATCAGGAGCAAGAGAGGTGAACCAAGTCTTAGCATCATCCTTTAGTGAGAAAGGAAACAACTTAAGGATATAGTAGTGGCGGATCTTTTCCTCACTCGTGAATAGGGTGGCTATATTGTGCAGTCTGGAAAGATGTGCTACAACAATTTCAGAATCATAAGCGTCAAAAGATCAGATTCGACCAGAGTGATTAACTCAGGGTCGACAGAGAATTCATAATCCTTATCGGTCACAAAGATAGGCGAAGTAGCAAACTTCGGGTCGTGTTTCATCCTAGCGTTCAAAGATTTTTCTTTCCACTTGCGCAGTAATTTCTCAACATCATAGCTATCCTTACAAGCAAGAATGTCTTTAGCTATCTCTCCCTCCATAACATAACCCTCAGGCATATCAGGCAATTCATATCTAGGAGACCTAGTTCTAACACGCGAAATAGCAGGTTCTACTTCAATAATCTCAGCATTTCAGAAGTATCATCAAATCTAGCACCAACTCTAGCAAATTGTGCATCAAGGAATGCACCTAGTGGCAAAGCAGTATCAAGCAAAGCATCATCACAAGTATTATGGACAACAGAAGTAGCATCATCAAGCACAGGCGACACATCAAAATTTCTAGCAGGAGGTGGTGTCGCAAACTTACTCATAACTGAAGGCGAATCATGTGCAGAGCTAGATGGCAGTTCCTTACCTGTCCTCGTAGTTGAGGGCAAGACTTTAGTTTTTTGATCTCTCGGACTCCTCATAGTGATCAGCAGACATAAATCCCAAGTGACTCAGAGAATATAGCTGTGCCTCCCCAGCAACGGCGCTAGAAAATAGTCTTGATAACCCACAAGTATGGAGGATCGCAATAATTTTCGAGGGTAGAGTATTCAACCCAAATTTGTTGATTCGACACAAGTGGAAGCGAAAGAATATTCTCGAGTATTAGCAGTTGAGTTGTCAATTCAACCACACCTGAAAGACTTAGTATCTGCAACAAAGTATTAGTAGCAAAATGGTGTGATAGCAACAGTAGCAACGGTAATAGTAGCGGCAGTGACAGCAATAGCGAGAGAGTAACAGTAGCAGCAGTGACAACAGTAGCGACAAAGTAACGCAGCAAGGACCAGTAGGAAAAACTCGTAGGCATTGGACCGGTGATGGATAATTATGCCGGATGATATTCATCATGCAACAGTTATAACACGGAGAGATATGTAACTAGCTCCAGTTCGTCAATGTAATGTAGGCATGTATTCCGTATGTAGTCATACGTGCTTAGGGAAAAGAACTTGCATGACATCTATTGTCCATCCCTCCCGTGGCAGGGGGTCCTAATGGAAACTACGGAATATTAAGGTTCTCCTTTTAATAGAGAACCGGAACAAAGCATTAACACTCAGTGAATACATGAACTCCTCATACTATGGTCATCTCCGGGAGTGGTTCTGGCTATTGTCATTCCGGGGTTGCCGGATCATAACACATAGTAGCTGACTACAACTTGCAAGATAGGATCAAGAACACACATATATTGATGAGAACATAATAGGTTCAGATCTGAAATCATGGCACTCGGGCCCTAGTGACAAGCATTATGCGTGGCAAAGTAGTAGCATCATCAATCTCAAAACATAGTGGATACTAGGGATCAATCCCCGTCAAAACTAACTCGATTACATGATAGATCTCATCCAACTCATCACCGTCCAGCAAGCCTATGATGAGATTACTCACGAACGATGAAGAGCATCATGGAATTGGCGATGAAGGAAGGTTGGTAATGACGATGGCGACGATCTCCCCTCTCCGGAGTCCGGAACGGACTCTAGATCTGCCCTCTAGAGGAAGGACGGGTAGTGGCGGTGCCTCCGTGTCGTAAAACGTGATGAACTCTCCTCCTTGATTTTTTTCCGGACGAAAGGGACTAAATAGAGCTGGAGTTGGAGGCGGTGGAGCGCTGAGGGCCCCACAAGCATGCTAGGCGCGGCCAGGGGGGCCGTGCTTGGTAGGCTTGTGGGCTCCTCGCTCCACCCCTCTGGTTTATTATTGCGCCAGTATTTTTATATATTTCACAAAAAATCCTCGTAAATTTCCAGGTCATTCCGAGATCTTTTACTTCTGCGCAAAAACAACACCATGGCAATTATGCTGAAAACAACGTCAGTCCGGGTTAGTTCCATTCTAATCATGCATATTAGAGTCCAAAACAAGGGCAAAAGAGTTTGGAAAAGTAGATACGACGGAAACGTCTCAGGAGTCACCCCTCTTCGGGGACCTCTACTACCACCAGTCAGGGGACCAAGGCCACACCCGTGTCCTTATGGTTCCCAGGGGTCTCAGGCTCGAGTAGTTCCTGATCCGCACGTTGAGCTCCCAGGCCATGGAGGCAACCTTTATGAGATGTTTTATGCGGATGCTTGAACCCGTGAGTGGAAGAGTAGTATGGTAGTAGCTGTACTTCCATAGTCATGTGTGTCTTGTGGAGTATGCTTATGTCGTGAGTTGAGTTTCGGAGGCATAGATAAATAATGCATAGGAAGCTTGGAAAGCCTCTGATGAGTAATATCATCTTTTTAGTAGTTTGCTCTTCGGTTGTGGTTGTACTGAACTATGTAATGGTGTGTATGAACCATGGTGTATATATAGTAGTTGCTTATTACCATGTTGTTCGGATGTTCATTTCCGCATTCGATGTGTTCAGTGCATTCTTAATCCATAGCTAGTGTTGATGTTGATATTAGTCTAAGCTGTGAGTTTGTTTGCCAGTATGGTGTTCACCAGAGTGAACCGTGCCCCTGCCCATGAGCAGGGAGAAGGTAGTCAGGCAGCACAGGAGGAATTGCCTCACCCGCCTTCTCTGGAGGAAGTTATGCTTGAGGCAGAAAGAAACAAAAGAGAGACCAACCATATGCTAGAGCGTATTGAGAAAAATACGGCTCGTCAGCCGTGGAATGATGCAGTGTCCGTCAACGACTTCGTGAAGCTGAATCCCCTGAAGTTTCAGCACTCCGTCGATCCTCTCGACGCCAATGACTGGTTGTGCAGCATATCACGCAAGATTCGCTCTGCCAATGTTTCTGAGGCCGACAAGGTGACCTTTGCCGCGTACTTTCTGGGTGGACCCGCCAATCTGTGGTGGGAGAATTTTGAAGCTATGCGTCCTGCCGGACCAGCAGCCACATGGGCAGACTTTAGTACAGCCTTCCGTCTGCACCACATCCAAGAGGGTCTGATAGACCGTAAGAGAGAGGAATTTTGTGCCTTCACCCAGGGAAAGTTACATGGATGCTTATAGCCGCGAGTTCGGTAATCTCGCTCGCTACGAGACTGAAGAAGTGTCAACTGATGCTAAGAAGCAAGCAAGAATGTACAAGCATTAAAGCTCTTCTCAACAAGGCGATCAGTGCCAAGACTGGTCATATTGATTACGAAGCCACGAAGAAGCACTCTCGTGATTCGGGCTCTTCATCTGGTTCCACGTTTCCAAAGCGCAGGCTGTTGGTCCCGAATAGCTCTCTGCCCCCAAGATATACCCTGAGGCCATCCTATGTGGCGCCTCACGCGAACCAGACCAACCATCCAGCAAAGACCTATGGTGGTCCAGCTAGCAATGCTGCACCACGTGTCAATCAGGTGATTTGTTACAAGTGTGGAGAACCAGGGCACTACTCACGAGAGTGTCCCCATAATTTAGGTGCCAAGCAACCTGGAAAGTCCGTTGGGAAAGGCAAGTCGGGCAAAGCTCACTATGTGAAGCCAATTCCTGCACGTGGCCGCGTGAATTATGTTTCAGCAGAAGAAGCTGCAGAGGATCCTGACGTCATTTTGGGTACGCTCCTTGTCAATCATTACCCAGTGTGTGTCCTTTTCGACACTGGGTCATCCCATTCTTTCATTTCCGAAAGTTATGCACAGTTGCATAACATGTCCTTTTGTGATATGTCAATCCCATTAGTTGTTCAAACCCCTCACTACTGGAATCTGCTGGTTTGCCGACAGCCAGAGCCGACGGCAAAGGACAGTTTAGCGGACGGCAAAGGCTTTGCTGTCAGTGTGCTGTCGGCAAAGGAACCGTCCAAGATTTTACCGGCAATCACCTTCTTCGCCGTCAGCTGAAGGTCGACCGACGGCAAAGACTTTGCCATCAGCTTTGTGGCACAGGCTGACGGCAAAGAGCAATGGCAGCAACGGCGCAGGCCGAGCCCCGTTAGAAGGTTAACGGCAGGCTTTGCCCACAGCCGTAGCAAAGCTGACGGCAAAGCCGAAACCCTGGGTCCCCTCTTTGCCCACAGCCGTAGGAAAATTGACGGCAATGCCGAAAGCCTGGGTCCCCTTGGTCCCCTCTTTGCCGACAGCTAGAGCACAGCTGACGGCAAAGCCGAAACTCTGGGAAAATTTGGTATTCCCGGAGTTGCCAGGATACAGAGGCTGCCGCCACGTGTCTTCTTTGCCGTCAGTCCACCGACGACAAAGCCGTTGCCGTCGGTAAGCTGTAGGCAAAGACCCTCTCTGCTTTTTTTTCATATTTGTTTTCTGTTAATTCCCTGCATTTGCAAAACATAGATACAAACAACAACATATATATATTTGCCCAGCCCCTAAACAGCACAACACAAGTGCATCACAAAGTGCAAACAACACGAATATATGTAATTAAAGTGCAAACAAGATCACAAAGTATTACAAAGCATCACAAGTTCATCCGCAAATACAAGTGCATTACAAAGTTCATCTAAGACTACACAAGTGCATTACAAAGTCCCTCGAGCATCCATCCATATACCATGCTGCTTTATCAAAATCTGCATAATGAGAAAGAAGTTAGAAGAAGAATACAATAAGAAAGAAGTTATCTAAATTAAGCTAAGCAATTAGAAGAAGAAGTGGAAGAAGAAGAAGAAGAGCAAGAACAAGAAGAACAAGAAGAAGAAGTGGAAGAAGAAGAAGAAGAACAAGAACAAGAACAAGAAGAAGAACAAGATGGAGAAAGAGAAAGAAGAGAAGTTATCTTTTTCTCCTGTTTCTTCTTCTCTTATTTCTTCATATCTTGTTTGTTCTTCTGTTCTGGTTTATTTTAAAACTTTCTAAACTAATTTTGTCATTTTTGAGCTCTAATATCAACTAGAATTTACTAAGATAACTAAAGCATTGCTAATATCAACTAGAATTTACTAAGCTAACTAAAGCATGGCATAATCTAAGTTGATCTAAACAATAAGAAGAATAAGAAGGAGAGGAATAACTTACCGAATGCCAAGAAACTGAGGAGAAGCTCCATCTCCGTTGGTCGGTGGGTTGCTAGGGCTCTCACCAGGAGAAGTAAAGGGATCGTGGGATTCAACTCTGGAATGATGCTGCAACAAGGCAAGAGTTAAAATATGTGTTTAGCACGGCGACAGACAATGGTATAAGACCGTCCAAGGTTGGTCATTGAAAATGAACTCACCGTTCCCACCGGAGAAGGCATCGGCGAAGGGGGCGGCAAACCTTGCTTCTCACACATAGCCTGCAAATTAGTTTTCGAGGAGTCAAAGAAATAGCCTTGTTGCATCTCACACAAAGCCTTGCTTCTCACACAACTGACTTACCGCAACGAAGTCGTGCATGGCCTTCGCATGGGCATTATTTCGTGCCCTCTCCTCCTCAAGCAGGCTTACCTTCGGGTTACCTTCGGGTTACACCTCTGAAGGGTACCCATCATTTCGGTTTCAAAGGCAAGTTGGCTCCTCGTTACATCGGTCCTTTTCACATTCTTGCCAAACGAGGAGAAGTTGCCTACCAGTTGCAACTTCCTCCGCATCTATCCAAGGTTCATGATGTTTTCCACGTCTCGCAACTCAGGCGTTGCTTTTCAGATCCTATCCGTGAAGTGGACTACGAAACACTTGATCTCCAAGATATCCTGTCATACTGAGAATACCCTGTTCGTATTCTTGATCAAGCTGAGCGTACCACTCGACTTTGAAACCTCAAGTTTCTCAAATTTCAATGGTCTAATCATTCTGAAAAAGAGGCAACATGGGAACGAGAGGATCGTCTTCGACTTGAGTATCCCGCGCTATTCCCAACGACTTCCAAATCTTGGGACGAGATTCGTTTGAGTGGGGGTGAGTTGTCACATCCCTGGAATCCATAATAGAGTTAGCAAGATTGTGCACATGTCTTAGTCATTGCATCCAAAGAAATGGAATAAATTCAAAAGAAAGAAATGAAAACAAAAGCAAACCCTAGCAACTCTATTTTCAATACAATTCAAACTTGGTGACAAATCAATGAACCCAAAATGGCCATCATAAAAGTTCATCTTTTCTGATAATTCTTGGAAACAAAATATCAAGGGTGAAATATATTTTCAAAATGCTTTTGCCACTTTATTTTAAATATAAAAGTCACTCAAATCAATCATATATTTGATTTCGAATATTTCAAATTCTCATAAAATGTTGAAAACTTTATCTAGGTTCGGAAATATTCCAAGTATTATTCAAACTATTTTTAAAATAGTTTGGAGCCAAAAATAAAATAAAATAAAGTTAGAAATGCTTTAACAGAAAAAGAAAAAGAAAGGAGAAAAGATTACGTGATGCTCAGGCCCAGCCCAGCTCCTCCCCTCCTATCGTCTACCTCCTGCCAGTCCGCAGCAGGCCGTGGCCGCCGCTCCCTCCGGCACAGCCACGCACCTACGTGCCTGCCTGGCCGCCGCATCGTGCACGCGTGGAGGAGATAAGCCTCCCACAGCCTCCCCCGTGCTCATCCTCTCCCATTCGCCTCCCTGCTCTCTCCCCTCTCGGCCGCCATTAGAGCCCGAGCCGAGCTCGAGCTCGCCGTCGCTCCAGCCTCTCTCCCTCTTCCCTGAGCCGCGTAGAAGAACCGCCTCCACCTCGTGAAGCTCCCAAGCTAGCCACACAACGCCAAGAGCCCCTGAGTCACCAGATCGCCGTCGTCTTTCTCCTCGGGCCGTCGTTGATCGCCGTCATCGTCCTCCCTCCTCAGGCCATCCCCGAGCACATTTTTGACGTCTGTGCACTCCCCGTGAGCTCAGGATGCCTCTCCCCCTCTTTTCCCCATTGATCCCGTGCCCTAGCACCTGATTTCACCGGATCCCGACGAGATCTGCCGTGGGAGCTCGTCGCCGGTAGCTCTCCGGTGATCGGCTGGTCGTTCTGAAGCCACCGTTAGCTTCGGTGTGTCGCGTAGATGCGATAGGAGCTAAGCTCCATCCCTTTTCGCCTCTGGATCAATGATCCCGATGATGCCCGAGCTCCGGCAGCCAACGAGATCATCGCCGGCGTCATCCCTGACCATCTCAGCCCCTGCTCTCCGCAAAAATGGATCCACGATCGATTGCCCAATCGTCTGGTGCCCTCCGCCGTCCATTTGGTTGTCGGAAATGCAAACCCGAGGCCCTCCACCGTTCTGGTGGTCGCCAGAGCCTCGTCGCCGGTGGGTTTGACCCCATCGCCGGTGGAGTTGAGTCCCCTGAGTCACTGGCAAGTGGGGCCAGCCCCCTGGCTAATTAAGTTTAGTCAAAATAAAAAATAATAATTATATTAAAAGTTAAACAGACACTGACATGTGGGTCCACCCTGTTAAATACCTAATTAGTTTAAAACTCAACTAATTTCTGGCCAGAGTCACTGACAAGTGGGTCCCACTAGTCAGGTTTGACTTTCAAACGGGTTTTAAAATGATTCCAGAATAAGTTCAAACTTTGGAAATTCATAGAAAATTGATTATAACTCCAAATTTGACAAAATAATATATGCAAATTGATCAGAAAAATTCAGTGAACACAATGGTGCTACTTTCATGCATGAAAAACAAAGTTTTGAAACAACATCAAGTCAAATTAGTTAAATGATTAAGATAAATATGCTATTTCAAATGATATTTGAATTTGGATTTCAAACCAGATGCAAACTAAGGTTTTGCCAACCACACTGAATCATACCACTCTTCATTTCGTGCCATGATCATGCATCATGATTGTTGCATATGATTGCTATTAATTGAATGTTATTATTTCGGTAGGCTCTGCCCCTCCGGATACGTCTGAATATCCGACTCACGAATATTACCCCTCTACTGAGCAACAAGGCAAGCACCCTTTTGATCATCCCGATATCATCCCATGTTCTTGCTCCTACTCCCACTTATTGCATTAGGGCAAAATATTTCAAATGCCTTACTTCGGTAGCGGAACCTATTCCTTTGCATGACCTGTCATTGTCACAGTAAATAGCCAAACCATGCGACCTAGCATACCTGGTAGATGCTTGAGCTGTGATGTGTTTATTCCTGCTATGATTGCTATGCCTAGAGTTGAGTCAGGTTTGTTTCATCTGGGTGATGAACAGGAATGGATGAATGTGTTCTAGTGACAAGGAATAAGTCTGGAACCTGATTTGGTAAAGGTACCGATGAAAGGCTATGTAGGAGTACATGGCGGGTTGCTTCATTGGAACCGTTCTTAGGAACTGAGTTTTGTGTATGTAATCCAAGACGAGATACTACCACATGCTGGGCCCTGAAATATGACCCTGCTGGACTTATTAATAGCCTAGTACTCGATCCAGGAATCGCAAGTAGTTTCTGGTGTTTATAGTCATGCTGGAGGCCGTTCATAGTGCTGACCTTAGAGGTGGGCTATGATGCGGTAGGCAGTGGCACAGTGTACCAAGTGGCACCCGGATGGTGGGCTTGGGAACCCTGCGGACATCGTTTGGTGCCGTGGCGTAAACCTTAGCCGGACTTCCGTGCGGGTTACTCTCAAATAGGCGATAAACCTGGACTAGGTACTAATGTGGTTAACGGTCGTGGCCGACTCCCTCACTCGGCCTCCGCTTGAAGGTTGCCGAGGTGCATGATGTGCACATAGCGATAAGTGGCGAGAGCGTGTGTGAAGAAGTACACCCCCGCAGGGTTATGATCTATTCGAATAGCCGCGTTCGTGGATATGGACTACATGGAGACATATGTTGTTCATAGATAACTTTAATGGCTACTCATAAAAGTATCAAGATCAGTCTGAGTGTCATGGATGGAATTTCCGTAGGAAGACGGGAATGATTCCATGATGGTGTATTGTTGTGGAGTTAGTGGACACATGTGCGAGAAATCAAAGTTGTTAAAACTATTTACAAATGTAGTTTGTCTAGCTAAGAGTCAAAGCTGGCTTGCTGCAAGAAACACCAGAACCCCCTTTATAGATACCTGAGCATGAGTAGATAGATCTGTTCTAAAGTCTTGCTAAGTACTCTTGTACTCATGTTTGCTTAGTAATTGTTGCAGAGGATACCGACGAGCCAACAGGTGGGTTCTTTCTAGACATCGATGATGACGAGTAGCTGGTGTCCCAGCTATGACCTGGCCCCTTTCAGAAGGGATCTGTAGATAGTCAAGCTTTATGCCTTATGCTTTCAACTGTCTGTACTCAGACAGCTTTTATGCTTCCGTTGGTTTGTATGACTTTGTTTGTATGACCTTGAGTGTGGAGTCATGTGACCCCCTTCTTGTATGAACATATTATGCAAGACTCTTCCGAGTCTTCTATAAATGCCGTGATGTTATATGGTTATGTTGTGATGCAATTGTTGTATCTATGTATATATGGTATGTCATGCGTACGTGTGATGCACTGTGATATGTATGGGATTCGACACCTAGTCGTATGCCCTTAGTAGCTCTCTATACATAGAAATGCCCCTTTGTAATTCCACCGAGCCTTGGTAGTTAGCTACTGCTCCGGACACATTGGTTGACCGGCATGTATCCTTCTTAGCTGATGTGTCTGTCCCTTCGGGGAAATGTCACACGGTGTAATGGAGTCCTTGTAGCTTGCTACGACTCGTCTACACTCGCTGTTGACCGACACCTGCTTTTCTGGGTTATGTATGCCTGTCTCCGTACAGTTGAGCCACTTGAGTTTATGACTAGATATGTCGACCCGGGTTCTTTGACATTGGAATGCTAGCGACACTAATGCATACGTGAGGCAAAAGGCGCAAACGGTCCCGGCTAAGGTAAGGTGGCAGCCGTGGGGATAACCGTGCGTGATACCGCAAAGGGATGCAATGTGTTACTGGCTGGATTCCTATGGCTTAGGATCGGGGTCCCGACAAAGAGTGCACGACTCCTTCCAAAAGGAGATATGAGTCACCAAGAAGAAGGAATACAAGAGACGAGTCACCTGAGAGAGAGAAAATGAGTAGAGAAGATAGATATGAATGAAGACCTTCCCGGAGAAGCAAGGATTCAGAGAGAAAGTAAAAGTACACCAAGAGCTACACAAGAAGAAGAAATCAAGATCACATTGGTTAATGGTTTTCCGGCTCTTACTTCGACAAACAATCGCAGAGAAGTTACCACTCTGACTCCGACTATAGTCAAGTTAAAGGTGCTACAGGACTAGCACTCATATCACCCAACTCCTATGACTTACTTCATTCACCAAATGAAGGGATTGGAAGTTGCTTCATAGCTAAAGGCCCCAAGGTATCTGTCGACACACCGATCCTAAGCCGTACGAATCTAGCATGTAACACATCTTATCACTTTGTGGCCTCATGCACGGTAATATCCATGGCTTCCACCTTACCTTGGCCAAGACCATTTGTGCCTTTTGGCTCACGTATATGAATATGTTGCTAGCAATAATATGTGAGAGAACTCGCGCCGACATGACTAGTTATAGACCCAAGTGGCACAAGCATATAGGAACACGCATACGTAACCCATCAATGCAGGTGTCGGTCATCAACGTGTGTAGACGAGTCGTAGCAAGCTACATCGACACCATTACACCACGTGACATTTTCCCATATAGACATGCACAACAGCAAAGGAGAATACATGTCGGTCAATCAATGTGTCCGGAGCAGTGGCAAGCTACCAGGGCCCGATGGAAGCACAAAGAGGCATTTTCCTATAGAGCAGGCTACCATAGGCACACAACTTGGTGTCGAATCCCACTCATATCAATGCATTTTAAACATACACTCAATATCATGATATGTGTTTATACAACATGGTATCACAACATAACTCTACAACACAACTTTTACTTAGTAGGCTCCAAAGAGCAAACATAGTATAATGTTGCAAGCAGGGGGTCACATGACCCAACATTCAGGGCATACAAACAACAAGCAAAAGTTACATGTGTGGGTATAGACATCTACTAAAAGCGGCTGTAAGAGCATGAAAAGTTACAACGACCCTACCAAAGGAGCCAAACCTGTGTCTGAGATTCCCAATCTATTCGGGTCAACATTGAACACATCACGTAGAACTAATAGTTAGGCTAAGGTCTCATCTGCAAAAACATAAATAAGTAACTGTGAGTACAATGGTACTCAGCAAGACTTACGTCAGAACTATCTACATATGCATCATTATCAACAAAGGGGGTTGTGGAGTTTATTGCAGCAAGCTAGCTTTGACTCTTGGCTAACCTGTACTACGACCATGAATTCTTTCTTCCAGGTGGGATAATGCACACGAGTCCACATATTCACGATATCAATACACCACTATGGATCCTCTCCCATATCCATACGAGAATGCCATCCATAGCACTCACACTTATCTTGCGCATTTTAGAGTATCCATTTCACTTGTCTATGAACCATATAAGTGTCCAAGTAGTCCATATCCTAGGACACGACTATTCAAAGAGATCATTCACCCTGCAGAGGTATATTTCTTCACACATGCTTCCGCCACTTATCACCATGCCACGTCATGCACATCGGCAACCTTCAAGCGGAAGCCCAGCGAGGGAGTCAACCACGAACGTTAACTTACAATGACTCACGTCCAAGGCAGTCCACTATCTGAGTTGGAACCCATAATGGAAGTCCGGCCGAGGTTCACAACACGGCCTCAAACAATGTGAGGAGGACCCAAGAAGGTCCCGAGTCGGCCGTTCATCCACTTCGCATGTCTTGCTACAACCTATGGATGTTTCGAACTACTGTGACTCCTGTACTGAGAACAGAGTAGTTAATAGGCCGAGAGAGCTCGAGTTACCTGAGCCCAATGTGCGGTAGTATCTTATCTTGGAACACAAACACAAGATCTCAGGTCCTAAGAGCGTATTCAATGAGACAACCCACCATGTACTCCAACAAGGCCTCTTATCACTACCTTCACGAAATCGAATTCACACACTTAGCTTTCACAAAGTAGGACATGATCACAACCAATCCAATTCATCGCCCAGATGGATCAGATCCGACACGACTCTAAGCATAGCACGCACATAAAGCAAGCATGTATGAGTAAGCACAAGAAGGCTTAAGCAGTTTCCACTCATGCTAACTAGTTTCAACTATTTACCATGGCAAAAACAGGTCGTGCAGAGGAATGTGTTCAACTACTAAAAGATGTAACAGTTGAATCACTGTTGTCCTAATGGAGTAAAAGAGAGCAGGAGCAAGAGAATGGGATTGTATCAGAATGCTCAAAGGGGGTTTTCTTGCCTGACAGTTCTAAAGATAACCATGAGTCGTCATGAGTGTTAACGATCACAATGTGGGGACCATCGTCTACCCAGACGGAACAACACCGGCAAACAAAAGAACAATAACATTTACTTCAGGGAAATGCAACACTATGATCCATGATCATGACATGGTAATACGACATTCTCGTTCTATAGGCCGGCCGTACTTGAGCTAATGCATTTATAAACAACGTCAAATGAAGTTGGTTTGAACCAAGGGTTCAAATGCAAACTCCATAAGTGATTATTTAAATTCCATTTAATTTAATTGTCCTAAATATAGCTCATAGGTTGCTCTAACATGCATGAAAATGCCATAGACGGATTCCTTGGATTTGTTTGATAGTTTTTCATATATAATTTATTTTCATCTGAGTTACGGTTGAATTTCTATGATTTTTCAAACTTTTAAGGATTTTCTTAAATTATTTAAAATCCAAAAATAAATTACTGCATCACCTTTGCGTCATCACTCCATTAGCAGGTCAATAGGCCTGGTCTAGGTCAAACCTGATGACCAGGACCCACACGTCAGTGGCTCAACCTTAATCAAAGTTTATCTAAAATTAACCTGATATTAATTAGGTTTAGTGGGGCCTATTGTCAGTGTCTCTCGGGTTAACTAACTAGGTGATTAACTCATAATGATGGTGCCACATCATCTCACCAGTGGTTGAACGCCAGCGAACATCCGCAATGGTGGAGGTACTCGGAATCAAGCTACGGGCCACCATTTGCTTCGTCATTTGCGGCTATGGGTTCCTGGAGGTGGCGCACATCTGATGGGGTTCACGGGGGTGCTGGGGTCGCCGGAATTAACGAGGACGGAATATTCGCGGCGGTCGGAGCACAACCTCGAGCGGGTAGTGGCTGCACGCACTAGGGAGGCAAGATGAGCGGCTCATCGGCACCCTGGGATCAGTAGGAGGATATGAGGCATGCAGATTCGAGGCGCGGAGATCGGGAGCTCAGAGCTCACCAGTCATGGTGGACGGTGGCCATGGGCTCAAGGGGACATCATCTACAGCATGGTAGAGATCAAGGGAGGAGGAGAATATGTAGGGGCTCACTGCACAACTGATGGCGTTAAAGGCGAGCTCGGGGATGCGGGCATGGCAGCGAATCGACCAGGGAATCGCCTACGGCCGGCGATGGTGACCGCAATGATGAGCTCCCGGGCTCGATTCCTTCGGCTTGTAGGAGCAGGGAGATGCGAGGGACTCCGTGGACAAATCGGGGAGCGGGGGTGATAAGTTGCTACGAGGACGATATCGTCATTCTCCGGCTACTCTCGAAACCGGCGTTAGAATGAGAGAGAGAGAGAGAGCGACGAGTGACGAATAGGTTAGAGGAGGTCACCGGGATGTGTCTCGCACGTTGGATTGGCTTGAGAGAGGCTGAAAGGTGGCAAGAAGGAGGTGGCTTCGCCCCATGTGCATGCGCCACGCCCTTGTTCCTACTAACATGAGGTTGTAGAAGGCACCGGGATGGCCTCGTGGGCTGTACCACCAGTTGGGCTGTCCTGGTAAGTCCTTCTCTCTATGTTTTTCCTTTATTTGTTTCAATTTTCTATTTTCCGCATCTTTGTTTAAATTTATTTTTAATAGCAAATCACTTTCATAAATTCTGAAAATTACTATGTGGCCTCTTAAAATATACCCAGAGCCACTCATACGTTTCCAAAATTATTAGAGCTACAAATTATTTATAGAATTTTAATAACCCATATCAAATACAACTATGCATTAATTCAAAATCCAAATGGCTAGGAAAAATATCCATCACCTCTGGTTGTTGTTTCCAACATTATCCAAAGGTGATGAACAGTTTTATGGCCACTTTGGGTTCATTGAAAAGTTTTAAATTTGAACCTAGTTGAGTTGATTATCTGTTGAAGTTTGATCAATCTCCAATTCAAAGTCATTTGAAGTTTTACATGATGCATGGATGTCAAGGAACTTATACAATCAATAACTTAGGGATGTGACAGTATCACACCCCAAATTCATTGACTCCAATAGTGATTAGGATGACTTTTTAGGTGATGATGACTTGCTCTATGAGAAAACTATTAATGTTATCTCAAATGAACTTGCTAGTAACCATGGTAGCCAAGATGAATAGTTTGATGATGCTAAGAAGGAGATTGAGTGCTCAACTAAAGAACTAAACACTCTTAAGTTAGCTCATGAATATACCCAACAAGATCATAGATAGGTTGTAAGAACTCATGGGAAACTACGCTTAGAGAAGCTCAATTTAGACCAAGAGCACAAGTTTCGCAAAGCTATCAATGATGATCTTCTAAATTTGAGTTCTTCTTATCTTGACAACTGACTACTCTTGTCTACTTTTATGCCTCAAGTTATACGTAAGAAAACTAGTAACAAGGGCTAGACATGTTCTTCATCTAGTAGCAACGATAAAAATGCCAATTCTAAAGATGTTGCTTCTAGTAGCTCTATTGATTCCACTATTGATTCTCTTAGCCAAGTTACACTTGAGCAAGATTTTTTTGTTGAAAACAATTATAGAGAATGGTGTCTACATAAGTCTTCTCAGAGTAAGCAATTAAAAAAAATGTATGCAAGCAAGGATAGAACCGGAAGAACGAATGTGTTAGTTTCGAACGGAAGTTCAACGCCAATCGAGTTGAATGGGAAGAAGTTCAATACCCCAAGATGAAGTTTGTTCCCCAACAAGATAAGTATGATCATACTCTCTCCAAGCGAACACAAGCTCAAGATGATCTTGCACCACAAGACCACGAGCTAAAAGGCAAGGATACGCTTTAAGAGGAGATTAACTTATTTTAAGACCTACCTCAAGCCATGGTCAAGTGGATTCCGAAGGCTACTACAAGCTCTACTTCACCAAGTGCTACTTCAACTCCAAGGATTCTGATCATGTTGATGTGGGTCCCAAAGAACAAGAATTAGAGAGTTCTTGAGGGGTGACTCTGCCAACAAACTTCACTCATATTCAGGTCTTGGCAAGTACTTGTGCAATCAATTCCAACCTTATGCACTAGTTCAAGGAGTCAAAACCCCTCTTATTGGTAAGCAAGGGGCAAGGTATTCAATGCATCAATGCATATCATCATATGAGCATTTCACTCTGTTAGAGCATATTTCTCCATGTGTTTTTGGTGATTTATGACAATCCCCATGGACGGAAAAAATTCCTTGAGTTATATTCAAAGGATTTGTCAATATGCATTTCTTGAAGTCCATTTGCTGGTTTCAAGGAGTTTATGTGATTACCAAGGTGGTATTCTGTAAGTGCATATAGTGCCCTTAGTGATTTAGGTGGGTTGAAGACTTATAAGTGTACACATGCTCTCTAAGTCGCTAAGGAGTTTGAGTTATATGATGAATATCGACCCTTAAAAATATATGTCTTCGGCTGAAGAAATTGGTCTAAGCTTGAAGACTTTGATCATGAAGAAATTGCAATGAAATTGATATTCCTCATGAAGATATTGAAGATGAGGAATTCGGTGTGTCCTGAAGAAAAACTGCGTGAAGACTTCGAAGTGTGAAGACTTACACTTTCTGTTTCGTTTTCTATACTCTTGAGTCTTAGGATCACCATACTGTGAAGGGGGTCGAGGTAATACTATGGAATGAATTTCCTCATGATGCTCAACCCAAGCCTAAACCTACAAAAGCCTCAAGTGAGGAATATGAGACACATGAGGACTTCCACAGTTGAAAGTTCCGACCGTTGCCGCGACATGCGCCACCTCACCGATCTTATCCACACCAACGGTCACAATATCTAAGGTCATTTATGTCAAATCATGTCGGGATGCTCCTAGGCTATAAGTATCCACCCCCCACAAACACTAGTTGGTCGGCTACTCCGAGAGACTGACAATTGTCATTTAGAGCAACCCAAATTCCTCAGAGTCTTTGAGAGTAAATCATCAGTGAGTAAATACCCCAAACCCCAAACCAAAAACCAAAAATCAAGTGATTGAGCATCACTCAAGAATTCGTTCCTGTGTGGAACTGAAGCCTTTTACCTTTGAGGACTGTCCATCCTCCAGACGGTTAGGCGTCATGGTCTAGAGCATCCAGCAGTCAATTGTGGATCGCCGGGTGACCGAGTTTGTGAGGGTTTGGAAGTCTGCCCTGAAGATTTACCATGAGTATTGGGCGAGGACTGTGTGTCCTTATCTCAAGGAGAATACAGTAGGGATTGTGTGTCCTTTGGTTTCAATACCAAGTTGCTCCAAACCAGACGTACAACTGTCACAACAGTTGGAACTGCGTCATCAACAACTGTCTTCATCGTGATACGGGTTCTTTTTCTTCAAATCTTTCAATTCCTCAATATTGTATGCTGAAGACTTTCATTGTCACTGTTTGAAGAAATTGCTAAAGACTTTCTCTGAATTTCCTCAACCTCAAATTCTTCATACCTGGCAATCTTCACCTGCATACTGTGCAAACTGATTCTCATAATCTTCATCGAGTAAATTGTTGTTGTAATCTTTGCAACTCTGATCCTGTGCTATTTCCTCTGCACGTTATTCATCAGCGAGAAATTTCCTCAAAAATAATTTCCTCAGTGATGAAATTCTAAAAATCGCCTATTCACCCCCCCTCTAGTCGATATAACACACTTTCAATTGGTATCAGAGCAACGTACTCGCTTGTTCTGTGTGATTTTGGTTTAACCACTTGGAATTTTAGTTATGTCGACTGCAGGTATGATCAAGGTTACTGCAGGATGTCCTACCTTCGAAGGAAAGGACTTTCCCTATTGGAAGACCAAGATGCAGATGCATCTTCACGCTATTGACAATGATCTCTGGTACATTGTGGAACATGGCATTCCCTCCATCGTTGCTACTGTCTCTACCGCCGATGTGAAGAAATTCAAGCAACTTGATTCTCAAGCGAAGAGTACCATCTGTGGCCATTTGAGCAAAGGTCAGTATGGTAGAGTGAGTTCTTTGGGCACAGCGAAGCTTATCTGGGATAGGCTGTCCAAAGTCAATGAACGAATTTCAACTCAGCGTGACTCTCGTGTTGACGTTCTTCGCAATCTCTTCAATTGCTTCAAGATGCTTGACAATGAAAGCTGCCAAGATACCTTTGATCGCCTCACTGACATCTCAAATGAACTGCAAGCAATGGTTGCTCGAGACGTCACCTACCATGAAGTTGTGAAGAAACTGCTAAGATCTCTGGATCCATCATTTGATACACCGGTTCTGATGATTCAAGAAAGAGCAGACTATAAGATGCTTGATCCTGCTGATATACTCGAAAGACTCAATAATCATGAATTCCAACAGGAAGAAAAGAGAGATCTGTATGGACCAAGCTACTCTAGACCTCGTGCGCTAAAGGCCAAAGCAATTTCCTCATCTCAAGAAGAAGACTTAGATTGCAGCATTGGTGATGCTGAAGAACTTGGACATGAGCTTGCAATGCTCGTGAGGAAATTCCAAAAGTTTACAAGTTGTGGCCAGTTTGGTAAATCTTCAAGAAGAGATATGAGGAAATCAGAACCTTCATCTCAGGACTACAAGAAAATAGACTTCCACAAATGCAAGAAATCTGGTCACTATATTGTTGATTGTCCTCGCTGGGTGAAGGAATCAAAGAAGAAGAAATACAAGGATGAAATGTTCTGATGACTCGAAGAAAAAGAGGAAATCTTCAAAATCCTCATCCTCAAAGTCCTCATCGCACAAGAAGACTAGTTTCAGAAAGGCTCGGGCACTCCTTGGCAAGGAAATGGATTCTGAGGAAGAATGTGAGGAATGTGATGAAGAGGAAGGTTCTGAAGAAGACTCAGAGTCTGGTGTGGAAATCCTTGCACTGGCTACCACATTCGTTAGCAAGTCAATCTTCAATATTGAAGAAAATGACAATGCTATATACATTGATGACTATGCTGATGACTTCGCTCCAACCTACTGTTTCATGGCAAAAGGTTCAAAGGTACCGAATGACACTTCCTCCTCTGATTCAAGTGACTATGAACCCGATGATTATAAAAAACCCAGTTACAGTAAACTTGCCAACATTGCAACTAAACAACAAAGTGCCATTGAAAAGCTTCAAAAACTGCTAGACAGAAGCGATGACATGTTGAATGACGAAATGAATCATACCCAAATCCTCACTGAAGATGTGAAAAATCTCTAGTCAAGATTTTATAGTCTTCAAGATCGTTATGACACACTCTTGGCTGATCATGAGAAACTTTCCTATGAATTTCTTCAAAGGAAACTTGATCTTGAGAAGTTGAAAATGTCTCATGATGATCTTCAAATGGAAAATGATTCATTACTTCCTCAACAGATCAATGCCACTCAGGTTGAATTCAGTCCACCATGTCTCAAATGCATCGAGCGTGAAACTACCAATTCTTCACCAGAATCATCAAATGCTTCTAATGCTACAAATTCTTCCACTCCTCCCGTGATAACAAATTCCTCACTTGAGGAAACCACAAATGTTACTGACAAAAATGCAGGTCTGAAGGAATTGTATGTGACAGGCATGTAGAAAAGTCTCAAAGGGCATTAAACCCTTTGCGATGTGCTCAAAAATCAGATTTTGAACAAGAACCCGAGGAAAGAAGGAACTGCCTTTGAAAGGAAACTGAATGTTGATGGGTCATACTGGAAACCTGAGCAGTATCCCAAAACCTCATGGGTTGCTGCTAAAGGACCCCCTGCTGATCCATCCAATCTAACAGGCTTTGCATGTGAATTATCCTATTCCTCAGATGAGTATTTTAACTCCAAGTATAAACTGTTCAAAAATCAATCTGGTGAAGTATTTGCTCGATATGTTGGAACTAACTGCAGGAATGGACCACCCTTGAGAAAAATCTGGGTCCCCAAAAGTTGCTTGGAAAATCTTCAGGTGAATGTCCTCATGACACCACCTGTGAAGAACCTGAACCCCAGATCAAATTCTTTAGGTGGACCAAAGTCTTCAAGAGGATCAAAATCCTCAACTGGTCCAAACTATGCTCGGACTCGTGGTAATGCTTCTGATATGGAGGGAATTACAAGGGATTTGAATATGAGCATTATACCTCAAATCATTATGTTATAAATCCTCAAAGAACTGCTCTACCTATTCAATTGAGTACTCTAACCCCCCCTACTGTGAAGAGAAGTGCATTAGCTGCAATGCCTCGTTTCTCATATGGTGCTCGCAGGATGATGTGCTCTTTGCCACCCCTTCAGATGTGGGTGGTGATGTGGGTGGTGAAGAAATTGAACTAATCACTTCTGCAGGTCAGGTCTCCAGATGAAAATCATCATCTGAAGAATTTGTTGGAGACCTGAGGAAAATGCTTGATTGGGCACAAGCTAAAATTGATGAAATGATAATATTTCACACGTCCTGAAATTTACTGTTTATGATGAAATTCCTATCTGATGAAATTGATGTTATATTCTTCAAGTCTGAAGCATATGAGATGGTAAGCTGTACTAATTCATCTGCAGGATGACAAACCCAAGAGTACTGAGTGGGTTCTTGATAGTGGTTGCACAAACCACATGAATGGTGATAAAAGCTTGCTGCTGAATATGCCACTGACTACATCACCACAGAAGCAAATCACTGATGCTGACAAAGGTAAAAGCTAGGTATTGGTTCTGGGCAAAATGGCTATTTCCAAGGACAGGCACATGGACAAAGTGATGCTTGTCGAATCCCTTGGGTTTAACCTCATGTCAGTCTCAATGCTTTGTGATCTTGATATGGTTGTTATCTTTGGAAAATACAGATGTGTAGTCATCGTGGAATCTAACATATCCAAAGTCTTCGAAGGCTTTAGGATAGGCGATTTGTACATTGTTGATTTTTTCACAGGTCCTCAACCAGCCACATGCTTACTAGCAAAAACCTTAGAAGGCTGGCTATGGCATCGAAGACTTGGTCATGCAGGCATGAGGAATTTGCAGACGGTGGCAAAGAAAAAGCATGTCATTGGCATCGAATCCGTCAAATTCCTCAAGGACCACCTCTGCAGTTCTTGCGAGTCTGAAAAAATTACCAGATCCAAACACCCCTCGAAAACTATCATGACTACTACTCGTCCGTTTGAATTGCTTCAAATGGATCTATTTGGACCCACTCATTATGCCACTCTAACCAATGCAGCATCCTTATATGGCTTTGTCATTGTTGATGACTATTCTCGACATACTTGGGTGCATATCATTATGTATAAAACTGAAGTGCAGGAAGTCTTCAAACAATTTTCGTCAAGGGCCTCGACGAACTTCGGCGTTAAGATCAAACACATCAGGAGTTACAACGGGACAGAATTTAAAAATACTAGTATTGATGATTATCTTGATGAAATTGGTATTACTCCTGAATTATCTGCTCCTTATACTCCTCAATAGAATGGCGTTGTTGAATGCAAGAACAGGACTCTGGTGGAAATGGCATGGACCATGCTTGAAGAATATCAGACTCGTCGTCGTTTCTGGCCTGAACATATCAACACTTCTTGCCACATCATCAACAGGGTCTCAGAAATTCCTCAAGAAAACCTCATATGAACTCCTCACTGACAAGAAACCCAATGTAAGTTACTTCAAAGTCTTCGATGCAAGATGCTGGATTAGAGATCCTCACCATAGCTCAAAATTTTCACCTAAAGCACATGAGGGTTTTATGCTTGGTTATGCAAAGGACTCGCACACCTACGAAGTCTTCAACACCTATCACAACAAGGTTGTCAAAACTGTAGATGTGCGGTTTGATGAAACTAATGGCTCGCAAAGAGAGCAATTGCCTCTTGTGCCAGATAAACTATCTCCTAAGGAAGCAATCAAGTTCAAACTATTGATGACATTGTTCCTACTGAGGAAATTGCTGAAGAAATCGTCCCCAGCATTGATGAAATTCAAGAAGGTGCTCCTGAGGAAATTGCTCCAGAGCAAATTCCCCAGCGCAGACAAAATCCTCAATCAGCTCATCCAAGGATTGCAAATGAAGTAGAACTTGACAAAATCCTCGATAACATCAACGCGCCACGTCCTCTCACTCGCTCAAAAGCTTCACATTTAGTTAGCTTTTGTGGGCGTTCCTCCTTTGTGTCTATCACAGAACCCTCAAAAGTTGCTGAGGCTTTCATGGAACCTGAGTGGATTCAACCCATGCAAGATGAACTTCTTCAATTCAAGCTAAATGACGTGTGGGAACTCGTCAAACAACCAGATCCTCGGAAGCACAATATCATCGGCACCAAGTGGATTTTCTGAAACAAGCAAGATGAGGATGGATAAGTGGTGAGGAATAAGGCACGACTTGTAGCCCAAGGCTACACACAAGTTGAAGGAATTGATTTCGATGAAACTTTTGCACCTGTTGCTAGACTTGAAGATATTTGAATTCTACTTGCTTATGCTAATCATCATAACATTACTCTATATCAAATGGATGTGAAAAGTGCATTCCTCAATGGTAACCTTGAGGAAGAAGTATATTTTGTCAGCCCCCAGGTTTTCAGGATCTGAAGCATCCAGACAAAGTCTTCAGACTCAAGAAGGCACTCTATGGCTTCAAGCAAGCCCCTCGGGCGTGGTATGATACATTGAAGGATTTCCTCGTGAAGAAAGGCTTCAAACCTGGTTCACTCGATCCAACTATTTTCACTAAATCCTATGATATTATCTTTGGTTGTACTGACAAACGTTACAGCGATGAATTTTCTTACATGATGAGTGAAGAATACGAGATGTCTATGATGGGGGAGCTGAAATTCTTCTTAGGTCTTCAAATTCGTCAACAACGCAATGGGATCTTCATATCTCAGGAGAAATACCTCAAGGATGTTCTGAGGAAATTCTACATGCATGAATGCAAAGGCGTCAAGACTCCCATGCCTACCAACGACCACCTCTGCACTCGCGAAAATGGTAAAGATTTCGATCAGTAGGTATATCACTCGATGATTGGCTCTTTATTGTATCTATGTGCATCTAGGCCAGATATAATGCTAAGTGTTTGTATGTGTGCTCGTTTTCAAGCAAAACCAAAGGAATCACACCATAAGGCTATGAAGCATATTCTTCGATACTTAGCTCACACACCAACATTAGGATTATGGTACCCCAAGGGCTCAAATCTTCATCTCATTGGATATTCTGATTTTGATTATGCTGGTGACCGTGTGGATCGCAAGTCAACTTCTGGCACTTCCCATTTCCTCGGAAGATCAATAGTCTGTTGGTCCTCAAAGAAGCAAAACTGTGTTTCTCTCTCCACTGCCGAAGCTGAGTACATTGCTGCTGGATCCTGTTGTGCTCAACTACTATGGATGAAGCAAACCCTCAGAGACTACAACATCAACATGAAGAATGTGCCTCTCTACTACGACAATGAGAGTGAAATCAAGATCGCCTACAACCCAGAACAACACTCGAAGAGTAAGCACATTCATATTCGTCATCATTTTCTTCAGGACCATGTCCTCAAGGGCAATATCATCATTGAGCATGTGAAGACTGACAATCAACTAGCGGATATTTTCACTAAGCCCTTGGATGAGAGAAGGTTTTGCTAGTTGCGGTGTGAGCTAAATATCTTAGAGTCTTCAAATGTTTTGTGAAAACATGCACACGTCCTAACACTGATGCAAAATTGATGATTTAGATGTGCAACACATGAAGAATCGATCTTCTTCAATCAATGAAGAAAATCACTCTTAGTGTGAGGAAATTAATGAAGAATTGGGTTCTCAGGGCCCTACAACAATTGTACACGCCGCCTGAAATCATCATTCTTATACGGTGGGTCACGCCACCACCCAACTTTGAAATTCTTCAAGCTGTTTTTCTTCAAACTTGAAATTCATCAATCTGACACTTTGTCGCAAAATCCTCAAGTTTTTTTCAAAATCTTCAAATTCTTCAAAACGTTTGACAATTTTTATTTGCCTATATATATATATATAAACTGAGATTTCAAAATATACATTCACTTATAGTTCTCTCTTCAATTTGATATTTCATCTAAGTAAATGTGATCGGACCCGATTCCCCTCTATGCTAAACTCAACCCAGTTTATTCATTTTTTCATATGCGTTCTACTTGAAACTTGTTCAAAATCCTCACTGTGTCCTTGTCAGCTGAGTGCTTTGCAACGAAATCCTCAAAACTTCAAAAATGAATTTTTGTAACATTACACAGTAATTGGACCCACTTCCCACGATCGGATAACCACGATCTCCACCGCTTCAATCATGGGCTCCACGTGTCGTGCGGAGACGAATGGACAAGGGCAGTTCGGTCCGAAAGTTTTGGTTGAACAGTTTTTCACCTGAGCTATAAATAGGCCCTTACCCCCCCCCCTCAGTCAAAACTCTTCGTCCTCTCGTCTTCTCTTCGCTCGAGATCAACCCTAGCGCCACCGCTAGCAATATCGTTGCCGGTGAGGAAAAGCTTCACCGCCTCGCTCTCGCCGAACTCACGTCGGAAGCGGAATCACTCCCTCCGCCATCACCATAGCTGATCTCCATCGCCAAGTTAGGGCGTGGAAGATCTGAACCGAAGAGCTTCTCTCTTTTACTGCTCCTATTCTTCGTGTTCTTCGCTCACGGTAATTAAAATCTTATTTTACTGCCTCTGTTGATCTATTATTTCACTTTAGACTCGCGAAATCTGTTTTTCCTCAGAGTGTTTGTCAGCCAAGCACACTCATTCCTCAAACACTTAATGAATTTTACTAAGCAACTCAAATTCTTCATGAGATTCCTCAATTGTGTAAATTCTCGAATCTGCACAACTCTGGAACCCAAGATTAGAATGCTTAGTCAAATTCCTCAACCCACTGGTCAAATTCCTCAAACTTCTAAAAAAATTCAATTTTTTCAAATGTGAGAACGCATATGACCTCTCCATATTTTTCGCATCCATACTCTGTTCACAGGTACAAAATGTTAGCTGATGAATCACTAGGTTCTCATCAACTTAACTCATTTGCAACGTTCCTCGAATAAACCTTACTAGTGTCATCAGAATCTTCTAGAGTGCATATTCCTCGGCAAAAGCCTTAGTTGAAGAAAATGGAAGATGACGGAAAGGAAAAGGGAGGAAGAAGCTTGAACAGAACACTGATTTTGATATTCCTGAAGAAATATATTCTGACTACTGCACTCCTGGTGAGGAAATATATGGCAAAGCGCAAGATAAGACTTCAGAAAATCGAATGCACGTGGGTTAATGAGTGGAAGGAATACTGCTATGTAACTCCAAAATATGCGAAGAATCTTGCCCACAAGCCACCTTGCAAGAGGCCTCCTCAGGGTGATCAACAAGCTGCTCATCCCTCACGCGTTGAAACAATTGAGAATTACCCTGATGAGAAAAACAAAATATTTGTCTAAGCTATAGAAGAAAGCAGAAGCAGCCGTGAAGAAATTCAACGATGACTCTACTGTTGCTGCCACTACCACCACCTCTTCAGTTGCTGAGGCCTGTGGTACAACTATTCCTCAGAAGAAGACTGTGCCGAAGAAACCAAAGGCCTTAGTGCCGAAAGAGCAATTGCCTCAGAAGGCTACACCAATGCCAAAACCTTCAACAACACCATAGTCCTCACAGCCTCAACAGAAGCAGGTCAAGCATCAACTACCTTGCTGATTTTACAAATCACATCGTATATCTTCCGCCCATCAGAGTCATCAAGAAAAAGTTTGAGCATGTTGAATGCAAAGGCAAATCTGTGATTGATGAAAGAAATCGGCCTCTTGATGGCCAATTTCGTCAAGCAGAGTCATATTCTTCATATGATGACACTGCTACCCAAGATCCTCCAAGCCCAACTTCCCCAAGAGTGAAGAATAACAGAGAGCTACTCCTCGGTCTTCATCAGAAGATCGATCGCAATCACAAATGGGTCAAACGTCAATTCAATGTCATTGTGAAACCCCTCAAAGAGACTCAGAATGCAGTGAGGAAAAATCACTATTATCTTCATGAGGTGTGTGATCGTACCTGGGCCACCTTGGCTCATCTGAAGACTCAAGAGGAACTTGAGGAATTGGAGTTTACTCAGGACTTCGACTGGTTGTGGCCTCCCAATAAGAAATTCTAGCCAATTCTAGTTCCTGACCTTGAGGACAGTCCTTTTTCTTCATTCCACACTGCTGAGTCAGATGAAGAACCATAAGACACTGCAACTGGTCCAAGGAAGAAGCCTGTCACCAAGGATCCCCACGCCTCTTGATCAGCCAAGAAGTGAAAGTCTTCATGGGGCGTTAGCCCTCAGTTTTGTCCCTTCTCGTCATTTGATGACAATGGGGGAGAAATCTAAGTTAGTCTTCAAACGGGTTCTATTTTGGGGCTTATGATCATTATTAAGTTACATACTCTTGGTTCTTTTAAAGTGTTTTATGTAATGAGTTGTAACTTAAGCTCGATGGTACTGTGACTCTTTTGAACGTTTTTCGTCGCATGCTTATTCCTCAAAATATATTAATGCACGCATGCTGAAATATATCATATACCATTTCTCATCATGCATTCTCAAATTCCTCATTTTATATGTCAAATGTATGCATAATTTACAAGATACACGGGGAGATCTCCATGATATAAATCATCAATGCGCATCTGCTGTGAAAATCAAATTCCTCAAAATATGCACATCTTCAGGGGGAGTCTCTCAGCATCTTGATTTCAAATTCCTCAAACTCAGTATTTACACTTCAAATTTTTATCCCCGTTGAAAACTTAACCTAATTGTCATCAACCACCAAAAAGGGGGAGATTGTAAGTGCATCTTGTGCCCTTAGTGATTTTGGTGGGTTGAAGAATTATAGGTTAAGTAACTAATGTGTTTATAAGTGTACACATGCTCTATAAGTCACTGAGGAGTTTGAGTTATACGATGAATATCGACCCCTAAAAATATATGTCTTGGGCTGAAGAAATTGGTCTAAGCTTGAAGACTTTGATCATGAAGAAATTGCAATGAAATTGATATTCCTCATGAAGATACTGAAGATGAGGAATTCCGTGTGTCCTGAAGAAAAACTGCGTGAAGACTTCGAAGTGTGAAGACTTACTCTTTCTGTTTCGTTTTCTGTACTCTTCAGTCTTAGGATCACCATACTGTTAAGGGGGTCGAGGTAATACTATGGAATGAATTTCCTCATGATGCTCAACCCAAGCCTATACCTACAAAAGCCTCAAGTGAGGAATATGAGAGACATGAGGACTTTCACAGTTGAAAGTTCCGACCGTTGCGGCGACATGCGCCACCTCACCGATCTTATCCACACCAACGGTCACAATATTTAAGGGCATTTATGTCAAATCATGTCGGGAAGCTCCTAGGCTATAAATATCCACCCCCCACAACCACTAGCTGGTTGGGTGCTCCGACAGACTGACAATTGTCATTTACAGCAACCCAAATTCCTCAGAGTCTTTGAGAGTAAATCATCAGTGAGGAAATACCCCAAACACCAAACCAAAAACGAAAAATCAAGTGATTGAGCATCACTCAAGAATTTGTTCCTGTGTGGAACTGAAGCCTTTTACCTTTGAGGACTGTGCATCCTGCAGACGGTTAGGCATCATGGTCTTGAGCATCCAGTAGTCAATTGTGGATCGCCGGGTGACCAAGTTTGTGAGGGTTTGGAAGTCTGCTCTGAAGACTTACCATGAGTATTGGGCGAGGACTGTGTGTCCTAAGCTCAAGGAGAATACGGTAGGGATTGTGTGTCGTTTGGTTTCAATACCAAGTTGCTCCAAACCAGACGTACGACTGTCACAACAGTTGGAATTGGGTCATCAACAATTGTCTTCATCGTGATACGGGTTCTATTTCTTCAACTCTTTCAATTCCTCAATATTGTATGCTGAAGACTCTCATTGTCACTATTTCAAGAATTTGCGAAAGACTTTCTCTGAATTTCCTCTACCTCAAATTCTTCATACCTGTCAATCTTCACCTCCTTATTCTATACCCGCATACTGTGCAAACTGATTCTCATAATCTTCACCGAGTAAACTGTTGTTGTAATCTTTGCACCTCTGATCCTGTGCTATTACCGCTGCACGTTATTCATCAGCGAGGAATTTCCTCAGTGATGAAATTCTGAAAATTGCCTATTCACCCTCCTCTAGTCGATGTAACACACTTTCATATTCAAGGATTTATCCAAAGATTGGTCATGTGAGAGTTCATCTTATTGCAAGTATGTCTTGAAGAAGAAGATTGTGTGAACATTCATGTTTACCTTCAAGACGTCACGTTTAGGAAGAGAGAAGATAAGATACAAGGTTTATCAATACTAAGGCAAAGATTGATTCAAGATGATGAACACACAAAGCACAGAAGATGTACCAAGTTTGATCAAGTGATCTCATGGTCGATAAGTATTGTCGAGTACGCTTTACAAACTAACCCATGAACTTTGTGACTGTTCTTTGTGGGTTTAGGTATGTCTCCATGGGCATGCATCAAAAGGAAGATTTGATAGAAACCATGGAGGATGACATTGCTATCCCACAGAAAACACCGCTAGAAGTTGACACGTTGACAGAGGTTGGGCTTGCGTTGGTTCTTCCCTTGAAGAGGAAAGGGTGATGTAGCACAGGAGCAGTAAGTATTTCCCTCAGTTTGAGAACCAAGGTATCGATACAGAAGGAGGGTCTCGTCAAGTCCAGAGTACCTGCACAAACACAAACAAGCTTGCACCCAACGCTTCAAAGGGGTTGTCAATCCCTTCAAGATTGTTTGCAAAGTGAGATCTGAAGGCGGAAAGTGCAACGAAGTAGAAAGTGTAAGGCTGAAAATATGGTGTGGAGTAGACCCTGGGGGCCATAGTGTTCACTAGAGGATTCTCTCAAAATAGCAAGTATCATGGTGGGTGAACAAATTACTGTCAAGCAATTCATAGAACCGCGCAAAGTCATGACGATATCTAAGGCAATGATTATGCATATAGGAACCACGTCCGAGACAAGTAGTCCGATACTTTCTACATCTACTACTATTACTCCACACATCGACCTCTATCCAGCATGCATCTAGTGTATTGAGTTCATGACGAACAGAGTAATGCTTTAAGAAGATGACATGATGTAGAGGGATAATCTCAAACAATGATGAAAACCCCATATTTTTACCCTTGATGGCAACAACACGATGCTTGCCTCGCTACCCCTTCTGTCACTTGGTGAGGTCACCGCATGGTATGAACCCAAAACCAAGCACTTCTCCCATTGCAAGAATCATAGATCTAGTTGGCCAAACAAAACCCACAACTCGAAGAGAATTACAAGGATATGAAATCATGCATAAGAGAGATCAGAAGAAACTCAAATAAGATTCATAGATAATCTGATCATAAATCCACAATTCATTGGATCTCGACAAACACACCACAAACGAAGATTATATCGGATAAATCTCCATGAAGATCATGGTGAACTTTGTATTGAAGATCCAAGAGAGAGAAGAAGACATCTAGTTACTAGCTATGGGCCCGTAGGTCTATGGTGAACTACTCACGCATCATCGGAGAGATCATGGTGTTGATTAAGAAGCCTTCCCTGTCCGAATCCCCCCTCCGGCAGGGCACCAGGACGTGCCCCGGATGCGATCTTGCGGAGACAGAAGCTTGCGGCGGCGGAAAAGTGATTGCGATGATCTCCTGATTTTTTCTGGAATTTATGGGATTATATAGGTGAAAGATCTAGGTCAGGGGACCTCGAGCGGGCCCACAAGCCTGGATGGCACGCCCCCTGGCCGCGGGGTGGGGGCTTGTGGGGCCCCTGGGGCTCCCCTGCCTTGGCTCCCAAGTTCCCCGATCTTCTTCCATTCCAAAAAAATCATTTCGGGGATTTTCTTCCGTTTGGACTCTGTTTCAAAATCTCCTCTGAAAGGGGTCAAAACATGGAAAAAACAGGAACTGGCACTTGGCACTGAGTTAATAACTTAGTCCCAAAAATATATAAAAGGCATGCAAACCATCCAATGTTTGACAAGATCATAGCATGAAACCATCAAAAATTATAGATACGTTGGAGACGTATCAAGCATCCCCAAGCTTAACTCATGCTCGTCCTCGAGTAGGTAAGTGATAAAGAATGAATTTTTGATGTGGAATGCTACCTAGCATAGTTATTCTTTGCAACTTATTTCACATGACATGAATGTTCAGATCCATAAGATTCAAAACAATAGTTTGCTATTGCCATGAAAACAGTAATACTTCAAGCAAACTAGCAAAGTAATCATGAACTTTCAAAATAACAAGGCCAAAGAAAGTTATCCCTACCCCCCCGATACTAACCATAGTTTCATCAAAAAAAGCAACCAACTCAACAAAAATAGAATCTGTCAAAAACAGACCAGTCTGTAGCAATCTGTATACTTCGTATACTTCTGGTACCTCAAAAAATCTGAAAAATTATGACGGCCTAGGAAAACAGCATATCAATCAGAAGCAAAAGAAATCAAATCAAAATCTCTTTCAGAAAAAAAATTAAAAATCATCTTGTGAGCGAAAAGTTTATGTCTTTTTCCAGCAAGATCAAACAACCAATACCAAGACTAGTCATAAAGGCTTTGCTTGGCTCAAACACAAAAAGAAACACAAAAAACACAATCACAACAGAATTATGAAAGTGTGGACGCAACAAAACAGAAAGAAAAAGATAAATTCATTGGTTTACCTCCCAACAAGCGCTATTGTTTAACGCCCTTAGCTAGGCATACAAGCGATAGAATCACGTATCGTCGTCTTTGGTGCTCAAACCATAAGTGGCCCTCATCATGGATTCATAAGGCAATCTTATTTTCTTTTTAGGAAAGTGTTCCATGCCCTTCCTTAAAGGAAATTGAAATCTAATATTCCTTTCCTTCATATCGATGATAGCACCAATAGTCCTTAGGAAAGGTCTACCAAGAATAATAGGGCATGTAGGATTGCAATCAATGTCAAGCACAATGAAATACACGGGTACATAGTTCCTATTTGCAACAATAAGAACACCATTGATCCTTCTCATGGGTTTCTTGACCGTAGAATCAGCAAGATGCAAATTCAGAGAACACTCTTCAATCTCATTAAAACCCAGAACATCACATAAAGACTTTGGAATCGCAGAAACACTAGCACCCAAATCACACAAAGCATTGCACTCATAGTTTTTGATTTTGATGGTAGATTCGCACTCATCATGAAGATTTTTAGGGATAGAGACTTCCAATTCAATTTTCTCTTCAAGAGCTTTTATCATAGATTCGATGATATGATCGGTAAAGGCTTTGTTTTGGCTATAAGCGTGTGGATAGTTCAACATGGATTGCATCAAAGAAATGCATTCATTCAAGGAGCAACTATCATAATTGAATTCCTTGAAATCCACGGTAGTAATTCCATTTCTACTCAAAGTTTTAACGTCTTCTACTCCACTTTTAATGCTTTTAGCATCAAGATAGATGGACTCCGAATCATTGGGGCACTTTTCAACCAAAGTGGATTCATATCCAGCCCCATAATCATTAGGTTTGACACAAGAAAATAAAGATTCAATGGGAGTCACACCAAGCACTTTAAGATCTTCGTGATTCTCATCATGAGAACACGCCTTTTTAAGCCATTCATGTCTAGCACAAATTTGGGCGGTTCTTTCTTGGCTCTCAATCATGGAAACACACATAGCTTTCAAAGTTTCATCCATGTTGATTTTGGGAGGAGCACATCTAACTTTCAAAGCATCAACATCACAAGAAATCCTATCCACGCTCTTAGCCAAATTGTGAATTTTCAGTAGTTATTCCTCTATGGACGCATTGAAATTTTTTTTTGAGAGTTGATGAACTCTTTGATATTACTCACTAGATCATAGGGTAATCTATTGTAATTTCCATGAGTATTGTTGTAGGAGTTGCCAAAGTTATTAAAGGAGTTACTAGGAAAAGGCCTAGGAACATAGTTTCCTCTAAAGGCATTGTTGTTGCCAATGTTACTCCTACCAACAAAATTAACGTCCAAGCTAGCGTTGCTACTCTCAATCAAAGAAGACAAATGCATATCATTAGGATCCAAAGGAGCACTTATACTAGCAACCAAATTCATTAACTCGTCCATCTTAGCACTCAACGAGTTAGTTTCTTCTATAGCATGTACCTTCTTACTAGTAGGTGACCTTTCAGTGTGCCTTTTAGAGTGGTTTGTCATGATGTTGTCTAAGAGCTTTGTGGCTTCTCCTAACGTGATTTCCATGAACTTTCCACCTGAGGCAGAGTCCAAGATATTTCTAGAAGCGAAATTCAAGCCAGCATAAAAGATTTGAATAATCATCCAAAGACTCAAGCCATGAGCGGGACAATTTCTAATCATTAATTTCATTCTCTCCCAAGCTTATGCAACATGTTCATGATCAAATTGCTTGAAATTCATGATATCATTACGGAGAGAGATGATCTTAGCCGGCGGAAAATACTTGGATATATAAGCATCTTTAAACTTATCCCGAGAATCAATACTATTTTTGGGCAAAGAAGAAAACCAAGTTTTTGCGCGATCTCGCAACGAGAAAGGAAAAAGCTTCAATTTAATCACGTCATTATCCACATCTTTTTTATTTTGCATATCACAAAGCTCAATGAAGGTATTGAGATGGGATCCGGCATCTTCACTAGGAAGGCCAGAGAATTTCTCTTTCATAACAAGACTCAGCAAAGCGGCATTGATTTTGTATGACTCCGCACTAGTGGCGGGAGCAATCGGAGTACTAATAAAATCATTATTATTAGTATTCGAGAAGTCACAAAGTTTGGTGTTTTCGTTCATGGTGACTTCAGCAAGCAAGCAAGCACACAAGCAAACAAAGAGCAGGCGAGACAAAGGGCGAATGAAAGGGCGAACGAAAAGGCGAACGAGAAGGCAAACAAAAAAGGCAAATTGGTGAAGTGGGGGAGAGGAAAACGAGAGGCAACTGGCAAACAAAGTAAATGCAAGAGATGAGTTTGCGACACCTACTTGAATGAATTCTTGACTTGATCTTCCGCCCCGGCAACGGCGCTAGAAATTATTCTGCTATCCCACAGACAACAGCGCCAGAAGTTGACACGTTGACAGAGGCTGGGCTTGCGTTGGTTCTTCCCTTGAAGAGGAAAGGGTGATTCAGCACACGAGCAGTAAGTATTTCCCTCAGTTTGAGAACCAAGGTATCGATCCAGAAGGAGGTGCTCATCATGTCCAAAGTACCTGCGCAAACACAAACGAGCTTGCACCCAACGCTTCAAAGGAGTTGTGAATCCCTTCAAGATTGTTTGCAAAGTCAAATCTGAAGGCGGAAAGTGCAACGAGCTAAAACGTGTAAGGCTGAAAATATGGTGTGGAGTAGACCCTGGGGGTATAGTGTTCACTAGAGGCTTCTCTCAAAATAGCAAGTATCACGGTGGGTGAACTAATTACTGTCGAGCAATTGAGAGAACTGCGCAAAGTCATGACGATATCTAAGGCAATGATTATGCATATAGGCATCACATCCGAGACAAGTAGACCGATACTTTCTGCATCTACTACTATTACTCCACACATCGACCGCTATCTAGCATGCGTCTAGTGTATTGAGTTCATGACGAACAGAGTAATGCTTCAAGCAAGATGACATGATGTAGAGTGATAATCTCAAACAAATGATGAAAACCCCATATTTTTACCCTTGATGGCAACAACAGGATGCGTGCCTCGCTACCCCTTCTGTCACTGGGTGAGGTCACCGCACGGTATGAACCCAAAACCAAGCACTTCTCCCATTGCAAGAATCATGGATCTAGTTGGCCAAACAAAACCCACAACTCGAAGAGAACTACAAGGATATGAAATCATGCATAAGAGAGATCAGAATAAACTCAAATAAGATTCATAGATAATCTGATCTTAAATCCACAATTCATCAGATGTCAACAAACACACCGCAAACGAAGATTACATCGGATAGGTTTCCATGAAGATCATGGAGAACTTTGTATTGAAGCTCCAAGAGAGAGAAGAAGCCATCTAGTTACTAGCTATGGACCCGTAGGTCTATGGTGAAGTACTCACGCATCATCGGATTGGTCATCGTGTTGATGAAGAAGCTCTCCGTGTCTGAATCCCCACTTCGGCAGGGCACCAGGACGTGCCCCTGATGGGATCTTGCGGAGACAGAAGCTTGCGGCGGCGGAAATTTGATTGTGATGATCTCCTGATTTTTTCTGGAGTTTATGGGATTATATAGGCGAAAGATCTAGGTCACGGGACCTCCAGGGGGCCCACAAGCCTGGATGGCGCGGCCCCCCTGGCCGCGGGGTGGGGGCTTGTGGGGCCCCTGGGGCTCCCCTGCCTTGGCTCCCAAGTTCCCCGATCCTCTTCCGTTCCAAAAAAATTATTTTCGGGGGTTTTCTTCCATTTGGACTCCGTTTCAAAATCTCCTCTGAAAGGGGTCAAAAACATGGAGAAAATAGGAACTGGCATTTGGCACTGAGTTAATAAGTTAGTCACAAAAAATATATAAAAGGCATGAAAAACATCCAAAGTTTGACAAGATAATAGCATGAAACCATCAAAAATTATAGATACGCTGGAGACGTATCACACATCAAGTGGTGATCATCATCATGGTTGAGGTGTGCAATTTCAAGTGAAGCAGCACAAAGAGATCATATGCTTGAATTTTGTAGTCCATTATGGTGATAATGGACATGCACTACTTGAATTCAGTTATTTGCTGTGTGCCAGATCTTTGCTGTCTACTGGATGATGGCAAAGAGTGTCCTTGCCATCAGCATCCACAAAGCGGATGGCAAAGAACTGGCCGATGGCATAGAATGTCTTTGCCATGAGTCACTTCTTTGCCGTGAACCGCGGACGGCAAAGAGCCGCACAGCAGACGACAAAGCTACAGGTGGGGCCCACCTGATTGCGGGGACGTTAGGTCAAACTCGAGTCTCTTCTTTGTCGTCTGCTAGCAGACGGCAAAGAGTCCGGAGACAGACAGCAAAGAGTCTATGCTCTTTGCCACCCGCCAGAAGACGACAAAGAGCTAACGTCTGTAACGGCTCTTTGCCCCCACCCCGGCCCCTCTCTCTCACCCACTCACACATGCTCCACCCACTCTTCCACTCCTCTCCCCGAAGCCCACCGCCGCCACCACCATCGCCGCCCCACTGGACCTGTCGTGCCACCACCCCACCGCCCCCGGCGCCGCCCGCCGCCCCAACATCCCCGGCTCCGCCTCCCCGGCGCCCGACAGCCACCAACGCTCCGGCGCCCCGGCGCCCACGCCGCCCCAGCCGCCCCCGCCGGTGAGCCCCCCATGCAATTTGCATGGTTTTTCATATTATTAGGTTTAGGTTACTTAGTTAGCTTGTTAAACTAGTTAGGTTAGTTAGTTAGCTTGGTTAGTTAGGTTAGTTAGTTAGTTAGCTTAATAAAAAGAAGAGGAAGAAGAAGAAGAGGAGGAGGAGGAGGAGAAGCGGAGGAGGAGGAGGAGGAGAAGAAGAGGAAGAAGAGGAGGAGAAGAAAAAAATAAGAAGGAGAAGAAGAAAAGAAGAAGAGAAGAAGAAGAGAAGAAGATAAGAAGAAGAAGAAAAGAAGAAGAGAAGAAGAAAAAAAAGAAGAAGAAGAGAAAAAAGAAGAAAAGAAGAATAAGTAGAAGAAGAGGATAAAGAAAAATAGAAATAGAAATAAGAGGAAGAAGAAGAAGAAGAAGAGAAGGAAGAAGAGGAGAAGAGGAAGAGGAGGAGGAGAAGAATAAGAAGAGGAGGAGAAGAGGAGAAGAAATAGGAAAAATGAAAATAAGGAAGAAGAAGAAGAGAAGAAGAAGGAGAAGGAGGAGGAGGAGAAGGAGCCCTCCTTATTCTCCTTCTTCTCTCCTCCTGTCGGCAGAAGAAGAAGAAGAAGAAGAAGAAGAAGAAGAAGAAGAAGAAGAAGAAGAAGAAGAAGAAGAAGAAGAAGAAGAAGAAGAAAATGAAGAAATGGAAGAAGAAGAAAAGGACGAAGAAGAAAAAAAGAATAGGAAGAAGAAGAAAATGACACCCTGACACCCTCACACGATGCCCCGACACCCCGACACGACATCCTGACACCCCACCACGAAACTCCGTCAACTGTTAATACGCCTTATATTTGTGTTAGGTTGTATATTTTTTATTTTATTAATGAACACAAAATATTTGTGTTGATCGGGTGGATTTACATTTTACGAGCTCCGCCCCTGCATTCGTGGGTCAGTACAATTGTAATCTGCTCCTCGCCCCTTCATTTACTCTGGGTTGGTTTTCGAATGAAACTTGCTAGATGTAGGTAATTAAATTAATTTATCAGTATGCTTGACCAGTATGCGTCTCCCGTTCGAAAGGGTTACATTTATAAATATGCATGCATTTGCTTATATTTATAACCGTGATTCTTTCGAATTGTCCAACTTTATCCATGGACCTCCCTGTTGCTTATGATAACCCACAAGTATAGGGGATCGCAAAGTTTTCGAGGGTAAAATATTCATACCAAATTTATTGATTCGACACAAGGGGAAGCCAAAGAATATTCTCAAGTATTAGCAGTTGAGTTGTCAATTCAACCACACCTGAAAGATTTAGTATCTACAGCAAAGTATCAGTAGCAAGGTAGTATGATAGCAGTAGTAGCAACAGTAACTAGTAGCAGCAATGTGACAGCAGTAGCAGCAAAGTAACAGCAGTAGCAACAGAGTAACAGTAGTAGAAGTGACAACAGTAGCGGCAAAGTAACGTAGAAAGCACCAGTAGGAAAAACACGTAGGCATTGGATCGGTGATGGATGATTATGTCGGATGCTATTCATCATGCAACAGTTATAATACGGTGAGATATGTAACTAGCTCCAGTTAGTCAATGTAATGTAGGCATGTATTCTGTATGTAGTCATACGTGCTTAGGGAAAAGAACTTGCTTGACATCTATTGTCAATCCCTCACGTGGCAGCGGGGTCCTAATGGAAACTACGGGATATTAAGGTTCTCCTTTTAATAAAGAACCGGACCAGCGCATTAACAGTTAGTGAATACGTGAACTCCTCGTACTATGGTCATCTCTGGGAGTGGTTCCGGCTATTGTCACTCCGGGGTTGGCGGGTCATAACACATAGTAGGTGACTACAACTTGCAAGATAGGATCAAGAACACACATATATCGGCGACGACATAATAGGTTCAGATCTGAAATCATGGCGCTTGGTCCCAAGTGACAAGCATTAAGCATGGCAAAGTAGTAGCAACATCAATCTCAGAACATAGTGGATAGTAGGGATCAATCCCCGTCAAAACTAACTCGATTACATGATAGATCTCATCCAACCCATCACTGTCCAGCAAGCCTATGATGAAATTACTCACGAACGGTGAAGAGCATCGTGGAATTGGCGATGAAGGAAGGTTGGTGATGACGATGGTGACGATCTCCCCTCTCCGGAGCCCAGAACGGACTCCAGATCTTCCCTCCACAGGAAGAACGGGAGGTGGCGGCGCCTCCGTATCGTAAAACGCGATGAACTCTTCTCCTTGATTTTTTCCGGACGAAAGGGACTAAATAGAGCTGAGATTGGAGGCGGTGCAGTAACGTGGGCTCCACAAGCCTGTGAGGCGCGGCCGGGGGGGCGCCTCGTGGGCTTGTGGGCTCCACGCTCTACTTCCTCCGTTGATTCTTGTGCGAGTATTTTTTATATATTCCACAAAAAATCCCCGTAAATTGCAGGTCATTCCGAGAACTTTTATTTCTGCGCAAAAAACAACACCATGGAAATTCTGCTGAAAACAGCGTTAGTCCGGGTTAGTTCCATTCAAATCATGCAAATTAGAGTCCAAAACAAGGGCAAAAGAGTTTGGAAAAGTAGATACGACGGAGACGTATCACACGACCTACTAGAAATTCGGATGTGTCGCATGTGCTTGATGATGCTACTTCTGCTATCCATGATACTTATGATGATGCTTTGCTTGATACTGCTTTGCCACTGGGTGCATTCCTTGATGCCCAAATTGCTACAGTTGCTGCTAAATGTGATGATACTTCAGAAACTGCCGATATTATTGAAGTAGAACCTGTTGTTTCACCTATTAGAACTAGCTCTCCTAGATATGAATTGTCTGATATACCTGAGGGTTATGTTATGGAGGGAGAGGTAGCTCAGAACTTTCTTTCTTGTAAGGATAGCTATGATCTCGAGAATTTATTACGCAAGTGGAAAGAAAAATCTCTGAACGCTAGGATGAAATAGGTTCCTAAGTTTGCTACTTCACCTATATTTGTTACTGATAAGGATTATGAATTCTCTGACGATCCTGAGTTAATCACTTTGGTCAAATCTGATCCTTTTCATGGTTATGAGTCTGAAACGGTTGTAGCACATTTTACCAAACTGCATGATATAACCACCCTATTCAAGAGTGAGGAAAAGATCCGTCACTACTATATCCTTAAGTTGTTTCCTTTCTCACTAAAGGGTGATGCTAAGACTTGGTTCACTTCTTTTTCTCCTGGTTGTGTGCGTAGTCCCCAGGATATGATTTACTACTTCTCTGAGAAATATTTTCCTGCCCATAAGAAACAAGCTGCCTTGCAGGATATATATAACTTTGTGCAAGTTGAAGAAGAGAGTCTCCCACAAGCTTGGGGAGGCTTGTCCAGCTACTTAATGCTTTGCCTGATCACCCTCTTGAGAAAAATGAAATACTTGATATATTTTATAGTGGACTAACCGATGCTTCTAGGGACCACCTAAATAGTTGTGTTGGTTGTGTTTTCAGGGAACGAACTGCGGAACAAGCTCAGATTCTATTGAATAATATCTTGATCAATGATAATGCTTGGACTATTCCCGAACCACCTCCGAAGCCCACTCCGAGGAAAAGAGGTATTCTATTCCTCAGTCCTGAAGATATGCAAGAAGCCAAGAAATCTATGCAAGAGAAATGTATTAAATCTAAAGATGTTAATAATCTACCACCTATTGAAGAAATACATGGTCTTGATAACCCGACACAGGTAGTAGAGGTAAATTCTCTTTGTAGATTCAATGAGAGTGATATTCCTTTTGATAAACCTGCTAGCTTATGCTTAGATAAATTTGATAATTTGTTGCCAAACAACAAAGTTTCGATGATTATGTTAGCACACAATTGAGGCAAAATGCTCGTATGATTGATCATATAAGTGCTTGTGTGGATAGAAATGTCAATGATCTTAAGCTTTTGAGTAAACATGCCTCTATGGTCAGTACTCAAGTAAAACAAGTACTTAAGGCTCAAAATGACTTCCTCAATGAGTTGAACGACAAGTCTGTTAGAGTTATCACTAGAGGTGGTAGAATGACCCAGGGACCTTTATATCCTGAGGGTCATCCTAAGAGAATTGAACAAGATTCTCAAGGAGTTAGCACTGAGGTACCTAGTCATCCTAGTAATAGGAAGAAAAAGAAAGATGACAGGAACTTGCATGCTAGCAAACCTGCTGCTGTTACACCTGAGAATCCAAACGATGTCTCTGTTTCTGATGCCGAAACACAATCTGGTGATGAACATGAGCCTAGTGATAATATTGATAGTGGTGTTCATGATGATGCTCAACCTAGCAATGATAAGGATGTGGAGATTGAAACTGTTGATCTTGATAACCCACAACCTAGGAATAGGAGATATGATAAGAATGACTTCATTGCTAGGAAGCATGGTAAAGAAAGGGAACCATGGGTTCAAAAACCCATGCCCTTTCCTCCCAAACCATCCAAGAAAAAGGATGGTGAGGAATTTGAGCACTTTGTTGAAATGATTAGACCTGTCTTTTTTGCAAATGCGTTTGACAGATATGCTCAAAATGTCTCCTTATGCTAAGTACATGAAAGATATTGTGACTAATAAAAGGAGGATACCTGAGGTTGAGATTTCCACCATGCTCGGTAATTACACCTTCAAGGGTGGAACTCCTAAGAAACTAGGTGATCCCGGAGTTCCCACTATACCTTGCTCCATTAAAGGAAACTACGTTAGAACTTCTTTATGCGATCTTGGAACCGATGTTAGTGTTATGCCTCTCTCTCTTTATCGTATACTTGAACTGGATAAGTTGACACCCACTGAAATGTCTTTGCAAATGGCCGACAAATCAACTGTTTTTCCTATCGACATTTGCGAGGATGTGCCTGTTGTAGTTGCTAATGTTACTATCTTAACATACTTTGTTATTCTGGATATTCCCGAGGATGATGCCATGGCGGTCATCCTTGGAAGACCCTTTTTAAACACTTCAAGGGCTGTTATTGATTGCAACAAAGGCAATGTCACTTTCCATGTCAATGGTAATGAGCATACGGTGCACTTTCCGAAGAAACAATATCGAGTTCATTGTATCAATGCTATTGAAAAATCTTCATCAATCCTTATTGGGAGCTTTGAATGCCCTATACCTACTGTCAAGATGAAGTATGATTTTCTTGTTGGGGATATGCACATCCCCATTGAGGTAACTTAGTGATTATTCAAAAATTCTCCGGTTTCTTGTGATTCGAAAAAAGTTTGTCAAGGAAACTTGATCAACCTCATTGACAGATTTCTTTTGATGACCATGAGATGGATGAATCTAAGAGTCACAAGCTTCTGTTCTGAACTTTTTTTCTGTTGTTTAGAAGAAAAATGTTAAATTTAGCTTTAGTTTTTTCTCTTTTCTGATTTTTGCATCCCTTAGAAAAGTGTTCCAAAAATAAAAGTTCTCCAAATGCCCTAAAAATCAAGTATGATTATTTCTGGAATTTTTAAAAAATTCTGAGATAGAGAGCTTGTCAGGGGGATGCACCAGTGGGCCACAAGCCGAGGAGGCGCGGGCACCCCCCCTAGCCGCGCCTGGCAAGCTTGTGGGCCCCACGTGGCCCCCATCCTCTTATTCTAGCTCCCATCTCCTTCTTCTACCTCCAGAAAAAATCATTCCATAGCTCAAACTCGTGTTCTTGCTCTTCTTGCTGCATTTTTCGATCTCCTTGTGCAAAGCCCCATTCACCAAACTGTTTTGGGCGAATTGTTCCTTGGTATGTGACTCCTCCATTGGTCCAATTAGTTTTTGCTCTAGTGCTTTATTCGTTGCATATTTTTGTTGCCTTGGTGACCCTGTTCTTGAGCTTTGCATGTCAATTTTAGTTTGTCCCAAGTAGTTTTGATGCATGATATGGCCTCTAGGCACTTGTAGGAGTAGTTTCTATGAGTTCTGTTGAGCGTTGTTCGTTTTTCTTTTGAGTCACTAAAAATTCCAGAAAAAGAAGATGTTCGGGAAAAACTATCATGGTGGTTCTTCAAGCAAGAGTGGTCCCCGTCCGGCGATTCGGGAGCCCGATCCTTACCAACCGAGGAACGCACAGGTACAACCATGTGAATGGCCTTCTGATGAATTTATGATTGATGCAGGTTTCAAAGAATTCATCTCCGATAAATGTGAACAATATACTACTCTCACTGCCTCTTTTGTTCGTAGATTTAAATTTTCAGTTGGCCGTGACACATCCATACTGTTTGATCCTTATGACAAATCGTATACCATGGATTTAGAGGATTTCAATAGAATTTACAAGATACCTGATTGGCGTAGTCTTAATGATCCTCCTAAGTCTTCGGTTAGAGATTTTTTCTCTAGTATAACTCTTGCAGAAACTAGAGATATTACGCAGGCTACCATGGGGAGCATTCATTTTCCTACCTTGCATTACTTTGCCCTCTTCATAGGTAGATGCATTAACGGGAAGATTGAGCATTGTCACCTCTGCGCACCTGACCTTAGTATTCTCAAGAGCGCAGTAACGGGTGATAAAAGTTTCAACATGGGAGCTATAATCGCGAGGAGGCTAAATAATAATGCTAATGAAGGGGATTTCTTTGGTGGGATCTATGCCACTCGCATAGAAAATTTTCTTGGAGTACCCATCCGCGAAAGAGATCCCCCGCTCCATACAACTTTCCTTGATCGCGCCACTATGACACGTTATCAGTTCCTTGAGAGTGATAATGAATCCCTGTTATACCATTTAATATTTAACCGACAACGTGTTTTCCATATTACCCTTCCTGCTCCTGCCTTCTTTGACTTTCAGGTAAAACGGAGATATTATATAACCAGAGGAGATGCAGAGGAGTATGAGAGGGAGGCAAAGGCTGCTCGCCTCTGTGAGGCAGCTATTCAGGCGGTAGCTGCCACGTTCCCCTACAACCCCCATTATGATTTTGGATATCGCCCAGACCAGCCATGGGAGTAGACCAACTTAGGCCAAAAGCTTAAGCTTGGGGGAGTACGTGTTTCTCACCGACTTTATATTCATGCTCACGCTTTCACTTTGTTAGTCGGTGTTCACACCTTGCCACTGTATCATCCATGCTAGTTTATTTCTTTTTCTCGCTTTCTCCTCGTGTGTCTGTCTAGTTTGAGAAAAACAAAAAAAAATAGTTGTAAGTTTACTTTCCATATTGCTTAGTGGTGTTTAAAAGGAGAAAACCCAAAAAGATTTCCCGTTCTTCTTTTGGTTGTTGGGAGCTTTCCCGTGTAAATAGTTTTTTTGGGTCAAGGTAGAAGACCATGGTTACAATGTTTAGTGGCTCTCATATGCATTTCTGTTTATCTACCAAAGAGCCATATTACTTTGTCTTCTTCTCTGAGTTTGCTTGCAGATTCCAGCTTAGTCCAATGCACGAACACTCTCATTATTATTCACATCATTCGGTCATGCAAGTGAAATGCAGTAATGACGATATATGATGAAGTGACTAAGCCTGGAAAAGCTGTTATGAACTCGATCTATTTTGTTTTTGTAAATATGACTAGCTCATCGTTCCTAATTCAGCATTGTTATGAGAGAAACATGTTTGCAATGACAACTTAGAGATCATAGTTTCTGATGCCATGCTTAATTAGCTAGGAGCTTATAATGGTTTGTCTTGGATGCCAACATGAATTTCAAGATGATTATGATGTAGTATGATAGGATGGTATCCTCCTTTGAATGATTCAAGTGTCTTGACTTGGCGCATGTTTACGCATGTAGTTGAAACAAAATCAACATGGCCTCTATGATATTCATGTTTATGGTGATTTATGTCCTACTCATGCTTGCACTCAATGTTGGTTAATTTCAATGCGTATTGATGACTATTGTCGCTCCCTAGTTGGTCGCTTCCCTGTCTTTTGCTAGCCTTCACTTGTACTAAGCGGGAATACTGCTTGTGTATCCACTTCCATAAACCCAAAGTTGTTCCATATGCGTCCACCATACCTACCTATATGTGGTATCTACCTGCCGTTGCAAGTAAATTTGCATGTGCCACTCTCTAAATCTTCAAGAAATAATATGTTTTGTATGCCCGAACCGCTCATGCGGTGACAAGGGGCGGTCAGTATCTTCCATGCTAGGCGTTTTATCCTTGATACTAGTTTATTCACTATCACTCACGAGAAAGGGACCGGTAATCGGAATGCCCAGTTCCATGCTCAAATCGAAAAAATAATTGCAAACAGAACTTCCCCTGGATTGTTGTTGGTATGGACGACAACCGATGATTCGGCTAGTCGTGGAGAGTGATTGATCGGTGGGGGGGAGTCCAAACTTTACTTTTCTGTTTGGGAACCGCCTATAATATGTGTAGCATGGAAGATGGTGAAAACTCTTGATCATCGCGTTGACAATGAAAGCATGCCACCCAAAATCATTTATCTGTGTCTTCAAAGCTTCAGCTCTGGCACCTCTGCAAATCAATGCTTCCCTCTGCGAAGGGCCTATCTATTTATGTTTCTGTTCAGTCATCCTCTCCTTATAAATGCACTAATTAGAGAGCACCTCCGTCATTTTTATGCTTCGCTATTAATTGTTATTGAGTATGACTATGAATGGATCTTCTTTGCCATGAATTATAATGTTCAGTCAGCCCTTGGTTTTGAAGGTGCCGTGCATTTATGTTTTGCGGTCTCAAAAAAGCCTAGCAAGATACCATCTGTTCATATTGTCTTCATGTTTGTTTTGATTGAAGTGTTGACGTTTCAAACTTATCATTATTGCTCGCTAGTTGATTATGCCATTGATATGAGTTTACCATGAGAACTAAATTTCATTGCTTATGTGGATAGCTTATGATCTTGCTGAAAATCTGAATATGAGTTAGACATAATTACAACAACAAGATCAAACAGAGTTCGTAAATTTTTTTCTTTTGTCTCTTTCAGTTTGTCAACTAAATTGCTTGAGGACAAGCAAGACTTTAAGCTTGGGGGGTTGATACGTTTCCATCGTATCTACTTTTCCAAACTATTTTGCCCTTGTTTTGGACTCTAATTTGCATGATTTGAATGGAACTAACCCGGACTGATGCTGTTTTCAGCAGAATTGCCATGGTGTGGCTTTTGCTCAGAAATAAAAGTTCTCGGAATGACCTAGAAATTTACGAGGATTTGTTGTGGAATATATAAAAAATACTAGCGCAAGAATTACTTGGAGGGACGGAGCGAGGGGCCCAAAAGCCCAAGAGGCGCGGGGCCCCCTAACCGTGCCTGGCAGGCTTGTGAGGTCCTCGCAGCTCAGCCGCCTCCAACTCCAGCTCTATATAGTCTCTCTCGCCCAAAAAAATTAAGAGAGAAGTGTTCATCGCGTTTTACGACACGGAGCCGCTGCCACCACCTCTTCTTCCTCTAGAGGGCAGATCTGGAGTCCGTTCTGGGCTCCGGAGAGGGGAAATCGTCGCCGTCGTCATCATCAACCATCCTTCATCGCCAATCCCATGATGCTCTTCACCGTTCGTGAGTAATCTCATCGTAGGCTTGCTGGATGGTGATGGGTTGGATGAGATCTATCATGTAATCAAGTTAGTTTTGATGGGGTTTGATCCCTAGTATCCACTATGTTTTGAGATTGACGTTGCTACTACTTGGCCATGCTTAATGCCTGTCACTAGGGCCCGAGTGCCATGATTTTAGATCTGAACCTATTATGTTTTCATCAATATATGTGTGTTCTTGATCCTATCTTGCAAGTTGTAGTCACCTACTATGTGTTATGACCCGGCAACCCCGGAGTGACAATAGCCGAAACCACTCCCGGAGATGACCATATTATGAGGAGTTCATGTATTCACTAAGTGCTAACGCTTTGTTCTGGTTCTCTATTAAAAGGAGACCTTAATATCCCTTAGTTTCCATTAGAACACCGCTGCCATGGGAGGGATGGACAATAGATGTCATGCAAGTTCTTTTCCATAAGCACGTATGACTATATGCAGAATACATGCCTACATTACATTGACGAACTGGAGCTAGTTACATATCTCCCCATGTTATAACTGATACATGATGAATTTCATCCGACATAATTATCCATTACCGATCCAATGCCTATGTGTCTTTTCCTACTGGTCGTTGCTACGCTACTGTTACCGCTATTGCTCCACCGCTGCTACTGTTACCGCTACTGTTGTCACTACTGCTACTGTTACCGTTGCTACCATTACTATCACACTACTTTGTTACTGAAACTTTTCTGCAGATACTAAGTCTTTCAGGTGTGGTTGAATTGACAACTCAACTGCTAATACTCGAGAATATTCTTTGGCTTCCCCTTGTGTCGAATCAACAAATTTGGGTTGAATACTCTACCCTCGAAAACTGTTGCGATCCCCTATACTTGTGGGTTATCAGTGGCCGCAGAAGAGGTAGGCGGATTGTTGCGCCATCCTCTCCACCACCACCAACTCATTAACCCGAGCACAAGACTACTATGGTAGACCTGTTTGCGAAGGAACCTACGGGGACTCCGGTCCAGGAGCCTCGGGTGGACGGGCATTCGGCCCATGAAACTCCGGTCCAGGATCAGCCTCGGGTCGAGGTGCCTTCAGCCCACGAGACTCCGGTTCCTGAGGCTATGTCCCAGGAGACTCCTACCACTCATGCTTCTCCCAACGTGGAGAGGTGTGGATGGGGTGCCTGGCCGGACCGTACTGAGGTGCCGGATTGGACCGAGAGTCCGGGTGGCTGTTCTGTTGATGGCGGGGATGATTCTGCAGATAGTGAGGGCGACGTGCAGGTGGACGGGGACACCGTGTACAAGCGTGGTAGTACACGTCTCCTGGTCGCGCCGGCTACTCGCGAGCAGAGTTCGGTGATTAAGCCTGAAGGGATAGGTAAGTACATTTACTCTTTTTTTAGTTTATGCCTTCAAGTTTCTTCAAATATCTAATGCATTGACCTTATCATACTGCAGGGGATGGAAACACCCTGTTGGAGTCCGCAAGCCGAACAGCGTCCTTGCTGTGCTTTGCGAGACAAATTTCCTGGGGTTTGTCACGTTGCCTCGTGAGGGTCAGGTTCCTACAGTAGGATTTACCTGGGAGCACTACCAGGCTGCGCATGCCCCGCCGGAGGAGATTATAGATGGTGTCTTGTGCCACACAAGGGCCAAGATGGTGATTAATAACTTTTGGGTAAATTATCCTTTTACACAATCTAAAATTAACAATATAGCTAATTATTGTACTAATCGGTGTTGTCTCATTTGATTGCAGACCTTCTATAGGTGTGAGGAGGGATATGAGGAGGAGGCGGCCAAGATTATCGAGGCTGAGTGTAGGCGGTTGTTATAGAACTTACACCACGAGGCTCGGACGCACGCCATTCGAGACTACTACGCCACACGTGGTATTAAGAAGCAGAAGAAGGAGTGTTGCGGAAAGTGTCTGAAGAAGGAGCAGTACATGAAGGTAATTACCTATTCTTAAGGCCTTGTACGTAGTTTTATTGATTTTATTCATAGGTGTAGCGCTCAAAACTCTTTCTAATAACTTATAGGTGCCCCCGAAATGGTGTGTGGATAAGATGGATTGTTGGGAGGCGTCAGTGGATGAGTGGTGCACAGGCAACTGGCGAGCCGTCCACGACAATGAGAAGGATCAGCATAGCCAAATGGTTGGTGTGCCACACCATCAAGGTAGCGCCAACTTACTTCAGTTCAGACGAAAATGGGTATGTGGTTTGCTTCATGATTCATGCAATTCATTCTTCATGCTAGCTTGAGCCCCTTACTAATACTTTGGTACTCTCTTTTAGGTGCATCACAATAAGATGGAGATGCCAGAGTTGTACGACCTTTATGGCATGGCATACCACCTCATACAAGAAGGCGAAGGCATTCTCTAAGTCTGACCTAGATGATCCACATAACTTCACCAATATCTCATGCCACCACAAGCTCGTGAAATACAGGGACACGATGAAGAAGAAGAAGAAGAAGAGAAGAAGAAGAGAAGGAGAAGGAGTTGGAGGAGAAGAAGGAGGGGGATAGGAGGAGGAGAAGAAGGAGAAGGAGGAGAAGACCTTCTCCTTCTTCTCATCCTCCTCCTCCTTCTCCTTCTTCTTCTCCTTCTTCTTGATTTCTTCTTCTTCTCCTCCTCCTCCTCTTTCTTCTCCTCTTTCATATTCTCCTTACCTTATTTTCCCCCAACAATGACATAATTATCCCATTTAGCTCCAAAATGACATAATAAGCTCAAAATGGCATAAGAACCTTAGTTAGCTCATGACTATTATATACTTAGCTTGTGTTTCCTCCAAAATGACATAATTAGCCTATCTATCTCCAAAAAGACATAATTAGATAATTTAGCTCCAAGAAGAGGAGAAGAGGAGAAGAAATAGGAAAAAGGAAAAGAAGGAAGAAGAAGAAGAAGAACAAGAAGAAGAGAAGATGAAGAGAAGGAGAAGGAGGAGGAGGAGAAGGAGGAGAAGAAGAAGGAGAAGACCTTCTCCTTCTTCTCCTTCTTCTCCTCCTTCTCCTCCTCCTCCTTCTTATTCTTCTTCTTCTTGATTTCTTCTTCTTCTTCTCCTCCTCCTCTTTCTTCTCCTCTTTCATATTCTCCTTACCTTATTTCCCCCAACAATGACATAATTAGCCCATTTAGCTCCAAAATGACATAATAAGCTCAAAATGGCATAAGAACCTTGGTTAGCTCATGAATATTATATACTTAGCTTGTTTTCCTCTAAAATGACATAATTAGCCCATTTAGCTCCAAAAATACATAATTAGATAATTTAGAGCCAATAAGAGGAGAAGAGGAGAAGAAATAGGAAAAATGAAAAGAAGGAAGAATAAGAAGAATAAGAAGAGAAGAAGAGGAGAAGGAGAATGAGGAGAAGGAGAAGAAGGAGGAGGAGAAGAAGGAGAAGGAGGAGAAGACCTTCTCCTTCTTGTCCTCCTTCTCCTCCTCCTCCTCCTTCTCCTTCTTCTTGATTTCTTCTTCTTCTTCTCCTCCTCCTCTTTCTTCTCCTCTTTCATATTCTCATTACCTTATTTTCCCCAACTATGACATAATTAGCCCATTTAGCTCCAAAATAACATAATAAGCTCAAAATGTCATAAGAACCTTGGTTAGCTCATGAATATTATATACTTAGATTGTTTTCCTCTAGAATGACATAATTCGCCCATTTAGCTCCAAAAATACATAATTAGATAATTTAGCTCCAAGAAGAGGAGAATAGGAGAAGAAATAGGAAAAATGAAAAGAAGGAAGAAGAAGAATAAGAAGAAGAGAAGAAGAAGAGAAGAAGAAGGAGGAGGAGGAGAAGAATGGGGGAGAGGAGGAGGAGGAGAAGGAGAAGGAGGAGAAGACCTTCTCCTTCTTCTCCTCCTTCTCCTTATTCTTCTCCTCCTCCTTCTTATTCTTGATTTCTTCTTATTCTTCTCCTCCTCCTATTTCTTATCCTCTTTCATATTCTCCTTACCTTATTTTCCCCCATCAATGACATAATTAGCCCTTTTAGCTCCAAAATGACATAATAAGCTCAAAATGGCATAAGAACCCTGGTTAGCTCATGAATATTATATACTTAGCTTGTTATCCTCTAAGATGACATAATTAGCTCGAAAACATCATATGTCGTTGTCATTCTTCTTCTGACTTTCTTATTCACATTTTTGCAGATTGGATGTACTACATGCATGGAACCTGGCATTCATGGAGTGATTTAGTTCTAGTTTTCATTTGAGTTGATGAACAATGTCGAACTATATGTATATGTATCTATGGATGAACAGTGTAAAACTTTGTATGTTCGTTCTTTCGATATATGGGATGTACATTGATGAACTTTATATGTATATCATATATGTGTTGTGAGCTATATATATGTGTTGTGAAATATATATCATATATGTGCTGTAAATTATATATATATGTGCTGTGAAGTAATATAAAACAAATAAAACAATTACTATATGGGCTCTTTGTCGTCTGCCAGCTGAAGGCAAAGGTCTTTGCCATCAGTTGGCAGATGGCAAAGGGGCCACGTGGCACCCAGCTGTGCACCCTGGGGGGAGCAGCAGCTGGCCCATATAGCCTCTTTGTCGTCTGTTGCCTTGGTAGGCTGACGGCAAAGAGAAGAGCCAGATGGGATAGTTATGGGCTGGCCCATATCAGCAGACAACAAAGAGAAGGGGGAAGCAGACGGCAAAGAGAAGGGGGGAAGTAGACGACAAAGAGAAGGGGGGGAAGCAGATGACAAAGCCTCTGTTGGCCCTAACGGAGGCTTTCCTGTCGGCTGTCGTCTCAAGAATTTTTACGACTACCCGGTGCCCGAGACTGACGACAAAGTCCTTTGCCGTCCGCTTCGGGAAGGCAGATGACAAAGAAGCTACTATGCCGTCGAAAGCTGACGTAGAAACTTTGCCGACAGGAGGCAGACGGCAAAGGTATTTGCCGTCTGTTATGGCAGATGGCAAAATGTCTGATTCCTATAGTGATGTGAATATGTGCCGAAGAGAGTCTCATTCATAATAGAGTATGAGAGGCAATATACTAGTCTTCATCGAGCCGACACAATCAAGAAAGGTGGTCCATCTTGAGGAGTACATGATCATCATCATCTAGCTCAAGTGAACTATGCGCAATGCTAAGGTTTGACCTTCATAGGTTTTTCTATTTTACTGATCTTATGGTGGTAGTTGGGAGACCGGGTTATAGGTTCGATAGTCGTACTATCAAGTGGGGCTCTCGAGTGAGTATCTTAATCGTATCATTTGTTGAGAGCTCAAACCATTGCATTCTTGGCATCATTATCTTTCTAGGTTCTTGTTTGGATTTTCTCTATGTGAGTTTTGGAGCTTATGGTCTTCATCATGATAAGCTCAAGCTCATCGAAAACGGACTTTTTATGCATCATCTTTGTATTTTCGATGTTGGAGATTTGTTGGATCCTGTTTGGGAAGTTCATTTTTCTTATACTATTGGCATTTATTCTCCATTTCTTGTTCTTAATATACTCATTCTATGTTGGATATCTTTTGTCGTCCTTTATCCAACAAGCTTGAGTTTTCTTGATTCGGAGTCCGTATGCACTAGTTATAGCTGTTTTAGTATTGGAGCATCCTTCTGTTTTGCATGGGCGGTTTTCACCTCTAAGTGGTAGTACTGCTCCCCGAGCGATAGTACATCTTATAAGAGGTAGTAGAGTGGTAGTAGAGCAATAGTACTACTTATAAGAGGCACTACCTGCCATCTACTTCAGCTCATATTTATGCTTTTAGAACTCGTCACGAATTTTGCAGTAGTAGAGAGTGGTAGTACCTCTCTAAGCGATAATACTTCTCCCCCGAGCGGTTGTACCTCTGAAGTAGTACTACCTCTCCCCCGAGAAGTACTACCTCTCTCGCAGAACTACCGCTCGTGTTTTTTTGTCTCTTTGGGCTATTTTGACCATGCTAAGAGGTAGTACTGCTTGAGCACTAGTTGTGGGAATAATAATTGGATTCGAGGCGGGGGTATTTAAGGGGGCCTTCTTCCCCAATGGTCCCTGTCTTTTGAGCTCGTGTCTTTCCCCCATTGTTGACCTTCTTCAAGCTTGCTTTGTATCAATCGTTCCAATGATTCTTGCTAGTTCTTGAGAGAAAAGAGAGAGATGATTTAGATCTATGTTTCCACAAATCACTTTTTCCTTTATGTGAGGGGAACCCCTTGGATCTAGATCTTGAAGTTCTTTGTGAGCTCCTTGTTCTTTCTATCATATTCCACCGAACCTTTTGTTGTTGTGGTGGTATTGGGGAGTGAGGAACTTGGCCACTTTGTGTGTTCGTGCCATCGCATTAGTTGCATCACTATGAGTTCCCCACAGTGATACGTGGAAGTGAAAAGTTGAGAAGCTTATTACTCTTGGATGCTTTGTACCCTAGAGCTTGTTTATCTTGGGTGCTTTGGCACCCTAGATGCTTGGTGGTGCCTCATAGCTCAATCATTGTGATGTAAAGCTCTGGCAAAGCATCGGGGTCACCAATTAGGTTGTGGAGATTCCCTCGAGCAATTTCTACGGGTTTGGTGACCACCCCTAAGGGTTGCCATTTGTATGGGTTCGGTGACTGCCCCAAGGGTTGCCACTTGTAAGGGCTGAGTGATTGCCCTCAAGGGTCCTTTAGTGGAATCATGGAATCTTTCATTGTGCGAGGTCGTGAGGAGATTATGGTGCCCCTAGTGGATTCTTGGGGATTGTGCCTCCACACTGTTCCAAACAGAGATTAGCATCCGCAAGGGTGTGAACTTTGGGATATATTGTTGTCTCCGCGTGCGTTGGTTATCTCTTACCCGAGCCCTTTATTTATGCACTTTACTTTGTGATAGCCATATTGTTTGTTGTTATATATCTCGCTATCACTTAGTTGTTTATCTTGCTTAGCATAAGTTGTTGGTGCACACAGGTGAGCCTAGTTGTTTTAGGTTTTGTGCGTGACTAATTGAACGCTAGTTTTATTCCGCATTTGTTCAATCCTAAACCATAATTATTTTAAAGTGCCTATTCACCCCCTCTAGGTGACATCCACATCCTTTCAATTGGTATAAGAGCTAGATCTCTCATTATTAGGCTTTACCACCTAGAGATTAAGGATGTCGACTAAGGGATTACGATTCTGTGATGCTCGTAGTTTTGAAGGCACAAATTTTTATGTTTGGGTAATTCGCATGCTTAATATCTATAGGGTCATGGGCACAAATTTAGAGTGAATTATAGATATGGGGTTTTCTCCTCCAAAGGATTCTCACAACCTAAATTTAGAGGATGAAAAAAACTCGTATCGCAATGCTCAAGCTTCTAATGTGATTTTTGATGCTTTGAGTAATGTAGTTATATGTCAACTCATGCCGTTCTGGGATGCTCATCAGTTGTGTACAAAGCTTCAAGATAAATATGATGTGTCCAAGATTTCTAGGGATGATTGTTCGCCTCCACCTACGGACGTGTTTTCTTCTCAACTTCATGTACTTCACCTACATGTGGATGACACAAGGTGATCATTATAATGATGTTAGTGGGCTTAATATTGATGATCCTTCATCACTCTATTATTTAAATACATCATCTTTGGACTTTAACACCTCGAGCACTCTAAATTTTTCACATGCTTGTGTGATAGTCCTTGCATATCATGTAGAAATTGCTTGAATAAATCTCATTATGATATGCTTGATATGCCTTGTTCTCATGATAAGAATGCATATTTTTCCTTGAGTGGTTGTGCTAATAATGTAGAGGAAACCCAACACTTCACGGAACAAGATGTGGTATTCAATGGTGGTTCAAAGGATACTACATCATCATCTATCGTTTCTCACTTTTGTATTATGGCCAAGGCTTCAATGGTATCTCCTACTTTGAACCACAATACTACTCATGATGATGATGTGATAATATCGAGGATGATCTTATTGATGAAGAGGATGATAATATTGCTTTTTTAACAATTAAGGATGAAATGGTTTTTAAATATCTTCATAAGAATAGAATTGCTCGTTCCAACTTCATGGAAATCATTCCTATTGCCATTGAGGGAAAGAAATACATTGATGTGTTGGAAGATCATCTAGAGGAGCATGCAGTCACCATTGAGAAAATGAAAGGTCATGAGAGTGAGTATGCAAAGGATATAGTGGATCTTTCTCAAGCTCTTGAGGAAGAACAAATCACAAGGAATCTCTTGAAGAGACTTTTTCTCTAGAATTATCTAGACTGAAGGAATCTCATTATAGAGCTCTTGTGGTGGTTAATGATTCTAGAAATAAAAATGATAATCTTGATGTTATAGATGCTAAACTCCTTAAGGACTTTGATCACCTCGAAAATTGTTCAAGGGTCATTAAGAGTTTGTTCATCGAACTCACCAAGTCTCATGCTCAACTTGAAGCTTCATATGCAAAAGAGCTAGCCAAGTTGCCTTATCCTCTTGTTGTTAATGAAGATGCTTGTGCTACTTACTCTATTTCTTGTGAAACATCCATATTAAAGGAGAATTTTGAGCTAAGGGCTCAACTTGAGTTGCAATCGAGCAATTATGGGGAATTGGAAGAAAGTCATGAAAAGCTCTCTAGTTCTCATGGTGTTTCACGGAGTCCGAGATTAAGGGGTCCTCGGGTCGCTTAATCACTTCCATGGGTCGGACTCTTGGGCTGTTCTATCATCATTGGTGATACTAAAATTCAAGATGGATTCTTCCAAAGACTTGGAGTGTAATCAAAGGCCACATAGTGATTGGCATATTCCTTCCTTGATATAACCGATCTTGTGTAATCCTAACACCCCTAGTATCTATATAAACCGAGAGGGCCCCAGTTCATAGAGGGAGACTAAGCTCATTCCTATTAGGGTTTAGACAATAACATTCGATCTCGAGGTAGATCAAATCTGTACTCTATGCAACCTCATCAATATAAAATGAGCAGGATGTAGGGTTTTACCTCCATCGAGAGGGCCCGAACTTGGGTAAACATTGTCTCCCTTGTATCTTGTTACCCATCGATCCAAGATCCACAATTCGGACACCCTACTTGAGATCAATCGGTTTTGACACCAACATTGGTGCTTTCATTGAGGGCTTCGTTGTGACATCAATAGAATGATCAATGGCTCGCTCGGTCATCAACGAAAACATTAACACCTTGGGGTATCTTCATTCTCGGCCAACTTTCTGATTTCGTCAGTATTGTCTCGCACATCAAGGAGGTTCATCACCAGATTGAAGAGTTCGCCCCAGGCCAGGGATTCAAGTTCAGCGACCGATGCCCAAGGCGATCTGATCCTCACCGGATCTCGGCTTTGGCCGAAGAGATCGAAAACCCCGAAGCCTTAACTTTGTGTCCTTCCCTAACCTAGAGTCCGAGATAGTGCATACCTGAGACTGGGCCTTGATCCCGGATCTAAACTTTGTGTTCGAAGGCCTAGGGGTAACCTCTCCCGAACGCACTCCATCTGCTGGCGCACGAGAGGTGAACTTTGCCAGAATTCAAAGGACTAGTCCGGCCAATCTCCCGTTGTCAAACGAGACACTCATCGGAACACGAACCCTGGATACTTCGGACGGCTCGACCCTAATCTATGATCCTTCCGGCCCTGAGTCTACGAGTAGGGAACTTTATTTCCCACCAGCGACCCACTTGATAGCCACTATCGAAGATCTAAATGGTCCATTAGACTTCTCCTCACAGGAAGCACTGAAATAGCGGTAACAAGTTGTTTGATAGTAAGATAATCGTAACAAGTAACGAGTAGCAATAGTAAAAATAAGTGCAGCAAGGTAGCCCAATCCTTTTGTGGAAAGTACAGGCCAGAATGGTTTCTTATAATAGTCAAAGCGTTATTGAGGGCACACGGGAATTTCATCTAGTCACTTTTGTCATGTCGGGTTAATTTGCGTTCGGTACTTTGATAATTTGATATGTGGGTGGACAGGTGGTTTGGTGCTGTCCTTACTTGAACAAGCCTCCCACTAATGATTAACCCTCCTGCAAGCATCCAGAACTACGAGACAAGTATTCAGAATAAATTCTATCCATAGCATTAAATATAGGGATCCATAGCAGCCCCTTACGGAATATCACATAAACTAGGGTTTAAGTTTCTGTCACTCTCGCAACCCATCATCTAATAACCGATCCACAATGCATTCCCTTAATCCCGAAGATGGTGAAGTGTTATGTAGTCGACGTTCACAAGATTCATATCATCAAAACATCGAATGAATATTAACTTCATGTAAGTACTTGCAACATGACTTCTCCCGTGGCCTCAAGAACAAAAGTAACTACTCACAAGTGATAAACATTCTCATAATCAAAGAGGTATAAAATAGCATATTGTATCTGAATATATGATCTTCCACCAAATAAACCACAAAGCATCAACTACAATATGTAATTAACACTACTAGTCACCTCCACGTACCAATCTGATGTTCCGGTACAAGATTTAGCATAAGTGATGAACTAGGGTTTTGAGAGGATTTGGTGTTGTTGAAGATGTTGATGAAGATTGGCTTGTCCAGGATGATAGGGTTGTTGATGATGGCTATGGCCTCGATTTCCCCCTCCAAGAGGGAAGTTCTTCGGTGGAATCGCTCTACCTGAGGGAAAAAGTGCTCCTGCCCAAGTTCCACCTCGATACGGCGGTGCTCCGTCCCTAAAGTACTCTCCCTATTTTTTTCCAAAATATGGTCGCCAGAAGTGGGCTGGGTGGCCCACTACCCACGAGGGCGCCAGGGGGGCTGGCATGCCCTGGTGCCTAGTGGCCACCTGGCAGCCCCCCTCTAGTACTTATTTCTTCCAGTATTTTTTATTTATTCCATAAAAATTCTCCGTGAAGTTTCAGCCTATTTGGAGATGTGCATAATAGGTATCTCTAACATAGTTCTTTCAGGTCCAGAATTCCATCTGTCGGCATTCTCCCTCTTGGTGTAAACCTTGCATATTACGAGAGAAAAGGCATTAGAATTACTCCATAAAGTGGTATAATGCATAAAAACACTATAAATAACAGTAACAAAACATGATGCAAAATGGACATATCAACTCCCCCAAGTTTAGTCCTCGCTTATCCTCAAGTGAAAGCCGATAACAAAAATCACGACCACATGCTTTCAGAGAGAGGTGTCGATGAAAACAAAATACGGACATAGAAGCATCATGCTCAATAGTATAACAACAAATAAACTTTGTAAAATCTTCACCACAACATTTTCATCATATAACTTCCATTATAGAAACTTCTCATAAACAAATAACAATTCGTCACAACATGGAATTATGAAGCATCAACTCTATTGGAAACTAAGAAAATATGGTTTAAGTCAAGTTTGCAACACAATTCATCACATTTTTAGGAAGGGTCGCATATTAGAGCTTTTAAGCAAGTCTATATACACAACCATCATTTAGTATTCTATGATTGCTAACACTCACCGCATAGATATGAGCAAAAGGTTTCAACCAGACACATATAAATATAGGGGCTTAAAGTGTTGCCTCCCAACGTATTCACCTGAAGGGTGATGTCAACAATGATAACTCATGACCACCCACATTCAACTGGATGTAAGTGTCTAGATATTTCCCCACCACATGATGCTTCAAAAGAGAAAATAAAAAGGAGTAGAGAAGAATACTTTGACTCTTGCATACAAGTAAATAAATAAAAGTAAAAGACAGGCCCTGCGTAGAGGGAATCAGAGGTTGTCATGCGCTTTTTGGTTGTATTCCAAATCCCTTAGTGGAAAGGAACGTTATGTTATATTGCCCCTTCTGATAGCACCCTTTATTATGCATTTTATCACTTTTATTATCGCCATCACAAGTTCGTACAATGCTTAATTTCCCTTACACTAAATGATCAAACACGTTTAGAAGAAATTTGTATTTCCTTGTGCACCGATGACAACTTACTTGAAGGATCTTAATCAATCCATAGGTAGGTATGGCGGACTCTTAAAACATGGATTTGGGGTTAAGGTTTTGGATGCACAAGTAGTATCTCTACTTAGTGCAGAGTTTTGGCTAGCAAAGATATTGGGCAAGCACCACAAGTTATAGAATCTATAACAATACAACTTCTATGTGAATGTGAACAAACATAAATCATTAAGTTGTCTTCCTTGTCCAATGTCAATAGTTTTGGCATACTATAATTAATGGGGGCTCACGATCATAAAAGATGTCAAGGATAATGTATTTGCATGTACATCTTTGCTTCCCCTATTAATTATTTCATGTGTTGCATCACCGACCAATGCTTTGTTTGTCAACCTTCAAGATATTTTACCACTTATACTTTTCCTTATGTGATGCCACTACTTATTATATGATTAGCATATGATCTTTTTCATTATCTTCCTTTATTTTGATTGCAACAAGAAGGTGAAGAAGCAAAGACTCAAACTAAACTTTATTATATAACTCTCACTCGATTACATATATAGATAGATCATGAAACTAGCACTCAGAAGAAAATGATCGAACTAAACTTTTATTTGACTAAATCAAAAAATAACTAAAGATCGAACTAAGATGGATAAAGGTAATAAGAGTGATAGTGATACAAGGCAAGGGGAGTGACCATACTCGTGTACTCAAGTCCACTTCTTTGGTGAGGAAGATGAAGGTGGTGGTGGTGTAGATGATGAGGTAGAAGCACAATGTAGCATCAAGAGGTTCTCTAGTCGTCGAATAGTGCTCCCAGCCCAGTGATGTGCTCCTTTAACAAAATATTTTCACGAGTAAGATACTTATTCTGAAGATGAGCCATTACGAAGACTCTAAAGGCTTCGATTTCAGTAGGGGTGAGATGCTCATAGTAGGGTTGAAGCTAATCTTCTTCCTCCTCTTCTTTTGCCGGCATGGCTTGCCCCTGTTTCCGAGCTTGACCCCCTTGACTTCCTGACCCTTGTTCTCCTTGGTGGCTTCTACTGGTTCCTAATTCTTTAGTTTCATCTTCATCAGCCAAGGATCTTATTCTACGTGGTTGGAGGAGGGAGAATACATGATGCCTGACTTCATAGATCTGACAAAAAGACAACATGAAACAAGAAAAATGAGTTCTCCATGGTACTAGAATCAAATCATCGTGGGATATATATAAAGAATTTTTATACAGTGAAATATTTTTCCAACAAGAAAATGGAGCCAGGAAGGTGCCCGAGGGGCCCACTACCACCACGGCCGCTAGGTGGGGCTGGCTCACCCTGGTGCCTAGTGGGCACCTAGGTTGCCTTCCCGTGTGTTTATCAATTTCCTAATTTTTGTCATATTCCAAAACTAATAGAAATGTTTTTGCGTATTTTTCGGAGTCCGTTTACTTACTATGTCACATACCTCTTCCTTTTAAGGGTTCTTGAGTGTTTTGGAAGGTCTCCTTTATGTATTCCTTTGGTGTCATGGTTTGAATAATATTTGTTTCGACATTAATACGTGTACCTGATAAATAGTGCTTTATTATTTTCCCATTGAGCACCTTCGGGTTAGTGCCTTCGGGATTATTGATCTTAATAGCTCTAGACGGATAAACTTCTTCGATGTTATATGGTCCTATCCATTTGGAGAGAAATTTTCCTGTAAAAAAAATCTAAGACGAGAATTGTACAATATAATATATTCACCAACCTTGAATTCTCGCTTTTGGATTCTTTTGTCATGCCATCTTTTAATGTTTTCTTTGAATATTTTGGCATTTTGATAATCTTGGGTTCTCCATTCATCTAATGAGCTAATATCAAATAACCTCTTTTCACTAGCAAGTTTGAAATCATAGTTAAGTTATTTAATTGCTCGATAAGATTTACATTTTAACTCAAGAGGTAAATGACATCCTTTTCCATAAACCATTTTCTAAGGAGACATACCCATAGGATTTTTATAAGTTGTACTGTAGGCCCACAATGCATCATCTAGTTTCTAAGACCAATTCCTTCGGGACCTATTGACAGTCTTTTGCAATATGAATTGTATTTCTCTATTGGTTATTTCTACTTCACCACCGGATTGAGGATGATATGGAGATGCAATTCTATGGTTAACATCATATCTAACAATCACCTTACGAAAAGCACCATGAATTAAATGTGAACCACCGCCAGTCATTAAGTATCCAGGGACTCCAAAACATGGGAAAATAAGTTCTTTAACATTTTAATAAAGGTGTTCTGATTAGCACTACTGGTTGGTATAACTTCTACCCACTTAATGACATAATCAACAACAACGAAAATATGTGTATAGCCATTAGAGGAAGGAAAAGGTCCCATATAATCAAATCCCCAAACGTCAAATGGTTCAATAACAATTGAATAATTCATAGGCATTTCTTGATGTCTAGTAATATTACCCATTCTTTGACATTCATCACAAGGGAGGACAAACTTACGAGCATCTTTGAAAAGAGTAGGCTAATAAAATCCATACTGTAATACCTTGTGTGCAATTCTATCTCCCGCATGGTGTCCTTCATAAGCCTCGGAGTGACACTTCCAAAGGATTTGTTCCTGTTCATGCTCAGGTATAGAACGTCTACTAATATCATCTACTCCCTCTTTATAAAGATGTGGGTCATAGCAAAAATAATGTCTTAAATCAATGAATAATTTTGTCTTTTGCTGATAGGTGAAACTAGGTGGTATGTATTTAGCAACAATGTAATTAGCCTAGTCAGCAAACCAGAGTGTGTTATGAGAAACATTGACCACAACTAGTTGTTCATCAGGGAAGCTATCATCGATAGGTAGTACGTCATGAAGGATATTTTCTAACCTAGACAAGTTATCAGCTACAGGGTTTCTCAACTCCTTTCTTATCAATGATATGCCAATCAAATTCTTGTAGCAAAAGAACCCACCTAATAAGTCTAGTTTTAGCATCTTTCTTTTCCTTAAGATATTCAATAGTAGCATAATCAATGTGAACAATTACTTTAGAATCAACAATGTAAGATCTGAATTTATCACAAGCAAATACAACTGCTAAGAATTCTTTTTCAGTAGTAGCATAATTTATATGGGCATTGTCTAGAGTTTTACTATCATAATGGATACCATTTAATTTATTATCAACTCATTGTCCTACAAAAACACCAACAACATAATCACTAGCATCACACATAGTTTCAAAAGGCAAGTTCCAATCAGGTGGTTGCACAATAGGTGCAGAAGTTAAGGCTTTCATAAGTGTTTCAGAGGCTTCTATACAATCATCATAAAAAACGAAAGGAACATCCTTCTGTAATAATATGGTAAGAGGTCTAAAAAATTTAGAGAAGTCTTTAATAAACCTCCTATAGAAGCCAACATGACTAAGGAAACGACGGATACCTTTATTATCTTTAGGACATGGCATCTTCTCAATTGCATCAACTTTAGCCTTATCCACCTCAATACCTCGTTCGCAAAATTTATGACCCAAGACAATACCTTCATTTACCATAAAGTGGGACTTCTCCCAATTCAACACAAGGTTAGTTTGCTCACATCTCTACAAAAATCGATCAAGGTTGCTTAAGCAATCATCAAAATAAGTTCCACAAACGAAAAAATCATCCATGAAAACCTCAACATTCGTTTCACAAAAGTCAGAGAATATAGTTGTCATACATCTTTGAAAGGTAGCAGGTGCATTGCATAATCCAAAAGGCATACGTCTATAAGCATAGGTTCACAAAGGACAAGTAAATGTGAGTTTCTCTTGATCAGGTTGTGACACATGTATTTGAGAAAAACCAGAATAACCATCTACAAAGCAAAAACGTGTGTGCTTTGATAATCTTTCTAGAATTTGGTCTATGAAAGGTAAAGGATAATGATATTTTCTATTAGCTTTGTTTATTTTTCTAAAATCAATTACCATTCTATAGCCAGTCACAATTCTTTGTGGAATGATTTCATTCTTTTATCATTAGGAACAACAGTAATACCTCCTTCCCTGGGAACACAATGAACAGAACTTACCCATCTACTATCATCTAGGGTATAAATTATACCTGCTTCCAAAAGCTTTAATATTTCGTTTCTTACCACTTCTTTCATTTTGGGATTGAGTCTTCATTAGTGATAAATAACGGGGTTAGCATCTGGTTCCATATTAATCTTGTGCTAACAGAGAGTGGGACTAATGCCCTTAAGATCATCAAGAGTATACCCAATAGCAGAGTGGTTCTTCCTTAAAGTTTTTAACAATCTTTTTTCTTCATGCTCTGTAAGTTTAGCACTGATAATAACAGGATATATCTTCTTTTCATCAAGATAAGCATATTTCAAAGTGTCAGGTAATTGCTTTAATTCAAACACAAGATCACTCTTGGGTGGAGGAGGACCACCTAGAGTTTCAATAGGCAAGTTGTGTTTAAGGATAGGTTGTTGTTCAAAGAAAATTTTATCAATTTCATTTCTTTCACGCATATGCATATCATTTTCATGGTCTAGCAAATATTATTCTAATGGATCAGTGGGAGGAATGGCAATAGAAGCAAGACCAATTATTTCATATTTACTAGGAAATTCTTTATCACAGGGCTGCTTACTGAAGTTGGAGACATTAAACTCATGAGACATACCACCAAAATTAACACTTATAGTTTCCTTTTTTGCAATCTATTTGAGCATTGAGAGTGTTCAAGAAGGGTCTACCAAATATTATGGGGCAAAAATGATCTTGTGGTGAGGCAAGTACTAGAAAATTAGTGGGTATTTTACTTTTCCACACAAGACTTCAACATCTCCAACAATGCCAAGTGGTGTGATGGTGTCTTCTATTAGCATGTTCAATAGTAACATCTACGTCATCTATTTCAGCGGGAGCTATCTCATGCATAATTTCTTGACATAAGGTAAAAGGAATAGCACTAACACTAACACCAGTTTCACATAAACCATGATAGCAATCATCTCATATTTTGACTGAGACGACATGCATGCCAACAACGAGTTTATTTTTATCTTTAGAATCACGTTTGGAAATTCTAGCAGCTTCATCAGAGAAATAAATAACATGCACATCCATATTATCGACCAAGAGATCTTTAACCATAGCAATACTAGGTTCTACCTTGATTTGATCATAGGGTTTGGTTGTTCTAACATAACTTTTGTTAACCACGGTTGAAGCTCTAGCATGTTCCTTTATCCTAACACGGAAAGGTGGTTTCTCAATACAAGAAGTAGACACAACTGGGTCAACATTGTGAACGATAGTTCATCCTCAATTCTAATTTGTTCTTCAACTTTTTGTTTAACAAGTGGATGATATTTAAACCATTTCTATTTAGGGAGATCAACATGAGTAGCAAAGGTTTCACAAAATGAGGCAACTATCTCAGAGTCAAGTCCATATTTAGTGCTAAAATCATTGAAAGCATCGGTATTCATAAGAGATTCAACACAATCAAACTTGACTTCTATACCTCACTCTTTACCTTCATCGAGTTCCCAATCTTCAGAGTTGCATTTAATTCTTTGCAAAAGAATCCACACGAATTCAATAGTCTTCTCCTTAAAAGAACCGGAACAACAATTATCGAGCATGTTTGATCATTACAAGAAATCCGAGCATAAAAATTCTGAATAATAATTTCTCTCGGGAGCTCATGATTGGGGCATGAATATAACATTGACTTAAGCTTGCGCCAAGATAGAGAGATATTTTATCCTTCATGAAGCCAAAAATTATAGATAAAATTTCGATCATGATGAATAAGATGCATATGATAATTTTTCTGGTGAAACTCCAATTGCAATCGATTCCAGTTCCAAGATCGAGTATCATCACATAGCCTATACCATGTCAATGACCCCCCACAAAAATAATGGGAAAACGTTCTTCTTTACTTCATCTCCGGGTAAACCTACAAGCTTGAATAATCCGCAAACATCATCCACATAGATTAGGTGTATATCGGGATGTTTTGTTCCATGTCATGCATAAGGGTTAGCTAAGTTTCTCTATCATAACCGAAAGAATTTCATAATAAATATTTTCAGTAGATTACGTAGGTTGAGGAACAACTCTTGGTGTTTCCGGTCAAGGTGAAGATACGCCAACCAATCCCCTCAAAGGATTACTTTCCATAGTGACAAGTGACAGTAAATTTCAGCACGTAATATAAATTTTCCCTTACCAAATTCCGCTTGCCAAAGGCGCTTCACTCCCAGAACGGTGTCAGGAGTCTTGATGACCCACAAGTATAGGGGATCAATCGTAGTCCTTTCAATAAGTAAGAGTGTCGAACCCAACGAGGAGCAAAATGAAATAATAAGCGGTTTTCAGCAAGGTAATTTTTGCAAGCATTAAAATAGCGGTAACAAGTTGTTTGACATCAAGATAATTGTAACAAGTAACGAGTAGCAATAGTACAAAAAGTGCAGCAAGGTAGCCCAATCCTTTTGTGGCAAGGACATGACAGAATGGTTTCTTATAACAAGCAAACCGTTCTTGAGGGCACACGGGAATTTCTCTAGTCACCTTCGTCATGTCGGGTTAATTCGCGTTTCGTACTTTGATAACTAGATATGTGGGTGGACCGGTGCTTGTGTGTTGTCCTTACTTGAACAAGCCTCCCACTTATGATTAACCCTCCTGCAAGCATCCGCAACTACGAGAAAAGTATTAAGGATATATTCTAGCATTAAACATAGGGATCCAAATCAGTCCCTTACGGAATACCGCATAAACTAGGGTTTAAGTTTCTATCATTCTCACAACCCATCATCTAATAACTACTCCACAAAGTATTTCCTTAGGCCCAAAGATGGTGAAGTGTTATGTAGTTGACATTCACATAGCACCACTAAGGGAATCACAACATTCATATCATCAAAATATCGAACGAATATTAACTTCAATTGACTACTGGCAACATGACTTCTCCCGTGGCCTCAAGAACAAAAGTAACTACTCACAAGTGATAAACATGCTCATGATCTTAGAGGTATTAAATAGCATATTGGAACTAAACATATGATCTTCCACCAAATAAACCACAAAGTATCAAGAACATGATGTAATCAACACTACTAGTCACCCCCAGGTACCAATTTGATGTTCCGATAAAGGATTGGATAAGAGATGAACTAGGGTTTTGAGGAGATGGTGTTGTTGAAGATGTTGATGATGATTGGCCTCCCCAAGATGATAGGGTTCTTTATTATCATGATGGCCTCGATTTCCCCCTTCGGGAGAGAAGTTCCCCGACGAAATCGCCCTGCCGGAGGGAAAAAGTGCTCCTGCCCAAGTTCCGCCTCGAGGCGGCGGCGCTCCGTCCTGAAAGTACTCTCCCTATTTTTTCCAGGTAAGACATGAATATATATATATATACCGCAAGATGGTTACCAGAAGTGGGTTGGGTGGCCCACTACCCACCAGGGCACGCTAGGGGGGCTCGTGCGCCCTGGTGCTTGGTGGCTACATGGCAGCCCCCCTCTGGTACTTCTTTATTCCAGTATTGATTATTTATTCCATAAAAAATCTCCGTGAAGTTTTAGGCCATTTGGAGATGTGCAGAATAGGTATCTCTGTCGTAGCTTTTTCAGGTCCAAAATTCCATTTGCCGGCATTCTCCCTCTTGGTGTAAACCTTGCATATTATGAGATAAAATGCATTAGAATTACTCCATAAAGTTGTATATTTCATAAAAACACTATAAACAACAGTAGCAAAACATGATGCAAAATGGACGTATCAGTGGACACTCCCAAAGACGATGGCGTCACACGGAAGAGCGATGAGGACACACTGGTCATAAGCAGTGGTGACTAACCCGTCATGCACCGTCGCGAGTGCAAAAAGATTAAATCTCGTAAGGGCAAGGAAAGTAACGCGGGAACCGGAATAACCCCATCCTTGGTGATACGAAAAGCCCCATCAAACCCGCACACTTTGAAAACAACTCCAATGATCTACCGAATCACCTGGAGTTGGACGACCGTGAGGATCTCGATGATTCTGAAGACATCAACTACCTCCCTCCGGTCGAAGAGGAGGAGATCTTGGGAGACAAGGATTAGATCGTCCCCGAAGACCCGCTGGATCAAGAGATATTCAAGCGACAACTCATAGGCACTGCTCAGAGTCTCAAGTTAAAAGAGAGGAAAATTAAAGCCGAACAAGACTCTATCGTTGAAAGATGGACTAAATTCCTAGCCTTCGAAAATGGATACGACCAGGAACGACGGGGCGAAAATAAAAGCTACCCACATCAACAGTTGCAGCCAGAGTTTGAGGACGAGGCCTTGGAGCCTGCACTGCCCCGATTCGCACAAGACAACCAATGAGACCGCCCCCTCAAGGACGGGACATGATAGTTGGAGAGCCCGGAGACTGCCCCGAAAACCCTCGCAGAAGAAGAGAACCGGCTCAGCCCGGAGACACATTTGACATGCGACACAATATTAATGCTATAACAGGACAATCAAGATCTATTTACGGATCCAGGGGTTATACTCCCGCTAGACGGGATGGGTACCAAGCTCGGCTTGATAAGAATGATCGAGTTAGAGAACAATAGCGGGGCAAGATTTCATCCGACCTCTAGCATGATACAGCTCAGATAAGGGCCACTGCTCACCCAATGTGCTTCACAAATGAGGTGATGCAGCATCAGTTCCCCGAAGGGTTTAAACCCGTAAATATAGAGCAGTATGGTGGGACAACAAACCCGACCGTATGGATTGAGTATTTCCTCCTCCACATTCAGATGACTCGTGAGACGACCTCCATGCCATCAAGTACCTACCCTTAAAGCTCAATGGGCTAGTCATGATTAGTTGAACAACCTCACCAAAAACTCCATTGGGAGATGGGAAGAGCTCGAAGATGGTTTTAAAGACAACTTTCAAGGCACTTATGTCCAACCGCCTAGGTCCGATGACTTGAGACAACTCATTCAACAAGACGATGAATCATCTCGGCAATTTTGGAATTGATTCCTCACTAAGTAAAAACAAATTGTTGATTGTTCGAACACCGATGCATTAGGTTTTTTCTGAAACAATATAGGAGATGAATGGTTAACCCAGATGCTCAGACATGAGAGATCAAGGACAATGGCCTCCCTTACCTCGCTCATGACCCTCTTTTGTGAGGGGGGTATACTTGGCTAGCCCGTCGGAACAACCCTCCTACAAACCCTGACACTTCTATAGTCCGGGATGACAATGGAAAGCCAGGACGCAACAAGAACCCGCGTCAACACATCAACGGTGTAGCCGATGATATGGTAGTTGATGCCAGATTCAGCAACTCCAGGTGCGGACCAAGGAAAAAACCTTCTAAAGGAAATCGGGATGGGCCGACCATGTTGGACAAAATACTTAACATGCCGTGCCAGATCCATGGCACCCAAAACAAGCCCACTACTCACACCAACCGTAACTGTTGGGTGATCAATCAAGAAAGCGAGAAAAAATATTGCTAAGGACCAGGCCAAGATCCCCCATACCAAGGACGATGAGGAACCTCGTCGACCGAAACGTGGGGGCCAAAAACAATTTCCCCCTAAAGTGGAAATCGTGAACATGATCTATGTCACGCACATACCCAAAGAGGAGAGCAAATGGGTACTTAGGGATGTATACACCATAGAGCGAGTAGCCCCGAAGTAAAACCCATGGTCGGCATGTCTGGTCACTTATGAACGTACTGATCACCCAACCAATATTATGCATGGGGGTTCAACGACCTTGGTACTCGACCCCATCATTGATGGGTATCATGTCACACAAGTCTCCGTGGGGCGTATACCGTTCAAAACAAGGTGTTTTATCTGGAGGACTTCCCAGGGCCCTTGCAAGGCAGGCCCCGCAAGCAACAACCCCTTGCGCGAGCTTCTCGCGCGGTGAAGGCGAGCCCCTGAGTGTCGTGCCTCAAGAGCCATTGTAGCAACAACGGTTGGGGCACGCTCGGGTGCTGGGCCTTAGCAACACGAAGCGTCAGGATGACCTTGGAGGGGGCGCAAGCTTAACAAAGAGTACCAAGGATAAGCTTGTTTTTGACCCAAAATAGCATTCGATTTGAAGCATGAAGGACATAACCCCATTTTTTTCATGCCCCACGGGGCCAACATGTTGCATTACAGGAAATAAAAGACAACACAAAAGAAGAAGGGTCGGGTTCCCATAGCGCCACTCCCATGGGCTCCAACACTAGCGTCATCTGCGCCTAGTTAGAGTCCTCCTCTTTGACTTGGGGTCCCGTGGAGCCATCGGAGTCGCCGTCACCATCACTCCCCTTGGAGGAAGAGCTGCTGCTACCATCGGCGCTAGAAGGGCCATTGTTCCCGCTATGTCACCTTCCATACAGCAGTCCATGCGACCGCCGGCATTTCCAAGGACCTTGACGAAGAGCGTGGCAGCCCCATCAAACTTGAAATAGAGGATGTGCCCTTCATACAAGCCGTGAGCAAGGGAGAATGACTTCCACCAATGCTTCAAGAAAATAAAGCCGAGGGAGTTGAAATCCGTCACAACCCAAGAAGGCCCATTACAACAACCGTCTAGCTAGAGCCATAGGCCCAGGGGCGCGTGTTCCTCCATCTGCTCCGTGTAAGAGCTTGGTATCCCGAGCCAGGTGCAAGGTCCGTCCTCCATCCTCATGATGAACTCGCGGGCTACGTCGGCAAAATGACTTTGTGACCTGGGTGGGCGGGTACCTGCGCCATACCTCTAGCCCCGTCTGCAACCGCCTCACCACTATGCCCGTTTCCGTGAGCTAAGCCCATCCCGCAACTTCTCGAGCTAGCGTGAGCCGCTGTTGTGGAGCGACCACGCCCCCTAAGAGGCGCCTCGAGCACGGCGGCAGACACACAGGGGTGACCTCTTCCCCTCGTCAGCTGCGACACGCCGGCTCCCTCCATCACTACCTTCCCCTTCTCGGCGGTAGAGGATACCTTCACTGGTGCCATCACTGCTATGAAAAAAAGCAAGAACGAAGAACAAGGGCAAGGAAGTTGGGTTAAGAGACTGTAACAGCCCAAGTGCAACTCTTGACATCTTTGTAATATATTCCATGTGCGACCTTCCATGTATGCCATCATGTGGTTTGAATTAATAAAGTTTTGCTTCATGACATTCCTTTGTTGCATCATGTCATCATGTCATCATTCGTAAGTTTGCATCATGCTTGTGTGAAGTGGTGTGTTGTGGTGTGTGTGGTGTTGATGTGCTTGCATGAGATTTCTTTCTTGTCAGCTCCATCTTCCTTTTATTCAAATTCTATGACTTGTGATGATATTCCTTGCTCTAATCCACCCACATAAATGTTCCAACTTTGTCTAAAATTCCGCAGGGTGTCTTAAAATAGTACTTGGCCATGTCTGTTATTTTTTTCCTTTTGTAGCTTTTCCAAACAGCCTCAATAGTAATTAAATAGGTGGTCTATTTATTTTTTCTAAAAATTCCCAAACCATTTTTTAATTAGTGCATGATTTGGGGAGTTCAAATATATTTTTGTTCCATCCAAAAACCTCTCTCTCTTTTCTCTCCGGAATTGTAAGTAGCTCTTTTAAAATTTAAAGAAAAATCATTTTAGTTTTCCTGTGAGAGAAAGCCTCGTGGACGTCCTCCCTCTCCCACGCAACGGCCCAGCTAGATGCAGGAGCAACCTAGCGTGTGCAGCGAGCCCAGCGCCCCTCTCGTGTGGGTCATTCCTGGCCTCTGTACGACAGAGATCCAGGGAGGCCACGTTGACTCCTTCGTTGATTAGACCACCGACAGCACCCCTTAGCCCCTATCAAGCGCATCCCCCGAGCTAGCCCTAAACCTAAACCTGCCATTCCATCCCTCTCCTCATATTGCTGCCTCTCACGTAAGCCACCGCGCGCACCCTGATGCCCTGCCTGCCATGACCCGGGCGAGCAACAGCTCGAGCTCGGGCTAGCCGCCTCGCTCCCCATTCGACCTCTTTTGTCGCTCTAGATCAAAGCCCCGGTCTCCCAACTATCGACTTCGAGCACGCGCGTGGCACTAGAGTGCCAACCCCCCTCTCCCGTGTGGTCTTACTCCTCTTCATCTCGGTAAGGAGCTCACCGGAGATGCTTCATTGTCACCATCCTGAAGCCCCTCTCACAGTGACTACGTGTCCTAGGTAGGGAGGTACGACCCCTCCTTCCATTGCCACTCACACGCTCGTCGTTAGCCGTGTGTACGTGTAGATCCGCGCGTTCCATGATCGTGCTCTCGCAGCTCCAACAAAGTTTGCGTTTCTTTCTTCTTTTGCTTCTGTTGCTTCCGCGTTTGTCCTGCTCCCTGCTGTGCCTAGCCGCGCCTCGTAGCCGCACTACCGTAGCACGCGCCTCGCCTCGCCCGCAGAGCACCCACAGCTGCAACGTCTCGCCATGGATCTACGTGTCCCCGTAGCTCGCCCTTGCGTCTCTGCAGCCCCTGGAATGGATCCCCCCTCGATGGTCACCATATCCGGCGATTGTCATCGTAGTCGCCTTTGTCTCTGTGGAGCAGAGTTAGCAACCAGTACCTCGGCTGGTTCATAAGAGGCCGAACGCCCTATGGTTCAGAAGCCACACCATAGCATAGTGGTTCAGCCGCCGCCTCCTGCGAGAGAGGTCTGAGTCCCCCGAGCCCCCCATGTTGTTGTTTTCGTTGGGATTTAGGTGTGTGTATGACAGTGGGTCCAAGGTCCCACATGTCACAATCTCAGGGCCCTGGTGAGTATGCCAAGTGCCCCCTTGTTTTGTTTTATTTTCGTTTTGTTTTGTTGTTTAATCACTGTTTTGCTTTATTTCCTTTAGGGTAAGTTCCAGATTAGGTTATGTCCTTTTCTGTCAATGCCAATTATGGAAATGCCTAATTTTGCATGTACTACGTTATAAGTAGTTCTTGCAATTTTCGATTGGGATTTGTGTGAGTTTTTCCTAAAGGAACATATGGGTACGATATATGATTTTGGGGTAGAAAAATCCCAGGAATCCATTAGTGTCATTAGTTTTGGCATTTGTGAAACTTTGTGAAAATGTTATTTTGTGATATGATGCTATTTTGTGAATTGCATATCAATTAATCCTTGCATATTTTGGAAAACTTATCAACATGAAAGTGGTAGTGTTTTGAGGGTACTAGGCCCTCGTAATTTCCTTGCCATGAAAGGTTTGTGTATTTGTGGGTTTCTTTCTTTGAACATGTCGTCCAAACAATTATGTTCTATGACGTGTTGAAATATGACTAAGTCTGAAAACTGTTTCAAGTTGCTATGTTGCGAGGATGATTGCCATGATCATACAAGTTCTTTGTGCCAGTACTTTGGCGTAATTTAAAGAGCATGTTACCCTCTGCAACTTGGTGCCATTGCTTTGGAAAATAGGTTTTGCATATTAGCTATTCTTCCTGTCAAAGATGCCATGTTGTTGTAAATTGCTATGAATTCTCTTTGTGAAAGTTTGGCTAAGTCTGAGAATCTGCTATTACCTTCATGCCATGTTTAGAGCATTCTACCATGAATTCTATGTTGTTTCAGCTCATATTTAGCGAGAGTGATTTGTAGTAGGGGTTGCCCTCTATAACACTATCAAGTTTCATGCCATGAAGGTTGCTGTAGAGTAGAGTTTTATTGCTATCAACATGCCATCATGTTAAAAACTGCAAGTCTAAACTGAGATGTTCACTAAATCCTAATTTGTGATATTTCTTGCCATGTTGGGAGCTTGATTCCAAGTAATCCATGAACATATCCATGTTGCTATTAGCTAGGGATTATTATAATCTTTGATAGCTTCATATTCATGTCTTGGTTGAACTTGTTGGGTGGCTGTAGCTTCTAGTTTTCACATGAACAAAGTGGTATGTTGTTGTTTGTGGATAGATTGGTAGTAGAATTGTTTTGTCTTTTGTGTGAGCTATGCTTCTTTGTTTTGCATATATTTAGGTCTATTTCACCTAGAATTTTGTGCCCAATCCAGTGGCATACTTGGAATGCCAAGAAATTGCCCATAACTTCTCTCAAGTATTGTTTAGTCATCCTTGCCTTTCGTAGCTTGTTTTGTGAGTTCTGAGAGATTCGTAGCTCGCTTTGTGACGTTCCGTATATGCTTTTGCACCGTTTTATCATGATGCATACATTTTTGCCATGTTGATGAATGCCTAAATAAATAATCTTGAGGTTATTTACAGAGTGGTAACCACTTAATAAATGCATGAGAAAGATGACTAGTTTAGCGTTGCCATGCTCCTTTCATGCCATACTCATGCATCATGTTGTTTGAAGTATTGTACCCTGTTGTGTGTTCATTGGATGTGTATTTTATTTTGGGTAACATCAGGTGCTGAGAACGAGTGCGAGGATCCCGTTGAGTACGTTCCTAAAGAGCAAGAGTTGTACCCCTCAGAAAAAGTACCAGGCAAGATGACCATGACCTTGATATCGTTTCCAATTTTGTCGTGCTTAGAAGACTCGTTTCCTTCGCTATTTATTTCTTCCTACAACTTGAATATCAAGCTTCCAAACATTTCCCTGAAAAGCCTCTAACCCCTCCACATCCTAGCAAACATTGACTGGCTAAGTAGCGCTTGCTCAACCATGTTATAGCATTACTAGTTGCAGGTGCAGGCTGATCCATGTGTTAACATGGACATTTCGAATGTCATCTTATTTACGATATTAATTTAATGCACCTATATACTTGGTAGAAGGCGGAAGGCGTGGCCTTTTGCTCGATGTTTTGTTCCACTTTTGCCGCCCTAGTTTCGGTTACCGGTGTTATGTTCCATATTGAGCGCTCCTAACACGCTTGGGGTTGTTATGGGGACCCCCTTTACTATTTGTTGTGAGATAAGATTCTTCTGGAAAGGCCTAACATTTGTACTAGATTTGCTAAACAACTAATGAAAATGGATAGGGAATACCTTCGCCGTGGACAATTAATCAACCCCCCGGCGAGTGCTCGTGATGAGTGCTGGTCCAAACAGAGCCACTAACGGGGCCACCTGAGGCAACTTGTGGGATTTCTATTCGGCCACCGTACGTAGTGCTCATCTGATTGTGCCCTAAGACAGAGATACATGCGGCTCCTATTGGGATTTTGCCTGTCGAGCGGTCTTGTTGGAATTGTTTTACTCTTAATGAATGTCTTGTGCACTTGGATATCGGTGATACTTCGGGCTATATCGAGGTTGAGGTTTTCTCTCTTGGGAAGCTTGTGATAGTTTGTGATGGACTAGTTGGAGCACCCCTGCTGGGTTAATATCTTTTGGAAAGCCATGCCCGCGGTTATGTGTCTACTTGGAAACTTTGTTTAACATCCGGTTATGGAAAACTTGAAGTAAACATTAATTAAAATATGCCAATTGTGTGCGTAACCGTGAGTGTTTCTTTTGCGAGCCTCTTCTCCGACTAAGGGCATAGTGGGGTTATGGCTGATGTAAGTAGGTGTTTAGGATCACTTAGTGATCTTTATTTTAGCTCACGACTGTTATGCGTAGACCACTCCACTTTACATTATGCTCTCGTAACACCATATGCTTAGTGCTACTGCAACCTCACCACTTAACCTTACCTCACCCGATAACTTGATTAGTCCCGATATCATGGTCACAAGATTACCGAGTCCCTGTGGCCCACAGATTACTACAAGCCAATAGGTCCAGGTACCACAGATCCAGAGACGTTTGGCACTTCGCCACTTTAGTGGAAATTCTACGAAGCTAGTGGGCACACGTAGGTGACGTACCCCAATGATTAGAGGACCTTGGCCGTCTCCCAGGCTAGTAGGATAAGCTCGTTGTATTTTATTGTTTGTTTTCGTACGTAGTCGAACCATTTCTTCTGAATGATTGAAATGAATGTTGTGTGGCTGGTAACTTAGCTTATGGCGAGTGTAAGCCAATTCATATACTCATCTCTTCACACATGTATTTGCAATGATTTATGTACTTGCGAAACGCCGAGATGTGCCTCTATCCATATTAAGGCCTCGTCCCCAAATATGTATAGTGCCGCATCATGGGTGTTACAAGTTGGTAATTAGAGGCATACGACCATAGGATCCTTTGATTAATCGAACTTGGCCGAGCCGACTCTAAGGAACAACTATTTTGAGTCCTAGTTATATCGGAGAGTAGGATTCCTTTTTCTCCTCTTCCCCGCTCTGGTGAGGTTCATGGCTTTGGAATTTTAATTCTACTCCTCTTCTCACACAAATGTTTTTTAGGATCATGCGGGTATTTTGGAATCTATATGATGACGATGTGACGGAGTTCTGACTTGGTGCCTCTCGTCTGACTTTATTTCTTCCGAGTAGTTGAGCTGCAGGGGATTCTTGAGCACATAGTTATCATTCAGCTTCCTTAGTATCTGAGGACACGGGCATCGAAATGCATATATACTTTACTTGGTGGCAAATAGTTCCATGATTTTACCACATTACTCGTGGAGAAAGCACGAATGATCTACCAGGTTTAGTATTGTTGTGTTTTCGAAGGTCTGAGGTACATGAATTTGTGGAAGTTCTCGGATGTGTGTTGATAGTTGCGGGAAAGGTGTAGCTAATTACACTGAGTAGGTTCCCAGAGCCGCAACTGGATAGCATAACCAAGAAATATTCTTGAAGTTATTAGGTGGGAATTCCATTAGTCACCTAGGAAATTCTTTCATCATATGTATGTTGGGGTATACATTTGTTCGAAGAAATTCTAGCTCAAACTTGACAATTGCAAGTGCCTTCCGAATCATATGATGTCATCACTAGTTTTGTGGAAGTGTTCGTACTAATTCTAGTTAGAGTGAAAAAAGCTAAGACTTTATGTTGCAATATTTCAAGCCTGTGACTCAGCTTGTCAGCTACATCTTTCAGCTGTGGTCTAATGTTCTTGTCCATCTCCAGGATGGCTCTAGTAAGTCGCAAGAATCCGGGTCGTGATGGAGAGCAGGCAGACCCTCCGCGACCCCCTCCTCCTCCTCAAGAGGCGGGGCAAGCTTTGATGGCTGCGACCAATGCCAACACTCAGATGCTGCTTCAAATGATGCAAGAAAGGAACCAAGGCCAGCAAGGGAATTTCAACAACCAGTAGCAATTTGCTTCTCTCAATCAATTCCTAGAAAATCAGCCCATGTCCTTCACCTATTGCGACTAGTCGTTTGATGCAGATTATTGGCCATGTGACATGAATAAGCATTTTGAGTGCAGCAATGTCAGGCCTCGGGACTATGTCAAATTTGCTACTTTCCAGCTGAAGGTTCACGCAGTGGAATGGTGGCAGCAGCTCAAGGATTCCAGAGGTGGCCGTTTGATCATATGGGATAACTTTTGCCGTGATTTAAGAGCTCATCATATTCCGGCAAGCTTTGTTGAGGGCATGCGTGACAAGTTTAGGTTTCTGAAGCAAGGAAGCTAGTGTGTTTATCAATATAACATCGACTTCCAGAATCTTTCCCGCTATGCCAAGCAGGATGTTCGAGATGAGAAGAGCAAGACCTATCAGTTCCGAGGTGGTCTCAAGGAAGATTTGTAGCTTTGTCTTGCTCTGCATGACCCACCTGAGTTTGATCAGTTCTATAACTTGGCTCTCAGGGCTGAGTCAGCTTTGCTCAGGGTCGAGAATTCAAGGAAGCACTTTAGGGACTCTCGTTCTTCTTCATCCCCATCTCAGATTGTTCCAAAGCAGCAGGAGTTCTGGGTTCGTCCTCCGCCTCGTCGGCCTAAGCAGTTCAAGCAGAATGGTGGTCGTGGATCTTCCCACCCACCTAACCCAGGTTTCCAGTAGAAGTCTCAGCCACCTAAGTCAGGAGCTCCTCAAGCTCAATTCAGTTTGCTGTGAGAGGTGATTTGTCACAAGTGTGGTTAGAAGGGCCACTATTCCAAAAACTGCACCAACTAGTGGCGTCTTCTGCCTCCTCCTCCAATCAAGCCCCGAGGAAATGAAATGGTGAACCTTAATCCCAATGAAGCAAGAGTGAACATGGTCAATGCAGCTGAAGCAGAGGAGTCCTGAGATGTGATTACGGGTAATCTCTTGGTTAATTCTTTTTCCTGCAAAGGTTTTATTTGACACTGATGCATCACATTCATTCATTTCAAGGCATTTTATTGCTAAGCATGATTTGGAAACAGAGGATACTCTTAAGCCTTTAGAAATAATTTCTCTGGGTATGCAAATGACTTCAAATGTTTTTGTTTCACATGGTTCTATCAAGATGGGCAATTATACTTTTCTAGGTCCTCCAGTTGTGCTTGGCAATTCCAATATTGATCTTATTCTTGGAATGGATTTTCTAACGACGAACAAGGCTTTTATAGGTTATGAAGAGAAATAAGTCAAATATACTCATCCATCAGAAGACGTGATCATTTTCGCTGCTCTCGATGACACAATTCCTCTGTTTTGTCTCAATGAGAAGTGTGGAGTCTCATGCATTTCTCAAGTGCTTGTTGTTTGTGATTATGAAGGTGTCTTTCCATAAGAATTGCGAGGAATGCGTCCTCATCAGCCAGTAGAGTTTGCGATTGAACTCGATCATGGAACTGAACCAGTTTGCAAGCATCCTTATAAACTTGGTCCCGATGTGGGGACCCTGACTTGTAAGTTGTGATCACCGAATGCATGTGTACAGTGATCCAAGAGTTCAATGCTCACAGAACACCATTGTTGAGGAAATCATTAACTAGTAGCTGCTCAATTGGCTCGCGAGTAAGAGATTAATTGCTAATCGCCAAGGTAATCCACCATTTAATGGATTAATCGGTCAATTTATTATTTATCGGCTACTAGGTGACCCTACGAGTAGAGATTAATCGGCAAGTTAAATTTTTAATCGGATGAATTCTTGAATAGGGTTGAACACATAGAAGTTGAATAACAAGAGTCTTACATCCACACATACTGTCTAATACAAATAAGGACCATTAAGGCCAATCCATTACATAGATAGGGCCTCGTAGGCCGACGCACCGAACACAACTAACAACGTATAACTTGGTTGAAAGCGTGAACCCATGCCATCTGCCTTAACCTACACGCATTCTAACAGGGAAGTGTCTTAGTTCGCAGGTTCATCACCGACGAACTCTTCTCCGAACTCCCTCTCTTCCATGCCTAGCCAATTAATTAACTAGTGGCAAGCTAATGAGTACTTTGAATGTACTTGCACACAACCCATGATATGTAACAAGGCAATAATGAAGTATGACATAACGCTAGTATGCTATTTTGCAGAAAGAAGAATTTCCCCTAGTGCAATAGCAAGATCAAGTTCTCATGTGGCATGCGTCATAAGGTAACAGTACTGAGTGAACAAGTTACAAATATCAATATCAACTAATGGTTGAACGACCCATGTTCACCCGCCATGCCAAGTCATCTCACTTAGCTCATTACTCGTACTACCACCATCCCCCCACACACTTGGTTTTTGCAAAAACTCCTCGACGTAGTTAAACACCACCACCCAAGTGTCATTGACCGTGAACACGGCAATTTGAATAGTTTTACACTCTGCACAGGTTGCACACTTTACCCACAAGATTCGAGAAACTTACGTGTCAGCACACGACTCGTGGTGTTTATCATACCCGAGGTAAGTTCCTGAATGTCACCTTTCCCATGACAGTAGTTGCAAGGAGTCCACTCGTTGGTGGTAGTCCCTCATGATGTACATCACACGTATCATCCGCGAGGGCACGCAACGGTGTGCCCGGTGTCTGTGAAAACAGCCATGGTCGCCCTTCCTTGGCACGAACCTGTCTCGAGAGTGACCACGTCATTCCCGCCACTAGTAATGCATGCTCTCTACTAGCACCGACCATATATAGTAATCAACAAAGCCCCCGTCCCATAGGCGGTATTGTGGTCGTACATGTAGGGTTGGGACTATCGTCAAATCTTAAATCTAATTCGGTTTTTAGAAACTTATCACACAATTGGCCTCTATATACCAATCCCACATCAAGTGGTTATCTAGTTCCACCCATCCCCCTCGGGCATTAGTGGCACCCGACGGGGTTTTCTTAAAACATCTGAAATCACCTCATTTTTCCGTCTCCATGCATGTACCCAATCCATGCGTAGCACTACTAGTAACCTAACTACTTCCCACCCGCACAACCCTCATAGAAAGGTAGGGTCATGGCCAAGTGCAAGCATCAACGAGGAGTTATCGGATGGAATCCACCAAGGTGGTCACCAATTTAACATGATTCGATGCATCAGAATGAAGTGCTATTTTTCGTGCATAAAAGTAGTTTCTTAGACATGGTCAAAGGGCTTCTTTCCTTTCTCAAATAAGTCTCTGGGGTCTTCAAGGTCTTTTGGTCGAAGCCCCTCGTCAGCAACTTAATCTATTGCCGCAATATAAATGGGCAAAAATAAGCACCCAACCAAAACATGGAAAATATCATACTCAAAAAAATGTCACACCTTTTTTATAAACTACTAGGATGAGTGTAGGTTCTGTAAAAATCATTGGGTTATTTATTTGGACTGTAAAAAGTTGCAGAACCTACTTTAAGAAAATGTTAAAAGGCCTAAAACAGGGTTTTAAACTGATACAATGCATGCAAGCTTTGCAAAAATTGCAAAAGTGGCACCCTAAAATACTACATAACATTACAAGATTTGTGGTGGAAGAATATTTTAATTTGGATAAATATTCAATCATGTGGAATTTTACAAAACAAAATTTAAAAGGAAAAGGAAAATGGGCAACAACTCGTGGGCCACGAGCTGGTGGCCAAATCGTCCCTGCTAACAAACCAGCCTAAGCGGACCAGGCGCACGCACCCGCGAAGGTTTAAACCCGACAGGTGGGGCCCAGCCGTCAGTGGCACCGAGGGGAGGCGAGGGAAAGGTGAGGATGACACGTGGCCCCCGCTTGTCATCTTCAACCTCGGGATAGATAGGGCGACAAGCTCATCAGCGACAACAGAGGGCACGACGAGTGTAGCTAGGTGTGGAAATGGGTCCACTGGCGAGCCCCCGTTCGACTAGTTGTGGAGTGAGGAACCAAGGGGCACAGAGTCGCCAGTGACGAGGTCCCGAAGTAGAGGAGCTTCGGGTGGGTGGTCATTGGGGCTAAATCCTGCAGCAAAACAACAAGGGAGAGAGGGCAAAACATCAAGAAGTTGATGCGGTCCCTTTGGAAAAGCAAAGAGCGTCGGAGCGTCCTTGTACCTAGGGATTGTCAAAATCCCGATACGGCAGATTCGGAGCTTGATCTCGACCTTGGGGGCTCCTAGCGATGAATGGGTGGCTCAGGAGTGCGATTAGGTGCATCAGGAGGTCGGAGGGAGGGATAGGGAGGCTCGGGGTGGCGTTATATAGAGGGGTCACGGTTCATTTGAAGATTGTGCGCCGGCGAGACCATGGAGATATCTATGGGAGGAGATAGGGCTTGGGAACGCGTTTGCGGTCTTTGTGGACGCGGTGTGGGTTTGGAACAAGTCCGAGGAGGAGCGGGAGCTGGCGCCTGGTTTGCTGCGGTGGAGGGCGCCATCTGATGAATCGGGCGTCGGGGGCACACATCGCAAGGGATGAGAAGGGAGACTGGAGAGGCACGACGTGGCACAGGACTCCTACCGTTTATAGGGCCGCGGGGGATAGTCGAAGGGGTCCAAAGTTGGCCGGGTTTGGCCTCACAACACGCAGGTCCGCACTGTAGCGCGCCCAAACCGCAATTTTTGCATGCCACGGCATGCGGGCGCGCTCTAGCGCGCTCCACCTTGTCCTCTAGTGTCTGGGGGATTTGGCTATGCTCCTGGGATGCTTTGGAGCCGTGGGGAAGACTGTGGTCAAAGGGAGAAAGGTAGAAAGCTCCTGCCAGGGTTGACCACAGGGGGTAATTGGGGTTTTGTCTCTAACTCCACGGTGGAACCAGAGTTGGATCTTGCTACTGCATGTGAAGAGTGGCATTGTGGGCTTGTGGTAAAAATTTGAAGTGAAGGAGAATAGTGTAAGGGGTGAAAGTAGCATTTTTACCAATTCACCAGAAGGTGATTGATGCTAGTTTGAGCAAGATAACCCTCACCACTTGCTGTGGTATTTAACAGGATTGAATTATGAGCAAAATTAATAGGATTCACCAAGTTTGATCTCATTTGAGCAAAGTTGACAATGTAGACATGAAAAACCCTAGAAATGGACAGAATCAGATTTCTATGGACCAAGGTGATCAAATCAACTCCCACAAATGCACAATTTGGTGTGGCATCCTTATTTGGGGGCTGGATCACTCCTGTAAAGTTTGATATCAATTGGGTAAACTTGGCAATGTAAAGTTGCTCAAATTTGGTTCTGGACATGGAATGTTTTGGGATTATTAGGTGGATCAAGTCAACCTGGATTGAAGTGAAACTTTGCAGGATCGCCACATTTATCATGTGTGGCTTGCTAGAATTTTCATGGGATTTATTGAGAATATTTCCTTTGGCAATATTTCAAAAGCTTGGAATAGGCAGAAAGGGTTTTGAGGGGCTTTGTCCAATATTCCATGTGTTGAAACTCTTATGTATGGAAAATATATGTCCGGTGAGTTTCCCTAAATTTTCGCAAATATTTTGGAAGCAAGAAAATAATTTTTCCCTATGAATTACAATTTTTGACCTCAGAAAAAGGTATTTAAATAAAATAGGTAAATAACTTCAAAAATATATTTTGAGGTTTTGGGAAGTCTTTTGAATAATAGGATTCAAATAAAATCTTTGCTACAAAACACCCCTCCTAATTTAGGGACTTGCAGTGCAAATCCCAATCAGGGGTTTTGGAGAAATTGAAATGATTAAAAGCCTTTTGTTAAGATAGTAATTTGTAAAAAATGGTTTTCTGGTCCTACTCACATGGCATGATCATTGGGGAAGGGCTTGGGGTCAAGGAGGTACGTTTTAGAGAGGAGAACAACTATAGTGATTCAAAAACTCAAACAGTCACACAAGAAAGTGGCAACGGAATCAATCATCACGACATGCAGAAGTTTTATTTGCTTCCAAATTTCCATAAAATCAACATGTGGAAAAAGTGGTACAAACACAGGGTGTGACAAACCTATCCCTCTTACAAGAATCTCGTCCCCGAGATTCCTAGGCTAGGAGCTAAAAAGAGAAGGAAACTCAGATATGATGTAGTATTCACACTCCCATGTTGTTTCTACTTCAGTGTGGTTGCTCCACTAGACCTCGAAGTACTTGATGGTGCGGCTTATGGTGCAACATTCGGCTTCGTCCAGGATGCGGATAGGCCTCTCACGATAAGTGAGGTCTAGATGAAGATCGATGGTTCGGTAATCGACATCCTTGTAGAGCTCGGGGTGGTTGGGAACATGGATGCATTTCCGGAGTTGGGACACGTTGAAAACGTTGTGCACATCCAAAAGTTTGGATGGTAGTTCCACCTGGTAGGAAACTTCTCCCCATCTTGCGGTGAACTTGAAGGGGCCAATGTACCTTGGTGCAAGTTTCCCCTTGACGTGGAAGCGCTTTGTTCCCTTGAGAGGCGTGACTCGGAGATAGACGTAGTCCTCAACATGGAAACTCGTGTCTCCGTGATGGGAATTGGCATAGCTTTTGTCTTGATTTGGTGGCCTCTAGGCGTTCCCTGACGAGTTGAACTTTCTCTTCTGCATGATGGAGGACATCTGGTTGGAAGACTAGCCCTTCTCCGGTTTCCGACCAGTTGAGGGGAGTGCGGCACTTCGACCATACAACACCTCAAATGGTGCCATCTGGAGGCTGGACTAATAGCTGTTTTTGTAGGAGAACTCGGCAAAGAGCAAACAATCTTCCCACTTGGCTCCACATGCCAAGACACAGGCACATAGCATGTTCTCGAGTATTTGATTTACTCATTTTGTCTGCCTGCCGATCTGAGGGTGAAAAGAGGTGCTGAAGGATAGATTGGTTCCCAAAGTTTTGCAAAACTTCTTCCAAAACCCCGAGTAGAACTGGGTGCCACGATCTGACACAATCTCCTTAGGAACTCCATGGAGTCTCATGATGCGATTGATGCAGAGGTTGGCTAGTTCTCTCCCACCATAGGTGGTACTGACCGGAATGAAGTGGGCTACCTTGGTCAGGTGGTCAATAATGAGCCAAATGCAATCATGTCCTTTGCTTGATCTGGGCAGACCAGTGATGAAGTACATCCCCACTTTGCCCCACTTCCATTCAGGCATTTGGAGAGGTTGTAGTAGTCCAGCGGGAAGAAGATGCTCAACCTTGACCCTCTAGCATACGTCGCATATAGCGACATAAGAGGCTATCTCTCTCTTCATGACATGCCACCATAACCTTGCCTTTAGGTCTTAGTACATCCTTGTTCCTCCAGGGTGAATGGAATATGGAGTGTCGTGTGCTTCTTTGTTGGTACGCAATTGCGATCCCGAAACCATACGACTCGTTGTTCATCCAAGGGGAATCCTAGGGCCTTGCCATCCTTGATCTTCTTCATGATACCTTCGATGCTCTCGTGCCCCTTCTGAGTTTCCTTGATATCGTCCATCATTGTAGGCTTAACCTTGAGGTTGGCCAGGAATCCTAGTATGACTAGATCCAAGACGAAACTCTCAAGCTCTTCATACAACATGGTAGCCTTTCCTTGATCATAACATTCAAGGAACAAGCCTTTCTGCTCAAGGCATCAACTACCACATTGTCCTTTCCGTGGTGGTATTGAATACTGAGGTCATAGTATTTGATCAACTCCAACCACCTTCGTTGCCTCATGTTCAATTCCTCTTGGGTGAAAATATACTTCAAACTCTTGTGGTATGTGTATATCTCACATTGCTTCCCTAGAAGGTAATGTCTCCATGTCTTCAAAGCATGAACAACTACTGCCAGCTCAAGATCATGAGTGGCGTAGTTCTCTTCCTGAGGACATAGCTATCGAGATAGATATGCCACAACTCTGCCCTATTGCATCAGGACACCACCAAGCCTGGTCCTTGATGCATCACAGTATATCACAAACTCCTTGTGAGTATCAGGGGTGGCTAGAATTGGGGCTGTTGTCAACCCCTTCTAGAGCTCTCCGATACTTTCCTCACAGTTTGGCATCCATTTGAACTTCTTGCCCTTCAAGAGTTGACTCATCGGTCGGGCGATGCTTGAGAATCCTTCGACAAACTTGCGGTAGTATCCGCGAATCCGAGGAAGCTTGTGACTTCCTCACGTTGATCGGCTATTTCCACTACATCACAACTTCAATCTTGGCACGGCCAACTTACAATCAATCTGCTTTCAACACATGGCCCAAAAACCCAACTACATAAAGATGGTGATCATGAAGCTTTTCTAGTACCTTGCTCAAGTGTTGCTCATGCTCTTCTTCAGACTTGGAGAAGACGAGTATGTCGTCGATTAAGACAACAACAAACTTTTATAGATAATCCATGAAGACTTAGTTCATGAGGTATAGGCTGGGGAATTGGTTAACCCAAATGACATGACTGTGTACTCATACATGTCATATCTAGTAACGAATGTCGTCTTCGGATATCCTCGGGTCTATTCATCAGTTGTGCATATCCAGACCTGAGATCGATCTTGGAGAACACCTTGTCATCATTTAGATTATAAAACATGTCTTCAATCTTGGGGAGAAGATAGTTGTTCTTGATTGTGACTTCATTGAGAGAATGGTAATCAACACAGAGCAAGGTTGTTTCTTCCTTCTTTGTCACAAATATAACAGGCGATCCCCAAGGAGAGGCACTAGGATTCTTATAGATGGGACCTGCTCCAAACATTAGCGCAATATTGAACTCAATGTCCCGATCAGGTGGCATCCCGGGCAATTCGTCAGGAAACACATTTGGGTATTCACATACCAGAGACACTAGATCCATCCCTACTCCCGAAAGGCAATTAACTTGAGGGGCTCGATTGGAGGTAGGGTTGGGAACGTACTTGACCTCGACTCCTTGACTATTGGTCATAGTAATAGCCCTCTTGGCACAGTCCAACAAGCCTTGATGCTTGGTGTTGGTGTCAAAACTGGCAGACCTCATGTAGGGGTCCTAAACTATGGACCTTGGATCGATGGGTTGGAGGAGACAAAGGGGACAATGTTTTACCCAGGTTCGGGCCCTCTTGAGGAGGTAAAACCCTACGTCCTGCTCGATTATATTGATGGGGTATGAGGATTATAGAGTTGATCTGCCTCAAGATCGTATGAGCTAAACCCTAGATGAATCAACTTGTCCCTGCGGATGAAAACCCCCTGGTTTATATAGAGACCAGGGTCCTTAGGGTTACACACAACCGACCTGAGCCAGGGGTAAACATGCCAATCTAGCCTACACAAGTAGGATAACACGCTAGCCTTTGGAGCTTTCCTCCTTGTTCAGGAGATCATCATGCAGTCTGGTCTTCAATAATGTGACCCATTAGGTCAGCCCATGAACAATAGTCCGACCACCCGAGGACACCTTAATCCCGGACTCCCTCAGTAGCCCCTGAACCAGCATCCAATCTGATGTAAATAGTCTCCGGCAAATCCAGAATAATCAGCTTGCGAGGCGAGTTCCCCTCATGTTCGGCTGGTTTCAAACTTCATACTTCAGCAATATCATGCCTTTAAAATAGGGACTGGTTGATTAGAAGGCCAAAAGGCCCGAGTGTGAACATTCCTTCAATTTACAACCTTTCTAACGGAAGTTGCAATAATCAGTTATGACAAAAACTTGATTTGCGGTTTGAGACCGCTTTCTCTCACGGACGTCTTGTCAGTCATGGAGATCGTGCCCCACATTTAAGGGGATATAGGTAATGGATTGGATAATCCCATGTGTGTTCACCGGCGTGGTTGTTTCGGGAAGTGGTCGGGCCCGTGATGCAACAAACGGGAACCCTTAGCCCGACGCTCCCCATAAAAGGGGAAATGATCCACAAAGAAGCCACAGGCATTCCAGACTCGACCTCCCCCCATCCTAGCTTCCTAGAGATCACATCCGATTCGCTTTCTGTCCATCCCCCTCTGCCCCAATCCCAGCCATGGCCGGATCAGGTCCCCATGGATAGTGAGAGATCTCGTGCATCTCCGACAAGGACATCTGGGAGCTGAAGGAGGTCGGCTATCTCTCGTAGGATATCATTCACCGCATGCGCGAGGAAGGTCAGCTGGTGCCTACTGCAAGGTCGGGTGAAAGAGTGGTGTTTGTTCCCCCACTTCATACGGGGACTTGGTTTCCAAACTCCACCCATTCATGAGGGGTCTAATGTTCTACTATGGCATTGATTTTCTTGATCTTCCCCAAAACTACTTCATGCACATTCCCTCTTTTATCATGATGTGCGAGGCCTTCGTGAGGGTTCACCCGCACTCCGGGTTATGGCTTAAGACCTTCAATGTCAGGCCAAAATCAGTCAGCGGATAACATGCTGACTGCGGGGAGCTCCCCGAGTTGAATGGTCGGAGGGCACTCTCATCGACACCATCAAAGCATGGAAAAAGTTATGGTTCTACATCTCCGAGCTTTGGGAGGCGGGTTGGCTGGCTCTCGCCGAGTTTAGGTACGGACCCCTATGAGGCTAACTTCATGGGTGAAAAGGGGCCTCGATTGGGGGTCATCTTCAGAGGTGGACACGCTGCAGAAGCGCGTCAAGGAGATGGTGAAGAAGAACGTCAAGCTAACCACGTAATTCAAGTTATGCTCCATCGCCGCATTCTTCCCTGCCAGCGTAGGGACATCCCAATGTGGTCCTAAAAGCTCGACGATCCAGCCGTGGTGAAACAGTTCTTGCACATCACCCTTGAGAAGTTGTGGAAGGTGTTATTCAAACCTCAACAGGAGTGGACAACTGAGGAAGAAGACATCGGCTTAGACGCCGCTAACCCTGCTTTGGAGGTGTGACCAAGCCTCTTGTTATTAAAGATTTTTTTACTTTATCAGAGATCTTATCTTCTTCCCCCATCGTCTCTGCAGGGCTGGCTAGAAAAGGCAAATAAACTAGAGGGCCTAGCCCCCTTGCCCGAGGAACCCATATCACAATTGTTTTCCGTGATCCTGGTGGTGGCACCGTACACAGCGCCGGATAGAAAGGAGAAGAAGAAGAACGAGACATGTGGGGGTCCCCATTCAACAGGTCCCCTGGATACTAAGTCCGACGAGACCCATGCTCCCTCCTCCTTCATGGAGGAGGAGGAAGAGGATGGAGAGGAACAGGATTCCCTCCAAACGAGGAAAAGGTCAGCGCCAGAGGACGCCAAGGAGGGATTGCCTCCTGATGCCCCGAGGAAACCTTGCTGAGGCAAGGTAGTCCAGCCCGACGATAGACCGGATTCCGAGGAGGACTCTTGGACCTTTAAGAGGGTTCCGCAAAGGACCCCTAGGATCAAGCCCCCGTCCCAAAGGTACGGAATCCGACTTGTATTTAATAACTTACGGCGAGCTTTCTTTGTTAACCATATATGCTATTTTTTTCGACGCACCCCTGTCCAAGACATCTTGACGGATCAAGTTTCGAGGGCTTCACTATCAGCCGAACTATGAGAGATATGTAAGGCATCCCGCACTACTATTCCCCCGTCGGATGAGGCTATGGAGGTGATGTACCGCCAAGCCCCTCCAAACATGGGGGGGGCAAGGTGGTGATGGCCAAAGTAGATCCTTCGGCCGTCGGAGATCGGGAGGTTCCAACCAAGATTCATGCCTCGGTCACCGAAGAATAAGAGGTCCCAGGCGAGGTTCATGCCTTGGTCACCGGGACCCAAGAAGTCGGTCCCATCTTAACGAGGGGAGAAGGGGACTTGGGCTTGTCCAGACTTAGTGGGGATATTGCTCAAAGGAGTTCTCCTCCTCCGCCGTCTTCACCATTGCCTTCGACGCCGCCTGTGTCAAGATAAGCTATAGCGGAATGGCCCACAAGGATGGCGGAGGCCCTACCTGGCGCGTCCATCGCTGATGAACATGGCACCCTTATGCATGTGATTCTCAAAAGCATTCGGTCCATCGATAGTGGACCGTAGGGAGCCTTCAGTACTTTGCTGACGGACTTTGAGGTAAAATAATTAGAGATTATTTTTATTTATAAGGTTTTCATATGCCTTATAGGTATGATAGCCCCCCGAGCCATTGGTGAGTTGAAAAACTTGCCCGTGGCTCGAGATAATGCTATCCCAGACACTAATGGCGCACCACCTCGTGCGCCATTACTATCGCGGATACTAATGGCGCACCACCTGGTGCGCCACTAGTGTGCAATTTGGTGCGCCACTACTATGAATATTAGGATATTTTTTTCTTTTCTGATATTTGTACAGGTTACAAAATACATTATAGTACAGAATATAAACAACACAACATATAAACGACAGATTTGTCGAATACAATAGAAGATTAGTTTCCGAATACAATTCATCATATAAGTCTCCAAATTCAAAATAAAGAACAAAGTTAGAACATTATAAGTCTCAAGACCGCGAGTAGCGAGTTTGTCTTTACATTACATGTCGATATCTAAACTACCATCACATAGAAGAGGGTTGCGGTCACGATGAGCATCATCACGATGAAACTGATCTTCATCTGGTTCCTCCTCCGCTCCCTCTCTCCTGCTAGATAGCGCGCGTATCTTGCTTCCGCCTCCGCCCTAGTGGTGTACCCTTTGTAACTGTTACCGCCGAAATGGTGTACCTGTCTCCGACACTCCTCCCTGTCGTCGTAGACTCCGGGAACCTCACCTTTGTACACGACATACGACAGCATCTCTATGCACTAGACAAACAAAACATTAGTAGCAATTCACAGATAATATATAAGCAATATATAAGTACGCAACAAAAGGATCGGAAGAGAAAAGCAACACATTAATAGCACGATTCATGGTCCTACTAATAAATAGCATCGACTACACATATAAGTTGAACGACTGTCCAAACTAAAGAGACATACAAGTTCATTAAAGTTTAATTACAACATAGCATCAGTACTTTCGACTCGACTCAGGGATCGGAGCGTGGATGAAGGCGCTGTCTTTCGTGATGGTCATGAATGTGCGGTCATTGTTAGCCTGCATTTGTAGCGTTGTGTCAATTTCACTGTTAGACGGTTGACAGTTTAGGTAGAACTGCCCCGATCTAGCAAGGACATCTTGATAGATGATTTCCGCCAACTCCGACTAGATGAGAAAGAATTCTTGTCTGATGTCCTCATCCTGGATTGCCGACAAGCATGCGGCCCATTCTTTGAGATCATTTGGTAGCATACGGTGATGCTAGTCCCGTACGATCGCCCGCATGTGATGGAGGGCGTAGTAGGCATCCTTCTGACTGCCAGGTGGTTGCTTGACGCAGGGGAACGTCGTTATGTGGGTGAACACGTGCTTGCCATACCTAAGAATTAGCCTCCTGAAGGTGCCTCCAGATTTGGCGTAGCTAGGGAGGACATCATCAAAAACTTTCTTGATATTTGTGTAGTCTTTCTTCCAGTGACGGTCCGAGTCAAAATACGTGGTCATGGAATATTTCGGGCTTAAGAGGATGAGTGTGCAATGTGTGTCACTGCACAAAACACGGAATGTTAGAAAAAAAAGAACGATCGAAATCTAAGAAATCATATGTTACGGGGCGATGAGGGGATGACTTACTCAGAAAAGTAAGGCACGAGGAAGTTATCCTTATCTGCGTTCGCTAGAATGACGCCTTCGAGGTATGAACTTGCGACTTGCCGGTCCCCAGCGTCGTCCAAGAGCTTGGCACGCATGTAGAAGGGGTCGACTATCACGATGTCCGGGGTCTTGTCTCTAATGATCCACATCTCCATACTGAGTGAAAATAGCCGAATGAAGGTGTAGTGCAGCGGATAAAGGTTAAGCATAGCGAAGATGTCATCAAACCACATGACGATCATACGCCTGATGGTGCTATCGACGAAGCCCTTGCCCTATGGCACCTTGGCCACGAAAACCGGGTATGTCACATCATTCTCGGAGAGACGCTGCTTCTCCATATAAAGAACAGTGTCATGCAGACTCCGCATAGCACCGGTTGCAGCATTGAGTTGATTAGTCGGTAGCATCGGCCTACCTGCCACATGCACCCTCCTCTCAATATCCTTAGATATTGGTGGCCCGTCCTGAGCACGGATCGTACTCGGTGCCGTCTGGCTCGCACCCTTGTTGTTTTTTCTTTTCCGTCCCTTCTTCTTCTGCTACTGTAATGGGATCGAGTTCTGCTCAGAGACCACCTTCTTGAGTGTGTTGGGGGTGATAATATTTCGCACCTTGGCTATTTGAGTCTCGGTGAAGGCGGCAGCTGGAGACGTCTCCTAAGAACTGAACAGACGATGCTTGTTGAAATTGGGTTTCTCCGCGGTACCAGCTAGATCGCCATCGTCTTTTGCAGGGTTGGATTCTTGAGAAGGAGGCCCGAACAATTCTTCACCGTACCCATGTTCGTTGGTGTACTTATCGACACTGGAAATTGTATCGTCGTCGTCGTCCGGATCCTGTGCCATATGCATGTTTGGATCAGCTGACGGCGGTAGTATTGCGGCGGTCTTGCCATGGCTTGGTGCCGGCACGACTGGCGGTGTTGTCCGTGGGGTGGTGTCCCCCGCCCCAAACGAATCTGGCTCTTTGGCCAAAGCATGGACCAGTTTAAGCAGGCGCTGAGGGTCATCACATCATCTTCGTCGGCCCCAGCGGGTCGATACGGAGGTAACAAGTCGTCGCAGCCCCGCAGCACCCGAACCAGTTGAACCCTATACACGGTGGGTGGCATCGCATTACCGTGGAACACGCGGTTGCCCGGCTCAACGATTTTAGACTTGGCGACATCGAGCAACTCACCCTCCACGAAGTGCAGGAGAGTGCATGGAACGTTGGCGGCGCCCTGCAAAAACATGTAGGGCGTCAGGGATGCCTAGTCAAAAAGGCTTAGTTACCGTGATGGCGTCCAGCTCGGCTAATGTCGAGGCACCGCCAACGGCGGGCGTGCAAGTGACGGAGGGGCCGATTGATGCCGAGGTGCCGGCCGGTGTATTCTTCCCACAAACGGGTGCATTAAGCTCCAAGACCGGCGTCTACGCCGGAGGCACCTGCAATGCCGCCTCCGCCGGAGACACCGATGCCGGCGCATTGTGCGAGTTGCTGCCCATGAAGCTGGGAATCTGGGGCGGCCCCTGTTGGCCGCCCGCAATCCACCCCCGCAGCCCCTCAAGCAAGGAAGGCAGAATGGCGGTGATCATCGCTCCAAGTTGGTCTCGCACTTGCTCTTGGACTATCTCCGGAATCCACGCCACTTGTGCCTTGAGTTCTTTAACCTCGCGCTCCTGGCTTTCCGAGATGGTCTTTCTGTCCTCTCGCCCAGCCTTATAGTATTCCGACCATTTCGTGGACAAGCCTTCGCCAGCAACACGACCAGCTGATGACGTCTTACTAAGCTTATCCTTGTGTTTCATTACGTTCAACGCCCTATTTAAAGTGTTGTCCCAAGGGGCAGACGGGGAGCTCGGAGACCCCGCGCTACTGCTTTCAGTTTCCTGCGGAAGGAACGTGAACCATTTAGAAATTTGGCTGCATTAATTAGAATGCAACCATATGGAGCTAATTACGCGGGGGTGTATTCCTTACCAGAACACGCTCAAGCTCCTTCACCTTTGGATCCGTGGTAAGCTCCTTTGTTACCGGGTCCACCTTGTATCGGGCCCTGACATAGTTCCTAGTCTGCTTTTCAGGGTATTTATCGAAGAGGGGCGGTAGGCCTTGCTCGGCACGCTCCACGTCCTCCTTGTCCCATTTAGGTTCCGCCACTCTGTAACCGCCGGGACCGAGTTTGTGGACCCCTAAGTTCTAGTCCCGCATATCTTTCCCCCACTGACTTGATTCCACGGATGCGTTGCTCTCGCACTTGATCTTGAACTCCAGGTAGTCAGCTTGGCTGATCGAAGGATTTGTCTCCTTGATCTTCTCATAACTATCACCTCTTAGAATCCTTCTATTCACCGAGGCTCTCCAAGTAGCCAGGGCCGTGCTCATCTTCGTGAGGGCGACACTGTTCACTTTATTCCCTACGAGGCGTGTGTTTGCGACGTCGCTGGGGAACTTGTATCGTTCGTGCAACTTTGTGAAGAGGAGGTTGCGCAAATTCGGTCGGCCTTGATGCCTTAGGTTCTTGGTGTTGATCGAGACAGTGCTCTGGAGAATGCACCCGACATGTCCCGCGTACCCACCGACTAATTCTTTGGGCGCCGTTGGATGCCAACTGGAGGACACTTCAGCAAATTCCTCCCTGACGGTGCCAAGCACGTTCGGGCGCCGGTCCTTCCATTGCTTCTTCGGTTGGCTGCCATCTGTGCATTCACTGCCATCATCAGTGGTGGCATCCCAGGCGGCACCATCAGTGGTGTCATCCCCGGCGCCACTAGGGGTTGTGTAGTCGGGATCGGTGTCTTCCGCGGCGTCCTCATAGCGGTGAGATTCTTCCTCCAGCTCCTGGGACAGCTCCCAGAATGGGTTGCCCGAACCGCCGGCCTCATCGTTGTTGGCCATGTTCGCTCTAAATAGGAAAAAAGGCTACTACGGTTATTGGATGAGATCAGGTTAGTATCTATTCTTCTCAGATTTAGAGTAGCTCCTTATTTCATCTATGGAGTATTAAGTAAGTACTTGTATCACATATATATAACCCCAATAAAATTAAACTATGTTCCCTGCACACATGAGGTATGGCTGACAGGGAAAAATCAAGTAAAGGCGTATTAATTTGTGTATGCATAACCGAGCATATCAACAAGGGATTATATAGGCCTGAGAAAATCTTACTTTATCCTTAAATCTTATTGATTAATGGGCAGAAACATCATATTGATTAATGAGCAGAAAAATCATATTGATTAATGGGCAGAAAAATCATATTGATTAATAATTATCTTGCCTCAAGATGCGGTTTTTCTTTCCTTGGAAGGTACTGTAGATGTGTAAAAATGTAATCATGTGACTGCACTACTTCAACTACCTCATGCTCGTCACCGTATCTGTAGATGCTTTAATTCGATGGTTAATTTGTATCGAAGGTCACAATCACACTTTCATGGCCTTGTCCCTGGGCTCATTCTTGTATTTTAAATCAGCATGCCGTTACTAGGAGTCTAGCAGTGCATGTAATTCAATCATGCCCAACCAGGTCTCAATTTCAGATATAAACTCTATGTGTGCTACAATTGCTTATAGGTTCATTTCGTCGGAGGCCAAGGCACCAGCATTTTACTCTATCTATACCAAAATGCAAGTTGTCCTCACTCACACCACCTTATGCTTTCACTACCTAAAAATGGCAATGACTCAAGTGAAACTATATTAGCATCGTTGTACAGCATCTTCAAGTGAGATCAGCATTAATACGAAGGCATGGATTTATTTAGCCAAAGCAATCTTGTATTGTTGATTCCTATGAACACTCATTTTTGTATCCTTCTACTATATCTGAACTAAACCAGCATTTCCTAGTAATAAGTAATAATGTTGCAATCTCTGAATTCTGAAGATGGCATATTCTTGCTAACATTGAAATTTGGAAATTTGTCATACTAATCCAGTAGTGTGGTAGTATTGATAATGTCATGTAATCTAACATTTGAATAAGATCATTTTGGACCCATTTCACTCAAATAAAAAATAAACATAAGAATTAAAAAGAAATAAGCTCTCTTTTCAAGAAAGTATAAGGATTTTGTTTCATTTGAGAATCGGGCACCTTCTAGGTCAAGAAAATTGGGCATGACCTTTGCTAATTTTCTTGACCTAGGAGTGCCCAATTCTCAACCGAAACGAAAATTAATCTACGTTTCAGTAGAAAGGGGTAACCTTCAGATTGTTAGCAAATGCTGGCACAAGCAGCTCTACTATCCCAACTTAAGCGATGAGCAGTGCATAATGCTCGCACAAGCAGCTCTACTAGTAGTAAATAAATGGCATGCATACTGCACAAGTTCGGAGTTCAGTAACCTAACCAAGCTCACAGTAGTAATAAAATGCTTTCCAACGGATAAAAAGTAGGACCAATACATGTTTACTAGATCATTTTATAACAGGGCAAGATCATCATCATAGAACTAGAGAGACATGCCTAAGCGAGACCAAACCCATGTGTGCACCTCTATAGTATATCTACATACAATCACATCATAATGGAAATAGCAGTTTCATCAAAACGACTAGCAGAAACATAGACAGAGCTTGGGTATCAAGTACCACAAACATTGGCCAGAAATCATTTGTGTGAGAATGTCTCGGGCAAAAAATTACGCGAACGTTCTCGTCCGCCGGGCCGACCCAAACGGACAAAAAACGGACAGATGCGCCATCTGTTTGGACCGCCCAGTAAGTGGATGAAGAATTTCTTATGAAATGTAAAATATTACTGTAGGCTTCATTTTCAGGCTTCGACTCTACAGATCAAACAACTGATGTAGCAAACAATTATAAGGATTCTAATCCTGTAATTTTCTTGCCGTCTGGTTAAAAAATGCTCATATTTGTGCCGGAGTAGTGCATCTGATCCAGACACACGTGACGTGTACATCCATCTCGCATGGAAAATGAGAGGAAGAAGAGGCATAGAAAACACAAAAGGACGGTTAAACCCGTTATTGAAGACGTTGATGCATGATGGTGCTGATGCTGAAACATGCACACGTACGTACGTCCTCAAATTTGTTGGTTATCTGATTGGATATTAATTACTTGTAGTCATCGGGCTAACAGAGAACACATTCTGCTTTAAACCATATATGAAAAGAATGGGATGTTGTGCTCGGCTCGTTAAATATTTCTTTCACTCTCTCCGGTTGGAGAGAAGAAGTCTCTGGAAAGGGAGCCGCTCCATGTTCAGGATTAGCTCAGTGCTCTGCTGGTTACATAGTGGCTTCTGCCTTTCGGTCCAGAAAATAATGGAGAATCAACTTGCAAAATGCTCACCCAAGAAGCATTAACCAACTTTTTATGAACTTGCAGAAAATGGTGGGCACAAACTCATCCTTCGCATGGAAGATCCAAATTTTGGATTCATTCCAAGAATGTGTCATCGGAGCTCATTTTGACTGTGCCCGAAGAGGAGCAGTGCATCTTCTAAACCCTAATGTGCACACATCGTCTACAACCACCATCTTCTAAACCCTAACGTGCACACATCGTCTGCCAGAAGAACAAGTCGAAGAGCGAGAAGAGGGATAAATACCTCGGAGAGGAGGACCTCGACAGCTGGCGGCGGAGGCAAAGGCGGAGGAGGGAGTCCCCGGCGGCGCAGTCCCCGTGGAGGAGGAGGATGGAGTCCCCGGTGGCGCAGTCCCCGTGGAGGAGGAGGAGGGAGTCCCCGGCGGCGCAGTACCCGTGGAGGAGGAGGAGGGAGTCCCCGGCGGCGCAATCCCCGTGGAGGAGGAGGAGGGAGTTCCAGCGAGATCGAGGAGAGGCGGGGAGAAACGACGGGCGCTGTGGGGAGAGTGAGGGGAGGGGGGGATGAATTGGTACAGTGGGGGGAGGGTTAGCAATTGCGCACCATTTAGGGGTGCGCCATAAGTAAGGTGATAGCAATGGCGCACCTTCTAGTGGTGCGCCATAAGTAAGGTGATAGCAATGGCACACCTTCCCCTGTGTGCCATTACTAACTTTTTTTTATTTTTTTTATTTTTAGTTGCATGTAATAATTTTGCCGCCTATCTAGTATTCTTTGTATTTAGTTCATCTATTTTCTTACTAAGAACTATGTACGACCGAGAACTATGTAAGGTTTGGTCCACATTCGAATGTTGATCTACGTAGTAGCATCCTTTGTATGGATTTTGTTGGATCTTTGAGGACTACAACCATGCATGAGGACAAATAAAGGGTGGCTACTTAATGAAAAGAGCCAATCACTCATTTCCACTTGTTTAGCCAAACGAGCTAATGTGTTTTATGAGTAGCCCGAGGAAAGCATGTTTTACACCTAACCCATCCATAAAGCTCACGGAGAGAGACACTTACAAAAAATCATGTTATGAGGTGATATCACATTGTGCAAAGATTTAGAATTACATGACATGGTTGACATCAAGTGACATGAAATAACAGTCATCAAAGATTGAGGTTGCCACTGACACACACACGTGGCCGACACGTCGTGATTCGATCTTAGCTATCTTTTCACAATGATCTTCTTGCCCTTCTTTCTCGTGGTTGAATAATTTAGCCCCGAAACCCCTTGAATTCTTCTCTTGAACGGACGTCCTTTAGGTAGGGTGGTCCTGCTTCTTCTTCTGGTGTGTGCTACTTCATCGTCGTCGTCATCTTCCATCTTCGGGTCACCGTACTTGTCGAAGTCTCGCTCATTGGCGACTCCATCCATTCCAATGATGTTCCTTTTGCCTCTCCTCACGACAACACGACTGGGCTTTGACGGGTTGGTAATGAAGAAGCATTGGTCCACTTGCCAAGCCAGTACCCATGGCTCATTTTTCGCGGTGACGTTTGCGCCCGCGGTCTTGGATTTGGCTTCGTGTATAACCATGGTGGTGAAATACCGGTCTTCTTTTAGGACGCTCTTGGCCCATCTGTCACGGAACATCGGAACCTTCTCTCCAGCGTAGCTCAGCTCCCAGATCTCCTCGATCCTTCTGTAGTATCTGTCCTTGTCGTTATCGGTGTAGGATTCCATCGTTACCCCGGAGTTCTGATAATCGCTCTTCATGTCCTTTTCCTCGGTGTAGAATGTGTAGCCATTGATATCATACGCCTCATAGGTCATCAGGTTGTGCTCGGAACCCTGTGGCAAGGAGAATATGAGTTTTTATTCCATGGAAGAATCCTCATGTAAAGGGTACGATAGAAGCTTGTCCTTGAACCAATGCGTGACATATGAGTTGTGCTCTTTGATTATATCTCCTTCCGTCCTCTGTTGTCCTTGGTCATTGTACGTCTTCTCAATAAAGGTTTTCTACTCTACCACCCAAGGATCAACCACATCTATGTATTGTTGCGCGACTAGGTTTGCTCAGTCGGCGAGTCGACCCTTGAAGTCGACATGCATTTCACAGCGACCCTCGCGGTGACCCCATCCAGCGAGCATGCCGAGGTGCCTGTTGACGGGCAGACCAACGGGGTTCTCGATGCCTAGATAATTCGTGCAGAAGGAGATGCACTCTTCGGTCAGAAAGCCCTGGGCTATGCTTCCATCTAGACGTGCCCTGTTGCGAACGTATCCTTTGATGACACCATTCATCCTTTCGAACGGTATCATGCTGTATATGGACCAGCAGATGCACCATAACATCGAAGAATGCAGGCGGGAAGTACATCTCAAGCTCGCATAGTATCACCATGATCTCTTCTTGTAGCCTTCTGAGTTGCCTCACGCCAACCGACTTCCGAGAGATGGCGTCGAAAAAGTTGCATAGGCCAAATAGCATTTCACGGACGTGCGCGTCCATGATCCCACGGATTGCAACTAGAAGTATCTGCGTCATCAGCATGTGACAGTCATGAGACTTCATCCTGCTGAACTTCTGCTTCGCTGAGTCTAGGTATGTGCTTATCTTTCCCCGCGTAACCGTAAGGAAGTTTTACTCCCACAAGGCAGGCGAAAAACTGATCGATCTCCTTCTGACTTAGAGTGAAGCACGTGGGAGGGCAGTCATATTCAATCTTCTTGGCCTTTTTGCCTTTGCGACGACTTTCCGTGTCCTTCGCCTCATCATCATCATCATCATTAGAGCGTTTTGCGTGAAGCTCCTCCCTGATGCCCATTGATTGCAAGTTTGCCCTTGCTTTTGGCCCATCTTTGGTCCTCTCTGGCATGTTGAGCAGGGTACCAAGCAGACTCTCGCACACGTTCTTCGTGATATGCATGACATCAAGGCTGTCAGGCACACGGAGGATCTTCCAGTACGACAAGTCCCAGAAAACAGACCTCGTTTTCCATACCTTCAGCAGCGGCTCTGGCGCCTTTCGCTTCTTTCCTGGCAATGGGCACTCTTTCCAATTTTTCAACAGCTCGTCTATTTCCTCGCCGCTCCTCATACGTGGGGGTCTTTGGGGTTCGGTTTTACCATCGAACAGATCCTTGCATTTTCTCCATGCGTCATCGTCGCGAAGCCACCTTCGATGTCCCATGGACACGGTTTTCGAAGACCCGAGATCTCTATCTACCTGGCGATACGTTGTGTATCCATGCACCTGACGCATGCACAAAATCCGTGGACCACCTGCCCCGCGACATATCCGTAACCGAGATAGTCGTGCACCGTCGTGAGCAGTGCGACTCTCATAGGGAAATATTGTTTCGCTGCGGTGTCCCACGTATTGGCTGGCGTTTTCCACAGCGTGTCTAACTCCTCTTTCAGCAGCCCCAGATACAGATTGATGCCGTTCCCTGGTTGTTTCAGCCCTTCAATTAGCATACTCATGTGAATGTACTTCCTCTTCATGCACATCCGGGGGGGAAGGTTGTACATCCACATAAACACAGACCAGGTGCTATGTGTGCTTCTCTGGCTGCTAAATGTATTGACTCCATCGGTGCTCGCGCCCAGCATGATGTTCCTTGGATCATCCCCAAATTCTGGGTGTTCGAAGTTCAACGCTTGCCACTGGCTCGCATCCTTGTGGTGACTCAGCATCTTGTCTTATTTATTTATCTCTGGATCATTTCTGTCATCTTCTCGCTTCTTCTCCTCCCTATCCGCGTGCCAACTCAGGAGATCTGCTTGCTTAGGTTCCGCGAAATACCCCTGCACACGAGGAGTGATCGGAAAGTATGATACCACTTTTCGAGGAGCTTTCTTCCTCTTCTTGTATCGAGTGACGCCGCACACCGGACATATGGTAGAATCCACGTGCTGGTCCCGATAAATGATGCAATCGTTCATGCACACATGGTATTTCACGTGGGGTAAATCCAGAGGACACACGATTTTCTTCATTTCCTCGAAACTGGTCGGGCACTTGTTCCCCATGGGTAGACGTTCGTGCGAGAATGACATGTTCTCGTCGAAGCATGTGTCGGTCATTTTGTGTTTTACCTTCATCTCCAGAGCCATGAGCGTTATTTTCAGGAGGGTATCCTCGGGCCTGCATCCTTCATACAATGGAGTAACCGCGTCTATATCCAGTTGATCCAGCTTGGCTTTCTCTCGGGCGACAGCTTTTGCGTTACCCGTCTGCTTGAGAAGCAGCTCTTGAATATGAGGGTCCTGCATGCAGCCCATCGATGGTTCAAATCGTCGTCTGCTCCGGCATCTTCATCTTCATGATCATGCCATTTGTCTTGATCTTCCTCATCATCATGTCCGGCATCTTCTACATGATGACTGTGTCCTGCATCTACTTCGTGATCATGTCCTGGAGATTCTTCGTCTTCTCGCACGCCCTCGCCGCTATTGTCTTGCAACCCTTCCTTATTTCTTGCCCGACCCCCATGGACGACTTCATAAGCATCTTCATCACCTTGCCACTGATAGCCATCCATGAAACCACGCACGAGCAGGTGGTCCCACACCTATCTGGATTCCGGGTCCATAAGTCTCTTGAGCTTGCATCATCGACACAAACATCTTATCTCCGTCTCGTTCTTTTGAAGCATCTCAGCCTTCGCGGAGCTCAAAAACCTATTCACGATGCCTTCGGTCATCGTGCGGACCATGGTCGCTTGCGGGGTAGAGCAAAACGATATTTTAGAACCAAACACAATTTGGCATGACTTTGCCTAAAAATAAGGCCAAAAAGAATGCATAGTGCCAAATTCTCATCGAAACGGAAATGAATCAACATTCCGGCAAAATATTAGCAACTATCACATTTCAAATACCGATACCTGCAAACACAAACATATGCAACTCCACAAACATACGTAGATCTAGGCCACAAAACGTGTGTACACATTGGCGGGAGAAAAAAGTAGATCTAGAACATAAAGAAAGCTTTCCCCTTACTTACCTACCAAAAAAAGGAAATTTAACCACTTAATTTGGGTGAATCTATGGTGCAAATGAGGTGAGGAGGAGGAGGCAGCCGAGACCAACAAGGTTGGTAGAGGTGGAGAGAGTGAAGTGGGAGGAAAGTGAGTGTGAAGTGGCTGTCAAAAATATCTACTGCTCCCAGGTTACCAATGGCGCACCCACAAAGAATGCGCCATTAGTAACCAGGGTTACTAATGTCGCACCTGGTAAGAATGCGCCATTAGTAGTTTTGAAAAAAACTGAAAAAATGTTAGTAGTGGCGCACCGTGGATGTGGTGCGCCATTACTAGTTAAAACTAGTAATGGTGCACTTTCCATGGTGCACCACTGATAAGTGTAGGAAACAGTGTGGGGGCCAGGACAAAGATAGTAATGGCGCACCACACACAAGGTGCGCCATTAGTAATATGGACATTAATGGTGCACCTATATCTGGTGCGCCACTGCTATATAGCAGCGGCGCACCACATCCATGGTGCGCCATTAATGTCCATATTAGCTATAGCCCTTTTTCTAGTAATGTTGGGAAGATACCATAGTATTAGATATCCTGCTCCTAGAATAGCTTATTAAAATGGTTGTGATGACTTATATTTCTGTAGTTGTATTAGTAGGTAACCATCATGTGAAGGGTTAGTGATAAGGGAGATACACATGTGTTGCTTGCCTGACAAGGTTTCGAGATAGGATTTGTTATATGGGATTCAGATAAGGGAGATACACATTGTCTTCTTACAATTTTCCTTCTTTTATCTGTAGCTTCGGCATTAAAAAAAGATACAAATTTAAGTCACTTGCCTTCACGTTCGTGATACTTGTTTTGGTGCTCATGATATTTTAGAGGACTTGTTTCTTTTTTATGGTTGTTTTTGTTACCCCCTCCGTTAATGAAATCTGGACAATGCCTAAACTAGGTTGATTTGTCATTGGTGCCTCTGCTTTGCTTGGTAGCTCCTCATCCAAAATTTGTTTCCTTGCTGTTTGTTATTGACATTTACTTTTCAAAACCCGGGTTGATCTAAGAAAGTTACAAGTAGACCAGTACTAATAATTTTGTATGTACCTACATGTGCACTCAACCCTTCTATATACATATGTTTCAAAGGCAGGCGTTATTGTAGATTTTGTTTCTTTGCTCCATACAAAAACTGTAAGTGTTGTTCCTGGTATTTCCCTTCGCCTAAATATCCAACAAACCCTCCCCGCACCTTCATTTGATTTTCCTTTGCCTAAATATACTATAGACCATTATGTATGCAGTCCTGACTATTTGGTGTGTATACAATATTTTGTGATCCATAGCATAGCACGGGCATCCTACTAGTATGATATGTAATGCTTTGATTTCTTGCTGATGCTAACATCTTTTCTATGATGTATGTAGTTGCTGCTAAATGCATTTCCTAAACAGTCTAAATTTGAACTACAAGTATAGGTTTAGGAACAAAGATAATCGAACTTTGAAGGGTATAGGGGGCAAAGCAAAAAAGGTAAACATACAGCCAATAGAAATATATTTCCTAAACAGTCTAAATTTGAACTACAATTTCAGAACAAAGAAGACGATGAAATGAAAATGGAACATGCTGATCAAAATCTGTATAAAAGAAGATCATGCTAATATTTTTAATAAAAACCAATAAGGGGCGTGCTTTTGCTTTCTCGTTCTTTGGGCCTGGTTTCAACAGAAAATTGATACACCCCCACATCCAATTTCAACTATCTTATAAACATAAGTTGGAAACACAAATATATTCAATGACTTATAATTTTTAGAGATTGCATGTGATGCTTTCTTCTCTGCCAAATAAGACATCAACTCGTTAGGATTCAGAAGTCAATGGAGACAATTTGCTTTGTCTTTGAGCTTGACAGGGGATCCCCTTTGCTAGTACTTATTATATCTTCATGGTGTCCATAGTACTTATTGTTTTCTGTTTATATTTGTATAATTAATCTTCATGTCATTTATGTTTTTCTGAAATTTCCGAGTGGCCTATGTTTTGCCGGAATGTTGATTCATTTCCGTTCCGACAAATTTCAGGCGCTCCATATGTCCACTTTTTAGCAAAGGTCATGCCGAAATTTTCGGCATGACTTGTGCTAGAAACTAGGACATATGGAGTACCCCGGATTTGCCAAAAGGGGAATGAATCAACATTCCGACCAAATATAGCCCCCCTTTTTCTCTTCATTATATCTTGTATTTACAATTGTTGCATAGGAAACATGTCTACCGACACCAAAGTCGTGGGTGGTTCTGCTTGCTCTGCATACCCCATGGAGGCAGAAAATCACCATTTCGATTACCTGGACGAACACCGGATGGGATTGCATGGCGGCGGCAGTGGTCCCAACCCCGACCCCGGTGCCGACACCGGCACGAGCACTGGCACCGGCACCGACACCGCCCCCGAGACCGGAAACGACGATGTCGTAGCCGGTAAAGCACCGAAGAAGAAGAGGACACGAAGACCAAATGAGCTTGGCATCGTACAAATTGTGGTCACAGAGATTCACCCCAAGAAGTTAGAGCCAAGGACGCCAGAGGAAGCGCGCAAGTGCTGGGGCAATCAACTTGGATTCATCCTCAGGGAAACCGCCAACGTCAACGACGAGAGGTTGAAGAAGATACCACATATGGAGCACATGCTCCTAAAGAAGTTGCACAATAGGTTCATGTTCCCCAGCCGGGATGAAAAGGAATATAAAGAGCAGTGGGACGACCCCGCCATGACAAAGATAAACGAGAAGGCGATGGTGACGTTCACCAATGACTTGTCCTCCTGGAAAGTTCGGGTGAAGAAAGCGATTGTGACGAATGAACCGTGGTCCAAGATTCATGATGATAATCTGACAATAACGAAACAGGACTTTGCAAAATTCTTGGAGAATTGCGATAAAGAAGAAGTCAAGGCAAAGTCATAGAAAATGAAGGCGCTCCATGCCAGGAACATGCCTCCCCACCGCATCGAAAGCCGTGGTTACGAGGGGAAGAGGCACATATGGGCCAAGGAGGACGCCGAACGTGAAAGTCTTGGGATCCCAGACCCCTTGGAAGAGTTCACCGACCCACTGGAGCATGATTGGATGAGGGGCCGATACAACTTGGACAAAGTCAAAAAGATCTTTTACATGGACCCGAACACGAGGGAGTTCATGAGACTTCTGGTAATTGTTATATTACCACATTATCATATTAGCTTCCAATCAATTTGACTACAAGTTTTGTCACATTAGTAAAGCATCCAGGTTCCTTTTGCAGAAAGAGCAGCACCAACAGGGAGCCGAAAGAGACGACTCATCACAGTCGTCGTTGAGGCCCAAGTGGGACACCCCATTCAACTGAGCCCTGAACATACTGAAAAAGGTCCCGGTGGACAAGACGCCGTCCTATGGATGTGTGCACGGCGTCGGAGATGGCGCCTCGTGGAAGATGTGCTACCTCGAGGAGCTAGAGGAAAGAAGGAAGAGCATCGACGAGAAGGTCGCGATTGCGGTCAATAAGACCAAAGCTGAGACCAAAGAAGAGTTGGCCAGGGTAGTCAGTGGGTTGGTCACTAACGCGGTGGCCAGCTTGATTCTGGCAATTTTCAATTGGTCGAAGAGCAATCCAAATGCACGGCCGGAGGACTTTCCAATTCCCAGCTTTGTCAGGAGCAACTCGGCGAACACTACAACACCAACACCTCCCCAAGCAACAACAAAAGGTCTCGTTACTTTTCATAGCAGCCCGACCTTCGTCTCTAGCATGCTCAACGGGCCTTCCTCGCTGGTTGAGCTCGACGCCCTCACGGTAATTACGCGTCATACCCTTTTCACCAGCATGTCTATAGTCTTCCGTTTGAGTTGCCTTTCAGATGTTTGATGTCACAGACATGTCTCCTTCGTTGGCCGATGACACCCCGTGCACCCTACTCTATGACATCAAGGGCCATAAGGTGGCTGTGGGAAAGGAAACCATCGTGAAGCCGAAGGACCACATGTTCCACAACCGAAAGATGCCCGATGGCATCTTCAAGGTTAACGTGGCTAGTGTCTTAGCGGGCTTTGAGCATTTGCCTCCTCTGATACCAGTCGATGATGACGAGACCCCTAAGACGATTGGCGCATGCAAGAACTGGTTTTTGACTTGGCCGAAGTCTCTTATTCGTCTCGAGGAGCCCAGTATCACGCCAACACCAACTTCTCAAGAAGGTATGAACACCACCCCACCTACCAAATTACCTGCACCTGTCATGGCAGATGATGGTAGCGTACGACGTGAGGGAGAGCCTCCATTAGTGCTAGATCATGTCGCCCCCGCTGTTGAAGAAGCAAATGTTGATGATGACATGGAGGATGATGATGAGAACCCGAACCAGTATTTCAATATAGCCTATGATGGATTGATGGCTCAGGACGCTGAAGACTCAGGCTATGACCGTGGAGATGATGACTTGATGCTGCCTGATTTGTCAGAGCCGGAACATCCTAAGGCGGAATGCAAAAAGTCTCTCTTCAAGCCATCCTCGCAAGAGATGCCTCCAGATGCCGCCTCTACCCAGCAACCCCCCGAGGCCCGTCCACTTTTTAGCCAGAGGACACTAGGGGTGGTGGTTAGGGAAGGTATGGTGGGTTCACTACCGCCACCCACCAAGAAGAAAAGGAAGAGACCGGCCAAGAAAGGCCCTAAAGGCGCCATAGGTGCTTCTAGCAGCCAACCGCCTCTGAAACCCCTGGTGGTAGACAGAATACCTATCGAAGGTATGGCGCGTTTCCACATCGCCGGCGAGCCGATCCTACCTGCCAAAGCGCTAGATGACATACTGAACAATGATCTAAAGAGACTCCATGAAGATGTGCTAGCCAGAGAGAAAAGCCTTCTGGTCATGAAACATCCAGGATACCCGCTTTACATGGCTCATGTGCCGGGTGGGAAGTTGTACGTCAATACCTGGCCCGCAAATCAGTTCCTCCTGCAATTTGACTACATCTACAACATGTTCCACATGAGCAAGCTGGATTTCCAGTTCATCCGCATGTATGCACTGTATCTCAACTCCATCATCAATATGGAGAGGATCAAATATATCTGCGTAGGGGACCCATACTATATGCATGAGAGCTTCTTGGCAAGTTGCAAAGAGCACCGTGACTATGCGAGCAAGTACCTCGACGAATTTATGATCGCTAATAAGGACAAGGAAGCGATTCTTCTGCCTTATCATGCCTCGTAAGTCATCCGTGCATATCCTTTCATACATGTTAATCATTCCTTTGCAAGCATGGAGGCTAATTTGAGGTGTACTTAATTTGCGCAGCGGGGGCGGTGCCGTCCTCATCGTTTTGTACCCGGAATACTCCCATGCTATGTACTTGGACTCGTCGAAGAACCTCAAGAAAAAGGATTACACACACTTAAAGAGTGTTCTCGACTCTGCCATGTGGACCTTCAGCCTGACTCGTGGATATATCAACATGAAAAAGTAGAGGAATAAAGCACCACCTTTCGCCCATAAGACCGACTTCTACTGCATCCAGCAACCGCACAACAGTACGGTTGATGGATTCTACCTCATGCATCACCTGATGCAGTACACAAGGGATAATCAATGCCTTCGCATGTCAGCTACTAGCCAAGATGCTGAGATTTTCAGCTGGGCCACAAGCATAGGAAAGACACTGGATCATCGAATCCAAGCTGAGTTTTATCACGTACAGTGTGAACTAGCCCAGGTGATCATGAAGCAAGTCCTCGAACCAACGGAGATGTTCTACCATGGGCCAGCCACGCGGGTTGATGTCTGAGCACTGCTAGTCGCTCACCGTCTGGACCTGAAGCCTTTCACGAAGCTCGGGTGCATCCTCCCTGGCTATGAAGATTGGAATGACGACCTGGACGACTAATTGTCAATGACAATGTGATGTAACTAAATCGTGGTCCTGAACTAGCGTGTTCTTATCACTACTGTCTTTCTATGGCAAAACTTTGAAATTCTGCATGGCGAAACTATGTCATGTAACTAAACCGTGGTCCTGAACTAGCGTAGATCGCTTTAGTTAATTAGTTTGGGTATGCAGAACTTCGTCATTTATGTTTACTATTGGTTGCTTTTATTTTGGTAATCATGCCTCTTTGCTTTCTGAAGTACATTATGTTGCATATTATCGTTCAAATCACAACTCACGACACAGGTACCTAGATCAAAAATGGCGAAGGACTACTATGACGTGTACGTTGGCAGGGTTCCAGGAGTCTAAGACCATTGGCCACCCGCTCAGGCCCAGGTGCACAGGTACCCGGGTGCTAGCCACAGAGGGTTTGACACCAGAGCCGAAGCGGAAAGTAGTTACTTGAGGTGGACACTCCAGCATGAGCAGGGGTGGGACCGCCGGTACTACATAGTCACGCTCTTCCTCATGCTGACCGCTCTTCTCTTCTACATCATGTTGTAGATAGAGATGATGAAACTTGTGGGTGTGCCATGACCATGAAGTTGCACTTATTCGAGACATGACATGATCGCCCTTATGTATCGCTATTTTTGAGATTATGTGATGATATTTTGTGTTGAATGATGATGATGATGATGGTATGACGAGACTATTGTATGTCTATGATATGTGAGAATGGTGTATGTTTAATATGGTGTGATGAAACTATTGTAAAGAATCTGTATAAATACATCACAAATACGTAGAGGGTGCAAATCTGTGGAAGTAGTAAAAGTTAGCAGTAGCGCTGGTAAATACTTACCAGTAGTGTTCCTCAGCAGCAGCGCTTACTATGGGAAAGCGCTACTACTATAGTTAGCAGTAGCGCTGGACTGGGAAGCGCTACTGCTAACACTACTTATTAGTACCGCTCCCATACCAGCGCTACTACTAGTGTTTAGCTGTAGCGTGATAGCAGTAGCGCTTGGCCCAACGCTACTACTACGCATATTTCCAGCGCTACTACTAGGGTTTTCCCTAGTAGTGTTGATTCAACGTTCAAAACTCCTGCTTCTTGATGGCCATAATCATAGATTGGATAGGGCAGTACGGAATCCTTGATTGAAATCATCCCAGGTGATAACACGCTCGCCATGAATGACTTTGAATCCATCCCACCATGCTCATGCAATAGCTCTGGGGTAGTGACTTGCATAGAGAACCTTCTCATGATACTCATTGTAGTTGACCAATGCAAGGAGGTCCTTGATGGTGCGGATCCTGTCATCAACATTTAAAGGTTCCACTGTCTCGATGAAGGTCGGGGGTAAAGACCTCATGAACTCTGACAGAGTGGAACTACCATTGCTGTTCTAGCCCTGTTGCAAGGTGTTCACAAGAACCTGGCCATCTAGTGGATAGTGGTAGTGTTGGCTTGGTGTTCCTCTCGAACAGCTTGGAGAAACTGGACCATATCAGGTTCCTCGTGACCTCCAGCTTGAGCAGGCCCACCGGCTCCTGGCTGCTGGCTAGAGTCATTAGTGCTGGGGTTTCCAAGAGTACTGGTGCTTATAGCAGTCACCCTCCTGTTTGGAGCAGCCAAGTCAAACAACTGGAATAGGAGAAAGGAATAGCCACAAGAGGTAAACACGCCAACAAGGGGGGTTGGTAAAGTGCAAGTGTGTCAAACAAAGGGTCAAAAGACCCATCACATAACCTTAAGATAAGATAAGCGGTGTAGTCGCTTACATGTTGCCCAAGGCAAAAGCGTGACTTGCATCGAAACAAAAATAGAAAAACAAGCAACAAGCACACATGGTTTTATATGAAAAATTACATGGACTCGACTTCGCATGAGTGGTTTATAGCTTGTCCTACCCTAGGTGTTCTGAGACTCAAGTAGTGGAGTCCTCAGTCTCGTACCCACGCTACTCTGGGTCTTCCTCATGGTCATCATTCGTACGGGCATCGTCTACCATCAAGGGTGTCGAGTAATGGGGAGGTCCATCCCGATGATGCTTCACCGTTGGAGCAGTGAAGAGCTCGCGATACTCCTTCACACTCACGCGATGATGTCGTGTGGGTGTATCTCTAGATCGGGGTATTCCTCCTCTGTATGCGACAACGGGTTGCCCCTCAAGGGATCAATCCTTCTTGATTTTTCATGACTTTGTTTTAGCTTGATGAAGTAGCTCGTGGTTGTGGTGAAGTTCCTGGCGGAACTTCATGAATTCCTTGATCAGGTTGTGAGCCAGACTATCGGCGGAGAGGCTGAAGTAGGTCTAGAATCTGGGCAGTGCTCCTTCTTCCTGGGATGGGGTCAACGTCCAACTCCCGCTAACATCATCCTTCACGAAAGGCAAGTGGCGAGTAGCCGGTTCATCGGCCATCTCAGGAAGGATGCGTCGGGGAAACTGACACCTATGGGAAACTCGAAGAGTCCCTTGATTATTCGGCGGGGGGAGAGAGAGGTGACGTCGACAGTGGAGCTAGCGATCAACACCGGCAAGGTCTTTTTCCTAGGTTCGGGCCGCTTGGCACGTGAAACCCTACTCCTGCTTAGTTTGTATTGGGTGCTTACTGTAGGGTGCTTTGCTATAGTAACTTAGCTGGTGATTAGGGAGTCTAAAATCCGAAAAAGTCTAACCCCCGAGAATGAGCCTTGGGCCTCCTTTTATAGGCAAAGGGGTCACCAACAGTGTCCTCACGGGTTGCATAGTGAACAGTGTTCACCGCTCTTCTTCTACGGTGGTGTCAGGGGCAGTAGATGCCTTGTATGACCCCTGACCTGAAGTGAGGTGGTCGCGACACATACCCAGGATGCGCTGGAGCGGTTGGATTGTGGTAGAAACGGGGGACGGCACCTGGCGTGCGGAAGGAGCTTGCTGGCCTGGCGTCCCTGTCAGATGACTTGGTTATCTTCCCGGCAAGGAGGGCTTGCCGGGGACTTGAACACTTTCCCGGCAAGGAGGGCTTGTCGGAGGCTTCGCCAGCCTTTGCGAGTCTTCCTAGCAAGGAGGTCTTGCCGGGGCCTTGCATCTGGAGCCCTCGTACTCCACACCCTCGGTGGGTCTTGGTTTGCCTTCCTGCCAGTCTTCCCTGTGCACTGCTACCAGGGGCAATGCCAGTGCTCGTGCACAAGTCTGGGGCACAAGGGAACCCAGTCTCTAGTGCAACAACAGGAGCCCCCGGGCCTGGGCCATGCACGCGCGCGGGGCATTGCCGGGCTAGGCCCAAAGTGGTGCACGGCCTTCCATGGCAGGGTACTCTGTAGCTTTGGAGCCATTGCGATCGGCACTTTCCCACATCGCGCATCGAGCGTGCAAGGTGGAGAAGTGTGCGCACAGTGGCCTACCCACCTCGCGACGCATTACTACCACGCGTGAGGCATGCACTCTAACGTCTAGGCAATGGGCGTTCATGGCCTTAAATGCCGCAGTCGTGGCAGGGTCCGCCCCGCATGCATTTGTGCATAAGGGTGGTTCCTTGTTCGTCCCTGATCATGTGTGATTGGGCGAGAGGGCCATCGGTTTCTGGAGTGAGGTGAGCTAGCCCCACGCCTCTCCCTTTTGCTAGGGTGATGGAGGCCGCCAAGCCTCCCGTCTTGTGGTTGCGGGCGTACGGTTGTTCCCACGGTGCTACGAAGGTGCACGTGGAGTACCCGAAACGCCGCTCCATGTTGCTCGGGCGGGGCTGGAAAGCCTTCGCGTGTGCCCACAACCTTGAGGCTGGGCATGTCCTCCGCTTTAAGGTAGCTAAGGATAATATGCTATCCGTCAAGTTTTATGGGCGCTCAGGTGTGCATCCTGGCTGCTACAAAGAGAGCTCGAGTGGCGCCGAATGTCACTCCTCGAGTGAGAGCGAGGAGGAGGACAGAAGCGGCAGTGGCGCTCTTGGCAGGGCACGATCTCAGGGGGTCAACTCGGAGTACGTCTCCCCGAGCTCCGACTAACTATCGGCCATGCCGTCGAGGCCCACTCATGCCTCTCCCTCTCCCGATGGGGTTAACTTGCGAGAGCGGACATCGTCGCCTCGTCTTTGAGGAGGCGTGATTGCGGGCCCCGGCTTCTTCATCCCTTCCGATCGCCCTGTCCTCCGCCCATGTTCTCCTCTGCGTAGTGCTTGTCTAGGAGAAACTAGCCTGGTTGCGCTGGGGGACGTCCCGCTTTTTGTCTTCTTGAACTTCTGCCCGACAAGCATGTCCCTCGCCAAAAGACAGTATCATAGGTTAGAGTAGTAAAAATCATCCATGTAATATGTCTGAGTTTGTTTCAAACAAATGAATGAAATGTTGTTTCCTTTGTGTCTGATCCTTCCCCTTGCATGATACACCCTTTGTATTTTCCGGAAGCTTGCCAGCGTGACTGGTCCTGCCGCTAGTGCCTTGAGGAACGGATCCTTAGCAGTTCGATGGAGGGGTCGTTACCGGCATGGCTCCTTACCGCACTCAGTGCAACCGTTAGATCGTCGAGCGCGGCTCGAGGCGAAATAAGACGTTGCGTAGCCGCTTGGCCTATTAAAAGGTTCTAAACAGTGTGAAGGCGCTCTCTGGCCGTGCAGGTCGTTGAACTAGTTCGAAACAGAACCAAGGTGCACTGATCCTGACAAGGTTCCATCTACGCGCAAGTTTCTCAAACAAAGTTCGGATCTCTGGAAAGGAAACAACCCATCTGCTCTGAAATTTCATCTGGAATATCTATCACTTATGTGTCATGCCGCGACACTTCTCCCTGCGTTGCTTGGGTCCTTTGGTGGGGCCTCAGATCCCCGACAAGTAGGAGGTTACACTTTCCCGGCAACTTCCCCTCCGGCAAGGTCTTTGCCGATAGTCCTTGACTATCGTATAAAAGGTGGTTGACGGAGTATAACTCCTTTTCCTCTTTCGACAGGTCGTGCTGGCGAAGCCCCTGAGTGCATCTTCGGCGGCGACACGACGCTTCTAGGGGGAAAGCATTTGCCCTAGAGTGTGTGTGTCGTGGTTTTTTCACGGCAGATGTCCTCGTGAAAGGACTTAATACAGGAGCCATCGCACCTTGGTGGCGACTCAAAGGGGTTAAGCGAGAGAGACATGGCGATTTACCCAGGTTCGACCCCTCGAGAGGAGGTAATAGCCTACATCCTGCTTTTGTGCGTATTGATGTGGATTCGATTACAAGGAAGGCGTAACTCGCCTAAACCTAGCACTCGATGATTTCTAACCTCTCCTCTGTCCCCCAGGACCTCGCCTTTATATACGGGTCGATTCCCTAGGGTTTACAAGGATTCCTTCCTCTTTACAACTCGTGACCATTGCGATCTCTAAATCGCCATCTTCCAAAGCTGGGAGACCCGCCAAGAGCCATATTCGTCGCGCAACCTTGATTCGGCCAAAACGAGGCCCAACTAAACACTTAGATGAATCGCCCAATGGATAACCCGGCCCAACTAGGGCGGGTCATCCACAGGTTACATCCCCAACATTAGGCCCCAAATTGACTTGAACCTTTCTTCTTCATGCCAATACCTCTGCTCCATTGAAGGCGATTCATCCCCTATTTTTCTTCATTTATCAAAAAATTGCACACCCGCCATCGCCCTTGGGCACTGACAATCCCTTAAGTCGCCAGATCATTACTAACTGGCCTTTTCTTATTCCTCTTTTTTTCGGGAAGAACGCCACAACTCCAACGGATCCTTAGCGCATTGTTATCCCGAAATTTTCGGCGCACATTTATACCGAATCTTTTATCCCCCGGCGGTTCCCGCTCATGGCGCCTCGATTCTAGCACCTGCCTTGATAAATAGGCCGGGGGGGACAGAACTGGCGCTTCCCACCTACCAGTCCTGTCACCTTCCCCCCACCGGCGCAGCGAGAAAAATGCATCGCCCCCAGGAATCCGCCGTCGACCGTGTCTTCGGCCTTCACGCGAGGAGCTTCGGTGCCGCCTGTGAGCTCTCACCGTCGTCCATTCTCGTGCCGCAACCAACACATCTGCCATTGTCATCGTCGACTGCATCGCCGTCGGTCACCTCGCCATTCACCACGAACTTCGCCGCCGCCGGAAACCTCTTCGCTCGACGGGACGCCCGTGCTTCTCCAGCAAACCCCATCACCGTCGGCTCTTCTCACCCGACAGCATCACGTTAGGCTTCCACCTATCTTTAGGAGTAGATTTATTCTCCGCTTGAATTTCCGCCATTGCCGTATTCTTGAAGCTCCTTGCATATAGATGCTATTTGCTCTGAATCGATTAGCACGAGTATTGGTAGGATAACTAATGTTCCGAATACTTTCATCTACTTGCTGTACTCATGAATCTTTGAAAATAATGTTTTCACCAAGCGAAGGGCATCATCTGATAATAAAATGTTGCGACCAATCATTTTCTCTAGGTTTTCGCGTCTGTCTGGTAGATCCATTCCTTATTTACTGTTTGCAAAAAGTTGTTTACAGTCTTCATCTCCTGGTACTTCAAATGAAATGCCTTTACCATCTTCAGAACGTAGTCCTTAGGAATAGCCACACTTTCATAAGTTGCCATAGTGACCCAACTCGGCCCTTTGAACTGGCGGGTCAAAACCCTTCCTTAATCAGAGTACTCGGCGGGTTAAATGAGCTGATTTCCTCCCATACAGTCGGTGTCCAAGGCATGTAATATCATACTTTACTTATTTGTAGCATGGGCGACGTCTTCAAGAGTGACTGGCTTCCTACCAAGGTCGATGACTCCATATTAGCCGATTATGTGAAAACGGGCAGTTTGGATCCTCAGGATGTTATTGGCTAGCGCACTGGGTTCGGAGAATATCTCCCTAACCCCAAAGAAGGGGAAATAATCGTTTTTGTTGAACACCTGGAGCGAGATTTTAAGCCGCCCGGATCAAAGTTTCTTAGGGACGCCTTAACTTTCATGAACGTCCGTCTCCAGGATCTGGGACCCAATTCCATAAGTAATTTGTGCCAATACCAAGTTCTCTGCCAGGCTTATCTGCGGATCGAGCCTTCTGTCCCTTTATTCTGGCATTTCTTTCACCTGAATCGCCAAACGGAATTCCACAATGGCCCCAGCTTGGAACTTGGTGGCGTCAATGTCCAACGCCGCAGGGATAGCCCATTCCCCTCACTCACCATGCCTAGCCATCCCAAAGGCTGGGGCGAGTCTTGGTTTTACTGTCAAGAGACGTCTCCTGCTGGCGAGAACAAGCTTCTGGGTTACAGGCCAACTCGCCTTCCGACCAACTTCAAGCTTCCAGACAAGCTTACCGAGGAGGAGGAATCGGAATTCATCCCAATACTATCTGAATTAAGATCTTTGACGAACAACGGTCTTACCGGGTCGACCTAATCCGCTGTTGGGTTGAATGGCGTATCCTCCCTCTGAGCCGCTGGGATGGTCTGATATGTGATTTTGATGGCACCCTGGATCATCCTCAATGCTATTTCCGCACAGCTTTAACGGAAAAGGATATTGTTACCATTATCAAAAAGCTGACTGGCGAGCCTGCGGGGAAATGCGGCCAAATCGGCCTTAAGCCTTTCTGCAAAATTAACCCGGCGCCCAAGGTAAACAAACCTAACCCGCCTTTGATCTTTATTCTTTATGCTTCATTTGTATTGTGGTTTCGTAATATATCCATTTCAGAAAGGCGATAAGTTCTGGTCCAGGAGGCCCAAAAAGCAAGCCGTGAAAAATGTCAAGCCGCCCTCAAAGAAAACCAAGGTTAAGGGCAAATCTGCTGCAGCTGAACCATCCGAAGTTGACGAATCCCAAGTCGGCCATGCACTTTCGGAGGTAAAAATTCGTTCTCTTTTCACTCGCCACCTATTACTGTTAGCCTTTGTATTTATATCTCTCCCTTCCCTTGAAATAGAATGAAGATAACGAAAGCCAAGAGGACTCTGTTGAGGTAATTTCTGTTTCCTCCGATTCATCTCCTTCTCCACCTAAGTCGGCCAGGCGAATTTGTGGGAAAGTTCCCTTCTCACATCCAAATGCTTATTTGGACCCAAATTTCCTACTGAAGAAAGCACAGCATGCCTCAAACCGGAAAACACGAAGCCACTCCGGCGATCTGGTGTCTGGCTTACCAGCAACGAACAAAAGAAAGCCAAGCCAGGTACTCTTATGAGTAGCCATTGTTCATGTTTCTTTGGATCACGTTTGTAACCCGCCTGTATTATTGACGTATAATTCTTGCAAAACTCTCCTCCCACTTCCGACAACTCAGTGATGTCGACACTTCCACCAATGATTCGAGTTCCGGGGTAAGTCTTTTGATAACCTTGCCTTGACTTTTGAATATAACGATCTTTTCAATTCCTTAACGTGCTTATTCCCTTTTTTCAGGGCACAAGACAAGAAGAGGAAAACCAGTGGATCAACTCCTGATGCAACTTGAGAACCCACGAAAGAATCAACTCCGACTCAAGACAATCCGGATCAGACTGAGCCTGCGACTCAAGTGGATCTTCCTGAGTCGCCGAAGGAAACAATGGATGCCCCAAAGCCGCCGAGCCCATTGATGACAACAGAAGACCCAGATGCTGTAGTTATTACTGGCTCTGGCTTTTCTAAGCCGGCGGCAACAACTTTGTCCAAACATGTAGCATCCTCCTCTCAAGCCATTCCCAAGTCTGGGCTCTCCAAGGCGAAACTTTCCGACTATGCAAATTTGGAGTTTAAGGAACTCTGTTCTGGCTTTGCAAGTCGCCTGGAGGCGAGCTATGAGATGGAGAAAAACCTGCTGAAGATGTTAAACAACAAACATGAGGTAAATTTTGTTATACTTATATTATTCCCATTAACCCCCAAGGGCCGGGTCATCAGTAAAAGATGAGCCGGGTCTTGAAAATTTAGAAAAAACTTCGCGACCAGTAACGCCCAAGGGCCAGGTCATCAGTAAAAAGATGAGTAGGGTCTTGAAAATTTAGAAAAAACTTCGCGACAGTAACCCCCAAGGGCCGGGTCATCAGTAAAAAGATGAGCCGGGTCTTGAAAATTTAGAAAAAACTTCGCGACCAGTAACCCCCAAGGGCCGGGTCATCAGTAAAAAGATGAGCCGGGTCTTGAAAATTTTAAAAAAAACTTCGCGACCAGTAACCCCCAAGGGCCGGGTCATCAGTAAAAAGATGAGCCGGGTCTTGATTTTTGTATAATTTAACCTGAAAAAAAATATATATACATTAGCCCCCAAGTGTCAGGGATATTGCTTTGCAGTAATTCTCAGACTTGCCCTTATTTTAAACTTTCAATAGGAAAACCTTGCTCAGACCGAATCGGTGCTAGGCGATTCAAGGAAAAACTTAGCTGGACAACAAGACGCCCAAGCTAAGTCGGAGGAAAAATGTCAATTGGCTTTGGCCGAACTGGTAAAGCTCAAGGCAGAGTTGAAAGAAGCTCAGGCTGAACAAAATGCCGCCTTGAAGAGGGCAGAGAAAGCTGAAGCTAGGCTGGCCACTGTTCAACAGGAATTGTCCGGCTTAAAGCGTCATATCTCCAACATGACGCAAGCCGTCTTTGGTAAGCTTTACTTAAACCTTTGATCTCCTCCTCTCTTTTTTGTTTTACTTATGATAAGTCGCTAATCATGATTCAGGTCCAAGAGCCGCCAACCTTCAAGAAGACTGTGTGTTGATGCTGAAGGCGATTTACACGCTGACAGAGCAATTGTACACAGGCAGTGTCTTGATTGTTAAAGCTGTGATGGGTGCCAAAGAACCTATCACTTCCATCAAGAAGGTGCTTGGCTGCTTGTCCACACTTCCCCCTCAGATTGGCGAGTTAACTCGGTCAGCCGCCCGGAGAGGTATTCTGACTGCCCTGAGTCGCTGTTTGGCGTATGCTCCAGAAATCAACTTAGAAGAAGTAGCCGCAGGCTTTCCTCAGCTCAAGGACGATGGGTCCGAATTTGTTGAAGAGGACTATCAGCGAGTCGTCAAGGACTCTCGGCTGGCTGCAACTCAACTTGCCGCAAGCCTTGACTTCACAAAATACCAGGCAGCTTATGATAGAAGAAACAAGAAGGTCAGCCCGCCAACCTTCGTGACGACCAGTCTAACTCCTCGGCGACCCAAGAATCCTTTCGACTTGGAAGCAGACCTGGCATCAATTCTGACTGATGAAGATGACTTTGCTGCTTCGGCCAAGTGCAATTGGGTATTGGGTGACTTGCAAATCGAAGTCGACCAGAGCTCACATCATGATGATCCCGAGGCGCTAGCAAAGTAAATTTTATTGAATTTGGTCTGAGAGCCATGTAATAGGTCCTTTTTCCATAAGTCAGTACTGTTTTTGATGATACCTCTTGCAAGAACCTTTATATCGCCCTTAAGGCGATTTGAAATATTTGACCCGCCTTTTATAAGAGTCTTTTATAGCGCTTAATTTGTCGTGGATGAAACAATTCTTATCACCCTCGTGTCTTAAGCTTTGAGAATGGCATATGTGAAACAAACAAACTATAGATATTTTCAACAAGCATCAGAAAGAAAAGGCTTAAAACCTTCAGGGCTATGCCACAACGAAAAATAGCAACAGTAATTTTGTCGGCTCATAAGGTCGCGACAGGGGGAGGCGAGTCAGAAAGCTCGTGCACCCACCCTAAATGCAGGTTTCGTCGGCTCATAAGGTCGCGACAGGGGGAGGCGAGTCAGAAAGCTCATGCACCCACCCTAAATGCAGGTTTCGTCGGCTCATAAGGTCGCGACAGGGGGAGGCGAGTCAGAAAGCTCGTGCACCCACCCTAAATGCAGGTTTCGTCGGCTCATAAGGTCGCGACAGGGGGAGGCGAGTCAGAAAGCTCGTGCACCCACCCTAAATGCAGGTTTTCGTCGGCTCATAAGGTCGCGACAGGGGGAGGCGAGTCAAAAAGCTCGTGCACCCACCCTAAATGCAGGTTTCGTCGGCTCATAAGGTCGCGGCAGGGGGAGGCGAGTCAGAAAGCTCGTGCACCCACCCTAAATGCAGGTTTCGTCGGATCATAAGGTCGCGACAGGGGGAGGCGAGTCAAAAAGCTCGTGCACCCACCCTAAATGCAGGTTTTGTCGTCTCATAAGGTCGCGACAGGGGGAGGCGAGTCAAAAAGCTCGTGCACCCACCCTAAAGGCAGGTTTCGTCGGCTCATAAGGTCGCAACACGGGGAGTTTCGTCGGCTCATAAGGTCGCAACAGGGGAAGGCGAGTCAGAAAGCTCGTGCACCCACCCTAAATGCAGATTTTGTCGGCTCATACGGTCGCAACAAGATGACACAATTTGCTTTTTAATGGAGAAGCCCCCAAGTCGGGGAATATTTTATTACTTCATAGTGAAACTGAAAAACTTACAAAGCGTAGAGCTTAAGAGCTCAAGTGTAGTAAGGCCGCAAATGGGCAATATTCCAGGGGCGAGTTGACTCGGCCTCCGTGGTCGGTCGATTAGGCCGAAGATCCACCAAATAATAAGAGCCATTGCAGAGGTTCTTGCTCACGACGAATGGCCCTTCCCAAGGGGGTGACAACTTGTGCATGCCTGCTCGATCTTGTATCAGACGAAGCACTAAGTCGCCTTCCTGAAAGGTCCGGCTCTTAACCCGGCGACTATGATAACACCGTAGATCTTGCTGATAGATAGCCGAACGGGCCGTAGCCAGGTCACGCGCCTCTTCCAAGGCATCCAAAGAATTTTGACACGCCAGCTCATTATCTTGCTCCACATATGCGGCGACTCTAAGAGAGTCATGCCTTATGTCAGTAGGGAGAACAGCCTCTGCTCCGTAGACCAAAAAGAAAGGGGTGAATCCCGTGGATCGGTTCGGGGTGGTCCGAATACTCCACAGTACCGAAGGAAACTCTTCAACCCAACACCCTGGAGTCCTTTCCACGGGAACCATGAGTCGGGGCTTGATCCCTCGCAAGACCTCCTGATTTGCCCGCTCTGCTTGCCCGTTGGATTGCGGGTGAGAAACTGCAGAAATATCAAGTCGGATATGTTCTCGACTTCAAAAATCCTGCATC